>NC_054828.1:9770422-11176922 GCF_018345385.1 Vulpes lagopus
GATGAACAGAAGCCACGTTCACCTAGACAGAATGTGCTACCATTTTTCTGTCTCCTTGGATCTTTTGGATCAAAAATAGTTTTGCTTCTACTTTAAATGCTTCCAGGTCCATGAACAGAGAGAGCATTACCCACATGTGCTTCGGGCTACAGTGACCACAGGTTGATGCCAGGCCAGCCTTGCTGGTACTGATCCCTTCAAAGCCAGGTGTCATCCAGACCTCAGTTTTGAAGAATCCAGGAGAAAGATGGGCCCAGCTTAGCACTGAGTCCATGCTCATGATTGCAAATTCTTTAAATTCCATTATGCTAAGATTGCATTATTTTCCCCTCTTGTCTTCATCAGTTTGGGCTGCTGTAAGAAAGCACCACAGACTGAGTGGCTTATAAACAACAGAAATTTATTTCTCATGGTTCTGGAGGCTGGAAGTTTGAGATCAGGATGCCAGCATAGTTGGGTTCTAGTGGGGACCCTCTTCCATGCCCTTACCTGGCAGACAGCAGAAAGAGGAAGTAAGCTCTCTGTGATTCTTATGAGGACACTGATTCTATCGATGATGAGGACCCTACGCTCATGACCTCATCTAATCTTAAAACCTCCCAGAGCCTCACCTTCCTGGTACCATCACATGGGGGCAGGTATAGGATTTCAACATATGAATTTTAGGGGGACACAAAGATTCAGTTGGTAGTTTTCCCCCATGATCACTGAGACTTCCCAGGACCCTAACACCTGGACAGATTTGAGCCTTGTTCTCTCTCCACTGAAAGTGGGGGATGGTGAGGCACCCGGGAGGGGCTTCTGAACAAGGGGGAAGCTGGCATCCCAGTGTCTGCCCCCCACCCCCAAGCAAGAATTCCAGGGTCCCCAGAACCTACCCAGGTATCTACTGAGCTGAAGATAACAAGAGCAGAGGGGGAGGACTCAATTCCAGATGGATTCCCAAAGCTGATTTTCAAAAGCCATGTGACTCCCAGCTGTCCACTTCCTAATTCAGAAATGTGGGGGACGAGCCAGATGAAAAGGAAGAGGAGGGCCTTGCAGACCAGGAGCAGAGTAGAGCAAAGATGGGGAAGCAGGCAGAAGCAGGGTGTGGGAGCCGGTGGCCAGGAATCCCGGATGCTGCTGGTAGGTGACCTTGGGGCCAAGAGGGGTGGAGATGAGGCTGTGCTGGCATGGAAGCCAGGACACAGAAGGTCTTTTGTGTCTGTGTGTGTGTGGTTTTAAAAAAAACACACAAAATATCTCATTCTGAACGGGACAATTCAATGGCTTTAAGCATATTCCATGGTTGGCTGTGCAACCATCACCACCATCTCCAGACCCTTTTCATCATCCCAAACGGAAACTCTGGCCCATTACAAACTGACTCTCCCTTCTTCCTCTCCTCAGCCCCTAGCAAAATGTCACCTGTTAAGGAAACCTGCAGGACAGTTTCTACTTCGTGTCTGCAAGTCTAAATTTACAATAATGAATTCCATTCTATTTTTTAAAAATATATTTAGAAGGCATGTAGGATTGTAGAATTAGCTACCCAATTTTATTCAGCCACCATGCAAAATACACAAAAGTCAGTCCCACTATCACAAATTTTGGAAGAATAGGATAGTAGGCACTGTTATCTAACAGTAGTTTCAACTCTTTTAGCCCAAAATTTCTGACTCATTCTCCTAAGAAAAATAAATCCCTTTTGGGTCTTTCTTCTCAGACACATAGAGAGCAAGAACCATAAATTCAGAGTGTGACAATTATAGAGTATTCTGTTGCATACACAAATAGACTTGGAAATTTTGCAAGTTGTACCGATTAAAGATAGGCTGTCTGTTAAATGGAATTGAAAAAGTAATCCTAACCCAAGTGCCACTACTTAGTCCAAATGATCAAAGAACATTTTGTAACATATTTTTACTTTTGGGAGATGGGAAACATCGATACTATGCATATTATGTATGTCATATTAATAATTTAAAAGTATACAAAATAGGACCATACATTCCTACTTCTCAGAGTATCATGTACAAGATAAACCCTGATAGGTAGAAGCAGTCTTTTTTTTTAAGATTTTTATTTTTTATTTATTTTATTTTATTATTATTTTTTTTATTCATGAGAGACACACACAGAGAGAGAGAGGCAGAGACACAGGCAGAGGGAGAAGCAGGCTCACTGCGGGGAGCCCGACGTGGGACTAGATCCCAGGTCTCCAGGATCATGCCCTGGGCCGAAAGTGGCGCTAAACCGCCAAGCCATCCGGGCTGCCCTAGAAGCAGTCTTATAGACAAAAACAATATGGTTTCTCCACTGCTTAGGTAATATATCTTAAAGAAACCCAAGAGATTGCTGAAAAAAAAAATTTGTCCACTAGAGATTGACAGCAAAGACATGTAGGACTTAAAATGTCTGCTTTTTAAAAAACATCTCAGGGCAGACTCTTCCATCACTTCAGAGGCACTGTGGATTATTTTCCCTTGAATGAAGGGCATCAAACTCATTTTTTAAAAAATCCACACCTGGGTGGCTCAGCAGTTGAGCATCTGCTTTCGGCTCAGGTTGCAATCCTGGGGTCCCGGGATGGAGTCCCGCATTGGGCTCCCCGCAGGAAGCCTGCTTCTCCCTCTGCCTGTGTCTCTGCCTCTCTGTGTGTGTCTCTCATGAATAAATAAATAAAATCTTTTTAAAAATAACAAATTAGGGGATCCCTGGGTGGCGCAGCGGTTCGGCGCCTGCCTTTGGCCCAGGGCGCGATCCTGGAGACCCAGGATCGAATCCCACATCGGGCTCCTGGTGCATGGAGCCTGCTTCTCCCTCTGCCTATGTCTCTGCCTCTCTCCCTCTCTCTGTGACTATCATAAATAAATAATAATAATAAAAAATTTAAAAAATAATAAAAATAACAAATTAAAACAATTTAAAAATCCAGACTACATACTTTCTGTATAAAGAAAAATAACAAATTTCTGGATGACCAGATTTGATCACATTGCATTATTCAGAATGAAATCATGTTTTTGGTAAAAAAGCTATTGTTTACTTTACTCATTTGTTAACCACATTCACTTGTGAACTAAGATCTAGTTAAGTTGCATTTATGGTACAATATCTCATTTCCAAAACAGTGGCACCAATGTTCCTTAAGCATATATGGTACTCAATTTTTAGTAGCCGTTGTATTTTTAAGAGGCTAACAACTTGTAGAACAAAATGTTTTAACTATATTTACTTTGTACTTTCTACTATTAACAGCTATAATATTAAAAGGAAGAATAATCTACTTCCAGGGGGATCATTCTCATTTTCCCATCTCACTACTTTTTTTTTATTTAAAAATTTTATTTATTTATTCATGAGAGACAGAGAGAGAGAGAGGCAGAGACACAGGTGGAGGGAGAAGCAGGCTCCATGCAGGGAGCCCGATGTGGGACTCAATCCTGGGACTCCAGGATCACGCCCTGGGTGGAAGGCAGGTGCTAAACCGCTGAGCCACCCGGGCTACCCAAGTACTTGTGTATTTTGGATGGGATTCTGGATTTCAAGTGAGAATGAAGGCAAATCTAAGACAAAACAATCATGAGTTCACAGTACATTACAGTGCCCCGAAAATTAGCCATGTGAGAAGTGGTATCTCTCAAGAACCTATAGGGGGTGAGGCATTCTGAGGTCCCTACATGTGCAATATTAGAATCTGTAACAAGGGAACAATGAGAACTTAATCTTAAGAATGTCACTTAGTCAAGTTGTCAAGCAAACAACACTGATGGCCAGTAGTAAATATATCTTATGATGAAAACTGCATTTTGTTAGCAATGCCTCCCTAAACGTCCCCAGCTCTGTCGAACTATACTTTGTGTTAAAACTCTCAAGTTAGTAGGGGACATAATCATAGCAGAATGCTGGTGACAAACTACTAGTTGTGAAAATTGGCAAAGGAGTTCACAAATTCCTGAAAAGAGCAAATTGAATCATTTGCCAAAAGAAATACTGGGCAAGATAAAACTAGCCCAAATCTGAAATTTGAATGAAATGAAATGAAACGAAAATTGCGAACCTATGAAACAAGTTTCTGAGCAGATGTCAGATTTCCTTAGGCCCCAAGAATGATCATTTTCACCAATTCCCACATCAGAAGGAGTCATGAAGTATTTTGATGCTGTGAAAGAGGAAACAAGGAAGAGATGTGCGCACAAGTTTAAGTGGATCTGATTTTTAGAAGCCACTACTAGAAAATAAGCCATTAAACTGATGTCAAATGGACAAAAATGTTTAAACGCTTCGAAAACAAAACAACAAAAAAAAAGGACAACCAAAAAACACAAGGTGGAGGGAGCACAGTTGAGGCTTGTAAGAAAAGAAAAATTTAAACCCACATGGTTTTGGCCTATTAAAATGTTTTACACTATTTAAGGAGCAGGAGGGTTGGGGGGCGATTGAAAGCAGCTGGAAAACATGCAAATTGCTTGAAAACCCTGCATGACACATTCAGCCTGCAAACCCCACTCAGCTGGTTGATTGCCAAGGACAATAAAGCCGCTTCTCTCCGCGGATCGTTCTGGGTGTCAGGTCCTTCCCCTTCCGCGACACTCCTGCAACCCAGAGCTCCTTGCGCAGACGGTGACAAACTAGGGGTCTGCAGGGAAGGGGCTTGGCACAGCTCGGAGAGCAACCCCGCTTTCATTTTCCAGATCCTCTGCGTGTTCAGGTTTACCCTGGAGAGCTGCGATCGCTCCTTCTCCGGGGACTCATTCTCTGCCTTGTCCCATCCACAGAACCTCGCCTCCCTTCTAATGTCCCAGTGACGGTAAGGGCGTCCGTGTGTCCTGCCTGCGAGGCATCTCGTTTTCAAAAGAAACACTTGTTTTCAAAAGAGTGCAACAGCCCTCAATTTTTCATAGCTATCGCATTCGTTAAAGGCTAACAACGCGCAGTCTCGGTTCGGCTCCGATCCGCCCGGACGCCTCCGAACCGGCCTTGGACGCGGGCGGCGCGGTCAGCCTGCCCGGCCGCGCACCGCGCAGCCCGCTCCGGCCGCCGCCGGCAGGGGGCGATGGCGAGGCGGGGGCGCGCGTGCCGGTGGGCGTGCCCGCTCTCCGCCCCGCCCCGCCCCGCCCCGCCCGCCGCCCTCCGCGCGCCCCCGGGACCCCGCAGTGCGCGCGGAGCCCGGGCCCCCGGCGGCGGCGGGAGCGGCGGGAGCGGCGGGCGCGGCGGGGTCGGGGGCTGGGCGGGCGCGCAGCGGCGCCGCGCAGCGGAAACCTCTGGAAGTGAAGATCTTTGTCTTTTCAGTACCGCAGGGGACCGGAGGCCACTAATCTGTTCAGTTTTGTTTTGTTATAAACGCTGTTGGGCTTATTTTTGTTTGTTGAAAACCCGTACCAATAAAGCCGTCTACTGAGAATGTTCCAGGTTCTTGGTGTGTGACTGGCAAACAGAAGATGCAAGGATGGCGACTGGCCTTGAAAATATACGGGTGTCCTCTGTAAAAAAAAAAAAAAAAAAAAGAGGGCTTTGGGGCGCTGCCCAAGCAAATCTGGCCAAGGGATCCATGGTCTCTCTACCTACACGTGCACTCCACCCCACCCTCCCCAGGTTCGGTCTACACCGCAGGAACTACAATCCTTAAGGTCTCAGTGGCTTGAAACAACGAATTCTTTTTCCTGTTCATGCTAACTGCCCATGGTGGGCGGTGGGGGACACTCTGTCCCCTAGTCCTCGTGGAGATAGGGGGGCTGAGCGGAGCCTCCACCCCGAACACTGCTCAACAACTTGGCAGGGACACCGCACACGGCTCCCCGGCTCCTCAAGCTTCCACCTGGAAGTGATGCGTCATTTTTGCTCACATTTCATTGGCCAAAGCAAACCACCCGCGCACACCTGAAACCAAAGGTGTGGGGAAATGGAACTCCGCCAAGTGACGGAAGAAGAAAAGCGAGAATGTTCCCAAGCAGCACGGATGGCCCTCACATCTCTCACCACCGGGGCGAAGCCAGCTTCCTGGTGAAGGTCTGAGACAATAAATCAGCGAAGGAAAAGGACAGAGGTGTGATCATTGGAAAGAGGAAACATTTGTCACTATTTCTAGGTTATTTTTCTCTCCTATCTCTACTTAAGAGGACAGAGGGTCACAACCCCGCAGAAGTGAACTTCTGTGTCCTACTTCAGCACAGGTATGAGTTGGCTCAGGCACAAAGCATCCATTTGCCTAGAATGTTCCTTCCACACCTTACCTGCCACCTCCTCCTGGCCGTGAAAAAGCAAAAAGCCAGAACGGAGGGAAAGAGTTGAACACAAATAATTAATGGTCTCACAACTTTACCCTCCTTCCTTCTCTCTCTTCTCTCCTCTCTCTCTCTCTCTCTCCCTCTCTCTCTCTCTCTCTCTATATATATATATATATTTTTTATTTTTATTTTTATTTTTATTTATTTATTTATTTATTTATTTATTTATATTTTAAAGATTTATTCATTCAGGGGACTTGGGTAGCTCAGTAGGTTGAGCATCTGCCTTCAACTCAGGTTATTATTCCAGGGTCCTGGGATTGAGCCCCATGTCAGGCTCCTTGCTCAGTGGGGAGCCTGCTTGTCCCTCTCCCTCTAACTGCTGCTCCACCTGCTTGTGCTCGCTCTGTGTGTGTGTGTCAAATAAATAAATAAAATCTTTTTTAAATGATTTATTCACTTTAGAGAGAAAGTGAGCGTGTGAAGGAGGGGGGAAGGGCCGAGAAGGAGGGAGAGAGACAAGTAGACTCCCCATTGAGCATGGAGCCCCATGTGGGGCTCCATCTTGTGATCCTGAGATCATAACCTGAGCTGAAATCAGGTCTGTCACTCAGTGGACTTAGCCAGCAGGCACTGCCTGATATATTTTTTCAGACTTGCGGGTCTTATTCATCTGTTTTCACCTCCTCCTCCCCACTCGCCCCTCTCTCTCTCTCACTCTCTCTCTCTGACATACACACACACACACACACACCCCAAAACCACCATTGTGAAGTTTCAGAAAATTAGGAATAAAAATAAACCTAAGAAATGACCAAGGCATATTGCCCTTTCCTAATTGAACTCGGATCAGACTGACATAGGGCTTCTGGCTGGCAAATTATGTTTGCTATTTTTGAATTCCTGTGGTTACTATTCTGTTGCATTATATCTCCAGTTCACAAAAACAAATCAATGGCCCAAACAGGTTCTTCCAATTGTAAATTAATGATGAAAATGGCAACATAAATCCTCAGAAGAACACAGTACACATCATGAATAAGCAGTTCTCCAGTGTATCGAAGAAATATGGAACCATGCATTTCAGGACAAGCAAATTCTTGAGGAATGATTGTACACAGGTAGCTGTAAATGAAAATTGTGAGGACAGGTCCAATGGGAAATTTTGGAAATTTTCATTTATTGCACCAGCAATGTACCCTAGTCCTCAATATATTACCAGTAACATTAAAACTGGGATAAATAGTAGTCTGAAGCCATAAAAAGTGTTTTCTGTTATCTCTCCCCAAAGCAACCAGTCCAGTTTTCCCAGAACAAACCCAAAATAATGCTTTCTAATGTAAGGTCTTGTTACTAAAGATACAGAGGAGGCCAGAGCTACAGGGGCATCATTCTAAATTGCTGCCCTATTAACAAATGCACAGAAAAGTCAGTCGTACAATTACCAAGAAGCCTGTAAACCAGCTGCAAAAATAATGATAAAGGTTATGCATGGAGAGAAAGCAAAGAGGCCTATTGACAAAACTCCCTTATCAGATAACACAGTTGGACATTATGCAACATTAGGAACACACATGGTGGAAAAGCAATCAGTGCATGCACATGCTAGTAGATGCTTGGCTTTGGAGAAAGCCAAAATCCTCATGTGAGGGGTATGAAGCAAGCCCTTGGCACATATGGGGCTCAAACGTGAAGGAAAAATGCTGCCTGGCTTGGCATTTTGTTTGTCGTGCCAAAGTATGATAAGAGGCCTTTCACTTATAGGTTATTTATTTTGTGAGTCATGCGCTAGAAATGGTACTTTGGGATCAGTGCCAGAGCTGAAGGAGCCATGGCTGCCACAAGGAAGGGCTCGGTTCTGTGAATAAAAGAGGTTGCTCCACGCACTGCTTTACCTACAGAAAAGAGTTGATGGTCAACAAAATGCATCTGGACCTTGATTCGGGGTTAAAGGAATAATAAGAAAAATAACGAATATCATCTAATCCTAGCAGAGTTAAATGCACATCTTTTTGGCCCGCTGTGAGCAAAAGCAGGTAGTGTACAGGTCAGTCTGCTTTCAGCCAGGGATGATAGAAAGCCAGTTCCAAGTGGATTAAGCAATAAATGGAACTAATTAGATCATTTGTGATGTCAGGGCTCTGGCTCCATTTCGCTGCAGGTGCCTTGGCTCTGTCCTCCTCCTTGCGTTGGCTTCTTTTCAGAGCAGCTTCCCTTGTGGTAGAAAAGTGCTACAGCAGGACCAAACCCCACACGTTCACCCCTCGCCATCCAGACCAACCCCAAATTCCCAGCCGAAGACCTGAGATTCACACTGATTGGATGGGCTTTGGTCACATGTCCACTTCTGAGCCAATCACGGTGTGGTAGGGGGTGGCCCCACTGATTGCTCCGCCCCTGCCCTGGTGGCTGAAGGCCAGCAGAGCTGGAGCGAGGAGGGCGGGAGGGTGCGAGGCAGGCCTCACTGATATGAAACTGGTCTTCAGGCTTAAAGCACTGGCTTATCTTGTCGTTTAAAGTCGTTGATGAAACTCCACTTTTTGGGTACAAATTGGTGATCTGTGCTGTGAAAACTTTGAGGAACTGCAGCCTACGAGGATGCTTCAAGTATCCGATACCTGATCCCATTCGTTGCAAACAAAACAAAACAAAACAAAAGAAAACACCCTCTCCTTCATCCGTTCCTGTCGGAATAAATGAGGTCAGTAAATCTCAGGGAGAGAGCTGGAAGCTTCTGCTATGCCGTGGCTCTGCAGTCTGTAC
Organism: Vulpes lagopus; assembly: GCF_018345385.1. Taxonomy (NCBI): domain Eukaryota; kingdom Metazoa; phylum Chordata; class Mammalia; order Carnivora; family Canidae; genus Vulpes; species Vulpes lagopus. The sequence continues at coordinate 9,779,398 of NC_054828.1, forward strand.
TGACCTAGCACCAGCCCCACGATGTCAGTGTCCCCTGCAGGCTGCCCTCACCATGACAACGCCACTGCCTGCCTCCTGCTGCTTGTTTGTTTCTCCTTCTTCAGCTCCTTCCTTCCATCCCCTCATTGGACTGGTTTCTCTGTTTGTGCAAGGGCTGTCATGGTTGTCTATGCACAAGGCCTATCATGTCCCTAAATGGCTCCCTCAGCCCCAGGTCTCCCTGACCTTCCAGGTCTGGTAGCCAAAGCTGACCTAGAAGATCCACTGCCTCACGTGACTCAATCTCCAGAATAGAGACTCTGATTGGTGCAGCTTGCATCAGGTGTCCACACCTGGTCCAATTAACCATGGGAGGCTGAGGAGCCCACCAGTGTGTGGGAGGAGGGGAGATGGCAGCAAAAGGGGACCCTGGCTCAGTAAGTACTTCAAAGAGTTGACAGGTCCTTTGGAAGACATCTTGACATCCTCCTCGAAGTATACCTTTCATGAGACAACGGTTCTTAAGGGTGATGGGTCAATGTTGTCTAATGAGTGAAAAACCAACACTCAAGCAGATTGTGTGGAATCAGGATAAGCCCTCAGCTGACTGGAAAAAACTCTGTTCCCCAGCACTATGAGGGGAGGGCTGGCTGCATCTCTGGATCTGATTAAAGCCGGCGGGGGGCGGGGGGGCTGCCAACCTGATTCTTCCAGGAGCTGAAGAAAACCATTCAGCTGCAAGTCAGACCAAGCCTTACACTGCATCACCTGACCTGTATCTTGTTCCCACACCAGATCTGTTGTGTCTTTATGGGCTCTCCTAATGACTTCTTCTGTCTTTGGGAATTACTCCCTACTTTTGCTGACCAAAGCTGGAACACACATGAGGCACTGAGATAGGGAAGAAATCCTGGGTCCTGCTGAGGTTTGAGCTCATCTCTTTCCCCCTTCTTAACCTTAGACCTAAGCTTCTGTTTCCAAAACCTGATGAGCAATAGTTGCCATCACAAAATCAGTTTTCTAACCTTTGACACAATCTCCAGACGTTAAACAAGATCCTCATACAGATCGCAAGCCCATCTTTCCCTTGTAAAGTTTGTGTCTTTCTTTGCACAAGAAGAAAATAGCCAATGGTGGTAGGGAAAATATGGCCTTTGGGGTCAGCAAGATCTGAGTTCGAGCGCTAGACTCACCACAAGAGCAATGGGATCTCACTCAGGAGGCTTGCCTCTGTGAGCCTGATTCTTGACTGAAAAATTCGTGATAAATCTCCCATGGGGATTAAATTAAAGAACCTAATTTAAAATGACTGACATAGGTAAATCTCAAATGTTAACCCCTTTGCCCTCCTTCAGGGCAGGGATGAAAGCAAAACTTGAGTACCTAGTCTAGGCTCTGTCTCTTACACCCAACATTTTCTCAATTCAACCAGTGCTTACTGAACACCTACTGTACACCTACCCTATCACTGGCAAGGGAATCCAACATGGAATCTGAACTCCAGGAGCTCACAGTCCTGTGTTTCCATCATCATCTATAAACTTATCATCAGAGAGAAATGGTGAGGTTGTATGCTTCCCAACAGAGGTCTTGGAGACTGTAAAACTTTGTAAATGATGATTGCAAGGGAAAAAAATCCCATTTTCCTCTCTCTGGAAATGTCTCAGCAGCAGGATTTTCCAAAGGACTTGGTCTGCCCTTTTCTCTTCTCTCTCTCACTCCTTGCTCTCCTGATTCCCAAGTCCTGGGGTGAGTTAAATAGGAGTCACCACTGCCCCAGTGGAAAGTGGAATAACTGTGCAATAGAGACCAGCAGATGTAGTTCAGGACCATGAACAGCACCAGGTATCTGGCTCCTGGCCAGAAACAGGTGAGTCTTGTTAGCCAGTGGCCTTATTGCCCCAGTATAGGAGCCATTCTGACGGCAGTTTCCCTGCCTCTGGTAGGTTTGGCTCTTGCTGCTGGAGAAACTGGATCTACACCAGACCTTGTGTTGTGAACTATTACAACACTCTACTGGGGCTGGAAGATGAGTCTGAAAACCCAAAATACCCAGGAACACTGTCCATTTGGACCAATGCACAGAGAAAGGGAAAATCCAATTGTCAGCTTCTGGAGTAAGCAGATATAAAGGGACTGAGCATTTGTGGATTTGCCCAAGAGCAATTTCTAAGCCAAGTCACAGTGCTTTTCTGCTTTGAGCCTCCTCTTAAGCCAGTCAATGACTTTCAAGCACAAGAGTTCACAGAGGAATGTCCTAGTGAGAGAAGCCCAGAGCCGAATCCAAAATGTGGCTGATCCTTTTCTGCGGGCCCATGTGTGGCACTTGAAAGGGTTGATCTTCCCTTTCTTGAAACTCTGTTTTTATAGCGATGCCTCTCATAGCAAACTGCTCGATTGACATTCCTTCTTCCTCCTACCCCATCACTAAAGGCCTTGAACAACACGAAGTCTGGACCCCTATTTACTATCTGTGTGTGTGTGTGTGTGTGTGTGTGTGTGTGTGTGTGTGTGTCTTCCTTTCCTTCTGTCTCAAGCTCCTAGTCTCACTTCCCTGTCTTTGCCTCCAAAATCTGTTTCACTATCCTGGATTCTTTTTTTTTTTTTTTAAGATTTTATTTATTTATTCATGAGAGACACAGAGAGGCAGAGATACAGGCAGAGGGATAAGAAGCAGGCTCCATGCAAGGAGCCTGATGTGGGACCTGATCCCAAGAATCCAGGATCAGGCCCTGAGCCAAAGGCAGATGCTCAACTGCTGAACCACCCAGGCGTCCCACTATCCTGGATTCTTAAACTCTAGTCAGCAATGTAGAATCACCTGCAATTCTTCCTGTCTCTCCCTCCCTTGTTAAATCTGCTAATGAAACCTTTTATCCAATATATTCTAAGCCAAAATATATGCAGGCTGAAGAATAGAGGTTTTATTTTTTAATAAAGATTTTTTTGTTTTTAGAGAGAGTGTACAAGCGGAGGGAAGTACAGAGGGAGAAGGAGATAATCCACAAGCAGATCCCTCACTAAGCAAACATGGGGGCTCCATCCCACAACCTTGAGGTCATGACCTGAGCTGAAACCAAGAGTTGGATGCCTAACTTACTGAGCCCCCCAGGAGCCCCTGAAGAATAAAGTTTTTTTTTAAGATTTTATTTATTTATTCATCACACACACACACACACACACACACACACATACAGAGAGAGAGAGAGAGAGAGAGGCAGAGGGAGAAGCAGGCTCCATGCAGGGAGCCCGACGTGGGCCTCGATCCTGGGTCTCCAGGATCAGGCCCTGGACTGAGGGCGGTGCTAAACCGCTGAGCCACCTGGGCTGCCCCAAGAATAAAGTTTTAAATGATAGTTTGGACATCCAGTTGAAATTGATGAGGTGACCACATGCATCCAGCCGTTTGTCTCTGGAGATCCCTCCAAGATGATAGTAAAAAATAAAAAATCAGTGAACCCATAATTAGGAAGAGAAAGGAAGAGAAGTCATAGAAAAGAAAGATCTGAAAGACCGAGAATAGATGGGGAAGAGAAAATCAGCGATGCTTAGATACTTGGAAGGAAATTCAACCAAGAAACAAGCTGTTTTGCCTCCGGGGTTGCTCACAAAATGGAAGACAGAGCCCAGGCTCACTGTTTGAGGTCTTGGGTCTTGGATGGATTGCCCCCTGCCTGTGAGAAGAAGATGGGGAAGCCTGGGGGGTAAGGGAGTATAAAAGACCAGGAGCTATGCCAACCTCCCGCTGCTCTATAACTGGATCAGTCACAGCCTGATGTAACCGCAGAACAGTAACCACCTGAACTACCCTCTGTGAAGTGAGATCAAGACGGAGGGCCTGAAAGACCCAGCAACTGAAAAATGAAGACCAGAGAGAGCAATTGGGCCGGGGGCGGGGGGTAGGGGGAGGAGAGGAAAGGAAAAAAGAAGATACAAAAACAGAACAGTTTCCTTTGAAAATAACTCTGTAAACCAGAATTCCCAAAACCTACAAGGAAATCAAATGCTAAGGAAGTAAGCCAGCAAAATCAATGCATGAAGTCACTACAGATTAAGCAATCTCAAAGGACAATATTACAATAACTTTAAAGAAGTATATGAGAATATTCAATGATCTGAATGTCTGCTCTGACTCATGGCTGGGAGACACTTGTAAAGAGGCTTCCTCCTGGAATTTGTGGGAGGTGAGCTGAGTGCCAGACCCCACCCTTGAAACACTGGCACACAGGGTGTACAATTCCTCTGTTTTTCACCACTTGCTGGACTCCTGCCTTTAAGAGTATTCCAACAGAAAAAAAAAAAAAAGAGTATTCCAACAGTCAGACCTGAGTCCCAACAGGCTGACTGAGGAAGTTAACGAGGCATCCCTGCAGCCAGAGGGAAGAACATCAAATTGAACAGTTAGAACACATGGCTGATGTAGCAGACTGAATAAAGCCTCACCCCTCCAAAGATGTTCACATCCCAGCCTCAGAACCTTCGAATATGTTGCCTGGTGTAGCCAAAGGGACTTTGCAAATGTGATTATGCTAAGGATTTTAAGATGGGAATATTATTCTGAATTATCCAGAAGTGCCAGGTGTAGTCACAAGGGTCTTTATAAGATGGAGGCAAGAGAATCAGAGGCAGAATAAAGAGATGAGATGACAGCATCAGAAGTTAAGAGTGATAGGCCTTGAACATAGAGAAAGGGGCCGTGAGCCAAGGAATGTCGGTGGTCTCCAGAAGCTAGAAAAGGCAAGGAAGTGGATTCTCCCCTTGCAGCCCCCAGAAGGAAACTGACATCTTGATTTTAGCCCAGTGAAATGTATTTTGGTCTTCTGACCTCCAGAACTGTATGATAATAACATAACAGGTCACTTTGTGGTTATTTCTTATACGAGCAATTGAGAACTAATATGCCTAGTGAAATGGAACTACTTAGTTTAAAAATGAAATCTAAAATTCAAGTGCTGCATGTACATGCTCTCTCTCTCTCTCTCTCTCTCTCTCTCACACACACACACACACACACACACACACATACAACTTCTTGGAGCAGAAAACATGATTTTTAACTAAAAACTTCAGCAGGTTAATTAAAGATTACTGAGACCCAATTAGTGACTCTAAAGATGACATGCAGGAAGTACCTCAAAAACATGGAGAAGAAAGGTTTTTCTAAAAAATGTAATTTATGAGGGAAAAGAGACATAGTGAACAAAACCAGGAGATCTAATGAACATATAATAGCTGCTCCAGATGGAGACAAGCATGAACAGATGGGGGAAAAGTCTTAATTGAATACTAGAAGAAAATCTTCCTGAGCTGAGGAAAATATATCTATCAACTGATTGAGAGGCTTGCTGAGTTCTATCTGGATTGATGAGAAAGTCACATGTGAGGGCACATCCTGGTAAAATGCACGATCTTGGAGAATAAAAAGAAAATCTTCCAGGCTTCCAGGCAGAAGAGCTTTAAAGGATGGAGTTTTATCTTACAGGGTGCAGTTTTTGCTTTGGGTTGAAACCTATATATGGTACTTTCTCTCTCATCACTGCAATATATGAGTCCAGGAATTAAGAGATAGAAATAGGAGTGAGTCCTCTCACTATTACACCTAGTAACCTGCTTGCAGAATTTTCACTTCCCTCCCCACAACTCCGAGCTCTGTAGGTTTGAAAGTCTTGCTTCCTAAGAGAAGAATGCTTCTACCAAAAGGCACAAGTATACTTCCATTACATTGGAAGTTGGGACTGCTACCAGTCATTTTGACTCTTTCTTCCACTAAACCAAGAGGAGAAGAAAGGGGCTACTCTACTGCCCGAGGTAACTGATCTTGGTTACAAGATGAAATTTGTTTGCTGCTACACAGTGGAGGTGGATGGGACTCTATCTGAAACTCCGAGGATGTTCTGGGATGCCTCTTAGTACTTCCATGTCCCATTGTAAAAATGAATGGAAAACTACAGCATTCCAAAAGGCAGGACCACTAAGAATTCAGAGACTTCAGAAATGAAGATTTAGGGCACCTCAGAGGTAAAGACCATTAACTAGTTGAGAACAGAGAGTATGTAGAATGAAGAGTGGAAGAAGAAATTACAAATGTCAACCACAGCCTCATGACAAATCACAGAAACGGAATCAACTGTGAATATTTTCTTCCATGCATGCTCTATAATGTGTGTATGTGTGTGTGTGTGTGCATTAACCACTTCTTCTTCTCTGTCCCCCCTTCCCAGTATTATTTTATGTAACTTTTGTGGAAGTTAAATTTCCAATTTCATATTTAGGTAACAGAATATTCAGGCGGGACTGTAATTGGATTTGAGAAGTTATTAGTTGACCAGATACGAATACAGACCATTGAGACTTTGTGTCTTCTCATTTTGGGGAGAGATTGAGAATGTCTTTATGTGCGTGAAAGACAGTTGCATCATGTTAGATGGAAATAGAGTTATTTTCTTGTTGCCTAAAAGTCAAATGTAGGTGTAATGGTGAGTGTGAATACCAAGAAGCCAACGGGAAGGACTATGCCACAGAAAGTATTGTCTCCCCAGCTCTAAACCCACCCGCCTATACTCTACTTTATGATGGGGGACCTGGGACTCCAAACCATATTGCAGCTTGGTCAGCTGGTGCCATGTTGGGTTCTGCAGTAGGGGGCACTAGGGGAGCAATAGGAGGCAAGGGGAGGCAAAAAAGAGCTGGCTACTTTTTATCTGCTTCTTACTTGATTCCCAGCAGCTTTCTTTTCTTGTGAGAGTCACCTAGCAGGTCTTCCTAAAACAACAGCTGAGCCCAGTTTGAAGTGTGTCCAACACTTGCAGAACCACCTTCTTCATGCTCCTCACACACAGCCCAAAGACACTAGCACCAGCCAGCCTGGGCTCCCTCTTTTTTTTTTTTTTTTTTTTTTAAGATTGTATTTTTTTTAAGATTGTATTTACTTATTTATGAGAGAGAGATAGAGAGAGAGAGAGAAAGGCAGACACATAGGCAGAGGCAAAAGCAGGCTCCTCTCAGGGAGTCCTGGGCTTCCTCTTAGGAAGTCTGGTTTCCATCCCTGGGGGCTCTGCCTCCAAACTGGGTAACACCTGCTCCAGGCTAACAGTACCTCCTCATTAGCGAGAGGTCTGAGTTTCACCTTTATGAGGCCCCTCCTCTAAGTCACTAAATTTTAATAACCCCAACCTCTTCCCTTTGTTTCCCCAACTTTAGGGTGGCAGCTGCATTAAGTTACTTCCTCCATATCTAAAAGGATCTCTTTCAGTTACTTTGTTAATGACTTTATACCTGCTTAACAACTCTTTCTTTTAAATTCTTTTGGTTCAAATAACCTGTGGTTTTTATTCCCTGAGTAGATCCCAACTTATATACTACTCATGTAACATCTTTAATGATTATAGGGCTATCCATGTTTTCTATATCTTCTTGAGTCAATACTAGTAAGGCATATTTTTCTAGGAATCTGTCCAGTATAAAATTTGAAATATGTTGGTATATATTTGTTTATAATACCCCATCACTATCTTATGGATATCTGGCAGCTTGTGGAGTTATATCCTCCTTCTTCCATTCTTGGTATTATATTATTTGTACCTTTCCTTTCTCTTGATCAATCTCAGCAGAAATTTATCAAGTTCCTTAGCATTTTATTTTCTTTTACTTTAAATTCATGTAAATTATTTTAATTCCAGTTGGTTAACGTACAGTGTTATATTAGTTTCAGGTGTACAATATTGTGATTCAGCACTTCCATACAATATCCAGTGCTCATCACAACAAGTGTGCTCCTTAATTCCCATCCTGTTTCCCCAAACCACACGCCTACTCTGTAACCATCAGTTTTTTCTCTGTAATTAAGAGTTAACTAGTGTTTTGTTGTCTTTGTAGATCTTCTACTGTATGTTTGTTCTCTCGTTAATTTCTACCCTTTATTATTTCCTTCCTTCTCTTTCTTTGGGTTTATTCTGCTGCACTCTTTACTAACTTGAGATGAGCAAATCATTAATTTCAGTTTCTTATTTTCCAAAGTATGAAGTTAGGGCTATAAATTTTCTTCTAAATACTATTTTAACTATATGTCTCAAATTTTAATGTGTGATATTTAATATTACCTTTCAGTTCAATGTTATAATTTCATCTCTGACTTTCAGGTTATATGAAAGTTAAGCATCTTAATTCCAAATATGTTAATAATGTATCATCTTTCTGTTGTCTGTTTATAAGTTAAGCAATATAACCATAGAAGGTGATCTATATAATTTTAATCGTTGACATTTGTTGTGGCTTGCTTGGTGGCATATGGTTAATTTTCACAAATGTTCCATGGAAGCTTGAAATGAATGTATATTCTTCAATTCATGTTCAAAAAACTATATAAATTAACATTCAATAATACTTGCTAACTACATTTCATAGCCTTCATTTCATAGCATGTTTTTTCTGCTTGGTCTGTCAATGATAGGGAGAAGTGTGCTAGCATCTTCCACAATGGTGATTGATGTCAAGTTCTTGTTCTGTCAGTTTCTGCTTTACTCATTTTTAAAGCTATCTTATAAGATACATGTAAATTTTGAATTGTCTTGACTTCCCGGTAAATTGATATTTTATCACTACATGGATATTTTCTCTATTCTCAGTATTGGCTCTTTAACAAATATTTTATCTGATGTTAATATAATTAAAATAGTTAATTTTGGCATACTTTTCCCATCTTTTTGTTTTTAAGCTTTTTACACTCTTTTAGATTGAAGACATCTCTTGGACAGCTGAAAGGGGATAGGTGGTTAATCCATTTTGAAAATTTCCATCTTTGCCTGGTGAGTTTAGTCCACCTACTTCTGTGATTATTGGTAAATTTGAACTTTTTTCTACAATGCTTTTTTTTTTAAAGATTTTATTTATTTATTTCTGAGAATACACAGAGAGGAGAGAGAGAAGCAGAGACACAGGCAGAGGGAGAAGCAGGCGCCATGCAAGGAGCCTGACATGGGACTCGATCCCAGGTCTCCAGGATCAGGCCCTGGGCCGAAGGTGGCGCTAAACCACTGAGCCACCCGGGCTGCCCCTTGTGTTTCCTTTTTGATGCTTCTTTGTTTTTCTTCCTGGCCTTTTTTGTTTGTTTGTTTCAGTGACTGAGTTTTTCTTTGTTTGTTTTTCCTCTTCCTATTTTCTATTCCTATTTGTAGTTTCTATTTCATGTATTCTCTGGAATTTACACACTCAATTCCTTTTTAGGGATGATCTTTGAAACTATACCATGCACATTTACAAAGTCTAAAATTAAGCAGTACCTTATTCTACCCCTTTCTGTACAATTCAAGAAACTTAGAACATTTAACATCAATTTACCTCTCTTTAATTATAAGCTATTGTTATTCAGTATTATGAGTCCTAAAGTTTATAAGCTTTGTAGATTTTTTGTCACCTGCTTGTTTTCTTTTTATTTTTTCTGTTATCTTTATTAATTTATTCCTTCTGCATACTTCAGTGTAATTTGCTCTTATTTTTCTTAATTGTTAAAGTGGAAACTTAGATTATTGATTTTAAATCATCTTTTTATTCCTTTTCCAATATAAGCATTTAAGTTTCCTTTGATAACTTTGATATAGGTATAAGGTATAAGTTTTCCTGTAAGCATTGCTTTAGTTGTGCCCCACAAACATTGATAAATATTGATAAAGACCAAAAGGCTATACAATTAGAGTTGGAGATTTTAATATTTCATTCTCAGTAATTGATAGAACAAGCAGACAGAAAAAAATCAGTAAAGACAGTAGATTTGAACAACACTATTAACAATGCAATCTAATTGACACTTATAAAACATTACATCCACAAACTAAAATATGCATTTTTTTAAGTGCACATGGAACATTAACCAAGTTAGCTATATGCTGGGGCACAAGTCATGTCTCAATAAATGTAAAAGGATTGGAATCAAAGTACGTACTCTGACTAAAATGGAATTAAATTAGAAACCAAGGACGCCATGGGCAGCCTGAGTGGCTCAGCAGTTTAGCGCCGCCTTCAGCCAAGGGTGTGGTTCTGGAGACCTGGTATCCAGTCCCACATTGGGCTCCCTGCATGGAGCCTGCTTCTCCCTCTGCCTATGTCTCTGTCTCTCTCTCTCTCTTTGTCTCTCATGAATAAAGAAATAAAATCTTTTAAAAATTAGAAACTAGTAACAAAAAGAAACCTAGGAAATCTCCAAATTTGGAAATTAAGCAACACCCGTCTAAATAATTCTTAGGTCAAAGAAGAAGTCACAGAAAAATTAGAAAATATTTTGAACTGGAAGTCATTGAAAGCCCAGGTGATTTCCCCTGATCAGTGGGAAACTCACCCATAACTTGAAGCCGCCATAGGTACCTACTCACCTGTGAAGGAACCAGTATTTTATTTCTTTTAAAAATTTTTTGAGATTTATTTATTTATGAAAGAGAGAGAGAGAGAGAGCACAAGCAGGGAGAGGGGCAGAGGGAGAGGGAGTAAGAGAATGTCCAACAGACTCCACACTAAGTGGGGAGCCCTATACCGGGCTCAGTGTCACGACCCTGAGATCACAACCTCAGCCAAAATCAAGAGTCAGATGCTTAACTGACTGCCACATGAGTGCCCCTCCCATTACTTTCTGTAATTTGGTTCATTGGGACTTACTGATACACAGTGCCCTTTGCTAGGTGAGTTTTTAAAATAAGTTTTTAACTCTATTTAAGTTTTTATTATTGTTACTAATGGAATGAAAGTCTTTTTTTGTTTTTGTTCTTCATAAATAGATGTGAAATGTTTCCATTGTATTTCTTGAATCTGTGGATGCATTTCTTTTTAATCAGTTCTGAAAATTTTACTGCTATTACCTTCTCAAATTGTGTCTTTCTTTTACACTCTCTATTCTTTCCTTTGAGACTCTGAATAGACCTTTCTATTTTATTTCCATATCTCTCAACTCCTCTTCCATGTTTTTTTCATCTTCTGTGCTTTATTGTGGGAAATTTCTTCAGAGATACATTTCAGTACACTAATTCTCTCTTCAGTTGTATCTAATATGCTGCTTAATCCATTTAGTGATTATTTGGTTCCAATATATTGGAACCAAATATTCCAATCATTTAAGGTTTATTTGTATATTTTTTCCAATCAACTTATTCATTATGTATAACATCTTGTTCCTTGTTCCTTTGTGGATGTATCCTATATTTCTTTAAATGTGTTACAAATATGTGTGTGTGTGTGTTTTTTTTACAAATAGTTTTATATAGAATCCTAATCTGGTATTATATATCAGTTCCAATATCTGCAATCTTTAGGGGTCTACATGTTTTTATGTTTGCTATTTTCCTGACTAACTCATACTGCCTCAATTTCTTGTATGCTTAGAAATCTCTGATTATGTGTTTTTTGATAAATTTAATCTGTGGAATCCCATAGGTCCTAACTGAAGCTTTCACTTTGGGCAATTTGATTGTACTTTATGTCCTATTTGTGCTTGCCAGAGGCTCCATGCAGCAACAATGACAAGAGATGGCTTCAGAGCTGATGTAGAAAGAAACAGATGACCTATGGAGGAATAATGATGCCTGATTTCTTAGCAGCAAACCAGAAGTCTTAAGCTATCTACAAAATCAAAAAAAATAAAAAAAAAAGTCAACCTAAAATTGTATTTCCAGTGAAACAGTTATTCAAGAATGAAAGAAAAACAAGGACACTTTCAGACAAAAACTAAGTTTACCACCAACAGGCTTTCATTATAGAACTTCTTAGGAATGCATATCACAATGTCTGTAATTACTCTAAAATATTTCATCACAGACAATGTGTAAAAGCCTATAGGAGTCCTCATTTGGCATTGTATTAGGAGACACATTTCAGAGGCAGGGACCTTTTCTGCTATCCATATCTAGACCAATATATCAGGCTTAATTAATAAGTTGAATACCAGGAATTAGTTTTCATTAATTTACATTAACAATTAACTAATTAACAAATTGCTAAATAGCTTGATAACTGTTAGTAAGACTCTCATGGTTAAATTAAAGGTATTCAAGATATGTTAACTTCTTTGAGTGACACTCCTTATTCTTGTTTTAGCGAGTCCTGTAGGGTTCACACTTAGGTATGCTCCCTGAGAATTGAGCTCTAAAATTCCCTGTATCCAGAGAATGATGAGGAGAATTTCAATTTGCCTGATACCAAACATAAAAGTAGTACAACCCTGCCTCTGGGCTGGTGTCACATCTACCTTTAGTGCACACTCTATGCAAGATGATGCCTAGAGTACCTGAAAGGACAGAGTTCGGGCTTCATTAGCAAATAGAACTACTTTCTACCTACTTGCTATTAACTGTTTGTTTATTAAGCATCTATTTATATATGTGACAGAATTTGGATGGGAGAAGCAAGTAGCACATCCTCATTCATTTCAGACTTTTAACAGTTGCCAAAATCTACCAAAACAAAGCTAAGAGTTCACTTGACCATATTGGCTTGATCAGTTCACATTATCTGACATAGCAAGCAATGGCAAAGACCTTTTGTAGAACCCAGACATGCATGCTGGCAAGGCAGTGTGTTGTTATGCTTCTATTGTGTAAACTAAAAAGAAGGAAATGGTGGACTGGTGGGGGGATTACTTAGAAATAAATCCATGGTGTTGAAATAAAACCATTGTGAGATTTTGATTGAGCTTAGGGATTGTGTGAAGGAGAGTAGAGAGTTTGGTGTAAGGGACAGTGAGATAAAGATACAATGTTAAAGATGTTAAAGAGAGTATGAGAAGAAGGATGGAGTAGGGGCAGCCCCGGTGGCTCAGCGGTTTAGTGCTGCCTGCAGCCCAGGACGTGATCCTGGAGTCCCGGGATCAAGTCCCACATCAGACTCCCTGCATGGAGCCTGATTCTCCCTCTGCTTGTGTCTCTGCCTCTCTCTCTCTCTCTCTCTCTCCCCTCTGTGTGTGTCTCTCATGAATAAATAAATAAAAATTTAAAAAAAAAGAATAAAATCTTTAAAAAGAAAAAAAGAAGGATGGAGTAGGAACTTAAGAATAAAATCTTAGAAGAAAACACAAGTGTATATTTTCAAGACTTAGGATTAAGCAATAGTTTTTATTTTATTTTTTAAGCAATAGTTTTTAAAATATGACAGCAAAAGCACAAAAAAAAAAAAAATAGACAAACTAGGTTTCATCCAAATTAAAACCTTTGTATTTCACTATCATGAAAGTGAAAAGATAATCCACGAGAGGGGAGAAAATACTTGCAAATAATGTATCTAAAGGTATTGTCTCTCAGCTCTAAACCCGCCATTCTACATCACTTGGTCCAGTACCCAAATATGTAAAGAGCTCTTACAACTCAACAACAAAAAGACATATAACAGAATTTTTTTTTAATTTTTATTTATTTATGATAGTCACAGAGAGACAGAGAGAGAGGCAGAGACAGAAACAGGCTCCATGCACCGGGAGCCTGATGTGGGATTCGATCCCGGGTCTCCAGGATCACGCCCTGGGCCAAAGGCAAGCGCCAAACCACTGCGCCACCCAGGGATCCCCTATAACAGAATTTTTTAAATGAGCAAAGGACTTGAAGACTTTTTTCCAAAGAAGATAAGCATCTTCTTATCATCATCTAATGACAAAGATAAACTTAGAAGATACGTGTCATCTTACAGAAATGAAAAAAAAAAAAGATATACAAATGGTCAAGAAGCCCATGAAAAGATGTTCAACATCATTAGTTATTAGGAAAATGCAAACCAAATGGCCATAAGATACCACTTTAAACCCATTGAGACGTCTATAAGACAGACAATAGAAAATGTTGGTGAGGATATGGAGAAAATGAAATTATTGTACATTGCTGGTGGGAATGTAAAGTGGTTCAGCCGCTGCAGAAAATAGTCTTGCTGTTCCTCAAAAAGTTAAACATAGAATTACCCTATGACCCAGCAATTCCATGCCAAGGTATATACCCAGAAGAACTGGAAATAGGTATGCAAATAAATATACATGCACTCATTTTATATCAGCACTGTTCAAAATAGCAAAAATAGAAACAACCCAAATGCTGCTCAGTGGATGAATGGATAGACGAATTATAGTGTACAATGGAATTTTATTTAGCCAAAAAAGGGAATGAAGTGCTGACACATGCTGCAACATAGATAAACCTGGAAACACTATCCTAAGAGAAAGAAACCAGACACAAAAAGTCACAAATTGTATGATTACATTTTTAAAAGGTTTTATTTAGGGCAGCCCAAGTGGCTCAGCGGTTAAGCGCTGCCTTCAGCCCAGGGCTGATCCTGGAGAACAGGCATCGAGTCCCACATCGGGCTCCCTGAATGGAGCCTGCTTCTCCCTCTGCCTTTGTCTCTGCCTCTCTCTCTTTCTCTCTCTGTTGCTTATGAATAAATAAATAAAATCTTTTATTTTATTTAAGATTTTATTTATTTATTCATGAGGGGCACAGAGAGCAACAAAGACACAGGCAGAGGGAGAAGCAGGCTCCCCTAGGGGAACCTGATGCAGGACTCAATCCCAGGACCCCGGGGTCATGTCCTGAGCCAAAGGCAGACGCTCAATCACTGAGCCACCCAGGTGCCCCTGTATGATTACAGTGATATGAAATATCGAGAACAGGTAAGCTAATAGAGACAGAAAGAAGATTGGCAGTGTAGGGGTTGGAGAATGAGGGGAATGAGGAGTAACTGCTTAATGGGTATAGGGTCTCCTTTTGGAGTGATAAATTGTTTTGGAACCAGATAGAGTGGGGTTGTCCAGCATTGTGAATGTACTAAATGCCCTAATTTGTTCACTTTAAATTGTTAATTTTGTGTTATGTGTAGTTCACAGCAATTTTTAAAAAAAAAGTGTTTGCCAGGTTTGATAGAAACAAAATCTATATTTAAAAATAAAAGAAAAAAAAATAAAAGAATGAAAAGTACATAATGGGAAAATACTAGTCCAAAGAAAGCAATTGTACAAATATGTAGATTTTTTTCATCCTTTACCGAGTTAAGAGAATTTTTTTTGTGTTCTTAATTTACTTGGAATTTTTAAAAATCGTAAATGAAGGTTGAGTTTTATCAAACACTTTTTCTATATCTATTGAGATGATCATATGGTTTTTCTCCTTTTATGGGTTGATGTGATGAATTATATGACGAGATTTTCTGATGCATTCCTGGGATCAACCCAACTTGGTCATAACGTATTACCTTTCATATGTTTGTGAAAAAAATTGACCTACATTTCCTTGATTTACAAAAGTCTTTGGATTGGATACCAAGATCATGCCAACTTTTTAATTTTTTTAATTTATTTATGATAGTCACAGAGAGAGAGAGAGAGGCAGAGACACAGGCAGAGGGAGAAGCAGGCTCCATGCACCTGGAGCCCGACGTGGGATTCGATCCCGGGTCTCCAGGATTGTGCCCTGGGCCAAAGGCAGGCGCCAAACCGCTGCACCACCCAGGGATCCCGATGCCAAGTTTTTAAAAAATTGGTTTAGGGCGTACTGGTATTTTTTTCTCCTCTGTGGAAGTTTGTGTTAGATTAAAATTATTCCATCCTTAAATATTTGTTGAAACTCTCTGATTAAAAAAAAAAAAGTCTCATTCTGATATTTCTTTAGTGTGAAGATTTTTGATCATCAATTCAATTTTTGAAATGGTTACAACATTGTTCCAATTTTATATTTTTTCTATAGCCAAATTTTATTACTTGTAAGTGTGGAAAATTGTGCATTTGATTTAAAACTTCAAATTATTGACCAAAAGTGGCTCATAATATCCTCTTACTATATTTTTAATTTATTCTTTGTCTGAAGTCATGTTTCCTTTCGATTCCTTTCAACAGTTCATGGGTTCGATCTTTTGTTTCCTACTGAGATCTGCCGGATGTGTGTCAGTTTTATTAGTCTTTTCTAAGAACCAGGATTTGGCTTCATTATTTACATCTACTTAATGGTTGTTTCTATGTCATTTATTTCTGCCCTTATCTTTTACATTTCCTTTTTCCTACTTTCTTTGGGTTTATTCAGCTGTTCTTTTGCTAACTTTGGAGGTAAAATGTTTGGCTTGTGGGTTTTCAGCCTTTTTATCACATATAAGCCTCTTGTAAGTTCTGATATGATAAATTTTTATTATTTTTCACTTCTGGTATATTCTAAAGTCCATTCTTTCTCTTTTTATCCAGGAATATATTTTTTAAAGATTTTATTTATTTACTTGACAGAGAGAGAGCACAAGCAGGGGGAGAGGCAAGGGAGAAGGAGAAGCAAATTCCCCACTGAGCAGGGAGCCTGATGGGGGGGCTCGATCTCAGAACCCTGAGATCATGACCTAGGCCAAAGGTAGCCACTTAACTGATTGAGCTACCAGGTGGCCCTGTCCAGGAATTATTTAAAGAGAAGGTTGTTTTTTTGTTTTTTTTTAAGTTCTATGTATTCTTGTGAGTTACGTGATGGTTGGCGTGATGGTTGGAATTCTTGAGTTACGTGATGGTTGGAAAATGTTACTTGTTCAATCCAACTCTTTGATGTTAACCAAAGATTGCATTTGGGTGAGATAAATGATCAGTTTTCATAAATGTTCCATATGTGCTTGAAGAGAACATAATGTCTCTAGTTACTTGGTGAAATGTTTTAGGCATCCCCCATTACGTGATGCTTGTAATTTTGTAATTCCTGTCCTTTCTTTCCTCACAGACCTTTTATTTGCTCACTTGTTTGGATTGTTTGCTCCTGCTAGTTACTGCGTGAGACGTGTTAGACGTGTTAGACATGTTAGACGTGGGAAAAGCAGGAAACAAAATGATGAGTTAAACTCACAAGGAACCAATCACACATCCAGAAGGCAGGATGTTCTACAAACAATAGCTTAGTGCCTTCAACTCATGTTAGGAAAACAAGGACTGTTCTAAATTTAAAAAGATTTAGGAATGCAAGCAGGTTTGGCCTGGATCCTAATTTAGAAAAACTAGCTAAAAGGACATTTGGGGGACAATTGATTTGGGGTTAATTCCTGGGTCCCTCCTGTTTAGGTCCAAGGCCATCCAAGTGTCCTGCCTTTCTAGATGGCCAGCGCTTTGATTGTGCCAGAGGAAAGCTGACATCATCGTCAAACTATTACAATGATGATAGACACTTCTTTTGCTATGATAACAAAAGTCCGTCCCCAGCACTCAGAAGAGTAGCTGGTAAATAGTAGACACTTGAAAATATTATTTTGATTGAGTTACCAGTGGACTTAAGAAACAGACTGTGGTAGATCATGCTCTCTCTAAAGACTCTGACAATGGGGTTACCCTTATAGTTCTCTTAGTAATCTGTTTATGGGCCTCTTCTGCACAGCTAGCTCCTCAAGAGTGGAGACCATCTAATTTCCCTGCGTCTCCCCAGCGTCTAGCCTGGCTGGTAGAGCAAACAGAAGAATTAGACAGAGGCCGTGGAATCTGGCCTCTGTCTTGGCACAGCCTCCACAAGCTGTATTTGCAAAAATCCTGAGCCCAACTCCCTTTACCTCCTTCATCTCTCTTCAGATAGGATGTTCTAGACCATCAGGGGGTGAAAAACATTATGTGCAAACCCAGCCTTGACAGATCTAAAGGAGGGCAGATGGCAGATTTTTGTGGCCAAACTATTACTATGTCTATCTAAATGGGGAAATTACAGGGTTTGGAAATTCCCCAGCTGAGGACAGGCAAAGGCTCCACCCTGGCTAGCTCTCCCAGCAGCCAGCCAGTGAGGACAGCTTCATTTTGGGGTATGAGGCTGTGTTACACCCTCTGAAGGACCCAGAAGAATGAAACCACTGTTCAGAGAAGTTGGGGAGTGCCCAGGTTTGCAGAGAAATGAGAATCTACAGCTGGGCTTGATGGAACAAGGTCAGCTATATACCTTCCACTAACATTTAAGATTTTTCTCTAAACTCAGGCCACTAGACATATTCTAAGAAGATAACTGGAAAGTGCAAGAAGACATGGCTTAAAGGCCTTTGTCATAGCTTATTCTTAAATTAAAAAAAAAAAAAACTAGAAACAACATCTAGATCCATCAATTTGGGATGGCATAGATGAATAATGCTCATCTGCACAATGGATTACTATGTAGGTGCCAAGGGATAATTATAGATCAATATTCATTGATAATGAAAGAGATACATGATACACACATGATACATAGAAACTAAGACATACGTGTATGCATATGTATAAAGAGGATGTCCAGAATTCCAAGCTATGCCAAACTTCACCAAAGTGTACCAAAGATTATCACTGGATGTGGAATTTAGGATGATATTTATCTTCTCATTTATACTTTATGTACTATTTAATTTTTTTCCATGAACCTACATGATTTTTCTTATCAGGAAAAATAAAGTCATTCACATTTTGGGATAAATAAAATGTGCAATTGGCATTTGTGAAATGTTTAGAAAGAATAACTCCTCAATATATACATATATCAAATCATTATGCAGCACGCTTGAACCTAACACAATGTTGCGTGTCAACTACATGTCAATAAAAGAAAGAGTTGGTCAACATGCATAAAATTCTATTCTAAAAGAAATAAAACTTAAGTGCACTGTTTGCCTTTTCTTCTCAACCCTCCATGTAGGTTTTAGTAAAATCAGCTGGAATTTAAGTCTGAGATTTGTTTATGTTTTAATTATGAGGCTTCCATTTTGGAAATTCTGAACTATTGAAACACTGAGGTAGTTGAGCCAGGCACTGGATTGGGCTCTAGCTCTGTGATCCTGGCTGGGTCATGCAACCATACTTTAACTTCTGTTTAAATCTGGGATGATCATAATATCTATGTCATAGGATTAAGGATCATTATGAAGCTTTACTGTGTTGATACAGAAAGCACTTAGAACAATGCCTGGCTTAAAGCAAACACTCAATAAAGGTTTTCATTTTATTTTTTATTAAAATTCACAATCACAACCTCAATCATTTGAACTTACTATATATCTTACTGGCTTACTCTCAAATTGCATGTCTCCCATTTTGGATCCCATTCTCTTTTTTCTGGGTAGATCCTTGAAATTTTTTTTTCCAAAACATTGACTAGGAATTAGCTTTGTGTGTCTTTGTATCCACAAAATTGTTATTATTTTTGCTATCATCATGAGCAAAATTTTTCATGAGTCCAAATGGATTAGAAATTATATTCACCAGGACACCTGGCTGGCTCAGTTTGTAGAGCATGTGACTCTTGATCTTGGGGTTATAAGTTTGAACCCCTTCTTGGGTGTAAAGAATACTTAAGATTTTTTAAATTAAAATTAAAAAAAGAAAAAAAAAATTAAAAAAAAGAAAGAAATTATATTCACCTGGAAGTGTGTGAATGTTGTTCCTCTGTTTGGAATTTCATGTTATGAAATTGTGATTCCAATTTAAAATACATAATCGAGGGGTGCCTGTGTGGCTCAGTGGTTGAGTGTCTGTCTTTGGCTCAGATCATGATCCCGGGGTCCTGGGATGAGTCCTGCATTGGGCTCCTCTCAAAGAGCCTGCCTCTCCCTCTGTCTATGTCATGTTATAGATAACGCTGGATTTTAAGCATCCAGAAAGGCCTGGGATTGGCAGCTATTTATTGACATTTCAAAGGCCGTAAAGGTAAGTCCTTAAGATAACCAAATTCTAAAAGTGAGAATGAGTGGGGCTGGAAGTGTCCTGGGATAGTAGGACAATGCATTTCTGTGTATTATTTGGGTTGACTATTCAGCATATGTGTCCTCTCCTTCCCCTCCCATGTGGGCAGTGTAAATGTCCCCACCCTGTTGCTATTGGGCTTGGGCTTGGACAGACATTAGCCAATGCGATGTTTGTGGCCACACTGAAAAAAAAGCATGAAATATGTGCCATGGGATTTTCCCACTTGTGCTTCCGCCATCACCAAAGGAGTAATATTCTGTGGCTAGCATGCCAGCACAAGGAAAATGAGAGACAGAGCTAGGACCCAGCCTACCACTTGAAGCCAACTCCAAGCTGAATCAGCCAACTCCTTACTGATCCTAAAAGCATAAGCAAGCTATTTTAGTTTAACCTATCAAGAGGAAAATGGGTAAATAACTTGGGGTATATCCATACAACTGAAATAGAATACTACTCAGCAATAAAAAGAGGAAATTAACAGTTTAAGGATGAAGTTTTTTCCTTTTATGTATACCTTTAATAAATGGGATAGTAATTTTTAAAACCTAAGCAAACCCCTAAATCGTCTTTTCTGCACGCAAAAACTACTTTTTAAAATACCTTTTTTAAAAGAAGATTTTATTTATTTATTTTTAATTTATTTTATTTATTCTTTATTTTTATAATATATTTTTTAAGATTTTATTTATTTTTTCATGAGAGACACACACACACACACACACACAGAGGCAGAGACACAGGCAGAGGGAGAAGCAGGCTCCATGCAGGGAGCCCGATCCAGGGTCTCCAGGATCATGCCCTGAGCCAAAGGAAGGGGAGGAGGAGACAAAGGGAGAAGCCGGCTCCCTGCTCAGTGGGAGGGCTGAGGGCTCCATCCCAGGACCCTAAGATCATGACCTAAGCCAAAGGCAGATGCTTAACCAACTGAGCCACCCAGGCACCCTTAAAACACTTTTTTATTTTTTTTAAAGATTTTATTTATTTATTTATTTATTTATTCATAGAGACACAGAGAGAATGAGAGGCAGAGGGAGAAGCAGGCTCCATGCAGGGAGCCCGACATGGGACTTGATCCAGGGTCTCCAGGATCACGCCCTGAGCTGCAGGTGGCGCTAAACCGCTGCGCCACTGGGGCTGCCCTAAAACACTTTTCTAATTGAAATGTAGTTGACACTCAATGTGACATTAGTTTCAGGTGTTCAACACAGCAGTTTGACAACTCTGTATGTTATGCTGTGCTCATCACAAGTGTAGCTCCCATCTGTTACCCACAAAAGCTACTTTTAAGGGCATAAAAAAATATTCACATTAATGTATAGATGTGTGTATGGGTTTGAGATTATTTGAGATGGGTTTTGTTGTTGTTGTTTTGTTTTTAGGGATAAGACAGTTTAATTTAGAAATAAGCTTTGCACAGCCTCCCAATCAGAAGGGAGCCTAAGAGCCCACCCTTGGAGAGAAAAGCCATCATGGAAGGTAAGGCCCCCAAGTGGGGAGGAAACAGCACGGAGCTGGTACCAACAGTGCCACAAAGCAAAAATATGGAACACTTCACAAATTTGCCTGTCATCCTTGCGCAGGGGCCATGCTAATCTTCTCTGTATCATTCCAATTTAGCATATGTATTGCCGAAGCAAGCAAGAGACAGTCTTGTCACCTCTCATTTTTGTCTGTGTGGGGCCAAGAACAGGACAAATTCCCAGCAGGCCCCTGGGCTGACCTCCCAGTCCCCTTACATCACTGGGCATGGGTCACAACTCTTCCTGCTGTATACACCCATCACCAGCTATGGGTCCCGTGGAACCTGGAAGACAGAGGTGTCCCTGGCCCTTATGGGACTTGGGGGTGGCTCCCAGGGTCCCCCAGAGGGATGTCCCACCGTGGTATGACAGGCAGCCACATGCAGACCTGTCCCAGAGTCTGAGGCTGCGGTGTGCCAGGGCTCCTGCTCCTTCCATGGCTCAGAGCACGAAGATCAGGATGTGGTTCTCTTCAGCAAAGTCCTCGAGGGGCACCTCCTTCCAGTGCAGCCTTGGGGTGGTCAGCAGCACAGCCCCAGGCAGGAGAGCTGGGGCTCTCACCCACCCCACCCTGGGGAAGGCCCTGCTGGTGGAAGCAAGGAGCAAATGACAAATTGGGGTCTCACACACGGTGCTAGAAACATTCTCTGACAAGCCCAGACGACTGATAATGACCTTCACCGGTGACAAAGGTCAGGGGCAGCCTCCAGGAGTGGTTGCTTCTAAATTAGCTACATAATCAGGCCAACATACTCATGTCTCCTGGCTGTGGCCTGAGAAGGCCACACCACTGGAAAAATCCCCCTCAGCAATGTCTGGGAGGCCCACGTGTGCCCCCAGGCCCTGGGGACCTGCTTCCCTCCCACAGTATCTGGGATGCTTGGCTGGTGCAGCACTTTCTGGGCGTGTTCTGAGCTGTCCGTGCATTTTGGAGGCAGAGCTCAATGAATCCATTAGAAAGATTCTTTCTAATGAGCCCCTAGAAGTTTATCTTTTCAGACAGCCCCAGAACTGCCAAGTCACAGGGAGATTTGGATCTTTATTATCACTCCCCCAAGGGCTCTCTGAAGACCCCAGGGAAGGAGACAAAGGTGATGTGACACTATGAGAGGCTCCCCTCAGGCAGGACCGCTGGCCCTGGCGAGACACTGATCCTCACCGTGAGCAGAAGCAGGGGACTAAGGCCAGGATGGGGAGAGCAGGTGGTCAGCAGCCAGGCTCCTCTGGCCCCCACGCTGGCCCACTGCTCCGGGGACCACACTGCCTGATGAAGCTGGCAGCATGGGATCAAAAGAAGCCCCAGCCTCCTGTCTCACCACCTCTCAGGCGCAGCCTCCGGGCATCCACCTGTCACCTGTCCTCCGCCCCCAAGCTCTCCTTGCTGTGCAAAAGAATCTGGGAAATTAACACACACACACACACACACACACACACACACACACACACACACCCAACCAACTGAAAAGTATTTGAAAAAAAGTTTCCCAACATAACAGAAAGAACAGGAAGAGGACAAGTTTGCACAGAGCTGGCTGCAGTCTGTGGGAGATGAAAGAGAAGGCACTTCTCATCTGTTTTGCATTCTCTAGAAGAGGGAGGGATCCTCAGGGGGCCCCAGGGCTCACATGAGCCGGAATCATCCTTAATTTTATTTGTAATCACTTAGGAGTCAGTCCCCCCAACCCATGGCCTTGACCCTCCCTGGCAACTGTCCGCTGACCTTGCTGCAGGCCAGATTGCTATGGAAGAGAGAAACAAATCATTGTATTGAGGGATATCTTTGTACAGAAGCTGAACATTTGCCCAAACTAACTAGCAGAACAGAGGAATGGCTTCCTCCCCCTTGTCCACCTTTCTGTTGGAGGGGACCCAGGCTGGGAGAGCCCAGAGACAGTTCTTTCCATGTTTCTTTACAGCCTCTGCCTCCATGGATGTATATCCAGGAGGCTGGGTGGTGGCAGATTTGAGAAGCAGCCACCACTTGGCACTCAGGAGGTCGCCAACAACCCAAGGCTTGGCCTCTGCATCAAGCACTGTGATGGTCTTTTTCCCTCTTGCAATGAGTTTTCCCCTAGGGCTTCCTTGCCACATTCAGAACAAAGACCAAGCTTTCTTTCCTG
Source organism: Vulpes lagopus (assembly GCF_018345385.1). Taxonomy (NCBI): domain Eukaryota; kingdom Metazoa; phylum Chordata; class Mammalia; order Carnivora; family Canidae; genus Vulpes; species Vulpes lagopus. Next base: position 9,802,671 of record NC_054828.1, read on the forward strand.
GCTGTGAGGTCTGTGTGTGGGGTCTCTGCCTTCCTTGAAAACCTCCGCCTCCCAACTACTCCATTCCAGCTCCACTATCTTCCTTCTGTGCCTCAGATAGGCCAAGCTTGTCCCTGCCTCGGGGCCTTTGCACTTGCTGCTGCTTCTTCTTCTTCTTCTTCTTCTTCTTCTTCTTCTTCTTCTTTTTAAGATTTTATTTATTTATTCATGAGAGAGAGGCAGAGACATAGGCAGAGGGAGAAGCAAGGCTCCTTGAAGGGAGCCTAATGTGGGACTCAATCCCAGGACCCCAGGATCACACCCTGGGCTGAAGGCAGACAATCGCTGAGCTACCCAGGTGTCCCTGCTGCTGCTTCTGTTGGGAAAGCATTTGTCCCAGATCTACGCAGCTGCCTCCTTTTCTTCATCAGGTCTTATCTCAGATGGAGCTCCTCAAAAGGCCTGCCCTGGCCACCCTAGCTAAGCACCTCATCCACATACCCTGTTCCTCTCTGCCACACCACCCTATTTAGTCTTCCTATGATACAAGTCTGGCCTAAAAATCATCTTGCTTCATGTGTTCATTGTCTGTCTCCTATTCTCATAAGAATCTAAGCTTCTTGAGGGCAGGGGTGTGTCTATCTTTTCTCTGCCAGCTCCTCAGCACCTAGGTGCTAGGCACACGGTTGGTCCCCAGAAAGTATCTGTTGACTGACTACCCAATGTCAGAAAACTGAAGGATATAGGAGTCCCTGCCCTCAGAGAGCTCAAGCTTTCCCAGAGATGACAAGGGACCAAACAGAACTCTCCTGTGTCCCCAGAACTACATAAACCTTCAAATGGGGACAAATGAAATCAGGCTAGTTCTACCTGGGGAAGCCAGATATGGCTTCATACAGAAGGACTTCCCAGAATCGAGCTTTGAAAAATATGTAGGTGCTTCCCACGTGAACAAAATAATAATAATAATAATAATAATAATAATAATAATAATTAGGGACCATTCAGGAAACAGCAGGCAGATTAATTAAACCAAAGGAAAGGTTGTGCGGGGTGCAGGGGAAGGGGGCAAAGACCATCAAGAGAAAGGACTTGGGTTTCCTTCTAGAGAGAACCATTGGCCCCTGTGAGGGTTTTTTCCTTGTTGATATTTTGCCTCCTTCCAGCATTGAAGAGTCTTAAACAGAGGGATGACTTGGTCAGAACTGCATTTCGAAAAGATCCCTCTGCCAAAATTGGAGCTCCCTGTATCCCTTGCCCAATTATGACTGTATTCAGGCATAATTCCAAAAGCCTCTACTGCCCTCTTTCTAAAAATAGTTGTCTTTCTTTTGGGGGCACATAAGTTTGCAGCACGATCATTCAGGAGGAACTATGCATGTTTCAATTCCTTGAGACTTATACTGTCCCCTGACTGCACGTCTTCAGCTTTTTTGTCCAGTTTCGTAAGTCAAATGACATCCTGTGGCAGATCTCATGGGGTCATGGGAGGAGATGAAGGACATCTTGTGGACTAGAGCCTAGGTGTTGTTCATCTCAGCTCCAGGTCTTTCATGTTTGGACAGAAACCCAGCATCCGCAACAGTGAGGTGGGACAGTATGAGTATCTGGCCACTAAGATTGTTTTGAGGTTTAAGTTAGTTAATATTATGCATCGCACTTGGAAGAGTCCTTGAAACATGATGAGCACTATATGTAGTGTTTGTTATTCTCTCTGACCAACACAGATTCAACTTCTAGAGTTGATCAAATAAATTGAGTTTTGGTGGAAGAAAAACATGTAAGTGTGTACACTGTGTGTGTATGTCCCCATTTCCCTCTGAGCCAGCTTGGGGCATATACATACTTACACTCTCACAGACCTACTATGTACCCAACAGAATTCCAGGTGCTATATGTGTGTTATCTCATTATCTGCACAATAAACCTACAAGATAGGAATAATTACCCCCATTTTACAGATGAAGAACACCGAAGCACAGGGAGGTTGACAGCTAAACATCAAAATGCACCTGTTTGAACCTTCATCCCCCCCTGCACCTCAGTACCCAGAGGACAAAAATCCCATCATTTCCATCTTTGCATTCCCAAAGCCCAACACAGGGAGGGAAGGGGATACCCAGGGACTGTTTGCTGGGTCTGTATCCCTGTAAATGTTATATGGTCAAGATTAGCCTTGAAAACCCTTTCAATGTTCCACTCATGGGTCCAAAAAATATTTATTGAACACCTACTACTGGAGATAAAGTGTATCGGATAAAGTACAAAACCCCCGCCCCTGTGGAGCTTGGAGTCTAGTGAAGCATAACTCAATGATTACTATAATATCAGGTAGTGTTAAGGGTCAGGAAGAAACAGGGTGACATAGGGAATAGAGAGTGACAGGTACTACTTTAGATAAGGAGGTCAGAGAGTACCTTTCTGCAGAAGAGAAATTTGAGCAGAGTCTGAAAGAAGTGAGGAAACAAGACATGTGCCCATCAGGAGAAAACGTGAATGTTCCAGGCAGAAGGAACAGCACGTGTCAAGGCCCTGGAGTGGGAATAAGTGTGGATTTTGCAGAGCCCATAAAGTGAGGTATACATGGTGTTATAGCTCAGCCCTTCACAGTGAAATCTGTTGGCTACCTAGATCCCCCTGGGTGGATGCCCTTTATCATGTCCCCACACCCATTCCCACCCCACCTAGGTACCATGTGCTTTTCCTTCCAACAGCCAGCACCTGTGCCTCTCCTTCTGGAGACCTCCCCAGAATACTGAAGCACACTGATGCAGAAAGCAGGAAGTGCCTGAGAATTGACATCTGCCCCCCTGACACCTTCTCCTTGCAGCCTTTAACCAGTGCATGGAGGAAAGGAGGCTGGGAGGGCTTCTCAGAGGTGGGAACATCTGACTGGGGCCTTGAATGATAAAGATGAGTTTGCCCTCCAGGCCTCCTCACCTCCAGGTAGTGGACTGCTCGCCTATCTAGTATGACGGTTCATTGGATGTGTCAGTTTGATTGGGCTCTGGGATGCCCAGAGAGCTGGTAAAGATTATTTCTGATATGTTATGAGAGTGTTTCCTGAAGAGATTACCATTTAATTCCGTAAACTGAATAATGAGATCCACCCTCGCCAATGCGCGCTATAATGTATCCATTGTGGACCTGAACAGAACAAAAAGGCAGAGGAATGGAGAATTCTTTCTCTTCTTGAGCTGGGACATCCATCTTCTCTTGTCCCAGTTCCCTGGCTTTCGGACCAAGGGTCTAACAGCTGAATCATGAGAGGCCAGGAGCCAAGTGAGGCCCCCTGCTACCAGCTTTCCTGGTTTTCCAGTTTGCAGACTTCTTGACCTTCATAACCACATGAGCCAATTCCTATGAACAAATCTCCTCATATATTTCTATATACATCCTCACAGTTCTGCTTCTCTGGAGAACTCTAATAAATTTAGACCCCCAAGGCAACCTATACGTACTTTTTGTGGTAGGCTGAATAATGCCCCATCCACCCAAAGATCTCCACATTCTAATCCCCAGAGTCTGAATATGATACCTTCCATACACTGTATAATATGTTACCCTAGGGTAAAAGGGACTTTGCAGATATCATTAAGGTAAGGATGTTGAGATGAGAAGATAATCCTCAATTATTTGGTGAGCCCAACGTAATCACAAAAGTCCTTATTAGAAAGAGGCAAGAGGTAAGTCAGAGGAAGGCAAAAGTAAAGACTAAAGTGATGCAGTGATTCTATGAGCTGAGGAATGCCAGTAGCTTCCAGAAGCTGGAAGAGACAAGAAATGGATTCTCTTCTTGAGTCTCCAGAAGGAACCAGCCCTGGGGATATCTTGACTTTAGCTTAGTGACACTGATTTTGGATTTCTGACCTCCAGATCTGTAAGATAATAAGTCTGTGCTACTTTAAGCTATTAAGTCTGTGGTAATTTGTTATAGCAGCCATAGGAAATTACTACATGTTTATTCTAGCACCAGTCACACTACATGGCAGGTGCCTCTTTCACCTGACTGAGGGTTCCTCAAGCCTGCGGCACCTTTGTCTAGGTGGTTTAACACAAAACCTTAAAAAGGGTCACAAAAGCTGCTGAATGAACTAACAAATGGATTTAATGGTTACCCACTTTATCTGGCTGCTTGTCTCTCTCAGCCTGAACACACACACACACACACACACACACACACACACACACAGACACACTCTTCAATTCACACAGCTCTTCTGCCCATTCACCGTGATCATCCCCAGGAAGGCAGCTCAGTTCTTATGTGAAAGCCCACTTGGGGCTGGCCAGCAAATAACTATTTTTCAAGAGCATGTTGATTTTAAGGAAGGTGAGGGGGATTTCTCCCAAGATAATTAGACAAATCTGCATAGATGCAGGGATGAGAAGCAGAGATTTTGATGTGGTCGATTAGAAACTACAAGAATTAGGATTACAGTACAGAAATATAAAAATCCTCTTTTCTAATAAACAAGTCATGAAAGCAAGAGACAATCCTGATTCTCACTACATGCCGATTCTTCTCCACCTCCATCTCAGCCCCATCACAGCCACGAAAATGGTGGCAAATTTTTCATTTGATGACACCAAGAGAGGTTTGCTTTATATCATTAAGGGAGAAAAGCAGATTACAGACAGTGTAATTCATACGATCCCATTTTGTTAAAAAGAAATAACAAATACATATACATGTACTATGTATCTACAGTGTACACATATGCATACATACGTGTGTTTATATAGGCATAGAACAGAGGCTGGAAGAGGATTCATGAAGATATTAATAATGGTTTGATGGAGATTATGGACAGGAGGGTATTTTTTAAAATGTATTTATAAAGGACAAGACTGCTGGTGCAATAAAAAAAAATAAAGTTTAAATAATTCAAAAGAAAAGATATGGAGCGTTTTGCATGTCAGGGCTACTCTGTGTGTCCATTCCGGGACAGCCAGGTCTTCCAGTCCGTCCTCAAATAGGAAGCTGGGGTCTGGTCTCCCTGTGAGCAATGGCGGAACCAGCAAAGGAGCTGCAGGCAGCTGGAGAGTGACAAGGCCAGGGGGCCCGGGGATCAGAAAACATATAGACAAGATCATGTGGGTGGTGTCTGCCAAATGACCCTAGGATGGCCCGCTCAGGCCTCATCTGGGGTGCCAGGGGCCCATTCTCACCCCACAGCCTCTCTCTCTCCCTCCCCTCGCCGCCACAAAGTCCTCGCTGCAATCTTCATCCCGCCTCCTGGGTGAAGGCAGGTGCCGCCCAAGACCCCGGCCGGCCGGCCGGCCAAAGGACAGATGCACAGGATCCTCCCGGCCTTCCTCCACCCCATTTACCGCCCCCACCCCTCTTCATGCGGCGGAGTTCTTGTTTTAATTCATCTGAACTGGTTACAAAACCACACTCCCACGAATACATAAATAATGGATTGGGGAGGAGGAGGGCAATGTTTTAAAGAAATTCCCGCAGGGCCTGGCAAGGCAACAGCAAATGCATTTCTGCTGTATCATATTTAACTGTTTGCAAACTTCTGCTGGGAGGATGCGCAGCCTCTGCAGCGACTCCATGGTCCTTCCCCTGCTGGGGCCTAGCGAGTCTTGCAAGGGGGAGGTGTTAACAGGAGGGAGAAGGTGTCAGCTATGGCGGGCCGGGAAGATGGAGAAGGGAGCAAAAAAGTGCCTGTTAGACTGCACTGCGCCAGACCAGGCTTCCCACGAGCCCAGCACCCACCGGGGTCCGCGCCGGGACTCCCGCCGCGCGGCGAGGCCCCTTTAAGAGGCAGCGCGCGCCCCCGCCCCGCGAGCGCTCACTTTCCCTAGCAACCGCCCCGGGGGAGGGGGAGGTCCTGGCAACGCCGCGCCTGCCCCGAGGGGTCACGTGACGGCCCGCAGCTGGAACGCGAGCGCGCGCCCCGCCGCGCGCCCGCCCGCCGGGGCCTGTGCGCTGCGGCGCGTGCGCGAGCGGTGCAGCACCGGCCGCGGGAGCAGGGAGTATTATGGGCTGTGGGTGCCGCTGAGCAAGATGGAGCTGTCTGCAGTGGGCGAGCGGGTCTTCGCGGCCGAATCCATCATCAAGCGGCGGATCCGAAAGGTGAGCCTCCTCCCGAGGCGGGACGCCTGGCCCCGCAGCCGGTGTCCGGGTCCGCGGCCCATCGGGGCGAAGCGGTCCCGCCGACCCGGGCTCTCTCGCCCACCCCCGCGCCGCCGCCTCCTCGCGTCCCCGCATCCTCCCCACCCCCACTCCCCCCTTTTTTTCTTCTCTGTTTTTCAGGGACGCATCGAGTACCTGGTGAAATGGAAGGGGTGGGCCATCAAGTAAGTGCCGGTGGGGGCCGGGGGCGAGGGGGGAGGGGAGGCAGCGGACCGCGGGGCCTTTTTTCCCCTTGGGGGTGGGGGTGTAGGGGGTGCACGTTTGCTGCTTCGCATGTGCCTCTGCCTGTTGGGTTTTCATTTTTATTTCGTGCATGTGTGACTCGGCAGGTACAGCACTTGGGAGCCTGAGGAGAACATCCTGGACTCGCGGCTCATTGCAGCCTTCGAGCAGAAGTGAGTTTAGGGAGCTGGCAGGGACGGCGGGGCCAAGGCTCGGCTGGGGCGCCGCGCGGGGAAGCGGGGGAAGCGGGAGCGCCGGGGAGGGCAGCGCGGAGTGGGGCCCGGGAAGGGGCTCTTTTTAACCTTTGGCGTTTCTCGGCCGCAGGGAGAGGGAGCGTGAGCTGTATGGGCCCAAGAAGAGGGGACCCAAACCCAAAACTTTCCTCCTGAAGGTAACCTGGCCCAGCCCCAGCAGCCCCCTCGCGGGCCCCTAGCCCTGGCGCAGCACGGGGCCTGCAAGGGAGGGACAGATCCGCGGCTGCCCAGGCAGGCGGACCTTTCCAGAGGGGCCCCAGCTGGGCAGGGGGTGGTTGTGAGGCCCCCGACGAGCCCCTGGCAGCCGGCCCTGGCCCGCGCCCGCTTCAGCAAGAGGGGCCTGGGAGTGGGGAGTGAGCGGGGAGGATAATCCTCGCTGACAAAACCGGGATTTGGGGGTTTGGGCAGGCCAGCCGGGCTCCAGCATGGGGATGGTTGAGGCAGGTGGGGGCTGTCCACCTGAGGGGGTGGCAGGGAGGTTACTTCTGCACAGGCCAGGAGGCCAGCCCTCCCCTCTCCCCCAGCCTTGAGATGGGAGGGCTCTGCCTGGAATTAGAACCCATGGGGAGAGTAAATGTGGTTTTCCTGAGGGCTGGGAACAGGGAGCATTTGGGGGCCACCTGCCTCCCCGACTCCTGCTTCCTTCTCTCTTAGGATTTGCTCTGCATGCCTCCCCTCCTGGGGAGGGGAATCCAACTTGAATTTGACCTTAGATCACTTCACTTTGAGCTTATCACCTGGGCTGGGCCGCTGGCTTCTCCCCACCCCTGGCTGTTTCTGGAGACGAGGATGGGGTGGGAGGGAGTGAAAGCGGAGCTCATCGGCCTTGGCAAGGGAGGGAGACCTAGCTCAGGAGGAAGCCATCTTAGAGGTTTGGGGGGGATTATCTAATTTTCCTCAGTGAGGAAGAACAGAGTCGGAGAGCGAAGGTGAGATGGCCCTAGGAGAGAGGCAAGGCTGCAGGCGCGCCTCCGTGGGGTACCCCAGTCGCCCCAATAATCTAATGGCTCCGGGCCCCTTCCCACCCTGACAGCCTGTGTGGCGATTGGCAGGGGAATGAAGGGCAGGGAAAGCTCCGCAGGAAAGCGACTGTGCAGAATGCGCAACCTCAGCATCTCCAGTTTGTGCAAAAGGCTCAAAGCCCCAGGAGGGTGGGGGTGGGCCTCTCCAGCCCCACCCCCACCCCCACCCCGAAAGGACTGTGCATGTGTACGGGTTCGGACTTAAAGCGGAGCCGTGGAAGAACTGTCGGTGTCCAGAATTACCTATTTCCGTGACTCCTATTGCCAGCCGACACTCGTTAGGGGGACCCGCGGAGGAGCTCCCTCAACCCTTCATGCCTGAGAGGAGGGATGGGGCGGAGCAGCTGGAGGGCGGGTGGCTGTGTGACAGCCTCTCAGCGCAGCTGGAGCACCCTCTAGCGGTGAAGTGAGTAATGACCGTGAGCTTGGATTTCACGAAATGCCATTTTCCTCCTTGATAGCTCCAGCTTCTGAGCTGGCTCTGGGCCTACCTAACACGGTGCCGAGCCCTCACATTGATTATCTCCTTTAATCCTCTCAACCCTATGAAGGCGTAGGATTCCCATTATGCAGCTGAGAAAAATCGAGGCCCAGAGAGGGGAGGTGACTTCTGTGAGCTCCTACCCCCCCCACCCCCCCAGCTTCCCGGCTTCATTCTGGCTCCTGGTCTTCACCCTGTCTGTCAGAGAGTCCACATCAAGTTGAAGGGACAAGGTGAACACACCCCAGAAACTGAAGGCTGCAGAGATGGGGTGGGGGGGGGAGGTGGAGAGGCAGATGAGAGGACCCGGACCCAGACCTGGACCTTACGAGAGTGATGTGGATATTTGTAAGGGGTAATGGAGGCCAGCTTGGTCTGAGCCCAGAAGTCTGTGAGTCACCGAGGGGCATTGTGTATAGTAAACAAATTCTACTGAACACTTACTTTCTGCCTGCAAGGAAACAGGAGCCCAGGAGGTAGGTTGTGATTTATCCCCACTTTACACATAGAAAAACTGAGGCCAGGGAGGTGGTGGAACTTGCCCCGGGTCACAGAGAGTCCGTGGTAGGGTCCAGCTCTTTCATCTGTGCTGTCATCTGTCGTACATGCCAGCCCCTCCGAGCCATGCCTCTCCCCCTGTTTGCCCACAGCAGTAAACGCTGGCTGTGGTTCACATTTTTAATTCACGGGCAGACCCAGGTCCCACCTTCACAGAATTCTCAGCCTGGAGAGGGGAAAGGAGCAGGAAGGTTAAACTAGTCTCTTTTCAAAAAAAAAAAACAAAAACAAAAACAAAAACTTAAAAGCTATAAAGTAAGAAATGTTTCTCTTACAAAGTTTGGAAATCATACATTAGTAGAAGATTGTTGCTCATAAACCCCCTGTCCGTCCCACCCCCCACCCCCCCATGGATAAATCTAGTATTTGTCGAGTACTTGCTGTGTGCCAGTCCCGGTGCTGAACAGGTGTTAGCATGTTATCTGATGGTATGTGATGGGCCCCCCAGCCGGAGTTTCATCCCAGGTCTGAGGTTTACCCCCTTTCACCACACCCTGGGGACCATCACCATGGGACTGGGGCAGAGGCCTGGGAGCTCAGGAAGCTCGCTGAGGGCATCAGCGCTGACCCCCTGGGGGATAAGAGGGGAAGGTTCCCCCAAACTCCCTTGGGGATGAACCTGCAAAAGGCCCTGTTTGCCAAGCCGAGGAAAGGCTAATTCTCCCGCCTGGGTGTGAGAAGGGATGCGCCTGGGTGTGAGAAGGGATGCGAGGGAACCAGACCTTGGCTGGTGTGCTGCAGGAGGACCTGGCCGTCCTGGCATGGGGCAGGCTGGGCCTTGTGTGCTGCCACCTAGTGCTCAAAGGGTTGTTGGCCAAGCAGCCCCCCAATCTTTCCCATGTAGAGTTAAAAGTGTGCTGCTACCACATTCCAAAGACCCCTTGTTAATTCAGCAAATAAGTCTGCAAACACTGCTTCTGGGGGTTGTGGTCAAATACGATCTAGTTTTGCCTGAGGGGCACCCGGGCCACCACACATGGACTGTTAAGTGCCTAGTGCTGTGGGGTGGGATATGGAGAGGCCCCAGACTGCAGATCCCACTCCCGGGGAGCTTACAGACTGTCCGTGGGCATGTGTCCTCTTGGCCTCTGTCTCCCATGTGGATTGAGCCAGACACCGCCTAGCAAGTCTCCCCCACCAGGAGCCAGGCTGTCTGTAGATGACAGATCAGTCACTGCCTCTACCCTCTGTCCAGTCATTGTTTTTAATTCCTTGACCGCCTCTGGGCTCTTCATCCCCACTGTTTGTCTTCGTGGCACCCCTGTGGCAGGCCACCAGAGCCTCAAGCGTGGTTGGCTCAGAAAGGACCAGGGCTCCCTCCTCAGGCTTCATCCTCTGAGACAGGCCTGCCCCCCCTAAGCTGTGCTCCTCTAGGCCCCATTCGTCCTTTATTATGTCGAAGCTCCCAGCATCCTCCCCGCCTGTCCCTTGTCTCCTCCATGGAGGGCAGCCCCTGTGTGTGTTCATAGTCGTAGCACCAAGCAGCTTGTGACTCTACTACTTTGTTAGTGAAGGAAGGACTGGCCATGGTGGACGTTTTATGTGGCCTTGAGAGTTCCTTGCCCTGAACTTGGCAAGGTCTCTCAGGGCCCTGCCACACCCCCCATCTTCTACGAGGTGGTAGGTGAGCTTCTACAGAGTGCAGGGGCTTTACAGATTTCACAGCTGGGGGTGCAGCAGCTCCCAGGCGCCTGGGACAATTCCCCTGGCTGCCCACAGGCCTGCTCAGCCATCCCACCCCACCCTGCAGGCTATCTTGGCTCCCATATGAGGTTGGTCCCATCCCTTGGCCTATCCCTGCCAGACCCTTGTCTCACTGGGGTAGATTCCAACCTAGGCTTTAGGTGCCAGCTTTGGAATCTGTAGGCACTGATTTGCTCAGACCCAGGCCTTGCGCCACATCCGGGGCAGACATGAATCAGACCCAAGAGGGGAAGTGGAAGGGGCTGGGAGCGTACAGGAGGGGCCAAGAGGGCCAAGTGTCTGTCCCAGAGGTGATGACCAGCCAGGAAGGGAGTCCAAGCTGGAGGTGCAGCCTGTTCAAAAGCAGAGAGCACAGAGCCCTTGGGACCCTGCAAGTAGGTCAGTAGCACTGGGGGGTGGGGTGGAGCAGGGAGGGGCCTCCGTCTTCCTCTGTCACCAAGAATTGGTGCGAGGAGGAGTGCCAGGCTAGGCCGGGATCCTCCAACGAACAGTTAGGTAGGGGCTTCTAGCAAAGGGCTGTTCTTCCCACGCAGTGACCTGATGGCTATACTCTTTGGTGTCAGCGAGTATAGCTACCAACCCATCTGTCCCCGGGGCCCACAGCCAAGCTAGCAAAAGCCATGGATCTTACAGCCCTGCTTGGTTGAGGGTACCCCTGCCCGCAGACCTGTGCACTTTGCTCCAGCTGTCTGACCCCGTTGCCTTGGGAGCTCCGCAGATGCTCCGAGATGCTCTCGGGCTGGTTTAAGGGCACAATACTTGTGGGTGGCTGGCGCCCACAAGCCAAGGCTCTGCTCACCCCGCGCTCTGCCCCACAGGCGCGGGCCCAGGCCGAGGCCCTCCGCATCAGCGATGTGCACTTCCCGGTCAAGCCCAGCCCCAGCGCCTCCTCGCCCAAGCTGCACTCCAGTGCAGCCGTGCACCGGCTCAAGAAGGACATCCGCCGCTGCCACCGCATGTCCCGCCGCCCCCTGCCCCGCCCAGACCCCCAGGGTGGCAGCCCTGGCTTGCGCCCCCCCATCTCGCCTTTCTCCGAGACGGTGCGCATCATCAATCGCAAGGTCAAGCCTCGGGAGCCCAAGCGAAACCGCATCATCCTCAACTTGAAGGTGATCGACAAGGGCACAGGCGGGGGCGGCCCCGGGCAGGGGGCCGGAGCCCTCGCTCGCCCCAAAGTCCCCTCCAGGAACCGCGTCATTGGCAAGAGCAAGAAGTTCAGCGAGAGCATCCTGCGCACCCAGATCCGCCACATGAAGTTTGGCACCTTCTCGCTGTACAATAAGCCCCCGCCTGGCCCTCTGCCTCCGCCGCCGGTGGGCAAGGCTGACACGGCGGCCTCCCCGGGCCCCGGGCTGCTCCTGGCTGCCCCTGCTGCCCCCTACGATGCCCGCAGCTCCAGCTCGTCTGGCTGTCCCTCACCAGTACCGCAGTCCTCCTCCGACCCTGATGACGTGCCCCCCAAGTTGCTCCCTGAGACCATGAGCCCGTCTGCTCCCAACTGGCGCGAGCCCGAAGTGCTTGACCTGTCCATCCCTCCTGAGGCCGCGGCCACCAGCAAGCGGGTGCCTCCCGATGTCCCTGCTGCCGTGGGCCAGGCACTTCCCGCGGCCCCTGAGCCTGCCAGTGCCTCCTCCGAGCCTGAAGCTGGGGACTGGCGCCCCGAGATGTCACCCTGCTCCAATGTGGTTGTCACCGATGTCACCAGCAACCTTCTGACAGTCACTATCAAGGAATTCTGCAACCCTGAGGATTTCGAGAAGGTGGCTACTGGGGTAGCAGGTGGCAGTGTGGGTGGTGGCAGCGGTGGGGTGAGCAAGTGAGGGGGCTCCACTGAGGAGGGGGGCTTGGGGGGGCCCTCCTGCCCAAAGTCCTACTCTTGCTCCCACCCCCGCCCTTGCCCTCAGACACCTCTGCCTGTGCTTTGCTTGTTTCAAATGGCTCGGTGTTGACACCCCGGGATGGGGCCGGGCAGTTGGAGCCCCGAGGCCCCGTGGGAGCAGCAGTCCCAGAACAGGTTAGGGCTGGAGTGGGGCGAGGGCACTTGGAAGTCCTCCCTCTTGCCTCTTGGCATCCTCCTTGCCCGAGCATGGTGGGGCCTGCTGGGTGGCTCCTGGGGAGCCCCCAAGCCTGGGGTTCAGCTGCCTCATCCGCATCCCACTCTCTCTCCCCGGCTTGCTTCCAGCTCTCGCACACAGCATCTGATTTCTCGGTGCTAACCTGGCAGCTGTGGGGCCCCTTAGGAGACCCCCTCCCACCGTGGGCACCGTCCCTTTCCCTCCCCTGGATGCCTGGGCAGGAGGGCCAGGGATGGCAAAGCCCCGTCAGAGATTGAGGTGAGGCCGGCCTCGGCCCCTCCCTCAACGCCAGTGAAGGTGGCAGGAGCGGGGCCAGAGGCCTGGGTCTTCCCACTTCTGGACAGACCCAGCTAAGGTGGTCCCCTTAGCTTCACCCCAACCCAGCTCCTTCTTCATCCCCGTCTCAAAGGTTGGAGGGGCTGGCAGGGTGCCCCCCCACCTGCCACAGCCTCCCAGCATCTAAAGGGCCCTTCAGTTCTTGACCAAAGGTGCTACAAGAACCTGCCGTGGAAACTTCCAGCTGGCGTGCCTACCTGCCGCCCCACGGCATGTTTGTGCGTGTACCTGGATGTGCACAGGGCCCGCCAGGGCTTTCCAGGTGGCTTCCTTGAAGGTTCCTCAGAATGAGGTGGTCAAAGGCCCACCCGTGCTGGGGTGCGTGCCCCCACACCCTTCCCTGGGGCGGTCCGCCCCACCAGCCAGGCCTCTGCTGCAGACACAGCATGGTGGAGACCCAGGTGGAGAGGGGAGCCCCAGCCCTGGCCTTCTCCTTCCTCCTCGGTGTCTGGGGGAAGGAGGAAGCCTGGAAACCATTCCCAGGCAGGGGGCTCCTGCCTCTCCAGCCCCCCTCTCTCTTGCTTCTGACCGCTGAGGCTTTTCTCACAGCACAGCCTGCTTGAAGCAGTGGGAGGCCCTGGCGCCCAGGGCAGCTTTCCTTCTCTCTGTTGCCAGGGAGCTGAGGTGTCCATGCCAGCAGAGACCAAGGCCCCAGTCTTAGGCCAGGCACTGGGAGGGCGGGGAGGCCAAAGGGGGTGACCAAAGAGGGGGCCTGTGTTCTTCAGGAGAGGGAAGGTATACGGGACCCGGGCTCTGGTGCACTGTGGGAACTCCTCCGCCCCTGCTAGCCCCGGGTCTCAGTTGGTATGGGTGGCACGTCCCTGAGCATGGCTCAGGGAGCTTCTTGGCGTGTGCTGCAAGAGGTCACAACTCAGAAGCATGATGGCAAAAGGTAGGAGGAGGCAGAAAGGGAACCCCGTTGTAAACAAATGCCTTTGTCCGAAGTATAGGAGGATTTGTTCTTCCAAATCTCCCTGCCAGGGGCTGAGGCATGGCCCCTGCTCCTCCCCACCCCAGGGTGTAGAACAAGGGCCCTCACAGGGTTTGGGGGGCTGGTACTCCTAGACCCCTCCCTACCCTGCCCTTTGTGTTGGCTCTGTGGCCGTCCAAGTGCCAATTGGCTTCCCCCCAAATAAGGGCTGGTATTTCTCCTCTGTCCTTAGAGGGGATTTCCCCCCTGACCCCTCACCCCAGGTGAGTGACCACCTGGGTGCCAGTTACAGGTGTTTCCAGAGACCATAGAAATGTGTTTTCCTGAGAGTCCGTGTCATTCGTGACTTTTTTTGTAAAGAAGTTGTGTTTTCAGAGGTGATTTTATGACAGGAAAGTGAAAGAATTAGTTTTGCAAAAAAACAAAAAACAAAAAAAGAGGAAAAAAAAGAAAAAAGAAATAGAAAAAATATTGTGGGATTCCTATGGGGTCGGGGTGGGAGTGGGGGGGAGAGAAAGAGATATTTAAAGAAAACTAGTACCGCAATGATTGCACAGGTGAGGTGGCGGTGTTAGGAACGGGGATGGAGGCCTAGGCCTGGCTGGTGGGGCCCTAGCATCTGGCCGGATGCTCGCTCTCTTTGGCCCCAGGCAGGGGACGACCTCCCTCCTGTCCTGGGCCCAGACCCCACACCTACCCTCCTTCAAAGGGAAGGATGACCACTGGCCCTGAGGGAACTAGGCAAAGCTGCAGCGGCCAGGCAAATGGAGCAGAGATTTAGGGGGAGGTTGTGTGTTGGGGGGGTGGTCAGCGGGAGTCCCACTGTTGCATCATTGGTGACTTTGTCCAGGAAGGCTGGTGAGCAGATAGAGTTGGGTTTTCTTGCTCTCTTCAATTCGTTTGCCAGCTTGTCGGGTCGTCTGGTCCCTCCCTCCTCATCACCCCAAAGACCATGACACCCCTGAGCTTCCCTGGCCAGGTGGGGATACAGGCTTCAGGAAGACAGGAGCTATAGACTCTGGGAGAATCTTAGGTGGTGGCCCTAGGGGATCAGGGGTAACCACGGGGAGAGGGGGATCCCTTCTCTTTCCACAGGTGGGTTGCTGTGCCTGATGCTCAGCCATGTGGCCCCCACCCCATCTCAGCACACACAGAGGCACGCATGCACACTGCTTCGAGGTGGGCACCTCCCCTGGGAGGCCTAGGTGGGCACAGGGGCAAGAGCAAGTAGAGCCCTCCTTACCTCTCTCCCAGGGTGGCTCTGAGCGGGGACCCATAACTCTCCCCCCACACTCTTGCACGAATCAGCCTCCTATGGGCCCTTCCTCTCCCCTTGCTGCTTTTCCGTTTGCCTAATTACCAAGCAGAAGTTGCATTCTGGTTTGCTTTATTTTTATATGTAAAATACCCCCAAAGCTCGAGCTCCTCCCATATTCAGTATCGGTTGGGGCATCGATTGTCTCCCCATAATGCCACCCCCTCCCCACCCACGTGTCATAGGAAACAGGTGAGGTCTGGTGTCTCTGGTTTGAGGTGGGAAGTTGGGACACCTCCTGGTCTCATCCCCCTCTCTGAGCCTCAGTGTGCCCTTCTATGAAATGGGTGTATTGGGTGCAGGGCCTCTTCATAAAGCATTGCTGGTGTCCAGACAGCTGCTTAGGATTCAGTGCTGGTGGAGGGTGCTGGCACTGGGGCCTCCAGCCTCCCTCCCACAGCCCCCTTTCATTCTTGCCTGCACAGGGGTCTGGGGCAGAACAAGCTCCATCCTTCCCCTGCTCTGGAAAGAAGTGATGATCGAGGCCCACCCTCAGTGTGACGTGGGCAGAGTGAGAGGGATCACCCTATATAAAAGACCAGGGAACTGGGGCTCAGAGGCAAAGCTGCTTCTCTGGGGTGAAGAGCCCAGCTGCTCTGGCGTTTCAAAGGTGGGGAAAGCCCCTTCAAAGGTGGGGGCCCGGGTGCTGAAGCCACCACAGAGCTGACAGGCTCTCTGCCCCCCCCACAGCCTGTGCCCGGCAGTCGTGGGTAAGGGGTCAGCCCAGAGGAGGAGACTGTTAGGTCTGAGGGGCTGGGCCGTCACCAGTCCTTTTAGCCTCCATGGGACCTGAGTGGACACACCACCGTTCCCAGCTTTTTGGGTTTTTATTGGCTGTTTGGGTTGGGTTTGTGGTTTTTTTGTTTTTGTTTTGTTTTTGCACTTGGCCCACGCCGGACAGTGGAGCCCCACGTGGTCAGTTCCACTTTCGGGCTCCCATGCACTAGCCCAAGGCAGCCTCTTGGAGGTTGGTATGGTTTAAGGAATCACTTTTAAAAAGAAAAGGAAAGTGTTTAAAGGTTTAAGTTTTTTTCAATCTGCATCTCCTCTCAGATTCAGAAAGAAGTTTAGGGGCTAAAACTCCAGGAGAGGGTTTCCCTAGCCTGACTCCGTCTTGTGACAGTCAACAAGGTGCCAGGATAGGGGGCCGGGCCGAGTGGGGATGGAGGACCCCACCTCCCAGGCCCGCAGGGTCCCCCCGCTGCACCTTGAAGGAGTCAGTACCCCACTCCAGCAGTGAGTGAGTGCCTACTGTATGTGGAGCTTCAGCTAGGCAAAGTGGGGCTGATGGTCTAAGGGGGGGGGGGCCCTCGCAAGAGGCCAAGGTAGAAGGAACGAAGGGTTCTGGGGCCTGCCCCTGTTGTCGAGTGGAGTGCAGATGGACACTTTTTGTTCGTTTTAATTTAAAAAACACAAAGGCCTAAAGAAATGTATCTTATAATTTTTTTTAATTTTTGAAAAGCTCATTTAATGAATTGTGCACGAATGAATTCTATATATATAAAATATACATATATAGCTCTATATTTGGGGAGGGGCACTGTCTCTTTTTTTCTCTTTCTCATTTTGAAAATGAAGTGTTGTTGCCTTTGTCTGTGGTTCAACCATCCAGCTCCCAGCTGGCTAAACTTTGCCTCCAGTGGTTTAAAGAGAGGGAACTAGTTGGGTTGGCAGGAGACCAGGAATGGAGATGCCTCCCCAGCGTGGGGGTGGGTCCCCTCTGCCCCCGTCCACCTGCCCCCTCCCAGAGGTCGAGGGTGGAGAAGACGGCTCGTGTTGGGTGTGGGTTTTGGTTCTGTTCTGGATTCGGTTGTTTCTGGGCCGGGGGAGGGAGGGTTTGTGCCGAATACTCTCGTCTTGTACGTTTAGTTCTGCTGCTCTTCAATGTTGTATCAATGCCAGGAAGGGGGAGTGAAAAGCCTCTTTTGCCCCCCCAAATAAATTGTCACATTCCGAAGCTAAGGCCTAGCCCCTGGGGTAGGGATGTGTCTGTCTCGTTTCTTCCCGACCGTCCCCATGGTCCGTAGGAGCATCAGGCATCAGGCCAGGCCCCTCCCGCTGCAAGAGCTGGGGGGTGGGGGGGGTGGGGGGGGGTGGCCTGTCCCTCCAGCTGTGACTCATTGCCAGCCCATTGTGAGGACCCCTGCACAGCTGAGACCCAGGTCCTTCCACTTGTCTGACCCTGAAAAAGGCCAAGTAGGTGGTGGGGGGAGAGGGGGCACGGCTCCTTTTCCCCACTTGGAGTCACAGCCGCTGCAGAGGTGGGGCCTGTGGGGCTGGATCCCTAACAAGTTTCTCGCTGCCAAGCCTGGGAGACCAGGCCGGTTCAGAGACCCGTTTTCTGGGCCCTTGGGCACCTTCTCTGATTAGAGGAGCCCTCTCCCCATGTAGGGTGACCTCATGGCTTCAAAAGCTGCAGCCCCAGGCAAGCCCACACCTTCCTCAGGGGCCGCTGCTCTGCTCTTGAGCCACACCTGTGTGCATCCGTAGCAACTGCTTGCCAGGCCTCGAGCAGGTGTCACCCCACATCCTCTCCTTCGTGGCACCCCCACCCCCTCAGCCTGAAATCCCAGTGTCTCCCTGCTCGGCTGTCTCCCTACCCTGCACACCCCCAGCCTTCCTGACAGGTCTTTGCAAAGCTGCCTGGTCGGCCAGGCTTCGTTTTTGCCTGCGCCACCCCTGCCCTTCCCCACCAGTGCCACACTGCCTCAAGCCTGTTGGGAGCCCACGGGAGTGCTGTCCCCACCTACCCTCTTCAAGTTCTCTCCAGGTGCCTCCCATGGCCCACAGTGCCGCCTGGGCACCTGTCCCTACTGGCCCCTAAGGGGGCGGCTGCATCTCCCCACTGACAGCCTAGTGCCTGACACACGCTAGGCTGGTCCCTTCAGCTTTTCTCCCCCTTACTGTCACCCCCTTACTGATGGGGTCAGTGAAGCTGAGGAGTAGCTGAGCAGCAGGCCTGGGACCCCAGTGCAACTCATCCAACTGGTCCTGGAACAGCAGGACAAATGGGAGTGTCGGCAGGGAGGGAAGGTGGGCAGGGAGGGAAGGTGGGCGAGGGATGTGGAGTCCCGCTGTGAAGTCAGGGCTGGCCCTCCGCCACGGCACCCACTCCATACCACCTCTACCCCTCCTCCATCTGGTCATCTTGCCAAGTTCTGTGTTTTGTTCTCCAAAAATCCTTAATCCGACTTACTGAGAAAACAGCCCTGAGCTCAGTGCACCTACTACAAGCCAAACACCAAAGAGTACTTTACTGTCTCTCTTCATCCCCTCCCCCTCCCCCTCTCTCCCTGGCCTCCCCCCACTCCCCCTCCTCGCTCCCCTCACTGGTGCCCAATGAAGCCTCACGTGAGGAGCAGTGTCACGGGGGAGGGGGCTTAGTTAAAGCAGTCATGGATGCTGGATGCATTTGCCTGAAGCCGCACGGCTCCCAGTGGTGGGGGGGCTGCCCTCCAGGCCTGGCTCGTGCCCACAAGCCCTACGCTCTCTGGGATTAGGAACATGGGACTGCCCTTGTGAGGCTGGTGTGTTCAGAGATTTAGAGTCACTACTGTCCTTGGTCACAAATCCTGCCTTTACTAAGGACCAACTTCTGTGTATTTGCTGCCCATGAGTGAATATGAACAACAGCTTCTTTAAGGAGGATTGGAGGGTTTGTTTTGGGGGCTGGGCAGGACCACACAACTCAGCTCAGAAAGCAGGATGCCCTGTCTGAAATGCGTCGGTCATTGATGTCACGGGGCTCATCTACCAAGTGGTACCTCTGAACGAGCCCCCACCCTTACCTCCTCTTCCTGGGCCTCACCAGGGGTAGGGGTGGGAGTCAGCCACGGGGTGAAGCTCAGGGCTGGGACAAGGGAAGGATGGAGGTTGGGATGGGTGAGAATGACAAGTTTGTAAAATTACTCCATTTTTTAAAATCTCTAA
The DNA here is from genome assembly GCF_018345385.1 of Vulpes lagopus. Lineage (NCBI taxonomy): Eukaryota > Metazoa > Chordata > Mammalia > Carnivora > Canidae > Vulpes > Vulpes lagopus. The sequence goes on from NC_054828.1 coordinate 9,821,626, forward strand.
ACGCAGTGGGGTTTTTTGTCCTTGTCAAGCTCTGCCTGAAGTGGAGAGGGGGGGCTCAGCGTGGTTGCATCCTAATGGCAAGCCCCCCCCCAAGCCAGATCACAGGCCTGTGTGCCCATTCTGCACCCTTTTTGTTCAGGCTGCTGGCTTCTGACAGTTCACACTTCAAAGAGAGCTCTGGCTCAGAGAGCTGAAGGATCCTGATCCATGCAGGGGGTCTGCAAGGGAAGCAGCAGGGGAGGGGCCCCACCCTCCAGACAACCACAGGCTCTGAGGCTCTGCATGCCTCTGCATCACAGGAGGGATGAAGATGGAAATAACCCTGGTGAGCAATAATGAGACCTGCACACAGCAGAGGCAGTGGGGATGGTAGGAAGTGGCCAGAATTGAGAGAGATTTGAAATACTGAAGTTTGTGATTGGCTTTCAGGGCTTGCAAGAGGGAACCTCTGAAAACCTCCCAGGTACCTGGTGGGCAAAGGAATGGGTGTTGGTGCCTCTCATAGGGTTGGAGCCTGGTGGAGGAGTCAGCTTGTGAGGAGGGGGAGTGCAGCTTGGGTGTGACCCCATGGGTGTGAATCAGGAGGGATTTTGACCCATAGATTTGAGGCTTGGAGCAGCAAGTTCCTGCTCACTCAGGCACTGCTAGAGAAATCTGTCCCTTTGTTGAAGAGCTTTTGTCCCCAGGTGCACCTCAGCTCTGAGATGTCACCAGATACCCTGAAAGGGTCACTAGGGACTTAGGTGCTTCACTCCAGGGGCCCCTGGGATATCCAGCTCCTGCCTGTCACTCATTCCACAATCTCATGCCTTTCATGTGGGTGAGGTTGTGGAGCAGGTGGCTGGGGACAATGAACTCCCTAAGCACTTCCCAGGGTCACTCAGAAGCTGAAGGAGGGGGAACCCAGGTCTTGGGCGTGGTGGATGGAGCCTTCTGATGGGATGCTACCCAATACCTAGAGATTCTGGCTAAAGTGTAACAGACATTCTGTTATATACCCAGCTGACTTTCTAAGGTAGTAAAGAAATCCCTAGGGACCATAAACAAAGAGGAAACCAAAATCAGAGTGATATGCAGATGCCAATCCTTTGCCCTGCAGGGTAGGTCTTTGGGTGACACAGGGACAGGTGTGGGGAAGCATTGGCCTTTGCTGATCTTGGTAACCAAGGAGCTTGGATTCTACATCTATGTAAAGGATGGGAGACAAGGTCTTGAACACTTGCCAAAAGAGATGTGAAACCAAGACAGCTGAATAAAGCATATCTTCAATGAAAAGGCAAGTGGAAGAAAAAAAACTCTTTGGTAAAAAAAAAAAAAAAAAGTCATCAGAGAAGTTGTCTCACTTTTGGTTCTGGCTGGAAAAATAAAAATGAAGTCTCTCAGGCAGCCCCGGTGGCTCAGCGGTTTAGCGCCGCCTTCAGCCCAGGGTGTGATCCTGGATACCTGGGATCCAGTCCCACATCAGGCTCCCTCCATGGAGCCTGCTTCTCTCTCTCTCTCTCTCTCTCTCTCTCTCTCTCTCTCTAGTAAATAAATAAAAAATCTTTTTAAAAAATGAAGTCTCTCTTGAGAAATTCTGACTCAAGACCTTCCTAACACAAATTTGAGATTTGAGTTGGTATTACCCACGTGGTCTCAGCACTGCCAGGTCTGGTAATTAACATACTGAGCAAACGTGGGATGTGTAACACCCACCGAGCATGTGGCAATAGTAAATGCAAGCCTCTCTGGAGGGACATTTCCACAATGGGATACCCTTAACTTGAGCTTGCAATCCAAAATTATAGGACATACAAAGAAGCAAGCCACAGAGACACGCAGCAGAATGACAGCCATGTATAGAATCCTGCACCTGACATGTCATTTTCAAGCACACGCTGAAGATTTCCAGATATTACCATGTGTATCATGCGACATGATATAAAGCAAATCCCAACAAATCTCAAGAAATTGTCCTCACCATTCATGTATAATTATTTTCTGTTTTATTTATTTATTCATGAGAGACACAGAGAGAGGCAGAGACACAGGCAGAGGGAGAGGGAGAAGCAGGCTTTGCACAGGGAGCCTGACGTGGGACTCTATCCTGGGACTAGGGGATCATGGCCCGAGCCAAAGGCAGACGCCCAACCGCTGAGCCACCCAGGTGTCCCCGATCATGTATAATTAAATAAAAAATCAATGGCTAAAAGAGAACTGAAAAACTAAGCCTCATGTATTTGGATAGTAACCCACATATCTCATTCCCTGGCATCTTGCTCCTTCCCCAAACTTCTGAAATCTCTTTAGAACAATGAGACTCAAGATGAATGTGGAAGTGTGAATACATGGCGGACACACAGGAGGTGCACAGCCAAGTGGAGTTGATGCTGGATGGGAACAGGTCCCCTGTGGGCCCTCTAGACGGAATATGACCTTCATTAGAGCAGAAGACCAAAGTCTTCTCTGTCTCTTCCAAAGGCTGAGCTCAGAATGTGACAAAGACACAAGCCTCCATTTAAATGACAGCTGCTGGCGATCAGCCTTTATGAGCCAGAAGGAAACATCTATGAGAGCCACGATGGGCTGATAGAAATGGGACAAAGCAGGTGGCAGGGGTTCTTGGTGCTGTGGCATAAAGACAGGCCCCCCACCAGCCTTCTGCCCACCTCATCTCATGGTGTGAAATCCCAGCACGAGCAACACGCTCTTTTGGGGTGGATTGGGAGGTCCCTAGGGGCTCTCTGTTAAGGCTCTGATGCTCTCGTCTGTGAGCAAGGCAACGGGACACACTCTGGAAAAGGCAATTTTAGACTGTCCCCCACAGGGACTCATTAAAGTGAGCGTCTTCCCTTGGCAATCTCTGCAGGGCCCCGTGGCACAGTTTCCATGTCGTAGGGTCCTGGCGGAGGCTTTTTATCCTCATCAGCCCCGAACCGCTCCCCCATACTCATCCCTCCTCCATCTGTCTGCCTTTCACACCTCAGTCATCATAAAGAGACCCTCTTCCGGGTTCAGGTGGCCGGGTCACTTCCCCCTCTCCAGTCCTTGGTGCTTCTCAGCTGTATTGGAAGATGGGAGCCCCTACTTGGCAGGGTTCCTTGGGAGGCCTGAGGTGATGAGCCCCAACGGGTTTTGCTCAAGCACAGCTTGGGTAAGAGAAGACCCCTTCCAGATCTATGCATCCAGACTTGACCATTCCTCTGACTTTTGGTCCGGGTATTCAGCTGTCTGCTCCCAATTCTCGATGCCCTCCTCCCTTCTAACGGCTTCAGGGTAGCTGAGAAACAGTGGATGAGTCCCAGCTCTGCCCCCTGTGTGATCTCAGGCCCGTCAATCACTCTCTCTGGGCCCCCCTGTGTCCTCTGTAAGATGTAGGAGAGGGGCTTCCTCTAATTATCCTTCCAACCCAGAATTGCTCTGAGAAGGACATCTCACACATATGGAGTGGACTTTACAAGGATTAACTTCTTAAATCCTCACAACCCAGAGAGCTCAGTGCCCACAATATATCAACGAGGGACATGTGGTCCAGAAAGGTGAAGTAACTAGCTCATGTAGAAACGTGTTCGGGGTAGGATTTGAACCCATGCAGGCATACTTCCCACTGTGCCACCATCCTCCCGGGGAGCATGGTAGGTGAGGGTGCAGGAAGCGGAGCTGGGCTGCCTGACAGTGTGGGCCTGCCTTGATATATTGTTCAGCTCGACGTGCCTCAGTTTCCCCATCTGTAAAATGGGAGATGAGAGTAATACTCCCTTCCTCATGGGATTGGAGGGAACCCTCCTGAAGGCCCCTTGAGCTAGGCTCTGAAGTTCACACTCAAGTTTCACTCTGGGTTAATGCCCCCATGGTGCAGCCCAGGGAACTGGAGAAAGAGGCTGACTCACTTGCCCCAGGTGGCACCTTGGTAAGCTGTGGAGCTGGAATTGAAACCCAAACCCCCTAACTTCAAAGTCCATGCTTTCAACCTCTCTGCTCCACCCCCATGTGTCACCCTCAAACTCCGTGTTCAAAACCAGCCTCTGGACTCCAAATTGGCCCCCATGGGCTGCCTGATTCACTACTTTCCACTGATGGAGCCGCCTGAACCCTGCACCTCATCTCTGACTCATCCCTTTCTGGCCTGTCACCCTGTGACTGAGGGACCTGAGTAGAAATACCACTCTAATCCCTCCGTTCCCCCTCAGCCCTGCTGCCTACTCCAGTCCAGACCCCCAGAGCCAAGGACAGTGGGCACCAAGTACCTCCAATCCAAAGCATAGACTTGCAGTGAGGCTGAGCCAAAAGTGCTCCTGATCCCTCAACCTTCCAAGGCTGCATGGCTGAGTATGGGGGGAGGATTGAAGAGGGGGCCCTCTTTAGAAACAGTTGGCGGTGCTCCCCAACCTCAGGGCAAGTGAAGAGGCTTCAGAAAACCCAAGAGTGGGGATACCTGGGTGTCTCAGTGGTTTGGTGCCTGCCTTCATGCCCAGGACGTGATCCTAGGGTCTAGGGATCAAGTCCCGCATTGAGCTTCCTGCATGAAGCCTGCTTCTCCCTCTGCCTGTGTCTCTGCCTCTCTCTGTGTGTCTCTCATGAATAAATAAATAAAATATTTAAAAAAAAAAAAAAAAGAAAACCCAAGAGCATGGCATGTGTGCCCTGGAATTCTGAGCATGAGTGACAAAGGGGGAAGGCTGGCTAGGCTTCCTTGTTTCTGTGAGGCAAGGACCCAGCTACTCCGGGAACAGCCTGCACTCCCAGCCTTTGGGGGCCAGAATGCAAGTGTTTCCCAGGGCTCCCGAGAGAACCTTGCAGAATGTGGCTGGTTTGAGGTTATTCTGAATTAGGACCCTGCCCTCAAGAGGATTGGTTGAGCAGGGAAGGGACACAAGATCCTATCAGAAGGACTCATATTGGGCTGGACCCCCAGAAGGCAGGTGCTGAAGGGGGCTGTAAGCCCCGCCAGCCTGGCGAGGCTTTGCCCAGGTAGAAACGACAGATCCCTAGTGATGGGGTGGGGGGTGGTCTCTGAAGAACCCACAGAAGTACCCCTAATGAGAAAGAGTGCCTTCTTCCTCATTATACAGGTCTTTGAGTTTAAAGCAGATTTAAAGAAAAGGAGAAGGTTTGAACAGAGCTTAAAGCTTTGCTTCTAGACTATTTTAATACCTAAAACAAGGTAAAATCGGGGCACCTGGGTGGCTCAGTAGGTTGAGGTCTGCCTTCAGCTCAGGTCATGATCCCAGAGTCCTGGGATAAAGCCCCATGTTAGGCTCCCTGCTTGGCAGGGAGCCTGCTTCTCCCCCTCCCTCTACGGTTCCACACCACCACCACACCCCCGCCCCCGTCCTACCCCGCCTGTGCTCTCTGGCTTTCTCTCTCTGTCAAATAAATAAATACAATCTTTAAAAAAAAATGAGGTAAAACCTAAGAGTAACTGAAAAAGTTATGAGATATGCTTGAGATTTCATCCAAGAGTGAAAAAGATTGGGTCAACAGAATAGGTCGACAAGACAGCCACTAGAGAAAGTAAAATTATTTCTGCCTACAGCCTGCCAAGTGCAGCTCATTCTGGGTGTTCCCTGCTTCAGCCTCCACACAGACCCTCTTTCCTCCCTCCTGAGGCTCCTGCCCTACTCCTAAAGCCCCTCCCAGTCCATCGGGTGCAGAACAGTGCCTTCCCTGCACTGGGCTTCCTCCCAGAAAGTCTGCACAACCTAGTGGTCATGAACTTGAACACCTGAACTTGAATCCCAGTTCCTTACCTTGGCAGAGTGACCTGGAGCAAGTTGCTTACCTTCTCTGTGCTTCAGTGCCACCAGCCATCACATGGGGACGGTGAAGGTGGCATGGCTGTTCCATTGCGGCTTTGTGAGGCTTTAGATGATTACGTATCATGCACTTAGGAGCAGAGCAAGAACCACCTCATCTTTATTATCAAATGCTTCCTCTTTGCTGTGTAATCGGGAGAAAATCCCTTCCCTTCCCTGAATCTCTGCTTCTGTATCTGAAAAAATAAACTGTGTGTGGGTACAATCTGCTAGTGGCTGCAGCTAAGGCTGGTGACAGGCCAACTTTGGAAGAGAGAGACCTAAGGTGGGACCCATCCCGAAGTGGACCGAGAGGAAGGCTGGCAGGCTGATGGGCAGGAGCGGGGGTCCCGCCAGCAGGACTGCCCACTCCACCCTGCTCTCCTGCACTGTCCCTTCTTCCAGCCTCTGGGAGAGTCTTCCTAACCTGCCCCCCACTTCCCCTAGGGATCACCTTGGGTCCCCCAAGCTAAGTCAGGAAACAGATGGTATTTGAGGAGTAGCTGCCAGACACCCTTGGTTCCTTGCTGGATACATGTGAGCAGTCGTCCGGTGAGGTCCCAGTACCCCCCTTGCCTCCAGGCCCATCTCAAGCCTCTGCTCTGACTCTTCAGCAGCCACTTGTTCCTAAGCCTCCTTCCTAAGGAGACCTTTTGTCTTTCATAGGCCTTCCATCATATCCGTACACAGCAAGGTCTGTCCATACCCGCTCTACAGATTAAGAAAGGGAGACTCCTGGGGCAGCCCCGGTGGTGCAGCGGTTTAGCGCCGCCTGCAGCCCAGGGCGTGATCCTGGAGACCCTGGATCGAGTCCCACGTCAGGCTCCCTGCATGGAGCCTGCTTCTCCCTCTGCCTGTGTCTCTGCCTCTCTCTCTGTCTCTATGAGTAATAGATAAAATCTTTTAAAAAAAAAAAAAAAGAAAAGAAAAGAAAGGGAGACTCCTGGAGCCCTAAAAACTCGGCTTTCCAGCCTCCAAGTAGAGTGTCTGCAGAGTCCTGGGGGTGATCAGAAAATCACCTTTCCTAGAGGAGCTGGAGAAATGGGCATTAGCCCTTCGGTTCCATCGTGTGTGAAGTAAACACACCCCAAGCACACGCTGGGTGCCAGTGACCCAGATACGAAACGGGCGCGGAGCCAGACTGCCAGAAGTTCTCAGGTCTCGTGGGGGAAACGCAAGTCACAGATCAATGCAAAAGCAAGCAGTGCGGGGACCCCTGGGTAAGGGCAGGGGCGGGCCACAGTGGCTGAGGGGTTTAGATGGGCCCCTGGGGTCAGGGCAGGGCCTGGAGAAAGAGATGGACTGAGCCCAGGGCAGAGTGAGGCTCCAGGATGTACTTGGCTTTACCTCATTGCTCAGGGGCTCATCGACTCGAGAGAGAGCAAGAACAATGTGCGATGTGGAGTCTGAAACTTCGGGGTTCTAATCCCAGGTGTGCCTGCACTGAGCATGGGGCCCTGGGCAAGTTACAGCACCTCTCTGAGTTTCAATTCTTATCTGTGAAACAGGGAAGATTATAATGTGGAGCGCCGGGGTTGCCACGGTGAGTAACAGTTTGAGAAGTGTGGGGAGGAGGAATGGACTGAACCCCAGGGGCTGGCGGCATGGTGGTGGTTGGATGGTGAGAGCACCCCGGCCCTGACAGCCACCAAGGGAGGACACAGCCTCATTGGCCGGCCACTTGTTCTGGTCTTTCCTGGCTGGGCCTGGCTGCAGGCACACACCTTCCAGCCAACTGCCAGGCCCCCTGCAAGGAGGACACCCGTTTCCTCCTTGGTTCTCGGCCCCTCCTGAGCTGGGAACAGATGTCCTCGCTTCCTGCCTGAGCCTGAAAGGTGGGTTGGCTCTTTTTGCTGCTTCCAGGGAAGCAGAAACCCTGGATGGAAATCTCTGGGCTTCCCCAGAGGGGAAAGCTCTCTCTCCTCCCTGGTTTCTGCTCCTCCTCTCTGGTCAGGCTCCTAGTCCTGGAATCTACTGCTAAGATGCAAACATTTCTGAGTCCTGCTTCCCCTTGGAAGGTCGTGGGCTGGGGGACGTTGGTTGAATGCATATATGAGCCTTAGTCTGCACGATCCCCGACTCTGTTCTGGGAAGGGGTGGAAGGGGAAACAGGGAAGGATGGTGTACCTACAGAGGAAGGCATTGTAGGCACTTGGGGATAAAGGTAAAGGACTAAAAATGAGGGGTCCCTAGAGGTCTTAGTTGGTGAAGCATCTGCTTTCAGCTCAGGTCATGATCCTGGGGTCCTGTGATCGAGTACCCTGTCGGGCTTCCTGCTCAGTGGGGAGCCTGCTTCTCCCTCTCCTCTGCCTCCCCGCCCCCCCCCCGCCCGCTTGTGCTCGCTTTCTCTCTCTCTTTCGCTCTGTCAAATAAATAAATAAAATCTTAATTTTAAAAAAGAAGTAAAAAAAGGAAATTAACGTTTACTGGGCACCTACTATGGGCTAGAAATAATAAGGGATAGCATGTATTGGGTACTTTTACTAAGTGCCAGCACTGTGCTGTGCCCTGGGCACACCAAACAACGTGGTGAGAAATGGTCATTGCCCCTGAGTCCTCGGGAGATTTTACACACAGCATCTCATCTGCTCTTATCCTGTTCTCACTATGCGGTAGGTACCACAACCCCACTTTATAGACGAGGAGACCGAGGCGGCTCTGGTTCTGGCACAGTCCATCCCTGGGCGGAGACTGGACTCTCAGGATGGAGATGTCCAGGATGGACCCTGGCAGCCCCCACTCTCCAGGGAAAGGAAGCTCTTTAGCTCACAAGCACACCCGAAGAATTGTCCTCCTTCGCTGGGAGCTTGAGCATCCACAGGTGCAGGCCCCCAAAGACACAGGCATGAGGCGGTCGCAGCTGGTCCCAGTCGGTACTTTACCCAGACCGTAAAGTGGGTAAAGTGGGAGATGCTGCCCTGGAGGGAAGCACAGTGGCTGAGGAAGGCAGGGAGACTCATGTGCTGTTCGATACCCCTTAAGGACCAGCACCTGGGGGGAGTGTGATTTGGAGATCGTCAGGGTGACCAGCTGGCCTGATCTTCCCAGGACGGAGAGGTTTCCCAGGACCCGGGACTTGCAGTGCTAAGCTGATATGAATTGGTCACCCGAAGCCCTGGGTTCAAGATCTGAGTGTGCCATGTGCCTGTGGCAAAAACTACCAGGTCCCAAACTAGCAGCCTTCTCCCATTCTTTTAGACGTGACTATGTTGTGGTCTGAAGGTTTTCCCTATCCCTATCGTCCTCCCTCCCTCCTCTGCTTTAAAAAACAAACAAACAAACAAACAAACAAACAAACAAACAAACATATCTCAGTTCAATAAATATTTATTGAGCTTGTGTGGACTTTGCTAGTCTAGGAGAAGGAAAGAATATTCATCCTACGTTTTCTCAGCAGAGGTAATAAGAAGGCAAGGGGAATTTATGATGGGCAGTGGAGGAGGGAGACAGTGGATACCTCTTGGGGCCCTGAGACCAACTGGAGCGATGGAGCCCATGGTTCATCCCACCAACCCCCCACTTCTAAATATCTCCCCAAGAAGAGAGGCCCAGAGGGGCCGTTGGAGGATCTGCCTCCTGACCTGCGTGGAGAAGTGGATCTTCACGCAAGGGGTGGACCGTGGCAGCCATGGATGGGCACTGCCCAGCTCCCTGTTTAAAAACGAACTTGCCACAGGGCTGCACCCCATGTAGTTAGCAGACATCCTCCAGCTGCGGTGCTTTCCGGAGCCTTCCCAGCTTTTGTTTGTTCATTCATTAGGGCCTTTTTAGGTTCATGACAATATCGAGCAGAAGATCCAAAGATTTCCCATATGCTCCCTCCCCCACACATGCATAGGCTCCCTCACTCTCAAGGTCCCCCACCCGAGTGGCACACTTGTTGCAATGAATGAACCTACATTGACACGTTGTTGTTACCCCAAGTCCTTAAGTTACCTTAGTGTTGTACATTCTGTGGATCTGGATAAATGTATAATGATACATACCCACCATTATGGTATCCTGGAGAAGACAGTCTCCCTGCCCTAAGACTCCTCTGTGCTGCGCCTATCCATCCCTCCCTCCCCCATAACCCCTGCAATCACAGATCTTTTCACAGTTCTTATAGTTTATTTCTCCAGATGTCTTCTAGGTGGAGTCATACAGCATGGAGCCTTTTGGGGCTGGCCAATTTCACTGAGTAATACACATGTAAGGTTCCTCCAAGTCCTTTCATGGCTTGATAGCTCATTTCTTTTTAATGCTGAATAAGGTTCCATTGTGTGGATACACCAATTTATTTATCTGTTCACGTCCTCAGGGACATCCAGGCTGCTTCCAAGTGTTGGCAATTATGAATTAAGTTCCTCTAAACATCCGCGTGCAGGTTTTTGTGGACATCACTTCCGCTTCGGAGCTGAAGCCGCCTTATTCTGAGGCAGCTCCCAACTAAGGATGGAGCATGAAAAGGGTACCAAGGGACTGGGCATTTCCGCCCAATACAAAACTTCCCTACTGGTCAATCCTGACCCTAGAGCTCCCTGTCGGGTTGGCCAAGACTTTGTCAGATCTGCATTGGGGTCTGAGGCTCTCACAGCCCTTAGCCCCCAATCAACCACTTGTTTATCCATCCCCATCCCAGTGTCTGCTTGGAGGACCTAAGTGGCAAACTACCTCTAAAACGATCCATCCAATTCTCTCAGTCTTCCAAGTCTCCACTCCTCTCACCTGGATGGTTGCACGGCTTCTAGTTGTCTTCCCCTCCTACCCTGATATGACCCCGTCTCCATACAACTACCAGAGTGATCTTTAACAAACACAAACCATGTGATGTCACTTCCCTACGTCGAGGCTTCCAATTGGGCTTAGAATCCAACCCATTCTCCTCCCATAGCCTGTGAAGCCCTAAATGACTTTATCTGCCTTTCTCTCCAGATTTCCCCTCTCCACTGAAGTTCACTCTCCTTTAGCCCCAGTGGTCTTTTTTCTGTTCCTGGAATATACCAAGCTCATTTCTGCCTCAGGGCCTTTGCACTAGCTGTCTCCTCTGCCTAGAACACTCAGTCTTTCCCCAGATTTCTGCATGGCTGTTTTCTCAGGCCTTTCAGGTCTCAGCTCATGTGCAGGACTTTTCTGACAACCTTATAAATAATGCCAACCCCCCCCAAACCCCCCCACCAACACACACACACACACACACACACACACACACCGCCTACAATTTTCTATATTACTTTTTAAATTTTCTTTGTAGTTCTCATTACTCTTATAAACTAACTCATTTATTTAATTATTCATTTGTTTACTGCTTGCCTCCCCACTAGAACATAAACTGCGAGCTTGTCTTATTTCCAGCTCTCCCCAGTGCCTGGCATTATGCCTGGCACAAAGTCGGTCTCAAAACATATATTTTGAATGAATAACTATATTTGTTCATTGAGGGGAGAATTCCCTTACCCTATGAATGGGATATAAGTGAAGAAATAAAAAGCCCAAGAGGCATGACACTTAGAGGGAAAATGTAGGGACAAATCCGAGCGAAGTTCTCCTGAGAATCTGTTTCTGACCATCTCTGGAGGAATTCTGGTTAGGAGTGTGGGGGGGAGTCTCTTCCACAGCCCCTGAGAAATGAGTGTCAGGACCTCCCTGTCCTAGCCTCCCCTCCCCCAACCCACTCCAGCAGCAGTCAGTGTTGCCTGTAGGGGAACTAGCTCTGCAAACATTTACCAAGAAGCCATCCTGGGTGGGGGCTCCATGCTGATGTTGGGGATAGAGATGAGCCAAGGAAGAAGGAGAGGAGCAGCATGGCAGGCAGCAGACACCATGAACAAAAGCAGAGAGAGGGAACATCCTGGTGTGTTTGGGGAATTATGCGCAGTGTGATATTGCTCCAGACAGTGAGGAATAGGAGATGAGGCTGGAAGGGTGAGCAGTGTCCAGGTTGCTAACAGTCTTACAAACCGAGAGAAGTTAGCATAATCAGGCCTGTCATTTACTGAGGCTTCCCACGTATTATTGCTATTCCCCATTTTATAATTTGGAAAACTGAGGTACAGAGAGGGTGTCAAGAATTGGGAAGGGCCTAAGACCTTACCCTCCTGGCAAACCATGTCCCACAACTGAAAACAGGGGCAGGCAAGGTTAGAATTAGGCCTTCTGGCTCTCAGAGAGCCCATGCCTTTGACCACTAGAAGGTACTGCCTCTTAAGAGGTTTGGAATTTATTCCATAAGGGATGGGGAGCCACTGATGGATTTAGAAGCAGGAATTCACATGTTCCTATCACAGGATAAACAGACCAGTTTAAAAAGATTTGACGCCAGCCTGTGGACCCATTTATCCAATTGTCCCCTAATCTCATGGGGCAGCTCACATAAAAGTGGCATCATTTGGTGCTCAAGCCACAATGGCTCTGCTGCCCTCGCAGCAGCCCCCTCTCTCAGCCTCCCCTGTCCTTCCCTGGATTTTCTGTAAGTTTCTCCTCCGGATATTGTGTGTGTTTCTGTCTTCACAGAACATGAGTAGCTGCGTCAGGAGTCCCGATGCCTCATGCACTTTCTGGACTTCCTGGGTCCCCTTCTGCCTGCATTGGCCTTCAGGGAGCCTGGCTCACCTCTCCATCGCGGAGATGCTTCCCCCAAGCTGTGCCACCTGGCAGGGTCTCCAGGTCACTGCTCCAGTGAGTACTAACTCACAACTGTGTGCATAAGGCTCTGGGGGCTCATCATGTCCACAGCCTGTACTTGCTTGGCTCCCACTTTACAGCTCATGATCCTTGACTCCCAGAGATCTGGTGAGCAGGGTGGGCATCATCCTGGGTGGGGTGTGCGCAGCATGTGCTCAGGGACCATACTGGGCAGGATCCCAATGGTCAGAGAGGGTCCCCTAGGGCTGTGGGTCTCTCCCCACAACCACCACTACACAGAGACCATACCGCAGCCGTGGTGCCTCAGAGCCAGCTTGTGTCTTCCCCCTCCAGTCAAGAATGAAGGCTTGGAAGGGAGACTGGCCTGGGTGTCGCCTTGGCCAGTGAATCCCAGGAGCCACAGCCTTTCTCTGCACCCTAGGCTGTGAACATCCCAACATCTGCAGCCTTCTAAGGGCCCTTTCAGCACCGGGAACCCATGCTGGTCAGAAAACGCCTCGTGGAAAACTGAAGCTGGACCTGAATTGTGGAGGATGGTAGGATTTTTTTTTTTAAAGTTTTTAATTGCAAAGTTAATTTGCAGCAAAATATATATAGACATGTTTGAAAAGAGAAAGTAAGTCTCCTCAACCACCCCCACACCACAGCGCACTCCCATTCCTTCTGGTTCCTTCTGGTCCACATGCAGGGTTGTGCCTTCCTACTGTAGACTGTGGTGGGGAGAGGGGTCTTCTCTGGGACCCCTGATGTTTCCTGCCCTTAGGGCTTCAGAGGAGGGAGCTTCTGCTACCCTCTGAGATCACTGGAAGTTTTTCTTTGTCTTTCTGCTGTGTGTGTGTGTGTGTGTGTGTGTGTGTGTTCTTGGGGTTTTCTTTTTGATGAGTGTGGAGGGAAGTGAACCCTGCTCCTTCAGGAGATTGGAGGTGGGAGATGACAGGCAGGTGGCCCTAGTGTAAGCAGAAGTTGGCTCCAAATCCCCAGTGCCCTGCCCCCAACACTGACCTCTTTTCTTCTACCCACAACCCCCCACCCCCACCCCCCAGCTCCACGCCGGAATCTGAGTCCAGCTAGAAGGGTCTGAACTCAAACGCTGCTCCAAAGCACCCTAGCGGCGTGACCTTGGACAGCGACCTGACCTCGGTGGGCCTCGGGCTTCGCATCTCCGCCTGAGGCTTCATCGTGCGCGAGCTCGGAGCTGTCGCTCGGCCCTGAGCCCGCCCCGGAGACAAGCGGCCCGCAAGGTGGCTGTCGGCCTTACCGGGGCGGGAGGGGGCGCGGCGGGGGTCCCCCGGGGTCCCCCGGGGTCCGGCGCGGCGCGGGCGGTGGGATCGCGCTCCCCGCGGCGGCCCGGCCCCGGCGCCCGGCACGGAACGGGTGCGGGGCTGGGCCACGGCCGGCCCGGGGGAGCCGGCGGGGCGGGGCCGCCGCGCCCGCTCCCCCTCCCCGCCGCCCGCCGCCCGCCGCCTTCTCCTCCTCGCGCCGCCCGGGCTTAGAGCGGCGGCAGCAGCGGCCGCGGCAAGAGCTCGGGCTGCGGCTCCGGCTGCGGCTGCGGCTGCGGCTCCCGCTCCGGCTCCGGCTCCGGCTGCGGCTCCCGCTCCGGCTGCGGCTCCCGCTCCCGCTCCCGCTCCCGCTCCGGCTGCGGCTCCCGCTCCCGCTCGGCCCCACGCGCCCGGGCCCCGCTCGGCCCCGACCCCGCCGCCGCGCCTGCCGGGGGCCTCGGCGCCCCCGCCGCCCGCCTCACGCTGAAGTTCCTGGCCGTGCTGCTGGCCGCGGGCATGCTGGCGTTCCTCGGTGCCGTCATCTGCATCATCGCCAGCGTGCCCCTGGCGGCCAGCCCGGCGCGGGCGCTGCCCGGCGGCGCCGACAACGCCTCGGCCGCCTCGGCCGCCGCCGCCGCCGCCGCCGCCGCCGCCGCCGCCGCCGCCGCGTCCCCGGGCCCGCAGCGCAGTCTGAGCGCGCTGCACGGCGCGGGCGGCTCGGCCGGGCCCCCCGCGCTGCCCGGGGCGCCGGCGGCCAGCGCGCACCCGCTGCCGCCCGCGCCGCTCTTCAGCCGCTTCCTGTGCACGCCGCTGGCGGCCGCCTGCCCGTCGGGGGCCGAGCAGGGCGACGCGGCGGCCGGCGAGCGCGAGGAGCTGCTGCTGCTGCAGAGCACGGCCGAGCAGCTGCGCCAGACGGCGCTGCAGCAGGAGGCGCGCATCCGCGCCGACCAGGACACCATCCGCGAGCTCACCGGCAAGCTGGGCCGCTGCGAGAGCGGCCTGCCGCGCGGCCTCCAGGACGCCGGGCCCCGCCGCGACGCCATGGCCGACGGGCCCTGGGACTCGCCGGCGCTCGTCCTGGAGCTGGAGGACGCGGTGCGCGCGCTCCGGGACCGCCTGGACCGCATCGAGGTGAGCGCCGTCGGCGGGGCGGGGCGGGGCGGGGCGGGGCGGGGCGGCCGGCGGGGCCCGCGCGGCGGGAAAGGCGCGTTCCCCTCGCGTCCGCTCCAGGCGCCTGGGTGCTAAGCCTCAGTTTCCGCGTCTGTGCAACGGGCGTCGCAGTGCCCGCTCTCGTGGTGAGGGTTTAGTCATTGCAGGTGTGTGTGAAAATGCTTGGCACGTAGTAGGGCCTCGTGAAAGGTCCGCCTCGTTTGTTTCTTCCAGGCGCCCCCACAGCAGCTGCAGTCCCTCTCGCTTCCCACGGCCCGCAGACAGGAAGCGCTGTCCGGGGACCGGGAGCTGCTGCCCTGCTGAAGAGCAGGGAACAGAGCTGTCCCATCAGCCAGATCCGGGTCCCCTCAGCGCTTCCCATCCCGGTCCCTCCCCCTGGGGCTCAGACCACACACCTAAGGGCAGCCGCTGACGTGGCGCTGGCCCAGCTCTGGGGTGGAGACCGACCGAGGATTGGGCCTCCCGAGGGTTCCTTCTCCTCCTTCACCTTTTTTTCAGCCGTCCCTGGCTCAGGTCAGACCCAGGGGGTCCCACAGGGGGAATCTGCCCTTGGCTGTGGTGTGATCCCCTGGCCAGTCATTTCTCCTTTCAGGTTGCCAGACCCCTTCCTTCCTGGGGGCGCTGGGCGGTGGTGGAAGGGCGGGTCTGCAAGACCCTGACCACCCCACGGCCATCCATGATTTGCAGATGGCAGGGAAGGGGGTTAGCACCAAGATAGAGCTGTGGAAAGAGGGAGGAGATGGAGGCCAAAGCCCCCTCCCATAGTTTGCCCTGAGTGGCTCTGGCAAAGGCAGAGGGGAGGAGAGGCTGGGAGGAAGGAAATGCAGGGAACCCCCCTCCTCATGGCTCCTTCAGATCAACCTCTGGCCTGGCAATGATGTGTGTGGGGAAGGTTGGCCCTTGCCATGGCCCCAGTCACCCTCCATAAAGTCTGTGCTGGTGTCAGCACCCACCCCAGGGGGTGTCCGAGTGCAGCCAGGCCGTCACAGCCAACCTCATCACCTTACTGCTGAGAAACCCAGGGCTCAGGGCCCTCCTGGGTGAGTGGCAGAGGCAGGAGGAAAGCCAGACCAGCAGCATCCTCTTTTCCTCCTTCAGCTCTGAGGGCATTTCTAGGGTGAGAGAGCCAAGAGCAAGAAGATAATCAGGGAAACACAAAAATTCAACAGTGAAGAGGAGCCTCAGTGTCCTCACCCGTGAAATGGGGACACTACCTCGTTGGGGTGTTAGGAAGATGAAATGACTTAGTCTTTGTCAATGGCCCAAAACAGTGCCTGGCAGCCACGTGCTCCATCAATTTGAGCGATGGCTACTTTTATCATTAAGCTATAATATTGCTAATTTTTTAAGTAGCCAGAAATAAAAATGGGAAGAAACCCCCCTTTTGGGAATAAGAGTTTATTAATGTAAAGAAAAGAGAGAGATTTGGTTTTCGGTAAACTTCCTCTTGCCTGCCCTAGTGCCTGCCTCCACACCCAGATGGCACCTGTGGTTCCTCCCACGTCTGGGGCTGGCAGGGCTGGGCTTGCCCTGGACCTGTTCCCCCAGCACCTGTGCATTTGGCAGGGTGGGCTCCCCTCCAGTTAGCCTGCTGAGGTTGGGGGGGCGGGGATCCTGGCGCCTGGGATTTGGCACCAGATCAGCCTCCCAGGTTGGGAGAGCCCTGGCTTCCCTACACCTACCCCCTCCTGCTTTCTGAGTGCAGTGGACATGGAGGGAGAAAGGTGGGGGTCAGCTTGCCCACCAGCTCAGCCTTCTGAGCCTGGCAGTGGCCAGAGCCAGTCTCTGTGGAGCCTTTGGGAGGGGCTGGGGTCTGGTCCCCCATCTCAGCAGGACCCTGTGCATCCTGTAGCCTCGGCCTACTTCTTCCTCTCTCTTTTCATCTAATATCCTCAAAAGGACGCGCCCAGATTCTCAAGGTCTGTAATCTCGCCACTCCTTCTTCTCCCTTTATGGCGCACTGAACATGCTCTGGGGACCTCACCAAAGTTGATCAGTTGAACGAGAATGATTCAGTCCTTATCTTGCTGAATGCCTCTCCAATGTCTGACCGCGTCGATCATTCCCTCCTACAGACCTCCATGCCCTTGGCTTCTAGACACCTCTCTCCTGCTCCTTCTCCCTCTCTGCTTTTGTGTCCCCTTTCAGGGTCCTCCTGCTTTAATGGCCACGCCCCTCCTGGCTCTCCTCTCCCTTTCCCTGGGTGAACTCAGCTACACCCTACGGCTTCCAACACCCATTCTACAGTGGTGCCCCAACCAACTTCGTCCAGCCCAGGTTTCTCTCCAGGATAGGTCCAGTCGCTTCCTGAGAACCTCCCTCTGGACTTCGCACTGACCCCCTGCCCTCAGGGTGCCCCAGCCTGAACTCCGGTCCCCCACCAACCTGCTTTTCAGGTGTGCTCTGAGAAGCTCCTCCCTTGCCCTCCTCCTTCCAGTTGATCTCATCTCTCTGGATGCTTGCCGCAGCCCCCTCAACTCACCAGGCACCCCCCTCCACCCATCTTTCTTCAGGCAGCCCCAGGGATCTTCTTTAAGCCCATCATGGGGCTTCCTTATGGTGCAAACTCCCCAACCTACTCCCAGGCTGTAACTTCAGAGCTGGCCTGACTCCCAGTTCCTTCTTGCCTCTGCTCAGATTACCCCCAGAGTATCCATATTCAGCATCCAAGAGTCTGCTTTAAGGACACCTCCTCCCAGAGGCCCTCTCTGATCACACACTGTCTTCTTCCTAGCCCCGTTCCTGCTCCCAGAACCCTGGGCACATCCCTGCCAGTCTTCCCCACCCCCGCCGCCCCTCACCAGCACTTCTCTGCATCACCCCCTCCCTCACCCCACCAGCCTTCTTCCAAAGGGGTGGGAAGGGCACACTGGCCCAGGCCTCCACCCGAGGCCTCAAATGAGAGCCACGTTTGAGAGCTTAGGAGAAATTGTTTGTCTTCTTTCCTGTGTGCTTATTTTTGTTATTGCTGTTGCTGCTATTTGAAAAAGGTAAAAAAAAGGTGTTTTGGGGGGAGAAATTGCATCAAATTCCACCATTGTATCCATTTTTGCAGCCCCTCTTGGTCTTTTATCCAGATGTAGACATTGTTCCAGACTTACCGTTGCTGGTAATTACCATTTTAATGATGGCCATAATATGCTGGAATCCATCTCTGCCTCTACCATCCATCAATCCTCTGATGGTCTCTTGTTGCTGGAGATGTAGGTTGTTCCTAATTATTTTTCTTCTAGATGCTCATTGCAGGATCAGTTTCATGCAGATAGTTGTTGTTGGCTTTTTTTTTTTTTTTCCTTTATAAGTCTGTTGAATTATTTCTTTAGGCTGAATTCCCAGGGGTGGTATTACTGGGTCAGAGGATATTGATCTTTTATGGCTGTGGCCAAGAACCACTTTTCAAAAGGGCTGAACCCTTTATATGGCAACCAGCCACATATGCATGTTCCAGGGTTTCATTTTTGCATTAATTTAATATATGTGTAAAATGAAACTTTAAGATGGATTTAATCAGTAGTTCTTTGACATAAACCACATCCCTAACCCGGCCTGGCAAGCTGGTTGCCTACCCCTATCTTGGAGTGGGAAGATGGGGATAAGGAATACCCGGATGATGGTCACAGAGGCCTCTGGACTTAATAACAATTATAGCTCATGTTCACTGAGCGAGCACTCACCATGTGCCGGACACTGTGCATTACCTTATTTAATCCTCATAAAATCTTCACGAGGGAGGTAACTGTTTTGTTCCCCTTTTACAGATGAAAAAACCATGACATTGAGAGGGATTAAGAAATTGGCCTGAGGTCACACAGCAGCGGGGCCTCGATTTGACCCTGTCAGTGTCTGGCTCCAGAGCCCTTCTTTGTTCTTCATCATTTCCTCTAGATCCATCTGGAGACCTCAGACCTCACCTACCTTCAGGAGAGTGAGAAAGAAGTGAGGACAGTAACTCGTGCTAGATGTTACCCCAGACTATTTCTGCCCTAGAGCACCCAGAGCAAAAGCGATGAGGGCCAGTCCTCAAAGGCTTGTGCTGCTGGCTGGCCAAATAATCAGAAGGCTCACGTGGGAGCTTGGCTGATAATAGATAACAATAACAACTAATATTTATTAGTTTATCAGTCTTCAGCCCTGAGAAGTGGGCTGCACACGTCTCCGTCTTACAGGCAGGGACGTGGAGGCTCAGAGTATCTAGAGAAAGCTGAGCCAGGCAAACCACCCCACCCCAACCCCCCGGCTTCGGTTTCCACTCCAGAAGATGATACGGTGGGCCAGATGTTCTCTAAACACCTTACAGCTCTAAATATCCTCTGAAATAGGATGGCTGGTGGCATAAAGTGGAGTTCTTATGATTTTAAGCTCTTCACCTCCCTCAGTCTTTTTTTTTTTTTTCCATTTTCTTATCTTTAAAATAGGTGCAAGGAGGGGCTAGATTTGGTCCTGGCCCTTTGGGCTCTAAACTGGGAGTTCTTGGGCAGGTGCCTCCAGCTTAGGAATAGCGTGTGTGTGTGTGTGTGTGTGTGTGTGTGTGTGTGTGTGTGTGTGTGTTTGTGTAGGGGGGTGGGGATTACATGTGTGTGCAGCCCTGGCCAGGTCCCCAGCCATCCACTCCCAGACCTCCAAATTCTGAGGCAAATCTGCAGATAAACACAGAGACTGGGAGACTCTAGTGGTGCCTTTTCTGAAGTTTATTGGTGGCTTCTGCTTTTCTCTGATATTGCTGCCCGTCCTGGCAGCTTCTGCTCTGTGGCAGCTGGCTCTCCTCACCCTGCCTCTTTGGCCATGAAGGGGGCTGGCAGGGTGCAGAGAGAGAGGTTCTGCCCATTGGCCTTTTGTTTTGAGGATGTGGAACCTCAGTGGCCACCAGCCACCTGATGGCCCCTTCCCTGTGACTGGCCTCCCCCCCCATCTCTGGGGGGACACTCACACCCAAAACCCTTAACCCCTGCTCCTGTCAGTGTGACACATTTGCTCTTGCAAGAAACCTGGTGTTTCAAACCCTGGTTCAGCCACCTGTTTGCTGTGACCTCAGGAAATCCCTTCTTCTCTCCGATCCTCAGCGTCCCCATCTGTCAGATAGGAGGGGTGGGCAGGACCCCCTGAGGAGCCCTCTTGCCCTGTCATCCTGCACCCTTGCATCCTCTCATCCCCAGGAGTCCTTCACCCAGGAGAGGAGACCTGTCCTGCTATTCCAAGCCTGGCGGGAGCTGCTTGAGGCAGAAGTCAGGGCCTTACCTGGGGGATTTTTTTTTGGGGGGGGGGTATACCTTACATTCCAGACATGGAAAAGCTTATATATCTTACTTGTAAAATACACAGATCTTGGGGCACCTGGGTGGCTCAGTGGTTGAGTGTCAGCCTTTGGCTCAGGGCATGATCCCAGGGTCCTGGGATCGAGTCCCACATCGGGCTCCCACATGGAACCTGCTTCTCCCTCTGCCCGTGTCTGTCTCTCTCTCTGTGTCTCTCATGAATAAGTAAATAAAATCTTTAAAAGACACAGATCTTAAGTGTATAGCTCAATGAAAATGTACATATGGATACATCCATGAGAGCACCACCCAAATCAAGAACAGGACATTTCCAGTGCCCCCAAAGCCTCCGTTGTGACCCCTAAAATCCCTTCTTCCCCAGAGGTGCCACTATTCTGGTGCCACTATTCTGCAGATCTGGTTTGTCTGGGTTTGAACTTCATACGAATGTTCTCAGACAGCTGCACTCTGTGTGTCTGCTGTTTTGTTGTATGTTATGTCTGACATTTGATCGGGGGGCATGTGTCAGTGGTTTGTTATTTTTGCATGCTGTAGTGTTTCGAAGCGTGGCTGTGCCTAAGTGTACTTACCCTTCCTCCACAGATGGACATTTGGGTTGTTTCTGGGTTTGGCATTATTACAGATAAGGCTGCCGCGAACATTCTTGTGACATCTTTTGGTGGCAATAAGCCCTCATTTCTCCTGGCTACATCCCCATGAGTGGGTGTCTGGGTCCCAGGAGAGACATTTATTTAGCGTGAGGAGGTGATGCCAAACACTTTTCCAAAGTGGCAGTAAGCACTTACATGCCCACCTGTGTGTGAAGCTTGCCAGCCTCGGTACGGTTATTTTTAAAACCCTCCCCGTTCTGGTGGGTGTGTAGTGAACTCACTGTGGTTTTAATTTGTATGTCTCTGGTGACTCATGATATGGAGCACCTTTTCTTATATTTATTGGCCATTTTGTAAAGTCTTTGCCTGTGGGAGGTGGAAAGAGGTCAGGGGCTGGGGCTCCTCACCAAGTGAAAATGTGGTGGGGTTACCCGAGGACAATCTTGCACCCGGTGTCCCCATAGAACTCTGGGGACAGGCACTGAGACAACCAGCCCAGAGTGGAAGCACTTATGTGCCCCCACATACCCCTCATTTGACTCCAGGGGAAGCTGAGGCTCAGAGAGGCTGAGCGACTTGCCCGAGGCCACACAGCACAGCAGAAGTTAAGCTAAGCTCACAACCAGGATTTTCTATAAAAACAGGCTGGGGGTAGGGGAGATCCTCAGTCTTTACTGCAGATTTTTGACCAGGGCCCAGAAGTATGTGGGCAAGTAGGACCTGAGAGGAAATTCTGTGGCCTTCTCAATGCAGTAGCTCAACAGGGAATGCTTGAAAGGAGAGGCAAGTGGCCTGGAGTTGGGGGTGTCCTATCACTTAGTCTGGGGCCTCGGAGCCCAAGAGGGTGTATGGACAGATGTTCATTGAGCCTTCTCCTCGCCTCACCACACACTGAGTGCCCTGACCTGGTCCCCCACTCCGCTGCACAGAGACCCATTTGTCTACTTTTCCCTACAGCTCCGAATTGGCACTGGGGGCCAGGACCAAGATCAGTCCGGCCTCTGTAGCTCACTCTCCTGCTCCTTTCCCTTCCCCGCCAGGGTGGGATGGAGACACAGGGCCTGCTGGGCCAGCAGGGCTGTGGGCACCCTCTGTGCCAGCCTGTTCTAGGGGCCTTACAATTGAGTCCCAAGAACTATGGGACTCCTACTGTCCCCATTTCACAGGGAGGAAACAGAGGCTTGGAGGGATTACCAGGTCCTGCAGCTGGGCCTTGCCTTTCAGCAGCTGGCTCCAGCGCTCACACCTACACCGTTACTGCTCCCGGTGCTCTCCTGCCCCTCCGTAGAAGCGAATAATAATCATGGTCATACCCATTTATCAGCCACGTAGGTATGCCAGCCCTCATACACGTTCCTTCATTTTGTCATTAATCATATTCCAAACGTAGAGACGATTATTCCCATTTTATAGTTGAGGAAACCGACAGTCACAGGAATCGAGCAGCTTGCCCAGGGCCACAGATCTAGTTAGTGAGGGGCCTGGAAATGACGCTGGCCTGTCCGATGTGAGGGTCGTGCCTCTACTTGGACATCGAGTACATCAAGTGGCCACAGCATGTGTGGATGCACAGATGAGTGATGGGGGGAGGGACCGAGCAAGGAAGACTTTGCAGTCCCCCCCACAGAAGCCCTCTTTCCTCTCCCTTTGGAACATCTTAGATCAGGTGTCCGGAAAGCTGCCATCTGGAGCGGGCAGGCACTGGCCAGGGAAGGTGTGGCGGGAGCAAGAAGTGTGTTCTTAGCAGCAGGAACAGCATGTACGGAGGCCCTGGCGTGAGAAGGGAGTTGGGGACAGTTGGGAACATTAAGTGGGAAGGAAGCATAGCCTGCTGGGGTGGGGAGTGAGGGCTGAGATCAGGGGGACATTATGGGTGGTGGGGAGAGGGCTCTTAAAGGATTTTTTTTTAAGATTTTTATTTATTTATTCATGAGAGACACAGGCAGAGGGTGAAGCAGGCTCCCCACGGGGAGCCTGATGCGAGACTTGATCCCAGGTCCCCGGGATCATGACCTGAGCCCAAGGCAGATGCTCAACCACTGAGCCACCCAGGTGACCCCTCTTAAAGGATTTTAAGCAACCTGGTTGGATTAGCTGGTTAGCCGCCCCTGGCTGCCGGGTGAGGAAGGGCCAGTGTAGGGGCCCAGGTGATGGGGGCCTGGACTGGGAAGGGCCAAAGGAACCAGGTGAGCCTACCATTAAGATTCAGGGCTCCATTCTACCCTCGGAGACTCTGCTTTTGGATTTTTCCATTTTTAAAAGAAAGTCATTACAGAGTATCTCAGATATACACAAAGGCATAAAGAATGCCATCCAGGTAGGAGCCCAGAATCAAGAACCAGAACGTTTGCAACCAGCTCATGCCCTTCAGAACCTCCCAGCTCCCAGGCCCAGACCACTCTCCTCCAAGAGAGGGTCACCACTGTCCCGAATTCGTATTCATCTGTACCCATGTGTTTCTGCTTTTACAAATATGCGATCTAGTTTTGAATCTTTGCAACTTTATACAAATAGTATCTAACAGTTCTTCTGTAACTTGCTTTTGCTCTCAATATGATGATGAAACAAAAAGATTTGCGTTGGAGTTGGAGAAGTATGGGCCCCTGCAAGAGATATTTAAATAGTGGTGATAACTGACACAGAGCGCTTCATGTGTCCGCTCTGCCCTCGGGACAGATGTAACTCACTTCTCACTAAAATGCAATGAGCTATTATTTCTGTGCCCCCTTTTTGCTGGGAAAACTGAGGTATAGTGGCTATACACAAGGTTGCTGGGCTGCTGGAACCGAGCTGTGAACCCAGCAGATTCAAGCTGGACTTGGGGGTGGTCAGATGGGGAGGTGAGGAGACCGCACACACGGTCCGCCTTTCCTCCACCCTGCCCGGCTGCCCCCGAGCTGGGCCCTACACTGTCCTGGCAGGGTGGGGGGTGAGCTGTGCACTGAGGTCCAGCACCCTCCCTCTGCTCCCTGAAGGAAAGGAGCAGACCCCACCTGGGGGCAAGGTGGTTGGGTCCTCCCCACATCCTCCCAGACTCACAGCCAGCCTGCCCAGGCAGGTCCCTCCTATCCAGGTCCCTCTATGGGGCCACCCCCTACCACGGTCTGCTGGCCTGCCGGACCCTCCCAGCCTTTTCATGGCCACTGGAAGGTCTTCCACTGTCCCCCAGCACCCCCACTGTCCCAGACAGGCAGGGCAGCTGGCACTGTGCCCGCTTGGCCCACGGTGAGGGAAGGACAGAAGAACAAGAATAGCTTCTGGAACCAGAAGGGCCTGGGCTGGGGTTCCTGAAACTTCACCTCACTGTCTCCATTCCCTCCTCTAGAAAGTGGGCCTCCTCACTTGCCCAGATGGTCGAGAGGGCTTGTGAAATGTGTGCACAGGCTTCCCTGGTGCAGGACCTGGCACGCAGTATGTGACGATGGGGACAGCTGCCACTGTCGCATTATTGCTGAGCGCTAATGAGCCCAGCACGCTAGCGCTGAGCTGGCCTGGAACCCCCGGCTCTGGCTCAGGGCCTGTACACTCACACCGAGCCCCACCCCACAGACGCCCAGCACAACAGTCTGTGGGTTCGAAGCCCCCCCGCCATTCCTGCCTCAGCGGGACCTGAGTGGGGGTGATGGCATCACCATCCCTCCCCCCCATCTTGGGCGAGGGGCCCAGTTGGCATCAGACAGGAGCCCACGCGGCACAGCCTGTGCCCGCAGCAGATGGAAAAGTGGGGGGAGTCATGTTCTTCTGATTCAGACATTGGGGTGGGGAGGGGGCCGCACACGATCTGGAGAGCCCACCTCCTCCCTAGCCTTCCTGCCGGTGGCAGAACTGGTGCCTCGTACAAAAGAACAGCTTGCACGCCCGCCTCCCTCAGCCTGCACGGTTTCTCCTCACCATGGCGTCTGTGTAAATAGCACTAGACGTCCTGTTCCTTCCTGCCAGGCCCTTCTCCCTCTGAGGGAGGAGAGCGCTTTGCTAGAGAGCTCCAGGGGTGTTGGCTTTGCCCAGCCCCATGGCTGTAGAAGATCCAAAAAGGACTTCTGCCTCAGTTCCCCCATCTGTGAAATGGGGGCCCCAGGAGTACCAACCAAAATGAGCGGCTGTGAGGATCGAAGAGTAAATACACAGACAGTGCCAAGGATGGGCCGGGCACACTGTCTCATTCAGACGTGTGCCCTTCATGCCAAGCTTCGCCTTGTGGGAAGAGAGGAACAGAGTAGAGGGTGCCGGAGCCCAGGAGACCCACCCACAGCCCCCCTGGCATTGAGACAGGATGCACTTTATGAGGTAATTGCCTCAGCCCAAGATTTCCTGGAAGTTCAGCCCCTTTAAAGGCAGTGGGCGGCTGGCCCTGTCACTCCAAGGACATAAGTGGCCAAGGAAAGGTTCTGGAGGTTGCCAGTTCTTTGTTGGTTGATGTATTCAAGGTGCACAGGTTGCATTCTGCTTTTATAGTCTACCAGAGCGGGGCCAGTTTTACAGAAGGGGAAACTGAGGCTTTGTGTTTAGTCAGCCCCGGGGTTAGGATTCGTAGGCACACAGGGAGTTAGAAGGAGCCCTCCAGATAGGGTATCGGAGGTTAGGGTAACAGGGGTGGGGCCAGATGTACGGAGCTGCTCACTGGCCTGTGCCCCACCCACCTGGCTTGGCCCGTGCCCTGGCCTGGGAGAGCAAGCAGGGGGCTGCATGGATGGGTAGCTATGGTGGGGGGGATGTGAGGGGGGGACAAAGGTGGCCCACTGTGGGGGCGTCTGAGTGGCAGAGTCCATTGAGCATCTGACTCTTGATTTCGGCTCAGGTCATGATCTCAGGGAGCTGCCCCCCATCGGGCTCTGTGCTCTGTGGGGAGTCTACTTGAGGTTCTCTCTCCCTCCCTTTCCCTTTCCCCCTCCTGCCCATGCTTTCTCTCTCTTTTTTTTTTAAAGATTTTATTTGTTTATTCATGAGACACAGAGAGAGAGAGGCAGAGACACGGGCAGAGGGAAAAGCAGGCTCCATGCAGGGAGCCCAATGTGGGACTCGATCCCAGGACCCTAGGATCATGACCTGAGCCAAAGGCAGACACTCAACCACTGAGCCACCCATGCGCCCCTCATGCTCTCTCTGTAAAAATAAATGTTTGAGAAAAAAAAAATAAGGTGGCCCACTGTGGTCCAGGTTTGGCCTGGGCCCTTCTGCACACCACCATTTAATCCTGACCACAGCTACAGCTCTGCAACCTGGGGATCCCTAGGCCTCATTTTATAGATGAGAAGTGACGGCAGCGAAGTGAGCCTCCCGCTCCCACTCTCCAGGTCGAGTAGCAGAACCAGCTCCCCAGCCTGAGGGAGCTTTTCTGAGGTGCTGCCCTCCCTGCCCCAGCCTCCAGCATTCGGAGACAGACACGCATTGATCCCCTCAGCACAGCTGGAAAACAGGCCCCAGAGGCGATCTGCCCAATCTCACCCAACAAAGGACCGGGGCAGGGCCAGTGAGGCTGGGGAGGGGTCTCCTGTGCCCCAAGCCAGGGGCCATCCTGAGAGGCACAGGGCCCTCAGGGTTGTACTCTTGGTTTTCTCTGTTGCCCTCAGCTGTCTCTTCAGTGCCGCATGCATGGCCCAACCCATCATCGGTGCTCCCCAATTTCTTGCTCAGTGAAGGAACCCTGAGAATTCAGTGAGCTCAGGTCTGGGGTTAAGCCTTTGAGCAAGGCCCAGGGCTGACAGCGGGAGCTGCCTGGGCCCTTGGAGAGTGTGGAGGGAGCCAGGGGGACAGGGAAGGTCTAATTTGGCTCCTAGCAGCTCACTGAATTATTAATGTCTGCCAGAGACTATCCCCTCCCAGAGTCCAGACTTGGCAGCCTTGCCTGTCTTCTTCCACCCCAGAAGGGGCTTCCTCCAGCAGGAGGGGTGGGGAGAGGCCTCCTGAGGCTCCTGCCCCACTTCTCCTGCCCACTAGGGTCATATGACAACAAAAGGGGGCCTCTAAACACTTTGTCCTCATCGTGGGCAGCATGAGGGTATCAGAGACCAGCTTGGAACAGTCTGCCCTGGACAGTAATTGCAATAACCAGGCTCTCTTCATTGGCACCTACTACTTAACCATCCCCCAACCCTTCTAAATAGTTGTCCCCTGTTGCATGTGAGGAAGCAGAGGTTCAGAGAGGTGGAGGCATTTGCCTAGGGTCATACAGCAGATTAATTCTGGAGCTGGATTTGAGCCCTGGGTTGTCTGACTAGGAGCCTATGACCTTACCCACATGCTATTCTGGAATGGGCACCCCCTGCAGCCCTATTCCAGATGCCCCTGGGTTGTGCCCCTGCATCTGCCCAGCGCCCACACAGAGCCTTGCACCATCATAGAGAAGCCCAGGGAGTAAATGAGTGAAGACTAAGACAGTCCACCCCTTCAAAGACCCCTCAGTGTAGAGGCTTCCAGTTACCAAGGACTCAGCAGTAACCCTGACTGCAATGTTAGAACCACAGAAAGGGGAGCTTTCTGTAGCCAGTCCCCCGCCCACCATAGGCTGAGATGTTCTTGAGGGCAGAACCAGCCTGCCTTCAGCGTGCACAGCACCAGCCGGCTTCCAGGCACCAGCAGTGGAAAGGACCTGCTCTTTGTTGAACATTTGCTCCCTGAATTTGGTATTGCCATCCCCATTTTGCATTTGGGGAAGCCAAGGCTCACCTGGGGTCACTCGACAGCGGTAGTAGGCATCTCTGAGCCCTGTGTCTCTCTTCTTCCTCCTTCCAAGTGACCTCACATGCCCTTTCTTCTGCCTCATAAGCAGCAGGAGCTCCCGGCCCGTGTGAACTTCTCAGCTGCCCCCGCCCCTGCGCCTGCGATGCCCACCGCCCTGCACTCCAAGATGGATGAGCTGGAGGGGCAGCTGCTGGCCAAGGTGCTGGCCCTGGAGAAGGAGCGTGTGGCTCTCAGTCACAGCAGCCACCAGCAGCAGCAGGAAGTGGAGAAGGAGCTGGATGCGCTGCAGGACCGTGTAGCCGAACTGGAGCATGGTGGGTCCGGGGACCCCAGAGGGCACAGCAAGCAGGGTCTTGATTCCCAGTTGGGTCCTCAAGGCGGCAGATTCACTTGAAAGCATTTTTAAGCTCTCCAGAGGCTAAAGCTAGAGGGGAGGGTGGGGAGGAGGCTGCGAAACCCAAGAGGGAGAGAATTAATTGGGGAATATAATATTTTTTAACAGCATTTTCTGGCACTTACGTTCTGGGAGTAGGCTAAGTACTTGACACATCAGTTTTGATCTTTACAAACAACATGGGAATGGTACTGTTATTATCCCCATTTCACAGATGAGGAAATTGAGGCTCAGAGAGGTCAAGTGATTTGACCAATGTCACACGGCCAGTGAGTGGTGGATCTACACCTCAAACCAGTTCTGACTCCAAAGTCCAAGCATTTAACTACCCCGCAAAAACGTACCTTCAGGGACTCGGAATTTTGTTCCTTGCTTAACACCTTGGCCTGGCACTGCCAGGAGTCAGAGAAACATGTTGTCATGGATAATGCACAGGTCTGAGCATTAGGAAACCTGGCTTCTAGCTCCACAGAGGTCTCTGGCTTGCTCTGTGGCCTTGGAATTTTGCTTCCTTTCCCCAGACTTGTTTTTCTCATCTGAAATATGGGGATGTAGGACTCATGAGCTCTAAGGGAACTTTCATCTTTGAAATCTTGTGAGGATCACCTTCAAGAGGCTTACCGACAAGTTAGGGTTACCAGGGGAAATCATGAGTCTGTTTCTGGCTTAGATGTAAGATGGCAGTTCAGAAGAAAATCCAAGAGGCCTCCTGAAGGAGGCTCACAACCCTGAAGCTGATCATTGAAAGCAGAGGTGGACAGCCAGTTTTGGAGTGGAGGGGCTGGAGCAAGGGCACAGCTGAAGGCGAGGCATGGGCTGGTGGGTTTCAGGGCCAGTGCTACTGGCCCCTCAGGACTGCATCTTCTAAGGGATTGGGGAAAATGCGCCCTCCAGAGGCTACAGGGCAGAGAGGAGGCAGGCGACTAGGCTGGATGTCTGTGTGCCTGTGGGTAAGTTGTGTCTCTTTTTGGGACTCAGCTTCCTCATCTATGAAATGGGTTTCAAGGAGCACTGAGCCCCTTCCTCTCTTACCATGATGCATCAGCACAACAGCCTTTACCCTGAGCCCCAACCAGACCTGGGAACCTGGGTCCACCATTCCAAGCCCCAACCCCCTTGTCCAGCCCTCAACAACCAGCTAGAGGAAGAGAACTCCTACCCTGGACGTGGGTATGGTAGGTGTTACTCTCTTTCCTTGGAGGTAGTGACTCCCCAGGCTCCCCCTGCAGACAGCGCTCTGATATTCAAGATGTACAGTCCCAGAAACTCTGCACTAGCAGACACCCTGGATACCAAGGAGTCACAAGATGATCTTGTTCAGATCCCAGCTCTGCCACTGACTAGCTGTGTGGTCTTGAGAAGATTACTTAATGTCTCTGCACTAAGGCTCCCCCTCTGTGAAATGAGGATTATAATAATGTCTACCTCACACGGTGTCATAAGAACAGAGATCATGTATGTAAAAGTACTTAGAACAGTGCTTGCCACCTGAAGACTCTGTGTTGTGCTTGTTAAATAAATAGGCAAAGAACTCAGAAAAATGATCATTGCAATAGCTCACCTTTCTTGAGCATTTACTAAGGGCCTGGCCCTTTACCTAGTTTGTCCCACTCGGCCCTCACAAAAGCCTGGGAGGGAGGAAGTCTTATTTATACCATTTTACTGAGCAAACCAGGGCTGGAAAGGTGAAGTTGAACTTGTGGAAGGTCACGTGGCTGGGAAGTGTGGAGGTAGGATTTGAACTCAGGACATCTCAGGTCCAGAGCCCTTGTGCTTTAACCACACCCATCAATACAGAAGTAAGGTAGAGAAGGCCATGAAGGCACCTGGCACAGGGGAGATGCCCAAGGACCAGGAGCCCTCATCCTAGAGCCTGCCTTGCCACCCCTGATAGTGCCCACTGACCCCCACCATGTCCGCCTCGCTCCCCCCCAGGAACCTCAGCCTACAATCCCCCAGATGCCTTCAAGATCAGCATCCCCATCCGCAACAACTACATGTATGCCCGTGTGCGGAAGGCACTGCCCGAGCTCTACGCCTTCACCGTCTGCATGTGGCTGCGCTCCAGGTCGGGTGGCAGTGGCCAGGGCACACCCTTCTCCTATTCGGTGCCCGGGCAGGCCAATGAGATTGTGCTGCTGGAGGCGGGCCACGATCCCATGGAACTGCTGATCAATGACAAGGTGAATGGGGGCTGGGTGGGGTGGGAGGAAAGTGGGGGGTGGGGTTACCCTGCACTGTGGTGGGTCCCAAGCATGTGGACCCTTTCCATTCTGCTGCTCGGCAGCTTCAGCGCACGGGAAGTGCCTGCTGTGTGCCAGGGTGGGTTCTGGGTACACAGAGACAACCCAGACCCGGGACAGGCTGAAGAGAGGCTGTCCGTGATGGCATTTCCGTTTACAGAGGAGGCCCGTGGGGCTTCCCCAGGGACCCAACTGTAGGAGCAGGGCTGGAAGTGTCTGTCCCAGAGCCCTGCTCATTCTCCTGGACAAAGAGAGAAATAAATGAGGTCCAGGGAGCTACCTGGGAGGGTAGGACTAGTGGACTCCTTGTGCCCCCCCTCCCTGCAGCAACCCCTCTGCCCCTCCCTTCACATGGAGAGCAGAATGGTGCATGGTTGGGCCTGAATGCTGGATTCAAATCCCAGTTCTGCTCCTTACCCACTGTGTGACCTTAGACT
Organism: Vulpes lagopus; assembly: GCF_018345385.1. NCBI lineage: Eukaryota > Metazoa > Chordata > Mammalia > Carnivora > Canidae > Vulpes > Vulpes lagopus. The sequence continues at coordinate 9,852,068 of NC_054828.1, forward strand.
GGTCATTTACCCTCCCTGTGCCTCAGTTCCCTATCTGTCAAGCCGGATGATAATAGTCTCTACCTTGTGGGGTTGTAGTGAGAAGGACTTTACTCACATGATCAGCACTGGGAGGTAGGTACCCTTATTGTCACCACTTTGCATATGGAGAAGCTGAGGCTCAGAGAGGGCAAATAATGCACCCGGGCCACATTGGGTGAAGGAATGGTGATATGATTCAGACTTGGGCTACAGAAACCTCCTCTTTAACCCCTCCACTGTTCTGCCCTTGGGCCACCCATCTTCCCCCTGCTTGGGCCACCCAGCCCCACAGCCCTCCCTGGACTTGTCTGAAGGACAGGACAAGGACATGGGGGAGTGATGTGGGAAGGGCATGGTGACTGAGCAGTGTCTTACCACCCTCATTCCCCTCAATATCCTTCTCTGCCTGCCATATTGCTTTGGGATTTGCATGGGATTTGGCAGGCATGGTGATCTGTCGAGACCCCCTGGAGATGCAGATACCACATATCACAGCCACTCATGACCAGCCCACAGCCACATGGAGCTGCTAGGAGTGGCTGTCACCCATCAGAAGCCAGCTCAGGGACAGCCCCGGTGGCGCAGTGGTTTAGCGCCGCCTGCAGCCTAGGGCGTGATCCTGGAGACCCTAAATCGAGTCCCACATCAGGCTCCCTGCATGGAGCCTGCTTCTCCCTCTGCCTGTGTCTCTGCCTCTCTCTCTCTCTCTCTCTCTCTCTCTCTCTCTCTCTCACTCTGTGTGTGTCTCTATGAATAAATAAATAAATTATCTTTAAAAAAAAATAAAAGAAGCCAGCTCAGCAGGAGGCATCTTTCATGGGTGTCCTGGAGAAGGAGGAGGAAGGAAATGGGTCCAGGGGACAATGAGTTTCTCCTGTAGCCCAGTAAGGCCTAAGAAGACTAAGATAGTTGGACCACATCTCAATCCTGCTGCCATGTCCCCTTGATACCCCTCTGGCTGCCATCGTTGACCATGCCCAAGCTCGGTGCTCTGCTCTCAATGGAGAGGATTCAGCACCCTGGACAGGGCACAGACCGTTCTTATTCCAGGAACCTCTAGAGTCTTTTAAAACATCAACCTCCAAAAAAAAAAAACAACAAAAAACAAAAAACAAAAAACAAAACAAAACAAAACAAAAAAAAAAAAAAACATCAACCTCAAAAAAAACAAAAAACAAAAAACATCAACCTCACAAACAAACAAACAACAACAACAACAACAAAAAACCCCATCAACCTCACAGGTTACTCAGTTCTCATCTTTTGTTCCAGCCTCTTAGCCTTGCTCCTGCTGTGCCCCCATCTTGCTTTGACTGCAATGAGACATTGGCTCCATTGTCCTTCCAGATGTGTTTGAATACCATGTCTGCTGTCCCACACCTGCCTCTTCCTCAGGACCTCCCAAACGGGCCCTGTTATTTTGTCTTATAATATTGTCCTTGAAGTTCTTCCTTCCCACGCAAACTCAGCTCACTTATAGCCAGGACCAGATCCACATCCCCAGTGTCCTGAACAAGGCCTGGCACTAAGTGTGCCTCAGAGAATGTTGTATTAAAGTGTGATCTCACAGAACTTAGATGAAAGAGCCCTTTGGGAGTCCCAAATCCACAGGCAGCAAGTACCTTTCACCTCACAGGCCAATGCTAATCAATCACCAGAGGCTTCCCAGAGCACTGTGATGGGAAAGATCCCGGGGCTAAGCCTGGGCTCACAATTCATTAGCTTTGTTCTCCTTGGGTGGTTGAGGCAGAGGTGGCCACATATTTGCCATTCTTTGCCTGACCTCCTCATTTCACAGATGAGGAACTGAGGCTCAGGGAGGAAAGAGCAGCCTCCCCAAGGTCCCACAGGAGATTGGTTCGCAGAGCCAGGGCTGGACGCCAGTGCCCAGCCTCTGGGTCCAAGGCTTGGTCCAGTACTGCCAGTACTTCTTCAGCCCAGCCGTGTACCAGGCACTGTGTGAAGTGATAAGAGGCTGTGAGATGTGGCTCTCACTCTGCCTGACCTGACAGGCCTGTGAGAGGGTGAATAAGGTACCTGGGAACACCTGAAAACCAATACTGAATAGTCTCTTGTGATCTGAGAGAAGCTGCCTGGTTAAGTTGTAGGGAAAGAGGAGAAAGTGGTCAGAAAGACATGAAGCTGGAGGAAGGGGAGGGTCAAGCCTTGGTTCAGTCCCTGGAAAGGACACGGGTCTCGTTGTCCCCACCCCACTGGTCCAGCCTTGGGACTTGTGGCATCTCTGACCTGGGGTTGTGGAACCTCTGTCCAGGTAGCCCAGCTGCCTCTGAGCCTGAAAGACGGTAGCTGGCACCACATCTGCATCGCCTGGACCACAAGGGATGGCCTATGGTCTGCCTACCAGGACGGGGAGCTGCAGGGCTCTGGGGAGAACCTGGCCGCCTGGCACCCCATCAAGCCTCATGGGATCCTTATCCTAGGCCAGGAGCAGGTAAGATTTAAGGTGGTGTGGGGGCTTGGGGTCTGAGTAGATACCACACTCATCCAAGGCCCCTGAGAATGAGGGGTCCGTGATCATTCAGTCTGATCCAGCCATTCTGCAGATGGGCAAACTAAGACCCAGAATGAGCAGTGACCTGCCCAAGGGTCTGGAACCTTGGGGTCAGAGCTAGAAGCTTGGGATGGGGCTAAAGCATTGGGGGCAGGGCTTCAGCAGGACCTGAGGCCCTATTGAGCCTGTCTGCCTGTCTTTTCCACTGACTCGCTCTATGTCTCTCTCTCTCCTTTCTCTGCCGCTCTCTTGGCCTAGGACACCCTGGGCGGCCGTTTTGATGCCACCCAGGCCTTTGTGGGTGACATCGCCCAGTTTAACCTGTGGGACCACGCCCTGACACCTGCCCAGGTCTTGGGCATTGCCAACTGTACCGGGCCGCTGCTGGGCAACGTCCTCCCCTGGGAAGACAAGCTGGTGGAAGCCTTCGGGGGTGCAAAAAAGGCCACCTTTGATGTCTGCAAGGGAAGGGCCAAGGCATGAGGGGCTACTTCATCCAGGGTCCCTCCCTTGCCTGCCATTTTGGGGACCTTACAGTGGGGGCACACGTTCCCTCCTCAGCCTACCTACCCACTGGCCTTCCCTCCTGCCCTGTTCCTGGCCAGGCCTCCTGTTTCCCCACCTATACCCACACCTCCAGAATGCCCTACCCTGCTATGGCTGTCTCCTAACACCACTTGGATGGGGACAAGCAGCTCAAGCCCATAGGTCAAGCCTGGGGTGAGTCTAGGGTCTGGTCGGGGGTGGTAGCAGTGCCCACAGCACTGTCCACCCTCTTGGCATTACACTGGAGCTGTCTCTTACCCCCACCCACCCTGGCCCATCAACCACGTCTGAATCCACTAATCTCAACAGCATGTCTCATGGAGTTGTGTATGGGGGGCAGGACCTACTATCTCAGTGGCAGGCGTGGCTGTCTGCCCTCCTGTCCCCCATGCAACAGGCCCGGCCCCTTCCCCTTCAGAGCCACAGCAAGCTCTAGAACTGTGCTCCCAGCTGAGAAGGGGATGACCGAGGCATAGGGAGACTCAGAATCACCCATCCTCCATCTTTCCACCAGTTGCCAGTGAAGGACATCTTGATGGAGCCTCCTGCACCCTCTCTCTCCTTCCTCTTTCCTTGTTTCTTTGTATGCAGTGGTTTGAATGTTGGTTCCATGCCTGGCCTACCCCCACCTCAATTTCCAGGATATCCCCTTCCTGGCTCCAGCCTGAGGGACCAGGACCCTGGGAGGCCAGAAGGCCACAGTCACCCCTTGTATCCATGCACATGTGTGCTAACTGGCAGGTCACCTTTCCTCCTCCACGCCCAGGACAGGGCCTGGGCTAGGAGCAGCTTGTGGCAGAGGCATGTGCCCAGGGGACCCAGGTTATGGCAGAGCCACATGACCTAATCCCTCTGCATGGCCCTGCAGCCTCTGGGGAAGGAAGGAAGGAACTGAGTGGGCGAAGAGGGGAGAAGCATGGAGTGGTGTGTAGAGCACTGGCTGAGAAGGAGCCCACGGTTCCTAGCCAGCCCTGCTGCTAACCTGCTGTGTGGCCTTCTGTAAGTCTCTGCCCTCTCCGGCCTGCCTTCCTCATTTGTAAGCTGACGCCTTTGCTTTGGTCATTTCTGAGAGATCAAACGTGATATGGTCTGATTCCAAGTGGCTAGGGTGGGGCAAGCCTGAAGTTGTCCAGGAACCAGGGGACATAGCAGGCACAGATCGTGAGAGAAGGCAGCAGATGGGATCTGGCTGGGCATGGGTCAGGGTCAGCAGCTCCTCCAGAGAGTCAGGGGCAAGGGCAAGGGCCAAAGCAGACCGACTTCATGCACAGATTGTAAAAACCAGCTTTTCTGGATCGCCTTCCAGCCTGCACCCTTGCCCACTGGAGAGGACTGGTGGCTTCTAGCTCCCCTACCTGAGTCCTTGCCAGCGCCCCCGAGAGAGTAGAAGAATGTAAAAGCTGAGGAAAGCCACCCAGGCTGACTCTTGCTTGTATAGATGGAGAAGAGCTCCAAGAGGTCAAGTGACTTGCACAGGGTCACGCAGCACAATGTGGCAGAACCAGGACTAGAACCCAGGGCTTCTGACACCCTCTTCAGTGCCCTTCTCCCCTACACCGTACTGCCTGCCCATGAATGTCTTTGAGTCCGGCCTGCACCTGAGAGGATGGACATTTGAAAGAGGTCAGAATGCTTTCCAACATGAACATCTTCCTTTATGAAACACACAAACATCTTGGCATCCAGCTCCCTCCAGGAAGTAGGGGGGGAAGAGGGGTGAACCCCAGGCACTCTGGCAGGAATGGAAAGCAGGTATCCCTTCTGTCAGTCACCTACCAGGTGTCTGAGCAGCTGCAGGCTACCTGACTCGAGAAGGTACTGGTGCCTTTTGCCCTGCTTTCCATTCCCTGTCCCCACTCCCCGTTCCCCAACCATTTAACCCGAGGCATGATTCAAGAGCTGCAGGCTGTGGGGCCCATTGCCATGGAGGCTTCTCCAAGACTTGTTGCTTCCAGCCCCCAGATCCTTGTTGCCATTTCAAGAGCACAAACAGACCATTCAGCACCACCACGGGCCCAACTCCCCCTAGAAGAAGTGATGGCGTGCTTCAGCCGGAACCTGCTGAGACCAAGGTTGCCCTGGTAACAGCCAATGACATCAGCCCAAGCGCTGGGTCAAGCGGCTCTTAATGACATATGCTGTTGCTGGGGTGACAGCAGCATTCGGAACTTAGATTTCAGGGACACTGGGCTTTATTGGATTTCCCTTATTGGTTTTAAGGAAGCAGCTTTTGTAGAGGCCTTGGGGAAAAGAAGGGGCCTTAGGAGGAACGTAACAGAACTTGAGCCCACCCAGAGGCATCATCCCAAGTCCTTCATGCTTTGTCATGGTGATAATGAGACACCTGACCTTGGTCCCGTGCTGAGTCACTCTGGTCAGCCCTCCAGAGGGAACAGGAACAAATTAGAGGTGTTGAAGTGCAGGCTGTGAGTCTGGGCCATTGGTGAGTGGCCTAGGTGCCCATTTCCATTCCAAGAAGGTGAAAGCCCCAAAGCCCCCACCCCCTTCCTTCATCCATTGATCATTCTTCACCTTTGCCGAATGCCTGCTTGTATGGACCCCCAGCTTTGGTCTTGTTCAGCTGCTCCTGGGCATGGCCAAGAAGACGTGGAAAGAGGAGCTAGAAATGGTGCTCACTAGTGTCCCTGAGCTGCTCTGGCTAACAGTGATGCTGGGGCCTGTTTGTTACATCTTTTTTTAAGTGTCAGGCACTGTGCTGAGCACCTCACAGGCATCATCTCATTTATCCTCACAACACAGTTATAAACTGGGATTGTTTTTAGCCCCATTATCCTAGGAAGGGAACTGGGGCACAGAGAGGTTAAGTAACCTACAGTGTTAATCAGCTGGCAGGTGATGGAGTCCAGACTTCAAACCAAGGCAGGTTATAGCCAGGACCGAAGGGATAGGCACCCCAACTCTCTATGGAGTAGAACTTGAGCATCATTGTTCCTGGTGGGTTTTGCCCTAAAGAGATGTGCTTGACCTCATTCACTGCCCTCACACGGTTTGTGATTGAGGAAGAGGCCTGGGATGGGCTGGCCCCAAGGCCAGGCCCCCTTGGGTAAAGCAGTGGGAGAGGTCTCAGCCCCTGCAGGGAGCCTCTGTCTCTACAGTGTGCCCATCGCCTCAGCCCTTCTCCAACTGGCTAGAGTTTCCAGGAGAACTAAAAGGGAAGAGGAAGCTGGATGGTCACTCAAGAGTCCCAGGCAGGGAAGGGGGAAATGATATTTCTCAAACTTCCGCTTTGAGTCAAGCCCTGTGCCAGGTGCTTCACAGCTCTAATCTGCCAGATCCCCCCCCCCCTCCCTTTGTGGTGTGTTTTGCCCCTAAATCAACATCCTGAGGGGACAGATCACCTTGCCACAATCATGCATGACCTAGGACCACAGTTGGGCAGAAAAGTTTCTTCAAGAGGCCCAAGCCTCATTATATAGATGATGCCGGGGCCCCGGGAGGGTGAGTGGCCCTTGCAGCCACCCAGCTGGGACACCCAGAGACCTGATCTGACTCTCCACAACACAGTAGTCCCTACCCACCACAAGAACTGGGTCCCTGCTCCTCTACATTTTCTAGCACCCTGCCCTGACCCCTGGAGAAGGAGTCCCTCCCAAATATGGGATTATTCTCTTCCCCTCTGTCCCAGCTGCCTGCCATCCCCAACCCCACCTCACCCCTGCTGGGTAGGGAAGGGGCTCGTGTGGGCCCAGGCTGAGCAGTGAGTGAGCACATGCAGCTGTCTGACACTGTGAAATTAGTGCACCCTACTGGTGACCCACCCCCCCCTTGCCCAATTTTGTACATAAAGTGACATGAGATGCAACATGTGTGTGTATGTGTGTATGTGTATGAGATATGTCCAGGGTTTTGTTACTTTATTGTTTTTGTATATTTGAATGTTCAAAATAAACAATGTTTACTCTGAGGCTCTTCTTGCACGGGTGGTGCTTTCCTGGGGGGTGCTGGGCAGGAAGAGGATGGCTACTTGGGGCAAGGCAATAGGCAAAGACAGGAGGTGCAGCCTTGGTGCTCCGTAGCCTCCCCACTTGTGCCTCTCAAACTGATAGTTCCTCAAGCTCCCAGGTGCACACATACCCTGTTCCCCGGGATTTATGCAGGAAAGATGTAAAGAACACAAGTCCCACATGGAAAGTGTCCCAGTTCTGATAACTGGGTTTTGGCCTCATTCCCAACACCCCATCCCCACCTCGTGCCCCAGTTCTGGGAACCAGGTCCCTGACTTGTTCCCTGAGACCCAATCTGCCTGAGTCACTTGCCTAGACCCCCAGAGCGTTGCCTCCCTTGGGCCCTAGAGAGACAGGGAAGGAGAGAGGGAGGGACTCTGTTGTATTTCAGCCTGTCCCTGCTCCACAGTCTACCTGGATCCCTTTGACATGCTTGGCCTCTAGGCTAGACTCTTTGACAGTGTCAGGGTGTGCTACCCCCACCAACAGCTCCGCACCCACCCTACCCCTGGGAGGTCTTGATCTAATCCTCAGCCCTCCCTGTCCACACCATCTTAGGGACACGGCCTCCACCCTCCTGTTCCACCAATACTGTTACTGCTCATAGTGGGACGGTGTCCCCAGACAGCTAGGGGGTAATGCTAGGGGGTCAGTCGGGTCAAGGAGTCATGCCGGTAGGACAGGCCTTCCCAGATTTTTCCAAAGCTTCCCAAACTTTCCACCTAAGTGAACTCACCCCATGAAGACCAAGGGGTATAGCTGGAAGCAGCACTTGAAACAGGAAAATCAAATCTGAAGTCTACCGAGTTATCCTAAAACTTTGTGTGCTTTCTTCATTCTCCAAAATGAATCCAGATTTGTTTTAAAATATTGCTTTTAATTACTTAACACGGAGCAAAATTAAGCAGCCGGCAGATACACTTTGTTTATCCTCTCTTGCACTGATTTACTTACAAACACCCTCTCTCCCTCTGTCCCACTCAGCTGGCAATGTCCAACCCTGGTTTAATCCCCCCCATCCACCTGCTTCATGCCAGCACCTGCCCAGCCAAACACTGATGCAGAAAAGCACTGGGCTCTGATGTGTGTGGACTCTCATTTTAAATTCAGGGCCAGAGATCTCCAAGGGGAGTTTCTTCCTGCCCTGCAATCTTAGCACTTTCCTTGTGCGAGGGCTTGCTCTCCAAAATAGCTAAACATCAGACCCTCTGTCTCCTCAGACCCCCCTCCTCAGCGCCTTCCACCCCGCTTCCTACACCCTCAAGGGTGACCTTACTCCACAGCCCATTGTGGAAACAAAATGATCATCACCTCACCATACCTGTCTACAAACCTGCACATCCTCCGGCTGTCCTCCTGCCACTCAGAGCAAACCATCCCTGCTCCTATCATAGGCCCTTGTGTACTGGACTCCATACCCCTCACCTAGTCAAAAACATCCCTCCTGAGTTACCAACTTCCCCTTGTCTACTTTATCATTCAAACAGGCTTGCAGGGATCCCTGGGTGGCGCAGCGGTTTAGCGCCTGCCTTTGGCCCAGGGCGCGATCCTGGAGACCCGGGATCAAATCCCACATCGGGCTCCCGGTGCATGGAGCCTGCTTCTCCCTCTGCCTGTGTCTCTGCCTCTCTCTCTCTCTCTCACTGTGTGCCTATCATAAATAAATAAAAATTAAAAAAAAAAAAAACAAAAAAAAACAGGCTTGCAATTATGCCCTCGTAGCTCCTCAAACCAAATTCCCCCACCCCAAGCCAATATGCCCCTCTAGGCCTCACTGTTTCTTTGCTCCTATCATTGTAAGATTTCTTGAAAAAGCAGGTGTGTCAGGGTCCCCAAGACCACCCTCAGGTTTGATGATTCACTAGAAGGACTCACAGGACTTAGAAAAGCTGTTCTTCTCATGATTACGATTTCTTGCAGCGAATAGATAACAGAGGGGAAAAGGCACATTGAGTAGAGTCCAGGAGAGCCCAGGAGCAAGCTTCCAGGTGTTCCCTCCAGGGGAGAGGGAGTGTCACTGACAATACTTCATTCTCCCACTGAAGTATGACACCTGTACAGAAAAGGTACATCCAGGGAAGCGTACCCGAGCCTTGGTGCCCAGGGTTTGTACTTGGGAGTCAGTCACAGAGGCATGAAGCACCTGCATGAGCCTTAACTACTCACTCTCCAGCCTCCACATCCAGAGGTCAAACTGAAGCAGGTGTTTTCCATAAATCACTTTGTCAACATAAATTCTCTGATATGACCCTTCAAGGTATGCAAAGACACCCTGATTAGGCAAGGTATTTGAAGGGCTCAGAAGTTATCTACCAGCCACTGATCAAAGGCCCAGTCCTTTCTTTGGAATGTGCAGGGTTTGAGCACCCTAAGCCAGTTGAGTTAACCCTTTACTGAACAGGGGGTCCATGGTCTTGGCCACTCCCTCCCTCTCATTCCCTCCCTCTTCAGCACCCACTCCACTCCTGCACCCACAGTTCACCGAGATCACACTTGTCAAGGCCAACAGTGACCTCCCCGTTACGAAACTTCATGGCCAGGCCTCTGTACTCATCTGAGCTGAGCTCCCATCGGCACTGACACAGAGTTAACCAGTCCTTCCTTCTCTTAAGATTTCCTTCTCTTGCCTTTCAAAACACAACCTTCCCCATTTTTTCTTCCATTTCACTGGTTTCATCTATAGCGCAATAAAAGCACAGATTCCTGGGCCTCACCCCTGGCATGTCTGAGACAGCAGGGCTGAGGTGCAGCCTGACATTCAGCATTTCTAACAAGTGCTAGGTGATGCTGTGGCCGCTGGTCCCTGGACCATGCTTTGAGAACCACTGCTTTACTTCACTGGCTGCTCCTTCTCAGACTCCTTCCGATTCCTCCTTATCTCCCCAGCCTCTAAATCTGCAGTAGCCCAGGCCACAGTCTTACATCTCTTTATTCTTTCTGTTTAGATACTCTCCCCAGTAAATCTCATCTAGGCTCATGGCTTTAGCTATCATCTGATGACTTTCAAACCAATGACCCAATGAATCCTTGCCTGATAGGAGCCTCAAAATTAATATATCCAAAACTCCTGATCCTTCTTGACTTCTGCCCCAGCCTTCTACTTAACAAATAGGTCCACCATCCACCAGTTGTTCAAATCAGAAAGGTAAGAATTATCATTGACTCCCCTCTTTCTCTTGCTCAACCATCTTCTGACTCTACCACTAACACAGGTTGGGTCTCCAGCCTGCTCACTCCTCTCCACGTCTGCAACCACTTTGTCCAAAGTATCATCTCTCAATTGTACTCCTGCAATGGCTTCTCCCAAAATCCATTCTGTAAACAATACCCAGAGTGATCGTATTGCAATCAAAATATTGTCATTTTGGGGACACCTGGGTGGCTCAGTGGTTGAGCATCTGCCTTCAGCTCAGGTCACGATCCCAGAGTCCTAGGATTGAGTCCCACATAGGGCTCCCGGCAGGGATCCTGCTTCTCTCTCTGTCTCTGCCTCCCTCTCTGTGTCTCTCACGAATAATTGAATAAAATATTTTTTAAAATATACTGTCATTTCCCTTCATAAAACTCTCCGAAGCTTGCCAGTACACTTGGAATGAAATCCATAGGCTCACCCTGATTTACAAAGCCCCGTGTGATCTGATCCCCTGCCTACCTCTCAGGTCTCATGCAGTAACTCTCTCCCTTTCTTCCATTATGCTCCGGGACACGCAGGCCTCCCTCTGTTCCCCAAGCATGCCAGATCAAGGGAGATTGCACATGTTCCCTCAGCCTAGAAGGCAGGCATCTTCCCCTAATTCTCAGGGACTTACTGCTTCCTGTCAGTCAGGTCCCATCTTGTCATGTAACAATCGCAGATGTTTTGCTGACCCCTTAGCCTTAAATCACTGCCTGGTCACTCTTTGCCACTCACTGGGTCTTTTCCTCCAAGACCCCAGAGTTGGCAACTGAGCCCTACTGACTCATCCTGGACCTACACCTGCTGGGGTCAACTGCCCTATCATCCTCTTTAACTCTTTCCACAGTACGTACCTCTCTTTGGTAATGATCTTGTTTACCGGCTTTTAGTTGTGGATCACCAAAGTGTCGGCCCCGTGAGAGAAGGGACTGTATTTGTCTTTTCCACCATGGGGTGTATCCAGCAGCTGGCAGAGTAGGGCTTATTATGTATTTGCTGAATACTAATAACTGATCTATATTAAGTCCTTACTATGCACCAGACATTCGCTGCTCTGATCACTTGACATATATTAGTTTATTTGACCCTGGGGGACAAGTACTGCTAGAAAACAGGCACAGAGAGATGAAGTGCTTGTCCAAGGTTATCCATCTGGGAAGTGGCAACACTGGGATTTTAATCCTGCCAGAACAATCACTCAAACACTGCACTATATTATCATGATTTTTGGGTTCCCCTTAACCCCTCGGAGATATCAAACACTGGTTTGAGAAACAAAGGCTGATATAGGAGGTTTCAATTGCAGATTAATTCTCCCACTAGAAAAACCAAACATCTGAAATATTCAAGGAAGGCATCAGAGAGGCATCAAGAGAGGTGAGATTTAACCAGATCCCATGGAGTTTCTGTTGAAGTTCAGAGGTGAACCTGACTTTGGAGCTACAGTTTTCTTCTTGAGGCACCTGCCTACTTATAACAAATGCCTAAGCTGAGCAAAGAGCAGTAGCTGAGTAGATGGTTAATTGGTCCAGGAAATTGTATTACAAATAGAGGTAAAGATTCTAGCTAAAAATTGGAGGTCAAGTTAAGGGGCTCTAGGTAAATGACTCAGACTTTCAGCAAGACCCCAAGAGGTTATACTCTGAGATTAGGGTAAAATGGAAATATTGCAGCCCTCCCAAGACAGAACCCCAGCTTCCAATCCTCTCATTCACTGACTGAATTAAGGTGTCTGCTCTTTCACCAACATCTTGCCAAAACTAAAAGTAAATTCTCTCTGGAGGAAGGATAACAACATCATCCAAACTCACATTACATTTTCGTTACACAAGTTTGGCATCGTCAGACATATCTGGAAACAAAACTGAATGACTAAAAATCAAGAGGGAAAAATGTTTAAAGGCCAATAGACCTACGCATATGATAAAATTGCACAGAACTAAATACATACACACACTCGAGTACAAAGTAAAATTGGAAATCTGAGTAAGATTGTATCATGTCAATATCCTGGTTGTAATATTATCCTATAGTTTTGCAGGATGCTACCATTGGTGGTAAGTGGATAAAGGATGCATAAGATCTCTCTGTGTATTACTTCTTACAACATAATGTGAATCTATAATTATCTCAAAATTAAAAGTATAATTTTGGAAAGATCTCTTTAGGAGATCCATATGGTGGAGTTGTGAGACACAGACCTGAAAATAATTATGGTTAATATATTTAAGAATTTAGATGAAAAATAGAATTTCAACAGAGAACTGTAAATTATGAAAAATAATGAAAATTCCAGAGCTGAAAAATACATTAACTGAACTCATGAACTCAATAAATAAGTCTAACACAGGTCAGGTGCATTTGAGGAAGGAATTGTGAACTCTATCAATAGAGATCTCAAAAGAAATGAGCCAGAGTAAAAACTGAGGGAAAAGAACAGAAAGTAAGGGTGGGGGGAAGCATAAGATTAATAAGGGACATTGTGGAAAGTTCTAGCAAGTAAGGAGCCCCAGAAGGGGAGAAATTAAATAAGGCAGAAAGAGTATTTAAATAAATAACGTCTGAAGATTTGCCCAAAACTGTTGAAAGACATGAAGCCACAGATTTAAGAATCTCAGGGAACACCAAGCATGAGAAATGCAAAGAAAACTACAACTAGAATTTTGATGGTGAAACAGTTGCAAAAATCAAAGACAAAAAGAAAATTTTTCCAAGATCCCACAGAAAAAAATGCATTACCTTCCAAGGAGCAATGGCCAGAATAACAATTAACTTCTCAATAGAAGGAATGGAAAAAGGAGGACAATAAAGTGATGATAGCTTCAAAGTGTTGAAATAACCACCCTTCTAGAATTCCCTATTCATTGAAAACTCTTCAAAAATAAAGATGGCATAGGGGTGCCTGCATGCCTCAGTTGGCTAAGGATCTGACTCTTGATTTCAACTCAGGTCATGATCTCAGGGTCGTCAGATTGAACCCCACATTGCGCTGTGCACTTAGCAAAGTCTGCTTCTTTCCCTCTCCTTCTGCACTTTTCCCTGCACTGTCTCTCACCATCTCTCAAATAAATAAATAGAAAAAAAAAAAGAAAAAAAAATATTTATCTTTAAAAATGTGGCATAAAGATGTTTTCAGACAGAGAAAAAAGAGCATATTCATCGCCAATGGCTTTTGTTACCTACAGAGGTTCTTCAGAGGACAGACTAAAGGAAATCATTTATGGAGAGGGAAAATGGTCCTGAAAGGAAGCATGGAAATTCACACCAGGAAGGATAAGCATATGGATAAATCTAAGTTAATACCAATCAAAAAACAAAAACAAAAATAATTATCTCCTGTGAGGTTTAAAATTCATGAGAACAACAGAATTACAGGTGAGATGAGGTAAATGCAGTTAAAATGTGTTAATTTCCTTGCAGTGTCCTGGATGTAGTAAAAATGTTAATTTTATATTAGATTTTAATACACCTAGGGTCAATATTTTATTTTCCTGGGGTAATCACTAAAAGGGTTGTAAAAGACTATTTAACTAACAAGTTACAATCAAAGAAAAAATAGAATAATTAAAACAATTCAAAAGAAGGCTCCAAAAGGAAAGAAAAAGGATTACGAAAAGGGTGGGATACACAGAAAATGAATAATAAGTTGACTGATTTAAACCTAAATGTAATGTAAGTGGGTAATTACCTTGAATATTAAAAGGGAAATATTCAATAAAAATATTAATATTGTCAAACTGGTTATATGACAGGTTGAAATTTAAAAGATAGAAAAATATATACCATGCCAACACTAATTCAAAGGAAGTTGGTGTAGCTATACTTAGTTCAAACTAGTCTTTAAGATAAAAAGCACTGCTAGAGATAAAAGAGACATTTCATGATGATAAAGAGTCAATCCCTTAGAAAGATATAACAATCACAAATTTGGATTCATGTATTAACACAGCTTCATAACATATAAAATAAAAACAGACAAAACCAAAAGGAAAATTTGACAAATCTACAATTGTAGTGGGATATTGTAACACACCTCTCTCGGTAATTTATAAAGCTAGTACACAAAAAAAAATCAGTATGAGTATAGAAAGTGTGAACAAAATGATTAACAAACTTGACCTAACAAAGCAACTACAGAATACTCTTTTCAATTACATGGTGAAAAAATTACCCAAACTGACTAAAGGAGGTAGAATAATGGTCCCCCACAGATGTCTATATCCTGATCCCCAGAACCTGGGAATATGCTATATCACATGGCAAGGGGAAATAAGATTGCAGATGGAATTAAGATTGCTAATCATATGACGAGGAGATAAGGAGATTAACCTGGATTATCTGGATAGACCTAATGTAATCACAAGATCCCTTAGATGTGAAAGGGAGGCTGAAGAGCCAGGTCAGAGGAATACGGAGTCTCTAGAAGTTGGAAAAGGTAAAGAACCAGTCTCATCTATAGCTTCAGGAAGAATGCAGCCCTGGGGACGCTTTGATGTTAGCCCAGTGAGACCCATATCAGAACTAAGGTAATAAATTTATGGAGTGCCTAGGGGGCTCAGTTAAGTGTCCAAGTCTTGATCCCAGGGTTGTGAGTTCACGCTCCACATTGGGTTCGACACTGGGCATGGAGCCCACTTTTAAAAAAAGATAATACATTTATGTTGTTTTAAGTCACTATTTTTCCAAACTCTATTACTCATAGCTGATCCAATTGCTAACTGATTCCAAGGTGTCCCCCATCAGCCATGTTAAACAGTAGGAGCAGGAGCAGCACAGGAAAGAGTGTAGCTGGAATATTGGCTGAATCTTGAGGATTGACAAGAGCTGAGTCTGAAGAAGTAGGGTGAGATCCTGTCACCCCATTCGTTCACTCATACATTCATTCATGAAACATTTACTAAGCACCTACTCCCTGCTAGATCCTGTGTGTAACACAGGGCTGTAGAGATGATTAGGACAAGGTTCTCGCTCTCCAGCTCACAGGAGAAGAAAGAAGTAAACCATGAAGAAGAGCAATGACAGGAGTAGGCACCAGAGATGGGAGCACAGAGATCTGGTTGCCAGTGATGGAATCTCAAGAAGTACAACTTAGACCAAAAGTATATGGGCTCATATAGCCAAAAGGAGGAGGGTCAGAGGGAGAATGTAGCCAAGAGGATGTGAGCAAAGGCAAGGTAACAAACAGCTTAGAAAGTGTGGAGAGCCATGAGAACTGGTGTAGCTGGGGTACAGAACACTGGGGAAGGAGCAGTAAGAAGAGATGGAGGCACCCATGGGCCACACCATGGGGGAGCCTCAAATGGCGGGTCATGACATCTGACGTCCCCTGACAGGTTATGGGGAACTGTGGAGAAAGGGAAGGAGTTGTTAAAGACAGGAACGCAATGGTGAAATTTAGGTTTTAGAAGCATCATGTTGACTGCGGCATGGAGGATGGATTGGAGAAGGCCAAGACTGCAGTCAGGGAGTCCCTTTAGGAAGTCCCTTTCAATAATACAGATGGGATCATAGGGCTGTGTACATGGGGGTGCCGTGAAGATAGCCAGGAGAGGCTGTAATCAGGACATAGTTAGGAGTCAGAATCAGGAGGCTTGTGATTGACTTGAGGTGGGCGATGGCAGGGGGCAGTAAGTATGAAAGACACGATTCTCTGGTTTCTGATGGAAGCAACTTGGTGGTGCCATTTATTGAGATGAAGGATACAGGGGGAGTGAGTTGGAAAGAGATGATCGAGCAGCCCGGGTGGCTCAGCGGCTTGGCATCCGCCTTCAGCCCTGGGCCTGATCCTGGAGACCCGGGATTGAGTCCCACATCGGGCTCCCTGCATGGAACCTGCTTCTATCTCTCTCTGTGTCTGTCATGAATAAATAAACAAAATCTTTTAAAAAAAAAAATAAAAGAAAGAGACGATCAATTCATATTGGGGCACGTTAACTTTGAAGGGCTTCTGTGACATTCTGGTGGAGATAGCCAGGAGCAGTTGGGTATTTAGGTCTGGAGCTCCAGTAAGAAGCCCAACCGGGAAAGAGAAATACAAGAACCATCAGAATCTATAACATTGGACAACGGAACCGTGGGAGTAGATGAGATCCCCAAAGGACACGGCCATGGCTTAAGGCAGCAATTCTCAACAAAATATGTGTGGGGTGGCATAACTCCCTGGGAGGGTTTGGAATCACCAGAGGGGCTTTTCCAAAGCACCAGCCCTCAATTTCAGTAAATATCCTAGGAAGTGTGACCAAGGGAAACTCTTGCCGATGAAGATGTGACCTAGGGTAAGAAGAAATTTGAGACCCTTGGTAAGATGGAAATAGAGTCAAGGTGGGCACAGAGAGTAAAGGAAAAAGAAGCCAGAAAGAAGAGATGTTTGGGGTGATCCAAGAGAATGAGGTGCCCCAGATGATAAAGCAGTGACTCTCAACTGTGATTGTGCACCAGGGACACTTGTGAAAAATAACAGATTCCTGCCCTTCACTATTCTGATGCCATGGAGCCCTGGAATCCACATTGTAAAGAGTTCTGTGGGCACTATTTCTGGGGTAGAGAATTTCATGAAGACAGGTGTGGTCCATAGGCTTACACCAGCAGAGGGAATGGGTCCAGCAAGATAAAGATCTGTTGGATTCCGCCCTTCAGGAGGTCACCGGTAACCATGGAAGAGGTAATTTCGGTGGTGGCAGTGTGGGTGTGGAAGCCAGATTGCAGTGGGCTGAAGACCGAATAGGAGGTGAGAAAGAGAAGACAGCAAACGTGGACCCCTTTTAGAAGTTTGGATGAGAGGCGGAGGCGAGAGCTTCATCCCCCTCAAAGGCCAACTTCCATCTCCTGGAGAAACTTGGCAAAGAGGATTGGGGAAATCTGGAGGCTGAGTCAGACATTCCATGGACCTTCAGAATGCACCAGGAAGGCGATTCGGGAAATGGGCAAGGGCCAAGCACACCTCAAGCTGCCAAGTCTCAAAACCAAATCCACTGTGCCCTCCTTCTCTCTACCCACCCCAAGGCCATTCCACCATATTCACCACCCAAGTGATCTTTCCATGACTCAGATATGACCATCCTTCTGCTCTACTTGAAACTGTCCAACAGCTACTATCCCCACTCTCACCCAAGAGAACACCGGGAACACTCCCAGGGAATAGCCAAGTCCCCGAAGTTGGCATTCAAAACCCTTCTGACCTTTGTGATCCCTACTTCCCTCTGTTTCTTCACCCCCATCCTCTTCACTGTCACCTCCCACTGTACCACATTCACCCTAAACCCAGGCTTCATGGAGTCAGTCAATGGCAGTTCCCTGGTGACCTGTGCTGTCCCACCCTCATTACCCAACCAGTCCTCTTAGGCACAGCAAGCTCAAGCACCCCCTCCTCTGAGAGTTAGTCACTCCCTCCTTGGAGAGAACCAGCACCTTGCCCACACCTGTACCAAAGTACAGGTAGAATGGTCTCTCTCTCTCTCTCTGTCTCTAACATTTTATTTATTTATGAGAGACAGAGAGAGAGGTGCAGAGACGCAGGCAGAGGGAGAAGCAGGCTCCCTGAGGGAAGCCCCATGCAGGACTCAATCCCAGGACCCCGGGGGTCACGACCTGAGCGGAAGGCAGATGCTCAACCATTGAGCCCCCCAGGTGCCCCCCAGGTAGAATAGCCTTCTGTGTCTATTTGTTGACACAGCTGTCCCTTCCCAGGACTGTGTCTTCTCTGAATGACCAGCATCTAGCCAGGGCTGAATTCCCAGTAAGCACCAGTGAGTATGAAGTGGGGTTTCACCTGAAGTACCCATCAGGATAAAGTAAATGTTTAAGTCATGGAGTCACACCACAGACCCTTTGATCCACCAATTCAATACTTGGATCTGAAGATTCTTCTCTTTCCCCCTTTCCCTTCTCCCTAGATTTACTAATACTTTCGGATTAATTTTCCCTCCTAAAGGGAAGAAAAGGCAGGCTCGGGGCAAACCGTGTCTTTAGATGGTACAACGTCTCCCGTGGATTAGGAGGTCATAGGAGGGTGTGCCCCAGGGGAGAGAGCGCCTGGTCCCATCTCAGGGAGTTTTCTTTCCTTTCACACTTTAACTCTTTGAACCTTAGTGTAGATGGGGTTACGAATACCATTACCTTAAAAAAACTGTGGTAAGAATCAGGTGAAATACTCGCTGCAAAGCCTAGGGGTTTGTTGTTGTTGTTTTTAAGCCTAGTTTTTGTAGTGCTAGTCGTTACTAGGCTTTTGAGATCCTAATAAAGTAGTATCTTAGTGTCAAGACACCAACAAATTGTGATTTCAAGTGGCTAACAGAAGCGCTCAAGGTAACACCGCCCTCCAAAGTTTGTCTCTCTAAAAGGCCCACTCCCGCACCCCCGGCCCCTCAGGCCCACTCAAGACGACTAAGACTGAAGCCCCGCCTCCCCGGCCTCCAGCCACGCCCCCTCCCGTACAAGCTGTACGTTGTAGGGGTCTTTACCATTGATTGACGTTTGCATTCACCAATAAAAAGTGAAATCCCCGTCAACGTCCGGTGAGGGGGCAGGACTTCCTTGTTGTTGCTAAGACACTCTTGTTTCGCTCCTTGACAACCCTGGCGGGGGTGCGCTAGCTGCGGCCCCGGCTCCGGCCCCCGCGGGAGCAGGTGAGGCCCCGGGGCGCGGCGGGCAGCCGGGCGGGGAGGGCCGGCCCGAGTCGGGGCCGGGAGGCGTCGCGGGGCGGGTGGGGCCTTGCCCTCCGCGGAGGCCCCACCTCAGTCTCCCGCCTGCTGGTCCCCAGCCCCGGCTCCTCCCAACCCCCACCCTCCCATTTCGGAGACCGATTCGCTGTGGCGACTCCGCGGGCAGCTCCTTCCCCCACACACTCGAAGCCCCGGCCCGCCGCGCGGTGCCCCAGCCTCCCTGACCCGAGCTCCCCACCCCACCCCACCACGACCTTGATTCCCCCAACGTTTCGCGAAATAATCCCCCCACTCCCGCGGCTGGATGGGTGGTCGCGCTCGTCTTGGCCCAGACTGCTTGACTGGGACAGTTGGTGACGTGCGGGGACCCCAGGCTGGTCATTTCCTTCTTTGGGCCTCAGTTTCCCCATCTGTAAACAGAAGTCGGATTGAATAATCTCTAAGGCCTCTTGGACTCTGACGTCCTAGAATGTGATTCTTGATCCAGCCATAGGCTTCCGTGAGGATGTGCTGCCCACGGAAGTTACCGGGTGCAGTGAACAGAACTTGGCAGACCTGATTTGGATGCCCAATTACAGGGCCTTAGGGAGCTACCTGACCTCCCTGGGCTCCAGGCTGAGGATATATAAAATCAGGATGCGTTAGGCTATCTCCTTGGGGAATTCTGAGGGTAATAGGAATTGAAGTATGAGGAGTCCAGTCCACGGGAGGTTTAGTATTTGTTACTTCACTTCCTTTGTCTCTTACTTCCTTGGTTCTTCTGGCTCTGAGAAGTGTCACCAGCTCCCTTAGTGTCAGCCGTCATTTCTTCATGTGACCCTTGAATCCAGGCCTCCTGCTCTGATTTTTCTCCTGGGCTTCCTTGGTTAGGGATGCTTCGGGGTGGGGGTGGGGGTGAGGGTAGGGTGTGATGTATTGCCGCCGTCGTTGGACTCAGTAGCTTCCGTTCGTGCCTGACAATCCGTGATTTGGTAGTTACCTACTCCTGACAAGACACCTCCATTTGCATGTCTCACCAGCAACTTAAACTCAGTTTTAAAATCAAACTGGCCCACTTCTTTTTTTTTTTTTTTTTTTTTTTTTTTTTTTTTTTTTAATTTTTATTTATTTATGATAGGCACACAGTGAGAGAGAGAGAGGCAGAGACACAGGCAGAGGGAGAAGCAGGCTCCATGCACCGGGAGCCCGATGTGGGATTCGATCCCGGGTCTCCAGGATCGCGCCCTGGGCCAAAGGCAGGCGCCAAACCGCTGCGCCACCCAGGGATCCCCAAACTGGCCCACTTCTTTACCTGTCCATCTGTTCTGACTTGCCGTCTTTCTCAGTCACGTGGCCACCGTGCCTCACTCTGCCATTGCCCATCCCACTCAGGCAGTTGTCAAGTTGCTTTGATTCTGCGTCCTCAAGGACCTCACATCTCCATTCCTGAAGCTACCATCCTGGCTCAAGTCTTTAAGTCTTGAGTGCCTGTCACCTGAGCCAGGGCCGTAGATTCCTGACTGGTGTCCCTACCTCCAGTTTTTTTCTGGGTTTGCCCAGCCCACCAGAGTAGTTGCCTGAAAACAATGCAATGTCACCAAACCCCAAGAGACCTCCAAAGGGCTTCTCATTCCCCACAAGGTTAGGTATTAGAGCCCTTCTAATACTTCTATACTTCAGCAACCCAACCCTAGTATTTATTCTCCAGGCTTTTTTCTCCTATGTCAGGCTCTGTCCTCGAGCCAAATTTGACCACTGGACCTTCCAGAAAATGCTTTGAGCTTTCTGCTTTGATATCACTGTGTTTGTTCATCTCTCTACCCTGGTCCACTTGCCAGGATTCCCACTCAAATGCTGCCTATGCCACCAAGATGTGTCTGCTCTCCTCTCCTCTGCCCCTTCTAGAACTCCCCTCCTCCCTTTCTCTGCACCTGCCTTGTGGCATGTACTGCTTTCTGCCGTGAACCATGGTTAGTTCCTTGTATATGTGTGTTGGTCTCTCAGATTATAAGCTCCTTGAAAGCAGACACCGTCTCTTGCTTATAGTGGAGTCGTTGAAAAGGCATCATCTTGAAGACCTATATACCTGAGGGAGTCTTAGCTCCTCCCATTTATTAGCCGGCTAGAAAGTCACTTTCCTTTTCTTAGCCACCGTGGTCATCAGAAAAGTAGGGATGATAGTGCCTGTCTAACAGAGTTATTGGGGAGGGGGGAACGTAAGTAAGATCCTGGATTTAGAACACCTATCCTGTTGCCTTGCTCAAGGTCAGTGTCCCATAAATAGTGGATGGATTTAATAGGTCTGCTCCTTTCCCAGGGAGCAAATGAAATATAATTTAATCACAATGTAGATATCTGTTGGGCTTTTGCCATGTGCCAGACACTGGTCTCTGTGCTCTGGGACATCTACAGGAGAATAGATAAGGTCTTTCAGCCTCAGGTGATTGTCTGGACTCAACACGCTGCTAAGTCGTGACTGGTTGTGAGATGTCACCGGTAATTAGTAATTGTGAATGATAAAAATAAATAATGAGTGCTAACTCCAATTTATTTCTGTAATAATGTCATTCGTAGTCCCTTACGTTCAAATCTGTTCTCTTGAGTGGGAAAGGGGGGGTGGGAAACTGCGTAATCCACTGTCTGTGGGAAGCATCTGTTCTTGTGTAGAGCTAATAGCTATGATGGTTTTGACTTTTTGCTATACTTTGCATATTGACAAAAATGTTTGGGATTTCATCCAGATTTGGGTATGTTGGTGAGAGGGTACCACGTGAGTCAGTATTGCTTATTGTATTAGGTTACGCATAAAGAAAATGTCTTGATCTCTTCATCTGTCTTCCCCCCTCCTCCAGCATAGTCTAAGGCACAGCAGAAGTGTTCAGTGGACCTCAGAAAATGAGAAAAAATAAGGGCAGTGTTAAAAACAACACCACCAGCACCAACCTCCTGTGTGTGTGTATGTATGCACGTGAGCGCACATGTGTGTGTGAAAGGTAACTGTCTTTTCTGAGGACTGTCTTTTATTCTGCAACCATCTCCTCCTAACTCTTAAAACCTTCCTTTATAGTAGATGATGTGTTCAATTCTCTTGCTTAGCATAACTTAAAAATGCAATCCTGCGTTTGTTCCCCCCTTTCTAAACTGATCTATGAAATCCATAGATGAAATCCCTGTTGCCTCCTAACCTCACCATCATCTTGGATGAATGCTCCCAGGCCCTTAGATTTCTTTCTCCTTCCTTTGCCAGCTTTGCTCTGTGTTTGCCAGAAGGCAGAGGGTAGACATGGCCAGCAAAGGCATAAGGATAACCAAGGTACACAAGTGTGGATCCCAGATATGGCTAGGCACATCTTAGACAGGTGGCTGGACTGGGATGCTGAGAATTGAAACTATTTGCGTTTCTGTCTGTCTCCGACTTGCTTGTGGCCGGGAAAAAGGCATAGAAGATAGAATGAGAAGAGTAGGTATGGGTTTGGATCCTGGCTCCGTCATGGCTGGCTGTGTTCCCTTTGGCCAGCCCCAAAACCTCTCTGAGCCCCAAGTGCCTTATCTGAGAACGAGAAGTGGATGCTGCCCTCACAGGTGGTTATGGGGAAAAATGAAACAATGAATGAAAACCCAGTGTACCTACACCACTAGCGCTGGCCACAGCTTGTTCTACAGAATTTTCTTGTGACTTTTGTCCATCCATGCTACTATTGTGGTTTGTAGAGTGACCACTCAGTAAGTATTGGTTTGGCTGAATGTTTAGATGTTTAGTTGAACTAGTATATGAAGAAAGAAGTTGCAGGTCCCCCTCCTACTGTACCAGCAACAAGAGCTGACGTTTACCGTGAGGTAGTCTATGCTTCATCCCAATTTCCAGATGAGATGTGAATCCGGAGCTGCCTGTGGAACCTGCACCCAATAACCGCCATGTCCTGCTCTGAGTGTGGCCTGCCATCTCTCAGATCCTGATGGTTACTGGGGGTACCCCGAACTCCACAGGCCAGGAGTGTTCTGGGCATTGAGCAGCTGGGGGCACCTTCAGAGGACTAGCAGACACTTTGGGCCTCATTTCCCAGAATCCTTCATTTCTCCTCCCAACCCTCTCACATCCCCTAACCCCCTTAAGCATTCTTCCAAAGCAAAATAATACATGACGACTGAGGTCAGTGTCACAAAAGAACAGGGCACAGAAAGCGAAGGGCCACTGGCTTTTTCAAGGTGATGACAGGAAGGGCCCTGTCTGTGCCCCCTGTTGCCTAGGAGAAGCCTCTCAGCAGACACAGGCGAGGCTGTGTAAAGCACACAGAGAGGCCCTCAGGCGTGGAGGAGAGCAAGGGGCCAGAGGGCACGACTGCCACCAGCCTTGTGCACAAGGACATCTCGGGACTGGTACCCAGCAGATTCAAGGACCTTGGCCGTGGGCACACTTACATTATTAAAGGGCTCTCTTTTAGGCCTGATGCGACTTCTTTCTGGCCTGGAGCTGTCAGGCACACACGTTTGCACGGAAGATTGATAAGGTTATTAAAAACTCTGGGGCGGCTATTTTTGGTAGCGTTCTTCCAGCTGGGTTTTAAATTGCGGCTGGATGACTATAGCTGCACTATAATGATACAGCATCATAAAAGATTCTCCTACCTTTCTGTATTTGGAAGCGCATCATCTTTAACTGTTCCTTTTTATTCTGCAAGTCTCTTCCCTTTTGGATCCCCAGAAGTATGGATAGTGATTAGGAAAAGCCATTTGCAATCATAGTCCTTAATATAAACGTGTTTGAATGATGTTGATAAAGTCCTGGCTAACGGCAGGGTGGTAGTAAGAGCAGCACAGTGAGAAAAGTGCATGGGACTTTGCAGTTTCCAAATACTTATATGCCTATAATTGATGCTCAACCCGGATCTCTAAGAACGAGAAGATGGGTTTATCCCAGTTCACAGAGGTGGAAACCAAGGCTCAGGTTCAGTTACTTGCCCAAGACTACAAAGTAAGGAAGAGACCAGAATTCATTTTGCCTAGAGAACAGGCATTCAAGCCTAAATACTCTGCTTCCTGGTTCCCCACTCGCACCTGCCCCCCCATATATACCTGTCCCAGTGGCTTTTACCCCTTCGTTCCTGAAGAATGACTTTGGTAATACCTCTGACCTCTGAGTCCTGTTTCATTCAAGATTCCATACACTGAAGCAGAATCCGAGCAGCCGCAGCCCTGCCCTTCCTAAGGGCCTGCACGTGCACACTTGCCTCGATCCCCTCCCAGGCCACTCCAGGCCGGCACACGTGAGCCCTGAGAATAAATTGGATCAAATTGAAATATTTAGGTGGAAGAGGCCCCTGCAGCTGCTGAGGACTCAGTGTTCATCATTTTAAGCCGAAAATCTTGGCAAGTCAGCAAACCCTAAAGCCCTTTGCCTTTGGTCATTGCCATGGCCACCACCTCTGTGACACCTTGATAACGTGGAGAATGCAGCAAGCAAGTGGCCTTTGTGAAAGCCAGGAGGACAGGATGGAATTGGAGATGGGTCTTAACATTCATGAGCAAAGACCAAACAATTCACTGAATTTTGTGAACTAAGAAATGAGGAGGAGGAAGTACAATGAGGTGGTGCCTGGTCATTTGCCAGCTTCCACATAGAAACAGAAGTTGCTAATATCTGAGTGCTCCACATGTCCAGAATTGATGAGATAAGAGGAGCCGTCTGTCCACTGGCAATCAGAAAATACCAGTGTTGCGTGGTGGCAGAGTCGGTGGCAGGCTTCCAACCTTGTTCGATGGAGCCCACCAAATGGGGTGGCGCAGAAGGCTTCCAAGACATCAGAGAGTGGGCAAAAATTGAGAGCATGGCCCAGAAGAACATAGAAAGCTCAGCACTTGGCCACACAAGGGCGGAGTTCACGTTAGAACATGGTCACCAACTGGTCAGACATCAAATGTGCTAGGGTCACAGGAACCATGCTGGTGGTGGCTCCCGTGTTGTTGGCGCTGTGAGGAGGGCCCACCCAGAGTCAAAGCGCAGGTCTGCAGCTCACTAGCAAGACTTCAGGCTGACCAAGTAGCAGCTTCAGGCCTCCATTTGTACAGGCCTCCCCTGTGGGGTCACTGCAGTAGTAGAGTGCTAGGGACTGGACACCTAGCAGGTGTCACCTGTCATCACTGCCCGTGAATTACTCTGCTAGTATCTTCCAGCTTTGGTGACTCAAACCTAATTGGAAATGTGAGACATACTGGAGCAACATTACCAGGTTGTATTTGTCCAGCATAGATGGTTAAACGGGGCTGACTGCACGGTGGTTTGTACGCATTCTTCTGAAGTGAAGAAGTCTTTGAGTTCTAGGATAAATTGAATTGTAGAATAAAGAAAAACACCAGGATTTCTAGCAATGCTCCCAGACATTTAGGATCTAGGCTCATCTCTTTAGGAAAAGTCCCATCTGTTATTACATAACTAGATCTGGAAAGAAAAGAATCCAAAAATATGTATTAGGCTTTATAACTTTCTGTTCATATGCACACACGTCTCATGTATGTAGCCACGTGCTGGGCAGTGTGTTAGGCGCTTTACATACAGTGTCTCATCTGATCTCTTCCAGCCCCAAGAGAGATGTGACCACCCCTGTGTTACTGATGAGGCATCTGAGGCCCAAGGCCACGTGGCTGGTGAACAGTAGAACCAGCACAGACACCCAGGCCTTATACCTTCTGGACCAGCCAGACAGGACAGGGAGCCCTGAGCTGGGAGCCTGGCCTGCCCAGGAGGACCGGAGCTGCTCCCATTCCTTCCTCAGATCGGGGACCTGTGGAAGGAGGCACCTGCTTGTCCATAAGCCCAGGATTGTCGCTCTTGACCTTGACATTTAACTTTCTCACCATGTGTGCTAGGAAATAAGGACCAGGTACATTAGAGCGCCTGGAGAGTTGCTGCACTTGGTACTTGCGAGCTCAAGGCTCCATCCTCAGCCTGGCCCGCAGTCAGTATTTGTCTTGATAATGACAGTGTGGGCTTATAGCAGCATACCAGTGTGTTCTTAACCACCGGGTCCCAGCAGCTCGTGTTGACTCATCCTCCTGTCTGCAGACTTGCTGGCCATTTGGAAAAGGATGTGGAGGAGTTAAGACGGGGAGGTGTCACATTGTCGGTGAGACATTTCTAATTTGTGATGTATAGGTTTAAAGCCAACTCTTTCTCCTGGTTTTTCCTGTTTTCTACAGCACCCCTTGAGGAAAGACATTTTCTGCTCCCACCCAGTTGGCAGGGCCTGCTTCCCGAATCTCCCAGGCGTGTCGTAACTGCCAGTGCCAGCACCTCCTGAGAGCCCCACTCCCTCCTTTCAGGGGTCACGGTGGAAGGATCATGGGAGAGACAGAAGGGAAGAAAGAGGAGGCTGATTATAAGCGACTGCAGACCTTCCCTCTGGTCAGGGTAAGCCCCAGGGGAGGGCGGCAGGGCCACACAGCCTCGGAGTGAGGCAAGGAGCTGGTTCCCCACATGACAGCGGAAGAAGAAAGGCAAGGGCTCCGTGGGCTCTGATCTAGAGGTCAACAGCACTTCATTCCGTCATCCATTCATTCATTCAACAAGTCTTTACTTAGGCCACCTACCACGCATTGGGCACTGTTCTAGGCACTGTGGATGTAGCCGGGAACAAGACAGAGCCTAGGCCACGTGAAAGAGAGGCTTAAGGAACATAATTCCGGTCCTTAGTGCTTTAAAGAAAAATAAAGCAGGTGTATGGGGCTAGAGAGTAGAGGTTAGCTTCTGGAAAGAGTTCTCTGATCAGAGATGTGAATGAAGTTGGGGAGATAGCCTTGCAGATGTCTGCGGAAAAACATTCCAAGCAGGAGAAACGGCGAGCACAGAAAACCCAAGTTGGGAGTGAGCTCTGTGTTTTGGAGGAACAGAAAGAAGGCCGGTGGCTGGATCAGAGTGCTGAGATGGGTGGCAGGACATGAGGGTCAGAGTGACAGCGGGCCAGATCTCACAGGTGCGCCAGCCACTGTGACAGATGTGGTGAGGAGCATGGATTCTATCCTGAGTTCAAAGGTGAACAGTGGATGTTTTATTTATTTATTTTTTAAAGATGTTATTTATTTATTCATGAGAGACACAGGGAGAGAGAGAGGCAGAGACACAGGCAGAGGGAGAAGCAGGCTCCATGCAGGGAGCCCGACGTGGGACTCGATCCCGGGTCTCCAGGATCACGCCCTGGGCTGAAGGTGGCACTAAACCACTGAGCCGCCCGGGCTGCCCACCGTGGATGTTTTAAACAGAGGAGTAATGTGACCTGTTTGGTTTTTAAAAGATCACTCCAGCTGTTGTAAGGAGAATGGGTTTTAGGGAACCAGAGTGGAAGGGGGGAGACCAATGAGGATGCTACTGCAGGGGCCCAGAGAGATGAGGGGGTGACTGGGTCGAGGTCATGGAGTGGAGGTGGACATGGTCACAGTCAGGTCGAGGCAGTAGAACTCACTGGCGCGTTGGGAGCCAAGTACGAGGGCCCGCGATAGTCAAGCTAACTCCCGAGCTTAGATGAGAAATTGGTGTCAATTACAAGAGTAGGAAGATAGAGGAAGAGTAGGTTTGTGGGGAAAATCGAGTTCTCTTTTAAACATCTTAGTGAGCTTGTCAAGTAGACAGCTGGACATAGGAGTCTGGAGCCAAAAAAAAAAAAAAAAAAAGGTTATAGCTGGGAATGTGGGAACCCTCCCCATGTAGAAGATACACAAATCCACAGGATAGGGTGGGATCTCCTAGAGGCGAGATTGCTGGGGAAGAGAGGGGGTGGAGACCAAGCCCAGGATCCTCCCGCGGTCAGGAGGAGGAGGGGGATCCAGCATAGTGGATGAGAGAACAGCCAGAGGCAGGAAAAACCAGGACCATCAAGAGCAGCCAAGCTGTCTCTTCACACTTTTGAGGTGAGATCCAGCTGTGCTCTGGGGCCGCTTATAAGCTATTTCTGTAACCGGCATCCCCTCCTGCCTGGGCTAGCCTCCTTCCCCATGTCTGCTGGCTGGAATGTGATGCTGATGAAGCTTCATGCCCTCGCAGAGGGGCCTGGGCATTAGAGCCCACTTGGTTCTACTGGATTCCGTGCCCTCTGTCCCCCAGCCACACACCCCGAGTCAGGAAATGGGTCACTCTCTGGGCTCTGCCCAGGGCTGTGCCAGGGCAGCTACCCAGTGTCCATGCCTTAAGCTTGGGACAGAGAGGCCAGCCCAGAAGACCAGGTCACGGGCTAAGCCTCTCTCTGTTTGTCCCCCTGCCCTGTCTCTAGCATTCGGACATGCCAGAGGAGATGCGAGTGGAGACCATGGAGCTATGTGTCACGGCCTGTGAGAAATTCTCCAACAACAACGAGGTATTGCCATCGGTACAGGCGGCCTCTTGTGCCTTTGGTGACCCCCGTGGGTGAATCGAGTGGCCCCAGTCCGCACATCCAGCTCCAGAGAGTTTTACTGGGACCTGGCTAGCACCTTTGGAAGTATTGAAAGCCCAAGGAAGGCCGGCAAGGGAAGAGGCTGGTGCTGTCTCCAGGCACTGGTCTGCTGGTCATGCCCAGCCCCAGAGGGCTCTCCGTAATGCCCTGCCTGGAGTCCCCGTCTCAGAAGTCCTGCTGAATAGGGTACCTTTCCCCTTGGCTCCATCCCAGTGGAGAACAGCGCCTGGCCAGGCATTCATTCATATATCCATTCATCCATTCAGACAAGATGTGAGACACCATCTCTCGTGCCAGTCACTGTTCTGGGTGCTGGGGGTACGGCCAGTCGGCATTGACGCAGGAACACCCTTCATCAATCTGGGGATGAGTGAGAAAGTATCATGGCAGCCAGTGGGGAGGCAGCCCCCGGCCCATGAGAGCTTGGGCCTCAGGCCAGCCAGGCCCAGGTTCACATGCTGTCCGCAGCCTTCCAAGCTCTTTAACCTTGGACAAACCCCTTCTCGTCTCTGAGCCCCGGTGTCCTGGTCTGTAATGGGGAGTCAGATGCTGCATCCTCCCTGGGCACTCGTAAGGATGTGTGCCAAGGTGGTGCGGGCACAGTGCTGGTGCTAGCACACACCTGAGCGTGGGACTGCCCCCGCAAGGCAGGCTCCTCTGCCCCTCCCTAGACATCGTGCCATAAGAAGCTTCTTTTTTTTTTTTTTTTTTTTTTTTTTAATTTTTTTATTTATGATAGTCACACACACACACACAGAGAGAGGCAGAGACATAGGCAGAGGGAGAAGCAGGCTCCATGCACCGGGAGCCCGATGTGGGATTCGATCCCGGGTCTCCAGGATCGCGCCCTGGGCCAAAGGCAGGCGCCAAACCGCTGCGCCACCCAGGGATCCCCCATAAGAAGCTTCTTGAAAGAACCAGCACAGGAAGGAGTGGGGGCTGTTGCCATAACTGAGGGAAGGAGTCTGCCTTCTCTTCTCAGAGCCCCTAAACCCATTAGGGAAAAGCCCTTCTGTGCCCTGAAGGGAAAGCCGACACCTCGAAGTGAGGATGGTCGCATACAATCCCATACAATCCGCAAGGTGCTCTTAGGCTCTCAGGTTGTCAGGGACAACCCGCCTGGAGCACAGCCTGGCTGTGCTGACACCAAAAACAAGCCGTAAGGGGCAGAGCCAGAGCTCAGACCCAGAGCTCTGTCTGCAGACCTGTGTCTGCTTTCCCGCCCTCACCACTGTCTTCCTGACTGGTGGGGTCATGTCTGTTCTTCTGTCCCTGTGTTATAGCCCCTGGCAGAGGCGGGGGTGCAGCCAGGGTGGAAACCTTTCCTGCAGGTTCCAAAGCAGAACAGCAGCAGGGCCACAGGCTCCTCTCTTGCCAAGACTTCTGCTTCCCAGAGAGGAGGTTGACTTGTGCCCCCTCCTCCCCCCTGACGAGTGTCCTCTCCATTCCAGAGCGCTGCCAAGATGATCAAGGAGACCATGGACAAGAAGTTCGGCTCCTCCTGGCACGTGGTCATCGGCGAGGGCTTTGGGTTTGAGATCACACATGAGGTGAAGAACCTCCTCTACTTGTACTTCGGGGGGACCCTGGCTGTGTGTGTCTGGAAGTGCTCCTGACACTGTCCCCAGCCCTGCCCCAGTCCCCTGCAGGGCCTCTTCCCTCCATCTATCAGGGGACGGGGAACAGCCCCGGGCAGGTCCTGGTTTTTCAAAGGAGAGTCTGGGGTCTTTCCTTTCACCCTTTCATACCTGTGTGTGAGCATGTGGACATCTTTCCCCAGGCTCCCAGCGTGTGAAGGGGAGGGGAGGGCAGGCTGTGGTCTCGATGCACAGGAGGGTGGGAAATGTGACAGGGTAGGAGGGCGGGGAGCTGGAGCTTTTGTCACAAGGACATGCCAGCCCCACCTTGCTGGGGGCTGCCCTCCCCTTGCCTCCCCTGGAGCCCCCGGCCCTCCCACCCCCAGCACTGCTGGCAGGTGTTCGCTGTCCTTGTCTTTAGTGGCCATACGCGGGATGGCCCCAGGAGGAGCCTGTCCTCTCAAGGAGGCAGCTTCTCCCCTTGTCCTCTGGAGAAGTGGTGACCACCCAGAAGCCCCTTCCCAATCTGACCCCAGGCTGAACAAACCACTGCATCTCATTGGACCAATAGCTCCAGAGTCCCCGGCTTTGGCATGAGGAACAAGCAGCCTCTCCCTTGTGCTCCCCTCCCTTCCCAGCCGCCAGGCCGTGAACCTTTTGTACTGCCTCCACCCATGCACTTGGTAACCCGTGGCAGAGGGTGTGGGTGTCACTGAGCCTCCGGCGAGGCTCCCGGGCCAGGAGTGCACTCACCATGAGGCCTGTTTCGGCAGGGAATCCTGGCCTGCCAGCTACTTCTCATCAGGGACCGCATGCTAATTTGTACTTCTTATCTCTGCTGGGTTTTCTATATTCTTTTTTGAGCGTGGGGAGAAGGGTTTTAGTAGAAGGGTGAATCCTATTTTACACAGCGGTCTTATTTATATAAATGTCTTGGTTTTTACAATTAAAGTGACCAAAAATGGACCTTGACCTACAGCCTCCTGAGGTTTGGGGAGGTTGGGCTTGGGATTCTCAGGCTGTGGTGGGTCCTAGGAACCCAAAGAGTCTTCTGGCTGTATGGGGAGGCTACTAGAATGTTGTCAGGCACAGCCCCGATCACCCCAGCCCTGCCCCCTCACTATCACGGCCCAGCTGGGGGGCGGGCTGCATGCCGTTGCTGGGGACACAGGGACACTGATTGAGACACCCTCCATGGCCAGACTGAGCCGCCCTGAAGACATTTTCAGTGTCACATCATGAAGTCATAACTGTTGAGTGGCAGGCCCCAGGCGCAGGGCCACAGAGATGGGAAAGCGCAGACCCTGCCCTCGGTGAGCTCACCAGAGGAAGTAGTCCGGAGCAACACCTGAACCCAGTTGTTTCAACAGGACGGGGAAAGGGATGCGACCAAAGATGAGCCAGGGCCGGCCAGGAAGAGGAAGGATCACCTCCGCACCCAGCGCAGGGACGGAGGGTGTGAGGGGCCTCTGGAGGCTGAGGGCTTTCCTGGGACGGGGGTGGGCTGCCCCAGGCCCAAGGCAGAAGGGATTTGAGGATGAGGGGGGCACACTGTGGGACTGTGAAGCCCCCTCGGCTCGGGGCTGGCCCCTGAATTCAGGTCTCAGACCCTCACATGCTGGCCTGCAAGGGGCTGGAGCAGTCTGCCCTTCGCAGCCTTCGGGACCCCTGGGGATGGCCCACCAAGGACACTCAGGCCTGGGAGTCTCGGCCCCCGGGCCAGGAGTGCACCCACCACGAGGCCTGTGCCCAGGCTGTAACAGATCTGTCGTTGCACGGGCCGGATGGTGTGGCTTCGGGTGGCTCAGGTATGCTCACACAGGCCTGTGCGGCCGGGCAGGGAGATGGGTACTGGTCGGTCACCCGTGCACGAAGCACTCACTGACTTGGTGCCGTGCGGGATCCTGACCTGAGTGCAGTGGGACAGCAAGGACTAGCAGTTGGAGTCCCCCCACAGGCTGACCCAAGGCTGGAGAGATGGGGGGTGCACCAACAGGACCCCCAGGAATGGGGCGCCGGAGCCTGGAATAGCTGTGGTTTATTAGCTGCCCGCTTTGCGTTTGTTCTCTCCTTTCATCTGCCACCCGTGGCTGCCAAAAAGGGAGGCTGGCTCAGCCTGCAACCGAGGTGGTTGGGGCAGCATTTGGGAGCGTGGGCTCTGAGGTCCACCCATCTGGCTCAGGCCCGGCCCTGTGCTCCCTAACCTCTCTGTGCCTCGGTTGCTTTGTCTGCAGAATTAGGGCTAGAAAGCACCCTCCGGAGGCTGCTGAGAGCCTCGGGCCGGCATCTGGGGCAGGTGACCCCAAGGGGTACGTGCTGTTACTGTCTTGATGTGCGCCTTTGAGCCTGCTACTTCTCTTCCCACCTGATACCCGGTCCCGGGGATGGGGTGGAGGTTCAGCGACATGGGGCTGGTAAGGGGCTGGCCCTCGCAGACATGTGCTACAGCGGAGCTCCCCAGGTCCAGGCAGTGGACCCCGCCCCCAACCTGCCACCCCACTCCTGCTCCCATCTAGGGTACGGTCCCTGTTGGGCGGGGTCAGGTGACTGAGCACCGTGGCAGCAGTGTTGCCCAGGGATTTCGTCCTTCTGCTCCCTGAGGCCGGGGCTGGCCACGCTCACCCCGACCTTCTCCCACGGCCGTCCCTGCTCCTGGCCGGTGTTTCAACAAGCATTCACTGAAAAGAGTGGAAGAGGAGGGGCGTGATGAAGAACACCCGCCCTCGGCAGCCAGCGGCTCGAGGTCTGTCGAGGGCAGACCCAGGAACAGAAAAGCAAGAAGCATTTAAACCATCCGCGAGGAGGAGAGAGGACAGGGGTCAAG
The DNA here is from genome assembly GCF_018345385.1 of Vulpes lagopus. Classification (NCBI taxonomy): domain Eukaryota; kingdom Metazoa; phylum Chordata; class Mammalia; order Carnivora; family Canidae; genus Vulpes; species Vulpes lagopus. The sequence goes on from NC_054828.1 coordinate 9,884,746, forward strand.
GAAGTACGGGGTTCAGAAGAGGGAGCGGCTCACTGCCCAGAGCTCGGCGGGTGTGAGGGAAGCCTCACAGAGGAAGGCCAGGGTGTCCTCGGGGCCCGGGGACACTGCCGAGGTTCCAGGATGGGGAGCAGTTGGGCCGGAGTTGACTGAAGGGCAAGGTCAGGGCTTCGCTGGGCAGGAGGAGGAAGACCCTGCTGTCCATTGAGTGCGTCCCACCTGGCGGGCACTGGTTCCATCCCTCGTCCCTCGAGACCACGACGTCCTGCGTCCTCAGCAGCCCCCCAGGCGGTAGACACTGTCCCCGGTTATGAGTGAGGGCTGGGAAGTGGCGAGCCAGGACCTGCAGCTGGGCGCTTGGGCCCGGGCCTCCTCACTGCCTCTGCTCAGACCAGGCAGCCGGGCACCAACCTGGTGGAAGGGGGGCCACAGCCTCGGCTTGCCCGCCCGCACCTGGTCCCCCTGCCAGGCCCAGCCAGGCGCAGCCTTGTTCTTAGGCTGGGGCTCCGTAGCTCGGCCTGGGAGAGCGGGAGGTCAGACTGAGCGATCCGGCGTGGGGGGCCGGGGGAGCCAGCAGGCACTGGGCAGTCACTGTGAGGAGGCGAGGGGGGAGGCCCCCAGCTGCAGCGGGCATGCCACCGCTGGGCACACTGCCTTTGAAGCGCTCGGGGTGGCCTGTGGAGAAATCCGCTGAATGTTCAATGCCATCTTAGAAGGGAGGCCGAGAAGCTCCAGGATCCCACTTAACCTACTTCCTGCCTCTCTGGAGAACAAACAGGCAGGCAGGAGGGTGGCCCCTTGGGTTGTGGGGTCCCAGCTTAAACCAGTGCGCCCCCCCCCCCCCCCAGCAGGAGGGACTGAGCTGTGAAGCTCCCAGCTCCTAGACTAGGACGAGGACACAACAATTCCGCCCTGCAGACCCTCCCCGGTTCGGGAGGGGATTGTGAAAGTTTAGCCACAACTCCCCACCCTGTTCTATTTTCCTTTTGTTCTCTCATCTCGTATTTAAAGCAACCAACTCCCACTGCCAGCTGCTGTCTTCAATCCTTAGAAAGGCCCAGTGTGGGGGTGGCGGGGGGTAAAGAGAGCACTGGAGGCAGAAGAGCTGAATTAGGGTTAATAATGTTCCCAAACTAAAAAAAATAAAATAAAATAAAATAATGTTCCCAAACTACCAAGCGTGCCAGGCAATTGGCTCAGCATTTTCTGGACTCTGGCTCACTCTGAGGAGGTACTGTCCGTGTCCCCACCCCCCCCTTTCCACACAGGGCATCAAGACACGGAGAGGTGAAGCTCCGGGTCACACAGGCCTGGGGAGGCAGAGCTGGGGTTTCCGTAGGCCTGGGACATCAGAGCCCTGGCACCTAAACCTCTCCAGCCCCCCTGCCCTGCTTCCTTTCCAGGAGACTGTGGGGCACTAGAGAGATGCTGGCCATGGACATGGGAGTGCTTTCAAGTGGGAGGGGCCAATCCAGGATTTGGGCCAGGGCCAGCGTGGGGTGCCATCCTGTACCCTTGGGCCTCCTAGCCCCGGTACTCTTGGGCCCACAGTGCTAGAGCATGAACAGCAGGGTGACCACGCAAGCTCGTGCATACACTTCTAGTGACCAGGACCTCAAAAAGCTGGACTAGACCACCCCCCCTTCCACCAAGCCAGGGGAAACAGTCTCAGTGACAAGTACCTGTGAGGCCTTCACAGTCCCCCAAGCCCTCCTTAAGCCCAGTCCGTACTCCAGCCTTAAAATGGCCTAGTGAAGTGGGGGGTGCCCACCACCACCAGCGGTGGGGAAATGGCTTCACAGAGAACTGGTGACATGCCAGCGGTGGGGTCTGGCCTTGGGCTCAGGTTTCTCTACTGCTCACCAACAGCCTCGAGACATGGTGAAAGTGACAGCTCCGGGCAGCCCCGGGTGGCACAGCGGTTTAGCGCTGCCTTCGGCCCAGGGCGTGATCCTGGAGACCCGGGATCGAATCCCACGTTGGGCTCCCTGCATGGAGCTTGCTTGTTCCTCTGCCTGTCTCTGCCTCCCTCTCTCTCTCTTTATGTCTCAAACAAATAAGTAAAATATTTAAAAAAAAGTGACAGCTCCTCTGGGACACCTTCCCCACTGCACCCTCGGGACCCCCCTTCTAGATTCTGACTTTGTGTCCCCGGTGTGCCATATCAGCTGTCATGGTATCTACACCTGCTACATTTTAGTGACTTGATGGCAGGGACTATGTCTTCTCTCTAGCACAGAGCCTAATATGCATTGAAGATGCATCATGAGGACTGAGGAAGTGAAAGGATGGACAGATGGATGGATGGATGGATGGATGGATGGATGGATGGATGGATCGGTGATGGTTGGATAGGTGAATGGGTGATAAGTGGTGATTGGGGATGGGTGATGGATAGATGGGTAATGGGTGGATGGATGGATGGGATGGATGGACAGATGGGTGGACAGATGGGTGGATGGGTGATGATTGGATAGGTGAATAGGTGATAAGTGGTGATTGGGGATGGGTGATGGAGGATGGGTGGATGGGATGGATGGACAGATGGGTGGGTGGACAGATGGATGGGTGATAGTTGAATAAGTGAATGGTGGGTGATAAGTGTGGTGATAATGGATGGATGGATGGAGAATGGGTGGATGGGTGATGGGTGGGTGGTGGGTGGGTAGAAAAGTCCCAGGAAACTTAGAGCAACAGGCACATGAAGCAGGTATATCAGCGATGACTGAGTCAGGGACTGAGCCTTGTCCCTTGAATTCTGATACCCTCTGCCAAGTTCCCAGGCCCCTCACAGAAGGCCTAGGGTCTGTTTGGGACTCACAAAGTCACCCCCCCCCCTTTGGCCTGGTTCCCAAGAAACATGTAAAATCCAGAAGCAGTATGAGTGGATTCCCACGAGTGGGAGAGCATTACAAAGCAGGAAGAGGATGCTGGGTTTGCAATGAGACCTGAAAATCAGTGCCAGCTCCACCACTTGCCAGCTGCATGGCCTTGAGTGAGTCCCTTCGTCTCCTGAGCCCCATTCTCCTCATGTGTAAAATGGTGAGATGTCGTTGTCCTTCTAGCCCAGAGGTCACTGGGAGGATTGAGGGTATAGAGCAGCAATTGAAAGGAGGTCATGAGTTAGCTGCTATTATCAAAGCCTCTGCCAGAGGATTGCCATTGGCAAGTGCAAGGTCACCTGGGCTCCTACACCCTGGGTTGGCCTTTGAGACCATATTCAGCCTCACTTCCTGTCCTCGTGGTCTTTCCAGTCATCGCTCAACAAATATTTGATGAGCTCTGGGGGAGGAAATGGGCGCCCACTGTGGGGGACACAGATTCTAGAGGGGCTTCCTAGAGAAGCCCGTGCAGGAGAGCCGTGGGGAAGCCAGTGGATGTTCAGAAGACGTGTGTTCCCAGCCCTGGAAAGCTTCGCCCAAGCCTTCCTAATCGCCCTAGTGGGGGCGGAGTGTCCCCCTTGAGCCCTCATAGTCCGGAGCAGTTGTGGGAGCCAATGCGCTTTGGATTATGTATCGCCCGACCAAGCTTAACACAAGAGTGTATACACAGCTGGTGCTCAATAAATGCCTAAGTGAATGCCCCTACCCAAGTATCCACTTGTGAAATCTTTCAGCATGTTCTTTATGCTGGTTCGGATGGGGCCGGGGACACAGGATGGTGTGACGTGCTTGCCCCCTTCAGGAGCCTGCAGTTAGGTGGACATGAGAGCCGCGGGGACAGCTCCAGGTGCAAAGTGCCTGGAGTGCCAGGGAGTGCCCAGGAGGGACGCAAAGCCCAGAGGAGGGACTTTGAGCCCAACCTTTAACTGGACTGGATGTGGGGTTCAACACGCGGGGAAGGGGAGCACGTGCACGAGCACTACCGGCACAGCTGGGGGGAGTGGGGCACGGAGCATGGGGGAAGGGAGCAGGCCATGAGAGGGGCCAGGCCTGTGGGCCTGAGAGGTCAGGCTGGGGATGCGAGGAAGGCCACCAGGAGACAGGGAGGGAAGTGGGGCAGGCGACGGTGCGACAACCCATCAGATGCTGGGATGGCGGTGTGGGGAGGCGGAGCTCAGTCTTTTGAAGGGTGGTCCTCACTCTCCCCCGCCACCCCCAGCTTGGGCCCCATGGGGCTGGAAGGGGCAGCACCACCCTGCAGACAGCCCCGCATCTTTGGAGGTTTGTCGGGGCTGGGGCAGCGGGGTTGGTCACCGAGTCCTCTGGAGGCCAGCCCCGCCTTCCCCTGGGCCCCTTCTCTCATCAGCACTGATAACTGGGCCCCACCCCCACCCCTGCCTCCACTGCCCCCCCAGGGCTTTGGGCACTCCCTGGACTCCACCTCTGGAGACCCATCGGGAGACGCCCCCGCTGCAGCCTCCAGCTGGCCGCCCTGGGTGGAGGCGCCCCTTCCAGGTTGTGGGCCCCACGGTGCTCCGTGGCCCTCCCACCGGTTCCCTAGTGGCCGTGACCCCACCTCTGGCTGCTGGGACTTGCCTCAGTGGCTCCTTCCTCTTGGGCCCCTCCAGGTGGCCTTATCCCATTCAGGGCCACCCGGGGCCCGTCCCTCCTGCCCCCCCAGATACCGAGCCTCTCCCACTTGCCCGCAGCGGGGTGGGAGGTAAAGAGTCTCTGTGAGGACTGCATGGCTCGGACTCCAGGAGGGGGGCTGCTTTCTCTGTCTCAGGCTCCCCTCTGCCCTCTTCCTCATCCCTCTTGCTGAGTGTTACATCTGCTGCTGGGCCCTGGGACCCCCGAAAACAGCCAATCCCTGCCATTAAACAGAGTTTCCTACTCATTGGGGCCTCGGCCACAAACCCCAGTAATTGGTGAGTGCTGTGCTCCCATGAACTGGGGGTGCCAGGGAGAAGCCTCAGCACCCAGACTGGCCCAGAGGGCTTCTTGGAGGAGTGGCATTTGAGCTGGGCCTCGAAGGGATTTCCACAGGCCCCAGGGTGGTGAGGAGGGCTCAGGCACTGCAGCCGAAGAAGCTAGGGGTGCAGGGAGCCGGCCACAGAGCCCCCCGGGGGGGGGAGGTGCGAGGCCTCTTGTCCCAGCCCCGAGGGCTTGGGAGAGGCAGCCAGGAGCCTGTAACCTGCGGTGCTAGTCCAGGATGGAGCTGGGCGCGGCCATACGGCAGGCACGGGAGAGCAGGGGTCCTCATCCAGCCCCCCACCCTGATCCCACTCCCCCCACAGCAGCCAGACTCACCCCCGCCTGACAGTCTCCCCAGCTGCCCTGGGATAAGGCCCAACTCCTCGCCCTGGCCTGGGCCAGCCCTGACCCTCAGGTTGGCAGAGCCGCGCCGGCCCTGGGGCACCTGGGGCACCCCCCCCCACGGGGTGCTTCTGCATCTGCCTTGCTTCATGCCCCACCTGGCTCTCCCTGCAGGAGGAGGTGGCTCCCAAGAGGATGGTGGCCTCGGGTGAGGCCCAGCGCCCTGCAGGTCCCCGCCCCACACTCCAGGTCCCCAGCCCTGCCCTCCCCAGCGCCATCTCCTCCCTGGGGACCAGAAGACCCAGGGATCCCAGCCGAAGCGACCCGACTGCTGCGCCAACAATGGTAAACTGTCTCCAAACCCGTGCGGCCAGACCTGGGAGGGGACCCGTGGGCTCTGCCACCAGCTGGCTGTGTCCCTGGGGCCGGCAGCCCCTCTCTGGGCCCGTCGCCTCCCCTGCGACCACCGGCTGATCCTCCAGAGAGGATGATCCTTCCCTGACCCTGGCCGTCCAGGGACCCCCAGGAGGACCTTCCCCCCATGAGATCCCCTCCTCGACGCTAGGAGCCCTCAGGGAGGCTGTGCCCGCTGCGCCTGGCGGTGCGGGGCGACCTCCTGTGGCCACCTGTGGGCACAGCACGCCTCAGCCGCGACCGTCTCCCCGGGGCACAGGGGGGCGCTGCCCGCACTGCCAGGTGTTACAAGACATCTCCGAGGCGGAGCCACGCCCGCTCTTCAGGTGCATCAGGCCCAGTGGGGAAAGGTGTGGTGGCCTAGAGTCGCAGCCCACTTCCTTCGGACCTTCATTCAAAAACATTTAGTAAGCATCTACTGTATACCCTGCCCGGGTGGGGGCTGGGGCAGCAAACTAACAGCAGGCAGGGCCCCCTCCTCACTGAAGTTATGGTCCAGCCAGGCCCTGGCACCTCCCCTTCAGTCTCTGAGCCCCACATGCCCCCCCTGCCTGTCACCTTGCCTGCTCAACAGTCCCCACCTGGCAGGGCCGCCGTGAGGGTGGAGGGGTCAGTGCGTGGGACCTGGCCCCGGGCAGACACCAGAGACTCCGCAGATCAACACCCACCCGGTCTGCCACCCATCCCACCTCCGCACTCCAGTGCCCTTCTGTCCAGAGGGCTAGTCCAAGGGCTCCACGAGACGCCCCAAGCCCTGATAGCTTGGCACCTCTGGAGTGCCTCATCATTTTGGTGATCACTTTGGTGCTGACTCACTTTACCCTCCAGGGAATGGGTCAAATTAACAGAATTTGATTGGGAAGCTTCTTTCAAAATAAGGGCCCTTTCATAGATGGAGGAAGTGCTCTAAAATTGGTCTCTTAGGCCCCTTCGGACTTTCGGCTTGGAGGTTCACTTGAAGCAAGGAAGGGCCCTCCGCCTCCCCCAGAGCCAACACAGGCCAGGGGACCTGGGCACGGAGGACAACGTAGGCCTGTCCCTCTCAGCCCAGGGAGCCCTCCTGGAGAGCAAGAAGGGAGACCCTGGCCGGTCTCCATCCCGTGGCTCGGAGTGTCACCTCTGGAGCAGAGGCCCTTACCTCAACCCTACAGTCACCCAGGGAAGGGACATTTGCCACACTCCACATTCTGCCCACAAAAAAAAGAACAACCCAGGGATGTTCTTCTACAGCCGCTCACACACCTGTGATTACACCTGGTGAGGCAGAGTGCAGACGCCGACGCACAGAGAGGTTAGGCACCCAGCACAGGTCACACAGCCCCTGGGAGCTGAGCAGCAGGTGCATCCAGAGCAGACAGCAAGTGCAGTGCTCCCACAGACCCCGGTCCCGTTTCGCTGGACCATCTCTCTTGACTTTCGAAAGGCCTTCCTGCAGACCGTTTTTGGAAAGAAGCCAGAGGAGGTAAAGGTGCTGGTGTATAAGGGTGAGGCTCTGGGCCACATTATTCTTCCATCCACACTGCGGTCCTCAAAGTGGGTGCCATTATTCCACTTTGACATATGAGGAAACTGAGGCCCAGGGAGACAGAGCTACACCTTCTCCCCGCCCCCCTCACCCCACCCCCCGGCCATGCAGCACCCTCACAGGTGCAGGATCTTGTCTCTAGTGCTGTGGGCAAGATGCCAAGACATCCCTGACCCCGGACCTGGGGTCTCCGGCCCAGCATGAGGCTTCCAGCTGCTGGGTCCCCGGTGGAGGGCCAGGTAAGGAGGGGGCAGGGGGCCTTTCTGCCTCATATCGGGGTGACCCAGGTTCAAGAGGCCCCTGCCCACCTCTGCTACTTCTCTGACTTGGAGCAACACCATTCAAAAGGCTGGCTTTCCTCCTGCTAGGTGAGCCTCCATGGCCAGCCCCCCGGTGGCCCCCAGAGCGCAGCCCGACTCCCCCAGAGCACATCCCAGGGCTCCACGAGTGCACCCCGGGACCCCCAGAGCACATCCTGGGGCTCCCAGAGCATATCCTGGGGCTCCCAGAGCACAGCCTGGGGCTCCCAGAGGGCAGCCTGGGGCTCCCAGAGCACATCCCGGGGCTCCAAGAGCACACCCCAATGCCCCCAGAGCACAGCCCGGGGCCCCCAGAGCACATCCCAGGGCTCCCAGAGTGCAGCCTGGGGCTCCCAGAGCACAACCTGGGGCCCTAAGAGCACACCCCAATGCCCCCAGAGCACAGCCCAGGGCCCCCAGAGTACATCTCGGGGCCCTCAGAGTGCACCCCAGGGCCCCCAGAGTGCAGCCCAGTGCCCCCAGAGCACATCCCAGGGCCCCAGAGTGCAGCCTGGGGCTCCAAGAGCACATCCTAGGGGTCCAAGAGTGCATCCTGGGGCCCCCAGAGCGCAGCCCGGTCAGCGGGGCTCCTCAAGCTCACCTGCCCCTGGGTTTCCCTGCCCCCACCTGGCCTCCCCTGCCAGTCACCAGATGCTGCCTTAGACAAGCCCTCAAGTCTCCCAGCCTGGCTTCCTGCAAAGGTGATGATCAGCCTCCCCCTCATGTTTCAGAGATTTAACTGAGCTCACAGGTGTAAGGAAAGGGGCCCGGGCCTGCCCAGTGTGAGACCAGCTGCCAGGTAGAGTCACAAGCAAAGATGTGGAGGCAGGAAGCAGCCTGACCGGTGCGGGAGCCATAGGCCAGTTGCTGTGGCTGTTACTGGAAACTGAGGTGAGAAGGGAACAGGCTGGGGACAGGGGTGCAGGGAGAAGGCTCTGGGTGGGGCTTGCTGGTTCCAGGGTGCTGGTCCCATAATCTTGCCTCCCAGCTAAATGAGTGGGCCCCTAGTGCTTACTGCTCTGTGTTCACTTGCAAGTGACTAGGAAGCCTGGGGGCCGTGGGGGCTGGTGAGTCACTGTTCCAGCCCAAAGGGATCGGTGCTCTGTGGGCACAGACTGGATCTCCCAGGAGATGCAGGGCCTGAGCTGCACCGCCACCCCACCCCCGAAGCCCTTGCTCAGGTCCCGGCAGTGTGAGAGGGCTCCTGCCCACCTACAGCTGGCGCCCCGGGTCCAAATCCTGCGCCCCACTTACCAGCAGGAGGCCCGGGCCCGTTACTCGTATTGTGTACTTGCTGGTCCCGGTGTCCTTACAGGTAAGAGCAGACAGTAAGACCTGTGTGCTGAGGGCCATCGGAGGTGCTCCTCGCTGTGAGTCCCCTTCCCCGTGTGGCAGGACCTGCCTCCCTGCTGAGGCCAAGGGGAGGGGGAAGGCAGGGCAGGGAAGTGTAGACATAGAACCAGATGCGGGAGGAGGTGGGAGGTCAGGTGAGGCAGACAGAACCCAGTTCTGGAGGCCCTGGCGTCCACTCACAGGTGACAGTGGAGGCTGGGGGTGGGGATCTCCCTGGGGCCCACGGGCTGCCCCAGCATGCAGGGAGCTCAGCAAGGGGGAGTCGGGAACCTGCAGCCCCCAGAACCCAGGCTGGGCTGCTGGCAGGGACACATCCAGTGGCTGATGCCTGGGGTGGACGAGGAGAGGGAAAGATTTACTAGGCTGCTTCTTCTTCTTCTTCTTCTTCTTCTTCTTCTTCTTCTTCTTCTTCTTTTTTTAAGATTTATTTATTTATTTATGATAGAGAGAGAGAGAGAGAGAGAGAGAGAGAGAGGCAGAGACACAGGAGGAGGGAGAAGCAGGCTCCATGCAGGGAGCCTGACGTGGGACTCGATCCCGGGTCTCCAGGATCAAACCCCAGGCTGCAGGCAGCACTCAACTGCTGTGCCACCGGGGCTGCCCTGTTAATTCCTTTCTGTGTAAGGTGGGGAGAGGAAGCCGGGAGGCTGGGGTGCAGACAGAGGCCATGCTGTGGGCCTTCGAGGCTAGGCTAGCCTTGGGCTTGATGGAGCCATGGACAGATGGTCAGCTAGAGGCAGGTGACAAGGTCCAGCCTGTGCTTAAGGAAGATGGTCTGGAAGCTTTGTGGAGACAGGAGGGAAAGTGTGGAGTAGGGGCAGCCAGGAAGCCACAGAAATCATTCAGAATCCAGTTCTGGAACTGGGGTTCCTAGGGGAAGACAATAGTGTGACAGGCCTCGGGGGTGGAGGGACTGTGGGGCAAGGAGGAGGGGTGGCACTGTGCTGAGGGGTCCCCAGGGGAAAGGCTGGAGCCTAGGGAGGAGCTGGAGGGAGTGCAGGATGCAAGAAGCTGGTTCTGGGAAGAGGCTAGCAGTTAGGGGCGAGGTGTGTGGTGGGCAGGGACCTAGCTCTGAAGGGTCTGGGGTGGGGGTGACACCTGGAGAGGGTGGAAGAGGAAGACGGAGAAACTGCCCTGGATTTCAAACAACCACAGACCCCTTGGCCCAAGAGGAAAGCTGTCCAAATTCCAACCCAGGAGGATGGAGTAACAGAGAAGAGAAGTGGGACGGGGTGTGGGACAGGAAGGCAGGGGAGAAAGTAGGTGAGTTTGGAGTATTCCACACAAAAAGGAGAAAGAGATATGACCTGTAGGACCCTCGGAGCCCGTGTGGCAAGAACCCGGGTAGCCAGTCTCTGGGAGAGAGAGGAGGGGCGCTCCCACCCTACCACACGCCCCACCTGAGCGGTCCCAGTGTGGCAGGCACTGGACCAGGTGCCAGTCCTGGGGGCTGGATGGGTTCGGGCAGGGTGGCAGCTGCCAGCCAGGAGGGCTGAGCCGGGGATGGAGTCTGGAAGGGATGCCTGCTGTGACCACAGGAGCACACGGAGGCTTGCCTGAGGCCATGTCATTCCCAAGTGGCAGCCCAAGACTACTGTCCACGCCGTGTACACACACACACACAAGGGCATGTGCACATGCACTCCACACACACTTGCCCCCAGCTGCTAGAGGCGAGTCTTCTCTGGGATCCCATCCCTCTCTCTTCACTCCACCATTCTTCAGCATCAAGAAGCCAGACTTCCTGAGCCCACGCTCCTGAGCACCAGGGAACCGTGGCAGGCAGTGCCTCTGAGCGAGGTGCCCTGGACTCAGGCTGCAGGCTGGGCTGGATACGGAGCCCCTGGAGGTGCTGGCGGAGGAGCTCCCTGGCTGGCAGGACTGAACCGGGCAGAGGCCCGCATTTGGCCTCTGCAGTCCCGCCCCGCCGCGCCTGCATGCCACCAAAGCCAGCCAGCCAGCACCCCCCCACACACACTGGGCAAGTACAGACCTCCAGGAAACAGGCGCCGTGGGGGAGCTGGAGGGTCACAGGAGAGCTGAACCGACTGGGGTCCCCAGACTGCACCGTGGACAGAGGCTCCCAAGTCCCACACCCTCTCTGGGAAACACCGAGTGACTCACAATGGAATGTTCCTCCCCATGCAGGCTGCTGTGCTGACAGGGTGCCGAGAGAGGAGGGCCCCTCTGAAGTCTGTCCCTGCGTGGGAAAGGCATGCTGGCCACCCCAACAATAGCACTGCTGTGAGGACGGCTGCCTCTGTGGTCCCATGGAGGGCAGGGCTGGGCTGCAAGCCCTGCCCAGTGGAGCAGGAGCAGGAGCCGGAGCAGGCAGGCCAGTGCTGCAGCCCTGGAGGACAGCCTGGCCAGTGGAGGAGGATTTGTTGGTGTTGGAGAGGGGCTGGGGTGGTGCTGAGGCATCTCAGGCTAGCCTGGGGGACAAGGATGAAGAGTCCAGTGATTGGGTTGGGACTGGCAGTGGCTGTGCCCGCACAACATTCCTGGAGGGTCTGGCCACGTCCCCTGAATTGAGTGCTGTCCCCTCTGTCCCCTGGCTACTCCTCTCGCCCTGTTGCCCTGATTCAAGGCACTGTCTCTGGCAGCTTCCTGACTCCCCAAATCTGGGTGAGGGGAGTCACACCCAGTCCCTTATACACGGCAGGCACAGTGCCAGGCCTCACAACAATTTAGGGCCCACATAAATGTCTTAGTTTTTCAATCAGAAGGGGGGAAAATGAATACAATCCAGCATGGATTATGTTCCCCTTTATACCAACATAGCCACAAAATCAAATTTTTAAAATTTTTATAGAGGAAGGGGCACATGAAAATGATACTGAGACCTTGATCATGGGGGCCCCTGAAGGCCTGTGTCCCTCCTGGGGCCTCACTGTGTGATCTGCTTACTCACCTCCTTCTCCAGCAGGGCCAGGTCCTACTCACTGGCAAAGCAGGCACACAGTAGCCATTGGGTGAATAAATAAATGCTTGTAAATTAAAAAGTAGTTGACATTGATCGAGCACTTACTCTGTGCCAGGCACTGGGCTAGGCTTCTATGAAGCAGAGGCATCAATGTTATCCCCATTTTATGGCTGAGGACATTGAGAAAGCCTCAATGATTGGCCTATGTTGTTCACCTGGAGTGTCTGAGTATCAAGCCTATGCTTGGAACCACTGGCCCAACAATACCCCCACAGCAGGTGGAGCAGCTAGTGGGGGCGTCAAGGGGCTGAGAGTTTCTAGGAGATACAGCCTCACAATATATTGGGATATTGGGCAAGTCCCTCTACACTTGATCTTAGTCAAAAGACTGAGAAAGCAACTGCACAACTCCCTCTAGATGAGGCCATGAATAAGGACTCATAGGCCAGTGCCCTTGGAGGCCCCAGCACCACCCCTGACTTTCCTTCTGACAGGGAAGCACAGGCCCTGGCAAGCCATTTCTCCATATGTCCAGGTGCTATGGGGAAGGGGAGCAAACGAGTGATCACCAAAACTTACACTGAGGGGCATGAGCCCTACTAACGTTCATGCTATCCCTGGGGGGCTGTGGGTGACTGTTATTCCCGTTCCAGAACACAGCATGGAAAGTGCCTGGACAGAGGGGAGGAGGAATGTGGCACCGTGCAGTAGCCATCCCTTCTGACTTGGGAACTTGGAAGCAGGGAAACAAGCCTCCATGGGTGAAGTGACATTTGAGCCCATCCTTGAAAGCTTAGTAGAATCTCATCAGGCATTGCAAAGGGCCTTCTAGGCCAGCACACTGCCTGAGCAAAGGTGTGGGAGTGGGAGGGGCCCTGGGTGAGGCCGAGGAGGGCTCAGCTCCCGAGAGTGCAAGTGGGTGCTCAGGGGTCTGCAGCTGCCACACCAGGGAGTGAGGTGTTTGAAGATCGGGAAGCTGCAGTCAGGCAGTTAGCTGATGCATGTTTATTGAGCAGTTATTAGGAGCCTGGTCGTGTAGTAGGCGTAAGGGGACAGAGATGACTAAGGCACAGTCACCCAAAAGAGCCGAGCTGGGAATGTCCATCTCAGCCAGGGACCTAAGTTCAGTCCCTGGCGCCTGACTATCCCACTTAGTAACCTGGATCCAGCACCTTTCCTTCCTCAGACTGGCCTTCCTCTTCCATAAAACATGCTTTACTGCGCTTGCCACCAGGTGACAGAGCTCTTTGAGGTCTTGGGATGAAAGATCCCATAAATATGGAGCCCTGATGCCAGTCAGGGCAGGGTGGAGTAGGGAGCCCACATAAGATCCCCAAGAAGATAGAGAAACAACCCCTGAGGGGTGGGAAGACACCAAGATCCTCTGAGGTTATCCCCCTCCATAGCTGCCAAACGTGTTCCTGCTGCCAGGAAGCCTGACATTAAAGTCCTCCCCACCCCGCCCCCAGCAAGTACACTCTGCTTGGGGTGATTAAATGACAGACGCTGACACCGTGGTTCCTGACCCATGCTGACAGCAGGGAGGAAGAGTGGAGGTGGCCTTGGCAGCAGCGAGGTGGCTAGAGGCTTTACTGTCACTCGTATGTTCCTCTGACACCAGCATACTGAGTATTGACTATGGACCAGTGCTTGGCACACAAGTCTGGAGTCATGGAGAAGGCAGACAGGTTCACAGATCATTCCACCTCCATGTGAGAGCCTGGGTCTCTGGAGGCACAGAGAAGCTCCCCGACTTGATTACAAGCCCAGGACAGACCAGCAGCCAACTCCCTCATCCTCCCAAAGATCTCCAGCCTTTGTGTTTGAGCAGTTTCTCTCCTCACTTGACCTCACACCTGAGGAAACAAAGGCCAGGGGGCCTTGCTGACTTGTACAAACTCACACAGGACAGTTGTTATTATTCACATGAAGAAAATGACTCATGATATGAAAATAGCCACCCTAGGATCACAAAGCAAGCAAGTGGGCCATCTGCTCTGGAGTCATGGCTACAGGTCCGTGTCTTCTTTGCTTCTTATCACCCCAACACCAATGCGAGACTGCCTATGGCTGCTCTAGGTGAAAGCGGAAGTGTTGTATGGCCCAGGAACCCTAGGTGGGCCCTGTGGCAGGCCGGGGCTGGGACAGAAGCATATTTTGGCTCCCCTGGCCGAGCCTTTCCTTAGCATCTCTAGTGTGGGACCAACTTTTCTATTAAGCAGAGCAGCCACAGCACCCAGAGCCCACAGAAATCGTTTCCTTTTTATCCTTTTAACATCAGAAGAAAAATTCCATATAATAATAATAAATATTTACAAGCAAATTAAGCCTAGTTTGCAGTCATCTTTCTGCCAATGTGATTATAACATATAAGTTTAAGGGTTAAGGTTTTTTTTTTTGTTGTTGTTGTTGTTTTTTTTTTTAAGGAAAGGGCCACCAAGGCAAAAGTGTCTAATGACAAGGAAAACCTTTACGTGGCCCCCACTGCAGTGGTTGCATTGTCAGCCACTGAGCCCTTGTTCCAGTGGGTGAAGCTGTCCACCTCCCACCCTGCAACTGTGTGTGAAATGATGAGAAAAAAGAGAGGAGCAAGAATGAGGCAGAGAACAAGAGAAGGGAACTGGGGGAAGGCTGGCCACATGGATGGCAGCTGAGAAGGGAAAAGCCCCAAACGGCTGAGAGTTGCTACATGAGCAGACAGCAGACAGACAAGGGGCCCAGAGGGGGAGACAGGTCTGCATGTGATCTCACAAGTCTGATGGGTGACACTAGTGACTACAGGACGGGTGTAGGGGCACAGCACAAACATGGGAGACCCCAACAGTAAAGCCAAGAATTCCGCAAGGGCTCTTATTACTTTCCCGTGTCTGCTATAACAAGTCAGCACAAATTTAGTGACTTATAAGCAATAGGAATGCATTCTCTCACAGTTCAGAAGACCAGAAGTCCAAAATCAAAATCACTGGACCAAAATAAAGGTGTCAGCAAAGTCATGCTCCTTCCTGAGGCTCTAGAGGAGAAAGGAGGGTTCCTTGCCTCTTCCAGCTTCCGGGAGCTGCCAGCATTCCTTGTCTTTTGGCAACATCTTCCAATCTCTGCCTCCAGGGTCATGCTGCCTTCTCCTCTCCTCCTCTGCCTCTCTTTTAAAGAACACTTGTAATTACATTTAGGGCCACTTTAATAATGCAAGATACCTATCTCAAAATCCTTAATTTAATGGCGTCTGCAAAGACTTTCCACTTTCGCTAATATTCACAGTCTCTGGGGATTAGGACCTACTCTCCTTGGGGCCATTATTCACCTTCTGCTGGCTCTAGGAGGCAGCAGAGTTTAAGAGGGCCCTGTCTCCAGTGGGCCTGTGGGCATGGCCCCTGCCTGAGATCAGCAGAAGGCCGGGAAAGGGTCCTTCTGCTCAGATCCTGGGAGAGTGAAACAGGCCTGCAGGGGAGGTGGTGAGTTATGGACACTCCACTGCAACTGAATAGGTCAGGATTGGGGTTTTAAGCTCCCAGGTGAGAAGGTGTCAAGAGAAGCCCCTGGAAGCTGGCCCTACGTCTGATTTGAGTTCTCATTTCATTCATTCCATGATCAGCAGATATTCAGCCATGAGCCAGGCACCCTGAGAGGTCCTGGAGAGCCAGCCTGGTCCTCAGGGGGTTTGCCGCCTAACCCTTCAGGATGCTGGAAGTACAGGTGAGGCTCTTCTTTTCAAAAGGGAGGAAGAAGAGGCCCAGGAAGGGAGGGTTATTTTTGTCTGGAGTCAACTTAGCACAAGGGTTTCATTCTTCCTCACTCTACCCCCAGCACCTTCCTGTCCTGTCTCAGTGATTTTGTAATTTCTTGTGTCTTCCTCTTGGTGCTTTAAGAGCGAAATAACCACAGTTACCCTTAGAACACCTTGCACAGGAAATGACTTCTCCCGAGCTGAGCACTTGCTGCATCTGTAAAGTTGGCCTGTGGCAGGGCTGCTGGTGTCAGCCACCATTTGACTCACTGTCTATCGCACAGATCTGAGTGAGGAAGAGGTAACCAGCCCTGCCTTCTCAGTACCAAACGTACCAAACTCTCTCCTTAAAGTGGTGAAAAACATTTGCAGTGAAACTTGGAGGCCCTGGGGGCAGACCGGGAAATGACAGGCCCTCCTGCCACGTCTGGAATCCCCAAAATCAACCCTAAAGCGGAAAAATCAGACTCGGATGTGAAGAGAATCTCCTAATCTCAATTTTGCCTCTTTCTAAGCTGCGACTTTAAGCAAATCACTTAACACCTCTATGAACGTGTTTCCTTATCTCTGAAATGGGCGTAGGAAGGCCGGGCTAACCGGACAAAGACGCCGGCGCCAGGCAGGCGTTCACGAGCCTTCCCCATCGCCGCCGGGGAGTCCGAAGGCGGACTACTCCCTGCCCCTCCAGCTGGGCCTGAGGCCGGGGGGCTCCGACTCCCCTCGCGCCCCACTTCCCTGGGCCATCGTCAGACGGGCTGTGGCGCCCCCGCCACCCGCGGCGTTTCAGGCCCCGGGCTCGCAGTCGGCTCGCGGGGCGCTGGGGCGCCGCGGCCGCAGGGCCACGGGCGGGGCGAGGCTCCCCAGGCAGTGCTCGGAGCCGGATCGGGTGTCCCGAGCCACCAGGCCGAGTCAAGTGCGCAGCCGGCCCGGCCCAGACCCCTCCCGCCGCCGCCGCCGCCCCCGCGCCTCCCACGCGCGGCCTCCAGGGACGCACACCGGGCCCCCGGGCCCACGCGGCGGGCGGAGCGAACCGGGGCCTTTGTGTTCAAACCGCCCAATGGGCGGGGGCGGTGGGCGGTGACGCGGGCGGGGCCCGGCCAATGGGCTGCGGCCTGTCAGCGTTGATTGGCAGGCGCACACATACACACTCGGCCACGCGCGCGCCGGCCGGCCCCACTCGCGCAGCGCGGTTGTGCGCGGGTCGCATTGTCTGCCGCGCCGTCCCGCCCGCTGGCCTCGCCCCGCTCCGCCGCTCCCCGCGCGCCCCGGGCCCCTCGCCGAGCGCGGCTCGCGGGATTCCGACGCGGGAAGGGGGCGCGCCCGGGCGGCGCAGCGGGCCTCGGACGCCCACGGCCCCGCACGGAGCAGCCGCGGCAGCAGGTAACCGCCGGCCGTGGGCCTCTGGCGGGCGGGCGAGCGGGGCAAAGGGTGGTGGGCCGGCCGCGCCCGCCTCTCCGCGGCGCCCGGGCCCGGCCCGACCCCGGGGTCATCGTCGGGCCGCTCCGGCCAGGGCCGAGCTGCCCAGGCCTGGTCCTTCCTCCCCGGGCCAAGCTGGGCCGCACTCCAGCCCCACCCGGCGCACGCCCCTGGGCGGGTGGGGAAGGGCCAGCGCGGGCCGGGCCAGCCGCCCTGACTCATCCCCGCAGCCCGCCCCCTGGCCAGCCCGCAGGGCGGATGTCTCCAGGCGGGACTTCCCCGGGCACAGCCTCCCGAGAGGAGGGGAGCAGAAGCGGGCTCCCTCGGACCGGCCCAGGGCAGTGCCTGTGTTTTCGTGCCAGGCAGGCGGTTTCCAGGGACAGGCAGTTCTCTGCCTCTGCCTGTCAGACTCTGGGAATAGGAGGAAGGCCCATTCTGTTCCGTTCTTAAAAAAAGAAACCAAACAAATAGGAGGCGGGAGTGTGACTTAGAGCAGAACCGCAGGGAAGGCGCGTGGTTGCTTAAAAAAAAAAAAAAAAAAAAAAATCAAAAGTCCCATCTCTGCAGGTTCAGCCCTTTAGGGAAGATGGAGAAGGGAGTTAGCACCTGCAGCGTTTTACAGGCCCCATGAGGGAAAGTAGTGTGAAAACGCCCCGTGGAAGACACCCAAGATCTAGGTTAAGTCTGAAGACTGGCTGGGTACTGCTGTAGAACTTTGTGGAGAGGGTGTGGGGAAAGGTGGAGTTGAGAAACGGAAGTGGTTCACCTCAGAAGTGAGGAGGGATACTTAAAGGTTTCTGAATTGAGTGTGTGTGTTGGTGAGGGTGGGGTCTTCTGATATGCAAAAGATCTGAGCTCCCAGAGGCTCTTGTTTTGTTTTGGAGGATTCAGACTTTGACCTTTCTCATCTTCTGAAACCCAGACTCAGTTGCAAACTGTTTCATGATGCGGGGACTACAGGAGAGACTGGGAGGGTGGAGGAGGGTGCGACTGCTGACAGTTTCCTACCACGCCCCGCCCCCCACACCCCCACCCCATACACCTCCCTCTGAATATTTATATTCTTGCCAACAGCAGCTTGAGTTGGCAGAAACATTGCTTTGTTTCTGCCCCAGGGTGAAGGCTTGCTTCATCCACTTCTGCAGGCAGGGGCGAAGAGGAGGAGCCTATATGGGCATTTGGAGCTTTCAGGTGGGGAGGGCAGTCATGAGGGTGGAATTGCCTTATAAGGAGTGGGATATAGAAAAGGACCCAGGCTAACTTCCTGCTTTGATGACGACCAGTTGGTCTCTTTACCAACACCCGCTAAAAACCACAGGGGGATGCCAGGTGGGCATCTCAGCTGGGAAAACACCAATAAGACCAAGACATGAGGCTGCTTGTTTTTCATAAGAGGACCTTCTAGAATTCTCCAGCTGGACTAACCAGACCTTCTGGTTTCCACAGTCTTGAGTTGGGAAATCTTCGAGTCTGTGCCCTCTGCACTACCTAGGGAACTAACAGTTTAAATATCCACCAGGAATATTAGAAGGGATAATAAGTCACAAATACTGGGGACTCTTGAGCAGGCCTGAGTATAACAAAGACTTTGTGACCTGGGTAGCAAAGGCACCACGTTGAGACTCCTTACATTGGTAATCTGAGATTCTGAATTTGGGTTTCTTTCTTTTCTTTCTTTCTTTCTTTCTTTTCTTTCTTTCTCTTTCATTTGGGTTTCTATATCTGAAAGGCTTATTAATCCTCCTCTGGTTGTAGAATGAATGCTGCCTTTGGCCTGGTCTCCTCACCTTGACCTCCTTTGAGTCCTAGATATCAATTCCAGAGCCTTGATTTCTCACCCCACGTGGTGACTTGTTCCCTCCGGCAGAGATTGACTGTAACCCCACACTGCTGCTCCACCTTCCAGTTTTGTTAATTTGTTAACAAGTATCTGTCGTGTGACAACTCTGTCTACAGCCTGTTCTGAGCATATTTGAAGCTATTAAAGACTCTCCTTGGGGACATACAACACATTCCTTAAGCAACTTGAAAACTTTATGGTAAAGGGGAAAGACCCAGGCTGTGCCACCTGTCCCATCTGAGCCCAAACCCTGCCTCTGTCATTCATAGGCTGGGTGACTGTGGGCATGGTCACCGATCATCTCCGTGTCCCAGGTTCCTCCCTTGCACAATGACAGTAATGGTACCTCTTGTGTTCACAAAGATCAGAAATGGGTGTAAGGAGCCAGGTACCTAGGAGGCATTTCACACAGTATTTTGTCCTCCCTGTCACCATCCTGTCAGGATGCACTGATGTTGCAGTACAGTAACCACTCGGGGGACACAGCCTACACACCTTCAGGATGTATAGGGGGAGCTTACCAAGAGAAGGTTTTCTCCAGTCCGAGTTGGGTTGGTGCCCTGAATCAATGAGTACAAATACAAGGAAAAGAAAGTGTGTCTCCTTTAAGAGAAATGACTGGAAAGAGCGCACACGGTTCTAGGGGGAGGGCAGCATGGTAGGATGGCTGGACCGGAGGGTCTGTGCATGGCAGCAGCGATCAAAGGCATTCAGTTAGCATCTATTGCATGCCTATCATGTTCTATGTGCTCTGCTATGTGCCAAAGGTTGCAGAAGGTTGGGTTCTGCGTCTCATCAGTTCAGCAGTCAGGTAAACTAAAAATTAGAAAAGCTTGTGGGAAGCATCATGAGAGGCCACCCAGGTACTAAGTGAGCCCAAGGCAGAGTGGGAGGGTGGGTGCCAGGGGATGCTTAATAAATACTCCATGTCCCCTCCTCTCAGGCTGTTTGGGTTGAATGCACAGGGACCGATGTTCCCTGGGAAGCAGGTCCCCAGTGGGGAGCTGAGAACAAACCCAGGCCTCACATGTCCTCCTTTCTCTCCTAAGACTCTCTTCAGGAGGAAGGTCCCCATCCTACCTTGTCATGTCTCGCCGAAGCCAGCGCCTCACGCGCTACTCCCAGGGTGATGATGATGGCGGCAGCAGCAGTGGAGGAAGCTCAGTGATGGGGAGCCAGAGCACCCTGTTTAAAGACAGTCCTCTCAGGTAGGGCATTGCCGTCCCCCCACCACCGTGGATCACGCTGACCTGCACAGCATCTTCCTGTTACCACCTCATTAAGTAGAGATCAGATGCCCATGTCTGGTTGAGGGGGAACACTCACACCCTTGAGGATGCCAGGATCCAGCACTCCTGATTTTTCTCCCCCTATTGTAAGCCAGGCTATTGCCCTCACATTCAGAGAACAGGAAGTGGGGAGGGGCAGCTTCAAGAATAAACCAGGCCAGAAACCCCCAAATTGCAAGTGGGGTTCACAGGAACCCGTTCTGCTATGGATGGCTGTGCCCTTCTGACCATCCTCCCCAGACCCATGCAGGCTTCAGCAGGGCCAGCGAAGCAACCGGAGAGAGGACCCAGTCTGAGGGGCATGGTAAATGAGCTAAAGCTGGCGTCTGCCTCATCCTGCCCCGCTTGCAGATATGAGGCCCAGATAACAGCTCATGAGGCTGTGGCTAGCCCTCGCTAGCCCTCGGAGGCCAGGTTGGGTTGGTCTGGGTTTTCAGCGGGTGGTAGAAGTTGCTAATACATCAAGAAGCATGAGAAGAAACTTTGGCTTTGAAGTTAGAGACCTGGATTTGAATCCTGACTTCATCCCTTAACTGCTGGTGAGATTAGAGGAAATGGTGAGCAGAGAAAGCACCTGTGGTTAGCACAGTCAGGAGCTGGGAGCTGCTAGTTGCCTAGCAACAAGGGTGACCCACTCACCAGAGGCAGGCCCAGCGACTTGCTCTCCTGTTCCTGGCTGGGCTCACCTGCCTGTTCCCTGCCTCTCCCCTCCCGGCTGAACTCCCACAGGACCTTGAAGAGGAAATCCAGCAACATGAAGCGCCTCTCCCCAGCACCACAGCTGGGCCCCTCTTCCGACGCACACACCTCCTACTACAGCGAGTCAGTGGTCAGGGAGTCCTACTTTGGCAGTCCCAGGGCCGCCTCCCTTGCCAGGAGTTCCATCCTAGATGATCACCTGCATGGTGACCCCTACTGGAGTGAGTATCGGAAACCTTCCTCCTGGGGCTTTTGCTTCCTTTGCTTCTAGTGGAAACTCAAGGTCGAAAATCTTCCCCTGAGTGGTGTCCTAACTGCTGCTGGGCTGGAGGAGGGGCTCCCTGTCTTCAGAAACCCTTGGAAAGAGGAGCCTGGTGCCTGACCCGCTCGGGCTGCTTCAGACAGCAAGGCAGCCATGGAGCTGCTCTGAGCCTGGAGACCCAGGGAGCTCGGGAGCAGCTCAGGGCAGTTCCGGCTGTCCATCACAGATGCTCCTCAGGGTGACCCACGAGGCCCTCCAGAATAGCCCCCTGGGAGCATCCCTCTGCCCCAGGAGAACCCTGCGTTCTTCCCTCCCCAGGTGAGGATTTGCGGGTGAGAAGGAGGAGGGGTACAGGTGGCACGGAGAGTAGCAAACTCAACGGGCTTGCTGAGGACAAGAGCTCCGAGGACTTCCTGGGCTCTTCCTCGGGCTACTCTTCTGAGGATGACTTTGCAGGTAGGTGACGCCTGGGAGCCAACACTCCAGCAGGCCCTGGGGACCCTGGGGAGGGGGACTCCTGACAGCCCGAGAGAGCACACAGTATCTGGGCGGCCTCTCCACAGACCAGCTGGGCCTCCCCCGCCATGGCACTGTGGCACCCTGAAACCCAAGCCCAGGGTGGCCCTTGACACACTGTGATTGCCCTGTCCCCAGGGTCGGAGCAGCCTACTGTCATCTCCACTTCCAGCAAGTACTTAACATGGGGCTTGACCCCTTTAGTCCAGTTCTGAACGATGGTTTGGAGGATTACAGATGAGGAGAGGGACATAGACAAGAAGCTCAGGGGAAATTATGTGTCAGAAACCTATCACTCTGTTCCTATGACAGATATTTACTGACCTGCTAGGTGCCAGGCCTGTGCGACACTCGGGGGATGCGAAGGAGAATGATGTGTGGTCTTAGCTCACAGTCTCTAGGAGAAGACAAATAGGATAGTCTCCCTATCCTTGGGCTCTTAAGAGTGAAGACAGGGCAGCCCGGGTGGCTCAGCGGTTTAGCGCTGCCTTCAGCCCAGGGCCTGATCCTGGAGACCCGGGATCAAGTCCCACATCAGGCTCCCTGCATGGAGCTTGCTTCTCCCTCTGCGTCTCTGCCTCTCTCTCTCTCTCTCTGTTATGAATAAATAAATTTTAAAAATCTAAAAAAAAAAAAAAAAAAAAAAAGAGGACAGACTGAGCTGTGGCCTGTCCATCCCTGCAGGGTACTCGGAGACTGACCATCATAGTTCGGGTTCACGGTTAAGGAACGCCGTCTCTTGGGCAGCCTCTTGTTTCTGGATGGTTGTCACTTCTCCAGGTGGGTGCTGGCTATTCTGTGCATGATTATTTCCATTCTCTATGGCAGTCCGTCCTCCCCCCTTCTCCCTGTGGTTGGGCATTCCACCAAGAGACCATAGGACTGTCAGGGAAAGCTCATTCTGGAATAATCACTGGAAATCAGAAGCCATAGTAACAGTCTAGCATTCTCTAGTGGAAGGGCAGGAGCAGCCGTGGAGCAGGACGGAGGGTGTTGGCAGACCAGGCAGGTGGAATTGGAGGAGTAGGGTAGCCTCAGACAGGGCAGAGGAGCCCTGGCACATCAGTGTGGGGGGAGGGGCAGAGAGGGCTGCAGGTGGAGAGACCAGTGCTCTGAAACCGTGACCTGCAGGCCACTGGCTCAGGGTGACACTCAGGCCTTGCTGGTCCCTCTCCTAGGCCGGCTCTTTGGACTCCTCTACTGGTGGGTTGGCACCACTTGGTATCGCCTGACGACAGCCGCCTCTCTTCTCGATGTCTTCGTTTTAACCAGGTAAGCAAGACCCCCACTTTGACAATGAATCCAGAAGCCCTGGGACAGAAGGGACCAAAAAAGCTTCTAAACCCATATATATCCTTTCCCCGAAGGTCTTTGTCCCAGTCTACTTGAACATGCAGTAGGCTCCCCGGAGCCCCTCTTTGCCTGACAGATGATGGGACTGAGTCAGGTGTTTTCCAAACCAGTAGCTCTTCAGGAAGTATTCTGGAATTACGGTTCCTGTTCTTGGGTACTTCCTGCTAAATGCCAGCCCCATCCCACCACTTCTGAGTTTGGCCTGCCTCCTGCTAGTCAGGTTTTAGGCTCTGGCCAAGAAGTGGTGTTTCCATGGAGGTTCAGCTTCTTTCGTGGCCTTGTGCCAGTCTAGAACCCAGAGTCTCTGCTGTGTGTTCAGAAGTCAGGAAAAGGTGCTGCATGAGGATGCTGTGGGTTTATTTCCCAAGTCCCTGACCCAGCAGAGCCAGGAAAGAAAACTAAGCCAGGAAGTCAGGGTCCTCTGGCCGTTAATCCTGGCTGGATGGTTGGCCAGCTGTGCTGAGAAGAGGATCTGTGCCACCAAAAGAAGGTTCCTCATTTTTCTAAAATAGTGTTTAAGGAGTTGTATTTTTTTTTTCTAGAATTGCTTGCTTGGAGGACCTCTATATATGAAAATTTCAGGTTTTTCAAAGACGCCACTTTTTTGTTTTAATAACATCAATAAAATTCAGTTATAATTCTCCCCATTATTCCAAGACCTGAAGGGAAATCTCCAAAGTGTCCAATCCGGCCCTGGCAAGATGAGACACTCCAGGGCATCCCCCTCCAACTCCAGTTAAGCACTCAGGAAAAGCCTCTGCAGACTCCCCTATGGGGCTGCAGAGGCCTGAATGCCCTCTTGACCACTACCCTCATCCTCCCCCACCCCTGCTTTCCCTGCCATCCCCTCTTGTGGTCTAGGCGCTTCTCATCTGTGAAGACATTCCTGTGGTTTCTGTTGCTGTTGCTGCTCATGACTGGCCTGACCTATGGTGAGCTTCCCCGGCATTGCAGGGGAGGGGTAGCATGAGCATGCCAGGCTGAAATGGTGCTGGCTGAGCCCGAGGGGTAGGGCGGGGTGGGTGGGGGCTGGCGCTGAGCAGAGATGGGAAAACCAGAGCGACAGTAACCGCCTACAAGAAAGGGAATGAGGCAGGATGAGTGGGATCAGACTGAGCTGGAGCAACTCCCAGGCCCTAGGCTCTCCTGGGTCCTCACTGACCCATGCCGATTCTGAGGGTGTCCCGGGGTGAAAGGGGTATGCCCCAATCCACCACTGATCTTGTCCTGTTTGGGTGGCTGCACTGGACTGCCTGGCCTGTCTAGAGCATTCTTGGAGCCACCTGGGTCAGAACATGCCCTAGTACATGTTTTTACCCCTTTTATTGGGTAAAAACACTGTTATTACACTGTTATTAGTAGTCTTTTCCTCTCCATTCCAAATCAGGATGTAGTCTAGGTGAGTGAATTCTTGTTACAATGTCAAATTCAATCTTTATCTTCAGGATCAAAACAAAGTAGTAAAGAGAAGAATGCCTTTTTATAACTAACAGAGCTCATTTACAAGTTGCTTGACATTGTTCCAAACTCTATCCTAGGACTTTCATGTGTCTTACATAGTTGTAATTGTTTATATATTTTGTGTTCAGCTTGTAATTCGACATGTCGTGTCACAGGAGTCTCACAGTTCTATAGGAGTTGCCTCTATTTCCCCCAGGGTTTCAATGATTATATCAATCTACAATTTATAGAGACCATAGTTTATTTTTTGAGTTGGTTTTATAGGTTTAGCATCTACTCAATTTGTATTTATTAAATAGCAAGGTAGAAACATTTTCCAAGTGTTGATTTCATTTCCTTTTTGTTTCCTGTTACAACAGCTTGTTCATTTCCAGTGGAAACTGGGCATCACTCTAAAAATAATGATGCTCTACAATTGTATAGTGTTTTGTTCATGAGTTACCTCTGTTAATTTGCATTTCACTGTGGGTTTGATGGAGCTGATGTCCTGGCAGCAACATGCTGAGAGTGTGGAGGGTCTGAAAGGCTGGTGGAATGGCCTGCTCAGGGAGTGCATTTAGTGAGGCATGTCCAGAGGGACTGACTAAAAGCCTGATGAGGGGGTGCTTCCTGTTGCACTTGCTCACAATGATCGTGTGACGAGTGTGGTCTTACCGGGATGGAGACCCACTGGCTAATATGGCTTTTTAGGGGCCCTCATTCCTTCTCACACACGCATGTGCATAGCTCAGGAGTGAATACATCACAAGCAGACAGATGACCCCTAAAGCAAGATGCAAGTGTCACTGTGGCTGTAGCCTTGTGCTGGGTCTTGGATCAAAAGCACCTTTTTTTTTTTTTCCCCAAAAGCATCCTCTTATTGTCTTGTTTGATTCTCAAGCATTGTAGCCCATTAGAATTACCTGGGGAGGTGTTTTATTTTTTTTATTTTTTGTTTGTTTTTTTTTCCCATAGGGTCCACTTTAGTTGGGCTTGAACTCATGGCCCTGACATCAATAGGCAGGCACTTAACCAACTGAGCCACCCAGTGCCCATCCTGGGGAGCTTTTAAGACTCACCTACAGGAGCACTGGGGTGGCTCAGTTGGTTGGGCATCCAACTCTTGGTTTTGGCTTAGGTCATGATTCGGGCTTATAGGATCAAGCCTCACATAGGGCTCTGTGCTTCAGCATGGAGTTTGCTTCTTCCTCTCTCCCCCTCCCCCTACTTGCTCTCTCACAAAATCTTAAAAAAAAAACAAAACACAAACAAAAAAACCCCTCACCTAGAGAGGGATTCTTCAGTCCAGTGAATTCAGTGGGGCCAGATATTGGGTATTTTAAAAGTTTCCTGGGTGATTCTGATGGACATTTGGGGCTGAGAACCACCATCAGGGCCTCTGGTTCTACCCCAGGATCATCCCTAGCTTATTATAGCCACGTTCTCCAAGTTTTGCTGTCTACAGAAAAATGAGGATTCCTGAGGGATGTGCGAATGCATACACTCTGGGACTGTCAGGTGGATGTTGCTGCCTCAGAGAATGATGGGAACTTCCATCCCCCGTACTGCCTTCCAGCAGCACAGCTCACAGAAATGAGACAAGCTGCTAATAACTTGTGTTCATTAGGCCATCTTCAGCAGCTGTGCCTTCCTGCCTGGCCCCTGGCCTGGATGACCCCCTGTCCTCTGTACAGGTGCTTGGTATTTCTACCCCTATGGGCTGCAGACATTCCACCCAGCTCTGGTTTCCTGGTGGGCAGCAAAGGGCAGCAGCAGGCAGCATGATGTGTGGGAGTCCAGAGATGCATCCCATTTCCAGGTGAGTATCTTACAGTTGTGGGTCTTCACTCTGCCCATTTGGAATTCATTTCCCTGCCCTTACACCTTATATATGGGGCTGAGAAGAGGCGCGGCCCTTGCTGGTAAACTGTCTTGTCTCCCAGGATACCCCTTTCTCTACTGTTTGTGGTGGAGGTACAGGAGAGCAGTTTGCTTGTGCTTAAATAGGACTTCAAATTGACCCAAAGTTAGTTGCCATCTTAAGCACAGAAAACAAGAGGGATGAGACAAATCATTTTGTCTTTGTTCCTTTTCAGTAGTTTCATAAACATTACTAAGCATCTTCTATGAATAATGTGCTGTTTGGTCAGTTGCCAGTTACAAGTAAATCACCCCTAAAATCAGCGCCTTAAAACTACAAGCATTTGATTAGCTCACGGGTCTGGATCATCTGGGTGGCTAGGCTGGGCTCCCCTGCGTGTCTGCAGTTGGTTGATGGGTCAGTGGGGGTGGGTTGGGTTAGGCCTGACCCAGCAGGCTGTGTGCCACACGTGTTTTTCTCGTCCAGCAGGATAGCCTGGTCTTGTTCTCATGGCAGCTGACCATGGTTCCATGAGAGCAAAATAAGGCCTAGATTCAGAACTGTCCTTTCCACCACATTCTAAGCCAAAGTCAATCTTAGAGCCAGTCTAGATTCCAAGAGGGGGACATAGACTCCAGCTCTTGATGGGAGTACCTGCAAAGCCACAGGGAGGAAGATAGAACAAGGGCCACTTTTGCAGCCCAGGCTGTGTCCTCAGGGAGCCTGCAGTCCAGTGGGGGTAACAGGTACACAGACAATTTGAGTGTGTGCATGCAAAAATGAAAATTCTTTACTCCCTAAATATATTTGAATTTTGCTTGTATCTTGCTGAATAGTTAGTTGAGTAACACATTTTTCATCATTTATTTTGGTGGATATTACTTTCCTGACCCTCATGTTACCATTTCATTAAAATGACCTGTTTTGGCATTATAACTTTCCCTTTTTTAATCATTAGTAAAAATGTTAAATACAATTTCGGGACCACCTTTTCTGAGAAAAGGGAGAGTATATCTTTGTACTCGCTTACACTGACATAAAGACACCAATGAAAATCGTTGGTTTGGTAGTTGAGGGGACCAAGTAGATAGGGACACAAATTAGGAGAGTGACTTTTTAAAAAATTTTTAGAAGATTTTATTTACGTATGTATGTATGACACAAAGACATAGGGAGAGGGAGAAGTAGGCTCCCCACAGAGAGCCTGAGGTGGGATTAGATTCTGGGACTTCGGGATCATGCCCTGAGCCAAAGGCAGATGCTCAACCACTGAGCCACTCGGGTGTCTTTTTTTTTTTTTTTTTTAAGATTTTATTTATTTGAGAGAAAGAGATAAAGCACAAGCAGGGGGAGCAGCAGAGGCATAGGGAGAAGCAGGCTCCCTGCTGAGGGAGCCTCAATCTCAGGACCCCAGGATCATGACCTGAACCAAAGGCAGACACTTAATCAGCTAAGCCATCCAGGTGCCCCAGAAGAGTGACTTCTTAACTCTTTGCTTTTTGAGTCCTGCAAATACACAGTCTACTTTAAAAGATTTAAAAAATCAGAAGCAGCTTCTGCACCCAGGAGGTCCCTGTCTCTAATGGACAGTTGACAAATTAGTTTTTCTCTTGGCAAAGATTTTTGTTCTTAAGCTAGCAAGTTTCTCAAACTTCATGGCATGCTGTTAGGAGCAACCCTCAAGTCCAAATGACTTATATTCTCTTTACTTGGGCCCTCCAATTAAAGAGAAGAAAGCAAACCTTTTCAAACATTTTTGTCTATTAGCCATAGTTCTCTTGGACAAAGTGGGAGCTGCTGAGGTTAGCAGCTGAACCCCCTGACCCCTTGCTTTCCAGCATGTGCACACATGTAGGAGGGGAGAGGGCTGGGGTTAGCTCAGCAGGCCACGCAGCCCCCTGCAGCTCCTTCTGGTTCTCTGCTTGGACCTGTCCCTCCATTTGGAGTGTCTCTGGGGAGGGATGTGTGTGCACACACCTGGCCCACACACACTCCTCCTTGGGGATCAAACCCTCCCAGACCACATGTGTCTGCATGTGTACTGCATTGTCGTGTCAGCGGACTTACGGCACCCTACCTTCTGGTGTACTCACCTACCTGCAGGGCACAGACTGTCCTCAGAGCCAGCGTGTGTCACATTCGGGTGTTTCTGGGATTCTCTTCCCTTTCTGTTCAGGAAGCATTGTCGTCCTAGGTCACTCACCTTCATGGCTTTTCCCTCCCTACCCCGCCAGACTGAGCAGCGCATCTTGTCCCGGGTACACTCCCTGGAGCGGCGCCTGGAAGCTCTCGCTGCTGAATTTTCCTCCAACTGGCAGAAGGAGGCTATGCGGCTGGAACGTCTGGAACTGCGGCAAGGGGCCACTGGTGGAGGAGGCCACGTAGGCCTGAGCCAGGAGGACACCCTGGCGCTTCTGGAGGGGTTGGTGAGCCGCCGTGAGGCTGCCCTGAAGGAGGACTTCCGCAGGGACACGGCTGCTCGGATCCAGGTCTCTGAGCGTGAGCAAAGTGGCGTGTGGGTGACACTGTGGGTGTATAGGGGGAGGGAGGAGCCCCTACACACCCTGACATGAAGACAGCAGTGTGTCACTTGGGAGTTACCTCCTTTAAGCCTTAGTTCCCTCATGTAAAATGGAGGCTATGGTGTTTACCCTCTCTCCCCCATCCGATTGTGAGAGCATGAGACTGTAGAGTGCCTGGCACAACAGGTGTGCAGTAGATATCAAAGGAGTCTTGTGTGTTTCCAAGAAGCACTGGAGCATAAAGGCCAGGACCTGAAGTTTACAGTCAGGCCTGGTTCAGATTCCAATCCCACCACTTACTGGTGGTTAAGTTTCTTCTGCCTATAACTCAGTAGAAAACCTCAGACACTCGCCTATGTCTGACAGGAAGAACTGGTCGCCCTGAGAGCAGAGCATCAACAAGACTTGGAAGACCTCTTTAAGAAAATTGTCCAGGCCTCCCAGGTTGGTGGGGCCCTGATCCAGTTCAACATCTGCTCTTGGGCTGAGACAGCTTGGCTCTCCCAAAGTGCCTGCTTAGACACCAGATGGGGTAGGGGTATAGTCTCCTGACTTCTGCAGGAGCTGAACCCTAGGGCTCTGAAATGCTTCGCAGGGATGCGTTGGAGCATGCTTGATGAAGGGTTGTTTTCAAGAGGCCTGTTGTGTTGGGTATAACATGCCAAATAAATGAGTGAATGAATGAATGTGTAAGTGTGGCAGCAGGGTGGCTCTCCCTAAGGACATTGACTAGGAGGTGTTTAAGGTTTTCCAAGGTGGGGCTGTGATTAAACAGACTCCAAAGGGAACAGATCCTGCTCTGGGAGACCAATTGCTCCGAGTCTGGCATTTATTGTATTTGTCCCTTTTTCCGGCTTACAGGAGTCAGAGGCTCGACTCCAGCAACTGAAGTCTGAGTGGCAAAGGTAATGGGCACTGCCATCTGGCCTAGGCCTGCTCTTCCCCCTGCTCTCCCCGCTGCCAACAGCGAGGCAGGCCTGGGGCGCAGAGCCCCAGAGCAGAGTTCAGATTGTGTTCTAAGCAGAGGGGATAGCCAAAACCTAGCTCAGAAACACCTGCATAGAGCCTATCCTTTAAGTAAAAGAAGAGGTTGGGAAGGGGGCCACCACAAGAGAATTGGGATTTGTGGGTTCATGTGTAGATACACCATCTTTTGTGCACAGGCTCATGCAGACAGCCTTCCCATGCCCCAGATAGCGGTATGTGGGGGTGGGGGTGGGGTGGGAGAGGCCAAGGCAGAGTGAACTATGGATCTGGGTTTAGAAAGGTAACAGGATAAGAATTCATTCTTCAGGATCAGACCAATTGTAGACACTGAAGCTATGTTCTACAGCCAGAGTCCCCAGGTGTAGGGCCTTGCATTCACCTGTCCATGATGGGCACACACTTCTATCAGGAGCCAATTAGGGGATTCTTTTGTGTTCTTCAGCATGGCCTTACCCCTCACCAGAGATCCAAGGCTTACTGTTTTCTCCTCTCTTTGGGAGTAGAATGACCCAAGAATCCTTCCGAGAGAACTCTATGAAGGAGCTGGGGCGGCTGGAGGGTCAGCTGACAGGCCTGCGGCAGGAACTGGCAGCCCTGAGCCTGAAGCAGAGCTCGGTGGCAGACCAAGTGGGCCTCCTGCCCCAGCAGCTGCAGGCTGTGAGGGATGATGTAAGTTGGGACCATCCAAGTCCCCTGCTGAACACCCTGTCCTCTAAGAGTATCTGCCCTAAAAGCCTATGTGGCAAAGAGCCTCTTGCCCCGGTGGCCAGTTAGTCCCCCAGGTCCCTGCTTGGCATTTGGCACAGATGTTGGCTTTCTTTGACAAGAGTTCTTCCTGTTTTGTTTTCAGTAACCTGGAGGGTTGTTCACAACTCTTTCCTCCATGTGGGCTAGCAGGATCTGCTGGCCCTCCCCCTCCCAGGCTGGTGCTCCCTCCTACCTCCTCCACTCTAGCCAGGCACTACCCTGCCCTGGGCCAGCACAGCAACACTGTCCCTGTGAGCCTCTCAGAGACCTTTTTTTTTTGGTCCCTAGGTGGAGTCTCAGTTTCCTGCCTGGGTCAGTCAGTTCCTTCTCCGAGGTGGGGGAACCCGCACTGGGCTCCTTCAACGAGAAGAGATGCAAGCTCAGCTGCAGGAGCTGGAGAACAAGATCCTTGCCCATGTGGCCGAGATGCAGGGCAAGTCAGCAAGGGAGGCTGCCGCCAGCCTGGGGCTAACGCTGCAGAAGGAAGGCGTGATTGGGGTGACAGAGGAGGTGAGGACTGTATGGCCCCTGGAACATACCCACCCTGACGTAGTGTTCTCCCTGGGAGCCATAGACCTGCACAGTCCCACACTGCCAGCTTCATGGTATGTTCTAAGGCCTAAGTGACATGCGAGAGGCTCTGATGTTTGCTTTGGGGCTGGTAGGGGTGGGGTACACCTAGGTATGTGGCCCGTATGGCTGAACACCAGTGTGTGGTACAGGATAGGAGGGGCCTGTTCATGGGTCCCTGGCCCTCAGTAGTAGGGGGCTCAGGGTGGAAGAGTATTTCTCATGGCAGCCGCATGGATGCCTGTTTTAGCAGGTGCAGCGCATTGTAAACCAGGCCCTGAAGCGCTACAGTGAAGACCGCATCGGGATGGTGGACTATGCTCTGGAATCAGGAGGTGTGTGTGCACTCTACCCTTTGCCCAGTCCCCATGCTGGCTAGCATCTGCCGGGGCAGCCATGGTGCTAGGCCAGTGGGGCTTGAGATCAGCACAAAACACAACAAAGGCAAGTGAATAAGCTTGGAGAAGTCTGGATGAACTGAACACCATTCTTGCCCAGGGAGAAGCTGACATTTACAGTTACTTTGTAGTTGGGTACAGTTGAGGGATACAGACTAGGCCTCGGGCATCTGCCCTCCAGCCTCAGAGAGGACATGACAATAGTCATCCCCGCCTAGGTTCCTTGAGCGGGTGAGATGCCCGGTGTATGGGTCTCTCCCCCTACCCCCCACTAGGGTTCAGTTCCAGGTGCCCACACTGCCTTGCTTTCCTGACTTAGGGGCTAGTGTTATCAGCACTCGGTGTTCCGAGACCTACGAGACCAAGACGGCCCTCCTCAGCCTCTTCGGCATCCCTCTGTGGTATCACTCCCAGTCGCCCCGAGTCATCCTCCAGGTAGGTACCCAAAGAGGGCAGCAGCAGGGGCCCCAAGCAGAGTCACCTACATAGCTGGGAACCCTCATCCTGGGTCAGCAAAAGCTGTGCCTAGCGTAAGCTTTGTCACCAGCCTTATGCTGACCCAGCTTCCTTCCTCTCCAGCCAGATGTGCATCCAGGCAACTGCTGGGCCTTCCAGGGGCCCCAGGGCTTTGCCGTGGTTCGCCTCTCTGCCCGCATCCGCCCCACTGCTGTCACCTTAGAGCATGTCCCCAAGTCCTTGTCGCCTAACAGCACCATCTCCAGTGCCCCCAAGGACTTCTCCATCTTTGTGAGTCTCTACCAAGGATAAAGCTGGGATTGGTCTTTGGGAGGGAGTATATTAGGAAGAGTGCGGCAAGGTGGGAAATGGTTCCCAGTCCCAGTTATCTTAGGCTGTGCTGGAAGAAACTGGGCACAGGGCTTGGGCCCCCTGCAGTCCCGCCAAGGCTCCTGCCTGATCTGCTCATGTGGGAGGGGACCAGTGTGGGAGCAGGAAGGGGAAGTGCTCCTCCCTGGGGGACTAGGGCACTTGTTCTAAGAGCAAGATCTTCTCTCCATCCCTTGTTCTCTTCTCAGGGGTTTGATGAAGATCTGCAGCAAGAGGGGACACTTCTTGGCCAGTTCACCTATGACCAGGATGGGGAGCCCATTCAGACCTTCTATTTTCAGGTATGGGACGCTGCTATGCTAACAGAGGTGACATTCTGAACACTTACCCTGGGCCAGGCACCGGGGGCTTAGGGCAAGAAAAAGTATAGCCCCTGCCTTCCCAGAGCTCAAGGTAGGGAACAGACTCCCATGC
Source organism: Vulpes lagopus (assembly GCF_018345385.1). Classification (NCBI taxonomy): domain Eukaryota; kingdom Metazoa; phylum Chordata; class Mammalia; order Carnivora; family Canidae; genus Vulpes; species Vulpes lagopus. The sequence continues at coordinate 9,917,339 of NC_054828.1, forward strand.
TCAAGGGGCATGGAAGAGGTACCACATAGATGTCTGCACAGGGGAGGGCCCATCCCAGTTAGAGCAGTTGTCTGAGGGTGGCCCAGTTGGGCTTCAGGCAGTGCAGCATGGCTAGGGGGCAGAGGGAGGCTGTTTGCCTCAGTTTGAGTGGGCATCAGTCTCCCAGCCCCTTGTTGGAAATGGAGATTCCCAGTCTCTACCCCGGGAGATAGGCTCCTAGGTTTTAAGAGCCCTAAGGAATCAATGTTTGTTCTAATAAGCAGCCCAGATGTATGCTGAGCAGGGGGCTTAAGCAGTATACCAGGGATGAAGAATTGGGTGAGATGGTTAAGGGACAGTGGTGGGAAGGGAGGCTGTAGAGGCAGGCCTAGCCATCAGGCCAAACACTTTTGGCCCTCAGGGCTGGGCACTGCCAGGTTTTAGACAGATAAGTGACAAGGCATTGTAGGAAGATCGCTATGACCGTGTAGAAATGGACAAGACCAGTCAGGAAGTGGTTGCAGAAAGAGAGTGTGAGGAGGTGGGAGGCCAAGGGTCAGGTTGGACAGAAGAGGGGAGGGGGAAGGTGAGGATGGCTCCCAGGTGCCAAGAGGCAGGCTAATGCAGGAGGGGGTTTGGCCACCAAGTCTGAGGCAACTGTGGGACAGTCTAGTGGAGCCATCAGGGGACCCAGATATCACCCTGGAGCTGACAGCTCTGTCTATATAACTGAGCCAGTGGAGTGCTTGCGACTTCTCAGCATGTGTGTAGACTGAGCCTTTAGGAGAAGGCAGAGGACAAGAGGCTGTGTGGAAGGCCAGAGGGAGACAGGAAGAACAGGAAAACGCTGTGCCTATTGGCATCAAACCCAGGGAACTTTGCTCCAAAGCTTACTTAAAAAATGTGAGTTTTTGAGCAAAGAGGATAGAGGCCTACTGAGCACTTAAGAAAAATTCTATTTCAGAGTAAAAGGAAATTCTGTCCACTGACAGTGATAACTCGTGTGAATCTGTCAGTATGGGATGAATCTAGCTGGTCCTCAACTACAAGGCCATTTTTATGTGGCTGTGGGTCAGTGGCCCCTAGAGGACCTCTGAAGCTCCTGGGGCTCCTTGGCTCAGAGGGTGGAAATTCTGCTCCATGGTCTGAAGATAGGGGCTTTGAAGTCTACTTCTCTGTGGAGACCTATGGGTGGGGGGAGTGCATCTGGCCCTGGGCATGGCTGTCCTCCTTCCTGTCCTCCTGTCAGTGAGGTCTGAGGACTTGGACACTCACTCCTAATCCCTTCTTTCTCTACCCAGGACACTAAAATGGCCACATACCAGGTGGTGGAGCTTCGGATCTTGACTAACTGGGGCCACCCTGAATACACCTGCATCTACCGCTTCCGGGTGCATGGGGAACCCACCTACTAGGCCTTCTCTGCTGTGGCCAGCCAGCTGGGAGGCCAGCCCCTCTCAGCATGTGCCCCCTTCTCTGGGAGTGGGAGAGCAGCACCCTTGCCACTCTTCCCCACATGCTTGACCAGTGCACTGACTTCCAGGAGCAAGAACCGCTGGCCCAATGGAGCTGAGAAAGAACATGCAGGGCTTTCCTAGCAGCAGGACAGCTTGAGGTGGACAGCAAGTTCCAGCATCCCTTTTCTCTGTCCTCCTTGTGCCAGGCACTGGGTGTCTACTTCCCCTTCTTGGGAGGATGTATATATGTAGCATATTGTGGGGGATTGAGACAGGGAAAGAAGCAATGAGTGGACATGTTCCAGCAAAGGTGGGTGAAACCTGTCTGCCCCTTAACCAAGATGGGGGGCTGGCACCCAGGGAGCTGCTGTGGGTAGGCCTGTGAATGAATCAGGTGCCAAAGCTGGGGATGGGATGAGTGAGGGCCTGGGGCAAGTGAGCTGCCCCCATCCACAGGCAGGGAAGTAAGGTCCTCTGGGAAGAAAGTGTTCATGGAACAGGCTGGGATGAGCCCCTGGCAGGAAACTCCTTGTACAGGACAGCCGGGCTCTTCCAGAAGTCTAGTGCCATCAACTTAAGGGAGCTTGACCTGTGAGGTCCCCAAAAAGCCTCTATACACTGTATTTGTTCTGGGTCAAAGTGGGCCATTGGGCTTCTCATACTCTTGAGGCTTTGGCTCCTGTGAGCCTCTGAGGGGCCAAGGGCCAGCCTGTAGGATTCCCTGTCTGCTGGGACTAGTTGCTTTCTCTCTCCCCTGATGCTGGGACCTGGGTCCACTTTGCTCCTCATTCCTGCTAGGGCCTGCCTGTGCCCCAGAGCAAGCTTGCCATATTCCCCCAGGGTGCAGGGAGCCTAGACTGGTCTTTTGAGGCTATAAGCAGCTGGGGTAAGCTTAAAAGGGTGGGGAGCAGGGTACTCCCCAAGCTCTTGGTGACATTTAAGGTGTCATGGTAGGAAGAGGTCTGTCTGTACTAGGGGCCCCATCCCAAACAGGTGCCTGACTCTAAGGGCCCTGATCCTCAGCTACCCCCTTGGACTCTTTCAGCTCTTTCTCAGATTGTTTCCTTTCTGGCTCATTTCCTAGGGGGTGCGGCCTTCAGGGGTGGTAGGCTGGGGAAGAGACGGCTTTTAGACCCAGCAGGCCCTGCTGTATTATGTATATATTTTTTCAAGGTCTGTTTTTTAACTGAAAAGCTTTGGGCTTGATTCCTAGCCCCGTTCTGTGGGGCACTGGCTGATTTCAGTTCCTTGTAACCCGGCTGCTGAGAGGGGCTACTGTGGAGGCTGATCCCCAGATGGGCTCCTAGGGGAGGGAGCTGGAAGGAAGATGAGGCCCAAGGCTACCTGTGGTCCTTGGGCACCAGCCCCAGCCCAGACAACCAGGTTTTGTTTTGCGCTCTCCTGTCAAAAATGCTGCACTATTGGTTCTGAATTTTTTATCTCCAGATTCTAATTTATGCCTATGCAAAAAATAAATAAATAAATTATGCCCAGGATTCAGGGAATGTGTAGTTTTTATCTGGCATGGCAAGGGGGACGGACTCTGCTCTTAGGAAAACAAGAGAATGAACTCTGCACCAAAACAATGCCTCAAAGACTTAAACTTTAGAAACCCAGGCTTCTCCACTACAACCCAGCTGGGATGGGGGACAGGATGGGCTTGAGGCTGGCCCTACTCTTTGATTCTGGGCTCAGGGGTTAGCAGAAGAAGGGAGGTGGCTTTATTAGCCCTCACGGACATCCCAGTATGAAGTGGGCAGCTTTTCCTGCATCTCTTGGTGCCACTTGAGCAGAAGGTAGAAGAATTTACCTGTTTCACTACTGACCACGTCTGCCTTCAGTACGGAACTGGACTCCACCGCGGGAACTGGACATTTGTCCCTTGTACCTGTGCTGGGATGGCACAAGGAGACGGGTTCCCTGAAGAGCCAGAACCTGTCAGCTCAGGGGAACAGGTCCTGGCCCTTCCTGAAAATATGTCCCCAGATTCACTGCCTCTAGTGAGCTGTTTAAAGGGCCAGGGGTGGTTTCACAACCATACTTCCCAACATATTCTGCTCCTGACTATGGCACCTGACCCAGGGCTGGTCCCCATCACAGCTGAGAAAATAGAGGTGGGGACAGGCCAGTAAGGAGGGGTTAAGAATAAACTGCCACAGGGATCCCTGGGTGGCACAGCGGTTGGGCGCCTGCCTTTGGCCCAGGGCGCGATCCTGGAGACCCGGGATCGAGTCCCACGTCGGGCTCCCGGTGCATGGAGCCTGCTTCTCTCCCTCTGCCTGTGACTCTGCCTCTCTCTCTCTCTGTGACTATCATAAATAAATAAAAATTAAAAAAAAAAAAAAGAATAAACTGCCACAGAAGGGTACCAGGTGTGGTATAAATCCAGCCCTGAGGCCTTGGGCCAGTTAACTTCTCAGCTGTATGTGCCAGGAAAGAGCTGGTCCTATGGCTCACCCGCAGTGACTTCATTTTTCCTACTTCACTCAACACTTGCTCTACATCTAGAACTGCTTCTCAACAAAGGAGATACCCCCAGCTTTACCACTAAACAAGTGCCTGGAACATGGCTGTGCCCTTTGGGCCAGACATGTACCCTCTTCACACCTGCACATGTTCAAATTCTACTGAACCCTCCAGGCACAGCTCTCACACCATTTTCTCCACAGCATGTCCCATGACCCCAAACCTGCACTGTGGCATATTCCTGTGACCTTATTCTGCAGCAGGGAGGCCAATGAAACAGAACAGGGGTCCTAACTGAACTAAAGAACGCCACAAATGCTAGCTGTACACACAGAAAGGTCAGGATTGGCTATTCGAGATAATCAATTAACAACTTTATTATTAGCTACAAAAGGGCTGGTGTTTTGTTCCAAAGTGAGAGTTGGTGGGGCTGAGACCCGTAGAGGACCTTGGAGTCCCTGTTAATGACAGTAAAACACTGTATTCAGTCAGCCCCTGCTAGCAGGTGTAGGCCTGGTGACCAGAGAGATCAGACCAACCTCCTGTGTGTCTGAGGGCAGAGGCCAGGGGAGATGCCAGAGCTTCCAAATGTAAAAAAAAGGGGTTATTATGCTCTTAGGAGCAAAAGAGTTCAAACCAAACAAGGTCTCACCCTGGTGAAGTCCTGTGGAAACATGCACCCCACAGCACCTGCCACAGGGACAGAGCAGAGGGGTACTCAATGCTAGAGCCTTCCTCTTATGAAGGCACCAGTGTGCAACAATCCCTATAAGCAGAACCAGAGTCAAAAAGCAAGAAGTAAATAGCTAGCACACAAAGGAGCAGACGGGGGCCAAAGGACACAGGGTGGAGCAGCTGCCTACCAATGGCTGATGCAGCAGGAACAGACATGCCTACTAGTGGTACTGCTCCTCTGAGATTCTGTTTCCTAACCTAGAAAAATGGAACACCATCTCTCTCCTAGATGGTAGCTTCAAAATCAAAGCACATGAGTGAGGGAGACATCCAGCACAGCATAGCCACAGCAGAGAGACAGGTCAACACATTTCTCCCTTCAAGCCTGCCCACTGCCCCATGGACTCAGGAGCTGGCACAGCGGGAAGCCGCAAGGCACCTCCCACATGCAGGTCACATCAGAGCCTTACCACACAGTTTCTCACTGACCCTCACAACCACCATGACACAGGCATTTGTTTACCTCTCGGTCTAGATGAGGAAACAAGTTCAGGGAAGACTGGCAACTTATCCAGTGTCACATCTGCCAGAGAGCCTGCATATGCCTGAGAGAAGCTGGGCTCCTCCCAACCCTGCCCTGCTCCGCAGGTGGGGGCTCTAGGGCAGGCACAGCCAGCGCTCCCCACAGCAGCACCTCCACTTGGAGGGCCTGGGCAGGGAACATCACACCATCAACTTGGAACAAACTTTTATTTTTTGTGCTGGTCTGGTCAGTCCATGGCCATGGGTCAGTGGTAACTGAAATAGGTGGAAGGAGGAGAGGGAAGGGAACCAGCAGTCGAGAAGCAGGAAGAATGGAGAAGGGTCAGGGATGGGAGGGAGGCAAGGCTGAGGAAGGACCCAGCCAGCTGGGTGTCTGCCCTGGCTAGAAAGAACACATCTCCACCCACCGGTCCACCCTAAACCGAGGGCTTCTGGCCACAGCTCAGGCCAGTCTGGTTTGGACCCCACATTGCCATCTCTGGCCTGAGTGACTCTGACCCCACCCCCACCCCAGGCAGTGAATATTCTAGAGGGCTGAATGATGGTCTGTGCTGGACCTGAAAGAATCTTTCACTACTCCTACCTGCCCTGCCCACACCCCAAATGGGGCTTCCCAAACTGGGGCTCAGGCCCTTCCCTGTTGTGCTCCTATAGCAGCCATGCTGGGTCAACATAGTGGGGCTATAGTGAGGAAGGAGGTGTTCCAGTCCTGGCCTGGCTCAAAGGAACACCTCGCACCCCCACCAATAGGAGGTGCTGGTGAGTGTGACCCAGAGCAAGCCAATCCTAGTCTAGGTCAGCAGTGCCCCCAAACCCAGCAAGATTCATAGAAAGTTCAAAGGCCAGAGCCTCCAGCTCAGAATCAGCAAAGCAGGAGTTGCCCTGGCCTGGCCAGGCAAACACAGGATTGTCTCCAAGGGGAAAGAAAACCATAAGCTGGGTCTTTGGGTCAGTGGCAAGGGTCAGAGTTAGGGGCAGGGAGGAGGGTCCTACAATCCAAGTGCCACTCCCCTCCACATATCTACAGGTTACAGCTTAAGAGCTTTTGGCATTACCTGTTTTTGGGCTTAAGGGTGGAAAAATGGAAGAGAGAGGGGAAAAAAGGAGGCCACTACTCTCCATTCTGTTGAAAGCCCCCCTAGTCCCAGAAGGCATGCTCCCTGCTCTGGTAGCAGCACTTATGAAGCCCCTAAGCCCCGAGTCCGGCTCTGTGGAGGGCTCTGGGCGCAGAGGAGTGAGCACAGGGGAGGACGGCAAGCACAGGAGACAAGGGTGCTCTTTAGCTCCTGAAAGCCCCTAAAAGTTGTCAGAGACACACAGACAGATGGACAGATGGGCAAGCAGCCAGCTCCTGGAGGCTGGTGGCCAGCTCATAGAGGAAAAAAGGAGAAAGACTGCCAGGGCCCTGACCGGCTGCACTTCTATACCACACATGCACACACACACGCACACGCACACATATGCACGCACGTGCACACACACACTAGAGAGAGAGAGAAAGAGAGAAAGAGAGAAAGAGACAGAGAAAGAGATAATAAAAAGAATAAAAACTAAGGGCCCAGATGTACAAAAAATGTGAGTAAGGAAGAAGGCAGGGAAGAAGGTGGATGATGGTCAGTCCTCCAGAAGTCTGGCCACCTTCCTCAGCTTATAAATTACAACCCCTCTGGAAAATGGGGGTGGTGGAGGAGTGGGGAATGATGAGGCTCCAGCTGTGGCCTGGGGGAGGGCGGGTGGTGGTCAGAGCTGCTTTGGCTCATCTGGTGGAACAGTGGCCAGAGTACAAGGATCCCTTGGGTGGTGGGGGTGGGCCAGGGGAGATTCAGCAGCCGCTGGCAGGAGTCACGCAGGCCCCCTGGGACTTCACTTTGTGACGCTGGCCCCCCCGTCGCCGGCCCCCGCTGCTGGGCTTGGGCTGAAAGGGAGAAAGAAGGAGCTTGAGAAGTAGTAGCCCACTGGGAGCAGGGCAGGACAGCAGAGGGGCAGGAGAAAAGCGAGCAGGTAGGACGGTCTCAGCTACGCTGAGCAGTAATCTACTACATGACTTGGAGCATGGCACTCCCCCTCTATCAGATGGAGCCGGCACCCAGCCTGCCTTCCTAGCAAGGAAGGCACATGGGACAATGGTTGTGAGACAGAGCCATTCAGAGAAACACAAAGTGAGCAGGAACCAACACCTGCTCCCCCCATAGGTGCAAAGAAAAAGGCTTAATGTGGGAGAACAGAAAGAACAGGTCCAGACAGAAGTTTCCCTCTCCAAAGAGGGATCAGATGGAGAAGACCCTGGAAGGAGCAATATGAAGGGGTGCCAGGACAGAACCAGGGGATAGAGCTAACAGGAGACATTGAGTGAGAACCACACTGACATGGGGCCTAAGGCCACCTACCCCCGCCCAGACGGACCCCCTAAGGCAGTGCCTTTCCAACAACCTTCTGGACCACCACACACACATCCCACTCCACACACAGACTGCACACACCCTGATTTGGGGGACAGAAATCCTGGCATTTTCCTATTGTTTCATTAATACCAAATCCTAATCAGGACCAACTAAATCAACTTTATGTAGGCCACATTGCCAAACTGGAAAATACTGCCCTAAAAGATAAATAGTGCACACTTAGCACTTAGGTGCCAAGAGTTGGGGGAGACGCTGTCTATGAACGGCAGACATGGGAGCTAGACACAGGCTGCCTGAAACACTCCTGTTACCTCCACCAACTACAGTAACAGCCACCCTCCCAATCCCACCCTGAAGTGGTCAGGGGACCAGACTGGCCCGAGGAGCATACTCACCTGTGGCTGGAGACTGCTGGACAAGGTTGGCTGCACAGCCCCTAGAGAGCAAGCTTCGTCTCCAGGAGGGGGCGCCCCTACTGCTGGCCCTCCAGATGGGCCTCCTTCTTCTCGCTTGGTCAGGGGACCTTTTTTTGTTGACTGCATTTTAATCTGCTGGGGCTTTGAGTTCATCGGGGAGTTGTTGGTGGTCTGGAGGAGCTGGAGGAGCCAAGGAGTTGAGGATGAGGCTGGAGCTGCAGGTAGTGACAATGGCAGGGCAGTCCAGGCCCTACACCCCCAGGACTTCCCACTCCTTGGCCTGGCTGGTCCTGAGCAAGGTGGATAGCAAGGGGGCTAAGACAGGGACAGTGGGATGGACAGATGTTCTCATCCCTGTTCAGTGTCTCAGGGCTGCCTACTGCAGCTGACTCACCTGCCTCAGCCTGGCTCCATCCTAGTCCCTGCTGCAGCTGCTCTTCCCACAGACCACTTGTGCATCTTGGCTATCTCTTACCTAGTCTAGCTCCTAGGCTGGAGTCTAGCCTGCCCAGAACCCTGTAACGAACTTGAGGCTTTCCTGCTATGCTGGCTGAAACTCCTCAGAGTATCAACTGCATCTCTCCTACTGCCCCTAAAATAAGAACCTGGGGCAAGTTTTAACTTCAGCCCTCCCAAAGAGACCAAATGAATGTTCAGCATCTGAAAACATTTAGAGTGTGGCTATCAGGGATCTTAAGAGCTACCACCCAGGAGGGACTGATTTAGATCATTCCCTTGCAGCCCCAGTTCAATCTCAAAGCAGGGGGAAGGACTGCCGTACCTCCAAGGGTACTACAACATGTGCCGGCAGCTTCTGCCACTGTCAGCCAGTCCCAGAGGCAAGTGGTCTTCAAGGATGTGATCCACCCACCATACAGCCCTCAAGTCTGCATGAATGGGCCTGAGGAAGACGGTTCTAGAGGCAAGGCCACCCTGAGGCTGATCCTAAAATCTCACACCGGCTGTTTGGAGTATTGGAGTAAGAGTCAAACCATTCTACCAAAAGCCCCCCCGCCCCCCCAAGGCTATGGGTGAAGTCTTCAGAGGACATGAAGTGGGCTCTAGGATATAGAAACAGCTCAAGCCCCAAGGGAACCCAAGCCTAGGCCCCCTAGCTATCCCAACATTCAAGGGTGGTACCGAGACCACCCTTCAGCACTCTTCTAGTTCTCACAAGGCAGAACTAGTGCCTCGGTTCCTGGCAATTAGGGGGATTCTGCAGGCTTCTCCTGTTGTGCTCACAGTCTAAAACTGGAGCAGCCCCCAGTGCTTCCTCTAGAGCTTGGAAAGGAGGGCTGCCTGGCCATACCTTGGTGATGGTGCCCACCGCTTTGGTGCGGCCTTCCCGGAACACCAGACGCTGGTCTATGTGCAGGTACTCAGGAGTCTTGATGAAGCGGAAGTGCACAGTGGCCTTGTCCCCGGTGCGCAGACAGTCCTTGTCCATGCTCAGAATGGTAGCCGTCTGCCTGATGCTACCACAGTGCACTGCCAAAAGAGCCAGGGGATCACAATAGGACTGAGCTGCCCAGTGACCTCCGGGCAGGAGATAGGAGTGAGAGCATAAAATATGCTTGAGCTATGGTCAGCTAAAGGCCTCAGGGGGCTACAGGTGGCCAAGTGAGTTGGGAGGTCTGCTCTGAGGTCTGACCCTGCTGCACACACTCAGTTAGATCCCACCTGTCCCTGGACCCACGGTCCTGGTTCTTTAACACAGGGCACTCTGTTTGCATGTGTGCCTTCTCTAGACTGTTGGCTTATTAATGGCAAAGCCCTCGCCAAGCATTGTGTCTGTCCCCAGCACCTTGGCAATACCACCTGGCACACAGCAGCATTCAGAGGACATTTGCTGAAGGAAGGTGTGTGAGGTTCTTGAGGGCAAGTCTGGCTCTCCAGAGCCCAGCACAGAGCAAGCATTCAGTTAACATTTGCAGGACTGAATTAACACTGTAGCTTATGGGGAGAACAGAACGGGCATCACTAAACAGGATGGAGACACAACTCTTAGCTGCCGCTAAAACCTTGGGGTTTGGGTAGCTGGAGCACTTTGTTGGGGGAGCGAGAGCAGAGGACTGTCTAGGCTGGCAGTGCTCAGACACCTACCCATGGCCTGGTAGCGTGGGCTAATTGTGGTGGGGTGGTGGAGGACAAGGATCTCGGCCTCAAACTCCCAGGAGGCTTGGGGATTCAAGCGTGGGGAAACCATCACCATGCCTTTGCGGATGGACGAGCGCTTGATCTGAAAAAAGAAAGGAATCCCAGATGTCAGGGATAATAATACCCAGGAGTTCTCTTCCCTGGTCTCAGAGGACCAGGAGTTCCTTCTTTTTTTTTTTTTTTTTTTTTTTTTTTTTATGATAGTCACAGAGAGAGAGAGAGAGAGAGAGAGACAGGCAGAGACACAGGCAGAGGGAGAAGCAGGCTCCATGCACCGAGAGCCCGACGTGGGACTCGATCCCGGATCTCCAGGATCGCACCCTGGGCCAAAGGCAGGCGCCAAACCGCTGCACCACCCAGGGATCCCCCAGGAGTTCCTTCTGCGAATGAAGACCACCCCCACTCAGCCTTGCCCTCCCACTGCACTAGACACAGGCCTTCTAGGATGGACAACACAAGGCCGACCTGAGTGCTATCTAGGAAGCCTAAACACTGCTACTAGGGGGCAGGAATTGGCATGGGTAAGAATTAAGTGGTGGAGAAGGCAGGGGTAGGCAAGCTTTCAGGTGGAAGGGACAAGGCAAGCATAATATGACTACTGGAGGGAATTAGGAAAGTCCCACTCTGCCAGTTAATGTGGTTGTGGTCCTCAGAGCTAGCACTTACCCAAATCCCCCAGGGATAGAAGGCTGACTAGGAGGAGGATTTGGTATGGACCCTAAGGATCCTACATGGACAGACCATCTGCACGAGAGAGGTGTATTTCTACCCTTACCACTGAGCTTAGGGCACCCACCTCAGACACTAGGAGGAGGAAAAGAGCTTAGGAGGCAGGCACGCCCAGGTTCAAGGTCTGGCTCTAGAACTTACTAGCTGTGGGTTTCTGGCCAAGTCACTTGGACTCTTAGAGGCTGAGTTTTCTCACCTATAAAAGTGAGGTCAGTAATTCATGCCTTACAGAGCAGCCAGGACAACTGGAGATGGTCCAGAGCCTAGTGTAATGAACCCAAGGAGAGTTCTTTTTAGTCTCGGCACTCACCTTCTTCAGTGCAAAGGAGGCTGTCTGGCCGCCCCGCACCTCTTTGACAGGCATGCGCTTGCGGTGGATTGATTTGACAGCAATGGACAGGAAGTTACCCAAGGGATCTGGGCCGAGCAGCAGTGTGTCATTCAGCTTGATCAGGCCTCTCAGTGTTGTCCCTGACACCACTGTCCCCACACCCTGCAGAGAAGGCCAGGGTCCAGTAAGTCTATCCCACTCAAGTCCTCCCCACCATATACTTGCTCGGATGCCCCTGCAGGAAGTACCCACCCAGCCTCCCACCCTGTTCAGTCCACCAGAAGCCACTCACTGGCACAGAGTAGGTGTCATCAATCTGAAACTCCGCAGGCTCTTCCTCCCGGTAGCTGGTGCGGGGGGAGAGGAGGTTGAGGAACATCTTCAGCAGATCTAGGTTCTCACCTGTAACGTTGGAGATCTGGAATATCGGGCACATCCTAAGTGGAGGGTGGAGAAAGACAAAGGAGCTCATGTGGCCACCTCCTGTGTGACAGGGTGGGAGCAAGAGAGCTCCTGGGACATGTGCTGCTGCTACAGGCCCTGCTGCCCCCTCACCAGCCTCTATGCCTCTGCCTAGGCCTTCCAACTGCTGCCCAGATCTGCTCCGAGGCTTTTTTCTTTCATTCTGTTTTCTCTATGAAATCTGTCCCCTCATCTCTGGTCCCTCCACCACTGCCCCATTCTGGGCTCTGCCTCTTCTTCCTAAAGCACACTCATGCTTGTTGAAAATTCTTAACCTGCCTTTCCACTGCAGAGAATACAGATGGAATTCCTTCTCCCAACATCTCTGTAGGTTTATTTCTCTCAAATTCCTATCTGCCAGCCAGACCAGACAATCTGCTTTTCTCCTAAAAGCTTAGTACTTATTTGCTCCCCATTTATTTCTTCACTCTGATCCTCCTGACTGAACTCTTTCCCTCTTACGACACTAACAAATCCTCTCCTCCTTCAGAGCCCACTTCCAATGCAGATTTTTCCAGGAAACCCTTCCCAAATAGGCACTCCTGACACCTCCCAGCTCTAGAGAGCACTTCTCATGTCTGTTACATGTAGCTAACATCTGATTTTCCCTCAGTCATCACAACAGCCTTTATATTGCCTCTCCAGGGTTAATCACACTCTTCAAGAACAGGAATTATATATTCTCCATAGGTCCTAGAATAGGACCTGCATAGAACAGGCACGTGGGATGAATGGAACGTACCCCCTCTGGTGGCCGCCTAGTGGTACTGAAGACAGCATTAGGACAAAGCCATAGGCCAAAATGCCAGGCTGCTTTTGGGCTGTATACAGACCAAGCCAGGGGGCAGATGGCTCCTAAGCAGCCCCAAGACTCTGGGAAAAGGACAAACTTAACAGAGTTCACTATTATCAAGAGGGAATTGAGTATATCAAGAGTTCACTATTATCTCTGACCAAGGAAGTGATCACCCTAAGAACAAGGATTATATCTGAGTCAACTCTGAATCCTCAATGCCTAGATGAAGAGCCTGCTATAGAACATCCAATAAATATTTATGGAATCAAAGTATACATTAATGAGTAAATGCCAAATGCTAATACATGATTAGAGTTTTTGAGAGACAGTAGTATAAAAACTTACTAATAACAGTTATAAAAATGGCTGTGTATGTATCACACAGCAGCCAGACACAGACAGAGCTGTTGTCCCTGACACCACTGAGAGGCCTGATCAAGAGCTAAGTTCTTTTACATACATCATTTCTAACACTTATGGGGACCCTGTGAGGAAGGGAATATTATTCCCACTTCACAGGTAAGGACACTGATGCCTCAGCTGGGATTCCAACCTCAACAAGTCCTGCACTTCAGAATCTAGGTTGCTTGATACAGCTCCTGGGCAACACAGCCAGCCTGAAAGAGCTTGTACTGAGACCAGAATCTTCTATTCCATCCAATCTCTGTCCCAGCCCAGCAGTGACTGCTCCCTACGCCATTACCTCTCAGAGCTGAAGTTGGAGGCTGTAACGATCACATCATCCTTGCTCTGTACCAACACAGGGATCTTCCGGCAACCTGGAGACTTCAGCAGGCGCTGTAACAGCTTCAGGGTTTCTTAAAGGTTGAAATGGAACACAATTAGGGGGACACAGCTTTCTCTCTGGCCAGGCTTCCAGGGCAAGACTGGTCCACTCCTTACTGAGAGAAGCAGGAGACAGACGGACGGACCAGTGTTAAATGCCATGCCTGGAGAAGCAAAAGGAGGATCAAAACTTGGGGTGGGTATGTGCTTACTAGAGTAGAAGGAACACAGATAAAGCCTGTCGGGTAAGGTTATGAATCTGAAACTTGTTGGATTTCTCTAGAGTCTCTAAAAGATTCACATCCTGTAAGCAAGTGACTTGGGAGCCCGTGGGAATGTGGGAAAGGCAACATTCTTCTTAGAATATTCTGCTTCCTGGATTAAAAAAATTCATCTGACAAAGGATCTCTAAGACATTTACACATCTGCAGAAGCATTCATGAGGCATTCCAAAAGGACACCTCTCCATTTCTCTTCTACCATCTGCAACCAATGAGGGAGAAATGTAAAGCTATTTTGAAACCTTTGGTAGAAGGCAATCGGACCCTCCACCCAAATGCCTCCATATATATCCTGTTCAGATGGTAAAACCCAACCCCCTGGCCCTGGGGGCATCTGAAAAAAGGTGCCAGATTGGGGATCTCAAGGATCCTATATTTGTAAACAGAAGGAACAATGAGCAGGAGATAATTCTAGGGTGAGCTTAGACCAAGAGCTAAACAAAGGAGAAAGCAGAAGATTTTGGTTTAATGGAAATCCAGATAAAAAAAGCAGAAGGTTCTAGGCTGAAGCTCTGGCAGCACCACCAAGGAGCCACAGTGGGTGATAGTCCCAAACACAGAGACTGCTACTAGCTGCAGGCTTTACTTACCTTGCAGAATGTTGGCAGGACACATGTCAATCTTGGTGACCACCACAAAGACAGGAACATTGAGTGCCAATGCCAAGCCCAAATGTTCCTTGGTCATCCCCACGATGCCAGCATTGCTGCCCACCTGCCCCAACAAAGAAAGAACGGTCAGGACAAGAGAGACAGAAGTTGCTGCTGGGTGGGCACAGGGGTTCAAAGAAGACTGGGTTAAGAGAGAGTTTTCATCTCTAAGTCCCCCATCAGAACAGAACACATGGGGCAGAAGTCTTAGGCCAGAAACAAAACAGCTGTAGATGAGGGCAGCCTGGGTGGTTCAGTGGTTTAGCGTCACCTTCAGCCCAGGGCATGATCCTGGAGACGGGGGATCGAGTCCCACGTAGGGCTCCCTGCATGGAGCCTGCTTCTCCCTCTGCCTGTATCTCTGCCTCTTTCTCTCTGTGCCTCTCATGAATAAATAAAGTCTTTCAAAAGAAAGAAAAAAAAAATAGCTGTGGGGCTGGACACAGATGGCTTTAACCTCTGATTTGATGATGTGGGCTGCCAAAATCTGAGGAGACTTGGAAACAATAAAAAAGACAAATCCAGATAGTCCAGGGAAACAACTAGTCCAGTTCTAGTGTCATCAAGATAGATTCAGTTTAACATCATTGGCCCCCAGTTTCCTCATCTATAAAATACCATCCCCTTTAGAGGGTCTCTTGAGGTTTAACTATAATGTATGTCAAAGCTCCCATATACAACTAGCATGAATTAGGTGTTTAGGCAATAGCAGTTCTTGTTACTGTTACTATTCCTTCCTGTAACAATAAATGTTTTAAATTATCACAAGGGCTGGCTAAATAAATAAAGGCACATGTACAAGTGTACAGAACAAAATGTACCAAATGTGCTATAGACAAGAGAAAACTATTATCTACTGATATGGGACAATCTCTAAGGTATGTTTTTAAGAACAGGAAAAAAGCAAGGTGTATACAGCATGCTACCATTACATGGGTGTAGAATGGATCATTGAAAAAAGCAGCTGTCAAAGTTGTTAAGACATTTGGGGAACATCTGAGATCATATAAACTCTTACAGCCTAGGTATTAGAGTGTATTAGCGAGCTTTTGTTCATCTTTCTGGCTGCTGTCACAGCAGGAGACAGTTCTTACTTTTAGGAGCTGTGTGCTGAAGTATTTGGGGGTCAAGAGTCACAATGCCTATAATCTACTTTCAAATGATTCAGCCAAAACAACATAAATACACATATGCATCCATCACATATACAGATGAACATGGCAAAATGTCAATGACGGTTGAATCTGAGTGGTGGGTTTATGGTATTCATCGTGCTATTCTTTCAAATTTTCTGTTTTGAAACTGGAAGGAAAGAATATATCCACATTTGCTGTTATGATTACAAAATATCTCTGGAGAATACTTAAGAAACTGGAAATACTGGTTGCCCCTGAGACGAAACTGGACAGAAGAGGAAGGGAGACTTTTCACTGTAAGCCCTTTGGTATCTTCTTGTTTTTGTATCACACGAATGAGTGATTTGCTAGAACAAAATTATATTAAAATTGCCACAACACGTCCCAGAAGGGTTTCAAGCAATGCTCTCATTTGATCCCAGTTTGTAGGTGAGCCGCCATCTCGACACAGATGTCCCCTGCATGTCCCCTTCTGCCCACACCAAGATACCACCTCTCTCTTCCTTCTAATTCTTTCCATTTCTTCCAATCACCTTTCCTATCCAACCCAGACTTGCTTTCGTTCTTCCCAACTGGGATAAGAGAATATTCTATCACTCTGTGGTCTATATATTTTAAAGATTTTTTTTTTCCTGGAAATGATTTCAGTGTTTTCTACAGAAAATTTTTAATATCTGGATTATAGCCTAAAAGTCAGGTAATGTATAACATTTCATCTAGGGTGAAGGTATTTTCTTTAATTGGCCTTGTTCACTATATAGCTTAGTTTGAAAAATGCTCATTTTAGACTGGTGTTTCTGTACCCTTCTTAATATAAACCCAACTCCCCCAAATATACCCTACAGCTCCTCTTCTGAAATCCCTTCTTGTCAAAAAGCTTTTCTTAGCCCAGTAAAGTTGGTAGTGGCCCCCTGAAATGCTGAAAGATATGGGAGCTGAAATCATGCTGAGATCCCAAGAACCTTGGGCAGAGAGCCGATAAGAGTGTTCACACATATGCTCTGCCTCTTTACTCTCCAGTTTGGGGAGAATTTGCCTGAGAACCTGCGTTTGTGGGGCAACTTGATCAATTATGATCTCAACAGATGTCTGTGTTTACTATACTTATTAATACAGGCAGCTGGAGGAACTAGGAAATGGCGAAGGGCTAGGAGAAGGGCTTGCCAAAGGAAAACTTGCTCACTTGTGCTCTCTCTGAAAGCTGTGAAGCTGTGTGCAAGGCTGTGGGCTTCAGAGACTCCCACTCTCTGTCCAGGGAACATCAGTGGGACCCAAATGGAAGCTCTGCAACATGATACAACACAGAAGCCTCTGCTCCCTTTCCTTCTCAGGTGATCTACATGATTTGCTGCTCAAAAATCTCCACTGGTTACACCATAAACTCTGTAAGAGCCCAGGGTGGCCCTGCTCACTGCTGTATTTTCAGGTCTAGCAGGAGGCCAGGCACATAGCAGCCTCTCCACAAGTACCTTGGACTGGCTGACACTCCTCTCAGGCTTTGAAAGAGGCCACCTCTCAGGCCCCTCTCAATTGTTGTCTGCATTCTCCTCCAATTCTTCCCAGCCCTACCCTTGTTTGAGGGTGCCGCCTGGTATCAACTTCACAGAGTAGCCTAACCCCAGGAGAAACATTTCTGAAGGTAGTTAAGCAAGCCCCGGGAGAAACTCTCCTCTGTGCCTCTCTGAAAAATAAGAGGTCCGCAAATGGCACCAGGAGAGAGATCGAGGTACACACCTTGAGAAGGCCATAGTGCTCAGAGGACTAGGCACCCCATAAAATTGGTCATCCTTATCCAGTGCCAAAGACCCAAACTAACAGGTCTCTGTTGCAGAATGATTTCTAACACTTGCATACAAGCACCCCTCAAACAGCCCAGCTGAAGCCTCCCCTACTCACGAGGGCCTCACACTTACCATGAGCATGCAGAAGTCAGGCAAATGACCTGTCATGCCAAAGACAGTGGTCTTCAGGTATTTCTCATGGCCAGCCAAGTCGATGAAGGTAATCACCTTAGTGGATTTCTCACAAATCTTTGTCCATTCCAGGCTGCCACCATGGCTGTCTGGCTTGTTCACCACATTACCTTCACTGTCAAAGCCCAGAATGTCGTTGCCCACGCTGCTGGTGCGACCAGATTCAATCTCGTGTTTGTGGCGGAAGAGCTTCTGGCGGGCAAAGCCTCGGCCATTGTCCAGCTCCCCGTGTGTCAGGACCCCCAGGAGTGTGCTTTTGCCAGCATCCACGTTGCCTACTACTGCTACCCTGTGTGTACACAAACCCAAACATCCTTGTCAGAGTCAGTGGGGGAGCAAAGTAAACCCCAGTTAACTGGATCTGTAAGGACAGACTTGCCCCTGAGCCTCTCTAGCTCACTGCTCCTACCATTCATGGCTGAGCACATTGGGAATGTCCCTGGAGGTACACCCAGAGTAGAAAGAATCATTCAGGAGCAACTCGGCTCCTGTCACGAGGGCCTTCTCTCTTAACTTCCACTAGGCCTCTTCAAAGGTGCCAGATAGGATCCCAAAAGCCAAGAGAGGCACAAAATGTTCTCGAAGACCTTGGGTTTTTTTAGCCCCATAGGCCGATAGGCAAGAAAACACAGCCCACACACAATGACCAGAAGCGTATGGCTAGCCACCCACTCTTACCAAATGGAATTATTCAGGGATGGGAAAGTACAGAAATAAAAAATGGAGCTATCATGTCTCTGGATACTCTTTCTATGCCTCAGAAGGGGAAGGAGCAAAGTTGACATGCCAGGTGCTAACGGCTCAATCACCATTCCCTGCGTAAAACCTCAGACGATAAGGTCATGCTGCAGAGAGCCCCTGAACTGTTCTGAGGCCTCCTCACCTGACTTCCAGGAAGTCATTGTCTCCTACTCGTTTCCGGACCAGGTAATCACGCACACGGCCCCCAGCTTCTTGACGTTCCCGCAGGAGGATGACATCAGCCTCTATCTGTTCCGCCATGCTCTTCACTGTGGCGTAGGAGGCCTCCATGTCAGCTTCACTTAGCCCATACTCAGTACCATCTGGTGACAAGAGCCCAGACATCAGCCTGCCAACAAGCCAGCCAGTCAACAACCCCTACCAAAGGCCCCACCCCAGGCACTGGAGAAGAACATGGCTCTCTCTACCTGACGCTTTTCTAAAACTTGGACACACACAGAGTTAATAAACAATAGTTCCATGGGCTTCCCCTTTCAGCAGGGTATTCATTAATTCATTCAACAGTAATCACTAAAACTCTCCAAGGTTTTATGTCAAGCCTCATGCTGGGTACTGGGAACACAGGTGCCCTTGGTGAGCTCATAGCCCAGCGGGAGAGAGAGAAAACTAATTAATTGTAATACAGCTTGAGTGCTTTACTATAGAACTGGACAAAAAGAATGTAAAGCGTGAGCAACTGGCATTGCTTGGAGAAGCTGAGGACAGCTTTGCAGGGTGCTGACTCCAAGTAGGGTCACCAAGTATAAAAAACAGGCGTATAGAGAAAGGAGTAAAAACATCCTAGGCAGAGGAACAAAGCATGGAACATAGCAGATCATGGACATTCAGGGACCAGTAAGCAGCTCAGTGTGTTGGACAGAAGGATGTCAAGTGGTGAGAGACCATACAAGAAAGAGGTGGGAGCCATTAAGCAGAGACATCAGAGAGCAGCAAAAACACAATATGTACCAGACAGCAGGAAGCCTTGAGGGGTTTAGGCAGGAGAGTAGCAGGATCAGATCGCTGTGGGTTAGAAAGATGTCTTGAGCAGCAATATAAAGTGTGCACTGCCAAGCGAGAGACCACAAAGGGGGAGCTCGGTTAGAAAATAATTCTAGTAATCCAGGCAACAAATAATGAGGACAGGAATCAAAGGAAAATGGGGAGCAAATTTAAGAATGATTTTAGGGACAGATTCTTTTTTTTTTTTTTTTTTAGATTCTTTTTTTTTTTTTAACTGAGGTGTCTCAGATGAAATATCCAGCAAGCAGATGAAAAACAACAGCAGCAACAAACCACAAGTCTGAGCTCAGGATAAGGAAAGGGAGTCCAAAGGAAAGACAACAGAACAGTCACCAATCACTAAGTGCCTACTGTAAGGCAATACCTGTAAGGTCCTTTCCACGTGGTGTCATTCAATTCCCACAGCAGCTCCCTCAGCTTTTCCTCCAGCCTCTGGGTTTCACGGAGCACCTCTGCTCCTTCCATAGGATGATCTCCTACCATGCTCCCAGCTCTCTCTTTTGCAGCCTCTCAAAGACCTTGCAGTACCTTTTATCACTTTCTCTTCCCTCCCTCCATGCTTCCCCTTACAAACGAGCTCATTCTTAAACCACAAAAAAGGAAACGCACCCCCTCTTGTCATGCCCCTGCATACTTACTAAGCTATCTATCTCCCCTGTTCTTCCTTTTACCACCAAGTGTCTCAAAAAAGTGACTGCACCTGCTGACTATATTTCTAACGACTCTAGAAGAAATTAGTTTTCAAGACATTAATGGACTTCAACCACTCATCTAATAATGCTCTTTTCTTGACCCCTACAGCATTTGACACTGTTGGCTGTCCTACCTTTGCTTCTTGAAGCACCTTCCTCCCACTCTGCTTACGTATTGCTTGAACTCTCTTGATTCATCTCTACCCTCTGTCTGGTTTCTTCTTCTTCTGTTTCCTCTGCTGGCTCTTCCTGCTTCTGCTTCCTAAATGCCAGTCTTTTCCAATAGTCAATCAGTGGCCCTTTCTTCTAGTTTCCAAACATCCCTCTTGGCCATCTCATTCTATAGCTCTGTCATTTTGTAAACTACAAAAATATTCATTTCTAGCACTGCCCTCTTTGCAGAGCTCCAGACCAAATTTCCAACTGCCTGGATGATAACTCTCAGAAGTCTGGCATCTAAATTCAACCACTCTACTGCCCTTTTAAACAAGAACACAGGGATGCCTGGGTCTCTCAGTGCTTAAGCGTCTGCCTTCGGCTCAGGGAGTGATCCTGGAGTCCAGGATGGAGTCCCCCATCCCTGCATGGAGCCTGCTTCTTCCTCTGCCTGTGTCTCTGGCCTTTCTCTGTGTCTCTCATGAATAAATAAATAAAATCATTAAAAAAAAAAAACCACAAAAACTAACACCACTAACAAAGCATTTTAGGCCTCCCTGCAATCCTAAGGAGTAAGCATTACTGTTCCCATTTAGCAGTGGGATAAACAGAATTCAGAGAGGGCTCAGAGTCAATAGAGGATCAAGAGGCTGTGTGAGCTTGGGTCTTCTGATTCCAAACCTAGAGCCTTTTCCTCTGGCAAGGGCTCCTCTTTGTAACCCACCAGTTCTTCCCTTCCCTTCCCTACTTTTGATGATACCACCATCCTCCCAGTCCCAAGCTCAACACTCATCCCTCCAGTCCTGCTGATTCTAGTTTTAGGCCTCGCCCCTCTGTCCTTGTCCCTGCTCCTTTGTTGCCAATTTGGTGCCGCCAGCCTGATTCAGGCCTTGTCCCGTCTCAATCACTCCAAGACCCCTGGCTGGTCTCAGTGTACCCAGGCTCTATTCCCTGCAGCCCATCCTGCATACACACAAGCTTAAGCTCCTAATCCACACATAGTTCTGACGTTTTCACTTCCAACCCAAAGCTTTGGAAGGGATCCCCCAGCCCAGCAGCATCCAGTTCCAATTAAAGGCCTCCTCCATTTATCCCACACCCCCTCTTTAGTATTGTCCCAGTCCAAGTGATCCAGTCACAATCCCCCATGTTCCCTGCACTTCCTCTATACCTTTGCTTATGTATTTCCTACCCTAGAAAGCCCATCAGCACCACATACTATCCCTTGTGGAACAATGTTTTGGATGCATATATTCCTCCACTATACATAAACATCTTGAGGACAGGGTACAGCTCAAACATTCCCTAGGTGCCCCATGACGGTGGTTTTCCTCCATCAAGTCCTCAAATATTTGCGAAATGCAAAACAAATGAACAAAGAGGGAGCAGTTTGGCTGAAGAGTTTCCAAATGCATGGCCAACTGAGCTCTGGAAATCTTCTAGGTTAGAGAAGGGCTTGTGGAAAGTGTTCCTAAGAGACAGTCTGCACATCTTGCCATTCTTGCCAGACCCCCAGGTTCTAGCCAACTTTCCCTGTTTCTGTTACAACAAAAGGCTTTCAGGTCCTGTTCCAAACAAGGGGGCAATCATGAATGTTATCTTGTCTATCCAGAGCTCCTAGAAAATGCTCCCAGTCCTATTACCCTTCTCCAGCAGGCACAGCATTCCTCACTCTGTAGGAGTGGAGACAAAGGCCAAGGAGAAAAGCTGCAGAGGCCCAATTACCTAAGGCCACATATTCAGCCATGTCCAAAGCTAATCAGATTTCTGTCCTGCCATTTGATTTACCTTTTCTGTACGTACTCTCCTGCTCAATATGCTTTTAGGATAAAAGTCTTAACTCTTTGATAGGGTATTCAAAAACCATCAAGATCTGGGTTCTGTGATCTGTCCAGCCTACCCTCTTGACACTCCCAACCTCACATTCTATACTCCCACTTTACAGAATCACTTTTAGGGGCACATGGGTGGTTCAGTCAGTTAAGTGTCTGTCCAATTCTTGATTTCAGATCAGGTCATGACCTCGGGGTTGTGAGATCGAGCCCCTGGGTCAGGCTTCACATCCAGCAGCAGTATAATCTTTGAGATTCTCTATCTCCTCTCTCTCCACCTCACCCCTACGTGAACATGCACTCATTCTCTAAGATAAACAACTGTTAAACAATTTGTTAATTCTGTTAAAGACTTAAACAGAACCCCTCTTGGTCCACCAAATATCCCATAATAACCAATGCCTCTGTGCCTTTTGCATGTGGCATTCTCTGCTCACTCATTATCGCCTCCATTTATCTGGAAAACTCCTATTAACCCTTTAGTATCAATTCAAGGGGCACCTCCTTTTTGATGCCCTTCCTGACTCCCCCACCATGATCTAACATACTTCCTAGGTTCTCTGAATTTTTAATTCAGTAGCTGGCTCTTAGAAAGCCATGACTTAATATGAAAAATGAACAAGGTGGTTCTTGAAAGAACCTCATGGTAAATCAACTATAACCTGGAATCCTTAAAAAATTATTACTGCAATTACTAACACTAGGTAACGTTTATATGGTTACCGTATATCAAGTATTAATCTTCACCATGACATCATGGGATAAATTCTATTACTTTTTTTTTTTTTTTTTTTTTAAATGATAGTCACAGAGAGAGAGAGAGAGAGAGAGAGGCAGAGACACAGGCAGAGGGAGAAACAGGCTCCATGCAGGGAGCCTGAGTCTCCAGGATCACGCCCCAGGCTGAAGGCAGCGCTAAACCACTGAGCCACTGAGCCACGGGGCTGCCCAGATTCTATTATTAACCCATTTTAAAACAACAAAAAGAGCCAAGAGGCAAATGCAGACCCACCAGGCTCCAGACCCTGAACTATCAGACCAGACTGCCTTCTTTTAAAATTAGGAATGTATACTTGTTTTTTTTTAAAGATTTTATTTATTTATTCATGAGAGACCCACCAAGAGAGAGGCAGAGAGAGACACAGGCAGAGGAAGGAGCAGGCTCCATGCAGGGAGGGCGATGCAGGACTTGATCCTGAGACCCCAGGATCACACCCTGAGCCGAAGGCAGATGCTCAACCACTGAGCTACCCAGGCGTCCCTGGAATGTATACTTAAAGAGCACATTACTCTGCTTAGAATTTTTTAACACGTAACTTATCCATACAAATCTCTCTGAGGTAAGGTGGGGAAGTAATTATCCCCATTTTACAGATGAAGGAAGTGACAAAGAGGTGAAGCACCTATACAGGAAATCAGTAATTAAGCTGACCCCTGGGGGCCTTGTGTCTGGTTTAGTCCCTTATTTGATACTCAACTTGTTTAACTAGTTATGATCTCTTTCTTCCTCTCAAGAATTCCAGCAGGAAGGAGTCACTATGAACGTAATAGTGCCCAATTGGTAGATGCAAAGATAATGCCTGGGTGTGTAGGAAATGTAATAATGAATATATGACATTTTCCTACGCTTTGCCATTGGAGGATTAATTAGTTGTGGGTTGCCAAGGCATGGTAAAATTCGCTAAGAGTCCACATTAAAGAATGAGGGGGAAGAGGTGGGGTCTTAAGAATCTAGATCATCAAAGAACAGTCCCAACACTTGTCAAAACTGATCTAGATATGGTTTCTTCAATTCTACAAGCAAGAAGTGGCCTTGGGGTGGTTCATCCTATTACAGCAGACCAGATGTGCACCTGAACACAAGCTTTCAAAAGGCTACCAACAATCTCCTAGTCACGTTTTTTTCTGAACCTGACTCTCTTTGCTATCTCTAGCACTTGACAATGCTGACCAATTTCCTCCCTTTCTTGGCAAGGCAACCTCTCAGTTTGCCTATCTCTCTGACCAAGCTTTCTTTAAAGTGATAAGACCCGAAATGGGAAGGTGACAGCAAGGATGGAATGGAAGGGATAGATAGGAGAAGCATTTCAAAGGAAGACATAGCAGTATTTGGACATCAAGCCCTTCTATGTGCCAGTCTTGCGGCATTTCCAAATACTGTTTTCTACTGAAGTTATCTATGTATATGCTATCTTTCTTTCTGGGGCAGAGACTAGATTATAAGTATCCAGAAGTACCTTGCAACAGTATCAAGCCCATAGAAGATACTTTTTTTTTTTCCCCATAGAAGATACTTAATAGATATATGTCAATAGTTAAAGAATGATTTCCAGATTTTCTCCATTTTAGACTAAAAAGAATTATTACCTGCCTTTACAAAACCTATGTTCAGCAAAGAACTATTCCTTTAAAGATGCATCAAGGCCTACCAGGGCTTCCTACAAAGATGACAGAAACAAGTTCTGGTAGTAGCTGAATTCAAAATTGTTAACAAGCCCAGCTGCCATTTCAGCAAAGGTAATGTTATAATGAAGCAAGAGTAAGTAGGCCTTGTATTGAGGACATAAACTAGGAACAACAACAACAGCAGCACAGCAACAACAAAAAAACTCCAAACCCCAAAAACAAAAGCTCAAGATACAATCTACAGTGAGGACTGCCTTCCTCTAAAACAGCGGGCCCCATTACAATGGAATAAGCATGTTGGAGGACATTAATCAGCCCCTTCCAGAATGATAACAAGGCTACATGGCTGAAAGGATCTCAGAGAGAAAAAAAGAGGACTTCTGTTACCACAGCTATCCACATTGAATGGTCACTGTGGTCTAAGGCAAGGTAGCCTTGCTGAAGACAGAAATTTTGTGTGTCCCTTTCCTGTAGACATAAAGAAGAATCACAAAGGTTCTTTGCGAAACAGGCAATATGTAGCAAAGGAATCTGTAAGTCAGGCCTGGAGAGGGAAAATTTAGAGCTGTCCAAGGAAGGCTTAATTGTAGACCTAACTGTGACTTTGCTCTATTACCTGAGTTAAGAAATTTCCTTGTTCTGTGCAAATGTCCCTTTATGCAAATTCAGACTACTGGAGATAGAAAAGAAGCATCTGTAAAACCGCCTGGAAAGTGAATCTTTGAAGTCAAGCATATCATGACCACTAAGGTGGGAATTAGCATTATCATTTTGTACTTTTATGTCCTCCCAAACAGTCCTGCAGAAACTAAAGAATCACTGCAACTGAGACACATGAACAGGAAGTCAATAAAAGAGGGAAAATGTGCTCTAAATAATTTTTTAAAAATAAAGTGAAAGGAAAACTATGCTCACCTGATCCCTGCCCAATGACATATATGGTCTCTCCGCATCCCTCGTCCATCCTCTCCCACATCTGCCGAAGTAGGCTGTCATACTGCTCTGATGTAGGGCTCACTAGAACCAGCTAGAAGAGAAACCAAAAGCCTTTAAGACCACACTTACTAGAAGAGCACCACAGCCAAAGTAGATCAATAGCCTGACCAAAGACCCTGACCGAATCCCACCACACCTTGATCTAAAATAGCTACACAGCCCCCTCATGCCCTCTCTGCCCCTCCAGAAATAGACTTTGAGCCTAAGCCTTTATAATTTGAGTTATATGATGTATTAAAATGAGTATGTCTGAACCGCAACCCACAGAAAAGAGGGTGTGAGGAGCCTGCTTCCTGCTGCTTAACATGAGGCACAGGACCCATAATGACTGGGAATCTGGACTGTGGGCAGAAACTGATGAGCACTGCTTTATTACCTACATGTAAAAGTCTTCCACTTGCAGCTTGCAGTTCACAGGACAGAGATCTTATACACTGCCATGCCCTCCCCCTGTGGCCAATTGTTCTTATCATAACCAAAGAATTCTGTTCCATGTTGCCTTGGTTAACTTGATTACTTAGGAATTGGCAGTTAAAGCTGCTGCAAGACTCATTTTCATCAACAAAACACCATTACCGCTAAGATGGGTATTAGCACCATCATTTTGCAAATTTCTGCCAATAATATTAAAATATGAAGTACTTATTTGGGGAAGCCATATTTCATCCTCTGACTACTTGTGTGGAGCCTTGGACAAAGAACTTAACCTGAGTCTCTTAGAGCTTATACTACTTGCATCCTAAAGACATTGTCCAGGCCAAGTAAGATAACCTGCAATGCATCTAGGCCACAGCTCAATAAGTGGAAATTAGTTTCCTTCACTCAATCATTCCTAGAAAAACCTTCTTGGATGAAACTAGCCACTACAGACCACTAATTGTTTCTCCCTTTGAAAGCTCTCAGAACTTTCGGTCTCCACAGCTAATTATAGCAAGTGTATAAACTTACAGCTTCTAGTCTTTTTTTACTCAGGAAGCAATCTATTCAACACACTCCTTCTCCCCCTCCACATTGTCAGTTCTTCTTTTTAATATCATCAAAATTTATATACATATAGCTTCTCAACTTTAAAACCATGAGGAGGACTTCCCCAACTATATGATGAAGTAACATTTCCCTATCCTGGAAGGGAAATGACCAACATTAAATAAGTTGGTCAGGAAATGAAGGTACTAATCTCTTTGCATCTCTGCCTTGCAATTTCCCACTGTGTTTTCAGGATTCTTCAGCACCTTGACCATGAATTGACATCCATTTCATTTGCTCTTGAATCAAGTGTGTTTCTTACAGTTTCCTGAGTTGACTCATTAGGGCTTGTACTTGTAACCTAGGTGCTGTCTGTCTGGGTCTTTTGCATCATGTCACATCACCTCACACATTTCCTCTGATCATCCCTCTCTTTGAGGTTGGCCATTCTCATTGTGGCAGTAGAGACGTCAGACAGGAAAACTGTAATAATGCAGACAGCTGGTTTCTAAGTAGGCAAATGAGACTAGAGGGAAAGAAGAGTCAAAACTTGGCCACTCAGGTTGCAAGGCAAGTTCTCTTGTTTGGGTTAAGTTTCTTAAGGCAGTTTTGCCACCAGAAATGTTGAAAAATCACAAATGTTTTCAATGCTTCACGAACATCTTTTACTGTAACTATCCAACAACAGGTAGGAGGTACCTGTTGGTGTTCTATCTTCCATCAGCTGCTATTTAATCTGCACAGGGAATTATCAGTTATTCAGTTCATTTCAAACATTCACTGAGTAGTATGTATCAGAGCAGACTGTACTACATGTCTATTAGAAAACAAAATTCAATTGGGTACATTTTAGCATCTAATTGGCTTTATTCTAAATTCATCAATCAGGCAGCATCTTATTGAGCAAGGAAAAGGAGTTCCAAGTAGCTGTACAAAAATGAAAGATTTTATAGGCAAAAAGGGGGTGAGACAAGATTATTAGCAAAAGAAAAAAAAAGTATAATTTCAGGGAAGGTTACCTTCCCTTTGGGAAAGACAGGAGGGCTTATCCGGCAGACTATCTTACTAGTGCTGACCAAAAACCTTCACTCCTGGCAGAGGGGGAAGCTACGAGGCCTGGTTTGTAATCTAAGGAGCAAATGACCCCATCTTGGGCCTGTTTGGGTTTTGTTTTTCTAAACACGTCATATACATTAAAAAAAAAAAAAAAACGCTTATCTGTACTTTAAAAATGTTGGAGTTGGAGAACTAAGAGGTTAAGAAACTTTGCCAAGGTCACAGAGCCTTTTTAAGTGGCAGGTTAGGGAACCCAGCCCTGTCGCACTCCCAAGTTGGCATTCTTTCCTTTCGCGACGCTTAAGCACCTTCAAGACACCAGCCACATCTTCCACTTACTTTGCCATCCTTACAGCGCCAAGCACAAGCCGAGCCCTTGCTTCCCGCCTACCTTCTCACAAGCTCGGCGGCCCGATTTAAGAGGTCCTTCATTATTTCATTCATACAACATGAGGTTCCACTCCTGCTATGGCGAGATTCTGCGTCCTGCTCGTCTTTCAGTTTTGGTTTGGGAAGGGATTCCTCAGACCCCCTCTCCGGGACTGGCCAACTACTTTCCGGCTCCTCGCCGACACCAGGAAGAGCCCCGCCGCGTTCCTGCTCCCGCCCAGCCTCCTCAGCCGCCGCGGCCAGCGCCGGGAGAGGACCACCTAGGTCTCGGCGGAGGCGGCACGGCCGAGGGCCGGCAGCCGAGCAGGGCGCCGCGGGCGTCGCGTCGGGCGCCCCGGTTCCACGTGGCGGAGCCGGGGGGCTGTGATCTCGGCGGGAGGCGGACGGCGGGAGGCCGGGTCGGCGCCGCCGGGGGAGGACGCCGAGGCTCGGCCTTCGGGGGCCGCCCCTCGCCGGGAGCCCCGGACGCGTCCCGCCACCGGCAGGTGGGCGGGCTCGGCCCCTCCCGCCCCCGCCGGCGCCGTCGCTCTGGAGACGGCTCGGCCCGCCGCCCTGTCCCCTCAGCGCCCGCCCGGTCCCCTCAGAGCCGCCGCCGGCGGCCGGGCCTACCTTGCTGGTGAGGTCCAGCTCCGGCTCGCCGTTGAGCGCCTCCCCGTCTTCACTGCAGTCCGAGTCGAAGGCGCCGTGGAGCCGGGCAGCAGCCGCCGCGGCCCTGGCCGCCCCCGGGGAGCTGGGCTCGGGGGCAAACATAGAGGCCGGGACCGGCGAGTCCATCGGGGAGCGACTCCGCTCCGCCGCCATCTTTAATAACTTAGGCTAATTCGTAGCCGGCCTCCCCTCCCTCCTCGGCTCATTTGCCTAATCTATGCGCGGCCCCGCCCCGGCCCTCTTCGGATAATTTATGCGAAACTTCTCCAGCCGCGTAGACGATGACACGTATTTCTAGCTAAGAAACAATCGACCAGGCCTCTCAGCCACCAATCACTGCGGCCCTTTCAAGTACCTAATGAATAATTAATGAGGCCCAAACCCCAACAACAAATGTCTGAGACGTCACACGCCTCGTTCGCAGCTCGGGAGGGGGCAGCACCGCGGCCACGCTACCTGCCGGAAGCCTTCCAGCCAACGAGAGCTGGGCAGGGTTTGACTGACACGGCAACCATCCAATGAGTGGGGAAATACACACAACGTTTACCATCACCGCCCCTTACTTCCCTCCTTTCCATAGGCAGTGTTCAGTTTCCAAATCTTACTGCAAAACAGTCCACACGGACAGCCTTCCGATGATGGACAGGGGCAAGGCCCAATCTAGTCAGCACACAGGGCCCGCGCCTCGGGCCACCGCCCACCCAGATAGTAAACCGCACAAGGCCCCTCCCACCTCCCTACTCGGAGACTCCCGGCAGTCCCTGGAAGACCGAGGTCCAAAGCGCTGGCAACCTCCACGCAATCTTAATAGAAGGATCGATGCCTGGAGTACTATAGCAGCCAGAGCGAGGGAAATTAATTAAACGCTGACCTTAGGGAGAATTCTCCATTCACTGCCTCTGCGGTGAGAGCAATTACAGGTCCAAAAAGAGACAACCAGCTAAATTACAAGCCAAAAGTACCTCACCACATTTGTGAACTGCGAAGCTAAGACCTGGGTCTGTTAGGAGAGTTTCCTTTTTTTTTTTTTTTTTTTTTTTTTTTTTTTTTTTTAATTTTTTTTTTAATTTTTTATTTATTTATGATAGTCACAGAGAGAGAGAGAGAGAGGCAGAGACACAGGCGGAGGGAGAAGCAGGCTCCATGCACGGGGAGCCTGATGTGGGATTCGATCCCGGGTCTCCAGGATCGCGCCCTGGGCCAAAGGCAGGCGCCAAACCGCTGCGCCACCCAGGGATCCCCTTAGGAGAGTTTCCTATGGATGATTTTTCCAGAGTATCATCAGTTGTATTAGTCCCAGTCCACAATACCATCAGCACGTTTTAGGTGTCTCTCCCTGTCTCAAAAGTCTGAAAAGCTTGATAAAATGAGGGATTAGGGCAGTCTCGGTGGCTCAGCGCTTTAGCGCCGCCTTCAACCCAGGGCGTGATCCTGGAGGCCGGGGATCGAGTCCCACATCGGGCTCCCTGCATGGAGCCTGCTTCTCCCTCTGCCTGTGTCTCTGCCTCTCTCTGTATCTCTCATGAATAAGTAAATAAAATCTTAAAAATAATAAATAAAAATGAGGGATTAGCAAAAAGTCACATAATGCCGGCCTTGGGCACTCGTCCCAAGCAGCAATCAAGAAAAAGCAGCCATTGGGGCAACCGGATGGTTCAGTGGTTTAGCGTCTACCTTTGGCTCAGGTCCTGATCTCCAGGTCCTGGGATCAAGTCCAGCTTCCGGCTCCCCGCAGGAAGCCTGCCTCTCCCTCTGCCTATGTCTGTGCTTCTCACTATCGCTCATGAATAAATGAATTTTATATATATATATATATATATATTTTTTTTTTTTTTTAAAGAGCAGCCATTGAGATGGTAACATATCCAAGAATTAGAGTTTGGAACACAGGATTTGATAAGAGTTAGAGTTCAAAATGGCCTTCAGATTCAGGGATCAACCTGAAAAAAAAAAAAAAAAAAAAAAACCTCTGCTTGCTCCTGTTAACAACTACAAATCTCTTTTTTTTAAATGATCAAGTCTTATGTACACCGCACAGCTGGGAATCTGGGACAAAAAGTCATTCAACTCCAAAGGTCTTGATAAGATCTCCTCGAATACATTTTTTCCCTTTCCTTTTTTTTTTTTTTAAGATTTTATTTATTTATTCATAGAGACACACACACACAGAGAGAGAGAGAGGCAGAGATACAGGCAGAGGGAGAAGCAGGCTCCATGCCGGGAGCCCGACGTGGGACTCAATCCCAGGTCTCCGGGATCACACCCTGGGCCGAAGGCGGCGCTAAACCGCTGAGCCACTGGGTCTGCCCCCTTTTCTGACTAAATCGCTCACCACTATCCTATATATTCCTCTATGAGGTACTTAAAAAACATTAAAATCTTGAGTTGGCAGAAAAGCCAAATACCAAGCTTTAGTCCTCTAGAATAATTGGTATTTACCATATGACCAACTGGCTCTTCCAGAAAGAGCTCAAGTACATATGTGCTGACACCTATCGGTAGACTAAAAAACATGTCCTCACTATAGGACTAGTTCACAAAACATACTCTCAAGAGTAGGTACTTCTTGAACAGAGAAATCTTAAAATTACATCTTGGGAAAGAAATTCCCTTCCCATTTTTACAACCTCTTTCCGAAGACAAGTTAGAGCACAGGTTCAAATCCTGAGTCTACTACTTCGTAGCTGTGTGACCTCACACAAGATAATTAACCACTTTGAGCTTCAGTGGTCTCCTCTGGGAAAAAAAAAAAAAGCAGCAGCTATCTCAAGGCAGTTAGCAGGAAATGAACAGTGTTTGCAAGCCTCCATTAACTAATCTTATGAAAATATAACCGCAACCTTAGGTGGCTTACAAATTACAAAACTTTAAGATAATTCTAAAGTCTGGATTAGGGCAGGACTCCCAAGCGTGTGGTAAGCGCTCAAGCGTGTGTTAAAGTGGTAACTGCGGTAAGTGTAATGGTCTTAGAGTCGAGTCCTAGCAAGGTTAGAGAAATGCCTGAATTATGTAATCTTACTGTTTTTCCAATTTCCTGAACAAAAAAATCCCAAAGAAGGGCACCTAGGGTGGATGATGCCTCCCATGTGACCTAAAGGTAGGTAAAAGGGGGGAAAAGTCCCCGCGGGACCGTGTGTTTACCTTCCCGACACCCAAGATACCTTGAGAAAATCCAGAGTAAAGTTCTAAATCAGCCACCGTGAGACCAGGGCGAGAGGACAGTGGTCTGTGGGTAGTGCACCGAAATTCGACACCAAGGCACTGAGACAGGACTCTCCACTCCGCCTGAAATGTGACTCCAGGCGAGGCACTTACCCTCAGCTCCCAGGGAAGTGCGAGGCGGCCGGGCCCGCTAACCAAGGCAGCTTACGCCCGGCCGCACCAGTAAGTTTCTCTGAAATCACCTGGTGAACAGCGCGTTAGACAAACATAAAACGGCCAACGCAGGAGTAGCTAGTCCAGGTTCTGCAAAGCGCTCGGCTCGAGAAGCCCGGCCCACAGAAGGGAAAGGGTGGGGAGCTCGGCGAGGGCAGCCGCAGGCCGGGTCGCCGCCCCGGAACGGCGCCGATGCCCGGGGAAGGGTGGGGAGCGGCGGGCGTCGAGGCGAGACTCCCGTAGGCCGCCCCGCCCTACTCACACCCGGAAAGAACCGAACCCAGGAGCCAGGCACCAGCGCCATGGCCGGCTGCCGCCGCTGCGCCTCACGGCCCCACGGCCCCACGGCCGCATGCTCTCTGCGACCCCCGCCCACCAGGCCACCCAGCACCGCCCACACCCACTCAACGGACCCGCGGCAGCCCCGGCCTTAAAGCCGGCGCCGCCTGACGACAGGCTGACGTCATACGTGACGCCGCGCGGGCGGGAGCGGAGACGGCACCGGAGGGCGTTTCCGGAGCACGCGCCCGGCGAGGGCCGCTGACGTCGGGCTCAGGTGCGCGCGCTTGCCCGCCCGCCCGAGCGCGGCCCAGGTGGCGGCCCGCAGCGCCAGGTGGCGGCCTGCAGCGGTGAGGGGCGACCCGCGGCGCGGGCGCGGGCGCGGCCGGGGGCGGCGGCGGGAGGGCGTGTCGCCTTGCACTCACGTGACGGGCGGGAAGGTTGGGGTGTGGGCGGTGAGGCGAGCGGGGTGGGCCCGACCCCACCCCTCGAGGGCTTGCCCGCGGCTGCGGAGGACCTTCCCTCGGGCTGGGGCCGGACCCGCCCCGCCCCGCCACCTACCCCGCCGCCTGGTTGTCCGCGGCGGCCCGCGCGACCGCCGGAGCTGACCGCGGTTGTCTCC
The DNA here is from genome assembly GCF_018345385.1 of Vulpes lagopus. Classification (NCBI taxonomy): domain Eukaryota; kingdom Metazoa; phylum Chordata; class Mammalia; order Carnivora; family Canidae; genus Vulpes; species Vulpes lagopus. Next base: position 9,949,760 of record NC_054828.1, read on the forward strand.
TCCGCAGGGCCGCGGCGAGAGGGTGAGAGTCCGCGCGTTCCGAGGGAGCCGTCCCCGCCTTGGCCCGCGCCCCGCGGGGCCCCGCCGCACCCGAGGGGATGGAGAGCGGTCCCCGAGGCCCCAGCGCTGCCCGCGATCCCACGCCGGCCGGCTCTCGCTAGCTGCTCGAATTGTGCGTTTTCCCACTACCTAGGCCTTGTCTCCTGAGTCAGTGGCGTTGCGGTTCGAAGGAAATGGAAGAAAAGGAGCGATGTGAACAATTCTGCTCGGTCCTCCTGCATTGAGGCCTGGTTGGCATTTGCAGAGAGGAAAATACGGGAAGAAAATCGTGGGGGTTTTTTTTGGCGGGGAGAGTGGGAGAGAGGAAACAAGGTCTTAGATTTTCTATGATTTTTTAAAAATTCTGCACTTTGACAGTGGTGGCGAAATACACTAATCCAAAAGTGATCTTTCTATTAATGGAAGTGGATTTTTTTTTCCCTTTTGATTCCAACCTTTCTCCCCGTGACAAAGCATAAATCATGGACACCAAAAAATAAGGTGGACCTCAGGAATCCCGAAAGGACTGAGCAGCTTACATTCTTCCTCTGGAGGGAAGGGTGGTGTGTTTTTAGCCATCTCTGGAACCTAAAACGAAAACATGAGTTGCGTGCCATGGAAAGGAGACAAGGCCAAATCTGAATCTTTGGAGCTGCCCCAGGCAGCACCCCCACAAATCTACCATGAGAAACAGCGCAGGGAGCTTTGTGCCCTGCATGCCCTCAATAACGTCTTCCAGGACAGCAATGCCTTCACCCGGGAAACGCTGCAAGAGATTTTCCAGAGGTAGGGGACCCCTTATCCTTGGCATTTTTACACTTTTTGCTATTTCTGAATTCCGGGGGGAGGGGCAATGTCTCTGCTATATAAACCTTTAAACCAACAGGTATTATTAGGTAACTGTTGTTAGTAGGTACAGGGGATACAGAGATGAGAAAAATAATAATCACTATCGTTGACTGAGCACTTACTATAGGCAAGGCACAGTGCTAAAAACCCTCAGTTGTGTCATCTGGTGTGATCCCCCAACAGTCCCATGGAATATGTGTTGCTTCTTTCCATTTTATGGACATAGACTTCAGAGAAGCTCAGCAACTTGCTGGAGGCGACATAACAACAGATAGAGCCAAGTTTTAATTCAGACTTGTATCTGTGCTGTTGACCAGGATGCTGTAATGCCTCTCAAGTCCTACCCCCAAGAGGTTACAGTCTAGAAGGGGAACAAGATCTGTGTACACTGGGTCATCTGTCATCAGAGGTGGTTTGTTGTGGGTTTTATACGGAAGGTGTTCAGCTATACATAGTGCTCAGGTTTTCCATAAGGCCATACTCTGGCCTTGGTGCATTTTATACATTATGCTTTGCTTTGTATAGCTTTCCCCAGCAGTTATTTTACCATCTCTATTTTACAGATGGAGCAAGAGGCAGAAAAGCCAGATAGTTTGCCCAAATAGCTTTCAAGTAGCCAAGCTATGACTTGAAGCTGACTCTAGACCTCTTTCCCTTTCTACTTCATTCTGGATGGCTTTTTTTTTTTTTTTTTTTTTTTTAACCAACACTTTACTAAATGCTGCCTGACAGATTGACAGAAGTTCAGTTTTTTCTCTCTACTTTGATGTTCTAAAATTCTTTTATCACAGGGTTTAAGAATTAGTTCTGTGGTGTCTGGATGGACATAGCAGCATGAGTGCTACTTCCTGAGTATCAGAAAGGCATGTCAGAGCAATTCTATCATCAGTACCCATTCAGCCTGCTAGTGAGTTGGGCCTGGATCTAAAGATACAGACTGTGGTTATAAGCTGTTTGTGGATAATTGCAAAGATTCTTTCAGTTGTGTTTTTCCTGAATGAAAGAATGCTAAATATTTGCTAAACTCTCACATGGAACCAAAGTTCTATTCCTGGCTACTAAAGCTCTAGCAAATTTGTACTATGCTCTCCAGTTTCCTGTCAGCACAAGGTAAAAAGGTTCATCTCAAAGTAATAGCAAACCAGTGCATAAGAAAATATCCTCTATTCTCACTCCAGAGGCTGAATTCTATGTATTTTGTATGGAAAGATTCAGCGTAGATAAATGGAAACAAAGAAGTATGAAAGGGATCAGAGGAAAGGGAGAAGAGGTGAGGAAGAGAAGATGGAATTTTATAAACAAACATTTACTAGCAGCCTGCTGTGTGCCAAGCCCTGCTAGGCACTGTAGAGAAAACAAGTTGAACAGGACTCAGCCGCTAAGTACATCCCAGAGCTCTACATTGACCAGACCTTGAGAATAAACTTAAGTGAAGTTAGAACCTTAGAATTTAGAGCTGTTTGAAAGGGAAAAGATGATCTCTTTGGATCATAATGGGAAGAATAGTAATGATGGCAGGTTAAACTAGATAATTTTAAATTCTCAGATACAAAGTTTTATGCTCTTTTGAAGATGAGGCTGATGAATGGTAGAAATAGGAGAAAAATTTTGATGAATGCTGTTTGTTGAAAGGAAGTTCATCCTAGCAGTCGAATTTTAGCCAGATTAAAAAGGAGAAATACAAAAGCAGGGTGGAGTTTTCAGTACAGTTGTGGATATGAGATGACTCATGTTTGGAATAGAAATGAGTAGGGATTTAGAAAAAACTAAAACCAATGGCCGGCAGCATAGGGACGGGGAAGAGAGGAATCAAGGTGGCAGAGTCTCAGTCCAAGAGTTGAACATAGTGATGATAACAACCATAGTGATGGCAGAAGAGGTCACTGGTTTGGAAAGGATCAGTTTTCAACATGTGAAATTGGAGAAAAGCTCAGAATCTGGGCAAGTGTCTTCGTGCACATTATACAGACTCGGATGTCTGATCTCGTACACCTCATCATATAGGAGTCAAATGATGTAGTAGTAGTTTTGCTGAGTTGTTTGGAAAATCCTCAGGCCTCAATCTATTTTCATAGACTCATCTCAATTGTTCAGTGATTAGATGTTCTTGCAGCAAGTATGCATCCCTCTTCCTCCAAAAAATAGCTGTTAAAATCTAAATAGATGAAAAGTAGGTTGGTCCCCCTTGAACAATCTAATGCAAGCTGGAAGAGACAAAGAGATTTTAGATTTTGGTGAACAACCAGCATTCTCTACCACAAAGAAGTCCAGCCTCCCCATTAAAAAGTCCCTGAGCAAGCGGAAGGAGCCACATTTAAAGGTATGGTGGTGGTAAATTGCTCAAAGAGATGGAGTGCTAACCTCTAGAGATTTAAATCACTTTGTCCAAGGGCCAGGCAAACACAGCATCATCATTGCCAACACCTACAGAGTACATTGATGTGCCTGACTCTATGATCTGTGCTTTATATATATATAACATATATGTGTAATATATATTATATATATTAAATATGTATATTATATATATATTTATTTATTTAAAGGTTTTATGCATTTATTCATGAGAGACACAGAGAGAGAGGCAGAGACACAGGCAGAGAGAGAAGCAGGCTCTGTGCAGGGAGCCTGATGTGGGACTCGATCCTGGGACTCCAGGATCATGCCCTGGGCCAAAGGCAGGTGCTCAACCACTGAGCCACCCAGGCATCCCTGTGCTTTATATATTTAATGATATAATGACACATCATGAAGTTCTGAGACATATTTTCTAATGTCATATTTCTTAAGAGCTGATAAAAAGGAAAATAATAATTATGAGAGAAAAGGAACCTTGATGAATGTCCACATCTTCTTTTTGTTAAAATCTGAAATCATCACCTTAGCTAGACCCAGGAATAACCACGAGGGAGGACCAGGAACTCCCCTGAGCGCATTGGCATTAGACCTGGCTAGAGCCTATCTTCTCACCTGGAGATCACTTCAGACCACATGGCTCTAACCTGCAGCCATAGCAGCAGAAGGGAGAGGCATGCTTCATAGTTCAGAACTTCTGTCCAAATCATGAAGACCATCCTGAACAGGAGTTTGCCAAGGAGTCCCAAGAAAAGAATCACAGAAGGGGATGGCATGGAATTCGATGTGACCGGTGTGTCCCAACTATAGGGAAGACCTATAGAGTTTGGAGCCTAGCTCTATCATTCACCAGCTGCATAGGACCGTGCAAGTCGCTGTAGCCACACTGCACCTCAGCTTGCTTATTTACATTGCAGGATTAAGCTCTGTCTCAAGGCGGTTGGAAGGATTAAGAAAGAGAGCTCAAAAGTGTAGCTAACATGGGATCCCTGGGTGGCTCAGCAGTTTGGCACCTGCTTTCAGTCCAGGGCATAATGAGACCTGGGATCAAGTCCCGCATCCAGCTCCTTGCGTGGAGCCTGCTTCTCCCTTTGCCTGTGTCCCTGCACCCCCCCACCTTTCTCATGAATAAATTAATAAAATCTTAAAAAAAAAAAAAAGCTAACATGGTAGGCACCTGGTTATTGTTAAGGCAGAAACAAGTACTGGTATCATGGCACACTGGGTAGAGTCCACTTACTCAAATGGCCTTTCTAGGAATGAGATAGAGGCCATTCTCTGCATTCCCTAGAGTGGTATCATCTAGGACAACATATGTTTATTCAGTTGCCACTGCTTTGCTGTGAGGGCAACAGAGTAGAAGAGCCATCCCTTGTGCTTCAGGAGTTTGCTCTCTGGTTGGACATGTATAATGGAATTCCTTAATGGTTCTGGAAAATGGGAGTTTTTGCCATTGTTAAAGATAAGCCAACAGTCACAGAAATTAAATCTCACAGTTAGCATTGGTGCTGCTTGCTAGGATAACGGGTGGTCCTTCCCATCTCCCTATGTTTTCTACATAGAAGCCAGGAAAGATTCCATGAAAGAGGTAGTATGTGACATTGACCTTGAAGAAGCTTTAGGATTGGGCTTGGAACAGGAAACAGGATTGGAGAATAGAAGTGTCTGAAGTACACTAAAAGCCCAAGGAGAGGGGAACGGCAGGCCCCAGAGAGCCAGAGGAGGTGTTAGCCAGTGGGCAGGTGGCTCCAGTGGCAGTTCTTACAAGAGAGAGTGAAATGATAACTTGGTAAATGTGCCAGGAACTTCTGGGTGACTTGGCGGAAGGAGAGTTTGGAAGCAAGGAGATCAATTTAGAAACCTGTTTGAAAAGCCCATATATGGAGCAAGGAGGCTCCAGTTTGTGGAGGGTGAATGGGAATAGACAGGAGAGGGCTGGAAACTGAGATAAAAAATATGAGACATGGAGAAGAGACCCTAGGAACACTCCTGTAAGGCGTACCTAAAAAAAAAATGTCAGATATGTTAGGGAACTGAAAAGTACCCCTCTTCTCAAGACTCAAGGTGAATATTATTAGCATCTTAAGGGGACACCTGGGTAGCTCAGCAGTTGAGCTTCTGCCCTTTTTTTTTTTTTTAAACAAGGACTATGTCTGTCTGATTTTTCTTTCTTTTTTTTTTTTTAATTTTTATTTATTTATGATAGTCACACACAGAGAGAGAGAAAGAGAGGCAGAGACACAGGCAGAGGGAGAAGCAGGCTCCATGCACCAGGAGCCCAACGTGGGACTTGATCTCGGGTCTCCAGGATCGTGCCCTGGGCCAAAGGCAGGCGCCAAACCGCTGCGCCACCCAGGGATCCCCCGAGCTTCTGCCTTGATACTGGGGTCTGCAGTCGAGTCCCACATCCGGCTCCATGCAGGGGACCTGCCTCTCTCTCATAAATGAATAAATAAAATCTTAAAAAAAAAAATTAACATCTTAGGCACTCCATGAATTCCTGCAGGAAACCTTTTTACTTGATTCATTCAACCATTAATGTATTGAACACCTTCTGTGATCATCTGGGAACGCATTTGGGAAAGCATGGCTCTAAGTTTTGAGCTTGGTGGAGAGTTAAATGGTGAACAAGGTAGAAGACCCAGAAGTTTCTTTGTGGGAGCCTTCATGCATCTCCCAGCTAGAGACCTTACTGGAAGTAAGGAGAAGCTATTGAAAAATTGGTGACAGGGAAGGAACTTGATCTACCTTGATCTAGGCTTTCCATATGCTTTCTTTTTTTTCTTTTTTTAAGAGTTTACATTCAAACGCAACTCTTCCTGACTGACTCCAGAGACTCAACCTTTATTTATTATTTTTTAAAGATTTTATTTATTTATTAGAGACACACAGAGAGAGAGAGGCAGAGGGAGAAGCAGGCTCCATGCAGGGAGCCTGATGTGGGACTGGATTCTGGGTTTCCAGGATCACGCCCTGGGCTGAAGGTGGCGCTAAACCGCTGAGCCACTGGAGCTGCCCTCTATATTCTTATTTAATATGCTTATTAAATGCTTTCTTATTTAATACAAGAGCCCACTGAGAGCCTTTGTCCTTTGAAACTCCACTTTAGGCACAGACCCCAGGGAGTCTGCTGGCCTTTCTTCTTCTCACCCCACTACCACCAACCACTCTAGTTCTTGGACCCTGCCATTGAGCACAACATTGGAGTCAGATAAACCTAATATAAATCCTAGTTCTGTCACTTGTGATCATAGGCAAGTTACCATTTTAAATCACCAAACTTCAGTTTGGCCTATAGCCTCATAGGTTTATTATGGAAACTAAATGAGATATGCATGAAAGCATCTTGCATTGGGTGTGGCGTGGGACTTTTCAATAAATAGTTTGTTTCAGTAAAATACAGTTTGGTTGCAGAGTGAATAGTGTCCTCAGATCCCCTTCTTTGCTAGCTATGGAGACAAGATCACAAGCTCTCTTTATGGGTCTGCTTACCAATGTTTACAAAGAAAGGGTAACAAAATAAACATGGTTAACATGTTAAATATTTCTTGAGCACCTGTCATGTGCCAGGCACTCTTTACGTCCTGGTGATATAGCTCTGACTGGATGGAGAAGGCCCCTGCTATCATTCTAGTGTGGGAAAACAGACGTGTCAGTTAGTAACAAGGGCTGTAATTAAAGCAGGTGGATTGGGCAGCCTGGGTGGCTCAGCAGTTTAGCGCAGCCAGACCAAGGATCAAGTCCCATGTCGGGCTCCCTGCATGGAGCCTGCCTCTCTCTCTCAGTCTGTGTCTCTCATGAATAAATAAATAAATCTTTAAAAAAATAAATATCAGGAAGGGAGACAGAACATAAAGACTCCTAACTCTGGGAAACGAACTAGGGGTGGTGGAAGGGGAGGAGGGCGGGTGTTGGAGGGGAATGGGTGACGGGCACTGAGGCGGACACTTGACGGGATGAGCACTGGGTGTTTTTCTGTATGTTGGTAAATTGAACACCAATAAAAATTAATTTAAAAAATAAAAATAAAAAATAAAAATAAAAAAAATAAAAAATAAATAAATAAATAAATAAAGCAGGTGGATTAAGAGCTGGTGCCTGGAAGAAACCGAAGATTGGGTGGTCAGAAAAGGTCTCTAAGGCACTAACAGTTGAGACCTAAATAAGGAACAAGGGGATCCCCGGGTGACGCAGTGGTTTGGCGCCTGCCTTTGGCCCAGGGCGCGATCCTGGAGACCCAGGATCAAATCCCATGTGGGGCTCCCGGTGCATGGAGCCTGCTTCTCCCTCTGCCTGTGTCTCTGCCTCTCTCTCTCTCTGTGTGTGTCTATCATAAATAAATTAAAAATATATATATAAAAAATAAAAAAAATTTTTTTTAAATAAATAAATAAATAAATAAGGAACAAAACAAGTGTACATCTAGAGGAAGGGCATTCCAGACTGCTAAAACAGTGCATGCAAAGGCCTCAGGTGAGGAGTTTTGTGTGTTAAAAGACATAGGGATTAGGTCAGCAGTGTCCTGAGGGCCTTGGAAGGAGAGGAGGTAATTTAGACTGCATTTAAGTGTTTTGGGAGCCATTGGAGGATTTAAGCAGTGGAAGAAATGTTTTATGTTTGAAAAATATCAGTATGGTTGCTGTGTGTAGAGAAATTTGAAAAAAACTTTTTATAAGATTTCTTGAGTGTTTAGAGTTGACCTAAAGTCATGATTCTCTTCTGGAGAGGGCCCTTAGCAGCCTTCTGGACATCCACTCTCTGCTTTTATTCCTGAGAAAACTCACCCCATTTCCCTCTCTCCTCTTCACACCAAGGTGGAAGCAATCTACCCCTTCCTCCACGGACCTAACAAGCCTGTGAAAGCAAAATCATAGGACTGGAAATGCCTTTAGAGCTACTGCCCTTGTGTTGTGATGGAGTGGCTAATGAGACCTGGCCAAAAATGACTTAAAGCTGGGTGGGCAAGTTGAGTTTTGTTTGGCACATTTTTTTTTCCAGTTGATTCTTTTTTTTTTTTTTTTTTAGATGTTATTTATTTATTCATGAGACACAGAGAGAGAGAGAGAGAGGCAAAGACACAGCAGAGGGAGAAGCAGGCTTCATGCAGGGAACCCGACGTGGGACTCCATCCCAGGTCTTCAGGATCAGGCCCTGGGCTGAAGGCGGTGCTAAACTGCTGAGCCACCCAGGCTGCCCCAGTTGATTGTTTTTAGTTTTTAAAAATTTTTTTATTCAAGTATTTTACACACACACACACACACTTTGGAAATAACTTTTCCTGGTTTATGCATTTTGGTTCAATATAGGCCTTACTACTTATTGCTTTACATTTGGCCCCAGTTCATACATTTATGTTACCTGCTGGGGCCCCTGGAGGCCTTGGAGTATTTAAGGATTAATGATTACCAAGTGTGCAAGCCTTAAAAAGAAAGCATTTAAACTAAAAAAAAAAAGAAAGAAAGAAAAGAAAAAGCAACAAATACTACCTATGCAAATGAAATTATCAATTACTATTTTCTAACGTTTAAAAAAATGGCTGTTTTAAGGCAGGAAGATTAGAGAAGAATGCAGAAATGGATAGGCTGGGGGTTTCATAAATGAGACACTTTCGTGGCACATGGTTTTTGTCTATTGACTTTCTGAATGACAGCAGATAGGCCCCACCACTACTGAATTAATGTTTTGCATAAAAAGAGAGGTAATCCCTAGGGCAGTAGGATCGCAGACTAAAAAGTACTTCGGTAAAAGTGGCCACCTTGCACTGAATGGGGGAAACGAGCTTCCAGAGGCAGTGGTGGAAGGTGTCTATGGAGTACGGGTCAGGAGGGGTTGGACAGCCCACAAGTCTCAGCCCTCCTCCTTTCACATTTGTAGGTTGTCTCCAAACACCATGGTGACCCCCCATAAGAAGAGCATGCTAGGAAATGGGAACTACGATGTGAACGTCATAATGGCAGCACTTCAAACCAAAGGCTACGAAGCTGTCTGGTGGGACAAGCGCAGGTAATCTGAACCAGGCCTGACTTGAGAAGTGGCACGAGTGGGGAGGTGTTCCCAGCAGGGGACCTTGGGGAGTTGGCTGATGCCGTTCCTCTTCTGCAGGGATGTCAGTGCCATTGCTCTCACTAACGTCATGGGCTTCATCATGAATCTGCCCTCCAGCCTGTGCTGGGGTCCACTGAAGTTGCCTCTCAAAAGGCAGCACTGGATCTGTGTTCGAGAGGTGGGAGGTGCCTACTACAACCTCGACTCCAAACTGAAGATGCCCGAGTGGATTGGAGGCGAGAGCGAGCTCAGGTACCTGTTGTGAATGTGCCAGGCTTCTTCCTTGCATGTGTTGGGCAAGTTGAACCTACATTTTAGTAACTTGACAAAGGAGATGAAATCTCTAGCTCCTCGGATCCTCTCTCTGCCTTGTTTAGAATTAGGGTCTTGGACTAGAAAGAGCTGAATCTTAGATGGCCTGTAAGGATGTGAAGTCCGTCCCTTTGGTATAGAAGTTCCAGCACCCAGAATGCTGGCCTTCTGGTCTGGTAGGACTGGCATCGTAACATTCTCGATGCTTAGATAACCGGGATGGTATAGCTGCCAGTTCAGAAGAAAGACCTTTAGACCAGAGAGGGCTAAATTTCCCTCAGATGAAACAAAAAACTTAAAAAAAAAAAAAAAGATAAATCCCTTACTTGAGTACTTTGGGCCAGCTGTTCCTCACAGAACTAGATGGTGTTGAGTGAAAATTAACTGGGCAAGTGGAGGGGGTAGCCAGATGTGGAACCCTGCAAGAACAGATCCTTTCTCCAGTATCTTTAGGACTGCTAAGTGTGTAAATGATGAGGTCAGTGGTGAGCACACGGCCCTGAGACTGGAATTTGCAGTTTTACCAGCATTTCATTTTCTCTTTCATCTACCCTTTGTTCCCATAGGAAATTTCTCAAGCATCACTTGCGAGGAAAGAACTGTGAACTCCTGCTGGTGGTGCCAGAAGAGGTGGAGGCCCGTCAGAGCTGGAGGGCTGATGTATAATGCAGTTCTGCCCAACCTTCCCTCACCTCGGCCCCCCAAGTCCTCGTCATGTGCTGTGGCCTATACAGTGGGTCTGCCCTTGCCACTTCCCCAAACATCTCATTGGGTTTCCCCCTCAGATTTGACAGTGCAATAGGACAGATGTGTGGACTGTTACAAGAACCAGCCACCCAGCTTTACTCATTCCTGGGACAGGAAGGTAGGAGCTCTGTGTGCTTAGGGCAAGCTATGAAGACTCTTGTTTAAGAGAGGAGAAAGGAAGGTGGGTCCTGGTTTATTTTCCTCATTCCTACGAGAACTTGACAGAGGCTCTGCTGGAGTACACTGCTGCTGTGACTCACCTGGAGATGCTGCCTCCACTTCCCCTTTCCTGGCTACCAGTGGGTCTGAAGACCGAGTACATGCAAAGCCCATGTAACTGGCTTGACGGACCCAGAACATATGGGCCTCTCAGGAAACCATCTCCAAAACCCCAGCAGTGGTACAGTATGCCATCTCCAACCCTCAACGCCACCCATTACCCATTACCCATTTTTATGGCCATCCTTGGAGTTTTCTAATGAAAAGTTCTCTAGTATTCCATGCCGGGTGGTTGAATCCTGCAATATCCTAGTGAAACAGGGTGAGCTAGATACCTAAGAGGACTTGACGGCAGCCAGACTGGGGCAGGCATGGATGGCCTGTTGGCCCCACTCCAGCACTGTCCCTACCACTTCACTACATGGATTTAGGAGGCTCTGGGGCAAAGGTCAGTCTTCCCAGCTGACACACTCCGGCAAAATCAGGAAACAAGTCTGCTTTCAATGTCTAATTCCACTAGTTTGAGACACAGTTGGGTGAGGAAAGTATCCTGAAGATAAGCTTCTCAGAGATTAACAGCAGCTAGAATTGGTACACGTCCTAGGCTCTGAGTCACTATAGTGACAACAATCAGAATCCTCAAGTTGGGTATTAACTTGCATTGCTATAGGACCTGGATTTGTCATCTTTTAGTTTCCTTTACAAATCAATGAAAATTGATCCACCCCCTACCTCTTTAAATAGTTGTAGGCCACTTTTCTCCTATAACTTTGGAAAACAAAAGAGAAGGAGGGGAAGTATCTTACCACACTGTGTGTCACCTAAGTGGTTGTGGTTGCCTTGAGGCAGGTGGGCAGGCAGGGATGGTCTGTCTACCCCTTACAGATCCATAGTCTTGGCAGGTCTGAGAGCCACCCCACTGGCCAGATGTCTCCAGCAGCAAAGCCAGCCTGGGGCTTGCATGTCAAGCCTGAGCAAGCTTAACAGGATGAAGCTGAGGCTTTCTCCCCACTGTGACTGGAGTGCATGTTTACACCAGCACTTTTTCTGCACATGTATCTTCAATCCAACAAGGCCGTTTTTTTATGCTGAGTAACAGAGGCCACCAAGCAGCTATCGCATCACACCCTCTTGGCAACTGGCTGCAGTCTCTTCTGCACCATTTTCCACACCAGACCTGCTTGGCACCACAGGGAGCTCTTTACCCCTGCACAATGACATTCCAACCACCACCAGCCAGAAGTTACAGCCAACCTGATTGTCATAAGCAGGACCTTGGGTCCATGGGCACTGTCCGTGATAGTAAGCCATTTACTGGGAGGAGAGGAAAGTCCTCTCCACTAATCTGCTTGGGCCTGTGCAAATGGCACTTCAGAGGAGTCCCTGTGCACTTGGGAGTCCATGAGCCAATGGGATATGCAAAGACGCTTAAACATTTCAGGGCTGGTTTCTCTGTTCATATCCAATTCTGGTGCTTAGGAACAGGGACCCATGCTGATGCCCAAGGGCAAAAAGCCCCACTTCCTTTAAGGAAGGGGGCAGGCCTGACCCTGATGCCCAAAAAGGGGCAACCCTAGGCTTTTTGTTTTTCTTGCTTTTATTCCTTTTTTTGTTGGCCTTGTGCTGGGTTTGTTTACAAAAGATGTATTTTGTTTAACCAAATATTAAAAATGGAAAACTGTACATAAATCTCCTTCCTGTCTGTCTGAATTCTGTAATTACGTATGGAAGAGGAAGAAAGTAAACTTTAGTGTGATGAGACTTTAGAAGAAAAACTCACCATCATAAGCCATCTTTTAGAGTTACATGGTGCTTTGGTCAAACCTCTCACCTCAAAAATCCAAACAAAATATTCACTGAGTAGGATTTGATTCAAAAGCCTGAGGCATTTTTCAGTTTAGAAAAAACTAGGCTCAACAATCAAATCCTAATGTAAGGACAGTTTTCTTTTCTAGCACTGAGATGTGAGCAGTGTTTTTCTCTGCTTGACAAGGTCAAGATCACAGAGTAGAGGGCCTACTAGATTTGAATTCAGATCCAGCATTTCCTATGCAGTCTGGTAGATTAACCTTTCTGTGACTGATTCCTCTTTATAACAGGAATAGTACTATACCCTAAATAGTATTATTCTGATAAAATACACACCAAAGGCTCAGTATTGTTAATAGCACAGTGCAAATAAAACTTTCCATTATGTTAAATGGAAAAACTGCAAGGTTCAAAGACAGGACTATAGTTGGATTCATAGTCAGCTTGTCATTTTTAAAAGACCAAACCAAAGAAGTTCTGTTTGCCACCCCCTCCCTAGATCAGAAATTAGTACTATGTCATTCCCTAGAATTCTTTATGACTGTATGTCACTGTAAACTGTACAAGTACATGGACCGAATCCTTTGTTGGCAGATCTGAAAAGGATTAGCCTGAATTCAGGGCAAAGATTGCTATTAAGAGGTTCTTAGCCAAAAATGACCTTTTTCACTTTTGGAAGTTTAACTAACTTGGACCTAAGGAGTCAAATAGTGTTAAATGCTAGCGCTAGCTTAGTGAGAAAAAAATGTGAGAGGCAGTCTAAATAAATGATTTCAAGATGTATATCACAAGTACATAGATGACACTTTCCATTGGAATAATTTTTAATATTTAAATACAAAAAGTGAGCACTTACTTTTTTTCTTTTTTAGACAGGTCTCTCATAGCCAAAATGGGCAGAGGAAATGAGCTGCTGCTCTGTCCTCCACAGTCCCCATCCTGTGGTTGAAGCTGCTGCCCGGCCCTCCCTCCTTTCCAACACAGAAATTCACAGTGGCTGCTTTACACTACGGCTGTAATGCATTATGTGTTTCATATTGTGTGCATGTCCCTCCCCAACATCTCCATGCTTAAAAACAAAAATGGTGAGGGGTACCTCCTTCCCAGTGGCATCAGTTCCTATGCCACAATGGGATAGTGAAATCCTCCGGTCGTAAGTGATTTAGTGAAAAAGGGGGTAGAAGGCCAGAGCTGGAGTAACCGTCTGCATTGCTGCACTCTTGCTATCAGAGTGAGAACAGAAGAAATGGGACAGCGTGGAGGGCACAGTTGCAAGTTGGGAGTCTCCGTGAGACACTGGGGAGAATTCTCCCCACCAGGTTTAGATAGATCAATGTGCCAAAGTTTAAAAAAAAAAAAAAAAAAAAAGGAATCCAAATAATCAGCAGTTCAAACACTATTGAATTTTCAAACTTGTCCCAAGACAAGTCATGTAGCAGTAGCAATCTAGATTTTTCCAGGAAGTGAAGGTAGAGCCCCTGGCATTCCTCCTGAGAGCCCTGTGTTAGGCCCTAAAAGTATCTGGAAAAGAAAAGGAGGAGTATAAGGATCATACAAGCCTAGGGATTGCATTTTCACTACACCTGACAAGGCAGACCAGCTCTACACAAACTGCTGAGCAGAGTCAGGCACCACCTAGAAGAACATGGGCGGGACCCCAATCTCTACCCAGACATAACTGCTGGTCTACCCGTGCAAGGAAATCAACAACTTGCATCTCCACCACTGACAATAAGCCCAGGGGCTGGGCTCACCTGCCTCTGCTGCAGTTGTTGCTGCTGCTCCATTTGCAACTTCTCAGTCTCAAAGACAACAGGAAGAACCAGGATCATGAAGGAAGTGGTCCCAATCCACAAGGCTGCCCTGGAAAACCTGCAGAGGGAGTGTGATTATGACAGAGAGGCACAAAAACAGATCGCCCCACCAAGAAGGACCCAGTAACCAAACCTCTCACTCTCCCATGTCTTCCATAGGTGTGTTCTACCCCAACCTTGCACCGCACTCCCACCAGAAACAGGACGAGCAGTTTTGCTGGCCGTTCATCCAGTGATGGCACTTCTAAGATTCTGAGTACTTACAAAGCTACTCATACAGCACATTAATTACCTCACGTGATGTGAACCAATCTCCCAATGACCCTGCCCCATAAGAACTGCCACTTTAGGAAAGAGGAAATTGGGACCAAGAAAGGTTAAGGTACCCACCCGCCCAAGGTCACTCAGGGATCTAGGTAGCAGGCTGGCCTCCAACCCCGGTCTGCTACTTGCGAAGCCCAGGTTCGTTCACGGAACTTCAGTCACCCCAGGCACACCCCAACGTTTCTGCCTTCGTCCCTTACCTGTACATTTTTTGAGCCACAAAGAGGGAGAGATCAAAAGTGGCTCCAGCCGCGGACCGGACCCTCTCTGGGAACATCTCCGTCAGACCCCACAGTCTCTCCGACAGGGTCTCATCTAGCTGTGGTGGAGGCGACGCGGGTCTTGATCCAAGCAACGGCAACAACCCCCTGGGGCGAGGGCACCCCCCCCAGCCCGGTGGGGGCCCTAACCCCGCCTCCTGGTGAAGACACCTCCCCCCCCGACCTCTCCGGGCCCCGCGACGCGCCTCCGTCCGAAGCCCGCAGCACGCGGGGCTCACACCCCCGGGTGGGCCGCTCCCCGCCCGCAACTTCGCACCCCGTCCCACACCGCAGGGCCCCAGTACCTCCTCGTCGTCTTCCTCCTCCAGCTCCTCTTCGGTCTTCTCGGCATCGCCTTTCGGAAGCAATTCGTCCGGGGACAGGGGCACCCCAGGGCCGCCAGCGGCGGCGGCGGCGGCCATGGCTGCGGGGGAACACCGGAAGCGGAAGAGAGGAGACGAGTGAGCGCCCCTGGCGGGCAGAGCGGCTCTTCCGGGAGCCGGAGGCCGAGGTGCTGGGGAGAGCGACACCTTCTGGCCGGCCGACCTCGGCTTTCGGTCAAGAAAGAAACACCTGGGAAACTGCTTCCGCGGTAGTTCTCTTCGGTTTAGGATGGACCCAGAAACCTGCATCTTAATAAGCTCCCAGGGGTCACACTGAGACAAAAATAACCCAGTCTCATTTCCCCGAGGGGTGTGTTACTTGGTAGGAGTTAGATATTTGGAGGTTTATTGGTCTTTCTGGAAAACGTCAAGTGAACAGTACCTATGTACTAAGACAGGCAAGAGTTAGCACTTAAGTACTCAGCGCTTAAGTACTTGAATACCATTGTGTGTGTGTGTGTGTGTGTGTGTGTGTGTGTGTGTGTGTGTACACTCACTCAATCATCACAGCAGCCCACTGAGCTATGTACTATCATCCCTCGTTTAGAAATGAGGAAGTTGAGGCACAGTACAGGGGTGCTGCAAGTCTTCCTGGAGGATAGATTTCTACAAGTGTTTGCTGGCCAAAAAGCACGAACATTTAGTATTTTGCTAGATATTAGATAATTACCCTCAAAATTATATCATATACTTTCATAGTTGTAAATGGAAGTGTCCTTTTCCCCCACACCATCCCCAGCCTTAGGTATTATCTATATTTTGATTTTTTGCCTTGATGGGTTAAATGCTTCTTTTTATAAGGGGCCACACAAGTTCTTAATGCAAGGGTGATTTGATAGACACTTTGACCAGCTGACTGTGGGATCAGGGAATCTCAGGACTGAACAGTCATCTCTATCTGAGGCATGATGATGTCCTTTGTCCTGTGCCCACATAACAAGGAGCAGGTAGGTTTGCGCTTCCTCCTGTAATAATCCTTGGTCCTTTTCAGCTCTGAACAGGGAAGCCCTGACAATAAAAGCGTACTTACTTTATTTTTCCATTAAAAAGTTTAAAAAAAAAAAACGGCAAACCCAATCTATGATCAGGATTAGTGATTCCCTTTGAATACCTTGGAGGAGATATTTGGTAAGGGGCAGGACAGCGGCTTCTGGGGTGCTGGTAAAGTTCTATTTCTTGACTTAAGTGGTGTTTACCTGGGTGCGTTCATTTTAGACAATCTATCAGGTTGTACACTTATGAATTATGCTCTTTTGCATTTGTTAAAATTGCTTAAGTTGGCTAGCACTACATAAATGTAAGGGCAGCTTAAGAGCCCAGTACCAATGGTTTTCAATTCTCTTGTAGGCTCTTTTAGGGAATGCTGGAAGACCAACACTCTTGAAGGTAAAGAAGGCTATCTTTTTTTTCTTTTTTTTTTTAAAGATTTTATTTGTGAAAGACAGAGAGAGAGAGAGAGAGAGAGAGGCAGAGACACAGGCAGAGGGAGAAGCAGGCTCCATGCAGGGAGCCTGACATGAGACTCAATTCCAGGTCTCCAGGATCAGGCCCCGGGCTGAAGGCGGCGCTAAACCGCTGAGCCACTGGGGCTACCCCTCTTTCTCTTTTTTTAAAGTAGGCTCCACACCCAACCTGGGGCATGAACTCACAACCCTAAGATCAAGAGCTGCAAGCTCTACCAACTGAGCCAGCCAGGCACCCCTAGAGAAGGCAATCTTAGATGCAAGGTACAGGGATTAATGCCTCTAAGTGGAAAGTCATGATACTAATGTGGAGAGGTTTTAGGAAAACTTTAACCAACTAATTTTGTTTATATTCACAAGAGCAATATATTATTAAAACAAAACAAAACAAAACAAAACACCTGGGTGGCTCAGTTGGTTGGGCATCTGCCTTTGGCTCAGGTCATGATCTGAGTCCTGGGATCCAGTTCCATGTCTGGCTCCCTGCTCAGCGGGGAGCTGCTTCTCCCTCTGCCCCTCCTTCCTGCTTATTCTATTAAATACATAAATCTTTAAAAAAAAATAAATGTTTAAGAATAAAAAAACTTTCAATATTTAGATCACTACAAAGAGATAAGAAGAAAGGGAATCATGCAGTACAGAGTATTGAAAGCCTTGGGAGAGGTGTGTTGGCCTAGAGAAGGCAAAGTGAGAAAGGAAGCCAAAGGCTGGGACCCTGTGGAATCAGACATTTCAAGGTCAGCGAGTACTTAGTGGCAATCATAGACAGTAGACAGGCAGTTGCCAGGGCCTGGAGGAGAGGAAAACTGAAATGGCCAACCAAAGAGTTCACAGGCTGGCCAAGGCAGCTGCGACTTCTCAGAGAATATTCAAAATTCTGCTGGTTTTCAGAATACTGTCTGCCACCATGTTTCTAGAAGATACTATTTATGCATGACACCATAATAACTCAGTGTTAATTCAATGTTTTGCAGAACTCAAGGTTTCATCACAAAGCCAGCTGGAACTAGTCAGGGCACTGACCTCCCCTTAGAGCCCAACAAAATGCAGTTAACCCTCCCTTACTTCATAACTTCCTTTGTCTGATTTTGAGTCACATAGTTTCTCTCCCCCTTACTCAGACCCTTTTCCACTTGATTTGAAAAACCCCTGGCCCTAAAAAAACAAACAAAAAGACCTGGCCCTCCTGCTTCAGGGGGGTGGACTTGAGGCTTGTCTTCTCATCTGGCTGCCTTGAGAATAGACTCTTGCTTTACTGTACACTCAAGCTCTCAGCGATCAGTTTTACCTTGCATCGGGCACATGAATTTGGGTTCAGTTACAAAATGGGGAATTACTGTCTGATGGATATAGTTTCAGCTTTACAACATGAAGTATCTAGAGATGGATGGTGGTGATGGGTATATGACATTATGAATGTATTCAGTAGCAATGAAATATCTAATTAGGGCAGCCCAGGTGGCTCAGTGGTTTGGCAGTACCTTCGGCCCAGGGCCTGATCCTGGAGACTCGGGATCGAGTCCCACGTCAGGCTCCCTGCATGGAGCCTGCTTCTCCCTCTGCCTTGTGTCTCTGCCTCTCTCATGAATAAACAAAATCTTTAAAAATTAAAAAAAAAATGTCTAACTAAAAATGGTTAAAATGGGGGCGCATGGGTGGCTCGGTCGGCTAAATATCTGTCTTCAGCTCAGGTCATAATCCCAGAGTCCTGGAGTCAAGCCTTGCATAGGGCTCCCCGCTAAGCAGGGAGCCTGCTTCTCCCTCTCCCTCTGTCTCCCACATTATGCTCTTTCTCTCTCTCTCTCAAAAATAAAATCTTTTTTAAAAAATGGTTAAGATGGTAAATTTTACATTATATGTATTTTGCCATGATAGAAAAAAAATTTTAATTAAAAACAAAAAGAAAGGGGACGCCTGGGTGGCTCAGCCATTGGGTGTCTGCCTTTGGCTCAGGGCGTGATCCTGGAGCCCTGGGATTGAGTTCCGCATTGGGCTCCCCCGCATTGGGCTCCCTGCACGGAGCCTGCTTCTCTCCCTACCTGTGTCTCTCATGAATAAATAAAACCCTAGAAACGAACTAGGGGTGGTGGAAGGGGAGGAGGGCGGGTGTTGGAGGGGAATGGGTGACGGGCACTGAGGTGGACACTTGACAGGATGAGCACTGGGTGTTTTTCTGTATGTTGGTAAATTGAACACCAATAAAAATTAATTTAAAAAATAAATAAATAAATAAAACCCTAAATAAATAAATAAAATCTTTAAAAAACAAACAAATAGAAGGGATGCCTGGATGGCTTCGTGGTTAAACGTCTGTCATTGGCTCAGGTTGTGATCCCAGCATCCTGGGATCCAGTCCCACATAGGGCTCCCAGCGAGGAGCCTGCTTCTCCCTCTGCCTGTGTCTCTGTCTCTGCCTCTCTCTCTGTGTCTATCATGAATAAATAAGTACAATCTTTTAAAATAAATAAAAAACAAATAAAAATTTAGAACTACCAAAAAAGAGAAAGAAAGAAAGATGGGGGGAAGGGGAGCCTTCTTTCCCCACCTAAAGAGGTTCAAGGAGGAGCTGCTGGAGAGGAAGAGGGGAAATTGGAGTGGCTTCATTAAAGGTTTCAGGGAGAAATGCTGAGAGGCAGCAAAGACCATGTAAGACACGACTGATGCCAGGCCAGGGGACACAGTGGGAGAGTAAGGAGACCAGCAGAGGTGCTAAGGAAGGAGTGTGCCCCTTGAAGGCGCACAGCTGATTCTTCCATCTGGATGGACATGGAGTTGGTGTGTTCTGGAACCCTGGCCTCTCACTCCTTTCCTACCCCATCCCTCAAGTCCATGATTTTGCCTTTCCTGCTTCTGTCCTGCCAGAACTTGAAATTGGTGATACAGCAGTTCTTGCTGTGGGTCTGTGGGCGGGCAGAGATCCCATCCCGCTGAGAATCTCAGGGAAGCTGTAAGGCCCTCCCATAAGGAACACACACGAGCAGGTATCTGTACTCTTGTGCAGATGGACCCCTTGTGAGGCCTCAAACTGTTTGACTCTGCCTGCCTAATCCTGCACCCGCTCCCTGACACGCCCAGAGCTTTGGTGTAGCTCCTCTGTAACTGCTTCCCCTGACATGCAGCACAGCAATTTGCAAAATTGTTGGTAGTATCACAAGAGATAATGTCAAGGAGATAATAGCACAATTTCCTTGCATGGCCCCTAAGTAACAGATTTGGTTAATAAAGGCTTTGAAGGAGGAAGAACTTAACTGGAACCTGAAGGATGTTTCTGACTAGAAAGGTAAGAACCTGAACATAGATAGCATCTCAGTGGGGGAAAAAACACAAGGGTTGGGGTGGTGAGAAACGGCGACCTTCCTCTTTTCGCCTAGGCAGAGACCCCCCATCCATCAGTAAACACTGGTGGGCTCCACCTTCACTTCAGTCCAGAATCTGACCACTTCACCTCCTCTCCTGCCACCTGCCTGGTCCCAGCCTGGCCCCTTTCACTCTCTTCTCTTCACACAGAAGCCAGAGGATCTTTTTTAAAAATTGATTGGGGCACCTGGGTGGCTCAGTCAGTTTGAGTGTCCGATTCTTGATTTCAGCTCAAGTCATGATCTCAGAGTTCTAAGACTGAGCCCTGTGTTGGGCTCTGTGCTCTGCAGGGAGTCTGGTGGAAGTTCTCTCTCTTCTCCCTCTGCCCCTTCCTGCTGCACATTCTCTCTCTAAAATAAATACATCTTTAAAAAAAATAAATAAAAGTCCTTCTGGATGCAGAACTGTCCCACATAATGGCTCAGCCCTCTCAGATGGCGGGGCGATGCGGAGACCCACATCATTTTGACAACGAAATCCGCCCCTGATTCCCAAGGTCTTGGTCCGGGCTCCATTCCCTCCAGCTGCGTCACCTTGAGGGGGTTCATTATTCATCTAAAAACAGGGAACAAGGGATCCCTGGGTGGCTCAGCAGTTGAGCATCTGCCTTAGGCCCAGGAAGTGATCCTGGAGTCCTGGGATCAAGTCCCACATCGGGTTCCCCACATGGAGCCTGCTTCCCTCTCTGCCTATAATCTCTGGCCTCTCTGTGTGTGTCTCTCTCTCTTTTTTTTTTTTTTTTTTTAAGATTTTATTTATTTATTCATAGAGCTGCAGAGAGAGAGAGAGGCAGAGACACAGGCAGAGGGAGAAGCAGTCTCCATGCAGAGAGCCCAATGTGGGACTCGATCTAGGGTCTCCAGATCACGTCCTGGGCTGCAGGCGGCGCTAAACCGCTGCGCCACGAGGGCTGCCCTCTGTGTGTCTCTCATGAATAAATAAAAAAATAAAATCTTTAAAAAAATAAATAAAAGCAAGGGACAATAACCAACCTGAATTCTATGAGATTTAGCAATAGGTGTCCGGCATCAAGGGCACTCAATAAATGGTTGCCAACAATACCAGACTGAGAATAAGCCAACTTTCAACTGCTCCCATTATTTGTACCTGGAGATTTACATCCTGCTTACATTTGTAGCCTCCAATTGCTTCTGAGTTATCCTCTCCTGTATCAGAAAGTGAAGTTAAGGGCTGGAGCTTTTCTCTATCTCCCCTTCAGCTGGCCCATTAGAGGCCGTCCCCACCAGCCCCTCCCTTTCACCAGGAGCTGGCAATCAGTAAGCTCTCACACTTCTGCTGTAGGATTCTGGACCAGTTTCTGAAACTCCAGGAATCTGGTTCCTGACCTGCAAGGACACCTGCTGCCAGTCCCCACTTTACAGGGCTGAGCAGAGGAAGACAAGAGGAGGATGGCAAGGTGCTGAGTCATGTCCCATGCAATTAACAGGCTTTCAGAAACCACTGACCCCAGGCTAAAGCCCTGGGGTCTCTGTCCCCATCTCCGTGCCTTCCCCCCCTTAACTTTGGGAGCTGAGTTCTCTCTTATTGACTCCCTCCTCCAGCCACAGCAGCTTGGCTCACACTGACTTAGGCACAAATTCCCTCTCTAGGAATGAGCCCCCCACCTAACCACTCGGTCCCTGCCAGGTCCAAGCTAGTCCCAAACCTCTGAACGACTTCAGAGGAATTTGGGCAAAGAGATTCTGTTCCAGTCAACCTCTGCCAATGCCCAGGAAGCTGGAATGCTTCTGCGACGGTGACATTTCCCCACAACTTAAAAATTCTGTCTCTGGACAGCCAAACAGAGGTTTAGACTCCAGGCTCCATTTACTTCTTCGAGAACTGCTGCTGCCATTTCTCAGTCACTTTGGCCACAGATCAATTGCATATCATCATTTAATTCTTAGAAAGTAGTGTGAACAGGAAAGTAGCACAAAAATATAGTGTTTGCCAAGGGAGGCTGGTGCCTGCCACTGAGAGGCCGAAGCCAGAAGAGGTTGTAAATTTGTAGAATGAGTATTCTTTAAAGGACAGAGAGAGTAGCCTGGGAGGCAGAGAACTGGGAGGGCCATTCATCCTAGGCCCCTAATACAAGGCTCTTTAGAACGACTGGTGCCACAGCACCAGCATGAGGGGTGAGACAGTGAACTCCAGTGGCTTCGGCAAACAGCATCAGTCCAGGGAGAGGGAGCCCGGGATGGCCCATTCGTACGTGAAGTAACCCCTGGACAGCACCCCAGGGCTCGTTCCTGCTTACCGCCCTGGACTGGAGTCCTGGTTTCTGCCAATATGCTGTACCTTCCCGCTGCCAACCCGATGTGGCCAGTGCCTTTGGGCCCCACTATATGACACTCTCTCCCAGGACCTGATCCAGCAGTTCAGCTACAAAAAACTCTCAGCCACATCCCCCTCCTCTGGTCGATGGGCTTCTCCCTTTCCTCCTGACAAATGTCTTCAGGGTGATTCATTTCCTCCTGTGACTGATGCTCTTCAGCTCCTCCAATTCCTTCTCCATTAAGTGGGACTCAGCAGTGGTCTCAGACAGCTGAAATTAGGGCAGCAGACCATTAGAAAGAAGGATCCAGCAGAAAGAAGGACCCCTCTGGGCTGTGATCTGCCAGCAAGGGCAGCTGCATGCACCGGGAAAAGGCCCCCATGGCCTCTCTCTCACACTACCCTGACCTTTCCCATAGGAATTCCTTTGACTTGGGCAGAATCAACCACCTGGCAACCGGGGGCTGCCAGTACATAAAGAACAGTCACAACCCACTGTCTCCACACTGACATTTTGGTCACCTACAATTGATCGCAGGGCATTCACTGCCTTAAAGACAGCAGCCCTCAGGGCATGAAAAAGGTAGATAATGGACCATTTTAAGGATAAAGAATTAGCGTCTGAGTTGTTTCTGAGCTATAGCTCACATAATGGTGATTAGGGGGGAAAATGTTTGAAAAAGAATGCCACTTCCCTCACTAGGATGGTTCAGTGGACTTTAGAGTAGAAGATGGGAGATATTTAGGACAGGGACAGAAACTTTACTCTCCAAATCAGAGGTCAGCTTACTGCGGAAAAAAAGAGCTACGCTTCTGGGCAATTCTCTATTCCAAGTGCTTTATGTAGAGGCAGATCCTGTTATTGTGCCTACAGTATTGATTGAAACTAAGTTTCTACACAGGAGCAGTGAAACCATTTGCTAAAGTTACAAAGCCAGTGGTGGAGCCACACGAGGAACCAGGAGGGTTAGCTCCAGGACCTGTGACGGCACAAGCTCTCCTGCCCCGGTCAGCTCTCACCTGCTCTCACCTACAGTCCTGGTCCCAACGGCCTGCTGGGCCTTCTTGAGCAGGCCCAAGAAATCAATACCAGCACAGAGCACACTCCTCAGCAGGTCGGTGCCCGGTCCTGGAGAATGTCCGCTTGGTATGGGGCACTGCCAAGCCTTTCTGCCTGGAATGCCTTCATCCCACCCTCCGTGCCTCACTTTATTCTTCCACATTCAGCTCAGACATCCCTTCCTCTGGGTCCCTCCTGACTCAGCAGAAGGACCTGCTCTCTCCCACGTGCTGATGCCACAGCTGCACAGACTCCAAGTGTTGCTCTTACCCAGAGAGCACTGTCACTGTGTCTATTGTCCATCTCCCTGCTAGACTTGTGAGGCCTGGCAAGTAGGGACTCCGGCTAACTTCCATCTTTGGATTCCAAGCAACTTACCAGGGGACAAATGGGCATCTAGGGGTATCGGCTGAATGGAATGGCCCCTCGGTGGGGCCTCCCTGAAAGGAAAGCCTAGGGGTCCCTTCCATTCCCCTCCTCACCATGTCCAGCAGGATGTCCACCTTTAGCCTCAAGAGATTGTTTTCTTCCTCCAACTGCTGGTTCCGCCTGCGGAGCCGCTGAGCCTCCCTCCGGTCCACATCTTCACTAATCCCCGTCTCTGGTGGAAGGACAGAATCAAAGGTTACACGGGGGCTTTCCTCCCACAGTCTTGTTGGATACGATGGCAGACGTCAGCCCACCTGCTATCCACTGGCCATTTTCAAACTTCAGGCTTTGGCCCGCCAGGTTCATGGTGGGGGTTCCATAATCCAGGCCCAGCTCGACCTCCTTGGTTGATCGATCCAGCTGTGGACAAGACATTGGCTGGGAGCCCAGAGACGCCAGTCCCAGCACCTCTCCCACTAACTGTACTACCTCAGGAATTCATTTCTTTTCTCAAATCATCACCAGGCACATTTCATAACTTTTGTTCAAAGTCAGAAAACCAAAGAAGGTACAATAAACACTTTCAAACCAGAAGAAACACCCACTTTATTATACATGTTTTCTGGAAAAACTATATATGCCTAAATTTGAATTATTTGACATGGGCTGGGCACTTAATAGTTAAGAAATCCTACTGTAAAGTTTAATAAAGTAGAAAATTGTTTTTAGAGGTGGTGAGCCCCTAAAATATCCCTCGCTTACCATGGAGCAATAAGGTCTCATAAAAGGTGTGAAATGCTAACACCCAATCTTTAATTGTAGCTGGTCTGTAATGTGGTTTTCAGTTTCTACAACTCACTTAGGAACCAGGCTGTGGCAGGACTGGGACTGGGGGATTCTGGGATGAATGCAACCAGCCCTGCCCTTGAGGAGCTGCATCTAGAACTTCAACACACCTTGAATGCCATTAATGGTAGCAAAACATCATCCTTTGAGAATGAATTTGATTCTTAGACATGATTAAAATCAATTCCTGGCCAAGTCTTGGTAATAAAGTGAAGGCAAGTTGGCTAATACCATTTAGAGGCAAATCATGCTGAGATTGACTGTCTTACTAGGGTCTTGAACACACTCTGACAATGATTTCCAAACAGGAGTTTAAAAAAATTTTTTTTAAGTTTATTTGTTTAAGTAATCTCTACACCCAACACAGGGCTCAAACTCATGACCCCAAGATAAGAGTTGCATGCTCTCCTGACTGAGCCATCCCAGGAGTTAAAAATATTTTTAACAATAGCAATCATGTGATTCAGAAGGATGTCCTCCTTACAGGGATGCCTCCGTAGGACCACACTTTCCATCAGAGGCCAGGCTTGATGCTCCAGTCACTACACACTGGGATTGGCCCAGTAGTGATACTCACATTATGCAGGTTGGAGAGAGAAGCGGACTTCCGAGGGGGCGTTTTCTTAGGACTGAACGTATTCCCAAAGAGAGGCATCTTTGGCCCGATGAAGGAAAGGTCGATGCTCCCTTCTCCTACCATCAGAAAATGTCACGGATACAAACATGGGTCAATGACCTTACACCACCATCTTTAAGTCATGAAAACATACATCTTATCATGTGGCTTTTTTTAAATTTATTTTTTATTTTTTTATTTATGATAGTCATACAGAGAGAGAGAGAGAGAGAGAGAGGCAGAGACACAGGCAGAGGGAGAAGCAGGCTCCATGCACCGGGAGCCTGACGTGGGATTCGATCCCGGGTCTCCAGGATCGTGCCCTGGGCCAAAGGCAGGCGCCAAACCGCTGCGCCACCCAGGGATCTCATTATCATGTGGCTCTTAACAATCCTGATGATGGCACCCGTGTGCCAAGAGCTCACTATGGGCCAGGGAGGATGCTAAATGAACCCTTTGCATGAAACACCTCAACTCTCACAGCCACCCTTTGTTTACTTCTCTTATTATCCCATTGAACAGATGAGGTTTAGAAAGAGTAAGGTCCTAAGTGGGAGCTAGCATTTCAGCGCAGGTCTGTGTGGCTCTACAACTTACTCACCAGGGACAAGGGCCTAACTTGCCTATTTGAAGTTTTGTCACAAGTTGACATCACAAGTGGACATCATCAGGGCACCTGGGTGGCTCATCAGTTTAGTGTCTGCCTTCAGCCCAGACCATGATCTCAGGGTCCTGACATCGAGCCCCACATTGGGCTCCCTGCTCAGTGGGGAACCTGCTTCTCCCTCTCCCCCCTCCACCCCACTTGTGCTCTCTCAAATAAATTAAAAAAAAAAAAAAGTTGACATCACCAGATTTACAGTTTAGAGCAAGGAAGGCAATCCTGCTCATTCTTGTATGCTGGTAAGAATCACACCTAGGGGCAGGAGGTCCTGCCCCTTTGTGAAGGGCATTGTGAAGAAACGAAGCTGTATTTATACTTCAGTTTCAGAGTGATAATGGTGCCCCTTTACTCAGTCCTATGTCAGAAGGTCACGTGTCCTGTGTGGTAGGCGAGGCATCCAGGGGAAGGAGGAGGCCCACCCACATCATGGCAGAGCTGACACTGCCAACTGTTTGCCTTCAGCAGATTGCAACCTATGCAATTCATACAGGCCCAGTGAAGTTGATTTACTGACACTGCCCGTTTCGGGGGTGGGAAGGTGGGGTAAATATTTTTGTATATTTATGTGTAACATAGAAAAGTATACACATCATAAATGTATGGCTTCATGAATTTCAACTACACATAAGCCCCTCCCAGCCACCCCAGTCCTGTGTAGCCAGCCTCCAGATCAGGATACAGAACATTTCATCACCCTGCAAGCCTTGCCTTGGACACAACAGACCAAGTTCCAGGTCTGGCTCTGCTCTTCAACTGCATGCTAATCCCCCAAGTTACTTTGTTCCTCAGGGTTTTAACGGGGGACACTTCCCTCAGGACCTTATTAATTCTCATAACCCTTAGGCAGAGAACTATCAATATATTACAGACAAGGAAAAGGAAGTGCCTGGACGAGATGCCTTTTAAGTCATATTCAATATTCCACAAACAACTTTGGCTGAGACCCTAAGATCCTGGAACATCAGTGTGGACCCAGAGGTCCCAGCTGACCCCCTTGGCCCAAGGCAGCTGTCTTGCTAGTGAAATTCCCCGGGGGAGAGAGGGCTCGGCTCTAAGAAAGTGAATGGACAGCATCTGGGTTCCAACCACAGCTCTGACGCTCAGCCCCCCTGGGACCCTAAGGCTTAATCTTCTCTGGGCCTCGGGCTTCTTTATTTATAATCAGGGATAACAATTTATAAAAAGCCACCGCATTTGATACTCACAGCCACCCTGAGAAATACAGATCAAAGTAACTATGTCCCGGACACCAGATCGGACAATTGAAGCTTTTAGAGAAGTAACTTCTCCCCAATCACGCGGTGGAGAAATGGTGGAAGAGGTCTTCCAAGAAGGTCTGCTCCTCTGCGCTGGGGATAATCACGTCATCGATGTGCAATGCTTTACAGTCTGCAATGGGCCATAACATACATCATCCTATTTTAATCTAACAAGAAGGTGAGGGAGCAGTTTTTGGCTTTCATCGGATTCTCGAAGAGTTCAGAACTAAGCCAAGTACGTGCCGCGCAGATATCTGCCATCCGGGGCCGCGGGGCTCAACTAACGGTACAGAACCAACGTTCACACGCATGCCCTTTAATTCCCTTTGCAGCCGATTTACGGGGAGGAATTACCACCGCAGTGTATAAACGGGGAAACCCACTTGGAGAAGGGCGGTGGGGGCCTGGGGTGAACCCGCCTCTGCCCCGGGTCCCGCGCCCTCGGGCCGCCCCAGCGGCGGGGAAAGCCCTGGCTCCCCGGGGAGACGCCCGGGCGTCCAACCCCTCCTCCGGCCCTGGAGCGACGCTGGGCTCACACCCTGCGCATCCCAGGAGCCCGGCTCCAAACGCACCCCAATACCTGCGGGAAACTGCCGGCAGGGGCTCGCGTCACCCACGGCGACCACGGCTCCGGCGCTGCTCCGCCCCCCCCGCCTGTGTGCGCACGCGCATCCCCGCCCCGGACTCTTCCATCGCGGAAGGTGGGGGTGCCCGGCGTGTGGGGGTGCACAACGGAAGCCTACGCAAGGCACCAGAAACGCTTCAGGACGGCCTCCTGTGTATTAGAGCGACTTCGGAGGCGATCTCCTGGAGTCACTTACATTCCTCATGCTATATACTGGGGAGAAGAACTACACTCGCCCTCCCCACAAACCCATTGGTCTGGTCCCAGCCCCCGGGGCCGTCACCGTGGTAACGGCGTCTA
Source organism: Vulpes lagopus (assembly GCF_018345385.1). NCBI lineage: Eukaryota > Metazoa > Chordata > Mammalia > Carnivora > Canidae > Vulpes > Vulpes lagopus. Next base: position 9,977,749 of record NC_054828.1, read on the forward strand.
GCGGACGCGGAGGTGGCTCGCCGCTGTTCATTGTTGTGGGACAAGTGGAAGCGGTGACTGCGCCTAGCGTTGCCTTGAGAACGCCAGGACTCACCGTAGCAAAATGGGCCTCTCCCCGAAGTCCCTCCTCTTCCTCTTCCTCCTCCCCGACCACAAAGCAAAGGGCACCCCTTCCTGGTGGATGTGGGGGCAACAGGTGTCGAGTGTCCCATCCAGAACTTCTCGGGGGAACCGGTCCCAAGTTCGTCGGATTCCGCGGATGTTTCCAGGTAAGACGTACAGACGGACGATGACCTGCCCTGCCCTCTGCGCAGACTGCCACCTCCCCACATCCCGACTCTTCAGCTTTTACAAGCAGGGGGAACTGAGTCCCAAGGACCACTTCAAGGTGACACAGCAAGCAAGGGCAGAGAACTACTCGAGAATCAACGCCAGATCTCCCGAAGTCCTAACAGTGTATATTATTGGTTCCATTTGAAAAATAAACCCAGAGCCATTCAAGGGATATTTATTGGGTGCCCGGTGGGTGCACCAGGTCATCCATCCAGTGAAAGCCAGATCCCGTGGGCCTCTGGCTCCAAGTGCAATTATCTTCCGACTACACCCCAGTGCATTGAAAACGGAGAGTTCTATGCCCTAGAACCAAACTCTGCGATTTAATCCAGCACTATCCAATGGAAACATAATGTGAGCCATATGTGTCATTTAGAATTTTCTAGTAGCCATATTTTAAATATTTTTAAAAATCAGATTATATTGAGTATTTTATTTAATTCGTGTGTCTCAAATATTATCATTTCATCTTATCAACATTGTTTTTAATTTATTTTTTGTTTATTTGAGAGAGGACAAGCAGGAGTTAGGGGAAGGGCAAAAGGAGAGGTAGAGAGAGAATTCCAAGCACACTTACTGCTGAGCACAGAGCCTAACAGGGGCTAGGGCTGGATCTCAGAATCCTGAAATCATGACCTGATCAGAAGTTAAGAGTCCAACTGGCTGAGCCACCCAGGTGCCCCCATATAATCAATGTTTTTGAATTTATACTGCTTCAGTTTTTAAGTTTCAATTAATTAAAATTTCAGTTCTGGGAATTCCTGGGTGGCTCAGTGGTTTAGAGCCTGCCTTCGGCTCAGGGCGTGATCCTGAAGTTCCAGGATCAACTCCCACATCTGGCTCCCTGCATGGAGCCTGCTTCTCCTTCTGCCTGTGTCTCTGTCTCTCTGTGTGTGTGTGTGTGTGTGTGTGTGTGTTTCACGAATAAAGAAATAAAAATCTTTTAAAAATAATAAATAAATAAATGAATAATAAATAGAATTTCAGTTCTTCAGTGACACTCAGCAGATTCCAAGGGCTCAATTGTCACATATGTTTCGTGGCTACTGTAACACATAGATCTAGCCTTTTCCTACCTTTCTACACTTGCTCTTGTCTGCTTGAATGGTATCCTTCCCCTTTATCTAATTAACTCCTATTCTTCTTCCTTCAAGCCTTGATTACATCCATACCTAATATCAGCTCATCTCATAGCACTACATTCTCCCTTCAAAGCAATGGTCACAGGATAATAATAATAATTCACAATTATTTATATAATCATTTGATTATTGCATGTCTCCCTTAGTAGGCATAAGCTCCACTAGGGCAGGGATCAAGTCTGGCTTAGCTCACCACCAGGTCCCTAGTAAAAGCACACTGCTGGCTTCTGACGGGTACTCAGTAAATTGTCATTGAGCGGCTGAAGTTTTTCTTTTTTTTTTTTTAAATATTATTTATGGGCAGCTCCGGTGGCTCAGCAGTTTAGCGCCACCTTCAGCCCAGGGCATGATCCTGGAGACTCAGGATCGAGTCCCATGTGGGGCTCCCTACATGGAGCCTGCTTCTCCGTCTGCCTGTGTCTCTGCCTCTCTCTCTCTGTATTTCTCATGAATAAATAAATAAAATATTAAAAAAAAAAACAGAACAAAAGTCTGATTCCAAAGTCAGCAGTGTTTTAACTTGTTTAATATGCTTGAATCTCAGCTGCCAGAATCTGTGCCACACGAGGGCAGAGTGTTACTCTTCCACTCATCTGCCAGAACTGCACAGTGAGAGACATGGGCTAGATATTCAGCAAATTGTACATGAGCTAGATATTCAGCAAATTGTTTTCTCCCCCAACCTTTTTTTCTTCCCCAAGGAGAGACAGTAAAAACTTATCATGTTTCAGAGAATACTTAAAAAGGTATGATGAAAATTCAGAGGAGAACAGAGTATGTATTTTAAGCATTTATTTTAAGAACCATAATAATAGCCAATTCTTTCATTAAGGCATGAGTAAGAATGTCAAGCTAAAGCAAGAGGCTTCTTGATAGAGTCACCCTAAGGCTGCTTCTCAGAGAACATGGTATAGTTTTGCAATCATGCTGTGGAGTAGGTTGGAGGAAAGTGAGAAGCCCTGCGATGCACCTGCTGCCTCCTTACCCTCTCCCCTTCGCCTATAGAGCAAAAGGAGGAAATAATAGTGACCTGGGCCTGGGACAGCCTTTCCTGCAATCTAACTGACTTGGGACAGTGCCAAGCTTCTTTGGACTAGAAAGAAGTATGGTGAGTGAGTCTAAAATGGAATCAAATATTGAGAGTACCTAATCTATGGGGATTAATAATTTGCCTAATGGAGAAAGTTACGGAAGCAAATAATTCCGGTTCAGAATTGTAAGTGCTGTAATGGAGAGATGGAAGCAGGATTCTGAACTTCCCAGAGGAGGGGTGGTAACTAATGGCCTGGAGTATTTCAAGGTTTTCCAAAAGAGGGGCACCTGGACGGCTCAGTCACTTAAGTATCAGACACTTGATCTCAGCTCAGGTCTTTTTTTTTTTTTTTTTTTAAGATTTTATTTATTTATGAGAGACACAGAGAGGCAGAGACATAGGCAGAGGGAGAAGCAGGCTCCATGCAGGGATCCCAACGTGGAATTCGATCCCAGGTCTCCAGGATTAGGCCCTGGGCTGAAGGCTGCGCTAAACTGCTAAGCCACTGGGCTGCCCATCAGCTCAAGTCTTGATCTCAGCTCAGGTCTTGATCTCAGGGTCATGAGGCTTGGAGCCTACAAAAGAAACAAACACATTGTTTAGAAGAGAAGGTTTTCCAAAAGATATATCTCGGGATGAGTGTGGAATAGAGGGAACAGCATGTGAAAAGGCTTAGAGGTGCTAGGAGCATAGCAGAGCAGGGACCAGGAGGAAGGACAGAGGGGTAGGCATACAGGGTGCATGGCTGGGGAAAAGAGGCGGAGCAGAAGGCGAGAAAAAGAATGTGGTGAAAGAGCCCCTGGGGCGATTTTCCCACTAAACTACATTTTCTCCGTCCTTCCATTACATATGAGCTTCCTGAGGGCCCATCTGAGTCTTTTACTTCATTAGAACCAGGCCTGTGCCACCAGCTCTGGCCATGGAAGAGCCAGGAATGGTAGTCTGAACTCCTGGCCAATAGACCCAGGAAAGCAGTCCTGCTGGAGTGTTCTGAAGCCAGGAGGAAAAGTAGTGATGGGGTTGGTTTCCTGGGAGGGAGCAGGAAGCCTCAGGTAGGTCGGGAGCCTCAGGCCGAGGAGATGGACTGACCCAGTGTCATAGCATCTGAGAGCTGAAAAGGGACTTAGGGAATCTAAGCCAAATCTCTGACTTAGCAGAAGAGTCTCAGAGAGATGGGACTTTGGTGTCTTTTCTAGTTTGGGTACTGGTTTGCTAGGCGGCCGGGAGCTCTGGCCTTTTCAGCACTCTAGTCTCCTGATTTTAAATGTTAAAACAGTTTTCATGGGAACGGGGTGGGTGGGGTGTATCAACAGGAAAAGAAGAGTGTATGTCTGAAATCCTCAGAAGGGCTTGGCAAAAGGATTGCCTCCATTCTCCACGTTGCCTGCAGCCCAGCTTGCCAGATTGTGTTTTCTTTTTCTTTTTTTAAGATTTTATTTATTTATTCATGAGAGACACACACAGAAAGAGAGAGAAAGAAAGCAGGCTCCATGCAGGGAGCCTGATGTGGGGCATGATCCCAGGACTCCAGGATCATGCCCCGGGCTGAAGGCAGGTGCTAAACCACTGAACCACCCAGGGATCCCTGTGGTTGTGTTTTCTAAGATGGTTCTATGCTGTTTGTGATTTCCAGGAGGCTGGTTGAACATAAAACAAGATTGGGGTAGGAAATGAGAGGCTCTTAAGTTTACAAGAAACTGGACGATGGCTTATTTCAGTAACATGGATGTCATCAATGTCACTGCCTTGCCAATGGTACCAGTGGATGAGTACCTGACTGTATCTCTCAATGCACAGAACAAGGTGAAGAATGCTGTGAGGAAGACCCTGGAGGACAATCCACCCTGTATCCTTCTATGGTGCTGTCTACAACTCAGACCAAATACACCTGCCACAGATGTGTAACTAATGTCTGCATCTGTGACCCAAGTTATCGGCCCTCTCCTATCTGCTTGTTAATTTGTTTTCAATTAGTTAAGCCCTACCAATCCTCCAAAAGCATCTGAGACCATGACAGATGGTTTGAGTTTATTTTACTAAGATCGTCAGGAAGGGCCCCAAAGAAGAAGTGTGGAAATATTTGTTGAAAGAACAGGGAAGAAGAAGGGGGGAAAGCTCATTTTCTTCATTGTCTCATTCTTTCTCTTCTGTTTTCCTAAGAATTATACATAGCAACCAAGAAGTCCTGGTGCAGCGCTCTGCCCCTCAGACAAATGAGCTTAAGACCCAACTTTGTTGTTCTCACTCAGCTTGACCTTGCCTCTTCTCACCTGCCAGCCCTTCTACCTGGGCTCCGAGTTTGCCCTTTCTGGCATCCTCCCTCCCCCACCTCACCCCCACCCTGGCCTCTTCCAGCATCTGACTTCTCTAGCCCTGCCTTTGTTGATCTCCTCTCCCTTCTGACTCTGAGCTCTATGCCAGGGACCCTCAGAAGCCCATCTCTGGAGGACCTTAGAGCTCATCTGGCAAATAACCCTCTCAGGTTATAAATAACCCCAGGTCTTCTGGTCTCATCAAGAGCTCATTGACCTTCAAGTCCTGCTGCTGCCAGCCAAGCTGCAGGTGTCCCCTCTGCATCCCCTCATCTTCTGCACCTCTCAGAAACCCTTCTGGAGATGAGCACAAGTGATCCCATCAGGGTCTGCTTCTCAGACTCACTTTCCTGGGTCTTTTTCTAATGTCCCCTCTTTCTTCTTAATCCCTCACTCATCTCAACCTAACTAACCCATTTCACTTCCTATGCTTTATCATGTCCTTTCTTGGCATCTTCATCTGTCAAGTATCCTCCGATCTGTAAGAACCCTTGAGGGTAATGGAAAAAGGAGTGAACTCTGCTTTATATGAAGGCAGTGAGGAGTGATAGGATTATGGGGCTTCTATGAGGATATTTCCTAGACCAATTGAGTCTAAGACAGAAAGAAATGCAAACGTAAAGAGGATAACAAGAGCGGCCCTTGAGCTGAGCAGAGATTTCAATAGTGATAAACAAGGTTGAGATACTTCTAACCCAGTCATCCCTCACCTGAAAGTCTCCCTTAAAGGAACAATCCCAAACATGGAAACAGCTCTCTGACTATGTGCATCACGGCATTATTTATCATAAAAAAATTATGAACAACTTAAATATTCAATAGCCATGGGACAGTTAAATGTATTAAGGCGCATTCTCTAAATGGATTCATATAATGCCATTTAAAATATTATGAGGATTATTTAGCTCTATAGAGAATGATCATAATAATGAGCGGAAGAGAAGTCGAGTCCTGAAATAGACATTCGCTGAGATTGTAATTATGTAAAATGTATGTTATAAAAAATACTGGAAGAAAATTTCCCCAAATCCTAACAGAAGTTGTTAGCATGGTAGCGTATTGGATGATTCTTTTTATATTTTCCGAGGTGTCTAGGATATGGTTAATTTTCATTTAGACTTTATAAAGCAACTCATTTAAAATGACAAAAGAAGTGTGAATGTTTGTAAAGGAAATTGTTAAGTGAAGAGACAGCTCAGAGAGTGAGCCAGGCTAGCTAGCCCTGTCCTTTTCCTGTGTGATCAGTACCCAGAGAGTTTCCTTAGCAGACTCACCTCCCAGCCTGCCTTATTGGCTCCATACACCAGGTGAATCAAACGATTGGCGAGCTAGATCTGAGTCCCAACAGCCTGGTGAGTTACGGGTCCCGATACAAGGCTTCCTCCACTTATCTGAAAGCACATTTGCACAATGGAGATCTGAAAGATATATTTTATTAGTAAACTTTATTTTTTGGAGCAGTTTTGGGTTCAAAACAAAAGTGAGGAGAAAGGACAGAGTTCCCACATACCCCTATCTCCACACCTGGACAAGCTCCCCATCACCACAGTGGTACATTTGTTAGTTGATGAACCTGCATTGACACATCATTATCACCCCAAATTCGTTGTTTACATTAGGGTTCTCTCTTTGTGCTGTGCATTCTGTGAGTTTTGACAAATGTGCAATTACATATATCCACCTTTGTAGCATCATACAGAAGAGTTTCACTGCCCTAAGAATCCTCTGTGCCTCTCCTATTCAGCCCTGCCAACTCCTGGCCACCCCTGAACTTTCTGCTGTCTTCATAGTTTTACCTTTTGCAGAATGACATAGAGTTAGAACCATACAGTATGCGGCCTTTTTCAGACTGGCTTCTTTTACTTAGTAATATGCATTTAAATTTCCTTCATGTCTTTCCATGGCTCAATAGTTTGTTTCTTCTTGGCACTGAAGAAGGTCCCTTTGTCTGAATGCACCACAGTTTATTTATCTGTTCACCTACAGAAAGACCTCTTGGTTGTTTCCAAGTTTTGGCAATTATACATAAGGCTGCTGTGAACATCTTTGTGCAGGGTTTTGTGTGGACATATATTTTCAGTTCATTTGGGTAAATAGTGAGGAGCGCGATTCCTGGACCAGATGGCAAGAGTATGTTTAGTTTTCTAAGAAACCGCCAAACTATCTCCCAAAGTGGCTGCACCATTTTGCATTCCCACCAGCCATGAATGAGAGCTCCTGTTGCTCCCCATCCTCACCAGCATTTGGTGTTGTCAGCATGCTGGATCTTGGCCATTCTGATCAGTATATAGCAATGTCTCCTTGTTTGAATTTGCAATTCTCTAATGACATGTGGAATTGAACATCTTTTCATGTGCCTGCTTGCCATCTGTTGATCTTCTTAACTGGGGTGTCTATTACAGTCTTTGCCCCATTCTTTGAGTTGTTTTCTTACTGTTGGGTTTTAAGAATTCTTTGTGTATTTTGGGTAACAGTCTTCTACCAGATGTGTTTTTTGCAAATATTTTCTGCTGCTTCACTCTAAATCTCCTGACCCCATCCCCCTTGGCAGCTTACTTTCCAGCAAGTTCCTCCAGCCCCAGGGCCCTGAGCTGGTCATTGCCTCCATAGTTTTCAGTTTTACCCTCTCCCCTCAACTTTTCTAGCGCTAACTTTTTGGGGCCAGTTCATCTTTTGAGTCTGTCTTTTTGTTTTATTTTTTTAAATTTTAAATGGCAAGGTAATGCATCCTTATTCTAAAATATTCAAATGGAAGCACCTGGTGGCTCTGTCGGTTGAGAATCCCACTCTTGCTTTCAGTTTCACTCATGATCTCAGGCTCATGAAATGGAGCCCCACATTGGGCTCTGCTTGGCGTGGAGTCTACTTGGGATTCTCTCTCTCTCCCTCTCCCTGCACCCCTCCTCCTTGCTTACACAGTCTCTCTCTCTAAAATATAAAGTACTCAAACCATTGACAAGTATATTAAATAAACTCTGAAAGTCACTTCACTCCCAGCCCAATTTACTCCTTAGAAGTAACCATCAATAATTGGTGTGTATCCTTCTAGAACTTTTTATATGCATTTAGAAATCAGGATGCCTGGGTGGCTCAGTCATTTAGGCATCTGCCTTTGGCTTAGGTCATGATCCCGGGGTCCTGGGATCGAGCCCTGAATCAGGCTCCCTGCTCCATGGAGAGTCTGCTTCTCCCTCTGTCTGCCACTCCCCCTGCTTGTGCTCTCTCTCTCTGTCAAATAAATAAAATCTAAAAGAAAAGAAATAGAGAACACATATATTTAGGGTTATTCTTTTCTTTTCTTTTAGATTTTATTTATTCATGAGACACAGAGAGAGAGAGAGGGGCAGAGACATAGGCAGAGGGAGAAGCAGGCTCCATGCTGGGAGCCTGACATGGGACTCGATTCCGGGACTCCAGGATCGCACCCTGGGCCAAAGGCAGACGCTAAACCGCCGAGCCACCCAGGGATCCCCTCAAATTGCTTTTCACAGAGATTAAACTTGTTTAGTCATGCAGCAATGAGACCACTAGTTTCGATTGCCCCTACACTACCAATCGAATTGTGAGTAAAGGCAAAACAGACACACACTATTTGGTGTGATTGCCTGTAAGTTAAGAAACCTTGTATCTGTGTTTGTGAACATATCCATGGGAGAGGTTATAGTACTAGAGGCATATGCTCTGGAGTAAGACTGTCTAACTTTAAATTCCTGGTCTATTATTTTCTCACATTGTGACATTAGGCAAATTATTTAATCTCTGTGAATCTCCTTTTTTTTTTTTTTTAAAGATTTTATTTATTTATTCACGAGAGACACAGAGAAAGAGATAGAGGCAGAGACACAGGCAGAGGGAGAAGCAGGCTCCATGCAGGGAGCCCGACGTGGGACTTGATCCCGGGTCTCCAGGATCACACCCTGGGCTGAAGGTGGCCCTAAACCACTGAGCCACCAGGGCTGCCCTCCATCTTCTAGAAAATGATAACAGTAATAAAGTATCCTTCATAGGGCTGCTGCAAGAATTAGTTAAAACTGACAAAGAAAAAAAATAATTTAAAAACAAACAAAAAAACCCCACAAAGACCCTTAAATCGGGGCAGAGAAGAGTGCCGGCTCATAGGAGAGACATTCCATACATACCAATGTGTAGGAGAAGAGTCTGGAAGGATACACACCAGTCAGTAGGGTCAGTTCTGGAAAGAGGGTAAAGAGGAAGGCAAGTAAAGCATCTTTTACTGTATATATTTCTGTAATGTTTAGGTATTTTACAATAGGAATGTTATTTATGTGTCAGTTCTGTGGCTTTTTTTAAATGATAATTTTAAAACCAGGAAAAAGGATGTTTTCCTCCTAGAAGCAGGATCCAGTGGCTTTTCAAGATTACCTAGCATTGGTGTATCCCCTCAGGTGGTCTTCATCACCAGTCAGTTCCAGGAAGGGGCTGGCAGGAGCAACCCAGGGTCCTCACATGACCTGGAGGAAAGGACCCTTTGCCTGTCCTACCTGTCCTCTGCCCAAGCAGCTGGCCAGATCTGTCAGAGCTGCCTTTGCCACCAGAGCCCATCCCCAGGCTACCCTGCTGGCCTCTCTTGGCTGCGGGTTGCCCTGTTCTACCTTCACCAGGCCTTGACTGTGTGGCTGCTTCTCCTGAGTCAGTACCTTAGCCAGACTAGTTTCTCCTGTGTCCCTGCTGGCTGGCATCTAGCACAGCGCCTGGTGTGTTCAGAAGCGCTTAATAGATGTGTACTAATGAACGAGTGAGCCTCAGGTCCTCCTCCCTGCGTCCCATGTAGCCAAGTCCTATTTCTATTCCCTCTTCCATGCCCTGAGTGTGGGTTTCCCTCATCTCTGGCCATGAACCTCACCTAGCTCCCCTTTCCAGTCTCCCTCCCCTCGAGATTTCCCCCACTCCACATCACAGCTCCACCATCCACACCACTGCAGCAGGCTCCTCTTCCTGCAGCTCATCACTCTGGAAAGGCCTTCCCTGTGTCCTCCACCCCAGGACTAGTGTAGATGCCCCTTCTGGGCACACTTCTGGCATCGTGTCCCTCCCCATGGCAGCACTGATCACTTCATAATCACTGGCTGCTCCCCACTAACCTGTGAACCTTTGGAGGGCAGGGATGGTGTTCACTGCTCTCTGCTGCATCCTTGATGGGCCTTTAGCATGTGCTCAGGAAATATATATGGAAGGAATGATAGGGTTGCAAATTCTCGCTTTTCTGCTGTACTTCAGCCTCATATTCTCAGCTACCTGGAGCAGTGCCACCAACACCTAAGTGATCATCAGAATCCCTTGCAACATTTTTAAAAACTAAAAGTGTAAAGAGCATCACACAGGACTGCATGTTCTGTGTGCTCTTGTTGGTACAGGATTTCTCTGGAAGGCTAGGCAAGAACTAAGGATGTGGGCAGTGGGTAGGAAGACTTGTGACTAGACTATTAGATTTTGTACCTTGTAAAATATTTACTAGTTTTTACAATTTAAAATCTATTTTACATGAATTGTAAATAAAGAATTCATGACCCAAGGCAGACGTCAGCTTCTCTAATGAATTGGTATATCTGAATAATTCCCCAACAATGCTGGTCACCTGCCAGGTTTAGGAGTTGACTTGCCCCTTGTCCGTACTGCTCTCATCCCAAAGGCAAACAGCCCAGCATTGGTGTCACATTTTCCCCTGAAATTTGTTTTTATTCCAATGTTCATCTATCCTTTCTCCTCTCTCTGTATACAAATTTTGTCCATCCTTCCAAGGCCCAGATAATATTGGCTACAATGGCACCCTGATAAGGCTCAGAGATGCTGCTGTTTTGCAACATTGGCGTATACCCGTTCAATTCATTCATCATGCTACTTTTTCTTGGGCTACTTTTTTGGAACAACAGTGTCGACAGACTTACCAACATGACCCCTTTCCCCATCTACATACACCTACATACATGCCGATTTAGGATAAAGTGATGGGAGGCTAGAGGGGCATTTCACAGTTTATTGGAGGGCAACAGACAGCTGCCTCATCATGCCCCCCAACACTCATGTCCTACCTCTCTGGGCATTCCTCTGTGACTGCTCCAACTCACGCTGCTCTCATTTGTTTGAATCCCAAACATAGCAGTTTAGGACTTAATTGGCCCATGTGTGCTGATGTGACTATCCAAACAGATTGTAAATTCCTAGGGCAAGAGCACAGAATCATAATTCTTCATTAACTCTTATTATCCAAGAACAGTGCTGGGTTCATGGTTGACAATCAGTACAACTTGTTGGATCACTGACATTAATTTTTCTTTTCTTCCCTCAACAAAGGGTGGGGGAGTCAGATCAAGAGAAATCTCTTGAGCAATCAAGGGTATGGTGATTAATAATAATAATTTCCCTTTATTGAGCAGCTCCTGCCTGGTAGTAACCTCTGTGCTAGTGTTTTAAGATGCATTCAATACTTTATATATGATCCTTACAAGGATCCTAGAAGGTAGGTATCACTGCCCCCCTCAGAGAGTTTAACCAATAGCTTTTAACCCATGGAGCTTGATTGGAACCCCATTCCAAATCCTGTACCCCTCAGAGGTATAGACAAGAGGAGGCATAGCCAGGAGGAGGAGCAGTGTGAGAGAGGGAGAGGTGGGGGAATGTATTGGTGGTGACACTTGAGGTGGGGCAGGGATGAGGTCAGTGACACCAATGGCCACCAAGGCCCTAGCACCTAGGGGAAAGACAGTGAGGCACTGCCACCAACTTTGCTCCAGGACTTTTGCACACCAACAGGAGAAGTGGCCTGACCTCTGACCCTACCCCTGTCAGAGATCTGCATGAACCGCCCTAATGCCCCTTTTCTTTTTGATTTTTAAAGGCAATTGAGAGATTTGAGCTGGAAAAGAAGGCTTTGAGAGAGAAAAGTCGCGGCGGCTTGAGAGACAGAGGCAAAAATCCTTTCTCATAGCCTTGCTGGTATTTTTGTGGGGTTCGGCTTTTGTTAATATCTCAAATGCAGTTAAGCGGGAATTCAGCATTTCAGCTGAGGATATTTCTGTCCTCTTCTGAAGGAGCCTCACATCTGAGTTGCTGGCATTGGGCACATTAGGAGGGGAAGGGCTGCACACTTAGAGACGGCCTGCTATGTGGCTCACTGCACCACTGCTTTCATGTGGATTCCCTCGTTAAATCTTCATAATGTCCCCACCTGTGGGGTAGATGCCAGTGAACATAGTTTATAGATGAGAAAACCAGCTTGGAGCAAGGGAACGGCTTGTCTGCAGCAGGTCCTGAATTCAGGTCCCAGCCTGCCTTCACAGCCCATGCTGTGTGCTCCTGGGGCAAGGAGTCTAACCCATCAGGAAGGGAATCTTAGTGAGTCAGCAGCGCAAGTGAGGTCCAATGAGACTAAGAGTGTGACTGGCAGCCGGCAGCTAAGGCTGAGTGAAAAATCGCAGCTGTAATTACTGCACAGTGGTGAACAGACCCCATGGTTACTCACATCCTGTTTCTCTTCCATTCTTCTGCAGACAAGACTCAAAGCAAATCACAGTATACGTGCAGAGGCTCAGAATCCAGGAATGTCAAATCTTTCGTTAGTAGAAGGGTAAGGGATCTATTGCTGGGTCTCTTTCTGACTGATTTCTGCTGGGCATGAAATAGAGTTTAGTCCTGGGGAGGGGACACTTGGCACCTGGCTGGCGATGGTGCAGGAAAACCACAGAGTGCCCTTTTTAGAGGATCTTAGAGCACCTTGATAACACTAGAATTTCTCATGCCACCCTTGAAGGGCTAGAATGAAGAGTGTTCCAGAGGTCATTTGTCTGTTTATTTTTAGAACTTCCAAGGTCTGTCCTCTTAGAAACAGTCAGTTTAGAGTGAGCTCACATGGAGCCGCCTGTTGCCCCGCTCCAAGAGGCCCATTCATGCAGCAGAGCAAGTTGTGTCCGTCACTTGGACGCCACAGGAAGCTGATAGAAGTAGGTCAGCAACCTGTCCAGCATCATGCATCTGGCTCATGGCAGAGTGCCTGTCACTCGCCCATGGCCAGGCTGCCCGCTGCCTCTGCAGCTGCCATCAGGCCCCACTCCAGTGAAGATTTTCCCAACGTGCTCATTTAGCTACCCAGGTCATATGTGTTCAAACTTTCTTTTATGGGGGGGACAGTATACTTTATTGATGGTACATGACAAGGTAGGGCTCCCCAAGCCCCTGTGTTCAAACTTTTAAAGGTCAGAGTACACGAAACCATCTGTTATTGTTACCCTGTTTCCACCTTTTAGCCCAGGAAATTCCCACACAGCACAAAGCCTGATGGTTGAGAGAGTGGGTCGAAACTGGCATCCTACCTATGATGGTGTGAATGTCCTGGCCAAAGTGGCACAGCTAGTAAATGGTGGAGCTGACCTCTGGCCCGGGTTGTGTGAGTCGGGGTCAGAGCAGTTCATCAGTTGAGTTTGGCCAATGCCAGAGCCCAGTTAGAAAGCAGCTCAGTCCCTGAGAATGTTTTCACTAGGTGCCATGGGTGATGGTAATCTGTCTCTTCTTTCCAATTTTCTATATTTTCACACTTTTTGTAGTTATTGTCTCTTTAAGAAATTCTTTCTAGGGAGCCTGGGTGGCTCAGTGGTTGAGTGTCTGCCTTCAGTTCAGGGCATGATCCCACACTCCTGGGATCGAGTCCCCCATCTGGCTCTCTGCATGGAGCCTCCTCCTTCTCCCTCTGCCTGTGTCTCTGCCTCTCTCTCTGTGTCTCTCGTGAATAAATAAATAAAATCTTAAAAAAAAAAAGATGTTCTTTCTAAATGAAGAAACCCAAAAGGGAGGAAACTTATATGCTCCAAATTATCAAAGACTATAATATTAATTGGAGGTAATCGGAGAGTATAGTTAAGTAAATGATGGGATGTCTTCATTGACAATTTTTTTTTAAAGGTTTTATTTATTTATTCATGAGAGACACAGAGAGAGGCAGAGACACAGGTAGAGGGAGGAGCAGGCTCCCTGCAGGGAGACTGATATGGGATTTGATCCCAGAACCCCGGAAATCATGCCCTGAGCCAAAGGCAAATGCTCAACCACTGAGCTACCCAGGCTTCCCAGTGATAAATTTGAAGACAGTGTAACAGTGTGGAAAATCTAAAGTGGACAAACCAGGACATAAAGTGTGTGTGTGTGTGTGTGTGTGTGTGTGTGTGTGTGTTTATGTGTCTGTGTTGTAAAGTGAGTGAAGTTACACATACATATTTGTATATAGGTGCTCAAAGCCTGAAAGGGAAAAATCAGAAATAACATCAATAGGAGTTTGGCTAGAGGTGCTGGGATCATGAATGCACCCCTATTTTTTCCAGTGTTCTATAAACTGGTTATATTGTCTTCATGAGGAAAAGGGGAAGCTATCCTGTTATTAGTTTTAAACTGTCAAATGATGGACCTTATTTCTATATTCTGCTTTTTGTTTCAGAAAATAGCCCATAAAAATATGCTGGCGGAGCTGTACCAGTACCCACAATTTAACAGCGCTGTGCCAAACAGGCTTCCAAACGGGGTGAACTTCTGTGACATGGTGGGCAATGTGGTCCGGGCTGAGAGAAACCGCCTGAGTGGCAAGGTAAGGAAAGACAGTGGGCAGTTCACCAGTGTGACATCAGCTCTCTGAGGCCCAGCTGTACCCCAGCTTTGCAGTAAGCTATGTTGCAGGCAGATGCGGCTTTCCCTGATTTATACCCCAAGAAACAGAGTCAAGGTCACTAAGTAAGTCATTCAGGGCCACACGGTTTGCAAGTGACTGAGCTGAGATTAGAACCCAAGCCTACACGTTACCTCCAAAATCTAGATTCTTCCTCCCAGAGCACTGGTTTCCAGACTGTTTTGATCACATATCCTAACGGCAAGAACTTCTGAGCGTGTGCCCTCATGATGTATTGTTTCTTTATAAATGATATGCTTGCTCTGTTGTCAACAGCTACATTGTTTATTAGTAATCTTAATTTCTTGTTTTTCTTTAAAAAAAAAAGTATTTATTTATTCATAAGAAACAGAGAGAGAGAGAGGCAGAGGCAGAGGGATAAGTAGGCTCCATGCAGGGAGCCTGATGTAGGACTCAATCCCGGGCCTCCAGGACCATGCCCTGGGCTGAAGGCAGCGCTAAACCACTGAGCCACCAGGCTGCCCTAATTTCTTGTTTTTCTTAATTAGACATTAGTTAGAACATTTTCCTCCTACACCCTTTGGTACCACTTGGGGTGAATTAGCACTTGGGGTACTGGAGGGTGCTGGGTTCCTTGGGAAGCAGGGTGGGGGCACTCTGAAGCCCAGAACCTGTGTGAGACAGCACTGGTCACTCAGGACTTGGGGACCAGTTTAAGGAGAGGTGGGGAGTGAGGGAAGCCTAGAATATGGTAGCTATAGCTCTATAGCTGTGCCTCAGCACTCTTCACGACTGTTCACCCTGTCCCCAGAACAGCTCCAATCCTTGTCCCCTTGGCTCCTAACTAGTCACCCCACCATTCCCGGGGCCCAGCTTCTTAGTCTTATCTATCCGCACTTCCCACTGCTGCTTCAAACCACTCACTCCTCCATCTCTCTCTCTTCTCTCCTTCCCTCCGTCCCTCTGTCTTTCCCTCTCTCCTTCTCTCTCCCCTCCCCCCCACAGGCCTTCCTTTACTCCCTTCTCTCTTCTGCCTACTGCCTTCTCTCCGGCCCTGCCTCCACATCAGTTCCATATGTCTCGTTCCTCCTCATCTTGCATTAGGACTCTCTAAGAGTGATGATCTTTTCGGGCTAGGTACTGCCCAGTATGATGGTGGTGTTTGCTGGAGTTCCAATACCTAGTTCCAGTGTGCTCCAGCTGCAGCCAGCCTTTGACCAGACAGTGGTCACTCTGGGGTCATAGAGATGGAGGAGTGGCGGTACTCAGAGCATCAGATTTACCCCAGGACAATGTAAAAAGATGTTCCCTGCATTGTTATTTATGATAGCAAGGAACTGGAAGGTAGTACATACTGGTGGCTAGGGAGCTTTCTGGGCTCTAGTTTCTTCTGTAAAATATGGTTAAGAGCAGTCTCTGTGTAGAGGTGTTATTGTAAAATTAAATAGGAGAAGGATCTTATTTAAGGTATAAAAAGCACTTAGGGGGTGCCAGAGGGGCTCAGTTGGTTAAGCATCTGACCCTTGGTTTCTGCTCAGGTCTTGACTCAGGGTCCTGGGAGTTGGGCTCCACACTCGGGAGTCTGCTCATCCCTCTCCCTCTCCCTCTTCACCTGCTTATGCACGTGCACACATTCACTCTCTCTCTAAAATAAATAAATCTTTTTTAAAAATGAAAAGTACTAAAAAAAAAAAAAAAGGAAAGAAAGAACGAAAAAGAAAAGTACTTGATCCAGTGCTTAGTAATGAATTCTCAAAAAAATGGTCATTTCTATTATCAGCATTATTAGAAACAGTTTAAGAATGATTAATAGAAGGCCAGCACAGTCATTTTGAGTACATCTATTATGGACTACTTAGCCATTGAACTGAGTGTTTATAAAGAGTGTATTTTGGTATGCAGTGATGTTAAATTAAAAAAATGTATCAGGGATCCCTGGGTGGCGCAGCGGTTTAGCGCCTGCCTTTGGCCCAGGGCGCGATCCTGGAGACCCGGGATTGAATCTCACGTCGGGCTCCCGGTGCATGGAGCCTGCTTCTCCCTCTGCCTGTGTCTCTGCCTCTCTCTCTCTCTCTCTCTCTCTGTGTGTGACTATCATAAATAAATAAAAATTAAAAAATATATATACATCAGTATATAAAACTCTATAGTACGGTGTTAAATAAGCACACTTAGAGGAAAATCTGGGGATGAGACCATAGATATTACCAGTGTTCGCTGAGTGATAAGGTTATAGCTTTTCTTTTCTCCTTTTTCTGTACTTTAAAAAGAAGAAAGCAGCACCTGACTGGCTCAGTCAGAAAAGCATACGAGTCTTGATCTTGGGGTCATGAGTTCAAATCCCACATGGGGAATAGAGATTACTTAAATAAATAAAAAACTTTAGGGCACCTAGGTGGCTCAGTGGTTGAGTGTCTGTCTTTGGCTCAGGTCGTAATCCCGGGGTCCTGGGATCGAGTCTCACATCGGGCTCCCCACAGGGAGCCTGCTTCTCCCTCTGCCTGTGTCTCTGCCTCTCTGTCTGTCTCTCAGAAATAAATTTTAAAAATCTTTAAAAAAATAAAATAAACTTTAAAAATAAATAGAAGAAAGACTTGAGAATAATTAGATTATATGTTTCATGAATCGGCTGTCCCTATGTGACCTTTGTGCCCACTGGCACAGCCACATACTCATATTCCATTTGCAATGTGGGTAGCCCCAAGGACAGTGACCACTGTCTTATTTTGGAGGTCCCATGGGGAATGTTCTCTTTAGGCCTTAATCCCCAGAAAAACTGTGTATCTCCTGGCATGCCTTTAGTTGTATAACTGATGCTTATAACTAATATTTTTCTTCAGCCCCCAGGAAACTCAAGGCAAATTTGTGTCTTACCTTTATTTTTATTTTATTTTATTTTACTTTATTTTAAGATTTTATTTATTTATTCATAAGAGACACCACACACACACACACACACACAGAGGCAGAGACACAGGCAGAGGGAGAAGCAGGCTCCATGCAGGGAGCCCGACATGGGACTCGATCCCAGGACTCCAGGATCAGGCCCTGGGCCAAAGGCAGGCGCTAAACCGCTGAGCCACCTGGGCTGCTCTTATTTTTTTAAGCTTTTATTTTATTGTATTATTTCTTTAAAGTTTTATTTATTGAAAGAATCTCCATACCCGATGCAGGGGCCCCAACTCATGACCCTAATACCAAGAGTCTCATGCTCCACTGACCGAGCCAGCCGTGCGCTCCCATGTCTTACCTTTAAAAGGTCCCTCATCCATCCTGCTCAGGGGCCATCGCAAACCCTTCTCTGCCTCCTCACACCCTCTCCTCCATCACCCCTCTGGGCAGACAGCCCACGTTGCCTCTGCTTCAGAGACTCTGGAGGGCATCCCTGACTGTGAGCTCCACGCGGAGGAAAGGCCTGCTTCCCTCTTTGGACGGTGGCCCCAGCCTGGTACTGAGCCTCACCTGGGACTCGAGTTGGGGGTGCCGGCTGCCCTCACTGCTCATGGCCGCTCTCTTTCTGTCATTGCAGCCTGTCCCTGTTTCTGTCCCTGACTGTGGCCCAAGTCACTCTACCCTCTGCTCTCAGAAGGTCAAGTCCAGAGGATGTGGTTTTTTGTTTGTTTTTTTAAAAGATTTTATTTATTTATTCATGAGAGACACAGAAAGAGAGGCAGAGACACAGGCAGAGGGAGAAGCAAGCTCCGTGCGGGAAGCCCGATGTGGGACTCAATCCCAAGACCCTGGGATCACACCCTGAGCCAAAGGCAGACGCTCACCCACTGAGCCACCCAGGAGCCCCCAGAGGATGTGTTCTGTTATAACTTTAGATGACCCCTCCATGGAATTGACCCCCTCCATGGAACTGATCTCCCTGCACTCGGAAGTTCTGTCCTTCCTTGGTTTCTGTGCTGGCTTCTCCGTCTATTCAGGCAGCACGCTTGGGCTCCTGAGCCCATGTTCTTGGGGACCCCTACCTCCACTCCATCTTCTCCCTCTGCACGGACGCATGGGCACAGTGGAGGATGGACATGAGGCATCTTCTCCCGGCACAAGGCTCCCCACTGTGTCATATCTCCAAACCTCATGCTGTGCGCCCCACTCCCATATTCCCTGCCTCCTGCCCTGCTGGCCCTCAGACCTGTTTCTCTCCCTGTCTTGTCGAAAACCACAGCCTTCCACCAGCCAGTCTCCTCCCTGGCCCTCGCCCCTCTGACCCAGCAGTCATGTCTTCACCGTACTTCCTCTTCCCCCCTGCCACTGCCAAATTCAGGCCCACGCCTTCTTGTCTGGATCACCACACCTGCTGCTCAGCATACCATCTGCCTTACCATCTCAGTCCCCTCTAATGCACCTTCTATGCTGCCTCGAGGGATCTTTCCAGAACAATAATTTTCATGGTGTTCATGCCCTTTTGAAAATTCTCTGGTGCCAGCTGCCAGAACAACCCTCGGTCCCAGCACCCAGGTGCCTCATAGTCTGACTCCTGCTTGGCCTCTCAGCACCCACACCCAGTGCCTTCCACTGCACAGAGACCCCTTGAAGTTCCCCAGATGTGTGTCCTGTTGTTTCCCCGCCTCAGCACATGCTTCCCCCGTCTGTGGAGCTCTCAGCTCTCTCTTCTTCATCCAGCTGTTTTTATTCTCAAAGCCTCCCCTGGCACCCCGAGCACAGGTTAGCTGCCCCTCTGGGCTCCATATCCCCCTGGATTCCTTCTCAGGGCACCCATCACACTAGATTACAAATGTCTGCTTACCTGGGAACACCTCCAGGGCAGGGACTCTCCATCACCACCCAAGCACCTAGCAGGT
This sequence comes from Vulpes lagopus, assembly GCF_018345385.1. NCBI lineage: Eukaryota > Metazoa > Chordata > Mammalia > Carnivora > Canidae > Vulpes > Vulpes lagopus. Next base: position 9,997,005 of record NC_054828.1, read on the forward strand.
GACCAGTAAATAGCCATTGAAGGGCTGAAATGAAATCCTTTTTGAAAGGAAACTGGGGAATGGGGATCCCTGGGTGGCGCAGTGGTTTGGCGCCTGCCTTTGGCCCAGGGCGCGATCCTGGAGACCCAGGATCAAATCCCACATCAGGCTCCTGGTGCATGGAGCCTGCTTCTCCCTCTGCCTATGTCTCTGCCTCTCTCTCTTTCTCTCTCTGTGACTATCATAAATAAGTAAAAAATTAAAAAAAATATTAAAAAAAAAAAAAGAAAGAAACTGGGGAATGAATGAATGAGAAGTAGCACACCCTTAGCGAGTGTTTCCTAAGTGCCTGGCACTATTAGAAGCATTTTGTAGGTCTTGCTCGCTAATCATCATCGCAGTCCTGGAGGTGGGAACTATCACTGTCACCTCCATTCTTTGTGATGCCAGCAGGCTGTGTCCCAGGACCTGGTGGGGGAGGGGGGGCGTCCCATGGGACCAGCCAAGAGGGGCCCTGGCTATTCACAGGACAGAAAACAAACACGAGCCAGCAGGAGGTGAAAGCAGAATTTATTGAAGATGTCAGGAAAGTGCAGGTAGAGACAGTGTCTGGGAGACTCAGGAAAAGGATGTGAGTCTTGTCTATGCTTGTGGCCTGGGGTGTTTGTTGAGGGTGGTGGTCTGGTGTATGTGTCCTCGCAGGCAGCCAGGAACTGGTTTGAACAAAGACAAAGGCCCAAGTGTTATTCCTTGGAGCCAGGGGTTCTTGGTGTCAATGCCTAGTACCAGGGGGTCTGGAAGACACATATGATGGCTTCTCTAGTCATTGTCACCTGGTCCTTCCTCAGATGTCATCTCTTCCAGAGAAATCATCCACTCCTTGTTCTTTACAAGAAGGATGCACTATCTGCATTAGGAGGCTTGTGTAAAGTGGGGATGCTAGTCCTGGCAAGAAGAGAAACAGGGAAAGGAGTGAAAAGATTTTTATGGAGTCCTTCAGTTTCCCTGTCTCCTTTAGATGAGGAATCCGAGTACACACAGGTTCAAGAATGTTGCTCAAGGTCACACAGCTTGTAAGTGTAAAAGCTGGATTTGAATCCAGGCAGTCTGGTACCAAATTGTTGCTCTTAACTGCTCCGACTATACTTTTTCTCTAAGGAAACAGGAGGAATGGTGAAAAAGAAAGTGAAGAGCAGGGATCAGAGAGCTCCCTGCTCATAAGAGGGTTGCTTATCAATGCACCATGCCCTCAGCTTCCGTGGGCCTGAAGGGAGAGCCAGGAGGTCTCTCCCTTTGCATCTAGGAGAGAGGTAAAAGTGGGATTGATGTAGTTTGGACATATAGGTGAGGTTTGCTGGGGTGAGGTCTGGAGCCAATGACCAAGAAGGGTTCTTGAGATGTCTTTGGTGCAAAATGGTGGTTCTATGAAAGCATGGGCACAGGACCCATGGGCAGAAAGAGCTGCTGCACCGGGGTTGTGAGGGGTGCTGATTATTTACTTGGGGGTTGGGAGAGGTAAGGAAAAGGGAGGTTTCCAAAAGAACTTTCATATGCTAAAGAGTACCTACAAGATACTGGAGGCCTTCCCACTGCCAAGTTAAGGTTGTTTTTTCCCCTCTAGCAATGTATTAACATTAAGATAGTTGGGAGCTTCCTGGAGGAATATAACACTCTTCCCACTTCAAGTCTCTGTCAGTGGGCTACAGGTTATTATTATTTTTTAAAGATTTATTTATTTATTCATGAGAGAAACAGAGAGAGCGGTAGAGACACAGGCAGAGGGAGAAGCAGGCTCCATGCAGGGAGCCTGATGTGGGACTTGATTCCGGGACTCCGGGATCACGCTGAGCCAAAGGCAGATGCTCAACCACTGAGCTACTCAGGCATCCTTGGGCTACAGGTTATAAGGACATTTAATTGTATGTACATTTCTTTTTTTTTTTCTTTTAAAGATTTTATTTATTCATTCATGAGAGACACACACACACACACACACACAGAGAGAGAGAGAGAGAGAGGCAGAGACACAGGCAGAGGGAGAAGCAGGCTCTGTGCAGGGAGCCCGACCTGGGACTTGATCCCGGGTCTCCAGGATCACACCCTGGGCTGAAGGTGGCGCTAAAGCGCTGAGCCCCCCAGCTGCCCTGTATGTCCATTTCCTTCTGGAAGCTAGGTGATTGATAAAAATTCTTTGTTCTTGTAAATCACTAAGACATTTGTAAGCTGAGGGAGACCCCTGTCTTGCTGGACTGTGCTCTCTCTAAATTAACTACTTGTTTTTCCTTTCCTTAGCTTTAGGGCAGCCAAGAGTGCCTGAGGAATGTCACACACATCCCACCTGGCGGGGGGTGGGGTGGGGGTGGGGGGTGGGGGTGGGGAGTTGCAGGGTGTCAGCTTGTGTTGTGTCCTCAGCTAGCCCTCATCTTTGCTCTTCACTCCTCATAATGCTAAGAGGCAGCCTGTTTGGTGTTTCTGGGGTCAGGCGGCCTGCTTCCAGAATTTAGGCAGGAATCCTAACCTTTCAATCCACACTTTCCTCTTCTATAAATCAGGGATACCTATGGTATCTACCACATAGATTGTGAAAAACAAAGTGAGATAAGGAGTGAATGTGCATAGCCCAGGGCCTGACACAGGGTAAGCATTCAACAAATAGGACACAATATTATATTAGTTAGGTAGTAGCTTTGGAATCAGAGTAAGGTTCGAGACCATATGGCATCGCAATGAAATCTGAATTTTCTGCCCCTCTTGATGGGGAACAGAGGGCTAGCTGAGGACAAAGCACAAACTGACACCCCACAAACAACTCCCTCACCCACGGTGGGAGACCTGTGACATTCCTCAGGAAGTTCCCAACTGTCTTAATGTTAATGCCTTGTTAGAAGAAAAAACAACCTTTAACTTGACAATGGCAAGGCCTCCAGTATCTTGTAGGTACTCTTTAGCTTATGCAAATCCTTTGAAAACTCCCTTACCTCCCCCCACACTGCAGGCTTATAATCAGTCACCCCTCACAAGCCCGGGCAGCAGCTCTTTCTGCCCAAGGGTTCTGTCCCCGTGCTTTATAGAACCACCGTTTTGCACCAAAGACGTCTCAAAAACTCTTTCTTTGTCATTGGCTCCAGACCTCACCTATACCAAAACCACATCACTCCGAGTTCCCTGATATTCTATTCTAAGTTTTAGAATTCCATAGGCTTACTAGGAACCCGGCAGAATCTTCTGATCCAGTGATTTGCATTTGTGTAGTATCTGTGTTTGTTGATTGTAGCTAATTGAAGTAGGTGAGAACTTGGAGCAGGGGCCTGGAGTAACAGGGTTCAGTCCCTGCTCTGCCACTTGCTGGCTTATTACTTTGTTTTTTTTTCTTTAAATATTTTATTTATTTATTCATGATAGTCACACAGAGAGAGAGAGAGAGAGAGAGGGAGGCAGAGACACAGGCAGAGGGAGAAGCAGGCTCCATGCAGGGAGCCTGACGTGGGATTCGATCCCGGGTCTCCAGGATCGCGCCCTGGGCCAAAGGCAGGCGCCAAACCGCTGCGCCACCCAGGGATCCCCTGGCTTATTACTTTGGACAAGTAACTAAAGCTCTTTGGTCCTTGGTATCCTCATCTGTAAAACGTAAACTGTAAACAAACTATAAAACAAAACATTGTAATGGTTAAATGAGAGCATGTAAAAACACCTGGAAAGACAAATAGTTGACACCTACTTTAAAGGTTTAAAGTGTTGGGATGCCTGGGTGGCTCAGTGGTTGAGCGTCTTACCTTCAGCTCAGGTCGTGATCTCAGGGTCCTGGGATCAAGTCCCACATTGGAGTCCCTGCGGGAAGTCTGCTTCTCCCTCTGCCTACATTTCTGCCTCTCTCTCTGTCTCGTGAATAAATAAATAAAATCTTAAAAAAAAAGGCGGGGGGGGGTAAGTGTGGGGCACCTGGGTGGCTCAGTTGATTGTCTGCCTTCTGCTCAGGTCATGATCCTGTTGGATTCTGGGATCGAGCCCTGCATCAGGCTCTTTGCTCAGCAGCGAGTCTGCTTCTCTCTCTGTGATTGTTGGACCCTGGCTCACGGGTGCCAACGTGTCCCGGTGGACACCCCAGAGACTCAGACCCCAGACAGGCAGATGCAATTAGCAAGAGGGTTTATTGAACGTTTGCGCAAACGGGCTGTCCGCCTCCGAGGAGGAAGAGAGCCCCGATTAGCAATTACAGGTATCTTTTAAAGGCAAAAGAGGGATCCCTGGGTGGCGCAGCGGTTTGGCGCCTGCCTTTGGCCCAGGGCGCGATCCTGGAGACCCGGGATCGAATTCCACGTCGGGTTCCCAGTGCATGGAGCCTGCTTCTCCCTCTGCCTGTGTCTCTGCCTCTCTCCCTCTCTCTCTGTGTGACTATCATAAATAAAGAAAAATTAAAAATATATATACTTAAAAAAAAATAAATAAAGGCAAAAGAAAAAAAACCGCTTAAAGACAAAAGAACCGCGGGAGTCGCTTAGCATTCAGGTTATCGATTTCTCAGGTCAACATGAGCCTATTCAGGGGCATTCCAATCAGGGAATGGGGGGAAATGGTTTTCTTATCACAAACAGAATGCTTTTTGTTGCTAAAACTTCAGGAAGGCACCTGGATGGGCTGCCTCTGGATTAGGGCTGATCCTACTTACGGGGGGTGGGGGGGGTGGGGGGGGGGGTGTTTCTTCAGTGATCTCTCCGGCTCTCACTCTCTCAAATAAATAAATAAAATCTTTAAAAAATAATAATAATGAAAGGTAAGTGTTGTTTTTAAGGTGACGCTCAAGTATGTTAACTCTACAGATGACTGGCAGGAAGATGGTATGATTAGTAACAGCCTCAAGCTGTGGAATGAAGGAGGAAAAGTGGGTCTTGGATGGAGAGGATTATGAATCTGCCTGTGGCTCCAGGTGAAAAATGAGTGTTCAAAAACAACAGGAATAATAATTTGAATTTTGTTGTTTGTTTCAAGTCTTTCTGTTCAGATAAAGAATTAGAGAAATTCCTCTCTTCTCCTTCTCCAAGAGCCATGTGGCTGGATAGCTTCTGGTGGATCTTTCATGAGAGGTACCAGGTAACACAAATCTGATTGCTTCTCTCCCTTGCTTATTTTTCTCTGGAATAAACCCAACCTCTTTCACATGGGCTGTAAACCTCTGATTTTGTGGAGCACTCCTGCAGCCTCATCTGCCACCTTGACCACCCCCCCTGCTCCCCCTCCCTCCCCAGTGCCTCACCTACCCAGACACCCCATGCCTCAGCCACTGCACAATGTCTTGTAGCTCCCTGAGTGTCAGGAACCAGTCTGTGTCACATGGCTGGTCAAGCATAGGGCCGGAAGCAGAGTCAGGACCTCCCAGCCCAGAGTTTGGGTGCTTTCTTCAACAATCTGTCTCTATGTATATATCTATTTTATAAATCCTATGAAAATTAGTGTACTATTTCATTAGTAACATGAGGTTAAATATCTCAAGAATGAGGTTCCTAAACATGAGAAAAGTACATATTTCAGAATCTCAGCCGTTGGCCATTTAAACCAGGGGCTCTAGTAATTCCTTCTCCACTTTTATTCCTGGTAGCCAAACAAGGAGGTCCAGAATAAGCTGTTTGACCGGATATCCCAAAACTATGCCTCTCTCTTGCTGCATGAATTCAAGTCCCACTATGAAGAGGCTCTCTTAAAAGTGAGCATCAAGCACTGTTTGGAGAAAAAAAAATCACACTAGATATCTCTTCACTTTTATTGCCAATAGAATGCCCATAACATTCTGTGAGGGAGTAAGCAGTGAGTCGTGCTATATTCATACACTGACTTGTAATGCAGCAGTTAAAATAAATAAGGCAGATTTATATATGGTATATTTTAAGTAAAAAGCAAAGCAATTTATAGAACTCTGTGTTTAAAAATGTGTATGTGTGTGTGTATATATATATATATGTATGTGTGCCTCTGAATAGAAAAAAAAGATCTAGAAAAATACTTACCAAACTCAGCAATGGTTATCACTGCGGAATGAGGCTGTAAGAGACTTCCTTTCCCATTTTATATATTTCTGTAGTATTTAAATAAGTGTGTAATTTAAAAAGTATAAATATACATATATTCACAAAGACTGATTTAACTACATAAATTATTTAAAGTACCACAGTCAGAGTTAAAAGGCAAAGGAGAAACGACAGAAATCACATAGCACATACATCACACAATGTAACGAACCCTTACAAATCGGGGTGCCTGGCTGTCTCAGAGGCACATTTGACTCTTGATCTTGGTGTTGTGAGTTCGAGCCCCACTTTGGGTGTGGAGATTACTTAAATAAAAACTTTTAAAAAAGAACTCTTACAGGGATCCCTGGGTGGCTCAGTGGTTTAGCACCTGCCTTTGGCCCAGGGTATGATCCCAGGATTGAGTCCCACCTTGGCCTCTCTGCATGGAGCCTGCTTCTCCCTCTGTCTTTGTCTCTGCCTCTCTCTCTGTAGGTCTCTCATGAATAAATAAAATCTAAAAAAAAAAAAAGCTCTTACAAATTGGTAAGTAAAGATGAGGGGCGCCTGGGTAGCTCAGTGGTTGAGCATCTGTCTTCGGCTCAGGTCGTGATTCCGGGGTCCTGGGATGGAGTCCTACACTGGGCTTCCCGCAGGGAGCCTGCTTCTCCCTCTGCCTGTGTCTCTGCCTCTCTCTCTCTGTGTCTCTTATGAATAAATAAATAAAATCTTTTTTAAAAATATTAAAAACATAAAACAATAATCATTTGATATTCCTTTTTACCTGCTAGATGCATTGATTAAAAAGAATGATTCCCAGGGTTGTAAAGCATCTAGGGAAATGGCGCTCTGAGAGTCTGAGAAGTAAATTAATACATTTTTGCTACAAGGCAGTTATACTAGTTAAGTGTCCACCTACCAAATCACTTCGATGTTCTGTGCCCCAGTTTCGTCATCTATAAAATGGAGGTGATAGTGCCTCTCTCACTGAGTTATCCTAAGGATTAATTAAGTAAGATGACGTTTGTAAGGCATCTGACATATTGCCCAGCGCCCCAAGCACATCATAACTGCTGTAATTACTATCATGATTCCATCTTCTGGAGGTCATAATCGAATACTCAGGAAAAGCTGCCTTCCCTTATGCATGCAACAGATTTTTGCCTGCTATGTGCCAGACAGAGAGATACTTAACAAAATAATTATTCCACATAATTAGTAATGTAAAGGGATAGTATCCATTGATGGGGATGTTGAATGATTTTGATATGACTACTCAGCACAATATTATGAAGGTCACTCCTGGCAAAAAAAAAAGAAAATTCCAAAAAGTTGATAAGAACCCAAGGAAGTGCTTATATTATATTGTTAAATGAATTAAGCCAGATACAAATGTGTAATTTAAGATCAACTCAAGTTGAGAAGGAACAGCAGTACCACCTATGCGTAGGGAAAAAAACCCAGTAGTAGTACTTCCTGCTGTCTCCCAGAGGTAGCAAGATGGGCAGGTCAAAGGTATGTCCTCATCTGGACTATTGCAGGTGGCAGAAGGCTGAACCGCAGACCACCTGCAGAGGAGCTGGGGGAGGGGGAGGCTGCTGGCCAAGCAAGGCGAGCAGCAGGTTTGAGGTGTGGCCCCCAGGTAGGGTCAGGGGTCCGCCAAGACGCGGGCCAGCAGCAGAGGGAAATTGCCACCCCCATCTCCTCCATGAGTGGAAGGCCGTGTGGTGTCAGGTAAAGAGTTTAATCATGGATCCTTTTGGCAGTCAGGGGCTCTTTTCTGGTTGCGGAAATGTCCAGAATGTTGCCTGAGCTCTGCTTCCCGCCCCCCACCAGAGGTTGCCGTCACTTCTAAGTAAAGCCGTGTACACCAGCTTCTGTTGCTGTTTCCCGCAGTCCTGGTTCAACACGCATGAATTCAAATCGGACATCTGTAACACAATGAGCCTGTGGATTTCAGGTAAGGAGGCCTGCTCTGTCCTGGGGGCAGCAATTCCGGAAACACTTTTCTGCCTGGGCCTCTGTGTTGTTGCCATCACACCTCTCAGTGAGGCAGTTGTCCTTTGCTCCTGTTGACATTAAAGAAGGTAAGGTGTGCGGTCAGAGCCCCCAGGAGTACTGATTGTCCTGTTTCCACAAAATAGTGCAGAGACATTCCTTGTTGCCTTATCGTGTCCCTTGATCTGCAGGAAGCAGGTTTTAGCAGAGGTTAGTTGGCCATGTGCTACGGGTCAATGGACCCAGAGCTCAGGAACCCAAAACCGTATGCTGATTGAATGATCCCATTCTTCAACTCCGGGGTGACCCTGTGTGGCCCAGCTGTAGTCCCCTCATCCCTGCCGTGCACACAGTGCCAGGCTGATGTTTGCTTTTAACTACTTTTCACTCCCCTTCCTACTCCTTTCTTCTGGACCTAGATATTTTCTAAGGTCATTAACATCTGCCTATTGAGACGTTCCTGTGTACTAAGTACTGCACTAAATAAGCACTTTTTTTTTTTTTTACATTTCCTATTGTCCTGGGGGTCTCCCAAGTTTGCTTCCACACTGGGATATTTGCTCAGAGAACTCACTGTCTCAGCATGTAGTTACGATCACGGCTAAGATTATGGCAATGAAGTGAGGATACACAGCCAGGGAATACTCTTTTTCTTAAAAAAAAAAAAATTATTCATTCATTCATGAGAGACACAGGCAGAAGGAGAAGCAGGCTTCATGCATGGAGTCCGATGTGGGACTCTATCCCAGGACCCCAGAACCCCAGGATCACAACCTGAGCCTAAAGCAGACGCTCAACCACTGAGCCACCCAGGTGCCCCCAAGCCAAGGAATACTCTTAAGGGAAAAAACAGGCAGAGTCTGGAGGAATTCATGGTGTGGCCTTCCTTTTGCTCTCTTCCTTCTATGAGGAGTTAGGCAGGGCGCTCTCATCCCTCTGCAACAAAAATGTAGCAACATGTTTGATGTTTCTGCCTGGGGAAGCCTACAGGAGACACAGCACCCGCAGCTTATACTGGGGGCTGGTCACATAGACACCTCTGTCTATCAGGTACCAAAATTCCAGGAAAGCAGGTGTTCAGCAGAAGCCACATTGTTTTATAGATTGTTTAGGCACATTAAGCCTCTTTTGACAGGAAAAAAAATTTTCTCCAGCTATATTATTATAATTGATGTACAACATTCTGTAAACTTAAAATACACAAAGTAATGATTTGATGCATGCATCTCTTGGGGAATGTTAACCATGGTAAGGTTAGTTAACACATCCTTCACCAAATAATTACCATTTTGTTGTTATGGCGAGAAGACTTAAGGTCTACTCTCAAAGCAATGCTCAAATATACAACACACTGTTATTAACTGTAGTCATCATGCTTGTACATTAGATGCCTGGAACTGGTTTCTCATATAACTGGAAGTTTATACCCTTTGACCAACATTTCTTCCTTTTCTCCATCCCCAGCCCTGGCAACCACCATTGTACTCTCTGCTTCTATGAGCTTGGCTTTTTCGATTCCATGTATAAGTGAGATTATATGGTATTTGTCTCTCTGTCTGCTTTATTTCACTTAGCATAATGCCCTCAGGGTTCATCCATGCTGTTGCAGTGTCTGATTTTCCTTCCTTGTCTGTGACTGGATAATATTCCATCATGTGTATATACCACATTTTCTTTATCCATTCATCATCAATGCATGGACTGTCAGGTTGTTTCTACGTCTTGGCTGTGGTGAATAATGCTGCAGTGAATATGGGAGTGCAGGCATCTTTCTGACACAGAGATTTCTTTTTTTTCTTTTTCTTTTTTTTTTAAGATTTTATTTACTTATTCACAGAGAGAGAGGCAGAGACATAGGCAGAGGGAGAAGCAGGCTCCCTGTAGGGAGCCCAATGAAGGACTCAGTCCCAGGACTCTGGGCTCACGACCTGAGTCAAAGGCAGATGCTCAACCCCTGAGCCACCCAGGTGCCCCCACATGGTTTTCTTACAAGAAGAGCATTAACCCCATAAACATCACCATCAGATATTTAGGGAGAACCCGTTTCTGGTTAGCTAAGTATGATAATATGTTGAGCAAATACTTACTAATCTCCTATTTATCATGTGCTAGGTCCAGTGCTAAGCCCTGGAGATGCACAGGTGAATAAGATCCAGGTCTTGTGTTCGGGAGCTCATAGTCCAACAGGAAGAGAGGAGATAATCACTCCAGGAAAAGGAGTGATTACAATGCCTTCACATCTGGACAGCACAGGATCACGTGTCCTGGTGTGATCCAGTTGTCATACCCACACTGTCTGGGGGTGCCAGGCGAACCTCGCCATCTCTTTTCCAGAGGAAGCCACAAAGCTTCCTATAGATGCAGAGATGCAGGAAGTGGCTTCCCCAAGGCTACAGGCCCAGTGTAGGATGGGGCTAAGGCTTGAACCCCCTTCCCCAGGACCAGTGGGGGAGGGAGGAGAGAGGCTCTGTCTTGTTTTCTGCCTCCTTTCTCTTCTATGGAAGTTTTCATGATCACTCTTCACTCCCTGTTAGGTATCTACCCTTGCCTGCAGAGCTATAACAGCTGGGACTATTCAGAACTGGATCCAGAGAGATTCCGGAGAGAAAAAATAATTCTTCAGAGAAAATTGTTAAAGAGTAAGGTACCCCTTGTGGATTTGGGCCCCCTTTATACCTGTCACACACCAGCCACCATCCAGTTGGGTCAGGGCAGGGCCTGGCAGGCTAGGGCCTTAGTATTGGCTGGGTTCCCTCTCACATTCCGCCAAACTAGCCACCAACATGACTGAAATGCTTTCGCTTAGGAATTCTAGAGTCAGCACGACATAATAGCTGGGAAACAGAGGTGGAACTTTATGTTAATTATACTGAGGGATGCCAGTGGACTGGGTGTCTACTCTGGGTGAGGTTCCATGCTGGGTCTTTATCCATGTACTTAATCTCACAACAACCAGCTTGAGTACACACTAAATCCATTTCACAGATAAGGAAAGTAGAGTCCAGAGAAGCAAGTTGCCCAAGGCCTACTTTCTTATGGCACACAACAGGTGCATAAAGGGCCCTGTGTGCCAGACACGCATGCCCCGGCAGTGCAGTCTAGTGGAAAATTTAGGTCCCACAGTCACACTGCCATGGATTAGGCACTGCGGTGGCGCAGGGAAAGATACCCAGTCTAGCCCTGAGATGGTCAGTCAGTGGCATGCAAGCTGAGATTTGAAGGATGTGTATTTTAGACAAGTGAAGGGGACAATTACTGTTCCAGATGGAGGGAACAGCATGTGAGAAGACCCAGAGGCATTCCTCATGGCAGCCGTGAGAGGACTCTTAACGGGTAACCAGCCCATGGGTGACGAGGCCAGAATCCAAACTCAGGACTGCAAAGCCAGAGAGACACATGCTGAGTTTGACAGATATTTCCTCCAGCAAGGGCATATCGACCCATTTCATGGGTGCACCCCAGAGTCGCAGCGAAGCCCTATCTTTCATGGGTCAATAGGATCCAGGGTGCAGACAACATCCCACTAATAAAGTCCCTTAACCACACACAGGACTTTTTGGAAGTGGAAGATAGGAGTGAGAAAATTATTTTTGTCTTAAATATAGTGCAAACAGTTCGTGCTGTAGAGAACGAGTCTGACCACAAAGCGGTACTCTGATTAACAATAAAAATAATGCTATTGCACACTGGCTGCATTCTTTGCACCAGCCACTGTTTGGGTTCTTTTGTGTCATCCCTACCTGAACCTCACGAGTGAGCCTGTCACCCTAATCTTACAGCAGGATTTGAGGTGCAGAGAGGTTCCTGCGCCCAGGGCTTCCTGGCACAACTGGGGGCCAGGATTTTGCCCAGACGGCTAATCAGCCTCCTGCTCTTGTCAGCCGGTGGCCTCTGTGGCCAAGGACATGGTTCTGCCCTCTCAGCCTACCTCCCTTAGGGAAACTGAGGTCACTCAGCAGGACTGGGGGGCCTCCTGAGAAGCATACTGTCCCTGGAGGGGCTCTGGCAAGGCCTGTCACATGCTGCCTATAAGGACGAGCGGCATCAGCATCTCTAGAAGGGCTAAAGTGGACTCTGCGGTGACACCCCCCCCCCCCCCCCAGGATCTCTGAATGTTGTCCAGTTTGCGAGACACTGGCCCAGGGCCCAGGGAAGGCAGTGCTCAGAGAAGAGCATGGCTGCACTTACTGAGTGGAAATGATAGCTTCACTACTCCTCCTGAGCCCGGTACTTTCATTGCCGCTTTTCTCAGCATTTACATTTACTGACCCACTTAATATGTTCCCTTTCCCAGCAATCACCATGGACACACAGAAATTTCAAAGTGAAAAAAAAAATGTAACCTGTAAATTCAAATTTAATGACACTCCCTGGGGATGATTGTTACTTTTCTAAGGGATTAGTCCAACATTAGTCATTTCAATGTTTCGAGGTTTTGAGTTTTTTGTTTTTCTTTTGAAGCCAGTACTTGTTTTTTTTTTTCCTTCATGTGGGTTGAGTGCTTGCCCTGTGTACTAGCCTCTGTATACATGATTTACTCTAATTTGTTCAGCAGCCCCACAAAGGTAGGTAGTGTTCAGACCTCCAGCAGGATCAGAGAGGTTAGGTAACTTGCCCAAGGTCACTCAGCAGAGGGAATGACAGGGGCTCTGAATGAGTTTGCCTGAGGTCCATTGTCCTGCTGTGGCTGTTGCCTCCAGGGAGGGGGCTGTGTCAGAACTCCTGGTCTGCAGTGTCAGCTCCCTGAAGGGACTGAAGCACATTTTTCTCTTCTCTAGAAAGAGAGTTCTCTTTGTTCACTTCTAAGAGATGTATCTCCCAGATGTCTATCCAAAACAAGAAAATCCATTGCCTTAAGGTGAGTAGAGGGGCACAAACCTGGACCCCTTGCATCCCCAAAAGCTGCAATAACTTCTAGTTGGTTCCACATCTCTGCACTCCCTGTCCACCATCTCAGGGAGGGATCCGGGTCACTCTAGGTCTGCGTGAGTGAGTAGAGCACTGCAGGGTCACACCACAGAAGTGCAGTGATTGGGGGATGAGAGGAACAGAAGCAGTTTCTAAGTGTAGGCTCAGCTCAAAGTGTTTTCGTATTTTTTCCTATCACTCCTCATCATAAACCTGCACTTGGCTCTCCTCTCTGATGTACGAAAGATGTTTAGGGTTCAAAGCTGGTGGCCAAGAAAGAATTCTTGAGACATCTTTGATGCAAAAAGGACAGGACCCATGGGCAGAAAGAGCTGCACTGGGGTTGTGACGAGTGGCTGGGCCGTTACATACTTCCGTGTGGGGAAGGGCTTAGGGAGAACTTGAGTCTAAGGAATTTTGGAAGCAAGGTTTCCAGGACCTTGAGGGAGCTAGCTATTGTTGGGATAAGGTCATTTCACTGTCTGATAAACCCTTAGTCATGAGACCCTTCAGATGTCTGTCGGTGGGTCATATGCTTGCAGGATGATTGCCAACAGGTATCTTGGGGGGTTTAGAGATAAAGGAAGTTTCCAAAGGAATGTTTATACGTTAAAGTAGATTCACAGGATCGTGGGGGTCAGGCTAGGATTGCCTTTTGCCCTTTGCCAAGTATTAACATCGAGGCAGCTGAGCTCCTAGAAGAAGGTCACTCTGCCTGTTTCAAGGACTTGTCAGTGGGCTGTAGGGAGTAAGGAAACTTGATTTGTCTTCTGCCTTTGTTTCCCACATCATGCTTGACACCACCTTGCCCATCTCTGCCCTGTGATGTTCCCTCCTAGGTAGCTCCAGCACCACCTCTCCCCTCCATTTTGCCCCTCTCCTGTCCCCAAATTCAGTTTGAGCTCCTCCACTGTTGTCGTAGGATCCTGGATACCTGCAATCTTTTCCATTTTAGTATATGTGCTACCAAAGCGAGCACCCTGCAATCTTTTCAAAATGCAGATCTAATTATGTTATACTGTCACCCCCTGGTCCCACCCTAACCACCCTACCAGAAACACCCTCCCCCAGCCCAAATGAAAAATACCTCCCAAACTTCAGAAGGCTTCCTCTTGCCTTGGGGTAGACTGACCTGTGTGGCCCCGCCATGACCTGTCAGCCCTATCCCCACCCTCCTCTGCTCTTGGGGTCCCACTGCAGGGTTATTCTCTCAGTTCCTTGTAGACATCACATCCCCTACCAACACCTGGCCTTTGTACCTACCAACACTCCCTCCCCCACTGCCACCAGCATCATCAGCATCTCCTCCCATTGGTAACATGAAACCTGCCAAATGCTACCTAGCAAGGCATACTTTTTTCCAGAGAGCTGGAAAAAAATGCCTGGGAAAACTATGAATGAGGCCTTTTGCTGCCCCCCCCCCTTTTCTTTAAAGATAAGAGAGAAATAGATAGCAAGAGATTGAGCATGAGTAGCGGGGAGAGGGAGAAGCACACTCCCTGTTGAGCAGGGAGCCCGACATGAGCCTTGATCCCAGGATCATGACCTGAGCCGAAGGCACACACACCTAACAGTCTGAGCCACCCAGGAGCCCCATTGCTGCCCGTTTTTGTAAGTAATACACTTACTGGCACACAGCTGAGGTCACTGGTTGTCTGCTGTCTTCGACGATCTTTGCTCTCCAATGACAGAGTTGAGTACTTGTCATACAGACCTTATGGCCTGCAAAGCTGTAGACATTCACTCTCTGGCTGTTTGCAGGAGTGTGCAGGGGACAAGCACTCATCCTATCCCAGCTGAAGCCTCGGGGCCAGCGGTCTCTACCCTGCTCCACATTCTGTCCCTTGTTCTGCGCGCTCAGAGCCCTCTCCTTCCAAACTATGGAATTATTCAGTCATTGCTCTGATGGCTGTGTCTCCCACTAATCTTTAAGCTGTAGACCCACATCCTTGTTTCTAATACCTTTGTTCTTAATAAGTAGGATAGGAGGTATGAGGCTTGACTCATCATTAGACCAGCCTTTCCCCTTTGCTTGGAGCTGGGTGGGCGGTGTTTCCACCCTGGAACATTCACCAGGTATTTGAAATGAATGGGTGAAGGGTGTGCCTTTCTGTTGTAAAATGGGATAAAGGCCCACTGCCAACTCCCGGGTGTTCTCAGGACAATCGCTTTTCGAAAACAGGATGCAAGGACATTTGGGGATCTGGCAATGGACATCCTTCTAACTGGCAATCCCAGTATTCCTTGGAAAGTCTTCATGTCCCCATAGGGGTTGAAGGTCTCTGGTTAAAGCCTGCTCTCTCTGTTCTGAAGAAAAGATTCACGGCAGCCATACTCTTCAGTTTTAAGGGGCAAAAAACCACTTTATTGATATTATAAAAATCTAACAGAAACAAAAATAAGGGAAATCTGCACATACATGAGGGATATAGTAAGCAGGAAAAGAGAATAAGGCAAAGTTATATCAAATCTGGTACTTACGACATCCAACCTCATTATTGGGGGGAGCCCCCTGGAGACAGCCAGGCTGGAGTCCTGATGGAGAGGTCTGGGCCGAGCATCCTCCCCTCCAGTGAGACTTCAACTGACCCTATTAACTTCAACTGACCCTAATAAGGGCCCTGTTTATAGGGCAAATAAGTATTTGTAGGGCAAATGACTGGGGTCTGAAGTGAAACATTTGTTTGCCTATGGCAGTTTGGAGCAAGCTGCATTTCTATGTTATCATGTCTTTACATCTTCAAGGAGCCTGGGCTAGGTGTGCTTGGCTCCCCTCTGGGATGCTGGGGCAGCCAGCCCAGCCTGGAGGCTGCAAGGCAAATTTTATAGCTCTTGGTGTCCAGACCAGAAGGGCCAGTTCTGACCTAGTAGGTCAACTAATGTCAACTAACCAGGCTCCTGAGGTCATTTACGCAGCACGAGTCTCACAAACAACAATCTTTAGCCTACCTGCACCCATGTGGGACACATCACAGAAACCATCCATACAATACATTCCCCCAATTCAGACTGCAGTTGTGCAGCCTCCATGGCCCTGACACTAATGTCACTACTTTAAGTCCCTGTCATGTGGTTGGCTGCTCCCACCTTCTTGAGATGCTCTTTTCTCTTGGCTTCTATGTTGCCAGACTTTTGTGAGTGCCTTCCTTCCTTCCTGGCTGGCTCCCTGTCCTGTCAGTCGGTCTGACATGGCCCCTTCCCCTCTACCTATGTATTCTCCCCATGTGGGTCTCATCTGGTCCTCTAGATTGATTGATTGATTGATTTAAAGATTTTATTTATTTATTCATGAGAGACACAGAGAGAGGCAGAGATATAGGCAGAGGGAGAAGCAGGCTCCATGCAGGGAGCCCGATGTGGGACTTGATCCCCGGACTCCAGGATCACGCCCTGGGCCAAAGGCAGGTGCTAAACAGCTGAGCCACCCAGGAATCCCTGGTCCTCTAGCTTTAAATGTCACCCATATGACAGTAACACTCAAATCTGCCTCCCCACCCTGGTGTACCCAGTCACCCCCTGGGCCTCACCAGGGAGGATCTCAATGTGCAAGGCGGGAGGAGGTTGCCAGGAGGTTGCTAGCATCCAGCATCAATTGTCTCCCGGAAAGGGGCAGCAGCCTCTTCCTGGGCTCCTCTCTTTCACCCTTGCCCCAGCCTGGTCTCCACACAGTGACCAGAGTGACCTTTTCAAAGACTTACACTAGATGAGATTGTTCTCCACTTAAAACCTCCAGTGGCGGGCAGCCCAGGTGGCTCAGTGGTTTGGCGCCGCCTTCAGCCCAGGAAGTGATTCTGGAGACCCGGGATTGAGTTCCGTGTCAGGCTCCGTGCATGGAGCCTGCTTCTCCCACTGTCTGTGTCTCTGCCTCTTTCTCTCTCTCTCACCCTCTGTCTCTCATGAATAAATAAATAAAATCTTTTAAAAATATACAGATAAAAATAACAAGGTTTAAAAAAAAAAACCTTCAGTGGCTTCTCCAGTGCACTGGAATCAAATCCAAACTCCTTAGCCTGATTTGGAGTACCCTGCAGAATCTGACCATCACCTCCCTCTCCAGCCTCTTCACATCCTTTCACTCCCTTGGTGCCGACATCAGCCCGCCAGACTTCCTTCTGCCTCTTGGACACTGCAGGCCTGTGTCCAGTGGGCCCTTGTTCTGTGACCTTTGCCTCAGCGTGCTTTCCTCAGAATTCCAAGGGAATGGCTGGCTCTTCCTTGTCCTTCAGAGTCTAATTTCACTGACATTGCCCTAACAACAGCGATCCTGACCTCCTAGCTACTCTCATCACATGGCTGATTTAGTGCCCTGTATAGGGCTGCTCACAGACTGGTGCTCTTGCTGGGGGATTTATGTATTGTTTATGTCTAGGCTCTATTAGAATGTAAACTCCATGAGGACAGGGCCCCTTTACTCACTGTTCTATCTCCAGTTCCTAGAACTGACCCTAGCACAAAGAAGGCACTCAACGAATACTTCTTGACTTTATGAATGGGGTCATCTGTGTGAAATCTTTTTTTTTAATATTTAATTTATTTATTTGACAGAGAGAGAGCACAAGCAGGGGGAGCAGCAGGCAGAGGGAGAGGGAGAAGCAGACTCCCCCCTGAGCAAGGAGCCTGATGCGGAGCTTGATCCCAGGACCTTGGGATCATGATCCACACTGAAGGCAGATGCTTGGCCAACTGAGCCACCCAGGCTCCCTGTGTAAAGTCTTGGTCCTGTGCTTAGTTTATAATGGTGCTTTCTCTATAAGTGTCCTCCCCGAAGATGTGTAGACAAAGCAGGTACTGCAGAGGGATTGCTGTCACTCAGAGACCAAAGTCAAAATATTATTTAATGTTTTTGCACTGCCTGTCACAACTGTGTAAAACAAAATGTATTTCCTTTGTACTGAAATACATAAAATCTGACAATTATTTCAGAAACCCAACTAAAAATCCAGTTTTCTGCCCCAGAAATAGAAATAATCAAAAGCTTTCCAGCCTTGAAAGCAGCTGAAGTTTTACTGGGTGAACCAGGATGAACTAGTGGAATTCCAGGGTGAGAACAGAGCTTCTTACTTGTTTATAGCAGACCCGCTTTCCCATCTGCTCACAGAAATAGCTGTGTTCAAAATGTTTTTCAATGGCAACAATCTTTCTAAGAGTCCACAGTTGAGTTGCTTTAAGTCTGACCTGTGATTTGCCCTTCCCTTGCTTAGATTTGGGGTTGGCCCAGTGGGAATGAAAAAGCCTCTAACTGCGTAGGGTTTTCACTCTGAGGCTTGGCTATAAATAAGGGCTCCTACCTTTTAAAGGAGGGGTCATTCATTCATTTAACAAATATTAGAGAAGATCATCAAGGAAGGTCTTTATAAAGAGGCATCATCAGAATGCTTACCTGCAAACAATGGAATCTCCTCAGGAAGAAATGTATTAAAGGAAAACAGTTGTGCACCGCTCCCCTGGGAGGGCCAGTGGGTTAGTTTCAGAGGCCATGCTACCAAGAATGATGCCCAAACCGTCCCACTCCTGAAGGGTACGCTGCTATGCCCTGACCAGTGTTCCTGGATGCTCAAAGCTCCGCTCTGCTTCCTGTCAGCAGTCTTCCCCAAACTGGAGTCTGCATGGTGCCACTTCGTCATGTTGGTCATTTATACTTTGAAGTGTCAGGCAGGTGTAGGAGGGATCCCAGAGCATCTAAAGGACAGACCATAGGTGAAATGTCTGCATGCCAGCCACAAAAGAAGTTGAGGGGAGTACCTTAAGTCTTTCACCTTGGGGCATGGGTCTTGTGTATGTGGAGAAGGAAGGGTACACATGTGACAGATAACACTGCCAGGAAGAGCCATTTGAGCTGAGAACCAAAGGATGAGAACTCGGCCATTAAAAGAGTGAATGGAGGGGCACCTGGGTGGCTCAGTGGTTGGGCATCTGCCTTTAGCTCAGGTCATGATCCTGGGGTCCCGCATTGGGCTCCCTGCAGGGAGCCTGCTTCTCCCTCTTCCTGTGTCCCTGCCTCTCTCTCTGTGTTTCTCATGAATAAATAAATAAAATCTTAAAAAAAAAAAAAAAGTGAATGGAAGAACCTTCCAGAAAAAGGGAACAGTATGTGCAAAAGCCCTGAGGCAGAAAAAAAAGAGCTTGAGATAGTCAAGGAACAGAGAGAAGGCCAATGATACTGTCACCAGCACAAGTAGGAAAGAGGTGTAGGGGTCAAGGCTGGGGAAGTAGCAGGGGTCAGGTCCTATCCAGTTTGGAGGGTCATAGTAAGGAATATGGATATAATTTAAGTGCTACGGGAATCCATGAAATAGGGAAATGACACCATCTAATTTATATTTTTATAAGATCACGTTGTCTTCTGAATAAGAGGAATGTAACAGTAGGGGACACAAGACCAGTAAGGAGGCTTTTGTAGTTGTCTCAGGAAGAGACAGTGACAGCAGGTGGTAAAAAGCGAAGACCTGAAATGTGTTTTGTAGCCAGGTCTTTCAACATGGGCTAACCCATTTGCTTTGGGAATGGGGAGGTGGCATAGGGAAGGAAAGGAAGGAGCCAAGGATGCTTCCCCTGTGAGTGGCTTAAGCATCTGAATGGTCCCGTTCACCAAGAGGGAGAGTGGAGCCATTTGGGGTAGGGGCAAGCTACCGAGTTGAACTTGTTTACCTTTAAGATGACTGTGAGAAGCGTGGATGCAGATGATACCTAAGTGGTTCAATCTGCAAGACCAGGCTTTGGAGGAGAGGTCTGAGTTAAAGGAAGAATAAGTCTTACCGAAGTTGCCTGTATCTGTGACAAAATATGGGAGCTAGGAGTGAAGGACCACCATGGAGCCATAGGTAAAGGCAGGAAAACACACAAGCTTGGTTCCAGAAGATCGAAAATTCCCTCTATGTGATGCCACCTCTCAGTTGTACAGCTTTCGACAAAACTGAGCCTCTATGTTCTTATCTGCAAAATGGACGTCACAACTGACATTCGTTCTTGCAGATTCAGTCCAGGGATAGGAAATGCCTCAGAGATTGCTCAGTCGAATCCTACCAGAATGTCTACTCATTTTACCAGAGTTTTCCCAAGTTCCAGAGCATGGGTACAGTAAGGGTATTAACAGTCATGACCCCGACTCCTCCAGCTCATGTCCATACCTGCTAATACCAGATCTGCGAAGTCCACTGCCCTCCAGACACTTCTGGGCAGCCCCAGATTGAATCTCACATTGGCCCAAAACAGACTCCCTGGGGGCATGTGGGTGGCTCAGCCAGGTAAGCATCTGCCTTCGGCTCGGGTTCTGATCTCGGGGTCCTGGGATCAAGCCCCATGTCAGGCTCCCTGTTCAACAGGGAGCCTGCCCCCGCTCCCTCTGCCCCTTCCCCTCCTACTTGTGCACTCTCTATCAATAAATAAATAAAATCTTTAAACAACAACAACAACAAAAAAAATAGGCTCCCTGGCTGCCCTGTCCCATCACAGCTGAGGCCTCAGCACGTGGAATGTGAACAGCAGGGTGACCACATGGGGCAGAAGGGGGTTCCATCTCCTCTGGGCCTTGGTGAGGAGGGATCTCAGAGCCGTTTTAGTTCACCCCCCACCTGCATAACAGATGCCTTGCCTCACACCTCGCACGGTTACTGGTCAAAGCCCAAGAGAATAAATGGGGAAGTGTTCTCTCCAGGCCTTACAACACCATTCAAGGCACGTAATTATTATCTTTATTTGACAAAGGGAGCAAGAGACTCGA
Organism: Vulpes lagopus; assembly: GCF_018345385.1. Lineage (NCBI taxonomy): Eukaryota > Metazoa > Chordata > Mammalia > Carnivora > Canidae > Vulpes > Vulpes lagopus. The sequence goes on from NC_054828.1 coordinate 10,017,609, forward strand.
AGTAGTGAACACCTGCCCCCAGGCCACGCAGCTGACTTCAGCAGACAGCTTACTGAGCTCCTTCTGTATTGCCATGCTGCCTCTCCAACAAATAGACATAATCCCAGGATTTAAATCTATTTAAGTGCATTTGTTCTCTGCTGGACTCCTGATCTCTCTGAGGCCTGTTAACAAGGAGCGTGAAGCTTCATCGAGCCAGCAGCGTTTTCTCTCTAACACATCCCAGCACCCATTTTAACACTATAAAAATCAGTAGCTGTTGGACAGCCGGCTGCATGGTACACAGGAAGCCCTTGCAGCGCTCTCCCCATTCAAATATCGTATTTATATACAAGCAAAGTGGTTGTTGAGGCTGGTGGACTGCTTGTCTGCTGCTTGGTGGGCCATCTGTTTAACGTTGCCAAACTCCTCCTCATCCTTAAAGACAGAGCAAAAGTGTCTTCTCTCCTTGGAAGCCCTCCAGATCTCCCCCAGATGGAATCGAGCGTTCCCCACTCTGGCTTCCGATGAGACTCTGCTCCTACCACTAGTGGCAGACTGTTAGTTGTTCCCCAATACCTGAGATCCTCTTGGACCCTAGGAACAGGACTCCTATCTTAGGAAAGTTGTAACCATGAGCTGGAAGAAATCAGAGCCCCTTGGGACTTATACAGCAGAAACACCGAACGAGCCCCGGATCGCCCACCTTCAGGCTGTTTTGTGGCAGAAATTTCTACCTAGTTTGAACCATTGTCATTTTGAGTCTCTGACACTCACCTAACCCCAACTTACATTACCTCTCTAAGGACTATGTGATACTTTCTACCCCTTAATGTAACTGTCTATTTACCGTTTTCTCCTCTGCTAGCCTGGGAGCCCCTCTGGGCAGGGACTAGGTTCCAGGGTGTGCCCAGTGGCAGACATAGTAGCAGTTGCTCAGTAAAATGTCCCCTGATGGAGGTGCCAGGATTGATTGTGTGAACGATGGCAGCAATGCTCACAGAGCATTTCCCATGAGCCACTCATGTGCTTTGCTTACACGAACTCACTTAAATCCTCCTAAGAACCTAGGGGGAAACCAAGACAACCAAGAGGTTCAAGGACTTGTCCAAGATTACCAGCTGTTTTGGGGGACAGGCCTGGGACTGGCACCCCAGCCTGCTCCATCCCCAGCACCTGCATTTTCTGTATCAGCCACCTCTTGGCCTTGCTCCTGGGTTGGAGGGCTGAGTGCTCAGGCCATACTGAACAGGCTCCCTTCACATGTTCTGTCACCAAGAACAATGAGAAATGTGTAGGAAATGTCATTCACACTATATTCCTCTCACAACCATTTTACTAAATCTATTTTTTTTTTTTTTCCTCCTCCCCTGGAGTCTCCTGGTATAAGTTCAACCACTGAGAAAGACTCTTTGGCCAAGAAGAGTTTACCAGATAGCTCACAAATGCAGAATGCCACCAAAGGTACATTAACTACCTAAAAGGGAAATGTAGGCATTTGGGTTATGATCTCCCAAGCCCCAGTTTCTTGGGTTTATTCAAACATAACTTGCCACCCTCGTTTACCCTTGTAGGGCTAGCCTGGGCCTTGGCACCAAGTAATATCTTAAGAAAGGACAGAATTAAATTTTCAGTTCAACAAGCCCTGATGAGGTTCTACCTTATGATAATGAGTTCAGCATGGTGCTAATATCTGTGGGGAAGATAGGTTGTTAGCCATGGAAGAAAAAACCCTAAGACATGATTGCTCCCCACCCCTCCATTAGAAACCAGCATTTATTGAGGTAGGAACTGATTTGTGTCCAGGTGTTAATTTATGAAGGAGACTGAGTGACTACACAGGCCAGTGCCTTCGAAATAAAAGTTTGGTACTCACAGCTCTAGAAACAGAGGCCCAGCACGCCACACACAGCCACAGGAGGAAGCATCAGGGTCCATCAGGAGGCAGAACACAGCAAGGGGAAGGCATAGGCCACAGTCTTTCCTGGGATTTCTTTACAAAAGATTAGGCATGAAAGTGTAAACAGGTTAAGATTAGTTAGAGTGATTCTGGTGGCCTTTGGGGCATAGGGCCTATCCCTAGTTGTCTGGCACTTGGCCCTGGGGTGACTTAGTGCAGGGAATAAACTGCCTTAGTGTGCAAGAGTTAGAGAAGTCAGTGGTTCAGAGCACTCTGGGTTACGGAGGAGACGTGAACAACTCTGGCCATTAATTTTGCCTTAGATGCCAAATAAACAAATAGAGAACCTAAGAAAACATAGAACAGAAACACTTAAGTATCATTCTAGACACTTTTATGCATGTTATCATTATTCCAAAAAATTAAACAATCCTTTGTCTTGGTGAAGAAATGAAGGCTCAGAGTATATGAATTATGGTTCAATCAATCTGTTATTAAAACAAAACTTGAGAACCACCATTGAGAGATATACCCTGATTCTAAACAGGGGTAAATATTTTTAGGAGACTTTGCAAGTCCTCAAAATGTAAGCATACAGTTGACTCTTGAACAATACAGGGCTTAGGGACACAGATCATACCTCTCACCTCAAAAATCCATGTATAACTTTTGACTCCCCCCAAAACTTAACTACTAATGGCCTACTGTTGACTGGAAGCCTTACAGCCACACAAACAGTTGATTAAACAAGTTTTGTATGTTAGATGTATTCTATGCTGTGTTCTTACAATAATGTCACCTAGAAAAAAGAAATTACTGGGATGCCTGGGTGGCTCAGTGGATGAGCATCTGCCTTTGGCTCAGGGTGTGATCCTGGGGTCTGGGATCAAGTCCTACATTGGGCTTTCTGCATGGAGCCTGCGTGTCTCTCAGGAATAAATAAATAAAATCTTTTAAAAAATAAAAAAGAAATTACTATTAAGAAAATCATAAGGAGGGGCATCTGGGAGGCTCAGTAAGTTAAGCAACCCACTCTCAATCTAAGCTCAGGTCTTGATCTCAGGGTCGTGAGTTCAAGCCCCATATCCATATCCAGCGTGGAGACTACTTAAGAAAAAAAAAAAACAAACCCAAAGGCCAATTATATATTCAATTCATGAAGACACATGAGTCAAAGAGGAAGTATTCAAAGGGACTTAGAAAATATTTTGAACCGAATGAAAATGAGACCTTTTCTCCTAACAGCATTTAAGGCTATAGATTTCCCTCTGCACACTGAGGTGTTTCACAAATGTTTGGATATGGTCTCTTAATTTTTATTCAGTTCAGATTGTGTTTCCATTTGTAGCTGTTATGAAGAATGTTGCTATGGGCATCCATGTATAAGATTTTGTGTGCTATATGTTTTTATTTCTCTTGAGTATATGTAAACCAACAATTTGGGTTGTTGGTACAATTGCCAGTTGCACCAGGGTACAATTGCCAGGTCATTATGGTGACTTTTCTTTTTTTTTTTTTTTAGATTTGATTGATTGATTGATTGATTGATTTAGAAATATAAGCAGAAGGAGAAGCAGGCTCCCTGCAGGGAGTCCCATGTGGGACTCCATCCCAGGACCCCAGGATCACAACCTGAGCCAAAGGCAGACAGACGCTCAACCACTGAGCCACCCAGGTGTCCTCATTATAGTGACATTTTGAGGAACTGCTAAACTGCACTCTAAAGTGATCATCTGGGCAGCCCGGGTGGCTCAGCGGTTTAGCGCCACCTTCAGCCCAGGGTGTGATCCTGGAGACCCGGGATCAAGTCCTGTGTCAGGCTCCCTGCATGGAGCCTGCTTCTCCCTCTGCCTGTGTCTCTGCCTCTCTCTCTCTCTCTCTGTCTCTCATGAATAAATAATAGTTTTTTTTTTTTTAATTTTTATTTATTTATGATAGTCACAGAGAGAGAGAGAGGCAGAGACACAGGCGGAGGGAGAAGCAGGCTCCATGCACCGGGAGCCTGATGTGGGATTCGATCCCGGGTCTCCAGGATCGCGCCCTGGGCCAAAGGCAGGCGCCAAACCGCTGCGCCACCCAGGGATCCCATGAATAAATAATAAATAAATAAAGTGATCATCATATACAGTTTGAATAATTAAGAGGAGAAAAATAGTCTTATATTTAATATATATAACCACATATGTTTACTATTTATATTATATATTTATTATGTATATTATATACCGTATGTAACCAAAAATTTATAATTTCTATTTTTTCCCATCTTTCTTTTTTTAAGATTTTTATTTTTAAGTAATCCCTATACCCAACATGGGGCTCAAACTTACAACCTTGAGATCAGGAGTCACAGGCTCTACCAACTGAGCCAGCCAGGCACCCATATTGTTTTTCCATTATTCTTGAAGTTCCAAGCTTCCTTTTGGTACCATTTTCTTTCTACTTGAAACAAAAACAAAAACAAATCAAAACAAAAATTCTTCCTTTAGTATCTCATTTACAATAGGTTTGCTGGCAGTGAATATCCTTCATTTTCTTTCATCTGAGAATGTCTTTATTTCACCTTCATTCTGGAAGGGTATTTTTCCTGGATATTCTGGGTTGGCAGTTCTTTTCTTTCAGTCCTATAAAATGTTCTACAGCCATCTGGCCTCAATGGTCCCATGAGAAAATCCAGGCATTTACATAGTACTTCCCCTTTTGTGTAATGCATTTTTCTCTCTCTGCCCTCAAGATATTTTTCTTTGTCTTGATCTTTCAGCTGGTTGATTAGAATGTGCTTCGGCATGGGTTTCTTTGGATTCAACTTGTTTGGGGTTTGTAGAGCTTCTTGAACCTGTGAGTTTATGTGTTTTGACAAATTTGGGAAGTCTTCAGAGATTATTTCTTTGAATAATTTTTTTTGTACTTCACTCCTTTTTTTTTTAATAAAGATTTTATTTATTTATTCATGAGAGACACAGAAAGAGAGGCAGAGACACAGGCAGAGGGAGGAGAAGTAGGTTCCATGCAAGGAGCCCGATGTGGGACTTGATCACGGGAATCTGGGATCAGGCCCTGAGCCCAAGGCAGATGCTCAACCGCTGAGCCACCCAAGTGTCCCTCTTTCTCCTTTCTTTATGGGACTTTGATGACACGGATGTTGGACCTGTTGGTATTTAGAACAGGTCCTTGAGGCCCTGTTCATTTTTTCCAATGAACATTTTCAATGTCTCCACATTGTTCAGATTGTGTGGTATAATAAAAATATAGATTTGGTCTTTGTCCCCAGTTCCTAACACAGAGTTCCTAAAACCCTTAGAGTTTCCCAAGTGATGGGAGTGTCTTTTGTTATTCATAATGAACATCTTTCAACCACACCTGAGGATGTGCTAATAGAATGACTCAGGTTGGGGCTCCAGATGGCTGCAGGATGGACTCTCATTACCAGGAAGACCAAACATGAGTAGAGGATGGGAACTTTCAGCCTCACCCTCTCCAATCTCCAGGGAAGAGAGAAGGACTGGAGATTAAGTTATAAAAGCTGTGTGGTTTGGTGAGCTTCCAGGTTGCTGGGCACGTTATGTGTTGTGAATGTGGTATGCCTGAAGAGGGCGTGGACCTTCCTCCCCCGTGCCTTGCCCTGTTTATCTCTTCCATCTTTCTGAGCTGCATCTTTTATAATAAATCTGTAGTAGTAAATAAGGTACTTTGCTGACTTCTGTGAGTCATCCTAGTGAATTATCAAACCTGATAGTTGGTCATTGGAACCTCCAAATTTGTTAAAAGCTAGATAAAAATATGCGTAACTGGGCACCCCATTTGAGACTGGTACCTGAAGTGGAGATAGTTTTGTCAGACTGAGTTCTTGTGGAATCTGACACTAACTGCAGGTTGATCTGGAACTCAATTGAATTGCCAAATACTCAGTTTACATCAGAGAATTGGTGTAGAAGAACCACACATGTGGTATCAGAAAATACCACACAAACTGGATAACTTCTATTGATCTATCTTCAAGTTCATTGTCTCTTTTCCTCTGTCACCTCAGTTCTGCTATTGATCCCATCTAGTGAATTTTTTTCTCTTCTTTTCTTTCTTTCTTTTCTCTTCTTTCTTTCTTTCTTTCTTTCTTTCTTTCTTTCTTTCTTTCTTTCTTTCTTTCTTTCTTCTTTCTTTCTTTCTTTCTTTCTTTCTTTCTTTCTTTCTTTCTTTCTTTCTTTCAGATTTTACTTATTTGACAGAGAGAGAGAGAGAGCACAAGCAAGGGAGCAGCAGAGGGAGAGGGAGAAATAGACTCCCTACTGAGCAAGGAGCCCAGCGCAGGGCTCAATCCCAGGACCCTGGGATCATGACCTGACCTAAATGCAGATGCTTAACTAACTGAGCCACTCCAGTGCCCCAGGGGGAATTTGTTTTCAACTGCATTTTTCAGTTGTAAAATCTCTATTTGGTTCCCTGTCATAGCTTCTTTTTCCCTACTGAGACTCACTGTTTTTTTCATTGGTTTCAAAGTGTTCGCCCTTACTTTGTACAGGATTGTTATAATGAATGATTTACAGTCTGTATTTGATTGTTTCAACAGCTGAGTCATTTTAAGGCAGGTGATACTGATTGTCTTTTTCCCTTGAGAATTCAAACTTTCCTCATTCTTTGTATGTTGAATAATTTTGGATTGTATTCTGGGCACTTTAAATATAAGATTTGAGGCTGGTTTAGATGTATTGAGAAGGTTGGAGCGTTTTGTTCTGTTTTTAGCATGAAATTCACCAGATTAGGTTCAGGTCACAAATTCTGCCTTCTGCTTTCAATGCTAGTTCAGTTTTCAAAACTTTTGCAATGCCATTTGGATCCATCCTACACCTGTGCCATCCAGGAACCACATGTGAGACCTGAGCAGTGATCTACCTTGCAGTTCAGTTCTGAAAGCCTTTGGTGTGCTGTTTAGGGTCAGATGCACATATGTATGTGCAGCTCAAGTGAACATGACTTCCACACACAATTTGATGGGATTCTTTCCTTGACCTCTCTTCTTACCCATGCTCGCCTCCAAAGGTACCTCCTGTCTGGTCTTCTGCTGGAAAGTTGAAACTTCATTCTCTCCTCTCTTCTGCATACTTCCTGAGACTGGGTCTGCCTCCATAGCCAACTGGGAGGAAAACAGAGAGAGGGCAAAAGTGACAGACATTCCCTCCACACTCTGTATCACACGAGTCCTCCCTCAGAGTTTTAGATGCCTATCCAGCTGCCATTTCTGCTGCTGTCACTACCATATAGGGTTGCAGCTTCAGGAAGATGGTTTGCTGAGATGTATGGGTGAATACAAGAGAATACTTGCTGTATTAAGCGGGTATTAAGCATCTGCATTTGGCTCAGGTCATGATCCCAGGGTCCTGGGACTGAGCTCTAAGCTGGGCTCCCTGCTCAGTAGGGAGTCTGCTTCTCCCTCTTCCTCTGCTGCTCCCCTTGCTTGTGCGCTCTCTTTCTCTCTCTCTGTCAAATAAGTAAAATCTTAGGGAAAAAAAGATAAGAAAAAAATTCACTAGATGGGATCAAGAGAATACACTCTTGCTGTCCCTTAAGACTTCTTACTTCTTAGATCACAAATAGAGGGCTTCTGTTAGATCTCTTTCTGTCTTCACCCGGTTCTCAGTTCTGGGATTCATGTTGCCTTTGAGCCAGGACATTCAAGAGGTAAAAATAAATCCAGGAAACTCATTGCCATATGGTTCTTTTTTTTTTTTTTTTTTATGACAGTCACACAGAGAGAGAGAGAGGCAGAGACACAGGCAGAGGGAGAAGCAGGCTCCATGCACTGGGAGCCCGATGTGGGATTCGATCCCGGGTCTCCAGGATCGCGCCCTGGGCCAAAGGCAGGCGCCAAACCGCTGCGCCACCCAGGAATCCCTGCCATATGGTTCTTATTTTGAGTTCTGGTTTCCTTTTCTTTTCTTTTTTTTAAAAATTTATTTATGATAGTCACAGAGAGGGAGAGAGAGAGAGGCAGAGACATAGGCAGAGGGAGAAGCAGGCTCCATGCACCGGGAGCCTGATGTGGGACTCGATCCCGGGTCCCCAGGATCACACCCTGGGCCAAAGGCAGGCGCTAAACCACTGCGCCACCCAGGGATCCCCTGGTTTCCTTTTCTAAGTCACTTGCTATCATCTACTTTTCAGAGTCCTCAGGTAGCCACCCCATGCATTATGTCCAGGACTTTTAGTTGCGTTTAAAGGGAGTTGGGGTAGGATGTGCTTACTCTACCCTAACCAGAACTAAAATCCTGATAGAGTTCTTTTGGTTCTTTTTTTTTTTTACTCTATATTATTCTAATTTTTTTGGAAATTATATATTCTGCCTATATTCTTTATTGCAGATTTTTCTTTATTGCATTGAATTTTATTTTCTTTTTTAAAAATATTTTTACTTATTTATTCATGATAGACATAGAGAAAGAGAGAGGCAGAAACACAGGCAGAGGGAGAGAAGAGGCTCCATGCAGGAAGCCCGATGCGGAACTCGATACCAGGACTCCAGGATCATGCCCTGGGCCAAAGGCAGGCACCAAACCGCTGAGCCACCCAGGGATCCCCTGCATTGAATTTTAAACAGGAACAATCCTCCTCCTCATCCCCAAGGAACATTTAGCAATGTCTAGAGACATTTTTGGCTATAAATGTCTCAGGGAGAGGTTGCCACTAACATCTAGTGGGTAGAGGTCAGGGATACTGCCAAATACCCTACAACACACAAGACATCCCCCACAGCAAAGAATCATCCAGCCAAAATGTCCACAGTATCAAGATTACGAAACCTTGCTTTATTATATGCATTTGAATTTCTTTCATTCATATTTAATTTAATCTAAAGTTAATTAATAACTTAACCTACCTTTCCTGAACAAATCGAGAGCTTGGACTAATTTAACTCCAATCTCTTATCTCCATATTTAAATGCTATTTTTTCTAGTGTTTTTAGCTCTTATTTTAAAACCTTATGAATTACATATTATACTTATTATTGTAGATAATTTTTGTTTGGTCTTAAACTATCATGTTATTTGCTTACTTCTTAATGCTCAGACTATCTTTGATCATTTTTCCTGGAAAAAAATATTAGGTAGATAAATAGATGTTGAGAGAGAAAGAATAAGAAAGAGAATCTTAGCAGTTCCTTTATCACGAGTGTCTTCCCTTAGTTTTTGTCTTTAAATATTTTATTTATTTATTTATTTATTTATTTATTTATTTATTTATTTATGAGAGAGAGAGAGAGAGAGAGAGAAGAGAGCACAGGCAGGGGGACTGGCAGAGGGAGAGGGAAAAGCAGGCTTCCTGCTGAGCAGGGAGCCCAAGCAGGGCTCAGTCCCAGGATCCTGGGATCCTGACCTGAGCCAAAGGCAGATGCTTAACTAACTGAATCACCCAGGTGCCCCAAGTTTTTGTTTTTCTATGAATGTCTTTGTTTCACCTTTGTTCTTAAAGATAGTTTGTTGGGTACATAAGTCTACCTCAATGCTTTGATTATATCATTCCATTGTCTTCTGCCTTCTGTTGTTACTGTTGAGAACTCTACAGTCATTCTCATTGTTATCCTTTTATAGATGATCTGTTGTTTCTCTTGGCCCATCTTTAAGGTAGTTAACCTTCTCCCACAGAAAAGCTATAATTTTGTGCAAGAACTGGATCTTTTATTCTCAGCATCGTTTCTGATTCTGCATAGTTTATTTGTTTATTTTTAAGTAATTTCTACACCCAATGCAGGGCTTATTCACAACCCCGAGATCAAGAGTCACATGCTCTACTGACTAAGCCAGCTAGATGTACCTCTGCTTAGCATTTTTGAAGGCATCAAGCCTCTCTTTTCTTATTCTGTGGTATAGTGTAACTTGCAGAGAATTCTATGCGTGGCATTGAGTTGGTGTTACACTTATTATTGCAGGTCTTTTTTTTCTCACTAAACTGAGTTCCTTGAAGATAATCTACCTCCAGCACTGAGCATAGGCTTAACACATAGTAGACACTCAGTAGATGTTTGCTGGATGGGTAGAAGGGACAAATGTGTGGCTGCAGGTAAATGTATGAATTTACCTGAGCTTCTTCCTCTAGCATCGTCCAATGATCTGAATACACCCAGCCATTTTCACATTAATAGGAAGCTGAGATCTACAGTACATGTTTCCTCATCACAGCCGACAAGCTGCAATGATCCTTTTTTTGTTAACATTGCATTGCAGAGTATCACGGTCAGACTCTGGTCTTCAGGAAAGCTGCAAAACAAGTCAAGAGGATATCACAAGCAAGAGAATATGAGAATATGCTTCCCAAGCAGGTGAGCACATGATTGGAAATTTCATAGTAGAGATGATTTAAGAGGGGCTAGGAGATCTGGTAAGAAAAGCCAGCATGGTGAAGCTGTCAGGGTAGAAACTGGGGTATTTCCGATTACAGACTCGGCTGATAACTCAGGAAATTTCCTAAGGGTAATTCCCGGCTAAAGTAGGCATCAGTTGAGTGGGCATTTTATCTGGATTTCTCCAGGGCTTTAAGTTATCTGCTTGAAATTCAGGAACCTTGATGTAATGGAAAGAGAGCACTGAGCCTCAGATTCCTACTCTAAAATAGGGATGATAATTCCTAGATCATGGTGTTCTTATGAGGTTTACCTGAGATAGTGATGATAATTAACATGTAATGAACACTTACTATATGTCAGACATTAAACTAAACCTGTACCTGCAGTATATTTTATTTTACAGTCATAGTCCTCTGCTCTTCGGTTTAATAGTGAGGGAAGTGGTGCTCAGAGCATTGTCCAAATTCACAAAGTAAGTAAGTGATAAAGCTAAGACTTGGGTGCAGATCTGATTCTGAGCCTGAGCTTTCAATCTCTGAGCTTTGCCACTAACAAAGTCCTCAGAACTTGAAAGGCCCTGGATTGGTATGTGTTCTGTCCTCTTTTCCCCTCCCTTAACTCTTCCCCAGAAACCTCTGAGGATGGTAGTTTACATCAATGGCACCTTCAGAGTTCTTGAACCTTCTTCATTTCTCCATGTTTTACTGCTGCCTATTTCCCCTCATTATTTAGGAGTGAAATTTTGAGAAATAACAGGACATGATGGAAAAGACAGACAAATCTCAGTCCTATATCTCATCAACTGTGTTACTTAAGCAGGTTGTTTAAAAAATTTTTTTTTCTTTTAAAGATTTTATTTATTCATGAGAGACACAGGAGCAAGAGAGGCAGAGACACAGGTAGAGGGAGAAGCAGGCTCCATGCAGAGAGCCTGACACGGGACTCGATCCTGTGACCCCTGAGATCACACCCTGAGTCAAAGGCAGATGCTCAACCGCTGAGCCACCCAGGCATCCCTGTTTAAAATTTTCTCATCTTATTCTATAAAATGGAATAAATAGGGACACCTGGATGGCTCAGTCAGTTAAGTGTCTGCCTTTGGCTCAGGTAATGATCTCAGGATCCTGGGATCGAGCCCTGAGTTGGGCTCCCTGCTCAGTAGTAGTTTGCTTCTCTCCCACCCCCGACTGTTGCCCTCTCTTTCTCTCTCTCAAATAAATAAATAAATAAATAAATAAATAAATAAATAAATAAATAAATAAAATTTTATTTTAAAAGTATAAAATAAGGAAAATATAAAATCCAGTTGTGGTTATGGCCTTTCCTGCTGACAGGGCTAGTGATAGGTGATGAGCAGTTGTGTCCTACTCTGTGACCCATCTTGGCGAGGAGAGGAAGCCGAGCAGTTAGAGTGGATGGTGGCAGATTTTAACAGGAATGAAATGCAGCTGAGAGCCAATGGCCTGGCAGAGACAAGCAGAAGGGAATTGCCAGAGGAAAGTTGGCTCAGCAAGCTATTTATGGGGGCCCACTGGCCACTCCTGACTGAGGAGCTAACATGTGATTCCACCCCTTGAAGAGGTACAGCATTGATGTAATCAGTTGCCCATTCTATTTTTTTTAATACCATAGTTTTTATTGAGAAGATAATCTGTGCCCATGGTAAAATCAAACAATATTAAAGGATATGTAATAAAAAGTAAATTTCTCTTCCATGCCAGGCCCTATGCCCTGTACCAACAGGCCAACACTGTTTTCCCATACATCCTTCTAGAAATGTCTGATGGACATCAAGGAATATAAACCTTTTAAATGTTAATGTATAAATATACAAACTGCAATAGAATATACACTAATTTGCACTTTGTTTTTTCAACCTAACACATAATAGCTAATGTTTATTGAGTGTTTACTGTATACCAAACATCCTTCTAAACACATTATATACATTGAGTCATTTATTTATTATTATTTTTTAAAACATTTTATTTATTTATTCACAAGAGATGCAGAGAGAGAGGCAGAGACACAGGAAGAGGGAGAAGCAGGCTCCCTGTGGGGAACCCGATGTGGGATTCTATCCTAGGACCCCGGGATCATGACCTGAGCCAAAGGCAAACGCTCAACCACTGAGCCACCCAGGTGCCCCTACACTGACTCATTCAATCTTCTTTTATTATCCTCATTTTATAGATAAGGAAACTAAGGCTTAGGAATATTATCTTGCTTAAAGCCAAATAACTAGTAGGTGGCAGAGCCAAGATTTTTAAAAGACACAATTTGCATACCATAAAATTCTTAATTTTAATGTACAATTTAGTCATTTTTCATTTTTTCACAAGGCTTTGCAATCATCACCACTATCTAATTCCAGAACATTTGTATTGCCCCCAAAAAGAAACTGCATACTCATTAGCAGTCACTCCACGGTCCCCTCCCCCCAAGCCTCTGCAAGCCACCAATCTACTTCTCTGTCTGTATGGATTTGCCTATTCTGGACATTTCATATAAATAGAATCATACAATATATGGCCTTCTATAACTGATTTCTTTCACTTAGCATAATGTTTTCAAGGTTTATCCATGTAGTGGCATCTGTTGGTATTTCATTTCTTTTTATGGCTGAATAACATTCTATATATGAATAGATCACATTTTGTTTATCCATTCACCAGTTGATGGACATTTGGGTTGTTTCCATCTTTTGGCTATTATGAATAATGCTGTTTCCATGAGCATTCATGTACAAGTTTGTGTGGGCACATATGTTTTCTGTCCTCTTAGATATATAGCCAGGAGTGGCATTATTGGGTCCTATGGTAACTCTGTGTCACACTTTTTGAGGAAATGCCAAATTTTCCCACAGCAACTGCACCATTTTACATTCTCACCAACATGTGAGGGTTTCAATTTCTCCATACCCTTGCCAATACTTCTTTTCTTTTCCATTCTCTCATGATAGTTATCCTCGTTGGCATCCAGAAGTACTTCATTGTGATTTTGACTTCTATTTCTCTAATGACTAGTGATATTGAGTATCTTTACATGTGTTCATTGGCCATTGTGTACTTCTTTGGAGAAATGTTTATTCAAATCTGTTGCCCATTTTTAGACTGAGTTGTTTTTATTTTTGTTGTTGAGTTGTCATTATAGAGCCAGGATTTTTGACTTGAGCAGTTTGAGTCCAGGTCCTATGCTCTAAATTAGACTCTATACTGACATCAGTATATCTTATGTAATGTTCCATATGAGAGCACCTGGAGAGCCATCACACTCTGTTCTCATGTTTACTTACGCCTGTGTTTCATAGTTCGTTAACCATTTTCCCATCAGTAGGCATGTAAGTGCTTCCAGTCTTTGCTATTACAAATACTGCTGCCTTGGGCAGCCCGGGTGCTCAGCAGTTAGCGCCGCCTTTGGCCCAGGGTGTGATCCTGGAGACCTGTGATCGAGTCCCGTGTTGGGCTCCCTGTATGGAGCCTGCTTCTCCCTTTGCCTGTATCTCTGCCTCCCTCTGTGTGTGTGTGTGTCTCTCGTGAATAAATAAATAAATAAATAAAATCTTTAAAAAAACAAATACTGCTGCCTTGAACATCTTAGTGTTTATGTGGTTCTGGGCTCAAGTGCATATGTAGAAACACTCTTGGAAGTGGAATTACTAAATCATAGTACATCTTAAATTGCTCTCCAATGAAGTTGTGCCAATTTATATTCCCACCAGCAACCTACGAGAGACCTTCCATGTACCTTTGCCAATGTCGTGCATCATCAAATTGTTTGTTGCTGTTCTCATGAGGGGGAAATGGTACTTTTTAATTGTTTCGGTATTAATGCTTTAATTATGAGTGAAGTTGCCTAATTTTATTTTTTTATTTTTATTTTTAAGATTTTATTTATTTATGAGAGACAGAACGAGAGAGAGAGGCACAGACACAGGCAGAGGGAGAAGCAGGCTCTATGCAGGGAGCCTGACGTGGGACTCAATCCTGGGTCTCCAGGATCAGGCCCTGGGCTGAAGGCGGCGCTAAACCGCTGAGCCACCGGGCTGCCCCCTAATTTTGTTTAAAGATTTTATTTATTTAAGGGAGAGAGAGTGAGCACAAATAGAGGGGGAAGGGCAGAGGGAGAAGGAAAACTGAGCAGGGACCCCATTGGGGCTTGGGGCTAGATCCCAGAACCCTGATATCACAACCAGAGCAAAAGGCAGGCAGAGGTTTAACTGACTGAGCTATCCAAGCACCCCTATTTTTCTATATTTATAATCCTTTGGAAGTTCTATTTCTGTGAAATGCCTGAGTCTTTTGGGTTTTTTTTCTAAGTAGTAATATTTCTACTTCTGAGATTGAGGTTCTCAATTTTTGGCTTATTATTCATTTGTAGATGCTCAATTCTTCGTCATATGTTTGGCAAAAGCATTTACTATTTTTTTTAAGATTTTATTTATTTATTCACGAGAGACACAGAGAGAGAGAGAGAGAGAGAGACAGAGACATAGGCAGAGGGAGAAGCAGGCTCTATGCAGGGAGCATGATGCGGGACTTGATCCCAGGATCACACTCTGAGCCAAAGGCTTAAACACTGAGCCCCCAGGCATCGCCAAAAACATTTACTATTTAATCTTTTTACTTTAATTATGGTGTTTTATGTGAGAAAAATTGTAATCTTCTATAGCCATTCTTGTTGATCTTCTCTTTTACGGCTTCTCGATTTCATTTCTTACTATGAAAGATCTTTACCACTCTAAGATGTATGAAATATTCTCCCAATTTTTTAAAAAAGATTTTATTTATTTATTCATGAAAGACACAGAGAGGCAGAAAGACAAGTAGGCTCCTCCCCATCAGGGAGCCTGATGTGGGACTCTATCCCTGAACTGGGATCACACCCTGAGCCAAAGGCATACACTCAACTGCTGAGCTACCCAGGCGTCCCTATTCTTCCAATTTTTTCCACAATATTTTTATATCATCACCTATTCACAATGCAAAAACTTTACTCACATAATCAGATATCACCAGGAGTCACTCTGCTCCTTTGAATTTATTTTTTTTTAAGTTTTATTTTTTTTATTCTTATTTTTTTAAGATTTATTTATTTATTCATGAGAGAGAGAGAGAGAGAGAGAGAGGCAGAGACAGGCTCCACACAGGGAGCCCGACGCGGGACTCAATCCCGGGACTCCAGGATTGTGCCCTGGGCCAAAGGCAGGCACCAAACCCCTGAGCCACCCAGGGATCCCTGCTCCTTTGAATTTAGCTAGAGATTGCTCAGGCATTTGCTATATGATTTGTTTGAAGCCCAATCCTCTCCCCATTTGTCTGTGAACTCTGGCTTATGTTTTTTCTGGCACTGAGCTCCCCTTTTGTCCTGGATATGCTCTTCGCATACAACATCAGCCCAAATATGGAACTCACCTCTTCCCCTCATTTTTGAGGGGAAAAAATTGTCTACACAGGCCTGTTACATGTGTTGTGTAGATGGAAGGTATTACTAGGTTGATAGAGGTGGGAAGAGGGGAAACCCTATCACAGTGGCACTGAGAACAGTGATGTGAGTTACTCTTCTTTTTTTGTATGTGTGAGTTACCCTTCTTACAAACCCTATAGTTATCCACCAGTTAGACCCCCTCCCAAGCCCTCTCCACTTTACTCTCTTCTCTTTCTCCCATCCCCAACTCCTGCTCATTTCTGAGGCAAAGCAGTATAGCCCTCACTCTGCCTTTGACACTAAGCTTTTCACCAAGTGCTAACTGCTGTGCATTCCTGAGCAAGGACAGTCCCCTTGACGTGGGAAACAAAGGCAAAAGAACAAAACTAAATTTCCCTACTGCCTTTAGCCCACTGACAAGTCCTTTAGACAGAGAGACCTTCCTCTGGGAGTTCAGCTACCTCAACATTGACACTTTGCTAAGGGCAAAAGGCAATCTTGGTCTGACCCCCAGGATCCTGTAAGACTACTTTAACATATAAAAATTTATTTGAAAACTTCCTTTTTCTCTACCCCCTAAGATACATGTTGGCAATCATACTGCAAACATTACTGAGATACATTTGAAGGATCTCATGACTTGGGTTTTACTATATATGTTAGGAATCATCCCCCAAGCATATGACCCACTGATATACATCTGAAGGGTCTCATGACTAAGGGTTTATTAGACAGCAATAGATGATCTTTCCCCAACAATAGTTAGCTCCCTCAAGGTCCTGGAAATCTTGCTTCCAAAATTCCTTAGAGACTTACACTCTCCCTAACCCTCTTACAACTTGAAAGTATGTAATGGGCCGCTCCTCACAACTTCAGTGCAGCTCTTTCTGCTCACAGGTCCTGTCCCCATGCTTTAATAAAACTACCTTTTTGCCCCGAAGATGTCTCAAGAATTCATTCTTGGCTGTAGGCTCCGAACCCCAACATTTTCTACATCACCCTCCCCATGGTAAATTCTGGTATCAGCTAAGACCATTTTATTACATTCACTACACCAGGAATGGAAGGGGACCTTGGGAACTAGATAGAGACATTAGTATCAAAAGCCTGCAGAACAGTGAACAGCAGAGCCTTTGGCTTAACACCAGGAACAAGGAAAGGACTCTCATTTCTACCTTCCTTTGAAGTTGTTCTTAATCTGGACATCCAACTTCAGCACTCCCTCAGTTCCCTAGACCTCAAAGGATTTTCCTTTCTTGCAAGCTCCTCCATTCATTGAGAATAATTTAAAATATATTTACTAGCAGGGTGCTGGGTGGCCACTCTGTTACACATCTACCTTCGGCTCAAGTTATGATCCCAGGATTCTGGGATGGAGCCCTGCCTTGGGCTCCCTGCTCAGCGAACAGCCTGCTTCTCCCTCTCCCTCTGCCCCTTTCCTTGTTCTTGCTCTTGCTCTTGCTCTTGCTCTCTCTCTCTCTCAAACAAAAAATTTTATTTTATTTTATTTTATTTTTTTAAAGATTTTATTTATTTATTAATGAGATATACAGAGAGAGAGAGACAGAGACACAGGCAGAGAGAGAGGCAGAGAGAGAGAAGCAGGCTCCATGCAGGGAGTCCGATGTAGGACTCCAGGATCACACCCTGGGCCAAAGGCAGGTGCCAAATTGCTGAGCTACCCAGGCTGCCCTCAAATAAAAATTTTTTTAAAAATCTTAAAAAAAAATATTTACTAGCACTTTTTAGATGTTTTATCATGATTTAGAGTGTCCCATTAAAATTTTAAACATATACACCTATGACCCAACAATTTCATTTCGGATAATCTATCCTGTAGAAAGGTTCATACATGACCATCCTTTACATTAATCTGGACTGGAAAAAAAGTGAAGAAAACTTAAATTTCTGTAGATCAGAAGGTAAATTGTGAAATGCCTATAATATGGATATTGCTGCTATTAAAAACAATGAGAGGTTTCTTTTTTTTTTTTAAGGTGCAAAAAAGGCACTTTTATTATAGCATGGGCACAGAATCCGTGGGCAGAAGGAGCTGAACTGCGATTGTGAAGAGTGACTCATATACTTTTAAGTTTTGTGGGGGAGATGGTAGAAGTAACAGAAGTCTCTAAAAGGGGTTTCTGCATGTTAAAGAAGACTTAGAGAATCCTGGACTAGGTCTTTGATTTTTTAGTCTCTTACAAAACATCAACATTAAGGTGATTTTCTTGAGGAATGTCACACACTGCTTTTCTCAGGTATTTTATCAGGGGGCTGCAAGTGATAAGGAAATTGAATTTTATCTACATTTCTCTTCCCATTGTTCTCCTCATCATTTTCCCCCCTGAACAATGTTGACCTTTGGGGATCCCTGGATGGCTCAGTGGTTTAGTGCCTGCCTTCAGCCCGGGGCATGATCCTGGAGGCCCGGGATCAAGTCCCACATCAGGCTCCCTGCATGGAGCCTGCTTCTCTCTCTCTGCCCGTGTCTCTGCCTCTCTCTCTCTCTCTCTCTCTCTGTGCCTCTCATGAATAAATAAATAAAATCTTAAAAAAAAAAATGTTGACCTTTAAATCTTTTAAGTTGCTGAGGGTAGAAGTTCTTATCTTCTATAACTTCTGCTGAATAAGGGCATAGAGATGTCCCTGCCCATGGGTCAACATTAATCAGTTGGGGAATTTATGTTTATATAGGAGTTACAAAGGGTAGAGGCAGCCAAATCCAAGGTAGACAACATATATGGTTCCTGTGAGACAGACTTATAACTTATATAAGAAGTTAGTTGAGGGATCCCTGGGTGGTGCAGCGGTTTGGCGCCTGCCTTTGGCCCAGGGCGTAATCCTGGAGACCCGGGATCGAATCCCACGTCAGGCTCCTGGTGCATGGAGCCTGCTTCTCCCTCTGCCTATGTCTCTGCCTCTCTCTCTCTCTCTCTGTGACTATCATAAATAAATTTAAAAAATTTAAAAAAATATTAAAAAAAAAAAGAAGTTAGTTGACAAGGTTTATAGTTCATAAATCAAGAGAATGTTACAGGTAATGCATTTAGATACTGGTGAGTGGAAAAGTAATAAGACATTGTATAGTGTATGATTCCATTTTTATTTTTGAAATATATTTCTGGTATAAGATTGGTATGTGCCTACCAGAAGGTTTGGAAGGATACCCAGAAAAGTGCTAATAGTATTTATTCTTAGGGATACAAATGGGAATGAGGGAGACTTTTATCTCTTATTTTATGCCTTTTTAAAATATATGAATTTTTCACAGTGAACATGAATTTATTTTGTAAAAAAAAAAAGTAATAATAGAGGCTTTCATCCTCAGAGATAGCAGAAAAATGATCTCTAAGTGTCAAAAAAAAAAAAAACCCAAAAAAACAACTTCTAAAAAGGAAGTTCTGTTGGCCCAGAATGAGAAAGAGGACAGTCCCAGTTCAGAACATTTCATTTAAAGTACATGCAGAGGGAGGGAGCTGGTTGGAGTCTGTGCAGGAGTTATTAAAAGCACTAAGGATGTTTAGATTGGAGAAGACAAGACATAGAGAAGATCAAGGGCTCTCCTCCAATATTTTAAGGACTAGTCTGTTACACATGGTTCTGGAAGAAGATGGGTTGGAATTACAGAGTCAGATTTTTATCTAAGGTAAGAAAGAACTTCTAAGGGTCCAAGTTGTCATTTAAAACTAGCTTTACCCTCTGTCTCTGCGGCACACTGTCTCTTGGTCTTGTTCCAGCACTGGCTCTCAAACCAACTCATTCCTCTTGCCAGGCCTCTGATGCCAATGCTTCACTGTAGTTCCTACTCTGCTTTCCCCCCTGCCCCTTGGATCTGATGTTTCAGAACTTCTCATCTTGCATACTGCCCAGCCTTTGCCCAGTGCTGTGGCTAGGAGCCAGCCCTTCCCACAACTATCCCCAGGTACCTGTATCCAAGAGCCTTCCTCTCCCTCCCACCTGTGAGGAGAAATCCGATGCTTACCAACATGCTGAAGGTAGTGTGTTCCTTGTTTCCAAAGTTAGGGAAGCAAAAATGGACAGTTACCTGTTGAGAGTGTTATTGAAAGGAGGTATATTAGTTGGAATTATTTGCTTATAAGTAACAAAAACCTGTCCTTGGCCAACTTGAGCAAAAACTGGAAGAACATTGAGTAGCTAGAAAGTCTGAAATTGAGTCCAAGGACCAGGAGAATAATCATGATAATTTCAACCCTTGAACCATCTCTTCAAGGTGACGTGTCTGAAATGGGTGAACCCGGGCAGCCTGGATGGCTCAATAGTTTAGTGCCGCCTTCGGCCCAGGGCCTGATCCCGGATATCTGGGATCAAGTCCTGCGTTGGGCTCCCTGCTTGGAGCCTGCTTCTCTCTCTGCCTGTGTCTCTGCCTCTCTCTCTCTCTCTCTCTCTCTCTCTGTGTCTCCCATGAATAAATAAATAAATAAATAAACAAACAAACAAACAAACAAACAAATAAATAATCTTTTTAAAAATAAATAAATAAATTAATTAATTAAAATGTATTATTTCTTTAAATGCAAAGATAGTACATAATCATTATTGACATTTTTGGAAAAAGGCAGAGGAATATAAGCAAGGAAAACGAATCACTCTTGGCCCCAGCCCATTGTTTCCTGAGATACTTCCTCTCAAATATAGCATGTCCAAACCAGACTTTTGTTTTTTAGATTTTATTTATTTATTCATGAGAGACAGAGAAAGAGAGATAGAGAGAGAAGCACAGGCAGAGGGAGAAGCAGGCTTCCTGAGGGGAGCCCAATGCAGGAGTTGATCCCAGGATCCTGGGATCATGACATGAGCCAAAGGCAGACATTCAACCACTGAGCCACCCATGTGCCCTACAGCAGACTTTTTTTTTTTTTACAGCAGACTTTTTGATTTTCCCACCCCACTAACCTGTCCCTTCCCCGATCCTCCCACCTGAAGCTACTAATACCTACACTTTAGAGTCATCCTTGACTTCTCTTCTCCAGCAAATCCTGCCAATTCTGCTTTCACAGCATATTGCAAATGCCATCCTTCTCACCCCTCTCTGAAACTACTTGGCTCAGTCCCAGCCCAATACACGTCATCCCCAACAGAGACCCCTTAACCACACCTCTCAGCAGCTTTCACCCACAGCAGGCCTTTCTTTACACCTCAAAGGGAGCAGTAGAAAAATTAATCCAATTATGTTGAACCCCAGCTCAAACCTCCCAGTGGCTTCCATCACACTTAGAAAAGATCCTCATTCCTATCTCCTCAGGGCCCTCCCTGACCACCTTATGGAAAAGATTCCTCTCCTCTCCAGTCTCTCTTCCCACCATCCTCCACCCCTTGTCCTGTTTGATTCTTATCTAAAGCACCTATTTTCTATAATGTCAAGTTATTCCTTTATTTATTATTATTCCTTTATTGTCTGTGTCTCAACTGTAATGCAAGCTCCATGGGGGCTGGAATTTGTCATTTTCTCAGCTCAATCTCTAGCACCCAGAACAGTATATATCCATGGTAATGACCCAATAAATATTTGCTGAATGAATCATTAACATTTTGGTAACTAATTAAAAAGAAAAAACCATTTTGGTAACTAAGCTCCCAGTCTCCTATCTTTTTTTAAAAACTGGTTTATTTCATAGAAAGTATATAATGCTATCTACCCGATTTCACATCTCAATTTTTTAATTCATTATATCTGAAGCAGTTTCTTAAGACCAATTCTTTATAAACATTTTAATAGCGGCATAACTATTCCTTGGGACAGAAATATCAATATTTTCTTGAACACTCAGGTTATTCTAACCTTTTGCTATATATATATATATATATATATATATATATATATATATATATGTTGTGAGCATCTTGGTACTTAAATCATTTTTGTTTGATTTGGGTAATTTCAGGACACCTGGGTGGCTCAGCGGTTGAGCATCTGCCTTTGGCTCAGGGTGTGATCCTGGAGTCTTGGGATCGAGTCCCACATCTGGCTTCCTGCATGGAGCCTGCATCTCCCTCTGCCTATGTCTCTGCCTCGGTGTGTGTGTGTGTGTGTGTGTGTGTGTGTGTGTCTCATGAATAAATAAATAAAATCTTTTAAAAAAATAATCTGGGGAATTTCCTTAGGATAGCATCCTAAAATTGTAGTTATTGGACAACGAACATTGGTACCTTTACATTTCTTAACATTTGCAGTAAAAATGACAATATATCATTTTTTCACTCTTTCCTACTCAGTCTTACCCAGCCTGCAAAAGCCCTGAGCTGACTTCAAACTTCTTCAACATTTATGGGAAGAGCCCTCTGATTGTGCACTTCCTCCAGAACTACGCCAGTCTACAGCAGCATGGCAAAGACGTGTTGATAGTCAGGAGGGAAAAAACCAAGAGCATCCCATATCCTTTCCACCACGGGCAGGGCACATATTACTCCAGAGTTCTGTTTCCTCCTTCCAGAAGCAAGGGTGTTGAGAGGCACCCAGCCTTTAGCACAAGTGCCTGGCACATAGTATATGCCCATAAAGGGTAGCCATTGATATGAGCCTAAAGATCAGAATCTTGCTCATTTTAGTTCCAAGTCTGCCTCATGAACTGGCCACATTGGACCTTGAGCAAGTCAGATTTCCCTGGGTGCACAACCTCTTCCTATGTACCAGGGTGAAGGCTAAGTAGGTACTTGAACATGCTTTGCAGCTCAGTAATGCTTCCCAGATGTTCACTGACCCCAGAGTATGTATCAATCAGGATTTGAGTTCTAGGTGTGTGTTTCTTCTAACATTCTCTTCACACACATATATACTCTTCCTCTAGACCCACCAGCAAATCTCTGGCCCTGTTGTCATTTATCTTAAAGATTTGGTAACCAACTCAGATCTTAAGAAAATAGATGTGACATGTTGGTGTCCTGAGTCCTAGCACTTTACTGTAGGGGGTCAAAATGTGGAATCAAGTCAATCTGAACTCAAGAACCAACTCAATTGTTGACCAGCTAAGTAATCTTGGACAAGTTTCAGCCTCTCTCTGAGCCTCATTTTTTTAATCTATAAAATGGTATAACAACACCTGCCTTCTAGGGCTGTTATGCAGAGTACAGGCACAATAGCAATAAAGGCTTGGGATAGAGCCCAACAGGTAACAAGTGCTTGAATCATTACCTGTCTGCACATAGCTCCCCATCAGGAGGAGCTTTCAGAATGAGCTAGGTAGCACTTGCCCTGTAGAGCTCATATCCCCAAGTTATTTATAAGTCTATATGCAGAGAATAATAATAGCTTTATTATCCATAGATAATATCTATATAGATATTAATATCTATAGATAATAAAGATAACTTTATTATCTATAAAGCACTTTCTCATGGATCACCTCACTGCTCTGTGGACAGTGTAGTGTAGTAGAAGGAACCTGGGTTGGGGATATACAGCCCAGCTCCATAATCCACTGGCCTTAAGATCTGTGCACAGCTTAACCTCTGAGCTCTATATCTTTTATTTCCTTCCTAAAGTAAGGAGAATTAGGGGCACCTGGGTGGTGCAGTTGGTTAAAGTGTCCAACTCTTGGTTTTGGCTCAGGTCATGATCTCAGGGTCATGGGATTGAGCCTCACTTCAGGCTCCATGCTCAGTGTGGATTCTATTTATCCTTCTCCCCCTGCTCTCTCTCTCTTCCTCTCTCTGTCTCAAATAAATAAATAAATAGAATCTTAAAATAAAATAGAATAAAGGTAAGTATACCAAACCAATAGCATTACAGCCAGGATTAAATAGCATATGGCTGGTTCTAAATAAATAATAAACTCATAATTATTATTAACATCATCTAAGGCAGGAATTACTATTCCTATTTTACAGAGAAGAAAATAGAAATGTAGAGGATGACATATCTTGACTGAAATCCCACTCCTGAGATTCTGACCCATCCTGAAGGGGTAGAGAGGGTGGGGAAGGCACAGAAGATTTTTCAACATACAAACATAATATTGGGAATGAGGTCTTGGGACTGAAAGTTGGAATCCCTTCCTCTTCACCACAGTGATAATTAATAGAGTAAGAACTGTGTTTATTCTTTTTTTTTTTTTACTGAAGTATAGTTGACTTATATTAGTTTCAGGTGTACGACACAGTGATATGACAATTCTATACATTATGAACTGTTTCCCACACTAAGTATTTCCCACCTGTTACCATACAGAGTGAGAACTTTAGGTGGCAGTCTGAAAAAAGCATTTCCTAGCCCTTCTGTCAGCCGGAGGAGAGAAGGGCTTTGTCAAAAGACCAAGAATGGCCTGGCCATAGGGGAGGATAGCTCCTTGCCTTCCCGAGTAGGCCATGGTCAGAGAGCAGGAGTCATTTCCTGCTCAGATTTCAGTGATCCGGTGGAGAAACAGGTCATTTCCCCCACTCTGGCATCTCACCCCCCTCTCCATGTAGGACGCCATCCTGCTGGTAATGCTCAGAGTCAATACCAACTGACAGTGTGGGGTCTTCCTTGACGGCAGATGCCACTGAGTCTGTCCTGACCTATGCCGAGGTCATCGACCTGACCCTGAGTAACATGAAGAAGCGGAAGGAAAACTTCCACCAACTGAACCGACTCCACTGGAATGAATGGAAATATTTTGATGAGTACCTAAAGGGACTGCAAGAAAACTTCCTCAGGTACTTAAGGGTTTTAGGGAAGGGGCATTGTTTGAGCATCTGTCTTGTTGCATGTGATGATTAAAAGACAATTTTTTTTCAAGAGAATATTAAATCGTTTATTGATTACACATGATAATGGATGATACACAAGCTTTAATCCCATCTATAATTTTATCTGACACCATAATTCAATTTAGATATATTGCATAGGATGTGCCAACAATCATAATAACCAAATAAACTCCAGGACTTTGCTTGGGTGACCCTTTTAACGGTGAACTCCAGGTCACAACACATTAACTGTCAGTTCAACCACACCAAGGCTTGTGGAGACAATGGCTTCTGTGCCCAAGCAGGTTGCAAATAAATTTTGAATGGAACCTGGCATCACCCTGAAGGAATTCTAACTTCACACTGTTGGGGTAGTTTACCAAGATGGCTTCAGAGTAGACTAACTTTACACAGCATATTTTTAAAAAGACGCATTTATTCAGCGTAAAAGACAATTTTTAAAAAAGATTTTATTTTTAAGTAATCTGTACACCTCAAACTCACAACCCCAGGAACAAGAGTTGTATACTCCACTGACCAAGCCAGCCAAGCACCCCTGCACAAGACAATTTCTTTTTTAAATGCATTTTAAAGATGTATTTATTTTATTTTGAGAAAGAGCAGGAGTAAGAATGGGAGGTACAGAGGGAGAGGGAGAGAATCTGGAGCAGACTCCCTGCTGAGCGTGGAGCCCAACCTGGGGCTCAATCTCACAACCTGAGCAAAACCAAGAAGTGGACACTTAACTGACTGTGCCACCCAGGCGCCCCTGCATGTGACAATTTTTAATTGGAGGCCTAGCCCTGGGACTATCTCAAACACATTCAGCTTTCTTGTGGTCAGAATGTAAATTCCAGAATAACAGAGAACAGATCTTTCTTTTAAAAATCCTATAAATCCTTCCAGTCTTTTCTCCTGGGCCCATATAGGAGTATCTGGGTTTTAGACTTTAATCTGGTTTTTAGACTTTGTTTTCCTACTTAGCAGTATATTATGGATATTTTCCTATGCCTTCTGACTTTTTCAATATTTTTATTTTATTTAGAAAATTTTCAGACCTGCCAGAAATGTTGAAAGGATAGTGCAGTGAACACCATATGCCCTCACTGTGTTTACCAATTATTTACATGTTGCCATTTCTCTCTCTGGTAATTAGGTCAAATTCAAATTTCCCCATTTTTCCCCAAAATATCTTTTTTTAGTTTTCCTTGCTGCTCCAGGACCCAATCAAAGATTGGGAATTCTAGGTTGCCGTTACTCTGAGGAGAGAACAGTTGGTAGTGGGGTGCAAAAATGCAGAGCAATAAAACCTTTAACTTGGAGAAGCAAAACCATACTCCAAGGAAGCAGCAGTAGCAGCACCACCAGCAGCAGCAGCAGCACCAACAACAGCAGCCACCACCGCCACCAATACCTGCAAATGGGCAACAAGCCAGCAGCCAAAATGAAGGCTTGACTATTGACCCGAAGAATTTTAGAAAACCAGGAGAGAAGACCTTCACCCAACGTAGCTGGCTCTTTGTGGGCAATCTTCCTCCTGACATCACTGCAGAGGAGATGAGGAAACTATTTGAGAAATATGGGAAAGCAGGCAAAGTCTTCATTCATAAGGATAAGGGCTTTGGTTTTATCCACTTGGAAACATGAACCTTAGCGGAGATTGCCAAAGTAGAATTGGGCAACATGCCACTTTGTGGAAAGCAGCTGCGTGTGTGCTTTGCCTGCATCCCTCACGATCCAAAACCTTCCTCAGTATGTTTCCAATGAACTGCTGGAGGAAGCCTTTTACATGTTTGGCCAGGTGGAGAGGGCTGTAGTCATCGTGGATGATCGAGGAAGGCCCTCAGGAAAAGGCATTGTTGAATTCTCAGGGAAGCCGGCTGCTTGGAAAGCTCTGGACAGGTGCAGTGAAGGCTCCTTCCTGCTAACCACATTTCCTCGGCCTGTGACTGTGGAGCCCATGGACCAGTTGGATGATGAAGAGGGACTTCCAGAGCGGATATAGTTTTTCTTTCCAGAGAAACTGGTTATAAAGAACCAGCAATTTCACAATTAGCAAGAGCAGCCACCCAGATTTGCACAGCCTGGCTCCTTGGAGTATGCCATGCGCTGGAAGGCACTGATTGAGATGGAGAAGCAGGGCAGCCCCGGTGGTGCAGCAGTTTAGCACCGCCTACAGCCTGGGGTGTGGTCCTGGAGATCCAGGGATCAAGTCCCATATTGGGTTCCCTGCGTGGAGCCTGCTTCTCCCTCTGCCTGTGTCCCAGCCATTCTCTCTCTCTCTCTCTCTCTCTCTCTCTCAATAAATAAATAAATAAATAAATAAAATTTTTTTTTAAAAGTTAAAAAAAAAAAAAGAGATGGAGAAGCAGCATCACGACCAAGTGGACCACAACATCAAGGAAGCTCATGAGAAGCTGGAGATGGAGATGGAGGCTGCTTGCCATGAGCACCAGGTCATGCTAATGAGACAGGATTTGATGAGGCGTCAAGAAGAACTTAGGAGGATGGAAGAGCTGCACAACCAAGTGCAAAAACGAAAGCAACTGCAGCTCAGGCAGGAGGAGGCGTGCAGGCGCTGAAGGGAAGAGATGCGGCGGCAACAGGAAGAAATGATGCAGCGACAGCAGGAAGGATTCAAGGGAACATTCCCTGATGCGAGAGAACAGGAGATACAGATGGGCCAGATGGCTATGGAAGGTGCTATGGGCATAAACAACAGAGGTGCCATGCCCCCTGCTCCAGTGCCAGCTGGTAGCCCAGCTCCTCTAGGACCTGCCACTACAATGCCAGATGGAACCTTGGGATTGACCCCACCAACAACTGAACGCTTTGGCCAGGCTGCTACAATGGAAGGAATTGGGGCAATTGGTGGAACCCCTCCTGCATTCAACCGTGCAGCTTCTGGAGCTGAATTTGCTCCAAACAAACGTCGCCGATACTAATAAAAATTTCAATGTCTAGTTTCCCAAAAACTCTTAAAAGAAGGACCCTTTTTGGACTACCCAGAATTCTGGCCTGGAAAAGTGTTAGGGATTCCTCCCAATAGCTAAGTCGTCGTTGCCTGTACTACTCTGAGGGAGTTTACTGGAGGCTGAGGGCAAGGAAGGGGCAACAGTTAACAAATCAGGTCTGTGTGGTATATTGTTTAACTAATTGATTCTGTGTGATGCATTCCTGAAGCCTCATGTGATTGTTGAGGGTCTTGGGGGGGTGGAACCATGGCAAAATGGATCTAGTTAGAGCCCCATTAATCTTGATCATTCTATTCTTGTCCATCCTGTTCTTTTTGCTTTCTCATTCTTTTTTTTTTTTTTTTAAGATTTTATTTATTTATTCACGAGAGACACAGAGGGAGCGAGAGGCAGAGGGAAAAGCAGGCTCCACGTAGGGAGCCCGACGCGGGACTCAATCCTGGGACTCCAGAATCACGTCCTGGGCCAAAGGCAGGCGCTAAACCTCTGAGCCACCCAGGGATCCCATGCTTTCTCATTCTTAAATCCTCCAACCCCATAGACACTGCCACATACATCACAAAAACAAACATCCCCCAATTACTTTAACCGCATTCCATTCACTCACAGGTGGGAATTCAGGCAAATGTCCACAGAGGCCACAGACAACATACATATGATTCTGTTATATCCCGTATATTAACCCCTTCAGGTCCTTTTTTTTTTTTTTAAGATTTATTTATTTATGATAGACATAGAGAGAGAGAGAGAGGCAGAGACACAGGAGGAGGGAGAAGCAGGCTCCATGCCGGGAGCCCAACGCGGGACTTGATCCTGGGACTCCAGGATCCCGCCCTGGGCCAAAGGCAGGCGCTAAACCGCTGAGCTACCCAGGGATCCCCCCCACTTCATGTCCTAAGGAAGACCTTTCTCTTAGAGATTTTCATTTTAGTGTATCTTTAAAAAATCTTGTGTTAAGTTGCCTCCATCTTTTAGGGACCTGGTAAGGACAACCCAGGAATGGCCCTTTTATGTCTATGATGCTGTTCACAGCTTTTCTTGATAGGCCTAGTACAATCTTGGGAACAGGGCTGCTGTATGCTGAAGGCCAGGCAGTAGCTCTTAGCCTTGCCTATCTTAGGTAGTTATGCTTTGCATTTTTTTTTATTGCTGTACCATGTTGGATTTGTCCCTGATATCCTTGGAGTTTTTCTGAGAAATGGAGCAGTAATGCAGCATCAACTTATTAAAATACGTTTTAAGCCTTTAAAAAAAAAGGATTGGGAATTCTTTTTTGTATGGAAAATGTTGTTGTATCTCTTTGGTGCCTTTTCATCTATACCAGTGCCCTCCCCCCACCTTTGTTGTTATTCCCTGAATCAATTATTACATTATTAATTATTTTATGACAGACTTTTTTTGAAAAGCTCAAGCCACATTCTGGATTTTTCTGATTGTTTCTTCAGAGTATCATTTAACTTATTCCAAAATGCTCTGTATTTCTTTTAAACTGGTCACTGGGGATATACTAGATGCTTGAGAGGATTCGGGGAAGATCTTTTCACTGAGAATACCTCATAGATGATGTGGTATATGCTCACCACACTGCATCAGGAGATGCTCAGTGTCAGGTCAGCCAGCTCAGCCAGATAGATGGTTTCTTCCAGACCTCTCCACTGTAAGATTCCTGTTTTACATAGTTAGTCTGTAATAAGTGGTATGACTCTTTCTTTCTTTCTTTTTTTTTTTTTTAAGATTTTATTTATTCATGAGAAAGGCAGAGACTCAGGCAGAGGAAGGAGCAGGCTCCATGCAGGAAGCCCAATGTGGGACTCGATCCCGGAGTCTCCGGGATCATGCCCTGAACCAAGGCAGATGCTCAACTGCTGAGCCACCCCAGTGTCCCAAGTGGTGTGATTCTTTGAGACTGAATGAACCTGCTGTCCCCAAACCTTCACCCAGTGGTTTTAGCATCATTGATGGTCTTTGCCTGAATCAATTATTTTATTCAGGGTTGTACCTGACTTTCTACTTCCACCATCCCTTCTGCATTTATCAGCTGACACTTTTCTCTATAAAGAAGAACTTGCCTTCTTTTGCTCCTTATCTCCCCCTCATGTCTTCTCTGCCTGATAATATTCTCATGTGGACATCCTAGCTACAAAAGAAGCTTAGGAAATATTTGGCAAAGAAAAATGAGATTTCCATGCCTAGACCAGAGTGGAATTTCATTACCCAAAATAACACTGGATTTGGTTATCAAGGGAAAAAGGGGGGATTGCTGGGGTTTTTTTGTTTTTTGTTTTTTTGGTCCAATATCTGCCATCATAGGAGAGAAAGAAAACAATAAGCACATAGGTAACTTTGTTTTACAAAGTGATACAGCTGAGTTATTCCCAAATTATGTTACACACATAAAAGCCTGTTGAGCAGCAGCACCATAAAATGCATTTCAGCCTAAATGTTCATCAAAAGGTGATTGGTTAACAAGGTATCATATGTGCAAACTCTGCAGTGAAGAAAAATGGTCATGTTGATCTAGTAGTCTTCTTTTATAAGGAAGAATTGTCATGACATATTATTGGACAAAAAAAAAATCAGGATATGAAATAGTGTGTGTAAGAGGCACAGTTGTTTATCCCCATTTTACAGAAGCCAAGGTCAAGGACAGAACCTTAGAGAGCCACCACATATGTATGGAGGGCAAAATATGGGGCTGAGGAGAGGAGTGGCCACAGGGAAAGAAGAGCCTGTATGTAAAGGTGCACCGGGATCCCTGGGTGGCGCAGCGGTTTGGCGCCTGCCTTTGGCCCAGGGCGCGATCCTGGAGACCCGGGATCGAATCCCACGTCGGGCTCCCGGTGCATGGAGCCTGCTTCTCCCTCTGCCTGTGTCTCTGCCTCTCTCTCTCTCTCTCTGTATGACTATCAAAAATAAATAATTAAAAAAAAAAAAAGTAAAGGTGCACCAATCCTGATGCTGAGGGAAGAAAGGGCTAGGGGAAGCAGTGATCAGCAGTTGGGGTGCCAGATGCAGACTCATGGGGCTGAGACAAGTTTGGTGATTTGGTAAACAGCGGTCTTCACAGGCCTGAAGTCACACACTGGAGCCTGGAGCATTAGGGAGAAGGTATGGCTCCCCATGGTGACTGAGATTACTAAGAAGCAGAAGGAGCAAAATTTGGCACCAAAAAAGGCAAGATTGGATGGTGAGTAACAAGGCTGTTTCAGTGTAAAGTGGGAGACCCAAGCCTGTGTGAAGGGGGAAGGATTGGAGAGATGCAGGTGATGGTCAGGACTGGGGAAGGGGGAGGACCCATTCTTTTTTTTTTTTTTTTATAATTTTTATTTACTTGAGAGGGAGAGAGGACACGAGTGAGGGGAGGGGCTGGGCTAGGGGAGAAGCAGACTCTCCACTGAGCAGGGAGCTTGACACAGGGCTCTATCCCAGGACCCTGAGATCATGACCTGAGCTGAAGGTAGATGCTTAACCAACTGAGCCACCCAGGTGCCCCCATAGGAACTGCTCTTTAGGGTTCTGTGTTTTTGCATCTGTCACTATAGTTCATTATGCTTTGTTTCTTCTATATTTCACTCATTGTTCCAACAAATATTTTCAGCAACTTCTATGCACCAGGTGTTACCTGTTGCATATATTTTATGATGTCTGTCTCTCCCAATAGTTGTTAACAATCCTTGAAGGTGGGATCCTTGGAATGGTGGAGGCTTAGGATTTTTTACTTACTAGCTCTGTGACATTGGACCAGTCACATATATGGCGGAGCTTCCATTCCTTTGTTGGTTAAATGAAGATAGATAGTATTTCCTACTTTGGAGAGTTGTTCTGATCAAGTAAAATAAGGCACATAAAGTCTATTTATAGGATCAAGCCCATAGTAAGTAATTCTATCACTTAGAATTAGGTTTAGCTTCAAGTGACAGAAGAACTCAAAATAGTAGCTAAAACAAGATGCAAG
Organism: Vulpes lagopus; assembly: GCF_018345385.1. Classification (NCBI taxonomy): domain Eukaryota; kingdom Metazoa; phylum Chordata; class Mammalia; order Carnivora; family Canidae; genus Vulpes; species Vulpes lagopus. Next base: position 10,048,862 of record NC_054828.1, read on the forward strand.
GGCACCTGGGTGGCTCAGTGGTTGAGTGTCTGTCTTTGGCTCAGGTCATGATCCCAGGGTCCTGGGATCAAGTCCCACATTAGGCTCCCCACCGGGAGCCTACTTCTCCCTCTCCCTATGTCTCTGCCTCTCTAGTCTCTCATGAATAAATAAATAAAAATCTTTAAAAAAATAGAATAAGCAAATCTATTTTTATTATTTAAAAAGGAGTTCAGGACATATGGCAGGTCACAGTCTCAGGGACCCAAGCCCCTTTTGTCTTATTTCTCCATAATCCTTTGCCCATGATTTAGCCTCTTAATGCTCAGGCTCCAGCCATCAGGTCTATATTCCAGCCAATAGAAGGGAAGATGAGTCCAAAGAAATGCATTCCTCCTGTTAGTCACAAATAAACCTTCCATTTTTCATTCCATTGGCGAGAACTTAGCCCCCATAGTTATACATAGCTATGGCATTAGCAAGGCAAAAATAATTTAGGGCTAATATTAAATTTATTCAAGATTAAGTCTACAGCATATATGCTTCAGAAATATATAAGGATATCCTTGTTTAATAAAGGCATCCTTATTAGGTGAATTATAGTATAGGTATTATAGGTCAGTAAAAACTTTGTAATTACGTGTTAGCAATCTCATTGCTAAATATTTTCACTTTTTTTAAAAAGATTTATTTATTTATTCAGTCAGAGAGAGCAAAAGAGAGGCAGAGACACAGGCAGAGGGAGAAGCAGGCTCCATGCAGGAAGCCCGATGTGGGACTCGATCCCAGGTCTCCAGGATCACACCCCGGGCTGCAGGTGGCGCTAAACCGCTGCGCCACCAAGGCTGCCCCAATATTTTCACTTTTTGTTGGATAAGGCATAATCAAGAAGCTCAGCATGCCTTCTGTTAATAAATTGATTCTCAGAATTTTGTTTACAAAAGAAAATGGCGGCCTTAAAACACATCTGTGTTATCAGGGGCACCTGGGTAGCTCATCAGTTAAGCATTTGACTCTTGTTTTTGGCTCAGCTCATGATCTAAGTATCCTGGGATGGGACCTTATGTTGGGCTCCACCCTCAGTGGGGAGTCTGCTTGAGATTCTCTCTCTCTCACTCTCTGCCTCTCCTCTGACCCCCTGCATGTGCTCACACATACTCTCTCTTTCTCAAATATATCTTAAAAAAAAGAACACACATCTGTGCTGTTAGACATCAGGGCAGGACTACCCTCGGGGCAGGACAACCCTACCCTGATTGAGTAGGGTTTGGATGAGGGGGCTCCTGGGTAGCTGGCAGTATTCTGTTTCTTAATCTGGTGCTGGTTACATGAGTGTGCTCAGTACATGAAAACTCATTGAGCTGTGCATTTAGAGTATGAACTCTTTGGTATCTGTGTTCCAAAGGAACATATTAAGGAACTCACTATATTGGGGCATTGCTTTTCTTTGTAGATGTTATAATGGTTTTGTAGTTACCTTATTTTTTAAGAGTCATGTCTCAAAGAGTTATCTAATGAAGTGTTTATGGATGAAATGACATGGTATCTAGGATTTGCTTTTAAAAATCACCCATTTGGGCAGCCCGGGTGGCTCAGCGGGTGGCTCAGTGGTTTTGGGCCGCCTTTAGCCAAGGGCCTGATCTGGAATCCTGGGATCGAGTCCCACACCGGGCTCCCTTCATGGAGCCTGCTTCTCCCTCTGCCTGTGTCTCTGCCTCTCTCTCTCTGTGTCTCTCATGAATAAATCAATAAAATCTTAAAAAATAAAATAAAATAAAATCACCCATTTGGGGTGGGGATGGTAGGGGTGCAAAAGGAGTAGTGGATAATTCAAGATTAGCCTTGTGTTGGTAACTATTGAAGCTAGGTAATGGGTAAATGGTGTTGATTATGCAGTTTTCTTTAGTTCTGTATATTTTTTGAAGCTTTGGCCATAACAAAAACAAAAGGTGCAAATGCCATATAGAATATTACTTTTAGGAGGGTTAGAACTCTTTTGGGACCTCAGTTACCACTTATTTCCCAAATAGAGCCTATCAGTTAGGAGCACTGGCTTTGAAGTTAGACTGACGTACCGTTTATGAATCACTTAGTGTGTGTGAGGCTTGGATACCAGCACAGGACTCAGAGTTGAAAGTCTGCAGCTGGGGAGACCTGGAGCAGTCCCCCTTAGAAAAGGCAATCCAGGGGGCATCCCGGGTAGCTCAGCGGTTTAGCACCATCTTCGGCTCAGGGCGTGATCCTGGGGACCCAGGATCGAGTCCCACGTCAGGCTCCCTGCATGGAGCCTGCTTCTCCCTCTGCCTCTGTCTGCGCCTCTCTCTCTCTCTCTCATGAATAAATAAAAATCTTAAAAAAAAAAAAAAAAAGGGCACTTGGGTGGCTCAGTTGGTTAAGTATCTACCTTCTTCAGCTCAGGTCATGATCCCAGGACCATGATTGAGTCCTGTATTAGGCTCCCTGCTCAGCTGGGAGCCTGCTTCTCCCTCTCCCTCTGCCTGCTGCTTTGCCTACTTGTTCTCTCTCTCTCTTTCTCTCTGTCAAATAATTAATTAAGTAATTAAGTAATTAAAAGAAAAGAAAAAGAATGAAAAGCCAATCCAGGAGTCTCGGCTGTAGGTAGAGGAAGAGCCTAGTTTGCACGTTGCAGGTGGATCATGCATTGAGTGAGATGGGGCCCGGGGCCATAAACACCTAATAAGTTCTGGCTGCTGGAGAACTTCATTTACATGCGAGTCTAAAGCCCTGATCCTCAAACTTATCTGGGGGCAGAGCATTCCCAATTCAGAATCCTCTTTGCAGAACTCTATGAGATATTTCAAAATATGATTCTGTCACAAACTAAAGATGCTTTTTCTAGTGGAAAATATGAGTCTAAGGCATGTGCAGGCTTCAACATCTCAAGAAATAACAATATAGAAAATAAGTTACATCAGTGTTTTTTCTGTTAGAAAATGTGATCATTGGAGGGCACCTGGGTTGCTCAGTGGGTGAGCATCTGCCTTTGGCTCAGGTCATGATCCCGGGGTCCCGGGATCGAGTCCCACATCGAGCTCCCCACAGGGAGCCTGCTTCTCCCTCTGCCTGTGTCTCTGCCTCTTTCTCTCTCTGTGTCTCTCATGAATAAATAAAAAAAAAGAAGAAAATGTGATCATTGGGGTGCCTGGGTGGCTCAGTGGATGAAGCATCTGCCTTCAGCTCAGGTCATGATCCCAGGGACCAGGGATGGAACCCAGTGTCAGGGTCTCTGCTCAGCTGGGAGTCTGCTCCTCTCTCTCCCTCTGACCCTCCCCATGCTTGTGTTCTCTCTTGCTCATTCTCTCTCTCAAATAAATAAATAAATAAGATCTTTAAAAAAGAAAAGAAAAGAAAGGGAAGAAGAAAGAAAGAAAGAAAGAAAAAAAGAAAAGAAAGAGAAAGAAAGAAAATGCGACCATAACAAGGACAAATGCAATTTGCTGCTCTTCTTTGCCTCTTCGTCGCAACCACAAGCAGGCTCCCCAGGGGTAAGAAAAAGTTGTGGCAGAAGATCCCAAAAGTAAGAATGTTGTGTCAACCGAATTTCTTCCTTTGGCTTGGGAAAAATGCCCATTGTTGGAATCGCCATTGGTTTTGATACAGGCAGGTTGAGTCTAAGGACCAAGGAGAGTCCCCAACACGGCCAAGAGGGCCCTTGGCTTCACACAGGATAGAAATCAAATGTAAGCCAGAGAAAGTGAAAACAGAGTTAATTGAATAGTATAAATGATGGGTAGAGAATAGCAGACAGAACGTTTGGGAGACTTGGAAAGGAAAGGAGAATGAGTCTTGTCAGTGCCTGGGGTTAGGGAGTTTACACTGGAAAGGGGTCTAGGGTACTTGTTTCTTTAGGAGTCGAAAATAGGGCCCAACCAGAGGTAAGTGCCAGGTGAGCAACAGGCATTTTTTTTTTTAAAGATTTTATTGATTTATTCATGAGAGACAGAGAGAGAGAGAGAGAGAGAGAGAGAGAGAGAGAGGCAGACACACAGGCAGAGGGAGAAGCAGGCTCCATGCAGGGAGTCTGATGTGGGACTTGATCCTGGGTCTCCAGGATCAGGCCCTGGGCTGAAGGCGGCGCTAAACCGCTGAGCCCGGGCTGCCCAACAGGCATTATTCCATCAATTACCGAAGGTAGGGGTATTGATGCCAGTGTCAGCCTGGAACTTGTTTGAAATCTGGTTCTTAGACATTATTAGGTGTTTGCGGCCCCTGGGCAAAATTTAGAGAAGGATTAACTTTCTTGCTTCCCCCTCAAAGTGGGAACATAGCTTTTTTGACTTATTCTGAAATGGGGCCTAGTAGAAAAACAGCAGAGATAGAGCCTTTCTAAAATGGAGTCCCTTCAGGGGCACCTGGGTGGTGAGTCGGTTGAGTGTCCATCAGATTGTGATCTCAGGTTGTAGGATCAAGGTCTTTGTTGGGCTCTGCCCTCAACACGGAGTCTGCTTGTCTCTATCTCTCTCTACTCCTCCCCCTACTTGCATGCATGCTTACTCTCTCTCTCTCTTTCACTCTCCAATCAATTAACTTTTAAAATCTTAAAAATAGGGGAGCCTGGGGGGTCTGCCGTGGAAACAAGATGACGAAGAGGACGTCATCGTTCGGAAAGCATCGCAATAAGATGCACACGTTGTGCCACCGCTGTGGCTCTAAGGCCTACCACCTTCAGAAGTCCACCTGCGGCAAGTGTGGCTACCCTGCCAAGCAGAAGAGAAAGTATAACTGGAGTGCCAAGGCTAAAAGACGGAATACCACTGGGACCGGTCGAATGAGGCACCTAAAAATTGTATACCGCAGATTCAGGCATGGATTCCGTGAAGGAACGACACCTAAGCCCAAGAGGGCAGCTGTTGCAGCATCCAGTTCATCTTAAGAATTTCAACGATTAGTCAAAATAAACGTTCTGGTTTAAAAAAAAAAATAGGGGAGCCTGGGTGGCTCAGTCAGTTGAGCATGTGACTTCAGTTTAGGTCATGGTCTCAGGGTCCTAGGATGGAGCTGATGTTAGACCCCATGCTCAGTGGGGAGTCTGTCTCCTGCCCCTCCCCCCACTCATGCTTTTACCCTCTCTGAAATAAATAAATAAAATCTTTAAAATAAATAAAATAAAATAGTCCCTTCAGCTTCCCTACCTCAGTTTAGGCCAAGATCAATGCAATTTTTTAATATCAGTCTTTCAACATCTATCTTCCATCAATAGAGAAGTCTATGACAGAATCTTAATTCACACAAATATATTTTTATTGTTATTTTGCCTACCTTGAGTGCCCATAACCTGCTTCTTCATCAAATGTCTACTCACATTTCAAAAGTCAGCCAGTGTATCACCCAATTTGGCATTTCCATTGGGTACCCCATGCTTATCTGAACACACTCCAGTGAAAACCGTCTAGAATACCAGCAACAGCAGCTGGCATCTCTCAAGCACTTCCTTTGTTTATTGTGTACCAGACGCTGAGCTAAGCACTTGACCTATGGTAACCCAGACCTCACTACAACCGTAGGTTCTATTTTTTAAAATATTTTTTTTAAAAAAGATTTGTAATTAATTTGACAGAAAGAGAGAGAGAGAGAGGGAGAAAGACAGCACGAGCAGGGGGAGGGGCAGAGGAGAAGCAGACTCCCCACTGAGCAGGGAGCCCACTACAGGGCTCCATCCCAGGACCCCAGGATCATGACCTGAGCTGAAGGCAGATGCTTAACTGACTGTGCCACCCAGGCACCCCTACCCTAGATTCTATTATCTTCTCTCCACACTGGCGGGGAGAAGTTAAGTAATTTGCCTAAAGGCACACAGTAAGCAACAGATCCCCAACTTGAAATCAGCTTATCTTCCAAATTCAGCTTTCTTTTAGATTGTTGATTTCTTCTCCTGTCCTCCTAATTTGAATATATGTTCCCTGAATTCAGGGACCATTTCTTCTTCCTCTCTGTGTCCCCAAGGACTGATATGACCCCTAGCACAGGCTCCAGACTGTTTCTGCTATGTAGTCATCTCTCTGTTTTAGTCAGTTGCTCTTGAATGAATCAGTTTGTAAATATTTGTTTCTCTTTACATATGAAAAAAAGGAGTGAAAAGGTCATGCTGACTCTTAAGTATTTTTCTGTATGTGCCCTTGTGATTTCCCCACAGGGAGGTGAAGGACGTTGATCAAAGAGCATTAGAAAAAAAGAAGGCAAACCACATGTTCATCCAACCTTCAACCTTCCTTGAGGAATCCTTTGACAAGAAACCTAGAGGAAGTCATGAGAGGGAGACTGCGTTTCTTTCAAGGTTTGTTCTAACAAAAACCATGGAAAAGTGGAAATACAAACACTGTATTTTTTTTAAAAAGTAAACCACACCCAGTATGGAGCTCAACATGGAGCTTGAACTCACAACCCTGAGATCAAGACCTGAGCTGAGACCAAGAGTCAGATGCTTAACTAATTGAGCCACCCAGGCAACCCTGTCAGAATTTTTTTTTTAAGATTTTATTTATTTATTTGAGAGAGAGAGAGAGAGAGAGAAAGCACAAGCAGGGGGAGGATGGGAGGAGAGAGACCAGCAAACTTCCCATTGAGTGAGATGCCCAACACAGGACTCAGTCCTAGGACCCTGAGATCATGACCTGAGATGAAGTCAGATGCCTAACCAACTGAGCCACCCAGGTGCCCCTAGAATTCTTAATACATGGAAAAGAGCACATAAAGGTTTACTCACTTTTATGTGTTATTCACCCAACTCTCATTTTTATTATAATTAATGGTGGTAGTAAGAGCTACCAGTGATTTTGTACTTCTTCTTTGCCAAGCATTTGTACTTTATGAACTGTATGTCAGAACTCTTTTGCTGCAAGTGCCAGGAAACCAGCTCAAACTAGCTTGAGGAGGAAAATCTAGTAGCTTCAATAACTGGGAAGGCCACAGACAGGCCAGCTGCAGGCATGTTGGACCTAAGAGCTCAATGCCATATTTAGGTTTTTGCTCTCTCTCTTTCTCTCTTTTTCCCTCCCGCCCTCCTTTCCTCTATGTGCTGGCTTGTTTTCCAAGCTGCCTTTGGCCACAGAAAAAGAGGGCCACAGACAGCACCAAGCCTGTGTATCTATCAAGATTCCAGTGACATCTTTGAAGAAATCACACTGAGTTTTTGATCCGATTTTGTTGTGTTTTTTATTTCCCCCACAGGAAGGAAAAGGAGGAGAGGGAAAGAGAAGCAAGACAGAAGTTGGACTGGTCTTCCCTGTCACTCTCAGGCACTGACTAATTCTCTCCCCTAGGACTGGGAAGCTCCTGCAGAAGCCCAGGAGCTTTGATATTTCTACCAGGTAAGGCAAAACAACAGGAAAAAAAGGACACTGTGGCCAGAGACTAAGAAACAGAAATAGCAATTCCTAGGATAGGGGAAATATACCATCATAGTTTTTTCTAAGCTGAATGAGGATTTTTTTTGTTTTGGTCACTACATTTATTCATGCATTTACTCTTATATCCATTATTTTATTTAAAATATTACAAATAATAATATTAAACTACAATATAATAATGGCTTTAGATATAGACTAAACAAGTAAGTTAAAGACCTGACAAATGGGCAGCCCTGGTGGTGCAGCGGTTTAGCGCCGCCTGCAGCCAAGGGCGTGATCCTGGAGACCCTGGATCGAGTCCCATGTCAGGCTCTCTGCGTGGGGCCTGCTTCTCCCTCTGCCTGTGTCTCTGCCTCTCTCTCTCTGTATCTCTATAAATAAATAAAATCTTAAAAAAAAAAAAAAAAGACCTGACAAATGTCACCTCATTTTGATCTTCATAACAGCCATATGAGGTAGACATTAGCCACTGCGTTTTGCACAGCAGCAAGCCTAGGTTAGAAGGGGTTTTAGGGGCACCTGGATGGCTCAGTCAGTTAAGCATCCAACTCTTGATTTTGACTCAGGTCATGATCTTAAGGTCATGAGCTAGAGCCCTGTGTCAGGCTCCATGCTCAGTATGGAGTCCACTTGAGATTCTCTTTCACTCTTCCTCTGCCCATAAATAAATAAATAAATAAATAAATAAATAAATAAATAAATAAAATCTTTTAAAAAAAGAAGAAGAAGAAGAGATTTCAGAAGTTCCCTGCACTAGATGCTGGGTTAAATAACAGTAGTTAACACAGTCCCCATTTTCAAGGGGCTCACAGTCTGGTAGAGAGAAGGCAGTTGTCTCAACAAATAAACCACCTAAGCTCTGGAGGTACTGTTAGACAGAGGTCACCCTAGGAGCCATGCAGAAACACTTTAGTTTAAAAAATATATATATATATATAATATATTATTTTATAAGTATTTATATTTTACTTATAATATTATAAATATTTATTTATAAATATATAATATTTTATATATTATAATATATATTTCATTATATAAAAATATATATATTTAAATAATCTCTACACCTAACGTGGGACTCAAACTCACAACCCCAAGATCAGGAAGTCACATGTTTTTCCAACTGAGGCAGCCAGGTGCCCCCAGAAACACTTTATAGAAGTGGTATTCCTTGACCTGAATTTGGAAAAGATAAGGTATTTGTCAGGCAGAAGGAGAGGGATGAGGCAAGAGGATGGCGTTCTTGGTGGACAGAGCAACAAAGGCAAAGGCTCAGAGGCAGGAATTAGCATGGCAGGGGATCAGGAAAGTGTGTGAGGGGTTTCGGGAGAGGTGAACATGGAGATCCCTGGACAAATCAGGAAGGGATGCCCACGAAGCACTTTATTTTCTAAGTCTTGGGGAGTTGTGGATTTTAAAAATCTGAATATAGGGATCCCTGGGTGGCGCAGCGGTTTGGCACCTGCCTTTGACCCAGGGCGCGATCCTGGAGACCCGGGATCGAATCCCACGTCGGGCTCCCGGTGCATGGAGCCTGCTTCTCCCTCTGCCTGTGTCTCTGCCTCTCTCTCTATCTCTCTGTGACTATCATAAATAAAAAAATAAAAATTTAAAAATCTGAATATTTTAAAAATCCTGATGGCAGATGAAGCAGTAAAAGGAGATTTGACTCTAAAAAGATCTGGGGTTTTGAATCTTTGCCCTGCTCCTTCTGTGACTCTAGGTCAAATACCTTCATTCTCTGGGCCCGTTTCCTTGGCCCTAAGAGATGTGGATGGTTGTTATATGTGAAAAGTTAACTCATATAAGTTATATAACTCATAGTTAACTCATAACTCATATGAAGAGCCTGGCATAGAACCTGTCAGTAATTAATAGTCACTTTATTTATTATTGTTTCCTAAAGCTTCTTACATTCATTTATCCAGAACACCTTTGAGCATGCCTGTTTGAGACCACTGCCCTAGCCCAGCCAGAAGGACTCCTGGGTTTTCTGGGCCCTGGACTGGCTGAGTTCTTACCTCTTAGGGCAGTTCTTACCCTACTTAACCACCACCAAGCACTGAAATGGTGAAACTCCAGAAAACACACAAATTCCTACCTGCAAGGAAGAGGCTCTAAACTCCAAGAGTTTCACATTAAGAGAGGGCACAACCAGGTCCAAAAATGTCTCCCCAGACACTTCTTTCAGAAGTCACTGAGGACTGGCGACTCTAGACTTTTCAGGGCCCAAAGAAGAGCAAACCTGCTCCTCCTATTGCAAATACTAAAGGGGGAATTGAGGGAAGTAGTCTTTGCCCTGTGCTAGGCATATTCCATTGTCCCATTCAAGTCTAGGAACAGTTCTGTGAAGTAAATTTTATTTTTCCTGTTTTTTCAAAGGAGGCAGCTTGAGGCTTGCTTAAGTCAAGGCCTGGGCTCCTCCTGGGTCATCTGTACGTTGGACCATTCTGGACTGGGAGGTTTGGAGCAGATCCTTTTTGGAGAAGACATTTAGTCATTAGTTTTACAGGATTACTGCTCTAGGGTGGAGGAGAGGCAGGCTTCAGGTGCAGATGGACTAGCAGGTGAAGGATCAGATGCTGACATACTCAGGGTGTTTTCCTGAGCTCAGAGCCCTGATCCTCCCATGTTCTGGGGACAGGACAGCAGAAGTTGTCTTGCTCTTTGCAGAAGCCCATAAAAATATCACTGCTTTAAATTCTGTCACCCAAATAAAGGACTATTGAGTAGCATAAAATATGGATCTTCAGTATATCTGCAAACTTTGGTATTTTAAAGTAACACATAACATGTTAAGAAATTACAACTTAAAAAAAAAGAAATTACAACTTGATTACAGATTAATTTTTTTCTTAATTATAACTTTTACTTACTCATTCGTTTTATCACCTTGAGCAAGGACACCCAACAGAGTCGTGCTCGCCAGGTCCCTACTCCATTCTAAACATGGTCTGTGTATTCTTTAATCCCCACAGCACTCCTGTAAGATATGGGGTGTCGTTATCCTCATTTGATAACTGGGGCAGCTGAGGCCCAGAAAGGTTTAGTGACTATTGCCCAGGATCTGGCCTTTGGTAGACAGATGAGCCAGGGTTTGAAACCAGCAGCCAGACTCTAGGGCCTGTGCTACAGCCTTTTTTTTTTTTTTTTTTTTAAGATTTTATTTATTTGAGAGAGAGAGAGAGAGAGAGCGCACGCACAAGCAAGGGGAGCAGGCAGAGGGAGAGGGAAAAGCAGGCTTCCCGCTAAGCAGAGAGGCTGACGTGGGGCTCATCCCAGGACCCTGGGACCGTGACCTGAGCCAAAGGTAGATGCTTAACCAGCTGAACCACCCAGGTAAGAGAAGGTTTAAGAAGCAAACTTAAGGGACGCCTGGGTGGCTCAGTGGTTGAGCACCTGCCTTTGGCTCAGGGTGTGATCCTGGGTCTGGGGATTGAGTTCTACATCAGGCTCCCTGCAGGGGGGCCTGCTTTTCTCTCTTCCCAAGTCTTTGCCTCTCTCTCTCATGAATAAATAAATAGATCTTTTTTTAAAAAAAGAAGTAACTTAATATGAAGAAAAGTTACCAATTTATTTTTTTTCTTTGATTAAAGAAACAGCCACTGATTATAACAGCATGGTTTGCACCCACTGGTTTGAGCTACAGAATCTCTTGAGTTAAGAGGGATTTATAAATGCTATTGTTTCTGACATTCTAATATTTCAGAATGGAAGAAGAAAGCAATCATTTCAGTTCATTTTAACGAGTACTCATTGCTCTGTCCTCTTCCTTAAACAGGCTTTACTCACTTTTTCATCTGACAGACTCCTACCTGACCCTTAAAGCCCAGCATGGGCTCCTCCTTCAGAAAGTCTCCCCAAACTGCCCTAGTGACTGCCTACTTTGAGCTGTGCTTTTCCAAGCTTGCTCCACTGAATATGATCTGCTTTAGTGATAGAATTGTCTGTCTCCCTTTCTGTTCTGTAAGTCTCCCAAGTTCAAGGACCTTGTCTTATTCAGCATTGAATCTTTTTGTACCTTCTCCTATGGCTCACTTGTAGTAAGGATTCAGTGAATGTTTGGTGAAGGAATTAATGATTAATGTGTGTTTAGCATTTTGCTTCAGTTCCTTGCTTATACACAAAATTGGTCACATTTTAGAACTTTGCCTCTCTATATCCATAAAGTTAGGAATAAATCCTCTTAAAAGATCACACTGATTTAAATTTTTTTTTGTTCTTATTTGAATTAAAACAATACATACTCATCCTTTAAAAATTAAATAGAGAGGCAGCTCTGGGGTCAGATCACCTGGGTTTTAATCCCAGTTCCTCCACCTATTACCAGCTCTGTGACCTTAAGCCACTTAACTTCTCTGTGTCTCAAGTTTCTTCTTTGGAAAATGGGGATGATAATAGTATGTACAGCATAAGGTTGTTATGAGAATTCAATTGGTTAACATTTGTAAAGCACCCAGAACAGTGCCTGACACAAAGTAATACATAAGTGCCCATTAGATTAACCAATTAATGGAGCACCAGGGTGGCTCAGTTGGTTAGGCATCTGACTTGATTTCAGCTTAGGTCATAATCTCAGGGTCATGAGACCCAGCCCTGATGGGCTCCACACTCAGCGGTGTGTCTGCTCTCCCTCTGCCCTTCCCCACTGTGTGCACTCTCAAATAAATAAATAAATAAATCTTTAAAAAAATTAACTGATTAACTATGAAAAGCATAAGTGCTTATTAAATTAATCAGCGAATAGTTCAGTTAACATTTAACAAAACTTGTTAAAAAAATTGCATTTCTCTGGAACCCTTTTCCATTCCTCAGCAACACATTTCCCACTTTCTTTCTTTTGGGGGTTGGGAGGGGTAGAGATTTTATTTATTTATTTGAGAGAGCAAGTGAGCATGGGCAGGGGGGAGAAGCAGACTCCCCACTGAGCAGGGAGCCTGACACAGGGCCTGAGCTGAAAGCAGATGCTTAACCAACTGAGCCACCCAAGAACCCCTCCACTTTCTTTTCTGATTGTTTTGGTATTTGTTTTCCTATTCCTGTTGAAATACCATGGTGCTCTGGGTCCTTGATTTTTCAGTGTTAGGCATTATGCATTGAGTTCTCACCAGGGAAGTCACGGAGGACTGAGCTTTCTTTAATCTGCACACACTTCTGGGAAGCCCTGGTGGCTCAGCAGTTTAACGCTGCCTTCAGCCTGGGCTGTGATCCTGGAGACACGGGATTGAGTCCCGCATCGGGCTCCCTGCATGAAGCCTGCTTCTCCCTCTGCCTGTGTCTCTGCCTCTCTCTCTTGTGCTCTGTGTCTCTCATGAATAAATAAATAAGTAAGTAAATAAATAAATAAATAATCTTTAAAAAAAATCTGCACACACTTTTTTTTAAAGATTTTATTTATTTATTCATGAGACAGAGAGAGATAGAGAGAGAGAGAGAGAGAGAGAGAGAGAGAGAAGCAGAGATACAGGCAGAGGGAGAAGCAGGCTCCATGCAGGGGGCCCGATGTGGGACTCGATCCCAGGACCCTGGGATCATGCCCTGAGCCAAAGGCAGATGCTCAACTGCTGATCCACCCAGGCGTCCCTGCACACACTTGCTATCTCATCGTCTCAGTGTGTTTTTGTGGTGATTTGGTTTGGATCACTAATCAGGACTGTTATGCCATCGATACACTTGCTGTGAGCCATAGAGTATGCTATGGTTACTTTTGTTTTCTTGTAGAACTTTTTGTTATCCCTATAATTAAATCTCTCTCGTTTTAATCTATTTCCTTGCCTTTTTATATCCCTCATGTGCTTATCACAATTTATCTCCAAATTCCCCCTTGGTTATACAAATCTCCCCCCTTTACATAGTCTATCCATTTCACCTTCATTTCCCAGTCTTCTGACTGGTTTCACTCTGGGTGGTTGATTTCTAGGTTGTTTACATAACCCTGTGGACTCAATTCTTCATTCTCTTCATCACACTGGCTTTTTAATCTGTTTCTGTTTGTGTCTTTATGATTCATCCACAGAGAGGACCCAAGAAGTCAAAACCAACGCAGAAACAGGAAGTCAGCTTCCTTAATCCCTCACCTTCTAGCTCACCTGGATGAATCCTTGTCCAAGAATTGGGACAACTTTTGGCTGAAGCCTGCCCATGTTGTTGGGTTTTATCTAAAACAAAAACAATAAAACAAACAAAATAACAATACCACAACACATTTAGTCATTCCCAGTCCACAGGACAAAGAATATTAAAGTTCACCTCTACCCTTGGCCAAAGTCAGGATTTAAATTGAAGTTAAATGACTTCATTCACTCATGCATTAATTTACTAATTCGTTCATTCACTTGTTAGTCGTAATACTATGGAATATATAAAATTATTATATAACACACTAACATAATCATAGGAGATGTTTACTGAGTACTTAACAATGTGCTGAGTACTCTGTTAAGTCCTGCTTAGTCATTATCTTGGTTAACCCCCGTCATGGCTCCCCACGAGGTGAGTATTACTACCTCCATTTCTCCTGGGAGGATTGCGGGGCTTGGAGGAGTTGAGCAAGCCCTCCAGATGTCTATTCTCTACCATGAATCTCTACCCTGACTCATAGTAGATGTATAACTTTAGGCCTAGTAGTTGTGTGGTTTGATCTTTTCTGAACTTGTTTTCTTGGGTGCAAAAAGAGAATGCCTGCCTAGCAGTAGTGTTGTGATCATTAAATGAGATCATTTATTCAAAGTTCCTGGCACAGGATACTTCACTTGGTCATTGCTACCAGCTATTGTTGTCATTGCTGTTAATAAATATGTACTTCTCGTGAAACCTGGACATATGGAGCACTTGCCATGTACAAGGCGGCATAGAAGATAACCAGAACTTTCTCACACCTTCCTTCTCACTACTCAAATTACAGTTAGCCCTTTATTTACAGTTTATCTAAGGAGCCATACTCTCTTCTATTTCTGGGCCTTTTGCCTGTTGCTGCTTCTGTACCTGAAAATCCCTTCTCCCTCTTCACTATTAAGTCCCAGCATCACTCATTCCTGCTTCTCTTCAGGACCCCACATAGACATCCTCTTCTTTCCCTGAACAGCAGGAGCAAAGTTGGCACATGGACCCCTCCTACGCACTCCACAGCCTCTCATACCCCTCCATACCTACCATACCCTACCATAGTGGATATAATCGCCTGTCAACCTGTCTGTCTCTACAAGCCCCCACCCAGATGAAGATCTCCTGGTTTTCTGGACCCAGGCCAAACTACATTGCTGTCTTTCAGGACACTCCTTTGTATATCTTGAGGCCAAGATCATCTCTGCACAGACCCCTTCCAGAAATTAATGAGGACTCCTAACCAAAGGCCTCTCAAGAAGTTCAAGATGAAAAGACCTGTCTCTGTTCTTTGTAAATACTAGAAGGGAAAATTATGGTGAAGAATTCTTCGCCCTTCATAAGGGGAAGGGGTAGAGCATTGCAGGGAACTAACATTTAAGAAGCATTTACTGTAATGAATAAAACAAATGAGTAATTGTGTAATACTCCAATTCTGTCATTCCCAGTGTTGCTGAGAACCAGTATTCTCAGCATCAGAGAAGGGAAATTCAGATGTTAAACTAGAAGAGATTTTGAACTGATAATGAATTAAGGTTGTATCTTATGTTTAAAAACAGTTGCCTGAATAACTGAGAGGAGGGGTATTTACAGAGGGGAGGGGAGAGATAATAGAAGGGGTTACAAAGAAGCCTGAAGAAACTTTTGGGGTGATGGATATGTTTACTCTCTTCATTGTGGTGAAAGGTTCTCAGGTGTAGACACATTTTAAGTATGTGCACTAGTGTGTCACTTATACCTCAAGCTATTTAAAACAGAAATAAAAACCTATTTCCTAATTCTTTCCATCGAAATGACCTAGAAATAAAGTCTGCAGTAGCAATACCCCAGAATTGTGGTTTTGAAATACTCTTTGCCCTAAAGGGATCCAGGGATCCTTGAAGAAATGTCTAGTTCCTGGTCTAGGGCAGGGAAATCATGAGATGAACACACAACATCTTGTTACACTAGACAACAAAGAAGCTACCAAAGATGAAGAGTCTTGTCAGAAAAAGTCAGGAACCAACTTAGGATCTCATTGGCTACAGATGGGATAATTGGGGATCCCTGGGTGGCTCAGCAGTTTAGTGCCTGCCTTTGGTCCAGGGCGTGGTCCTGGAGTCCCCGGATGGAGTCCCACATCGGGCTCCCTGCATAGAGCCTGCTTCTCCCTCTGCCTATGTCTCTGCCTCTCTCTCTCTGTGCCTCTCATGAATAAATAAATAAAATCTTTTAAAAAATAAAATAGGGATCCCTGGGTGGCGCAGCGGTTTGGCGCCTGCCTTTGGCCCAGGGCGCGATCCTGGAGACCCGGGATCGAATCCCACATCGGGCTCCCGGTGCATGGAGCCTGCTTCTCCCTCTACCTGTGTCTCTGCCTCTCTCTCTCTCTCTCTCTCTGTGACTATCATAAATAAATTAAAAATTTAAAAAAAAATAAAAAATAAAATAAACCCCACATTGGGCATGGAGCCTACCTGAAAAAAAAAAAAGTTGGGACAATTTAAGCACTGTAGTAATAAAAATTGCCATGGATCAAAGCACATCAAATACATTTTCACTTAGATATTCATATTGTTGCTTTAAAAAGATTAATTGGTCACCATTGAAAAATACTAGATAGGGTGCCTGGGTGGCTCAGTGGTTGAGCATCTGCCTTCGGCTCAGGTCGTGATCCCGGATTCTGGGATCTAGTCCCACATTGGGCTCCTCTTGGGGAGCCTGCTTCTCCGTCTATGTCTCTGCCTCTCTCTCTGTGTCTCTCATTAATAAATAAATAAAATCTTTAAAAAAAGAAAGAAAGATACTAGATAACCAGTTCATTATTCTGAAAACTGGTAAATAAAGGGGTAAAAAATAAGCATTTATCATGCCATTTCCATCCAAACTGTATTACCAGGTAACTAAACAGTAGATGAGGGGAAGTTTCTTTTTTAGAAGTATTCCACTTAATAAAATAAAAAGCAACAATAGAATTTAAAAATTACCATTTTGTGACCCCTAATGAATTAGCAATCTAGGTTGATCATCAACAGCTGCTAACATCCCCAAAAGATAAAAAGCCATTAAACGCCTCTTAATGGTAGACCACCTACAAAATAGTCATTACCAAATAACCGAACCTGGATCTGATCTACACTTTACATCCAACTACTGTAATAGTAGCTGTCCTCTGAAATACAGAGGACAGAGGAGCATATGACATCAGGGGAATGCAATCAGCAAAATTCAGGCTCTGGAAAAACTCCATTTAAAAAAATTACTCTTTAAAAAAAAAAGTCACAAAGGAAAAAGGAAATCTATAGATTTTTCAAAAGAAGGTCAAAAGGCATCAGTGAGTTGCAATGTGTTGACATTTTTTCATCCTGGTTGAAACAAACTTTAAAAAATATATGGCATTGATGAGAATTTAATATTTGAATGCTACCTATATATTTGATATTAAAAGTTACTAATTTTTAGGTGTGCTAAGGACATTATGGTTATGTTGTTTTTAAAGTCCTGATCTTTTAGAGATACATATTGAAATATTCATAGATGAAATGATATGATGTATGGAATTCACTTCAAAATAATATGAGAGGGAGTAAGCAAATAGAGGCTTAAGTGAAATAAGATTGACCATGTGTTGAAACTTGTTGAAGCTAGGTGGTGGAAATATTATATTATTTTACCTTTGTATATATTAGAAATTATCCATAATAAAATAATTCAAAATATTTACTATGAACTAAATACTTTTTAAAAGATTTTATTTTATTTTGTTTTTTTAAAGATTTTATTCATAAGAGACAGAGACAGGCAGAGACACAGGCAGAGGGAGAAGCAGTCTCCATGCAGGGAGCCCGATGTAGAACTCGATCCTGGAATTCCAGGATCACACCCTGAGCCCAAAGCAGACGTTTGACGGCTGAGCCATCCAGTGTCCCTAAGAGTTTATTTTTAAGTAATCTCTACACCCAATGTGGAGCTCAAAATCACAACCCTGAGATCAAATGTTGCTTGCTCCACCAACTGAGCCAGCCAGGCAGGCACTCTGAACTAAACACTTATAAGCATATTTCCACATTATTTTATTGCCTTTTCACTATAGCTCTGTAAGTGAGGTACAATTTTCCCTGTTTTCAAGAGGCCTTTCTTGGCTGAAGCCACCCCTAGCTTTGACTTACATAGTTTTCTCCCTGGCCTCTCTCTTGCCTCCTTCAACCCATTGTTCACACAGCAGCCCAAATACTTCCAAGTGTATGAACCCATTTAATTCTCACAACTCAGTATTATTATTATTATTATTATTATTAGTTTTCAGATGAAGAAATTGACGCACAGATGTTAAATAAATTTCTCCCAAGACGACACAGCTAATAACTGGCTGATCTGTACTATGTAAGCCTGGTTTAGTTGCTACTCATGCATGCTGAAACCATACTTCTATAAACAGAAAATAAAATCATATATGAATATACAGAGCCTGCCATGTACTGGTTTAGTATATTGGTTAAGAGCATGGATGCTGAAGCCAGACTGTGAATCTTGAGCAAGTTACTTAACCTTGTGGTGCCTCAGTTACCTCATCTGAAAATAGGGGAAATAATAGTTCCTACTTCAAGATGTCCTTGTAACAAGTGATTATGTTAATATGTGGAAAGGAGGAAGTGCTGTAAATGTTGGTTGTCCTCAGATGTTGCCTTTAGCTTCTCCCCTTTGCTTCTGAGAGCTGCTTTCTCTCTAGCACCTTCCACCCCAGCAGAACCACTCGCTGTTACCTAAATAAGCCTCTCTGTTGCCTCTGCCTTTCTGGCAAATCCTTACTTGCTCTCCCAGCCCCACATTAAGGGTCACCATCTCCATGAAGGTCCCACAGTGAGAGGTCTACCTGTTACCTAACTGCATGCATAATAAGCCTTACCTTACCCTGTGTGGGATTATCTGTTTCAATATCTATCTCCCCTACTAGACTCCTGGCTCCTGAAGGGCAGAGACCTGTCTTCATCTTATCCAGCAGAGAGCTGGGATCAGGCCGTGTTTAATAAATGTTGGTTAAATAACCTGTCAGGGGCATGCCTCAGGGCAGTTATGTGCTGAAGTTGGAGGTCTTTCAAATTTGGAAAGCTTAGTTCTAAATCATTTCTCGTATTTGAGTTCTTGAAACTCCAAGAATATATATTCACAGGCACCAATTTGAAGAAACCCAACTGCAGACAATGGGATCATAGGCCTTTATTTGATTATAAGTCAGTTGTCCACAGAGGGGCAGTAAAGTGTAATGATTTAAAATTCAGGTAATCCCACTGCCTGGTTTCGTTGTTGTTTTTTGAATACCATAAAAATGACACAGATTTTTAAAATTTTGTAGAGAATTGTGGACTCACTGAAGGATTTGAAAAATTGGGAAAGCTACTTGACATAATTACTATTTAGTTACTAATTGATACAAAACTCTGGCTCCCCATACTCTATATCTAAAATAGGAAAATAGGTTTTACAACACAACTTTTTAAAATGTAGTCGTTTTAATAAGTCTTTTATGGCTTCTGAGTTTTGTATCATATTTTAAAATATTTTTTTCTATTCTAGGATAATAAAAGATTGTCTCATTTTCTTCTAGCACTTGTATTATTACATTTAGATTTAATTCCTTGATCCATCTGGAATTTATCTTGGTATAAGGTGTGAAATATTGGTTCCAATTTTATTTTTCTTCCAGATGGCTACTAGTTGCTCCAACACCATTCACTGAATTCATCATTTCCCCACTGATTTGAAATATCTCTGTCATCATATTCAGAATTTTTATATGATAAAAAAACCTAGTTCTTTTTTTTTTGTCCTGATTTGAGTGGAAACGTCTGCAAATATACTTTTTAACTACCCCCAGTTTTTGGTTAAAAAAATGTTTTTGAGTTGTATATGACCATCAATATCATATCCAAACAGGATTTTTATCCTCATTTTATGAATTTGTCATTACCAAGCTCATTTCTGTTTCTTTCTTTTAAGTGTAGTGCACACAACCTTCAAATATTATGAACATTTCTCTCTCCCAGCTGTCACTACACCAAACTACATATGTTATATTTCCCTAAATCATCTTGCTGTGCTCTTTGCAGCTCTTCCATACACTTGATGTCCTCACCTAACAAGTTGCTCAGAAGTCACTACAATTATATTAAATGAGGTTTTGACGTGAAAGCCTATCATCTCTATCCAGTTCATCCCCAGACTGGGCCCTGATTTCCGTTTAACACGAAGGACAGGCTATGTTTCTGGAAAATAAGATTTTGAAGGAGCTACAGTAGTTATTTGTTGGCACTTTAAACAATCCACTCTGAAGGGGAAAAAATGTCCTACAAAATGCCAAATGTTATTGTGGGAAAATTTTTTTTCTATTTATTCCAGCAAAATGATTCAGACACTGAAGAAAAAGGGTCGTCCTGTACTAGGTCTTGAACTCAAAGAACTGTTTGCACAGATACTCATCATAGCCTCCACCTCAACAGATGCTCTTTCAAATGTTTCATGACTCTTGTCAACAGACAGTCTCCATTTAAGGGGAGCAAGATGATGCTGCCAGAGCCGGCTGTGCTGGCAAGAAGGCGGGCCCAAAATTTCTATTTAAAAGCTGGACCAAAATATGTTTGGCTTCTGTTGTCTATTTAAAATTTCAAGTTAAGACGCAGAAAAATTACTCTCCATCCTGAATGGGCCCGGGGTGCCTCACAGACTAGACAGCTGCTGACGGCATGAGAGAGAAATTAGGAACGCTGAGGTATCCGTGAAGACCCCATATTCGACCTCCTGACCCGAGGGTCTCCCCACCTCAACAAGATAAGCATCTTGGGCGGCACCTGCCGCCACGTCAGCCACCTCCATCGGGCGCCCGCTCCACCTTGGTTTTCCACCTCATGACCCTTTCCTAGCGGCCTCTGTCCATTTCGGAACAACCCGCACCTCAGGACCTTCATTCTCACAGCAGCCCGGGTTCACCTCAGCGCCCACCTCCGTGCCCCCGAATTCCCACGCGTCTCCGTGCGCCCACTTTGGAGTCTTCTCCCTGACTTCAGCGTCTCCCTCAGCTCAAGGGAGGCCCCCACACTCCCCCCTCATCCGAGCCCCTCTCCTCAGCGGGTGTCCTCCGCCTCAGACTCTCTCCCTGACCCCACGGAGCCGCCCCAGAGGCTCCCGGAGACCGGCTCCCAGCTCTTCCTCCCCCACCCTGGGCCCCGCCCACCGCGGCCCGCCCCTCCTGCTCTCCGCCCACGGCCGGCCCGCCCTCTCGTTCGCCCCAGCCTGTCCCGCGCCGGCGGTGGACACGCCCCTCGCTCTCCGCCCCGCCCCCGCCCCGCCCACCGTGGCCCCGCCCCTGTGTCCTCGCCCGGCCCCGCCCACGCTGGACACGAGCTGAAGCTCTCGTCGGTTGGCGCCAAACCTCCCGGTCAGTGTCCCCTGGGCTTCCAGTCTCCGCGTTCTGGTTCCGAGTCAGAATCCCTGAGGACCGGGAATCCCGGGCAGGGGACAGAAGGGAGTCACCTTGAAAACCTGAGTTGAGAGTGTGGGTACGAGCGGGGTTTGTGGCAAAAAAGAGCAAGCGTGTGAAGAACGTGAGGGGAAACCGAAGGGTTCCTTTCTCTGGTGGTGCTTCACGGTCGTCGCGGGGCCCTGGGCTCGTGGCTGTGCGTCCCGCGCCCACCCCCGAGGGGAAATCTCCGTCATCTCCAGGGATTTCTAGCAGCATTATTCTAAAGCAGGTCTGACCTAAGTCTTAACGTGGCCTCCTCTGCCTCGTTGGAGGGAGTCGGGTGATGGGAAGATGCCAGTGGCTGCGCGGAGGGGACGTGGACCAACGCTCCGCAGCGGTGACGCCTGGTGTCCGGGGAGACCGTGGTGTCGGGGAGCCCTTCCGTCCATCGTGGCTACTTGAGAAAGAGAACTATCTTTTCGTTTTATCAAGGCGAGGGAAACGAACGATTTTATTTTTATTTTTATTTTTTTTAGTGAGGACGGTCAATGTTGAATTTGGGGTAGTCCTATTTATGATTACCTATGTGGGGGACAGTATCCCCGAAGACCCCATTCCATGGTCTCCTCTTTACCTCAGATATTTGCCGTTTAATGATTTTAGGTGGTAGCAATCATATCTCTACCTTAGTATTTTTTTGCACTCCTGCCGGGCCCCAATTGCAACTTTGGTAGGAAGAAAGACAATGCAATAAACAATATTCTACAATCATGCCTTGTAGATTCCTGAGATCTTAACAACTAGTACGGTGTTAAAGACTCCATTTATCTGCCTCTAGGTTCTCACGTTATCCTAATATTGGGTATCTATCATAATTTTCAATCTTAAAAAAATTCTTGAGACCAGTAAATACTATAAAATAAAATAGATCTTGTGTTTTATGAAACAAAGGGATATGTTGCAAGGGAGCCCATTCATAATTAGGAGGCAGGAAGGCATTCATCATATATGACAAAAAAAAAATCTATTGATTGAGGGTAGATTAAGTTCTAGGAGCCAGGGAAGATACAGGAAGAATGACATGAGGTCAAAGTTCGCCGGGCATTGTTAACATAAACGTGAAAGGTGAAACAGCAATAAGCAATACTAAATAGCATTCCAAGACAACAAAAAAGATATTATCAGACAGTCATATTTGTGCTGTAGAAAATCAAAAGCTGAGGGACGCCTCGGTGGCTCAGTGGTTGAGTGTCTGCCTTTGGCTCAGGGTGTGATCCCCGAGTACCGGGATGGATTCCCCCATTGGGCTCTCTGCATAGAGCCTGCTTCTCCCTCTTTCTGTATCTCCTGTGAATAAATAAAAAAATGAAAAAAAAAAAGAAAGAAAATCAAAAGTTGAGAAAAGGTGACCAATTTTCAGAAAAGGGAGTAGAAACTAAGCCCCCTACCTTCACATACATATACCCACAAAAGAAACAATGTCAGGTGCCCAGCAAAAAGAAGATACTAAATCATTCTAAACTAAATATATCTCTTATAGCTCTTTTGGTCTTTGGTGACTTTGAAATGAAATCAAGATCTCTGGGCAAAGGATTTTTGTACTATATGATCTACTTTTTAGATAGTTTTTAGATATGAACTACTTTTATATGAACTACTTTTTAGATAATATTTCTTATTTTCCCCAGAACTGATTGTTTTTCTGCTGCTCACCTTTCAAGATGAAGGAGGATCAAGTTGTGTTGGAAGAACCAGGATTCCAAGATGAAGAAGTATGGCTAGAATTTTGAAACATGGGTAGACATTCAGTCATTCCACAAAAATGAAGTTCCTTCTCTGCGAGCTATTATTTTTAGAAACAGAGATGGAAAGAAAGCATAGTTCTAGAGAGAGGCAATATTACAAATATGTAACAACTTGTTTGGCAAAGGGTGTTAAGATTAGCTATTTAGCAACTAAGCATGAAAGTATTTTAATAACCTAACAACTGGTACCACCATGATGGTAACTCTGCAGGCTGGTACCAAATAGCAGAGGAAGGAGTTCAAGGTCTGGTGGGGCAGAAAGTTGAGAAAACATATTTTAAAAGGGGCGTCTGGGTGGTGTAGTCGTTAAACATTCAACTCTTTTGTTTTTGGCTTAGATCTGATCTCAGGTTAGTGAGATCAAGTCTCACGTCAGGTTCCAGACTCAACATAGAGTCCGGTGGAGTTTCTCTCTCCCTCTTCCTCTGCCTCTGCCTGCCTCTCTCTCTCTCTCTCCAATAAATAAATAAATCTTTAAAAAAATAAAATAAGTTAAATGTTGTTCCATTCCTTTGGGTTAAGGTCTTAAAAATCTGGACAGGACATGACAAAAATATTGGGCTTCCCAGCCCTTTCAGGGTTGGTGCATCTTCTAAATATATAATAATGTGTTTGAAAAACACATTATTGATCCTACCTCGATCTATCTAGAGAAGTGGAATTTGAGGCATTTTGGAGCAACTCATAATATTGAATCAACCCTTTAAAAGATATGATACAATTGGATAATGAAGAATCAAAGTTCCACTTTTTATTTTCTGTTGCATCCCCTTCAGGAATCTTTGTTTCAAGACATTGACCTGTTACAAAAACATGGAATCGTAAGTATTTTTTCAATTTTCAATGTAAGTTTTCAGTGTGAAATTGTTCAATTCAGGGTTTCTCATCCTTGACCCTATTGACATTTGGGACTGGGCAATTCTTAGTTGTGTGTGTGGGGGTGCATTTGTAAGGTATTTAGTAGCATCCCTGGCTCCTGACCACTCACTTTATGCTGATAGCACCCCTTTTAGTTATGACAACCAAAAATTTCTCTAGACATTGTCATATGACCCAAGGGGGCAAAACTGCCCCCAGTTGAGAACCACTGGTCCGACTAGAGGTGTTCAGGGCTACCTACCACTGTTTTCAACAGAAAATTCAGTTCCTTGGCAGGTGATTAGAGTAAATGATGTTGACCAAAATCAGACTTTGAGTAACAAGATGAATTCAACAGCAGTTCATTGATAGTAAAGCTTCTCTGACATTATCTTTTGGAGCCCTCACATTTAATTTCTTTCAGTTGGATTTAGAAAATAGGAGCAAGAGAAAATCCTGGCCCTTTGGTAATGTAGTTATTTGCATTTCCCAAGGGTAGAAGAAAAAAAATTAATTAAAAAAAACCATATTCATAATGAAGTTCTCTAGAAGGAAAGAGCTGAACCGAGGGGGCGAATGTGTGATAAATTTGCTAGCTTTTCTACCAACAGACTTTTCTTTTGAATTCCTTGTTACATTGCCATGGTCTCACTAACATTCTTGGGAAATCAGGGCACAGCCAGAACATTTGGCAGCATGCTGGGTATGTTCTACTCAGATATTTCCAGAACATTTGGCTACATGGTGGGTGGGTTCCACCTGGCTGCTTGTATAAAATTGGCATCGTGGTAGAAGGAGATGGACACAAAAGCACATGAGATCGTATGGGAGACTTGCAGGCTGGCATTTTATCAATCTGCTGCACCCATTCTTTTATTTACAGAATGTGGCTGACATTAAGAAACTGAAGTCAGTAGGAATCTGTACCATCAAAGGGATACAAATGACAACAAGAAGAGCACTATGCAATGTCAAAGGGCTCTCAGAAGCAAAAGTGGACAAGATTAAAGAGGCAGCCAACAAACTTATTGTAAGCAAAATCAATTCTTTGTTGTTTTAGCTTAGAAGGGCCCTGGGAGTCTCTGTAGCCTTTCTCATTGAACACCAGAAACTCCTCACAAATACTAGAAACTACTGAGGGAACCCTGAATTTCTATGGATCACAATCTATTATACTCCTCATGTTAACTTTTGATCCCTTCAGTTTCAAAGCAACAACAATTAATTTTTGACAGATTGAGACAAGAGTTAAAGAGACTTGAATACTATAAAGATAATCATTTCTACCAAGCCTTTTTTTTGGATCTCCTTTTATATTAATTTTTCTCCCTTTATGTTTCTATGCCTTAACTCCTCCTTATTTTTGCTTTGTCTTCTCAAATATTGTATCTTTGGTTGTTGCAAAGCACTCAGCACCAAAGAAGTTGTACTCTCATGGTATAGGTCAATTGGTAAGGGAACGTTGGGTTAGAAAAAGACTAACAGTGTGGTCTACACGTATACAATTGAGATAAATATGACCAAGAATATGCTCACTGAGGCAAATGAACTGCAGCTGAGCTGAACTCATACCTTGGAGCTGGCCCACAGACTATGAGAGGCCCATGCAGCTAAGAGGCTCCAAGCAAAAACATATGCCTTTGACCCTAGCTTTTGTGTTGAACTTTTGGAGGCCAGTGGAGGCACTAGCTCTGGTAACAAGAATGTGCGGAAAGAAAGTCACCAAGTCTCTCCTTTTGCAGAACAAAGCTTTCCATATTTACATATGTGTGTGAGGGTCTTATTCCCAGCAACTCCTAGAAGGTTCTTCATGGACAGCCATTTGGTTTCCTTCCTCAGAGGCAGTTGAAGTGTGACAGTGATGACAGTGGCAGTGTGGTCCTGAACTTGAAGACAACCTAACTGAACTCTTCTGAACCCAGCTCAGTTGCCCTAACTTCTGAGTAAACTCGGGCGGTATATTCACAGGTCAATTCTACAACTGCCCTAGAGCAGTACCCAGAGTTTTTAAAACTGCCACTTTAGAGTTCATAAGCATTACTCTATTTTCCTTGTAAACTAAATCCCATTATCAAAGAAAAGAATCCCTCTCCTTCTCAAGCATATACTAGTGAACCCAGAATCTGCATCCTTTCTTAACTAAAGCTGTTTATTCTTAGAAAGAGATTGAGAGATAGAAGGAGGGAGGGAGGGAAGGAGGGAAGGGGTGGAGTGAGGGAGAGAGAGACAGAGAGAGAAAGGAAGTTAATTTAGTAATATAGTGGTTCCAAACATTAGTGCGTATCAATGACCTGGAGCAGCTAATAATGAAGATATACGCCCAGACTTGTTGAAATAGGATAGGGCCTGTTTTTTTTTTTTTTTTTTAAGAGTTGTGAGTTTAAACATTTTATTTACTTATTTTACAGGGTGGGGGAGGGGCAGAGGGCGAGGGAGAGAGAGAACCCGAAGTAGGCTCCACGCTCAGCACACAGCCCTACATGGGGCTTGATCTCATGACCTGAACTGAAATCACGAGTCAGAGACTCAACTGACTGAGCCACCCAGGTACCCCGGTTTGGGCTTTTTAAACCTCCTGTCAAGTTCTCCAAAGTTTGAGAACCACTGTCCTATGAAACAAGAACAGAAATACATTAGACCATATCATTAGAGCACATCAAGCCCTGTTCTCACTAGTTACACTACTGCATCACTACAGCTCATTGATTTGGCAAATAAGTAGCATTTCTACTGCTGACAGATATTGTCTCATGAATAGTGAATTTCTGTGCTCCTTGAAATTTCCAGAGCTAGGGGGAAATGATGCTGGTCAATGGAATCATTTAGTAAAATACCATTCTGCTTTGTGCAATAAATATACCTCATTTAAATTTTACAGCTACCCTATGAGAGAGACACTGTTCTTATCCTGATTTGACCCCAAAAATAAGTTGGAGTACAGCAAGATTAAGTAGTTTACCCTAAATTACACAACTAGTAAGTATTAGAGACATATTTTGAACCTACATAGGGCAGTTCCAGCACCTGTTTTTTTAACCATGATCTTGTGCTGCTTTCAAAGATAAATAAATGAATTGTAGTTCATATCAAATGATGACCCTGATAATTAAGTAGAGAGTTTTGGGCAGCATTTGAAATTAACATCATCATCTTATACCCTTTTGAACCTTTCCTTTTGTCTTTCTGTAGGAACCAGGATTCTTGACTGCCTTTGAGTATAGTGAGAAGAGAAAGATGGTTTTCCATATCACCACTGGGAGCCAGGAATTTGAGTGTGTATCTTGTATCTTTTACAACCACTAGACACAATCTTTGGAATGCTGTATCTTTTTTCTTGAGTTTGTTAGAAATAGCTTCTTTTTCTGAAGTAGCTTTTTTTTTCCTGAAAGACTACTAAAGCAAACAAATTCCAGATGATTTGTAGAAGCAAGATTAAATTTCTTATAAGAAATTCAGACCCAAAATATAAGTAGTTTTCTGAATCAGCCTGTATTTTTAAAACCATCTTGAAAATCAGTTTAACTTTTCATTTCCTTTTCTTCTTGTTGATAAAGGAAATTCCATTTCACTTTTGCTTTTACTTAAAAATCAGTTGTTAGATTGAATATTTTAGAAGAAATAAATTCAGTGGGGTTTTTTTGCTCTTTAGCATCAGAAGCTCTTACTCATTAACAAATTCTGTCTGCTCTACCTTCAACAACAAATCACCCGATTTCTTCATTTCTTCAACAAATAAATTACAAGGAATCAAAAAAGATGAAGTCAGGGAGAAGAGGTAGAAATTAAAAGAGATTTAAAAGACATTTTACCTAGTCCCCAATATATGGATTTTATTTGGATCCTGATTCAAATACACTATAAAAAATAAGATGTATATGAGACAATTGGAAGATTGAACACTTACCTTTTTTAAGATTATTTATTCATTTAAGAGAGAGAAAGGGAATACAAACAGAAAGAGGCAGAGAGAAGAGAAGCAGACTCCCCACTGAGCTATGAGCCTGATGTAAGGCAGAGAGATGCTCAACCATCTGAGCCACCCAGGTACCCCAAAATTACTACTTTTTCAGGTAATAATGATAATATGATTATGTTTAAAATAAGAGTATTCATTTTTTTAGAGATAACTACTGAAATATTTAGGATAAAATGATATATTGTCCAGTCTCTGCTTAAAATAATATGAAAGGGGAGGGAAGTAATTAGAGGTTTATATGAAAAAAGATTGACCATGAGTTCATAGTTGATAATTGTTGAAGCTAAATGATAGGTACATGATGGCTCATTAGTATACTGTTTTTTGTCCACTTTTGTTTATGTTTGAAACTTTCCATTATAATATTTATATATATTTTTTATGTGTGTGTGTGTATAGAAAAAAAGAAGAAATAGGAATTCAATTAATTCTCTACCACCTCCTCCACTGTTACCTTACTGGTTTAAACTATCTATTAATATCTCCTCTGGAGTATTATTATAATGCTTCTAGCCTCTCTCTTTCAGATCTTGGCTCTACTATTTATTCTTCACACAGTAGCCGAAATGATCCCTTTAAAACTTAGGTCACAGGCGTCTGGGTCATTCAGTCGATTGAGTGTCTGACTCTTGATTTCGGCTCAGGTCATGATCTCAGGGTCATGGGATCTAGCCCTGCATCATGGGGTTCCATACTCAGTGGGGAGTCTGCTTGGGATTCTCTCCCTCTGCCCCTCCCCCTCTGCCCCACCCTCTCTCTTAAAAACAAAAACAAAAATCAACAAACTTAGGTCAAATCATGACATTTCTCTGCCCAAAACTACTTTAATGACTCCTCATCTCAGAGCAAAAGCCAAAATCCTAAAAAAAAAAAAAAAAAAAAAAAAAAAAAAAGCCAAAATCCTCTTTAATCAACCCTCATCTTTTTATTCTTTTTTCAGTTTGCTATACACCAACCACACCAACGTCTTTGCTATTCCTAGAACATGCCAGATACACTCCATCCTCAGGGTCTTTGCACTTACCATTTCCTCTGCTTGGAATACTTTTTCCTTCTACATCTGCATGGCATACTGTCATATCTTTCAGATCTTTGCTAAAATGTCCACTTCTCAATGAGGCTGCTTTAATCACTTTATTTAAATATTTAAACTCCCTGCCTTCATCCTCTGCATTTCTTTTTTTTTTTTTAAGATTTTATTTATTCATAGGGACACAGAGAGAGAATGAGAGGCAGAGACACAGGCAGAGGGAGAAGCAGGCTCCATGCAGGGAGCCTGACGTGGGACTTGATCCAGGGTCTCCAGGATCACTTCCTGGGCTGCAGGCGGCGCTAAACTGCTGCGCCACCGGGACTGCCCATCCTCTGCATTTCTTATTTTCTTTCTGGATCTAATTTTTATTCATACCATTTAATAACATCTGACATACCACATATTTCACTCATTTACTTATTATTGTTTATTGTCTATTCTCTCACTAGAATGTAGTAAGCTCCACAAAGTGAAGGATTTTTGTCTTTTGTTCACTGCTTTATTCCAAGTGCATAGAACAATCTCTAGTGTAAACTAGGTGTAGAAGCTGTTTTTAGGCAAATAGGCTTGAGTGATGGAATATATAAAGGGCCCACAGTGACAGCCTGGCTGAATCCAGTCAGGCCTATCAGGCAATGCACCTCAAAGTATCTACAGGCCCTAATAACCAATGGGCTACTTACAACCAGGCACAGTTTAGCAAAAAAAGCAGAATTGCATTCGTTGCCATGTTTCCTCATCTGTCCCTTTTAAAAACAGCCACCCCCTCAAATAAATAAAAAATAAATAATAATAAAATAAAATAAAAACAGATCCCACTTACTGCTTCATAGCAGACAGCCTTTCCCTGTCTCTCTTGCCTGCCCCTCCCTTGCAGTGTATCCAATAAGCTATCTCCTCTGTCCTGCCTCTGGTGAATCCTTCACTGCCAGGACTGCTGGCTACCACCTGATCATCACCTCACATTAGGGGGCCCCCATCCGATTAGGACAGACTCTATCTATCTGTCTATCTATCTATCTATCTATCTATCTATCTATCTATCTATCTATTTATGTATGAGAGACACAGAGAGAGAGGCAGAGGGAGAAATAGGCCCCATGCCAGACATGGGACTTGATCCTGGGTCTCCAGGATCATGCCCTGGGCTAAAGGTGGCACTAAATCACTAAGCTACCAGGGCTGCCCAGGACAGACTCCATTTAAACACCACACTAGGTTCTCAGTAAGTATTAGGTGACTGCATGAATAAAGAAATAGTAAATGAAGTAAGTTGGTGAAGTGTAGTATACTATATATTCCTCTTTTGGAGATTCACAGTGTACACCAGCCTACTAAAGGATCTAAAATCCTGTCATGGGATCCCTGAGTGGCTCAGCAGTTTAGCACCTGCCTTTGGCCCAGGGTGTGATCCTGGAGACCCAGGATCGAGTCCCACATCGGGCTCCCTGTATGGAGCCTGCCTCTCTCTCTCTCTCTCTCTCTGCGTCTTTCATGATTAAATGAATAAAATCTTAAAAAATAAAATAACATAAAATAAAAGAAAATCCTGTCATGAAATACAACACCTTTTTAACCTAGCATTACCCCAAATTTTAAAAATCAGAACCCTTCTTTCACGTAACAGCTAAGGAAGAGTCTTTGGGAAATCCTACCCCAAGGCATATTGGTCAAAATCAGGTTGATCAACAAAACAATTTGATTTAAGTGACAGCTTGATATTCTCCAGTCATTCTTCCACATCCTGGTTTAAGCAACATTGGGTTAAAGGAATTCTTACTGTTGTAGTGAGTTTTCTGGTGTCCTCGGTTTTGAGTTTTGGGCACAGAAAATACTTTTCAAGATCTAGGTTTTTAAAATTTTATTTATTTATTCATGAGAGACACACAGAGAGAGGTAGAGACATAGGCAGAGGGAGAAGCAGGCTCCCAGCAAGTAGCCTGATGTGGCACTCAATCCCAGGACCCAGGATCCCATGTCCCAAAAGTCATGCTAATAGAAATAAGAAAGATTTTAAGAGTCTCCTTCCAGGTCTTAGTACAGTTAACACAATTAATATTTGTTGTATTTAATGAATGAGTGACATAATGACCTAACCTTAAGTCTTTTCACATCAAGAATATTAAATACACTGAAACACTGAGTTGCCAATTAAATGTATGCTGTCAAAATCTGACAGTTATTCTTCTAACTGCTAGCATTACCTATAATACTTTTGAATATTTCCTATCCTGACATGTTCTTCATTGAGTTCTATTTGTGTAAGACCAATCATGGTGACAATCACCAGATTCTCCTAATATCTATTTTTCATACATTTCTCAGTATATTTAAACACTGGATATTCAGGGGATCCTAGGTGGCTCAGTCTCGTAAGCCATTTGACTCTTGGTTTTGGCTCAGGTCATGATCTCAGGCTCCTGAGATGGAGCCCTATGTCAGACTTGTGGCTCAGTGGGGAGCCTGGTTCTCTCCTCCCTCTGCCCCTCCCCCTGCTCATGCTCACTTTCTCTCTCTCTCTCTCTCTCAAATAAATAAAATTTTTAAAAAAAGATATTATTTATTTATTCATGAGAGACACACGGAGAGAGAGAGAGAGGCAGAGACACAGGCAGAGGGAGAAGCAAGCAGGGAGCCTGACATGTGACTTGATCCTGGGTCTCTAGGATCAGGCCCTGGGCTGAAGGCAGTGCTAGTTGAGCCATCGGGGCTGCCCCAATAAATTTTTTTAATTTAAAAAATAGGGGCACCAGAGTGGCTCATTTGGTTAAGCATCTGCCTTCAGCTCAGGTCATGATCTGGGTCTTGAGATGGAGCCCCACTCAATAGGTAGACTAGTTCTCCCTCTAACTCTCCCCCTGCTTGTGTGTTTTCTCTCTGTGTGTCAAATAAATAAAATCTTTAAAAAATAACAAAAATAAATTAAAGAAAACCACTAAATATTCAGTTGACTTTTATTTTTTTTTTAATTTTTATTTATTTATGATAGTCACAGAGAGAGAGAGAGAGAGGCAGAGACACAGGCAGAGGGAGAAGCAGGCTCCATGCACCGGGAGCCCGACGTGGGATTCGATCCCGGGTCTCCAGGATCGCGCCCGGGGCCAAAGGCAGGCGCCAAACCGCTACACCACCCAGGGATCCCCTCAGTTGACTTTTAGAAACATAGTCCCAAGCACAATATGAACAATCCAGTTAATAACTAAGACCATTTATTCAAGCTGCAATTCAGTTCTAAAGAATAATGAATCTTAAACCTATACAGCCCATTTCCTATGAATATTCAGAAGTAAGAGCAAGAACAACAGGACTTATATGTTTGTTTGTTTGTTTGATCCACCTTGCCAATATACAGCAGAACCTATGGTCTAAAGAGGTAGAGTGCCATTTGTCCTGCCAAGAATTCCCGTTTGTGATGGTGGATAGATAGATAGATAGATAGATAGATAGATAGACAGATAGATATGACACAAATGGCACACTTTCTTCTTTCTTGATCTATTTCTGTTCCTTTTACTAATGCTTACTTTCTATTTCCAGTAAGTTGCTAGGAGGTGGAATTGAAAGCATGGCAATCACAGAAGCTTTTGGAGGTAGGTAGAACCTTAATATTTTGTTAAATGAAAAAACTTATGTACACACATACATATATAATTAAACAGACAACCAATAGTACATTGTATCTACTTTGAAATTTATGTTGAAATCTTAATTATAATAGAGGGCCGTTCCGGGCTGGAATTAAAATACATTCTAACATTAACGGAGAAGTCTTGTTGGCATTTGTCATCTTTTTGTCTCTGACTTCCATAGAAGAGAATATACTTTTTTTTTTCTCTCGTTACTTCAAAAGGTAATTGGATAACGAGACCAATCTTATTTCTAGGATATGCATGCTCCATGCTCATGTCTACATAGAGAGTAGATTTTTTCTTCTCAGATTATATATCTTCTATTTTTCTTCAAAATAATTCATGCTAAACTATTTTATATGCTGTGCCTTACAATTCCAGTATCTGCAATCCTTGGAGAACTAAGTCTGTTTTTATGTTGTTGATGTTCTTGTCAACATAGAGAAATAAATCTGGTTTTTATTATTTCTGTTGACTATCAGTCTTAGTGGCTTACTCTCTTGTGTATTTTTTTTATATTTGTGAGCTTACTGCCTGATTTTTGATCTATGGGATTTCACTGGACCTAAAATGATGAGTGGGGAAGCAGAGAGAATTTGCTTTTATTGGGAGGTAGTGCATACCACCAGTCTGAGACTCCTTCAGCTTTCCCTTGAGGATCTCAGTGCAGTGGAAGAACCCTAGGCCCTCCTTCCTTGTAGTAGGGTCTTAAGTTTTCATTTATATGACTAAAATGAAAAAATTCAGTATTTTTTTCCCTTTATAGGGAAAACCCACTTCTTTCCTACTGTATATTTTTTCCTGGAAGTCTCTTACATAAACACTTCACTTCTGACACTTCTGGTCACCAAATATATGGATTATTTTCCCCCGCAACAAGCAATTATCCAAGAATTCAAGTCATTTCTGACACTGTCTACCCAGAGATAGCATCAGATTCCACAGCTTAGGGGCACCTGAGTGTCTCAGTGGTTGAGCATCTGCCTTTGGCTCAGGTCATGATCCCGGGTTCCTGGGATCGAGTCCCATGTTGGGCTTCCCGCAGGAAGCCTGCTCCTCCCTCTGCCTATCTCTCTGTGTCTCTCATGAATAAATAAATAAAATCTTTAAAACAAACAAACCTTTAAAAACTTATTTTTACTACTGGTATTCATATTGCAGGATCTTTCCGTGACACAGTGGTACTTTATATGTAAGATTTGACAAAGAAAATACTCTAAGACTGTTTTTCATTCTTTATGAAAATAGCTAAAAATTAACTATGTAGTTTTTGTTTTTTTCTATATTTCACAGAATTTCGTACTGGAAAAACCCAGCTGTCTCATACCCTCTGTGGTAAGGATATAAAACAACCACAATAATGATAATAATCATAGCTTTTGCTTACTAATTTATTTTGTGCCTGGAACTTTATATAATCTCATGTAATCTGAAATTTGCAAGGAAATTAAAGCTCAGAGAAGCTAAGTAAACTGCCCATGGTTACACAAATACTAGAACTGGTTTTTGAACGTGTGATGCTTGAGGTAATGTTATATGTGCTGCACTCTGAACACCACCTGAATGGTAACAGGGAGGAATTGAATGGGTATATGAGGATAGTGTTGGTAGTGGGGAGAGGCCCTCATTGTCTCCACTTTACCCATTCCATCTTTTCTATATCCTATTGAGAAGAATGTTACAAAATTAGTTGAGACCTAGAATCTCCAACTTTCCATGGAGTGAAGTTGGCCTTAAAAAAGACCTAAGAATAAATTTTTCTAAAACAAAATAAACAAAAATACCTCCTTTTGTACAAAGATGTTACTCTGTATTTCTTTGACCTAAACAGATGGTTTAGGCTCCAGTCTTGGCTCTACCATTAATAACTGTGTAACCTCAGGCAAGTTACTTCACCTTTCTAATTTTTCCCATCAGTAAAATAGGAATAATGATAGTGCCAAATTTAAGGTTGTTTTGAAAAATAAAGGAAATAATACGTGAACCTAATATAAAGAAATTCCTTAGTGTCAACTACTAATACCTATAAAGAAAATGCATTTTAAAATTTGATATGCATTAATTGGATGGTTACTTAAATGAGTTATATAGCATAAATTATGTTTGTGATTGTTTCTTATAGGAAGAAAGTAATACTTAAAATCTATTCTTTAGGAGAATTTTCATGAATATCTCCCATTGTGAGAGATATTGACATTCTTTGTTGAACTACCATGTTGATGGAATATTTAACAGTTTTACCACTGGTTAGTAATAACATGCTGTTTAGAAACTAAAGGGTCATGATTTTTTGTCAGATTGATGAAACAGTTAGCAACCAACATAAATCCTATGTTAATTTATATTTTTACTTGTACAAAGTTTATTCAATTCTATTAATATTATTTCTTTTTTTAAATTGCTTCCTAGTGACAGCTCAACTTCCAGGAGCAGGTGGCTATTCAGGAGGAAAGATTATCTTCATTGATACAGAAAATACTTTGTAACCTTTTTATTTAAACAAGTTGCTAGCATAATAGTGTGATGTAATAATGTTACTATAAAACAAAGTTTGAAATATATCATTCCTATAATCATCTCCTAAACCAGCAAAACTGAGAAAAGCCACAGGGAAAGCAGTTGTTGGTAGGGTTTTCAAATCACCTTTTATTTAAAAAGTTTCACTTTTCTAGATGGGTTTGGTGTAAAATTCACAAAATGGATACATGAGACGAACTTATATTTTATTGGTTTTAAACCTCTTCTCCAATTAAAAAGAAGATTGTTAAAAAAAAAAAAAAAAAAAAAAGAAGATTGTTGACTCACTGAAAGTCATGGTTCAACATATAGGGAAAGGAAAGAAGAGAACAAAAGCACAGAAGAGAAAAAAGTGGAACCTGTTTGGGTCACAGAAAGAATTGTAGTTTAATTGAAATGTAAGATATTTCAGAATTAAGACTGGAAAAGTGATTTGGGTCTTAGATATGAAGGGCTTTAAAACAAGATGATGGGTGTAAATTGATACTTTTGCAATATTCTAGGCAAGTAATGAGAGCTTGATCTAGGTTGGAAGCAGGAAGAATAAAAAGAAAAGGACAAGGGGTGCCTGGCTAGTCAATCAGTGGAGCATGCGATTCTTGACCTCACGGTTGTAGGTTCGAGCCTCATGTTGGGTATAAAGATTATTTAAAAATAAGAATCTTGGGCAGCCTGGGTGGCTCAGCGGTTTAGCGCTGCCTTCAGCCTGCGGCTTGATCCTGGAATCCCGGGATCGTCCCACATCCGGCTCCCTGCATGGAGCGTGCTTCTCCCTCTGCCTGTGTCCCCCCTCTCTGTGTTTCTCATGAATAAATAAGTAAATAAAATATTTTTTAAAAATAAGAATCTTAGAAAGAAAAAAGGGACAAGAAATATTAGGGAGGAAAATTAATAGGACTTGATGACTGTATTTGGTAGACAAAGGAGAGGTTTGAGAAACTACTAGATACTGGAAGAATAGATACTGGAAGAATCTATTTTTGTCTAGATACTGGAAGAATAATGACACTGAAGACAGAATTGGGAAAATCATGTTTCAGACAAAAGGTGTATTTCATTTTGGTGTGTTAAATATGAGGAACAGGAGGACATCCACATGGCAGTTGGAAATGTTGGACTCGGTCTGAGAAGGGGCAGGGCCAGAGATATAGATGGAATAAACAAAAAGGGCAAGAGAACTTAGAAGAGAGGAGAACTGAGAACATAACTTCCGAATGTGCCTAAGTTTAGGAAGAGGGACTAAAAAAGAGGATGTCATAGAGACAGAGGAAGTAGGAGGAAATCTGGTTGTAGAAGCTGAACAAAAGGAAAGTTTCAAGAAGAAAAGGGCAGTCAGCACTGTTCCATGAAGAGAGAGAGAGAGAGATAAGGCACAAACTGGGAAAGATCACTGAGGTTTGAAATTAGGAATCCAAGAGAGCATTTGCAGTAAAGGAAGATGGCGGAAGCTTATTGCAAATAAATTACAAAGAATGGAGACAGTGTGTTATTAGCCAACAAATGGAAGAAGAAATACAGTAATTTGAAGTATCAGGTTCAGAGGAAATTGTTTTTAACAATAGAAAAGACTTGCACAAGTTTGTTAGGCTGTTCACAATGAAGCCCTAGCCTAGCTCTCCAAGCTCATTACTCACTATTACCACTATTATATATATATATATATATATATATATATATATATATATATATATATATATATAAAAGGATCCAGTCTGTTCTAGTCTATCATTGTCTCTAAAACATGAATACATTGTACATCAGCAATTAGTTAGATTTAACTATAAAGGTATTCATTATATTTGTTCTTTATGGTTTCTTGAATCCTTAATTTTCTTTCCTTTAGCTTTGTTTTATCAAAATACCTACTCAAGTCATTCTTATAGAAAAGTAATCTAGGTGGTAAGCTTTGAGCCCTAGCATGTCTGAAAATGCCTTTATTTTGCTCTCACTCTTAAATGTGAATCTGGCCATAGAGAAATTTGTATGGTGTATTTCTATCCTCCCTGAATATTTGAACTGTCTATCCCTACCTCAGAGTCTTTCAGAATCATACAAATCCATTAAAGGTCCTCCTTTGAAGGCCTGCTTTTTCTAATCTTCTCTAATTACCCAAGATTAAGAACCTTGTCTTTCTTATTTTCCTATAGAATATACTATCTAAAATACTCTCTTAGAAGGAAACACAAACCCAGAACCAAGTGCAGAAGACTTGATTTGGAAATAATGGGCATGAGAAGACCTGAAGGAGACTCCAAACTTGGGGAAGAGGGTGGAATGCCATGTAGCATTTCAGTAATGCAGCTAGAGTTCAGCTAGTTTCAGAAATAATTGATTAAGAATGGTTCTTGAAGAGGGAGGAATGGTTCTTGCAGATGAGCAGCCACTGTTTGGACAATTTGGATTTTATCAAGAATGGTAGAGAGGAACAGTTAGGAACCAAGTCATATGCAAGAAGGAGTAGGGAGGACAGCTGAGGGGGAACAAGGACATTCAAGAACGCCAATGGAATGTTCTCATTCCTTTAGTATTTTTGTTTTTAAGATTTTATTATTTAGAGAGAGAATGAGACCATGAGCAGAGGGAGCGGGAGAAAGAATCTCAAGCAGTCTCCTCACTGAACACAGAGCCCATGGCTCACAATTCTGAGATCATGACCTGAGCCAAAACCAAAAGTTGGCTACTTAACTAACTGCACCACCCAGGTGCCCATCCTTTAGCTTCTCTTACATGTACACTGCTTTGTCTTAATATTTTCCTTTTTATGTGTTTATATTTTGCCTTCTTATGTTTTACATTTACCTATAATATGGATTGTTTTACCACTCCTTATATTTTCCACAATGCATTGGTAATTGCTTAACAATTACCAATTAATTGGTTAACAATTAAAATGGTAATCAATTCCATATGGTAATTGGTTAACAAATTTTTATAGATTGATTTGAACTTCCCTTCAGCATAAGCCCAACTTTTACACTTTTCAATCACATAGTAACCAGGTTCTGTAAAAAGTGATGTAGTGAAAAGCATTTTTACTGTGTTTTCTAGTTCCTTGCCCTCTTTGACCTGTCCACCAAAAACATCTACTGGGTACACTCAGTAGCAATGGAAGATTTTAATGATTGTCACTGAAGCTCTGAAGAAAAAACACAACGTTGTGCATTAGGATATAGATGGCTGGGAAAGCACAAAGACAATCCAATTCTACATATATGGAACTAGTTGTAAACGTCACAAGTAAAATTGTAAATTGTCCTCATTTTATAGTTATGGTATGATCAGTACTATACAAACACTGTAAACAAAGTGAAATGAGAACACAGACGTGGATTTTATTTTAGCTCATTTTACTTCAGAGAATACTGTAGACATATTTGGGATCACCAAAGACCTTAAAAAATGTTGGTTATTCCTTTATAAATTAGATAGATATAAATGATTATTAGCATCTTCCTTTTTAGAATACCTTTGCAGGTGCACTGAATTTGCCTCCCTAGGAATTTACTAATTTCAGAAAGCTAACACACAAGTCCTTTAGAAGAAGGTAGATTTTAAACCCTAAACAAACCCAAAACCATAGATTGGTAATTTCCTTCTGATCCTTGAAATTATGTTTTTTTAAAAAAGATTTTATTTTTGGGTGGCTCATTGGTTGAGCATCTGCCTTCAGCTCAAGGCATGATCCTGGAATCCTGGGATCAAGTCCTGCATCAGGCTTGCACAGGGAGCCTGCTTCTCCCTCTGCCTATGTCTCTGCCTCTCTCTCTCTGTGTGTGCCTCTCATGAATAAATAAATAAAATCTTTTTTAAAAATATATTTTATTTTTAAGTAATCTCTACACACAATGCGGGCCTTGAACTCATAACACTAACATCTAGAGTTGCATGCTTGAATGACTGAGCCAGGCACCCCATTATCCTTGAAATTTCTTTTTGATCCTTTGCTTCATATAGTCAAATTTATCATTTGTTGGCAACTGGTGGTTAACAGTATATGAAATTATTTCATATTGAACAAGTGAGGAGTTTGAAGAGAGTGAATTAATTCACTTTGAAGTGACTTGAATTATAATTCAGTGATATTATCTTCCTAGAATAGATCTATTTTTATAGAACTGAGATCAAATGAGAGTCACAAATCTTAGTTTCTACTTTTTCCTCTTGTAACTGATTTGCTACATAATCCTGAGTCATTTGCTTAACCTGTTTGTGAGTGTCTTCATCTGTAAAATGTAATATAGGCCATAATAAATAGCTTCCAAAGTTATGGTAAGGATTCAAGTATTTGATATTAAATTCATCACTGCCTCATCATTTCTATCACTGTTATCACTAAGTTATTTATTAATTGGGCACTTAGGAAAAAGAAAATCTGATATAGATTTTAAGTGATTATTGGCATCCTCCAGAGTACCTTTGCAGGTACGACGTTTGCCTCTCTGTTAGTTTACTTACTTAAAGTATTATTTTTTGTAGTTGTTCTAAAGTTTTTTTGGAATTGATTTATTGGATCCTTAATCTTGGCATACTCCAGCCGTCCGGATCGCCTTCGAGACATTGCTGACCGCTTCAATGTAGACCATGATGCAGTACTGGACAATGTACTTTATGCACGTGCTTATACAAGTAAGAGTCCCATGTAATTGGATGCTTGGGCTGTTTTCAGGTTGGCAGCACTGATTTACTATTTGAGTGATACTTATAACATTTTGACACTGTTCTCTTCTCTTTTCATTTTACTTTCCTCCAAATTTATTTAGTGAGTCCACAGATTTTTTCATCTGGCAAGCCCTGAGATAGTAAAATGCCCTCAAATGATTTCTTTTTCTTCTCTTTGAAATGGAGAGTAACATTCTTTTTGGATAATGTAGCATTTGGCATGCATGCTAAAGTAGAATGTAGAAATCATATTTAATAAATCCATGAATAATTAAGAAAATCCTTTCAGGACTCTCTTTTACCTGACTCCAAGAACATAAATGAACCTAGTCTCTGCCTCTTCTAGCTTTTATAAAATTTTCTCACTGCATTTCCCACCAGGTGAACATCAGATGGAGCTACTTGATTATGTAGCAGCAAAGTTCCATGAAGAAGCTGGCATCTTCAAGCTATTGGTACAAGCTTTTAAATACTGCTGCCTCAAAGAGCTATTTAGTGTATTGTTTTTCTTCTATTGATTCCAATCCAAATTTACATCTTTCCATTTTCAAATGCTTATTTATTTTTACTTTAATCCTGTGCAGATCATTGATTCAATAATGGCACTTTTTCGAGTGGATTTCAGCGGTCGCGGGGAGTTGGCTGAACGGCAACAAAAATTGGCCCAGATGTTGTCACGACTCCAAAAAATCTCAGAAGGTAGATTTTTAAAATAAGTGGCGCTATCAGAATAGCATCTGTGACTGTTGAGTAGGCTTTGCAGAGAAGCTTAGAATAATGTTGGGAGGCAATACATATTTAAAAAATAAAATTACCTTGATGGGAATGCAACTGTTTTTTTTTTAAACCGAAATACTGATTCTAATACAATAAGTACCTAAATAGTAATAACAGTAGTAACTTTAAATAAATTAACTTATGTTATGAATGAGAAAATAGGAATGTAATATTGTTTATAAAATAACTTCATAGTACAGTGTTCATAAACTTTGAAATCTAAGCAATGAACTTTTTATATTGCTATTCTCTTAGTTTCTTAATTTTATTTCTTGATGCAGAATATAATGTGGCTGTGTTTGTGACCAATCAAATGACTGCTGATCCAGGAGCAACTATGACGTAAGCCTCAATAGTCTGCTTTTGTATTTCACAAAGGTTAACACCAAAAGGGTTAGAGTGGAGAGTAGAAAATAATTCCAAAATGATCAAGTCCCGATGTGGGCACAAATATATCACAAATCACTCTATTACACAGTGCATATTACTTCATAATTACAAATATTGCTTGTTATCTAGTGTCTATTTTTCTCTAGTTCTTTATAGAATAAAGCAATTCTTTAACCATTTTCAGAGATACTTTGGGCTCCTCTTTTGTCTAGGACTAAAAGGATATTGGAGGACAATGAGAAAAAGATAAAAATTTATATTTCATATACATGAATGGCTTCTATTGTACTGATAAGTCGTCAGCCTAAAAAACAAAAAAAACGGAGGCTGTCTGCAGGATTTACAAGAGATACGTTTATAAGAGGTCCTATGAGAGATGTCTCCTGTTAGAAGAAACAGAATTTCAGTTCACACTTAGGCATGTTCAGAATCTGTTGAGGTGTTTGTGCACATTATATACTTATTGATGGCTCTGCTTGACAGATGGCAGTGAACAGAAAGGCAAGGAGAGCTAAATAAAGTAGGATGATGAAAACAGAAAATTCAAAGAAAGATTAGTTGCCACCATCAAACATTTTGAGCATGATGTATCTGAATAAGCAATCAAAATTACCCTGAATTCGTGATGTCAATCTTTCCAATAAGTTTTTATCTAGAAAATTGTTTAACCACAGAAAAGTTGCAAGACTAGTACAAGTGAAGACACATACATCATTCAACATTTGCCACATTTTTTTCTCTCTCATGTTTTGTGTATGTATGTGTATAAGCTCTCTTTCTCCATACATACACACATATACTCAAATATATATTATATTTTGGTGAACCATTTGAGAGGTCTTCCACCTGAATCGTTGAGAATTATTTACAGACATTATGACACTTCCCCTCTTATAATGCAGCATATTTCTTGAAAGAACAAGAACATTCTCCTACATAACCACAATACAACTATCAGAGTCAGGAAATTTAACATTGGCACATTAGTATTATCTAACATAAATTTATATTCCAGGGCCTCCAATTGTCTCAATAATGTCCATTATAGGGGCTCCTGGGTGGCTCAGTCAGTTAACCACCTGCCTTCGGCTCAGCACATGATCCCAGGGGCCTGGGATCCAGCCCCACATTGGGCTCCCTGCTCAGCAGGAAATCTGCTTCTACCTCTCCCTGCCCCCTGCTTCCGCTTTCTCTCACTCTCTCTCTCAAATAAATAAGTAAAATCTTTTTTTTTTTAACAACCATTATAGTTGTTGCGGTTTTTAAATTTTATTTTTGGTTCAGGACTAATTGAGGATCATGCACTGCTTGGAGTTAGTTGTCTTGTCTCTTTACTCTCCTTTAATCAGAATGGCTCTTTAGCATTTGTGTTAGGCTTTTATGACTCTGACAGTTTTGAAGAGCACAGGCCAACTGTTTTTCAGAATGTCCCTCAATTTGTAGGGTATTTTTCCTCATTATTTAAAATATTAAACACTTTGGGCAGGAAAATTACATAAGCAATATTATGGCCTTCTCCATAGATCATCAGGAGGCATATGATGGCAGTTTGTCCCATTATTAGTGATGTGAACTTTGATCATGTAATTAAGATGGTGTTCGCAAGATTTCTCCATTATAAAAGACCTTTTCGCCTTTATAATGAGTAAGTAACTTGTGGTGTGTGTTAGAGCAATCTGAGACGTGTAAATATCGTGTTCTGCAATAAGCTCTCACCAGTTGGTTTAGTATCCATTGAAGATTCTTTCTTAAATCAATTATTACTCTGATGATTACAATATAGCTTTATTTAAAATGAAGGCAGTACATAATAACTTAGTAGCAGATAAATGGGTCATTGACATATGTGTTTGAAGATATTTGATATTTGCAAATTGTACTGAAACAAATGTTTCTCTCTTTAGGCATTTTCTTTGTTTTTTAATTATTTTTTAAAGATTTTATTTTATTATTATTTTTAAAGATTTTATTTATTTATTCATGAGAGACACAGAAAGAGAGAGAGAGGCAGAGACACAGGCAGAGGGAGAAGCAGGCTCCATTCAGGGAGCCTGATGTGGGATTCGATCAGGGGTCTCCAGGATCACACCCTGGGCTGAAGGCAGCGCTAAACCGCTGAGGCACCCAGGCTGCCCAAGATTTTATTTTTAAGTAATCTCCACAGCCAGTGTGGGGCTCAAACCCCAATCCTGAGATCAAGAGTTGCATGCTCAACTGACTGAGCCAGTGAGGTGTCCCTATCTTTTTATTTCTTAAAAGATTTTATTTTTAAGTAACCTCTACCTAGTG
This sequence comes from Vulpes lagopus, assembly GCF_018345385.1. Lineage (NCBI taxonomy): Eukaryota > Metazoa > Chordata > Mammalia > Carnivora > Canidae > Vulpes > Vulpes lagopus. Next base: position 10,091,681 of record NC_054828.1, read on the forward strand.
TGGGGCACAAACACACAACCCTGGGACTGAGAGTTACATAATCCACCAACCAAACCAGCCAGGTGTCCCTCTTCAGGCATTTTCTAAACTAACCCTAAGAGTATTGCTGCATCTTCTGCAATTTGTATCTCTTACTTTTCAATACACTTTTATGAGTATTTTCTACTTAATCACAGGAAATTCCAATGTGAAAACATTAACTACATGCATGGTATTAAGCAAGATAAAAAGATTGAGGAGGGGGGAATCAATCATTTTCATTCAACAAATACTTATTGAAAATCTATTATGTATCAAAATTCTGGGAATTCACTAGTGCACAAAAAAGACTATGTGCCTTGTCTCCATAAAGAAGAAAATAAATGATGTCCATCTAACTCAGAATTGTTAAAACTTGGTAGGTCATGCGTTGTCTGTAGCCCTTGAGTGGTTAAGGCAATCTTCTCCATTTTATAGGGTGTCTTTCATACACAGGACATGAAGTACTTCACAAAGAGAATAATTTTAAACTGAAGAGAAATGGAAGATTTTCAGGGCTCACTTTAAAAAGAGAAAATGACTCATTGGCTCAGAGGGAGGAAGTGGGTTGCATTCAAATAAAACAGTACAAGTTAAAGAGCAATGTTCTTTCTTCAGGTGTGGGGAGGGAACACTGCAGAGGCCAGAATTGTCTATCTGGGGTTAAAAGGCAAAGGAAATCTGTTGAAATTAGGTCAGACAGGGGTTCTTTTTCTTGTATTTGTAGAACGTTTCAAAAAGAGTAAAACCATTTTGAATTGACTCCAATAAGACAATGAAAGGAGAAATAGAGAAATGACAGAAAGAAGCAATTGTAGGACCTAGGGAGGGGAGATTTATAGTGAAGTGAATTGAGACCCAGAGAAGGTAGTAAAGACTAGTATTTTTGCTGGGTGACTGCTTTGTAACCTCATCTCCTCCATGGAGCCAACTTGTGAGGAATCAGGGTTCACTATAATTAGTATATTCTAGGGCAGCCTGGGTGGCTCAGCGGTTTAGCGCCGCCTTCAGCCCAGGGCGTGATCCTGGAGACCCGGGATCGAGTCTCTCATTGGGTTCCCTGCATAGAACCTGCTTCTCCCTCTGCCTGTGTCTCTGCCTCTCTGTCTCTCTCATGAATAAATAAATAAAATCTTTACAAAAAAAAAGTCTTAAAAATAATTAGCATATTCTAAAGTATATTAAATTTTAACAATTTTAAATTAATTGTATGTCTTTATATAAAACACATAGATTGCCACAACTAAATGAAAAAGAAATAAAAAACAGTACAGTTTTAAACTAGAGGATCTCAAATGCTATCAGAAAACCTCCCAGAAAGAAAATCTTTGTTTCTCAGTGTTGAAACAAAGTTGAAAAACTCTCAGTTGAAAAACTGCACGCTGAGCTTGCCTAGGACCTGTCAGAGAAATATCACCATAATTGGTATGAGTCCCCAAGTATGCTGACAATAATTGAGGCTTATATTCCATGCATTATACTTGATGGCACATCGTATTAAAAAGGAACAAAATTATACAGGCGAGGAGCTGCTGTATGATACAGCAAAGCATTAGCTCCTAGATGAGATTTACAGATACAGATTTTAGAACTAGAATGATCCAGGTGATGAAGGCCTGGAGATAAAAAGTGAAAGTATCAGCCTGCAAAGCTCCACACCAGGGCAGATAATATGAGCAACAAATAAGACCATGATGTTGCCACTTACTTCGTTTGTGTATTTGTTTTGCTAAAACAAAAAGTCATCTTAGAACATTTGCAGTCTTGTAAAAGTGCAGTTTATTCTCTAAGGGTGGCACCGACCGATCCAACATTATTTGTATGAGTTAAGAGGCAGTATGGTTAAAGAAAAAACATTAAGCCAAGTTCACTAGCATAGTGACCTTGAGCAAGTCATTTAAACTATTTGAACTGCAGGGGCACCTGGCTAGCTCAGTCAGAAGAGCATGTAGATCTTGATCTTGAGGTTGTGAGTTCAAGGCCTACTTAAATAAAATTAAAACTTTAAAAATAAATAAATAAAAATAAACTATATGAACTTCATTAAGAGATTAAGAGGACTTATATTTATTGATTGCTTACCATGTGCCAGGTGCTTTTATGCATTATCATACATAAAACGATAGCTTCCTTGAGCCTCCCTGTTCTTTGTATGAAGTCAGTCTCAGATTGTTTTCTGTGCCCCCCTCCCAAACCCTAGAATTCCATCTTCAAACTTTTGAAAAAAAAGTGTAGATTTTTATGCGTATTTTATGAGAAAATGGCAGGAGGGGGAGATTACTTAACAAAACTTCTTAAACATACCCCTATTATTATTATTATTTTTCCTTTAAGTAGACTCCGTGCTCAGTGTGGAGCCCAGTGCAGGGCTTGAATTCTCAGGGCTTGACCTCATGACCCTGAGATCAAGAACTATACTGAGATCAAGATTCAGACACTTAACTGACTGAGCCACCCAAGTGCCCCTAAAAATAAAATCTTAAAAATCTTCTCTTTCCCCCCAAATTTTTCTCCCTCTGCCTGTGTCTCTGCCTCTCTCTCCCTGTGTCTCTCATGAATAAATAAATAAAATCTTAAAAAAAAAAAAAAAAACACAAAAGCTTCCCCTTTAGCAGGTCCAAAGTACCAGGAGTTCCAGCTGTCCCTTAGGGACAGTACCAACTTGCCCTTGTGCAGTCCCCTGAAGGTCCCCACTCCTACCAGTATTTGAGGTAGATACTATTATTATTCCTAATTTGTAAAGGAGGAAACAGAGGCCCAGAGTATCTACTTGCTCAAGCATCCAGTTTAAAAACGGGAGCCAAGATTTGAACCCAGGTATCTTTGATTTCAAAGTTGATGCTCTTTTAGCCTCTCTGTGCTACCCTCCCTATCCCACTCCTAGGAAAATATCAGCTGCCCTCCTGTCACCATAATCTTGTACTTCATGACTAGAGCTCCCTGATTTGACATTGGGAGGTCAGGCTGTTCTGGGTCTTACCCTCAACGATGTCATACGCTCTGTCCTGTTCAACCAGCGGAGGGTAAATGACACAATCTCTCTTGGCCTCTCTTTATTCCTAATATCCACCCCCTCTTCCTCCTTCTCATCATACTCTCCCATCCCCTGAGAAAAGGAGGAAAGAAGAAAAGAAAATATGAAAGAAGGGGAAATAAGAATAGGCTGAAGGAGGAATGTGGGTGGTTTTCTGAAGCTGTTTTTACTAGGTCAGAAATAGAAGTAAATTAAAGCCCTCTAAAAGGATGCTGAATGCTGCATCTTCGTGTACTTTACCCCGAGCCTTGGTTATAACAACTAAAATACTCGGGAAGTTCAAAGAAACTTTAAGAAAGTCATGGTCTACATGTCACTGAAAGAGTGGCTATTTTAGCTGAATCATTTAATTAAATAATTAAATAATCATAGCTACCATTTATTGAGTATCTCTTATGTGCCGAGATCAGGGTAAGGGTAGAGCTAATGTACATAAATGACCTGGCACAGTTTCTGGCATGTAGGTACTCAATGAGTTATATTAAATATATCTTGAATCCTTATGGCAGCCTTAAAAGGTAAGATCTTTTTGTTCCCATGTTACAGTTAAAGAAACTGAATTTCATAAAGGTGAGGAACTAGTCCAAAGTAGCATTGATAATGTGTGGTTGAGTCAGGATTAGGAAAGCAGATAATTGTAGCCACTGGGCTAATGCCTTACCTAAACTATTTCATTTTATTCTTACAAATACTCTACCAGTTAGGTACCTAATTACCCAGCATTTAAAATGAAGAAACAACACTTATTATGCTTAAACAATTTTCCTGAGGTCACGTGGTTGGCTGGTAAGCCAAAACTTGAACCCAGGTCTAACTTCAATGTTCGCTTATACACCACACAGTACATCAGGGCCATATAAGCCTGGGAAAAGGTTGACAAGCTGTCATTTGAGAAACTTTGCAGGGTATATACATTACCCTGGTGAATTTACCAGAGTTCAAGGCCCTCAGCCTTATAGGTAGAGATTTTATTTGGTCACCAACTGAGAACCAATTCATTTCTTGGAGCAGATTCACATTAATCAAGCTCAAGAGACTCAATGAAAGATTAGAGGGGCAGTTTACTGACAATGAAAAATGTAACTACATTTGAGGTTCTTGACCAGTGAGTGCATTCTCTCCCTGTAGGCGGATCTCTATAGGAATTCAAATTTTATTTAAAAAAAAAAAACAAATTTTATTTTTATTTTTTTAAAGATTGTATTTATTTATTCATGAGAGACACAGAGAGAATGGCAGAGAGGCAGAGACACAGGCAGAGGGAGAAGCAGGCTCCACGCAGGGAACCCGACGTGGTACTTGATCTCCAGGATCACATTCTGGGCTGAAGGCAGCGCTAAACCACCGGGCTGCTCATCCGGGCTGCCCAGAATTCAAATTTTTTTTTTTTTTTCAGAATTCAAATTTTAATCCAAAGTTATTCACTAAATATGGAATCATAGCAAAAGGAAATAATTGGATAAGAGTTAAGAAGAGCATCTGCCACATACTAAGGACTCAGTAAATCTTAGCTGTTATTATTATTATTACTAATACCCATCTGTGCCAGAGGAGAGAGAAACCATGAATTACCTAAACTTACATGCGAAGTTTGTGTATATACATATGTGCATTTTTCTGGGGGAGAGTCTGTATCTTTTATTAAATTATCAAAGTGTTGGGCACCTGGGTGGCTCAGCGGTTGAGCATCTGCCTTCAGCTCAGGTCATGATCCCAGAATCCGGGATCGAGTCCCACATCAGGCTCCCAGCATGGAGCCTGCTTCTCCCTCTGCCTGTATTTCTGCCTCTCTCTGTGTCTCTCATGAATAAATAAATAAAATCTTTAAAAAAATTATCAAAGTGTTAGCGACCTATAAGAAAGGTTAAGAGCCATAAATTCTACATAAAATTCTACACAGAATCCTCAACACTTTGATGGAGTAAGTAAAATTTGAATTGACTTGATATTCTTCCAGAGCTAAGGTTGTTATAGCATGTAGCAATCTATTTTGATTAACTATAACCTCATTATGAGTTACTTTTGAGGACATTTTTCTTCCTATAATATCTTTCCTATATTTTTTAATACTTTTGAACATCCATACTTATTTCCCCATTTATTTTATTCAAAATCATTTCCCTTTGGAGATGACATTTTTTTTGAGATAACATTCTTAATATTCAGGCTCTTCACCCAGAGTAATCAGTAGCAAGCAGTAGTACCTATTCTCTTTTTGCATAAGGAATCACATTTAAAAATAATAATAATAAGGTACCACATTGGTAACAGCAAGCAATAATTTGCTAAGGAAATAATCATGGCTGTACATCTAAAAGCTCTACCTTTCTGCTCTTTAGATTATCAGTAATGGGGTGGGGGTAGGATTACTTCATTAGAGAGAAAGTTTATCTCCTTTTCCATTTGCCTTTCTGTCAGAACATCCTTCAAAAGCTCCTTGAATTATAGCTTCTTTGAAATGTGTATCCAAATCTGTATCCAAAAGAATATAGACCAGGGAGACCCAAATTATCCTCTCTTCTATTCATTTAACAATATTTATACAGTGCCTTTTATATTATAGGTGCTTTTCTAGGTGCTAGCGTTACAAAGATAAATAAGGATTTAGAGTATAGTAGGGGAATGAGACCTATAAATTAAAAATTAAAATGTAGGGGCACCTGACTGGTTCAGTTGGTGAAGCATGTGACACTTGATATCAGGGTTGTGAGTTTAAGCCCCACATTGGATGTGGAGTCTACTTAATGAAAAAAAAATTACAGTGTAGAATGCTTTAAAAGAGGAATATACTGTAATATGAGAACACAGACAAGAAGGCTCTACTCTGTTTCAGAAGATCAGGCAAGGCTTGCAAGAAGGAATGACATTACATGTGTGAGTAGGAGCTAAGTGAACAAACACAGTGGGGAAAGGGGCTTTTGTTGAAGGAATTGTGTGTGCAGAGGCACTGAAGTATAAGAAGGCTTGTTGGAATAAGGAAATAGCAAAGTTTGAGAGGGAAGAAGGATGACTACAACCATAGCTAAGTATGGATGGAAAGCTGAGGAAGCAGATGGAAAGAAGAGGACGTTAAGGGATCTTCCTCTTAAAAACACTCATTTCTTTTTTACAAAGAAGCAAGCTTTGTCATCCACGATGAGAGGACGAGAATGGAAAGGGTGCTTACGGAGACTAACCACGCTCAAATAGGAGAATTACTAAGCAGTACCAAGAGACCATCTGTGAGAACTAGGAACATAGCTGTTGAAACTTCTCTCCACCCATTTAGCTGACTATGTTTGTCTCCTCTTGGTAGAAATTTCTAACTGGTCTACTTTCTGTGGAAGCATCAATCTTTCTACAGTCCAATATTCTCCTTGATATTTTTATAATTTCTGTATCTTATGTTTTTGAGCACCCACTGTGTAGCTGGTTGCTACAAAGTTGTTGTTGTTGTTGTTGTTTTTAAGATTTTATTTATTTATTCATGAGACACACAGGGAGTGAGGCAGAGGGAAAAGCAGGATCCATGCAGGGTGCCCACTGTGGGACTCAATCCCCGGACTGCAGGATCATGCCCTGAGCTGAAGGCAGGTGCTCAACCCCTGAGCTACCCAGGCATCCCACTGCAAGGTCAAATACAGTATTGTCTGCCTTTAAGGAGCTTAGTGACAGGTGATAGAAGAGAGATTGAGAGTAAATATAATAGGTGAATAATAATAATAGCACTAAAGGCACAATATGAAAAGTGCATTAGTCTTTTAAGACCTTTAAGAAGCACTGATAATGTAGGATGACCTGGAAAATTTAGAGCCATTCCATTAAGAAGAGTGGCATTGATCTGTAAGCATTATATAGACAACTCAACTCTAGATAGTTCATCCAACTGAGATCACATTAGCTTTACTACCCCTCAGCTGCCTGCAGAAAGCAACCTAGCCTAAAAACTTCTGAAGTTTTTATTTATATTCCACTTAGTTAACATATTGTGTAATACTAGTTTCTGGTATATAATTTAGTGATTCAGCACATCCATACATCACCCTGTGCTCATCACAAGTGGTCTCCTTAATCCCAATCACCTATTTAAGCCATTCCCTACCTCTCCACTCTGGTAACCATTAGTTTGTTCTCTATAGTTAAGAGTCTATTTCTTGATTTGCCTCTCTTTTCCCCCCTATGATCAATTGTTCTGTTTATTAAATTCCACATATGAGTGAAATCATATGGTATTTGTCTTTCTCTGACTGACTTATCTTGCTTAGCATAATACTTTCTAGCTCCATCCATGTTATTGCAAATGGCACTATTAGGTATCTACCCAAAGGATACAAAAATACTAATTTGAAGGGATTCATGCACCCTGATGTTTATAGCAGCATTATGAACAATAGCCAAATTATAGAAAGAGCACAAATGTCCATTGACTGATAAATGGATAAAGATGTGATATATAGCCTTCTGACTTAACTGCTGTCAGGGACAACTGCCTGGCTGCTACTTTCTTGATAGTGATTTACTCCAAAACTAACTTTCTGTGTTTGTTCCAACATTGGACTTACTGAATCTTAACCAATCCTCTCCAGCCCCAACCAAGGATCTTCTAGTCCTAACTCCTGAGCCATTTAACCAAGCAGCAGTTTATAAGCAGACTCTTGATGTTATGAGCAGACTCCTTTACCAGAGAGCTTCTTATCCCTACTGCCCTACAGTCTATTTAACCTCATGCCAATCAGCTACATCCTTACTGTATCATGCCTCGTGCTTAGAGTAACCAGGATTCTGAACACCTTCATGGAACAAGCATAATTTCAGTTGATTTGTAACCATATTCTCCCAGAGCTGAAGTTATTAGGCTATGTCACAGTTTATTTTCATCAAGTATAATCTGTTAGTTTATATTCAGTTCCCTTTATTGATGATTTCAAAGCCTAGGTTTTCTTCTACTGGGATGATTATGCGGATTTTTCCCCTCTATTATGTTGATCTGGTGTATTACACTGATGATTTTCCTGTGCTGAACCACTCTTGCATTTCTGAAATAAATCTTACTTGGTCATGGTGTATAATCCTTTTAATATGCTTCTGGATTTGGTTTGCTAGTATTTCTTTTTTTTTTTTAATTTATTTATTTATGATAGTCACAGAGAGAGAGAGAGAGAGAGAGAGAGAGAGAGAGAGGCAGAGACACAGGCAGAGGGAGAAGCAGGCTCCATGCACCGGGAGCCCGACGTGGGATTCGATCCCGGGTCTCCAGGATCGCGCCCTGGGCCAAAGGCAGGCGTGAAACCGCTGTGCCACCCAGGGATCCCCTGGTTTGCTAGTATTTCATTGAGGATTTTTACATCTAGGCTTTTTTTTTTTTTTTTTAATTCATGAGAGACACAGAGAGAGAGGGGCAGAGACATAGGTAGAGGGAGAAGCAGGCCCCATACAGGGAGCCTGATGTGGAACTCAATCCCAGGACTTAAGGATCATGCCCTGAGCCAAAGGCAGGCATTCAACTGCTAAGCCACTCAGGCATCCCTACATTTAAGCTTTTTAAAAGGGTTCACTATTAGGATTATTCAGAACCTTCACTTCTTGCCAAGTGAATGTTAGTTCCCTAGTGTGTATATCTCCTAAGATGAGTGTCAATAATATTTGTAACTACCTTGCAATCATAATATATTTTTTGAATTCAGACATAGTAAAAACTTATCTTTTCGGTATCCTCTTTTGGAGGAATAAACTTTGAGCATCAGTGATAAAGACAAGGATATTTCCAAGATTATTCTCACTGCAAATTCGTAACAAATATGATGTTGAAGGCTTCCAACACACAGTTAATGAACAAGAAGGAGGTTCTCAATCTGCTGTCATTTATACCATGACCTCATAGGGATAATTGGATATTTCTTATTCATTAGACTAGAATAGTGCTTGGCACATGGCAGGCCATTAAAAAACATTTTTGATGAATGAATGAATAAATAAGTTTACTCTTTGTATTTTAAGAAAAATTGCTTACCTCCAAGAGTTATCCTAAGACAGTGAATAACATCTTATTTGTGTTTTTTCCTTTTAAAAAAATCAATCAAAACATGAACTGTACCTCATTGGACTCTTGGAAGCCTGAACTGGACAGCAGCTTCAAACCATACCCTACTCCATAGTTAACAAACGAGCCTCTGCTTGCTTAGAACACGTCCCATGCTGTCCTCCACAGAATAGTTGCCTTTTAATTGCAACTTTTACTATATATAGTCCATATGATAAAACTTGAAAAAAAAGTGTTTTATTAATTCAGTTTTCAGGCAGACCCAAAAAAACCCATTGGGGGACACATTCTGGCTCATGCTTCAACAACAAGAATAAGCTTGAGAAAAGGAAGAGGAGAACTGAGAATTGCCAAGATTTATGACAGGTAAATATTTTCTCATTTTTAATCAAATTCTTGGGCATATGGCACTAAATAGAATTGCCTCTCCTGAGAGCCTGTAATTATACCACTGGCAGATCCTATAGGGATGTATTCTTCTCCTTTCTTCTGCCAAGTTTGAGTTTTTTTGGGGGAAGGGGGTTAGGTTTCAGTTTAAACATCACTTCAATAGGGAACCTGTCCATAACCTTTCAGTCTAGGCTGTACTCTATGATTTACATTCTTTCATGGTACTTTACTTATTTAATTAAGAATTATAAACAATAGGAACGCCTGGGGGGCTCAGTGGTTTAGCTCCTGCCTTCAGCCCAGGGTGTGATCCTGGAGACCCAGGATCGAGTCACATCGGGCTTCCTATGTGCTTGCTTCTCCCTCTGCCTATGTCTCTGCCTCTCTCTCTGTGTGTCTCTCATGAAGAAATAAATAAAATCTTTACAAAAATTATAAACAATAAATTTTTACAGAGAGACCTATTACACAAAAGCTGTTCTAGGTTCTGGGGGTAGAACAGTAACTAAAGCAAAAAGACAAGTCCCTGCCCTCACAGAGCTTATATTTCACTGGTAATGATTTATATCATGCATGTCATCCATGCTAGACAGCAAATACCCTAAGGACAGGGACACTATTCTCTTGCTCACTGCTATATTCCCAATACCTGAGATGTAATAGATACAAAATATTTGTGACTTACTGACCAGCCAACCTTGAACAACAAGGCAGAGATATATAATAACTACTCAAGGGAGGAAAAAATCAACCAAAAAGAAATCACATGAGCTTCTAATCTGGTTTTTACTATGAATCACAGTACTTATTATGGGCTGTCACTGAATAAGTAGTAAATAATCAGTTCTCTCGTTTATCTGATCATTATTTAAACCATTTTGCTTTTCATGACCTGTCTCTATAGACTATAATATACAAATGCTGTGTTTTATGGAGTTTCAGCAATCCCTAGAAATCTGCTATGAATGTTCTTTGTTGAATTAAATGGGTAGTAGGGATTGCTCCATTTTTTTACTAAAATTTCTTAGTCTGTATCTTAGATTGCTGTGTTTAGAACTTTCCTAGGAGCACCTGGGTGGCTCAGTTGGTTAAGTGTCCAACTATTGGCTTCTGCTCAGGTCATGATCTCCAGGTGGGGAGATCAGACCCCAGAGTCAGACTCCCCGCTTAGCAGGGATTCTGCTTCCCCTCTCTCTCCTGCTCTGCTCCTCCCTCCCATTCATGCTCTCTCTCTCTCTCTCTCAGAAATAAATAAATTAATTAATTAATTAAAAAACTTTCCTAAACACTTTCCACTCTGAATTGCATCAGCTGATCACACGTACATCTCCCTCACAAATGTCCCCAGCACATAACATGATACTTGGCACATAGTAAGAACTCCATAACTATTTGTTGAATTAACAAATGAACTCCATCTACGTGTTCAATCATTTGCATATTTTATCAAATCCTCCATATTTGCAGGACCAAGTAACTCCTGCAGTTCTTACAGTCTTGAGGCCATATTGGTTCTGTAGACTCAATAAAGGATAATTAAAGTTATTATAGAGGTTAGAAATGTCAAATTTCCATAAATTTGAATAAAAACAGCAAAACTAGATCAGAGCTAAAAATGTCAAAATGTAGTTTGCTGTGCAGCATGTCCTCCCTTCTTTCTGGTCCCTAAAGATTTCCTGCAAAAAATTCTTGACTTTAGAGAAAACTTTTTAGTTGAGAAGATGATGATGCTAATAATGATAGCTAATACTTATTGAGTGGCTGCTATGTACTAAACCTTGCACCAAGTGCTTCATATATATGTTTCATTGTTTATAACAACAACCCTAAGAGATGGAGGTCATTATCCCTATTTTCACCATGAGCAAACCAAGGGCTCAAGCAGTTAGGTAGCCATTGCCCCTCTAGTAGTCTATTTTAAGCACAGATACCAGAGTGATCCCTTGTAAAATTATGTCAGATCATATCTGTCCTCTTCTTAAAACTCTCCAATGGCTCCCCATCTTAACTCAGAATAATAGCTCAAATCTCTAGGGTGGTTTAGCATGCATTGCCCCTGCTCTCCTCTTCTCACAGCACTGCAACCTCAGCGGGCACTTTGATGTTCTATAAACATGCCAGGCACAATTCTACCTTAGGGGCTTTGTACTTGCTTAGAATCATCTTTCCCTACATAGCCCTCATTCTGGCTGTCAATCTTACCTCCTCCAATCTTTGATCAAATGTTACCCTCTCCACAATACCTATCTAGATCTCCCTATTTAAAATTGCAACTCCTCCCAGTTTCCACACTTGTACTGTCCCTCACCCAGCTCTATTTCTCTTTCCCCATAACACTTGCTGTCTTCTAACATATTACATAACATATTTTTTATGTTCATTATTTATTATCTGTTTCTTCCTTTCTCCAAATATAAGTTCCATAAGGGCAAGGATCTTTGTCTATTTTTTTCACTTCCAAATTTGTGTTTGTTTTTTTTTTTTTAATTTTTTTTTTATTTATTTAATTATGATAGTCACACAGAGAGAGAGAGAGGCAGAGACATAGGCAGAGGGAGAAGCAGGCTCCATGCACCGGGAGCCTGATGTGGGATTCGATCCTGGGTCTCCAGGATCGCGCCCTGGGCCAAAGGCAGGCGCCAAACCGCTGCGCCACCCAGGGATCCCCAAATTTGTTTTTTTTTTTAAACAAATTTTTTTTTTAAGATTTTATTTATTTATTCAGAGACACAGAGAGAGAGAGAGGGGCAGAGGCACAGGCAGAGGGAGAAGCAGACTGCATGCAGGGAGCCCAACGTACGTGGGACTCGATCCAGGGTCCCCAGGATCACACCCCGGGCTGAAGGCAGATACTCAACCACTGAGCCACCCAGGCGTCCCGATTAGTGATTTACAAATTTTTATTTCTTGTTTAGCCTTTTACTTGAGTTTTAGATATGTTTCCAACTGCTTGCAGAACTCCTCTACAAGAGTATCACACAGGTACTTCAAACACAATATACCTAAACCTAACTTCTTACTCTCTTTCTTATCTATAAAACAAGTATCTCTATTCCTGTGTTTTTGCTTATACTACTCCCTCTGCCTGAGATGTCCCCATTTCTGCCTCAAAAGCCACTTCAAATATGATCTCTGAGGCCTCTCCTAATCAACCTCACTGGTACAATGTCTCCTTTCTTTAGAGTCTTGTAACACGTATATTGCCTTTATAAAATTTAACTTACTTTACATATTGGACACACGTCATAGTTCACCTGTTAGACTTCTTGAGACTAGAGGTTCTGTCTCACCTTTGTGAAATCTGTAGGTCTAGTACATATACTAACGTATGATTTTCAGAAGTTGAAAACATAACTTTCCTGCAAATAAATGTAAAATAAATGTGTCAAAGACTTGATTCAGCTCCTTAAGGAACGAAGAAACTGATTCAAAGGATAATTTGACAAACAGATTTATGTAGTCAAAGGAATGCTGAAATAAATTTGTTAATAGATGAAAATCTGATTAATATCTTACAAGGCGGGCAGCTCCGGTGGCTCCATGGTTTAGCGCCACCTTCAGCCCAGGGCGTGATCCTGGAGACCCGGGATCAAGTCCCACATCAAATTCCCTGAATGGAGCCTGCTTCTCCCTCTGCCTGCATCTCTGACTCTCTCTCTGTGTCTCTCATGAATAAATAAATTCTTTAAAAAAATATATCTTACAAGGCAATAGATTTTAACATTTGAAGTTGTATTTTCTATTGGAGGGAAATCAATTGCTTCTCTACACAATGAAATTCATTTCCAGGGGCATCTGGGGGGCTCAGTCCGTTAAGCATCTGCCTTCAGTTCGGGTCATGAGCCCAGGGTCCTGGGGTTGAGCCCCACATCAGCTTTCTGCTAAGTGAGAAGACCACTTCTCCCTCTCCCTCTCCCTGCCACACCCCCTAGTTGTGCAAATAAATGAATAAAATCTTTAAAAAAAAGAAATTCATTTCCAGTGCTATAGACTGGAATCATCTGCATCACCCTCAGACAAGAATCATCTGCATTGCTATCAGTTTTCCACAAATTAACCTTGGCTCCTATGGTGTTGTAGAATAAAGTAAAAGGTAAAATCTAAAAGATCATATAATCACGTACAAATATAAAGTGTCAAAGATTTTATTGAAGTCATCAATTAATGCAGGAACTAATAAGATTTTATAACCAGATCAAAGAAAAAAATCAAATTAACACACATATGGAGCCAAATAAGGAATGCTAACATGAATTAGAAATTGATCAAAAACAGGGCAATATCCATAAGACAAGAATGAATTGCATTCCTCCTCATACAATTTACATTTCTACAGGCAAGAATGATTTGTATTACTCATTATTACCTATAACTTCCAGAGTAGTCAAGTAGCTCAAAGATAATGAAAGGCAGAGTTCTCACAGAATTGAGGAACCTGGAAGGATGTGCTGGGCAACCTATTTTTCCACTGAAGGTATTTGGCAATCTTTTAGTTTACTTCAAAGCCTATCACAAAAAAAAAAAAATTAAAAAAAAAATCCTATCACAATCTTGCCTTGCATTGGTCTAGTTAATAGAAACATGCATACCCTCTGTGATCCAGGCCCCTGTAGGTCTGCCACAAAGTGCTGAGGATATACTGAAAGTATACCCAGTTACTCCTTCTGCGTATTTCCAAGTTTCGGGTAATTTTTCTTGACATTCAGAACCTTACAAATGGAAGTTGTTCAATAAGCATTTGTGAGGGTTGACAATACTTGTAGGTAAATTCTGTAGTCCACATTTAGCTACAGCAACTCTGAAATGTCTCTGGAGACTCAGACTGATAGGAGTGTGATGCCTGTGACATGACTATGGTATTTATAGAAATAGAGCTTTTTATAAACTTCTGTTCCCTTGTATTCTGTTAGCCCTGAGATGCCTGAAAATGAAGCCACCTTCGCAATAACTGCTGGAGGAATTGGGGATGCCAAGGAGTAGGTGGTGAATTGATGCAAATTGCTTCTTAGTGCTTATTAGGAGCTGAAGAAATGGAAAAGCAGTCTCAAATTTCAGGCCTTGAAGTAAGAGTTTGTTTTTTTCACATATTATTAGAGGAAAGTCAGCAAAAGAAATTTAAATCTTATGTTTATCCTAAAACTCACTGATGTACAATAACTATACATTGTATATCAGCTTAGGAATACATATATATGTATGAAACCCATTGTTTCAATGGTATGAAACCATTGTATGTCAGTTCAGGTATATATATATATATATATATATATATATATATATATATATATATATCCTATTGAAAACTAGTTGGGAAGGGGTACCTGTTCCTCTCAGTTTAGCTGTCCAAAGTGGGCCACTAAACAGATGGAAATATCTAAGAGCTCAGAAATGCTCCATTCTCCTACCATTTCCCATTGAATGCTTACAGAGGTGGACACATATCCAAAGGAGGGAGCTATTTAAGGAAGGAATGTTTACAGGACACACAAAAAAGCTTTTTTTTAATTTGCAGCATCAAACAATACATTCACTTCTATAGCAACAGAAAAGAAATATTAAACTAAATTTTAAACCATTTGACTTTTTGACAAGTTGAAATTACTTTTAAAAAATTATTTCTTTTTTTTTTAGTTATTTCTGATACAAACATTTTATTGGGGTGATCAAGAGAAAGGTAACTAGGAATGTTACAGCTTGGGGTAATCAATGTAACATGAGTTTTATATTTTAAACAGCGTACAGAATTAAAAATATTTAAAAAAATGTTTTAAAGTTAACATGTAAAATTTTTAAATACTAAGTTTAGAGATGTGCAAAAGAATATTGCTTTTCCTAACTGTTAAACAAAAATAAAAGCTAGTTTTCAAAGTGAACGTATGATGAAATATTTAAAAATTAAAATACTAATAATATTTATAATGACAATCTTTATAGACCTCAAAAAGATTTCATGTCTTATGTTGCATCACCTTGTATAAAAATGGAAGTATTGAAAGTACCATTTGTTTCAAAAGGTATTTGATTATCCATTCTCATTCACTCAGCAATGCTTGGAGCTAAAGAATATATAAGGAAAGTATGGTTCCTACCCTCAAAGAACGTGTACACTAGTTAAGAGAAAATACTAATATTTATGAAAGAGAGCAAATGATTATATAACTAATTAATCAGTAGTGTGGGCTTGGATTAGAGGGTTCCAAAAATGGGAGAGGAAAGGTTAAGCTGTGGGACAGCATGTGCAAAGGCAGAGAAGCTGAATTTGGAAACAAGAGACCAGCCTGACAAGTAGAAATTGTTCAGTGTTGGGTACTGGGAAATAAGAACTTTTTTTTTTCTTTTTACTTATTTTATACCACAGAAGTTGCTTTTTTTGAATAACCATAGATAAAGTCATCTAGGATCAGATTTTCTGTATTCAACAAAGTCATCTAAATGACTTCTTCTGGTATCCAAATAAAAATGCATGCTTTTGTCCTTCCTAAGGGAAGATTTTACTTGATAGAAACTGAGCAACAACTAAAGATTCCCTGGTATGTGGAATACTAATTTATATAGGAGCCCAGAGCCTTTGGGTAGGAAAGGAAATAGAAGTCCCAAGATTTGAGATTCAGAAAAATTTTCTGGATGAAACTGAGTAACCTCCTCACCAATGAGAATTTACCAAGAGGTGGGCAGTAGGTTTGGATGTCAGGGCCTGATACAAGGGCCTACAGTTCCGTGAGGCCAGTTGTAATATGGCATGTAGCTGAAGCCAGAAACTTCTCTGGGTCCAGCTACTCTGTGTGTTCTGCTTTGGAGAACAGTAGCTGAGAACTGAAGATGGTGAACTAAGAAGCTGTAACCTTGGGGCCCAACTTCGGGATAGCACAGCAGATTGTGCAGTGCCCGTGGAACTCTGCTAGGCCAGGGTTCACTTTGCTGGGGTTTTCCAGTCCTCCCTCTCCACCTGACTATAGAAACTGCTCTCACTTCTTATCTAAAGGGGACAGAAGAGCTCAAAAAAGAGCTTTTATTGGTCTGGACTCTTGGTTACAAGCCACAGAAACTCAAAGTAGCACATGGAAGATAGGAATTTATTGGCTCATGAAATTCAAAGTCCAAAAGTAGTGCTGACTTTAGCCACAGATGGAGCCAAGATCTCAAACAGCATCATCAGGACTTGCTCTCCCTGCCTCCTTTTCCTTTTCTGATCATTTCCATGCTGCTATTGTTCTCAGACAGGCTTTCCCCACATAGTAACCAAAATGCTACTTACAGCTCCAGGCTTACATCCCACTAAGTTAGAAAACCCACTAGAAAAAGCATGCCTTTTCCTCCATAGATTATTCATTTTGTGGGAAAAAAACAAAATGAGAACAGAGGCTATTTATTCAGAGTTTGCTACAGCAAGAGAGTCAGTGACCTTTATTTGCTTTTTGAGACTCAAAGGCAGGCAGAAAGGGAAAGCTTTATAGTAGAAAAAAGGAAAGACTGTAGGTGTGCTCTGATCAGAAGTTGTTGGCATGGGGAAGCTGAAGGATTAACCTGATGGAGACACAGAAAAAAAAAAAAGGAAATAACATTGGCATCACAGAGACAAATTAGGAAATAGTTACAATAATTGTGAGATGATAAGGAATGGGACTGGAGTAGCAGTGAAATAGATATTTCAAAAAGGTAGTTAAGAATTGGTATGAGGGGGATCCCTGGGTGGCGCAGCGGTTTGGCGCCTGCCTTTGGCCCAGGGCACGATCCTGGAGACCCAGGATCGAATCCCACATCAGGCTCCCGGTGCATGGAGCCTGCTTCTCCCTCTGCCTATGTCTCTGCCTCTCTCTCTCTCTCTCTCTCTGTGTGTGTGACTATCATAAATAAATAAAAATTAAAAAAAAAAAAGAATTGGTATGAGGAGTGGGATACCTGGGTGGCTCAGTGGTTGAGCATCTGCCTTTGGCTCAGGTCATGATCCTAGGGTCCTGAGATTGAGCCACACGTCGGGCTCCCTGCTCAGTGGGGAGCCTGGTTCTCCATCTCCCCTTGCCCATCCCACTGCCTGTGTTGGCTCTCAATCTCTCTCTCTCAAATAAATAAAATCTGTAAAAAAAAAAAAAAAAAGAATTGGTATGAGATTGAATGAAAACAAGAGTCATTCTTGACTATTGACAAAGTTCTCTAACCTATGAGGGGAGATTATGTTTGTATCATGATTAGGAATAAGGAAGTGTCAAATAGAGATTAGGCCTTTGACCTGGAGAGGTTAGTGTATTAGTTTGTTAGGACTGCCATAATCAAGTACCATAAATTGGATGGCTTAAACAATAGAATTTTATTGCCTCACAGTTCTGGAGGCTAGAAGTCCAAGGTCAAGATTGGTTCCTGAGGTCTACGAGGGAGAGTCTGTTCCATGCCACTTCCCTAGCTTCTGCTGGTTTTCTGGTGACCTTCATTCAGTATTCCATGACTTGTAGAAGAATCACCCTGTTTCTGCCTTCATCTTCACATGATATTTTTACTATATGTACGTGTGTTCAAATTTCACCTTTTTATAAGGATACCAATCATGTTGGATTAGATGTCTACCCTATTCTAGTATGACCTCAATTTAACTAATCATATCTATAATTACTTTATTCCCACATAAGGTCACATTCTGAGATATTAGGGTTTGGGACTTCAGTGTATGCATTTTAGTGGGGACAGGAACCCACAGCAGTTAGTAAGAATCAGGTAAAGCCAAGGGTCAATCACTGTTGGCCCATAACCTCCCCAGGAGCTTTCCACGGATAGTCTGAAATCAGCCCCCATAGATGGAGGGCAGAGAGAGACTGAAGAAAGAGGCAGGCCACTCTCTTGGTGGGTGGCCATTTTACTCAGCAAAGGGAACTTACATATGAGGCTTGTCTTGGGCAGTAGCAGTAGATCTCTGCACCCACCCACCAAATTTTAAAAGTATATGTAGAGGCCTTAACTGCACTGAGTCATGTATACTGTGCAGGTATTTTTCAATACCACACCACTATCTCAAGGCTATGTCCTTGGAAAAATGGGAAAGACAAGCAAAACCCATACTCCAAGGAAAGGGGAGGGGGGAAGGAGCTCCAATTTTCTGAGCCTACCTCACAGGTCAACAGGAATTCTTGTCTTCTGATGACCTCCCCTAACAAGCATCACAATGCAGAAGACACAATCTGTACTCAATACTGGCTATAGTCAGAAACATGTAAATCAAGGTCTAAGGAAACCTAGTATCTTTTTAGAAAATGAAGAGGTTGAAATAGAATATCTCTACCATCCCTTTCTACCTTTCCTGTTCAATCATTCCTTAAAGATCAAAGAAAAAACAAGAATAGAAAGCCAGGAGATCAGAATAGGGTTGCCAGCCCAAAAATAGGGAATACAATAACCTAGACACCTGAGAAAGGATATCTTTCAGGGCATAAAGAGGGATTAGGACCTTGGACACCAAGCCACACCCAGTCAAGTTGTCTTCACCTGACTCTGGCTTGGATATAGTGAATGTTTATAATGTTTTGATTGTGAAGTTTCCATTTCTCTGTTATAATAACATCCTGGTTTTCTTTTAAAGAGTTCTCTCTCAAGACACCTGGGTAGCTCAGTCAGTTAAGTATCTGCCTTTGGCTCAGGTCATGATTGCAGTGTTCTGGAGCCCATATCGGGCTCCCTGTTCAGTGGGGAGTCTGCTTCTCCCTTTACCCCTCTGCTCTCTCATCTCTCTCTCACTCACTCACTTTCTCAAATAAATAAATAAAATCTTTAAAATAATTAAAGATCTATAACTTCCCAATTCTTGTAGTCTATTCTGAGACGTTGGATACTGAGTGACAGTTGCAAAGATTAAAACATGGATTAGAAGCCACTCATTTGTGCAGTGACAGCAGGGCAGCAGGGCCAGCAGCAGCGGCAGTGACCTGGAAGTCTGTTCCTGCTGCTAGACTGCAGGTTTCTGATTTCTTAACTGCAGTATTGCTCAAACTCCTGTCCATTTCCTGGGTAGTTTTCCAGCCTCCTGCCAATTCAGTGACTCCTAATGTCCTTCTGACAGATTTTTCTTTGTTTCAGTTAGCCAGAGTTGTACTATACTACTTGCAATCTAGAACTCCAAACAAGGCACAGAGAAAATGATTCCCAAATGCTGTTTCAGGGAAATGGAGAAAAAGGAAGCCAGGGAGGGCTTGCTTAACACTCAAAAGAGAGATTCCTTATTATTCATACTCTTCATATACTCTATCCCAGTAGAGGCCAGTGTGGGGCTTGAACTCATGACCTTGAGATCAAGACCTGAGCTGAGAGCAGACACTTAACTGACTGAGCCACCTAGGTGTCTCAGTCTTTAATATTTTAGAAGAAAGTTGGGATTTTACTTGACTGAATATAAAAAGAAAACAACAACAACCTGAAAATAGCAGTGTCTTAAACAAAATCAAGGTATATTTCTCTCGTTGACAAGCCATCTGAAGCCAGGCAGTCCAGAGATTCTATGGGACCCTACTTTGTCATCAGGTTTCTGTCTTGACCATCCTAGCTTGGCTTCCATGCTCAAGGTCACTTTATGGCCTAAGATAGTGCTTGGAACTCTTGTTAGAGAAACCAAGCTGGAGGAAGAAAGATGAAAGGCAGAAGGGCAGAAAAAAGGGTTCCTTCCAGCTGAGTCAGCCCCTGTGAAGCAGCCCTCCCACACACTTCTGCTTGTATCTCATTGGCTTGAACTCAGTTATACAGCCATATCTACACACAAAGAAGTAGGGAACTAGTCTTTTGTTCTAGACAGCAATATGCCCAGCTAGAATTTTGAGTTCTATAATTAAGGGGAAAAGGGAGAACAGTTGTTGGGTAAGCAACTAGCAGTCTACCGCAAAGTCTTTTACTTCCTCAGCAAAGACAAACTCATTGAAGGTCTGTTATAGACAATGCAGAGCATTTCAGGAGTTTTCTATTTGTCCCAGTAGAGCTGATTGAGGAGTATATCAGTTAGAATGCCTTCAGCTGCAGAGCACCTGGCTGGTTCAGTGGGTAGGGTATACGACCCTTGACCTCAAGGTGGTAAGTTCGAGCCCCACATTGGATGTAGAGATTACTTTAAAAAGAAAGAAAGAAAAAAAGAATGCCTTCAGCTGCAAGGAACAGAAAACCCAACTTGAAGAACTTAAACAATGAGGAAATAAGCCATCTCATATAATAAAAAAGTCCAGAAGTTGACCTTAATCAATTAACTAGTTGGTTCATTAATATAATTTATATAATAGTTAAGTTAATCGCAACTATATAATGTCATAAAGGGCCCAGGTTCTTTCTGTTTTTTCACTTGCCCATCCTCACTGCTGATTTATTCTCCAAAAGCTCCCTCATGGTCAAAAGATGGCTACAGCAATTTTCCTTCATATCCTAACATGACAACATCTAGATAAAAGAGCAAAGAATCAACCCACACAGCTGCCTTCAGCTCATGGGTTGGCTGGAGGGTCTAAAATGGCCTCACCCATATGTCTGGGGTCTTCTCAGGATGGATGAAAGGGCGGGACTTCTGTTATCATTCAGTAGTCTAGCCTGAGCTTCTACATGGTAGCTGGGTTCCAGGAAGGCAAGCACTTATCAAACCTCTACTTATCTCATGCTTGCTAATGTCCCATTGGCCAAAGCAAGTTGTGTGCCAAGCCCAGATTCATTGTGAGGGGACTACATAGGAGCTTGAAAGCCAAGAAGCTATGGTTACTTGGAAGTCATCAATGTAATAATACTCTACAGGATACTATGTTGGGCCTTTGTAGGTAGGGAGAATTCATCTTCAAGAGGTTACAATATGACCAGGGACACGAAACACAAGCTATTATAAAGTTCAATAACAACACATGATTTAAATATTTAAATAACATTTTTAAGACTATGTAAGTCTAAAGGCAGACACAGAGAAAGGGGTTTCAACCTGGGAAAGCTAGTTGGAACTTTCCCAAGAGGTTTCATACAGTGGTGAATGTTCCATGCCTCAGGGTCAGGCCTTCTGCCTTCATCTTCAATGTGTTTAGTTCTTCCAGCATTGACTAATTTCTAGAGAAATGGCTCTGTCTGAATAAGCACACAAGCTGCCAAGTGGAGTATACCAGAATGCTAGTGATATTGAAGAATGGACTATAATGGCAAGCTGATCAGATATAAAGATTGACCTGAACTACCCACTGCCTCAGTGAGCAAGTTCAAATGAAGCTAAAGTTGCTTGATAAACATGGAATCAGAATAAGGTTGCTTGATGTCCACAATAGCCAAACTATGGAAAGAGCTCCATGTCCATTGACAAATGACTGGATAAAGAAGAGGTAGGACATATACATGCAGACACACAATGGAATACTATTCAACTATCAAAAAGAATGAAATCTTGCCATTTGCAACAACGTGGATGGAACTAGAGGGTATTATGCTAAGTGAAATAAGTCAGAGAATGACAAATATATGACTTCACTCATGTAGAATTTAAGAAACAACATAGATGAACATAGAGGAAGGGAAGGAAAAATAAAATAAGACAAAAATAGATAGGGAGACAAACCATAAAAGACTTTTAACTCTAGGGAACAAATTGAAGGTTGCTAGAGAGGATATGGGTGGGGGGAATAGGACAACTGGGTGATGGGCATTATGGAAGCATTTGATATAATGAGCACTGGGTATTATATGCAACTGATGAATCACTAAATTCTACCCCTAAAATTAATAATACAATATATGTTAATTAAATTGAAATTAAATTTTAAAAAATTTTAAAAAGCTGTATCTCAGAACAAAAAAAAAGAATAAGGTTGAATTATTAATGGCCACTGACAGCACACTACATTCATCCTCATTCATTCACTCATATGTATATTTTAAATATATTATAGAGTATTTAAGACAAAAAGGTATAAAAATAATGCAGTTGATAATCGTGAATGAAAGATTACCAATACAATTGAAGACCCCTGAGTATCCTCTAGGATTGAATCTCTTTCCTCCTCTACAGAATTAATCATTTTTCTGAATTTGTTGTCAAACACTCCTATACATTTCTTTTTTCTTACATTACATATATGTGCATCTCTAAGTTATAAAGCATACTGCCTTGTGGGCAGCCTGGGTGGCTCAGCGGTTTAGCGCCGCCTTCAGCCCAGGGTGTGATCCTGGAGACCTGGAATTGAGTCCCACGTTGGGCTTCCTGCTTGGAGCCTGCTTCTTCCTCTGCCTGTGTCTCTGCCTTTCTCTGTTTCTCATGAATAAATAAATAAAATATTTAAAAAAATAAAGCATACTGCCTTGTATTCCACCAATACTGAGACACCAGTTAGTTGCCAAGTATAGCAGATACAGGAATGATTAATCAAGACAGTTCCTGATGCGTAGACTTGTAGGGAAAATCATCCAAATAACTATAAATGTGGCTAAGAGCTACAAAGCAAAAGTACGGGTAACTATGAGAGTACTGACTAAAGGAACTGGCTTGTATGGGATTAACCTGACCAGGTTTGGGGCAGGTACAAAGACCTGCCAGGCAGCCTGGAGATTCACATTGTTTTGACAAAGCACCCTCTACCTTGGGTAGCTCTTGGATGGCTGCTTTGCCACCCTTCCTACCACCCCCTTCCTCAAGCAGTTTCACTCTTTGGCAGAGAGCAAAAAGCCTGTCCAGAACACTATGACCTCAATTCAATTCACAAGTACTGTCAAGGGAGTCAACTCCCACATTTCTGAATCTAAGAACTGGTCTTTACAACAATTCCAGTAAAGGAGGTAATGTCATGTGAATCTATTTACACTGACTTATTTACTTTGTGCAGGAGTCCATTTGGGGCAGGGGACACATCAAGCCTGCAGTACTCCTGTAGATTTTCAAACATATATGCCTAGATTTAGATATTTATACAAAAGCAAAAGTCCCTTTTGACTCCAGTACCAATGTGAACCACCCCCAGATCAGGTAGTGTGTGTTTGTGTGTGTGTGTGTGTGTGTGTGTGTGTGTGTGTTTAGACTTGGTGTCCTTATTTGACATAGTCCTTCCTAAGTGATAACCCTGATGTGAAGTTGGTTTTCCTCCAAGTGTGTGAAAACTATATTTTGCCTCTGTGATCAAACTTATGTAAACACCAGAGCTTTCTTTCTCATTATATAATACCTTTGAGACACCAGTTGGTGTTTAACTGACCCATCGATGTTTTCACTGTCTTTGTCCTTATGTTCTCATTTTTGGTGCCAGCCTGTTTTTCTTCACATTATTAAGTCTATGTATTTCTAAAGTACAATTGTATTTCTAAAATGCAATTTTAAATATATAATTAAAGAACATAATTGTATACTTTCTGGTCAATTCTCCTCCTTTCCATTCTGTTGCTCAGCAGGATGTTGCCAACTCTCCTCTCAGAGTCTCCAATGAGCTCCATACCTGATCAACATCCCTGTATCTGTCTGGAGAACACAAAGGAATCTATTTGAAAACATGAACTGGCCCCTCTACCTTCTGCCCAACTGCCTTAGCATATACCTACGCCCTTCCTTTCGGCCTATGAAGGCTGACTTTTCCTCTCTCGGATTTGTCAAAAGTAAACCAAGATTGCCAACCACCTTTTCCTCAGATTTGTATTTCCCAGGAAAATCGAGGCCCTGCTGTGATTCTAGAGACTGTCAGGGCCTCACAAGCACCAGGGGTGCCAGTCACACAACTCTGGCAGGTCTGATCTTTTTTTTTTTTTTTTTTTTTAGGTCTGATCTTTAACCTTTGAGCCACACCCAAGTGAGCTCAGAGATTGGGGTCCAGCACGTAACATGGTAGATGGTCCTTGACCACAGGAACCCAAAAGTTTGCTTGGGTCATTTTTTAAAATTTTTTTTTAATTTTTATTTATTTATGATAGTCACAGAGAGAGAGACAGACAGACAGACAGAGGGAGAAGCAGGCTCCATGCACCGGGAACCCGACGTGGGATTCGATCCCAGATCTCCAGGATCGCGCCCTGGCCCAAAGGCAGGCGCCAAACCGCTGTGCCACCCAGGGATCCCGCTTGGGTCAGTTTTATGCTTCCAGAACTAAAAAGATACCACGGGAATGGACTTGGTCAGTCAGTCTGTGGTCAGTCCAAGCCTGTGATAGTTTTTTTCTATTGCTAGCATGCAAAGAGGAGCCCATAATGTCAGCCTTACCCGGACTTCAATTGCTGAAAAGCCTGGGATTGGCTGCAACCTTTGCAACAGTGGGCATGGTGGAGAACAGAGACTGTGGGAATAAAGAGTAACAGAGAATTTGGGGAAACAGGAATCTAAAGAAAATTAAATCCCTGTGCCTTACAATCTATTAGAACATCTCAGAATTTTCTCTGGACTGGGAATCAGTTACCTCCCATGTGGCTGCATCCATCCTGATGGTGTCTATTCTCAACCATTCCATCTTGAAGAGGAATTCAGCAGTCTGCGGCATCTTAATGGCACCTCCGTTACAAACACCCTCTACTGAGCACTAGAGAACATTACTGATTTCTTTTGAAGGTAAAACATTGCCTTATTGCCTCCTCCTCCTCTTCCCCCATGTAAAACATGTTTACTTTCTCTGGCTTCTCAGATTTTGCACTCCATACACATCATTTAACACTGTCTTTAAATTCATCTATATTCAACAAACCAGAGAGCCTTCAGCTACTAGGATCCCTTGACTTGGAAGGCTGCTAGGGAATTATAACAATTTTTTCTGTCACCAAAAGAATTTTTCTTGTCCCACCCTAATTAGGAAGGTAAATTTGCTGAGGCAAAGGGCAGGGTGGTTGTATCATCCTGTGCATTTGTGTATGCAAGTGTAGTATTCGTCACACCTTGTTAATTATAATCCCCCCTTTCTCATTTAGAGTCTTTAAGATGCAGTAACACTGTTAATCTCTATGCTTGTGAGTCATTCTCTTTAATTCTTGACTATGTCACCCCTAGTGAGCTGAGTGTATAGTCTCAACTCTCTTCCTCCTCAGCTTGCTTGCATGCTGTGCTAAAGGGAGGAACCAAACAGCTGCCCCCATTATCTATCAAGAGAACAGAAAAAATATTGTTTCCAGGTGGTGATTAATGCCTCCAAATGCCAAAGGACAGACAGGAGATCACGTCTCTAAGTTTCCAAGCAGGGAGAGGACAGAAGTAGACCTTGAGTTTTTCTATTCATATGTATGAATAGGGGTTAATAAAAAAATCACAGAAGTTGGCATAAATAAATATTTTAAATGTAGGTAAAGACTAGAGATTTGCTGAAGCAGGGAGGTAGTGAGATGTTGGACATTTTATATGATTCTGTTTTCTCTTTGAATTATTTTCTTTCCAGAATTTTATCCCATATTTTTATATTGAATGTCTTGTTTGCCATTAATTTTATTTCGGTCACACAGAATTGTGACACAAATATTAAAATATTTTTATCTCATTTCCTATGATCATAAGGCTCTACATATTAAAATTTCTGGATTAGGGACGCCAGGGTGGCTCAGCAGTTGGGTGTCTGCCTTCAGCCCAGGGTGTGATCCTGGAGACCCATGATCGAGTCCCACATCGGGCTCCCTGCATGGAGCCTGCTTCTCCCTCTGCCTATGTCTCTGCCTCTCTCTCTGTATGTCTCTCATGAATAAATAAATAAAATCTTTAAAAAATAAGTAAAAATAAAATTTCTGGATTAAGTTATCATTATAATTATTTTTAGAACACAAGCAAAAAAAAAAAGAACACAAGCAAAGTAACATAAATATATTAAAACTTAAAAACTATGCAGCCTGGGTGGCTCAGTGGTTTAGCACTGCCTTCAGCCCAGGGCATGATTCTGGAGACCAAGGATCAAGTCCCACGTTGGACTCCCTGCATGGAACCTGCTTTCCCTCTGCCTCTCTCTCTTTCTCTCTCTGTTTCTCATGAATAAGTAAATAAAATCTTTTAAAAAATAAAAATAAAACTTAAAAACTATTAGACATAGACATTTTTTATTGGGAATATCTTTTTATTTTTTTAAAGTTTACTTATTTATTTAAGGAATTTCTAGAGACAAACACCCTTGAACACACAACCTCAAGACCAAGAGTCACATGCTTTTCCTACTGAGCCAGCCAGGTACCCTGGGAATGTATCTTTTAATAAGATAGATGTAGATTAAGAAATAGATCCTGTATCCATGGAATAATATTACTTTCGACTATTCTTTTTTCCCCCTCCTTTTTTATAGCTGTAAGTGCTGAGAAACTTTAATCACATAATTTAGTAGGTGGGAATAGAAAAGAGCTTTGTTACAGTAATGTCATTCAATTCTTTAATCTCCTTCCAAGTTATATGCCAAAAATCTCATGATCTATCTCAAGTTATTTTTAATGATTTACTGACTGAAAATTCCACATGGTTCTCTTTCCATTTTGTTGAAAGCAAATAACTGGAATTCTCCTAATTTGCAAAAAGGTGTTACCAATTCATTAGAATCATTTCTTTTTCTCACTTCTGGATCATTTCTAATTGTCCCTGTACTCAGCACCTCTGAGATTTGAACATACATGGCAAAGTCCACAGTAAGATTTTAGATAGAAGAGAAATATTCTTTTTGTTTGTAAAATAGGTGACATCTTAAATTTATCCATTTTATGAATTTTAGAAAAGAGTATATATGAAAGTTTATGTTTTGAAACTAGATTTCCTAAAAGCTCTGTTCCAATGTGTCCCTCATATACGATAGTTTGAAGGCAACTTCTTTAGGTTACCTTGTTGACTTAAGAATGTCAGTATTCTCAGCCTCTTAAACCTAAACTACAATGAACCATGCTATCAAAAAACTAATCTCAGTCCTACCAAAGCAGAAAGCAGAGGCAACTATATTTCACATTTGGGGAGTTTAAGGACTATGAAATTGCAGAGTTGTAACACTGAGATGAGAGAATGTATGTACAGAACTTAGCATAGGTGGTTGACAGCAAAATAGCTTAAAAACGAAAACCTATGGTTTTAAAATCTAAACAAAAGGAATAATTCTCTTATTGGTTGGAAATTGAGTCTTGAATATAAATTTTACTGCAATAATAATAGAACAGATAAAATGAAAAGCAGCATTGATACTGTTGGCAGATAGAAGGTAAACCAAATTTGCAGAAAAACTTGACAGTTGAAAGAGAATGATAATCGTCCTGTGATCCCATGGGGAGGTAGTATAGCATAGGGTTTCTTGAGCAGCAGTTCTCAATTAGAGTCATCTCAATGTTCCCCCTGAGATGTCTTGTGACATTTTGTTGTCACAACTAGGAGGAAGAGATTCCATTGGCATGTAGTTGGTAGAGTCCAGAATGCTACAAAACATCTTACAATGCATAAGATAATCTTCACAACAAATTATCTGGGCCACTATGTCAACAGTACCATGTGAAAACGTTGCTAGCATATCTAGTTTTGAGTCCCAGCTCGGCCAATTGCTGTGTCACCCTGGGTGAGTGACGTAGCCTTTCTAAGCCTCAGCTTTCTCATCCAAGAGAGTGGAGAGATAATAACAGGTAATATTCATTTAGTGCTATGTGCCAGGCACTGCTCTTGAGTAGTATTTTCATTCGTTCCTTCTAAAATCTTATGAAGTACTGTTACCTCACTTACGGATGAGAATAGGATACAGTAAGCATGAGTATTCAATAACCATCAGTCTTAGTGGTAAGGCTTTATTTATTTATTTTTTTTTAGAGAAGTTTTAGGTTTACAACAAAATTGAAAAGTACAGAGATTTCCTATATAACTCCTGCTGCTCACATGCAGGATATAGGAAAGATGTTGGGGTTTGGAGCCAACGGCTAAGAAAGAATTCTTGAGATGCTTTTGATGCAAAATGGTAGTTTTATTAAAGCACAAGGACAGGACCCATGGTCTCTGCACTAGGGTTGTGAGGAGTGGCCCATGATGTACTTTCAAGTTGGGAGGGGGTTAGGGAGAGCGTAAGTCTCTAAGGAATTTCAGAAGCAAGGTTTCCAGGACTTTGAGGGAGCCAGCTATTGTTAGGAAAAGGTAATTTATTACTAATAAAACCTTAGTCATGAGACCCTTCAGATGTATATCAGTGGGCCATATGCTTGGGGGATGATTGCCAACATACCTTGGGGGGGTTTAGAGATCAAGGAAGTTTCAAAGAAATTTTTATATGTTAAATAGACTTACAGGATCCTGAAGATTGGGCTAAGATTGCCTTTTTGCCCTTAGCAAAGTATTAACATCGAGGCAGCTAAGATCCTAGAGGAATGTCACTCTGCCTGTTTCAAGGACTTGTCAGTGGGCTGTACAGAGTAAGAAAACCTAATCCTTCTTTAGCCTTTGTTTCCCACATCAATGCAGAGCCATTATCAACACTCTCCACATTTATTACAACTGATGAACCTACACTGGCATATCATTATCACCCGAAGTCCATAGTTTACATTATGGTTCCTTCTCTGGGTTTGGATACATGTATAACGATATATATTCACCATCATGGTACCATACAGAATAGTTTCACTGTCCTGAAAAATCCTCTGTACTCCATCTATTCATCACTCCCTCCCTGCTAACCTCCCTGGCAATCATGGATCTATTTATTGTCCCCATAGTTTTGCCTTTTCCAAAATGTTATGTAGTTAGAATCATACAGTATGTAGCCTTTTTAGATTGACTTCTTTCACTTAGTAATATACAGTTAAGATTCCTCAGTGTCCTTTCAAAGCTTGATAGCTCATTTCTTTTTAGTGCTGAATATTATTTCCCTTCCCTTGATGTACCATAGTTTATCTGTTCACCTATTGAAGAATATCTTGGTGGCATCCAAGTTTTGGTAATTATAAGTAAAGCTACTATAAACACCCATGTGCGGGGGATCCCTGGGTGGCGCAGCGGTTTGGTGCCTGCCTTTGGCCCAGGGCGCGATCCTGGAGACCCGGGATCGAATCCCATGTCGGGCTCCCGGTGCATGGAGCCTGCTTCTCCCTCTGCCTATGTCTCTGCTTCTCTCTCTCTCTGTGTGACTATCATAAATAAATAAAAATTAAAAAAAAAAAAAACACCCATGTGCTGGTTTTTGTCTGTATGTAAGTTTTCAAATCTTACATTAAATATTAAGGAGCACAATTGCTGGATCATATGGTAAGTGCTTAGATTTTCAGAAAAAAGATGAAGTGAGCAAAGCATAGTTCCTTTTTCCCAACAGTCTTGCATGTTACTAACAAAATTCCTAGGTTCTCTGACAGCTCTATTTAATGAAAATCTTTGGGATCCCTGGGTGGCACAGCGGTTTGGCGCCTGCCTTTGGCCCAGGGCGCGATCCTGGAGACCCGGGATCGAATCCCACATCGGGCTCCCGGTGCATGGAGCCTGCTTCTCCCTCTGCCTGTGTCTCTGCCCCTCTCTCTCTCTCTCTCTCTGTGACTATCATAAATAAATAAAAAAAAAAAAATTTAATGAAAATCTTTCCCTGTATTTTGAAAAAATGTAGTAAGCTTCAACCATCTTTGGTGAGAAAACATATATCAAGAATGAGAAATGCATACTGTGGATTCACTTTATAAAAAAAAAAAAAAAAGCCTGCCATAGGAAAACTAAAAGTTCACCTTTTTTGGGAGGTGTTATTAACCTGATAATGATACAAATATATAATTACATACTGTGAAAAGCTTTATGAAGACAAAGGAGCTATGAGATGCTAAAGATAGGGACCTGATCTAGTAGCAAAATATGATTTTCCCTCGGCAAAACAGAGGGAGGGTTTCAGTGGACCTAACTTACTTTATAAATTATTTATAAAGAGAGCCTCAGATTTAATTATTTAGCCTATCTGCTAAATAGGCAAAACAGTCTGAATTATTCCTTAAGTGCCTGTACAGTCTAAATCACAGGAGCTTGTTTTGTCACTCCTACAAGGTTTATCTTTGAGACTTTCCTTCATATCCCACCCATTAGCAAATCATTAGCTACATTTTCAATTAGACCATGTCTCCTTTACCCCTTGCTATTAGTCTGCACCGAACCCCATCATCTCTTGCCTAAACTAGTGCACTAGCTTCCTATTTAGTCTACCTGCTTTTGCCCCAACTCACTCTCAATTTATTCTCTATTCTGTAGTCATAGGGGTCCTTTTATTATGTCACTCTAAAAACTTTCTAGAGATTTCCATTTTACAGAAAGGAAAAAAACATAGTCCTTACAGCAGCCTACAAATCCTTCAAATCTCTCCCGTCTTTCCTCATTACAGCCCGCCACATACTGCTTCACGGCCTTTGCATGTGTTCCTTCCTCTGCCAGCAAAGCTAACTCCCTCCCTTTAGGTCACTGAATTAGAGCTCAGACGTCACTGAATTAGAGAGGCCTTCCCCAGGTCACCCCATGTAACACCGTGACATCCATACACTCCCCTCCCCCACAGGCACAGAAACACTATCCCTTTTCCTTGCTTTTTCTATTTTAATCAGCAATCTTTATTTTTTAGTTAGCAATCTTTAAATAACATAAAGACTCATTGTTTTATTCCCCGCATTGTGGTATAAACCCCATGAGGGCAGGAACCCAGGTGTCCAGTGCCCTCTGCCCCAGTGACTAGCACAGTGCTGGGTTGATGCGGTGTTCAGCACAGGTCCAGTGATTCCGATTGCCCATCTGCGCTACAGCCCCAAGGACCTCTCTGAACGGATCGTCACCAAGCTCCTTTCCTTGAGCTCCTTTTGTCATAATTTGGGAAACATTCACAACCAAGAGACAACACTCAGCCCCCACAATGAAGGACCTCGAATCCCGCCCCCCCCCCCCCCCCCATCTGTAGAAATAAACAAAAGAGACATCAGATGAGCTGCTCGCGAGGGCCTTAGCAGTCAACAATTCTGTGACGCTGTCTGGCCAGGTTTGTGAGACCGTCAAGCTCAGTCTTGAGGGAGGAGGCAGGAAGTTGGAAACCAGCGTGGAAGGAACTGAGAGGAACATGCTCCGGCCTGGTTAAAAACACGTGCTCAGGCCTTCACCTTCTCTGTGTCGAAAGGCCACCGCTTTTAACCGTCCTCGCCCGGGGAGGGCGCTGAGGGCCTGCCAGGACCTCCCGAGGCAGCGCCGACGAACGGAGACCATGGGACCCCGGAGTCTTCCTCAACAGGGGCTCCACCTGCGTGTTGGTTCTTTGTTAGCCAACTGCGCTCAGCCCCCGACTGTGAATATTCTGCTCAGAAAACGCACTTCAGTGTGAACCAAGCGTAGCAGGGAGTGCTTTAACCTGACTGGGACGTCGTCCGCCGACCACCTCCCGAAAGAACGGACAAGGAGCATCCATCATGGCTGCCGGCGACAGCGCAGCGAGAGGCAACCGAAAGAAAATGGCGCCGGGGCGCGCGGCCGGTGACGGCAGGCCCAGGCCGGCGGAGCGACCCAGGGGCGCCATCCAGGGACCCTGAAGACCCGCCTGGACCCAAGGCGCCGGGAAACCCTGACACTTCACGACTGCAATACGGAGGACGGCTATCGTGTCTGCAAACCAACTTGCACAAGGAGACCGTGTTCCGTCCCGCGTTCGGAACCCGGCAAAATCCTCTATTCTCCAAACAGAATGCGTTACGCACACTGCGCATCTTCGCAATAGTGGGCCGGGTAACGACGCAAAGAATGTTACGTCGCACCGGAGGCTCTTCCCCTCACCCCACCCCACGTTCTAGTTCAGGTGGCGCGAGCACTCTACGCCCGCTTCGTACTTTATTTTTCTTCTACGGACTGCAACATGTGCCGGTCTGCGCAACTGACGTAAATGGCTTCCAAGAATGCCCTTAGTACTCCGCCAAGCCCTCGGGCTATTCCAAGACGCTGTTTACGTATCGTCTCCGACGTACGTAGCGTTAAGCTGGAGCAGTCTCAGCGCCGGCCGCCATTTTGTGCAGTCGCTGGGAAGGAAGGAGACGCCTAAACCGCGGCACTGCCGGGTTTGAGCGTAGCCAAACCTACCCACAGTTTTTATAACCCCGATTCTCTGTGTTTTGCTCCCGTCTCCGACGAGAGAGGCGGCGACGGTGGCGTCTGCGACGGGAGACAGCGCGTCGGAGCGAGAGAGCGCCGCGCCTGCCGCCGCCCCAACAGCGGAGGCGCCGCCGCCATCGGTCGTCACCAGACCGGAGCCGCAGGCCCTCCCGAGCCCGGCCATCCGTGCCCCGCTCCCAGATCTCTATCCGTTTGGGACCATGCGCGGAGGCGGCTTTGGGGACCGGGACCGGGATCGTGACCGTGGAGGGTAAGGGGGGAGGGGGAGAGGGAAGGCCTCGCGTGTGCGTGGGCCGGGGGGAGGGGGAAGGTTGTTTCCTGAGGAGACCGCAGCCTGCCGCCGAGCGGGAGACCTGGAGCGGACTGCGGGCCTGGGAGCGACGCCCCCGACTCCGGGAGGCGAGGCGACCTGGGACATAATAGCGGTTTGGTGTGCGGGCCTGCGGGTGGGCCTGCGCCCCGGGATCACGGGAGACCCGGCGTGGGGGGGCGGCCTGGCGACGCCCCAGCCCCTCCTTTCGGACCGCCGTCGTGGCGGGGAGCCGGAGCGGCGGCCCGAGCGCCGCAGACCGAGCCTGGCCTCGCCTCGCCTCGCCGCCCGGCTGCCGGGCCCGGCCGATTTGGGCAAGTCATTTGATCTCTCCAGGCCTCAGCGCTCATCTGTAAAACACGGATGTTCTTGCTGAGAAGAGGAGGAGGTCTCCGAGTTCGGCCTGGGAAAATCTTGACGCCAAATGGCTTCCCTTATCTTATCTGTCGCCAGAGATAACTGCTAAAGGAACTGGAAATCGAGTTGGAAACTAGACGCCAAATGGCTGATTTCTAGTTTTAAATGTATCTTAAAATCCCCTTTAGTCGTATTTCAGATAATTCGAAGGAAGCACTTTGGACAGTAAAGCGGTGGAATTGTTTGCCATCTAAATGATCTTATTTGAGGAGGGAGGGTTTTTTGTTTCTTTGGGTTTTTTTGTTGTTACTGTAGGGTTCCCTCACACCCTGTGTTCCGTTCTTCTCCAGTTGGACTGGAGTATTAGTTTCTCGGCCTGGTTAGAAAGTTTCGATGCGATAATGCCACGGCTGAAAGTTAACAAGACTAAAGTTCTTCCCAGATACTGAGATTCAGATCTTAACATAAGTTAAAGGGAAAAGTTGCCTAAGAGATGCGAATGTTCGTGCTGTTAACTTTTTGTAATAAAGGTCTTATCTCTGGATAAATAATAATGGAACGCCAGTTGTTAATATATATACATACGTGACCTACCTACAAAGATCCTGGACCTTTTTGTGAGCCTATTTTCTCAACTGAAGATGGGCATAATAATTGCCTTTACTTTGCATTGTTTTTGGGAATTGAGATCTATGTAAAATTGTGTCTTTGTGATAGGTGTTCTGTTGATATTTTCTCCAAACATTTTTGTCTTTTGCGGTTCAAATACAGAAGTCCCAGACCTCTAGTCACAAGCACCTCAATTCACTTGAATTGCCGAATAAAAAGGATTATTTTATTTATACCTTGTTAGGAAGGAAAATATTTGATCTTACTGTTAAATTTGGAGGGCTAGAAGTGGAATGTTTGCTTAGAGTTTCACAGTATAGCTAAATTTAGAAGTGAATTTCAGTGCAACCACTTGAGACAGAATTTTTGACATTACCTAGTAGAAAATGACCCAATAATTCCTTTCTTAAGCTTTGTACCCTAGACACAAGCCTAGAGAAATCATTGTACATGTTCCCCAGCATTCATGTACAAAAAATGTTCATACCAGCACTGTTCATGAAAATATTGGGAACCACTCTTCTGTCTAGATAAAGGGTGGGTATTCATTACAGTAGAATGTAACACAACCGTGAAAAACAAAAACAAAACAAAAAAAAGTGCATCAAAATGGATGACCAGCAAACATTGAAAAAGCAAGTTGTGGTAAAAGGATACCTATATGACTGGACTCCAAAAAGCAAAAATCAAGGTGGTAGTTGTAGTGGGTTTGTAAACTTGAAATAGGCACAGAGGGCTACCAAGGTACTGATCATGTTCTGTTTCTTTACCATACCATAGGTGTTTGGTTTAATACTTAATTTCACCATATACATGTTTTAACAAATTATTTGAAAAGAAGAAAAAGCAAATTACTGATCCATATTCTACCCCATATTGACTATCAGATGATATTTTTTTAAAGCTTTAAACTGTTCTTTTCACACAAAATGGCACT
Organism: Vulpes lagopus; assembly: GCF_018345385.1. Lineage (NCBI taxonomy): Eukaryota > Metazoa > Chordata > Mammalia > Carnivora > Canidae > Vulpes > Vulpes lagopus. The sequence goes on from NC_054828.1 coordinate 10,126,327, forward strand.
TTTTCATAATCTCTGTGTCCTAATTCTACATTTACCATGAAATTGCATTTAGGATTTTGAGTTACTATATTATTAACAATTACAGAGCCAAAATAGATTATTTTGAAAAGAGAATAAAAGTGAGTTTAGTGTATACGTGTACATGTAAAATCCAAAAGTGATGTGCCTTGTACATTTAAACTAGCATGATATTGCACATTAATATAAATCTTCAGAGTTGTGTTTATTGCAAAGCAAAGTTAAACTTAATGAGTGTAAGTATAGTATGCTAGGGATTAGGTTATGTGCATCTTTGAAGGATGGCAAGAATACTCAAAAATTCTACAAGAGTAGAAAAAAAGGCTATCTTGAGTTTTGAGGTAAGCTTTAATTGTAAAGGTGGAAGACAGCATATTTTTAAAGAGTTAGGTGTTTCAAATTATATGTGTAGTGTAGAATGGTATGTCTTAGATAAATAGTCAAGGCCATAGGGAGATAGGAAAAAATCTCTCCTTTTGAATAAGTCTCAAAAAGAATGTTACTTTCCAAAGTTCTGTTTTCTTGTAGATGATTAGCTTAAGGTCTGGGTAGCATTGGAATGCAGCAGCAGCATTGGAACAACATCTAGAAACCACATAAATTAGTATGAACTGGGCTGACAAACTCTAAAAATTGACATTACAATTCTTTGTAAGCCTGACAATCTAAAGACTTGGCTGATCTCTATAGATCTGTTAGTTGCTTCATTTATAAGGAGGGATGTTGATGCAGGTGGTCTTTGTTCAGTATTGAGGTTTGGGCCTGATATCATTGATGCTATCATGTGTGTGTATATCTTTTGATTCCTGGTTTCTCATAAGTAGTATAAATGGAATCCACCAAGTTCTGCCCTTTGAGTGTAGATGCTCAGTAGTCCCAAGAAAATTTTCTACTATCAGTCTTTGTATGTTTGTATTTAGAGAAATGTCTAGCTGGGTAAGTAAGTTTTAGGAACACTTTGAATTCCAGGAAATTGAGGCCCTTTGAAATATTACAGCTACTGCCTGTCGATTATAAAGTGGAACCATCTGCAAGATGATGATATGAGTGGGTTAGAGTGGGAAAAGGAAGTTAAATTGAAATTCACAGTGTGTTCAGGAGTAAGGAAACGGAATGAAAACATCGTGTAAGTGTATACTATTTGTATACAAAGCAATGCCCCACACTTTGCTAGGTTGAAATACAGAAATGAAAACCATCTTCATGTTTTAGGAAAAGTAGGATGTTACAAGTTCGCCTAGTGGAAGATTGGCTTTAAATCTGTTTCGAATTTTTAAAACCTAATTAATACAAGAGGTGCCTGGCAGACTCCATTGGAGCATGTGACTCGATCTTGGGGTGGTGAGTTTGAACCCTATGTTGGATTTAGATTAATAAAAAGAATAAACTTAGAATAAGTAAAACCTTGAAGATTTACCTTTTTCTTTTTTTTTTTTTTAAGCAAATTTGTAGTCAGATTAATAGTACTATTTTCCCTGGGAACAAAAAGAAAGTAAAGGTGGAGATAAAAAAGAAGGACAGGTCATAAATCAGTTCTGGCTATTCATTAGCCTAAACTAAATGTGAAGAGTAGCCTGCTAGTCTTGGGGAGGGGGTCTAGTAGTTTTCCTTAGATTAGCAGACAATAGGAGTGCTTATCACAATTAGTGATAAAGAGTTTTAAAGAAACTTCCAGTATGGGATAGCTTGGCTTGAAGTATATTCTTTCCCTGCCCACAATGTGTAACTAACTAATTGTTGAATGAATACAGTTATGCTAACTTGTACTGAGTGCTTACTATGCCAGATACTTTTTTTCTTTAAGATTTTTTTATTCATTTATTCATGAGAGACACAGGCAGAGGGAGAAGCAGGCTCCATGCAGGGAGCCTGACACGGGACTTGATCCCAGGACCCCAGGATCACACCCTGGGTCAAAGGCAGGCGCCAAACCACTGAGCCACCCAGGGATCCCCCAGATACTTTTTTTTTTTTTTTAAGATTTTATTTATTCATGAGAGATACACAGAGAGAGGCAGAGAAGCAGGCATCTCACAGGGAGCCCGATGTGGGACTCGATCCCTGGACTCTGGGATCACGGCTGTGGTAATCAGGTGCTCAGTGCCACCCTGGCACCCCTGCCAGATACTTTTTTGAGCACTTTATATTAGTCACTTCATTTTCACAACAATCTCTGAAATAAGTGGTTGTATTGTTTCTACTTTACAGAGGAAACTGGAGTATAAATAAATTGTTCAAATTGTACCATAAAAGGCAGAATCAAAATTCAAACCTTTGCAGTGATTTCTAAACTTAGAGTTGTTAATTTTTTATCTGTTGTAATCATACCTGTAACAATGTTACTGGATTGTGAAGGAAGCTTTACAGACTTTTTCTCCATACTTTTGAGTAAGAATAAAAAAATATTCTTTGGAGGGGGCTTGATAGTATCCTAGGAAGCAGTCTTTTTGCTTGTTCTTATGCCACCCAAGGTATATTGCTTTTAAGATACTAATAAAAAGTTTTTGGTGTTTCTAGATTTGGTGCAAGAGGTGGTGGTGGCCTTCCCCCAAAGAAATTTGGTAATCCTGGGGAGCGTTTACGTAAAAAGAAGTGGGATTTGAGTGAGCTCCCCAAGTTTGAGAAGAATTTTTATGTAGAACATCCGGAAGTGGCAAGACTGACTCCGGTAAGTTTGGGGGATTTACCTTTTTTCTATATGCAGTAATGAACCAAGTTAACATTAGGCAGACTTCACTGCTGTTAGATGTTTATTCTAGTGTGGTAGTTCCCTTAGATTCTTACTAAGACTGCTGGTACTTGCATGAGGAAACAGTTTAAATATCTACCTAATCTATTGTTTGGTTCTCGTTTATTGGCTATGCTTCCCAATTTGTCGTATATGAGATTTTAACTATATGAGGTATCTTGTCCTTTCATCTACATTAAAACATTGACATAATGTACTTCTGTTTTTTTAACCTTGTTATTGTTTTGGACTCCACTCATTGAAATGTTCAAAAAAAGATATGATGGAAAAAGCACTTGGTCCAAGTTCCACTGTTTATCCCTCATCCTAGTTCTGACCCTTGGGCAAATTTCTTTTAATATTTCTAAGCGTCTGTTTTCTCATGGGGTAAATAGAACTCTTCTCACATGCTTCATTAACTCAAAGTTGGGAGGATCTTTGCAAATTAATGAAGTTGAATGTATATGAAAGCAGTATTAGAAGTGTTAGATATTTTCCAGTATAACTGTATAGTTCATTGTTCATCTTGATTGGAACATAAAGTGTTGTATGTTTAGAGTAACTTATTTTTCTTACTTTGTTTTCTTCCATAGTATGAGGTTGATGAACTACGCCGAAAGAAAGAAATTACAGTGAGAGGGGGAGATGTTTGTCCTAAACCTGTGTTTGCCTTCCATCATGCTAACTTCCCACGTAAGTGTTCTTCAGTCCAGGATTGTAATTGTTAATTTTATTGAATGGTAAACATGGATAATGGGTTATTTAAAGGTTTTGATTCAAGCTTAGGATTTTATTGAAAGTGGCAAGTTGAAACCTTTCATAAAGGTAAATTTCAAGACTTTTAAGTAAATGCTATATTGTTGCATGAGAGTTTTTTTATGCTTATGTTTTTTATTTTTAAGCTTTTTTGAGTTTTTCATCTTCCCCCTAGAAGTTTTGCCTCTATCTTTTAGAAAACAATGAAATTGCTTTCTAGTTGGATATAACTTGGCAAATAATATGTGACCAACAACCATGTGCCCATGCTGTATTGGAGACTTTAGGGCAATAGTTTTTAAGTATTGAAGGGAAGAGTAGATAACTAGGGCAATAGTCCTCTGAGATAGCCAGCAGGTCAGAGATTCAGTAACTAAAGAAAAAAACAGCACTTCTCTTGGAGATATGAAGCTGGGTAAATCTTTCCTTTGATGAGCTGAATGGATTTTTTTTAGAATTCTATTGGCTGTGTCCTTGTTTTACTTGTTTTACCTGAAAGCACTGACATTTGTTCTCTTACAGAATATGTAATGGATGTGTTGATGGATCAACACTTTACAGAACCAACTCCGATTCAGTGCCAGGGATTTCCTTTGGCTCTCAGTGGTCGAGATATGGTGGGCATTGCTCAGACTGGCTCTGGGAAGACTCTGGCGGTATGTACCGGCAAGGGAATGTTAACATTATGTATGGTAACTTATTTTGCAGATTATCCCATTAATTTTTTTTTAAGATTTTATTTATTCATGAGAGAGAGTGAGGCAGACACATAGGCAGAGGGAGAAGCAAGCTCCCTGCAGGAACCTGATGTGGGTCTCAATCCCAGGACCCCAGGATCATGACCTGAGCCCAAGGCTCAACTGCTGAGTCACCATTCATTCTTTAAAAATTCTAATTCATTGGCTCCTGGGTGGCTCAGTCAGTTAAGTGTCTGCCTTTAGCTCAGGTCATGATCTTAGGGTCCTGGGATCGAGCTCCACATCAGGCTTGCTGCTCAGTGGGGAGCCTCCTTCTCCCTCTGCCCCTCGCCCTTCCATTCATGCTTTCTTGCTCACTCTCCCCCTCTCTCTCAAAATAAGTAAATAAAATATTTTTTAAAAATTCTAATTCAGATAGTGTAGGTAGTTTCAGCTTTCTTAGGTACGGGAAATGTGTGAGTACGTTGTGTTCAAATTTACATTGCACATATGTGTATCAGTTGAGAGTTCTGTTTTCATTTTTGTGGTTAGGCATTATCAATTAACTATGGTAACTTAAGATAATGGCTTACTTTTGGAATAAGACTGTCATTGTTTTCCCCCCTCCCTAGTATTTGCTGCCTGCAATTGTTCATATTAACCACCAGCCCTACTTGGAAAGAGGAGATGGCCCAATTGTAAGTGTATTTATAATTCTAAAAATAATCACAGTTTAATGGTAACTGTGTTTCAAGCATTGTGCTTTACATGTGTTTTCAGATTTTATTCTCAAGCCCACCCTCTTTTTCTGGAAGTGATGTCTCCGTCTTACTGATAAATTTTGACACAGTGCTATTAAATGATTAGTCCACAAAGTCATAATAGCTGTTAAATGGTTGAGTTTGATTTTGAATAGTCTTACTCTTAACTGCTATGTGTGCTGCCTTCATCTATAGGCATTTACTCTGCAGTAAAGTCAGAATTCTTAATTATTCAATGATTGTGTGAGGGATAAGGAAGTATGAAAATGATATCCCTGCCATTTGTATGTAAGTCACATTTAGGATATGTATTCTTTGTGGTTAAGTAATAACTTTTAAAATGTTTATAGGGCAATATGATTTTCTGGTTTGTTTTCACTTTTGCTATTTCCTGTAAAATGTGTGGAGTGGTTATCAAACATTTTTAATACATTCTTACCTGTTTTTTAAAAATTGAGGGGTGCCTGACTGCCTCAGTCAGTAGAATATGCAGCTCTTGATCTCTGTGAGGCTGTGAGTTGGGAGCCCCACGTTGGGTGTAGAGATTACTTTAAAAAAATCTTAAAAAAAAATAATCGAGCTTGCAGCTTGGATTTGATATGTCTTTACAAATAGGTACATTATTACTGTCTCAAAACAGTCACAAAAAGGAGTAACCTATAACTTTGCAATGTGTGATATATTCCACAAAGTACCAGATTAGACAATACAAAAAGAATTTAAATGACCTTTTTAATTTGATGGTGACTTAAACATGTGTGTTTCAGTGTCTAGTTCTGGCTCCTACCAGAGAGCTTGCCCAGCAAGTACAGCAGGTGGCTGATGACTATGGCAAATGTTCTAGATTGAAGAGTACTTGCATTTATGGAGGTGCTCCTAAAGGTCCCCAAATTCGAGACTTGGAGAGAGGTAATTTTAAATATATATATATCATGTAAGAATTAACAAATTTTCTCATCTTACCAATTTTTATGAATGAAGTTGGAGAGGAAAATAGTGGATTATTTTTGGAAAAAATCAGTAATTCAGCAGCTTAGAAATTCCCAGGTACAGTTAAACTGCTAATAAGGGAAAAGTTTATATCTTGCTTTCCCAAGTATTGTGTTAAAATTTAACTAGTGTGGGGTGCCTGGGTGGCTCAGTCCATTAAGCATCTGCCTTCAGCTCAGGTCATGATCCCAGGATCCTGGGATGGAGCCCCACTTCTGGCTTCCTGCTTAGCAGGACGCCTGCTTTTCCCTCTCTCTCTGCTTGTGCACATGCTTTGTCTCTCTCAAATAACTAAAATCTTTTTTTTTTTTTTTTAAAGATTTTGTTTATTTACTCATGAGAGACACAGAGAGAGGGGCAGAGATACAGGCAGAGGGAAAAGCAGGCTCCATGCAGGAAGCCCGATGTGGGACTAGATCCCGGGTCTCCAGGATCAGACCCCCGGCCAAAGGCGACACTAAACCGCTGAGCCACCTGGGCTGCCCAACTAAAATCTTTTTTAAAAATTTTAGTTAGTTGCTCTCCAGTATTGAATGCAACCATCAGAGCTGGTGCTTCTTAGTTTGCTGATGCTTGGACAGTGTATAAGGAATTCTTAGTTGGCTGTATCTTTGGTTTTGTTTTACAGGTGTTGAGATCTGTATAGCTACTCCTGGGCGCCTGATAGATTTCCTGGAGTCAGGAAAGACAAATCTTCGCCGTTGTACTTACCTTGTACTGGATGAGGCTGACAGGATGCTTGATATGGGCTTTGAACCTCAGATCCGTAAAATTGTTGACCAAATCAGGGTGTGTAAAACTGATGATACACTGTCTTTATTCCCATTTCCTGTCATAGTTCCTTAGCCTAAAAGAAAGCCTTTCTTCTCCTGGTAGCCTGATAGGCAGACATTGATGTGGAGCGCAACCTGGCCAAAAGAAGTAAGACAGCTTGCAGAGGATTTCCTTCGTGATTACACCCAGATCAACGTGGGCAATCTGGAGTTGAGTGCCAACCACAACATCCTCCAGATTGTGGATGTCTGCATGGAAAGTGAAAAAGACCACAAGTAAAGAGGGATTTTACTGTTTTGATAATGCTGTTAAACTTTTCCTGATAATCCTCCCAAAATTAAAGCATTGAAGAAGCCTGAAATTTTTTGAGGGCCAAAAAATGTTAAAAGCATTACTAGCTTACCAGCTATCCATTCTTTATCTCATTCTCCAGAGTATTGTAGTTAACAAGTGAGGTACTGGATCCTTAGAATTAAATCCCAGTTCAGATAGTTAACAGCTGCATAGAAGATAATGTGAAAAGAGTACTGTAGTTTTGAGGAATTAATATTGTATACATAGCTTTTACATAATGTGTGGGGAGATTTTATCTGAATGCATTTTTGCTGGTCTTGTTTTCAGGTTGATCCAGCTCATGGAGGAAATAATGGCTGAGAAAGAAAATAAGACAATAATATTTGTAGAGACAAAGAGACGCTGTGATGACCTCACTCGAAGGATGCGCAGAGATGGGTGAGTGTAGCACTGAGGTAATTAGCTTCAGGTTTTATATTTATAGTTTAGTAGGAATTTCTAAATTGGTATTATATATATTGTATATTTCAATAATGCCCGTCATGCACCTTGCTCTTTGGATGGACACAGTCATCTATTCATGTAGCCTAATAAACCTTCACAATTCTGTGTGATAGAATTCTTTCTTTTTAAAGTTTAGTTTCTCTTTTTTTAAAGATTTCTGAAATATTGGTCATTTTTCTTCTGACAGTTGGCCAGCTATGTGTATCCATGGAGACAAGAGTCAACCTGAAAGAGATTGGGTACTTAATGGTGAGTTAAGAACTAAATATTGTCCATACTCTATTTTAGGGATGGGCAAGCTTTCTGTAAAGGATCAAGAAGTAAATATTTTCTGCTTTACAGACGATAACGGTGTATCATCACAGTCACAGAATTTCTGTCAGTCATTTGGCTCTCATTACGGCAAAAAAGAATGGACATAGGCAATATGTGAAGATCAGCTTGGTTGTATTGCAATAAAATAGTAAAAATAGTATTTCTAGATTTGATTCATAGGCCAGAGTTTGCCTAGCTCTGCTCTAGTTAATTGACTAGTAGGGACATTTTTTAGCATATCTCTACTGTCTTTGAAGGTCACTAATGCTGGCTCTTTACACTTGTTTTGTAGTTTAGACTACCTTTCTTTTATTTAATAAGGTCTTGTCTTTATAGACTGTTTATCAGCCTAGAGAGTTCCCCAAACCCTATACTTCTGGGATTTTTTTTTTAAAGGTTTATTTGAGAGCAAGGGTGCACGTGAGTTAGGGGGGAGAGGGCAAGAGAATCTCCAGCTGACTGTGCTATGCGCGGAGTCCCATGCAGGCTTCATAGTATAAGCCTGATTGATTATTAATTCAATCTCTAGTCCTCTCCCATTCTCCAAGGGTAGGGCGTAGGGCTGAAAGTTCCAAGCTCATATAATCATGGCTTGGTCTTTGTGATAACCCATCCTGAAGTTCTCCAGGATTCCACCAAGCAATGCCTCAGCACAAAAGACCCTCTCATCATTCAGGAAATTCTGAGGGACTTGGGGTCTCTGTGTCAGGAACCAGACAGGGTCAAAGACTAAGAATAAAAGGCTCTCCTAGCATCTCTGTGTACAAGGGTTTTAGGAACTCACGGCCAGGACTTGGGGGCAAAGACTAATACATATTGCCTGTTACTTCACAGAAGAAAGTAGGGTTTCTCCTTTCATTCCACATCTTTTAAACTTGTTTCCTCTCCTGCTACTTTTGGTTTTATTTCATTTGGAAGGTAAATTTATTTCATTTCATGGTTATGCATAATTTAAGGGGAAAAAATTGTAGCTCGTTTTAATTTTGTTTCAAATTGCTATACAGTTTTAATAGTACTTGATCATTAGGGGTAGCTTTTTGTCTGTTGTTCATATGCTAAAGTGAGTATAATAAAGATTTTCATAGAAGTACTATTTCCCTTGAATTTAATCTTTTAAGAGCTTGTTCTGTTCTGGCACCATTATTTGAAGTTGAACATGGTAGAGTAAAAGGCCAGATAGCTAGGAATGTTTGCATAGTTATTTTATAAAGATAATACCTTATCCTTGATTGGGTAACTTGACTTTTGTGGTACTATGCTTGTTTTACAGAGTTCCGTTCAGGAAAGGCTCCCATCCTCATTGCCACAGATGTAGCCTCCCGTGGGCTAGGTTTGTATAGATAGGTGTCTCTGTCAATGGTATATGTATCTTTTGGTTTAAAGATTTGTTTGTCATTTCAAATTAGAGTTGTATATATGTGTGTTTAGATAAATATTCAAAAGAGAAGAATATAAAGCGTGATTTCCCCCCCCACAACTGTTTTTTTATTTTTTTGTTTATTATTTATTTTTTTTTGTGGTTTTCTTTCTTTTTTTTTTTTTTTTTTTCCTTTTATTTTCAAAGTCTCTTCCTGCTCCTGACAAACAGGCTTTGGTCTTCAGCAAGGCCTAGGCATGACTGTTCATTTAGAGGGACAGGAGACATTCAGTTGAACAGCTCAGCTGCTTCTTGGTTTTATTCTATTTTCTGGCTGTAGAATGAGCCTAATTGAACTAAGCTCTTAGAAACTGGTTTCCACAATTGTTCTTCTCCCTATAGCAGTCTATTTGTGCTAGATGTGTATGTGAGGTCCAATTCTGTGAATGCTAACATAATGTATTCTTGGGATTTAATAAGTCTATAAGTATGTTATCATTCAGCAATTAAATCTACATTGCCCAATTTTATTTACTGATGTAAAATTATTATGGACACGCAGTTACCCCTCTTCCCACCCGTGTTCCTATTATCGGTGTGCTGTCTTCCAATTTAAGAACTTAATTTGAAGCTCGTGTTCTTTTGGAGTTTTCCACCCATTATAATTTAAGAGTTATATAGAACTATCTTGGGGTACTTTATCCCATTATTCTGAGGTAAACAGGTATAACTCAAAACTTTTAAATTAAAAAAAGATGACATTTCTATCAAAATTGACAGATATTTAATTTCTTGCCTAGTAAGGTGAGAAGTACCATATTCCCTTGTAATACTAAACAGAAAGAGGATAAATGTTCAACTGGAATACAAAGGAGTGAAAGCTTTTTATACATTGCACTCATCATTCCCTCCTTCAGAGGTGGTGACCTGCAGCCATGACTGAAAATTGTCTCTGCCCTCTGAGGTCATGTCTGGATCTGTGCGGTTAGAACTCTGGGCCTGTTGGGAGAAGAGGCTGAGGCCTGAAAGCAGTTTACACAAAAGCTTTCAGTAATGGTGGTTTTTAAACAGGCTTGCTATGTGCTGGTAGCTTCTTTGTGCATCTTGCCTAGACAATTAAAAATATTTGTTCCTTTCCCCCCTTGCATTTCTAAACCAAATCAATTGGCTACCATTAGAATGACTTAGACTCTTCATCCCACCCCCACTCATGCAAGTGCGGGGAGAGGGAAGGTACCTGAGTCTGTTTCTTGTTACTCAGCATCAGTGCTTGTTTTGGGCCCCTTTGTTTGCTGCCTCATAAAAATCAAAAGGAGGGGGAAAACCCACCAAAATGGCAGAATGCTGACCAAGGTCCTACAAGATCCTGGAAAGTGAAGGCTTCTACCTCACAGACAGGGGTGCAATTTTCAGCTGAGTCACCAGGCCTTTTTTCACTTCCTGTCGAGCGATGGCCTCTTAAATGTTCCCTTCAGGTAAGTTCTTCACTTCCCATAGTTTTATGATAGTCATCCTCAGGAAGCCACTATTCCCTTTCCACTGGGATAGTTTTAATTTTTCCTTTTTTTTTTTTGTTGAAACTACACACTGTGAAACTAAAAAGTATTGAAATTTATTTTGTTTTGTTTTTTAACAGAAGCTTTGATATCAGCTGCAGCTCACTCAGTACATGGCCGAGGCAAATCTACATCGGCCCGAAGCAGCTCTAGATGAGCCTATTGGCTAGTTTCAGTCCCTCCCAGTTAGTGATTGGATATCCAGGCCATGTCATAGGGCTTGTCACTCAAAAAGTTGTTATCCTAGGCAGCTAGCCCAAACATGAACTTTTCAGTTTCTTACCCTGCTACGGCATCTTCTCTAAAGGCAACAAGATAATATTGTGGCAGTGCACAAATAACATCAGGGCAGGCTTGACTGGAGAAAACCAAATTCTGCGCTTGCTCCTATGTGCCCTCAGCCAGCTCTATGTGTATACACACAGGACACCTTTCTAGTATGAAGAACTGGCACCATGTCTTTCCCTTATTGAACCCCTCCAGAGATACTCCCAAGTCTTAGTTTCTGAACTGCCGACTCCAGTCTTCCGTGCTTTCTGCAAGGAAAGCACACAGCTGTGCATTCACTGCAGTCCTTCAACTTGCTCTGCTGCTCGTGGTCAGACACCATGGGACTGACTAAGGAGCATTATCGTAGCTCTGAAGATGTGGCTGTGGAGCATAATTTCCCATCCCCCCATCTTCCGTCCATCCTGGCCCCGTACCTTTTTGTTTTTCCTTTGTTGCATCAACGACTCTAGCCGGAGACTCACGCTGCCCCCTGTGATAACTGCCTTCTCGTCTTTCTGGTGTGATTTCAGGACTTTAGGGGTCAGTAAAGACTGAGGAGCCTTTATTGTAATAAGAAACAGACATAATGCCCCTTTCTTCACAGGCCCTTTAACAACAGCTGAATTTTTTTTTTTTTAATCATCTCCCCTTTCCCCTGAAATTAATCCAGTCTGGGCAATAGATGCAGTCTGACCCTTTGGATGTAACTTACATTTTTTTATTAATTATTTTTTTCTACAATCACCCCAATTATCCTTGGGGGAGGCGTTGGAGGACCTGAAATTTTTACCCGAACCCAGGTTCTCCGGCGCTTGGCAACCAAATGGGGCTACAGAGAAGCATCTAAGCCAGTTCACAGAGCGAGCGTGTGTGGGGACTTCTCACTGCCACGGACCCTTGATGCATGCTCCCCGCGCTCCAGTGGTCCCGTGTCAGAAGGCGGAGTTTTCGAAAGGAGGCCGCCAAAAATAAAAGGCAAAGAGACGGGATCGGCTGCAGCGGTTTCCCAAAGGAGGAGGGAGTGTGCATCGGTCTGGTAACAAACAGAGAATGTTTTTTAATTATTTATATCACAAAAATCTGTGTTTTATCTAGGATATTTTCTGAATATTCTTTGTAAAATGCAGATTTTTTTCCACAAAACATTAGGATTCTTTGTTATAATAGATTTGTTTGTTTAAGTAGGTAAAAATAAACATTTAGCTGAAAGCATTACACTAACATTTACATACTTTAAGCATTAGGAGGTTATTCAACCCAATTCCCAGCAGTGGATAGAACATTAAAGTGTCTCAAGGTTTCATGGTTTTTCCCACCCTCTTTGGCTATTTAATTTCCCAGGTTATGTAGACCATCTTTGATAATTGAAGCAAGTACTGAGTTGAAATAACCTTGAGTTGAGAAAAAAAAAAAACTCATTTGGCAGAGCTGGGCTTGGTAGTACAGTGAAATTTTAGTGTAATGTGCTCTTGCGGTAATTGAAAGGGGAGAGATAATTTGGATTATTTTGCAAAGGAAAATAGGTGTGTACTTAACTTTGCCTCTGATGAGTTTTTTAAAATACAAGAGCAAAACATTTTTTAATCTAAATATTTCATTTAAGTCTCCTTGAAAATGTAGTAATAAAGTATATGAAGTTTCTTTTTTCATTTTGCTCTGTGACTGGTTTAAAGGTAAGTTTGTTATATTACTGGTAGATTTTGCCAGGCTTCTCCCAACAGAGTAGAAGTAATTTGACCTTGTACCTTATCGGTGGTAACCACTTTGCTTCTACATTTCCAGTTTGGAAAAGGAGCTGGAATTGGATACGATTCCTGCCGGTTTATTGGTTAAAATAAAGAAGAGGCAGGAGTTTGGATGGTTGGATGGGATTCCCTTAGGATTTTACGTCTGATAAAGATGCCACTTCCTGTGCATGTCCCAAGAATCATTCATCCTCTTTTACTCTGTTGGGATGAGTCTTTTTTTGTTCGTGTTCAGTGTGGTTACTAACTTAGTCTTCTTTCCTCTTGCTGTCATCTGCATTCGTGCTTCCCACCTGTTGTTGGCATGTCCTTTACCTTCTCTTTCCCTGCTACATCAACCTGCACACTGACTCATCGTTGGCTTTGAAGATGTGGAAGATGTCAAGTTTGTGATCAACTATGACTATCCAAACAGCTCAGAGGATTATGTGCACCGTATTGGCCGAACAGCCCGTAGCACCAACAAGGGCACCGCCTACACCTTCTTCACCCCAGGGAACCTAAAGCAGGCCAGAGAGCTGATCAAAGTGCTGGAAGAGGCTAACCAGGCTATCAACCCAAAACTGATGCAGTTGGTGGACCACAGAGGAGGCGGCGGAGGAGGGGGTAAGGGTAAGTCCTGGAGTTTTCCAGGTACTGCCAAGGTATCTTTTTGTTTTTTAAGTCCTGTTGAAAGCTTTTGAGTATGTTGCTTAATAACAGAGGACAGTGATGAGTAGTTTTTCATAGTCTCTTTTAAGTAAGCCCATATTGAAGGTTGCGAGGTGGGGGCTGTGGAGATTGTCCAGTATTTCCATAGGCAGTATTATAAAACTGGCCTTTGTGTTTTGAAGTACATGGTACATGTTCAGAATTAAGCTGAATTCTGATTGCTTTTAATACCTTCAAAAGCCTTGGTGTAGTATATTAGGTTTTCAGTTTTTAAGGTGAAGAGATGAGTAATTTTACTTCATTTTATGGTAGTAGAAACGGGCATAATTAATGGATCTGAAAATTGGATAGTTGCAAATATACTTGAATCAGGGCTTCTTGACTACCATACCAATTTGGAATTATTTTGTCCCAAACTTATTCCATGCTGAAGCCATTAAAATCACCCAAGAAGTTTTTAAAATAACAAGTTTTTTGGTTTTTAAGTGGGTTTGGAATTGAGCCTAAAGCTTGTGAGGTAATTCTGATGTATTTAGGTCCACAAAACAACATAGAGAACCCACTAGTAGAGGGTCCTGGTAGGGTAGTCTGAACTTAGCGGCTTGTCTTTGTTCTTTAACCTGTGGTAAGTCACCTAAACTTTATTACCATTGTTCCTGCATTTTGAAGATTGTATTTCTCAGTAAATCCTCAAAGGGAAAAGGACCTAAAACGGTGAGAAGTTGAATGACTTTTAATGTTCACCATTTTTTCTGAATATGTCCTATTAAAGAATCAGATTATGGGTATAGTTTTAAAGTAATTTGGAGGCTGGCCTAGTTAAAAGATCAACAAAGAGCATTGAATACTTTTGAGTTATAGAGTTTTTACATCTGGTTGCATTTGGATTGTGTATCTGGCATTAAAGATACCTCATGTCTTCCCCTTAGGAGGTCGTTCTCGATACCGGACCACTTCTTCAGCCAACAATCCCAATCTGATGTATCAGGATGAGTGTGACCGGAGGCTTCGAGGAGTCAAGGATGGTGGCCGGAGAGACTCTGCAAGCTATCGGGATCGTAGTGAAACCGATAGAGCCGGTTATGCTAACGGCAGTGGCTATGGAAGTCCAAATTCTGCCTTTGGAGCACAAGCAGGCCAATACACCTATGGTCAAGGCACCTATGGGGCAGCTGCTTATGGCACCAGTGGCTATACAGCCCAAGAATATGGCGCTGGCACTTATGGGGCTAGTAGCACCACCTCAACTGGGAGAAGTTCACAGAGCTCTAGCCAGCAGTTTAGTGGGATAGGCCGGTCTGGGCAGCAGCCACAGCCACTGATGTCACAACAGTTTGCACAGCCTCCAGGAGCTACCAATATGATAGGTTACATGGGGCAGACTGCCTACCAATACCCCCCTCCTCCTCCTCCCCCTCCTCCTTCACGTAAATGAAACCACTCAAGTGGTAGTGACTTGTGCAGACTTACTACATTTAAAGAAACGCTGTCTTTCCCCTTTTTTTTTCTCTTCCCCTTTTCTTTCTTTTTCTTTTTTATTTTTTCCCCAACCATTGTGATTTGTCTTTCATGCGATTAGTTAGAATTCACTGCCAGGTTTCTTCTGTCCGCCAAAATGATCCAGTCTGTAATAACAGATTTTGTAAAAAACATATATATATAGCCGACTGGAAGAGATTTTTTTTTTTCCCCAACTTCTTGCATGTTGAGGATACTTGAGCTATTTTTCATCTTAAAAGAAAAAGTAAGGTATTAGGCCCTTTTGTGGGAGCCCATTTTTTTGTTGTTGTCCTGAGTTGGGGTAGGGGGGAGGGTAGAGGGTTGAATTCTGCAGAAGAAGATGGCATCTGTGCTTTAGATTGCTCTCATTACTGGGTTAGAAAACCAAGAGGGAATTCCCTGCACATTTTCTGTAATGCTTTTTAATGTTCCTCAGGCCTGATGAGTTTCTAAGACAATGCTTTACCATTGTCATTTTGGCTGATTGCTTGTTAAGTGCATTTGACAGTTTAAAAAAATTCCTAATTGGTTTTGTCTCCCTTTTATTCCACCTTGTCCCTTTCCAATTACTGAAAAATAACCATTTTAGTCAGGATAGACATTGAATTGCTGAGTCTGAGTTTCTTAAGTGTATCTTTTAAATTTAAAACCCCAAGTGTTTATTGCAATGGTTAAATGTAGCCTCTCAGCATCTGGGTGGAAGCTGCCTATTTTTCTTCCCCACATAACCAGGGACCATCTGAAATTCATTTTCCAACTAGATAGCTGCTCTGAGCAGAATGAACATAAATGCTCACTGAAAATTTATTAACCAGTTAGTTAAATAACCAGTTAAGTATGCATCCACCTACAGTGTAAAAACCACCTTTAATTATAAACCGAATATACTCAGTGGCAAATTTTCTTTTTATCTCAGTTGTAGAGCTAGAATACAAAAGCACCTCTTTGCTAGCAACTCAGCCCTTTTGGCCAAATTATCTTGAATAAAGAACCTTTGGGGTCTGTTAAGAAAGCTCTTAATTCTCTTCATACTCTTCTCTGCAGTGCTTTGTAACAGCTCTTGGATGCAAATTTTCTTCAGCATCCTTTTGCACTCAGCTTTTTACAGGTAGGTAGTGCTTAAAAACGTTACAGAGGACTAAGCCCAAGTCCTCACTTTTCTTCCTCCTGAAGGTAGGTGAGTTCGTCCCCTTTCCAGTAGTGATACTGTTTTACTGAGACTTCCTATAGCACATGAGCCTAGAAAGGATTTTCTGCTCTTGTGTGTTCACTGTAACAGGACAGGACAAGGAGATCAGATGACCCCAGAACCCTCTTCCATATCCAGTGTTGGGCTATTAATTTTTTATGCTGTTATTGGTATTGTTGGTTAACAATGTAGTTAAAGGGGGAAGGCTCCACTGCATCCTTTGGCTAAGGACTGAGGGTGCTTGCTGATTTGTAATATCTAAATACTTGAGGTTTTTTTTTTTGTTTGTTTTGTTGTTTTTAAAAAAGTCTTCAGGGAGAGAAAAGGGATGGTTTCTGAGGGGTTCTGAAAAGTATGGTTGAATGTGCAACATACAGGTAGGTTGTCAGCATAAGCTGAAATGTACGCATGTGAGAACTTGTCGTCCCCCATCCCCCCACACACACTTTTTGTTTAACTAAACTCTTTTCCCCCTTCGAGAAGTTGAGGCTGAGGGAGGATGGTAGGCACAGGAAAATTTGGCAAAACTGCTCTGTGTTTTCAAACCAAAGTGCCCCCTCACCCCTGAAAAAGAAAAAAAAAAATTTTTTTTTTGGTCTAAGCATTGACCAGTCCATTGTAGACATTTCTTTGTACACCAGAATTCTGATTATTTTTAAACAGAGGTGCCACCACAAGGGGTGTCCTTCTTTACTCTCTTGCAGGTCTTAATGCAGCTTTGTGGGAAAGGTCTCTGGGCAGGCAAGTGGTATTTGGTCTGCTGCTTGCCAACCCTTTTCCCCCCAGGGATGCTGTGGTCATAAAGTCAAAATAACAGCATATTCCAAATCTCAAAAGCTATTGTGGCCTGAGCACAGCTGAAATCTAGCAGAGTCTTTCATATATAGCTTTAGAGTAACTCTTCTGCTTCTTTGTCACTTGTAATTCACGTTCTGCCTTTGCTTCAGAACATGAGCAGAAGAGTCCTCATGTGACGCTAGTTATTATTGCAGTCATGGTTGAAAGTCATTTAGGGAAAGGATTTCAATATTAAGCTGTGGGGCTGCTTCTCCCCAATTCCTCCCTAACAATTCATTGTGTGGACTTCTCTCATCTAAAAGGTTGGTGGCTTTTTGCTTGGGATCAGTGCTCTATTCATGTGTTGCTGGTCTCTGAACACATTCCTGTTGCGTTAAGACTTGAAAGATTTGTAGATGTGTGGTGTTCAGGCACAGGATGCTAAGAGCTATGTTACTATTCTTAGTTTGTAAATTGTCCTTTTGATACCATCTTGTTTTCTTTTGTAGGTATAAATAAAACACTGTTGACAATAAGGTGTGAACTTTTTATTGCTTGAAAATTAATCTGACTATAGTCCAGTGGTAGTTTTCTTAACAGTTTTTATTTACTTCAAGTTTGGGGATGTCAGATTGAGTAATCCCCTTAGCACCTAAAAATGTGAAAGGGAGGTGGGACTGATTGATTTTAATGGAAGAATTTGAGTCACAAAGCCAGGCTGGGCACCTAGCTGGGCACCTAGTAGGTAAAGGCTTGGGCATTTGTTTCCTTATTGGTAAATGGTGGTCATGGTAGTGGTACCCACCTAGGTGGGATTAAAGTACTTTGTGGAGCTGCTGTGAGCTATAGCAAGACTCAAGTCCATTGTAAAAGTGAGGGAGGAAACTACTTAGGTCTAACCAAAGCTAATAAATTTGGCTTTCACTTATGGCCTGAAGGCAGGTTGAAAGTGAAGTGACATTTCACACCCATTAAGACTAGATCACCTCTGTATCACTCCCTAAACCCTAAACTTAGTCTTCTATCTGGAAAGTGAAAATCACAACATGCTTCTAATACTTGAAGTCTGATCTTTGGGGACATTTGCCTTACACACAGACTTCTTTCCGGATGGGATTGACTGTTAGTGTGAGGGTCATGCTAAGACCTTAGGGAGCAATGGTTTATTTGACCCATCCATGGATTAAGCACCTAATATTTCTTTATACACAGTTGATGTGAGGCACCATGCTTGTGTATTTGGCCTAAACTTTTTATTGGTGCTATAATTTAAGGGACAGGGGAGAACATCTTCTAGATAGATCAGTGCTTTGCTGAAATCCACACTAAGCATTTTTCTCATTTTAACACTTGGCCCAAGTCATCCAGGAGAACATTTCAAATAGCTTGCTCTGTGTCCTTGTTAAGGTGTAGAATCATCTCAGGCCCTCAAATGGGCATTGGAAGACTTAACTTCTTTCCTTTAAGGACTAGAAAAAAATGGAATGAAATTAGAATTTATCACACTGCAGACTCCCTTGTAACTGCAGCGTCTCTAATCTCTGGTTCATAATAGGTGTTTGGCTGTTGAAGCCAAGGGGGAAGCTTCATCCCAGGTTAAACTACAGGCTTAGTGACACGCCCGCTCCAAGCCATCTTGGTTACTGATCCCCCTTTCCCTTAGGCCATAAACAGTTGGCCTCCATTTCTAATTCACTTGAGATCTGCCCACAAACTGGTGACCAATTGAACAACCGCAACTGCCCCATCCCTAGTCTCCCTACGCCTTTTATTCTACGCAGCAGCCTCTGGGCTGGTTCTTCAGCCCCTCTGGTGGCTGCACTTGGCCATCTGTGCAATGCAAACCTGTAACCTGCCCATTCCCACCTCCAGCTTTGCTTGATCTCTGAGCTCTTCAGCTTTATAGATCTGACCATACTAGCCTCTTTGTCCTTTGTCACACCAACCTGGTTCCAATCTCAGGGCTCCTTCATAAGCTATTCTGTGGAATGTCTCCTTATGTTTTCCTAACAAAATATGTCAAATGTCCTCATAGTTAACCTCCTTTATACACATTGCACAGTACATATATCTTAACTGCATTGTATTTTTCCATGGTGCTTGTTTCCTGAAAATACTTGTTCATCTTCCCTCATTAAAAGCACCATGAGGGGCATAATCCATTCACTTCCAGATCCCCTCATATATTGAGTAGGTAACTCCTTGTGCCAGTGCCAGCAACCCTGCTCCGTTCTACCACCTACCTTTGGTCACATACAAGTAGAAGAAATCGCAGTAGAAGATGGTTTGTACTACTCCAGACACGACTGCAATTTGGTCATAGAAGTTTTCAGTCTGGTACCGCCTGATCCAGTTAGCCAAGTAGAGTGCCCGGTACAGCCCAAGAAAGAACAAGTAGTGAGTAGTAATGGTTTCAGCCTCTCCAGTTTTACTGATCATGAAGAGCTGGGGCAGGATGGCCACTGATTCCAGGTAGATAGAGAAAGTCCAGAGGATCTGAACCAAAGAGATAAAGTGGGCAGAGGAGAGTGATCAAGACCATGAAGGGGCCCATCTTTTTATAAAAATGTAATTAGTGGGACGCTTGGGTGGCTTGGCGGTTTAGCGCCTGCCTTTGGCCCAGGGTGTGATCCTGGGGTTCCAGGATCGAGTCCCACATTGGGCTCCCTGTCTTTAAAAATAATAAAAATAAAAATGTAATTACTAAAATAGTATGTCTACTGGAATAATATAGTGAGGGGAAAAAAGTTCCTGAAATAATCAGTATATCATTTCACCTCTGTCTCTCTGAATAAAAGTATTTTTAGAATATTAAAGCAAACTTTTTTACAACATCACATGAACATAACTGTTGCAAAACCTTATTGTCTAACTTCGCCATAACTGAAGCCATAGTTTCTCAAAATGCAGTCCATAAACACTTGCATCAAAACTTCCAGATGTTTGCTACCTCAGATTCTTGGGTCACAGCCCAGACCTACTGATTTGAAATCTCAAACTGGACTGTGCCCTAGTATCCACCTGTGGGACACAAGGTCCCAGTAGCTGTAAGTGGTGCTATAATGCCTGCTTTGTTTACTAACAGGACTATTTGGATGTGCCCATTTTCTAATGGAGCAGTGTGAATTAGCTTATTACCAATTTTTAATCTTACAATGACAATATATATGAATAATAGTCCCAGCTGTACCAGAACACAATCCCAGATACTACAAAGGATCCAGAAGGAAGGATGTTAGGGAACATGTTTACCTTTAAGAATTCACACTCCAGGTCCCTTCCCTTACCTCCAGGGGAGTGAAACTGTAGTTCTCAAGGAAGGAGAGGCCAATGACAGGGACCAGAAGAAACTCCAGGCGGAACGTATCGTTCTCGCTGTCAAAGGTTTTCCGAAACTTCCCATAGATCATGTATACTGTGACATAGGCACAGAGGAGAAAAACCACCTGACAAGGGAAAGAGACACACAGGGATCAATGAAGTCATCTAGCCTATTTGCTGAGCTTCCAAGCCACCCCGAGTTGGGACCTGGCTAGTGCCCTGCCCCAAGGGGGACAAAGTGAAACGTGTTTGCAATTTCTTTTGAGTCCTTGGCCTAGATTCTGAAGCTAATGACCCTTTTGTTAAGTAACTCCATGCTTCCGATGAGGACCAACGGCACTAACCATGAAGACTTAAAAGTGCCCAGGCCTCTCCTTACTGCACAGCATCTGGTAGAAGACCACACCTGACTTCTGTCCAGGGTTTTAGCAGTGGCCAGCCTTCCAGAGCTCTTAAAAACTCAAATTTCCAGATCTGCCTCAGTGACTTGTAAGCATTCTTGCACCAGGACTGACAACCTTTGAATGAGCTGATCCTTACTCCTTCAGGAAAGCTCTCTTTTTTTAGTCTTGGTAGCTGCCCTCCAGCATGAGGTGGTTTTATGGTTTGGCCTCTGACCTTCTAGGCCAGAGGTTCTCAAATTTGTATGCGCATCAGAATCACATAAATGGCCACCTTTTCTCCTCCTGCCCCTAGAGTGGCTGATTTAGTAGGTCCAAGTAGGCCTAAAGATTTGCATTTCTAGCAAGTTCCTATGTGATGCTGTTGCCGCTGGTCTGGGAACTCACTGGCCTAGAGAACTCCTATTTGTACTTCAAAACTCAGATTAGTTTCTTACCAGAATGAGGCAAATCTACTTTGGGTCACCATAGCCCCATGGGAACACATTTACTGCCACCCGTGACCGCCAGGTTCTGCAAATGTCTGTGTACCAGTCTCTTTTCCCTATGGAACGGGATTTCAAGGATGACTTCATGTCCACCTCCGAATCCCCAACCCCTAAAACTCAGGGCCTGGCACAAAACATGCTGGAATGAATGAATGAATCAATGAAGTAGTGATCACTTCCTCACGTCACAAATGGGGAAACTGGCCTCCCTGAAGTTCCTACAACTCATTCAGCCATGCCAAGGGCTGGGTCTGCAATCCCTCCCAGGGCTGGCCAACTCACACCCGGGGGCAGAGGGATGAACTAGGTAGGTGGTGCTTTGCTATTTCTGGGTTGACTTTAAGACCGCGACTTCAGGACCTCAGACTGAAGTTCACACAGTTCAACACCCCACAGAGAGAACATCCTCCATTCCAACAAGACGCCTAGAGTCCCAAAGGCATGTCTGATAGGGAGAGGAAAGAGAATTTGCCTTGGAGGATATATCTACGCCTTTACATACATTCTCTCATAGAGTCCTCACAATAGCCCTGCAACATAGGTAGAATCCTCCTATGGATTCCTCCTTAAAAGTGGAACTATTAGGGCAGCACTGGTAGCTCAGTGGTTTGGCGCCGCCTTCAGCCTAGGGCATGATCCTGGAGACAGGGGATCGAGTCCCACGTTGGGCTCCCTACATGGAGCCTGCTTCTCTCTCTCTCTCTCTCCCTCTCTCTCTCTCTCTCTCTCTCTCTCTCAGTGTGTGTGTGTGTGTGTGTGTGTGTGTGTGTGTATCTCATGAATAAATAAATAAAATCTTAAAAAAAAAGTGGAACTATTAGATGACGTGCTCAACTAAAAACTACATCCCCCAGCCTCCTCTGCAGATAAGGATGGTCAGTAAGGTGCAGGGGAAAGTCACTGCACACAGTTTGGAGAAAGCTCTTGACAAAAGGCTAACCCCAGTTGGCAGACACCCTACTACTTTCTCCCCTTCTTCCTCCTTCCTGCCCAGAATGTGATGTGATGCTTAAGGAGTCCTAGCAACCATTTTGTGACCCTGAGGCAACCTTGAGGGTAGATGTCACATTTGGACTCCGTATAATTTGCAGGCCCTCCTAAAGAACTGAATTTCAAGATGGCAACAGCAAAGTCTTAAGCCAAGTGTGGGGCTCTTTGAGCAACTGCATGAGTCACACATCCTGGAGTCCTGGTCACACTAAAGATGATGGAGCAGAAAGTTAAAAGGAGCTGCAATCCCAGACCTGGACTGCCCACCCCCAGATTCCATGTTATGAGTAAAGTAAAAATAAACCTTTATATTATTAGAATAACTTCCTTTGAAAAAAAAAAAGAAAAGATCTATTTATTTTAGAGAAATAGCACAAGCGGCTGGGATACCTGGGTGGCTTAGTGGTTGAGCATCCGCCTTTGACTCAGGGTGTGATCCTGCTCCCAGGATCGAGTCCCGCATGGGGCTTCCTGCGAGGAGCCTGTTTCTCCCTCTGTCTCTATCTCTGTCTCTCTGTCTCTCGTGAATAAATAAATAAAATCTTAAAAAAAAAAAAAAAAAGGCAGTCCATGTTGCCTAACCTTTTTTTGCCTAAACCTCAGCGGTTTAGCGCTGCCTTCCCCAGGGTGTAATCCTGGAGACCTGGGATGGAGTCCCATGTCTGGCTCCCTGCATGGAGCCTGCTTCTCCCTCTGCCTGTGTCTCTGCCTCTCTCTTTCTCTCTATGTGTCTCTCATGAATGAATAAAATCTTTTAAAAATAAATAAATAAAAATTAAAAACAAAACAAAACAAAAAACAGAGCACGAGTGGGAGAAACAGGAGAGAATTTCAAGCAAACTCCACCTGAGCCTGGAGACTGATGCAGGGTTCAACCTCACACCCCTGAGATCATGACCTGAGCGGAAGCCAAGAGTCATGATGCTTAGGCACCTGTAAAATAACTTTTTTTAAAAAGATTTTATTTATTTATTCATGAGAGACACAGAGAGAGAGAGAGAGAGAGGCAGAGACACAGGCAGAGGGAGAAGCAGGCTCCGTGCAGGGAACCAGATGTGGGACTCGATCCCAGGTCTCTAGGATTACGCCCTGGGCCAAAAGAAGGCGCCAAACTACTGAGCCACCCAGGAATTCCCCGTAAAATAACTTTTTTATTTTTCCTGTAAAATAACTTTTATTTTAAGTCTCTGTTACCGACATCCAAGCAGTAACATTCCACTTCACTGACTGAAACCTGTGCTCCTTTCACTAGCCAATGTGGCCTTAAAGATTTACAATGGCTGAGGGGATCCTGGGGGGCTCAGTGGATGGAGCATGTGACTCTTGATCTTGGGGTCATGAGTTTAAGCCCCACAGTGTCTTAGAGCTTCAAAAAAAAAAAAGGCTAGAAGGGCTGATTAAAAGCTCAGAAAATGCCTCATCCCAGCATAACCTCTAATGGCTGTGGCCCAGATCCTGAGACATCAGAGTGGAACGAAGAGATACTCAGTTTATCCTATAAAACAGGGCCATGCTTCAAAGCAACAGCTTCCCATCACAAAATTTAAGTCCAAACTGTTAACCTGCGCCACCTGCCCTCCCCCAGCCCTCTGATGGCAGACCTCTTGCCTGCTGGGCTCCCCGGCTTGTTCCTTAAATTCACCAAGCTTGTTCCCATCTTGGGGGGTATTTGCACAGGCTATTCCTTCTTGTTGGAATGCTCTTCCTCTGATCATCCCATGGCTGGTTCCGTCTGTCACAGAGACCTTGACATATATGTCACCTCTTCAGACAGGCCCTTCCTGGTCGCTCCCTAAACGGCTTCCTATCCGTTCTCTATCATATCACCCGGCTTTTAAACCCATTTCTTAATGGGGTGTCTGCCTGGGTGGCTTAGTTGGTTTAGCATCTGACTCTTGATTTTAGTTCAGGTCTTGAGCTCAGGGTCAGGAGTTCAAATGCCAGGCTCCATGCTCAGTATGGAGCCTACTTAAAATAAATAAAACTTTTTTTTTAATAATTAAAGGAAATGTCACCCTATTTTAGTTATTTGCATAGGCTCATCCCAAACCAAAGATTTTCTTGCTTGTTATAATATTTGTCACCCCACTTAAAATACTTACAATATAGGTTCCATGAGAATAGGAGCCTCCAATGTCTTCAAGTACCTGGCTCGTAGTTAGGTGCTCAATAAATACTTGTTAAATGGATATTGGATGAATAATCTCTCTGAAAGCTCAGGGTTCGTGTTTGACTTTTTGCTTATTTTTTAACGATTATACTAGCTAACCTTTACTGACTGTTTAGTATATGATGGCTATTGGGACACCTGGGTAGCTCAGTCAATTAAGTATCTGATTCTTAGTTTTGGCTCAGTCATGATCTCAGGGTCATGAGATCAAGCCCAAGCCCTGTACAGGGCTCTGCGCTCAGCGAGGAGTCTGCCTTCTGCTTGAGATTCTCTCCCTCTACCCCTTCTTAACCTCCCTCGCCCCAGCCATATTCTGTCTCAAAATAAATAAATCCTTAAAAAATATATATGTGATGGCTATTGTATATTTGCATTTATTACCTCATTTAATTTTCACCACAAACCCTCTGAGGAAAGTACTAGTATTAAAAACAAAAAACAAAAAACAAAGTACTAGTATTATCTTCATTTTGTGGAGGAGGGGAAGGAGATCCACAGAGGCCAGAGGGCTTGCCTGAGCCCAGGTCCCACAGTAGCTCACAACACAGTCAGGATTCACCTCTGGGTCTGCCTGCCTCCACAGCCTGAGTTCCCAAGGGCACTGTCTCGGCTGGTTGGGCTCGGCAGGCCCCGCCACCATGGCCACCACCGCCTCACCTTCATGACTGTGTTGTAGATGGAGATGAAGTTGGTGAACAGGTCCAGGTACCTGGTGGTGAAGACGAGAGCAAAAAGGATCTGGCTCTTCCCAGAGATCCCTGTGACCAAAGGAGGATGGAAGACAGTGAGAACACAGACACCTAGGCCCACCGACCCTCAAGAAGCCCAGAGCCTGAGCTGAAAAGGTCTAATAGGGTGTCCAGCTCCACTTACTGACAGCCCCCTGTCCCTGCACCATCCCTCTCTGAGGGTCAGGAAATACCCCTGCCCACTAGATCGCTTGAGTCCCTCTCAGTAGCACAAACACTGAGTTCCCAGTACCCCTGCACATGCCTGGCCAGGTTCCGGGCTCTACAGAGGCTGTGGGGTGGTGGGGAGGCTTCTCTTCAATTCACAGACTTTATAAGGTGTCTATTCATCAGGGAGACTAGAGGGGGTGGAGGAAAGAGCAGGGCCAGAGGAGCATTCTGTTTTATTTTCCAAATTTTAAAAATTAAAAATGCTTTTTTTTAGTTATAAAAGTTATAACTTTTTTTGCCCTTTGTAAACAAACAAAAAAAATCATACATAGATATAAATTAAAAAGCCGCAGTCACCTGAATCCCAAAGACTCACTGTGTGTCCTCCCAGATCTTTATTGGCACACACGTACACATACATGGCACACACGTACACACACGTGACACACATGGCCCCATCAGGTTGATAGCACTGGGGCCATCCTTTCCATGCTATCTCCTCACCTGCTTTGGTCTCTTTCTTTTTTAACTTTTTGTTTTGAATTAATCTTAGATTGGCAGAATTGTAGAGCTAGCACAGAGAGTTCCCATATACCCTTAACCCAGCTTCCCCTAAGGTTGACATCTTGCTGAATCACAGAACATTTACCAAAACCAAGACATTCGCATTGACATAGCATTGCTGACCCAAACTCCGGGCTTTATCCAGATTTCTCCCACTTCCCCAAGGACACCCACAGGCCAATCCAGGAAGCAGTGCTGCAACACTCCTGGATCTCCCTTTGGCCACTCTTGCTACGTCACGGTGGGTCCAAGGCCAGGCGAGCCCTGCCCTACCTCCCTTTCCCCTCGCTTGACTGGCAAGCCCACACCAGCCTGGACACCTCACCAAGCCACTCCCATCAATGATGCCTGCATTTCCCATCCAAAGGTCAACTCTGTCCTCACTTGCCCAACCTCCTCAGAGCCCATGGAGGGCGGTGTCTATTCAGAACCACCTCCTTCCCCTGGCTTCTGCGACTGACCTCCACACTGCCAGGCACACCTCTGGCCACACCACTTGATCGTTGCAGGGCTACCCTGGCTTCGCCCTGTCCCCATGCCCTCTCGTCCCATACGCCAGGGATGCCCCAGCTCTGGACTCTCCTCTAAGTTCTGACCTACAGATTCCTACCTCACCAAACTCATCATCTCCCCCCAAAACCCTCCTCTTGTCTCCCCTCCTTGAAAAATGCCACTAGGGTCCCCTCAAGGTCTCCTCCATGCTCGAGCCAGGAAACCAGGGGCCATCCTTGAGTCTCTTCCCTGTGTTCCTCCTTCTCCGTATTCCCAGCACTACTACCCCCCACTTCCCTGCCCCTCGTCCCCCCAGCACCCTACCCCAGGGATCCCACTGGTCTCCCCAAGTCCTTCCTGCTGCCAACCCCCCGCCCTGCATTCTACTCACCAACCAACAGGCTATTTTCAAAATAAAATTCCACTGCAAGCCCTTAACTGGCTCCCAAATGCCCTTAAAATAAAGACTCAGGTGGCTCACTGCTGCTTTTGGCCAAGGGCCTGATCCTGGAGTCCGGGGATCCAGTCTCACATCAGGCTCCCTGCATGGAGCCTGCTTCTCCCTCTGCCTGTGTCTCTGTCTCTGTCTCTCTGTGTCTCTCATGAAGAAATAAATAAAATCTTTAAAAAATAAAAAAATAAAGACTCGAATCCTTATCATGGTTCACGAGGTCCTGCACAGGCCCCACCGCTCATCACTGTCCCCCTGCCCCTCTCCCTCCCTCCAGTCCCAGTGATCCGTCTGAATTTTACTCTCAATGTCATGGACCAACTGGGGACTTTGGCACCAGGAGGTGACACAACCTGATTAAGGGTCTGGTTCCTTTATTTGTCTGAACTGTGCCTTATGTATTCCTCTGGTGCTGGACCTTGGGGAGGTGGGGGACCACTTTAAAGACTGAGGATGAAGCCCGCTGAAGCCTCCAGCATTCTAGAGGGTGCTGGGTCCCATGCCGGCCTTCGGCCTTCCCACCAGCAGGGCAGGTCTGAGCCTCCCACTCCTCGCTGTGAACCGAGCAGCCTCACACAGGTGGACAGGGTGGACATGAGTGCCTCCTTGGGGGTCTGGGACTTGGACTTGCAGCAGCAAGGCCAGCTGTGGGTGAAGGAGCCCGCCCCCGGGATGGGGCCTGGAGTCTAGGAGGCCAGCACTGGGCTATGCCTGCTGCGACCCCCGCCTCACAGAGGCCTCACAGAGACGTCCTCAGCACCACTTAGGAGGGTCCAGGAGGTGACTCTGGTAGGGGATATTTGGCTACTCCCCGCCCCCCACGGCCTTCCCCCACCCCTCCTCTCTCTGCATCCTCAGCCTGCCAGGTTCCTGGGCTTCACTCACATTTTCCTTAGTGCTCAGGAGCCCTGGAAATCTTGACCAAAGGTTTTCATACTCTTTTGAAAGCAGTGAAAAATTTCCACCCAAAGCAAGCTATGCTCAGAGATCCGGGACACAGAAGAGAACATGAGCCAGTACCTGGCCACAGCCCCTTAAGAGGTCCACAGAGCACACAGGGGACCCACTGCAGCCCTCCCTCCATGGCACAGACTGGGAAACTGAGGTCTGAGGTCACACGGTGAGTCAGTGGCTGAGGGAAAACTAAGCCCCAGTCTCCAACCTCTGTGAGGGGGTAGGGGGTAGTCAGAGAGGGTCACTCCAGGCTCTGCATCTCGGGGCGGACAGGACTGGCATCCAGGCTCTTCACCTCCTCAGATCCCAACCAGGCCTGTACCAGCCCCGCTACACACACACACACACACACACACACACACACACAGGCTCCCCCCCCACAGCTGCCCTTCCCCGTAGCACTCAGCGCCTCTAACAAACCGTATCATTTACTTGGTTGCTCTGACTGCTGCTTGGTGGCAGTGTCCCACCTCTAGGAAGTCCGCTGCTCCCCCAGGCCTGGGGCTCTGTGGTTCCGGTTCTGTCAGGGGGTCCTAGGGCACTGCTGGGGGAGTGGGCTGGGGAAACAGCGCCCCCTCCTGGCCATGGTTGCCCATCCCGCTCAGGGCCCTCCCTGGAAGGGCAGGGACAGACCCAAGCTAGATTCCTCCCCTCCCGGGGCTCCTGCCTCACTTCCCGGAGCGGGGTCTGCGGGGCCTGAGGGGCCGTGTGTGCCTCTCTCTCCAGGGATGGGGAAAACCAGAATGGGCTGCAGGTCCAGAACCACTCTCTGGCCAGCACCCACCCCTGACCCCCTGCAAGCCTCCCAGGCTGGCGGCCTCCCCCACTGCTCTCTGCCTCCTCTCTTGGTGGGTCTACCCAGCTTTCAGGGCCACCGCTTCAGCTCCCTCCGGGCCCCCTCTCCTGCTCTCCAAACTTCCATCACTCCCCAGACCTGACTCCCTAGCCTGACAGACAAGGCCTTTCACCTTAGACCACTTGGCCTCCTGCCACTCATCTCCCTTCCAGACCACCCCCAAATCGGGCTGCCCTCTCTCCCTGGGACATGCCCTGTCTTCTGCAACCTGTGGGCCACAGCACACCCTTCTGGGGGACACCTTGCCCAGGCTCCAGGATCAGCACAGAGCCGCTCCCTCCACGAAGCCTTGGGGGGGGGCGTCTGCTTTCTGCCTCCTGCCCCCCCCCCAGCCTGCTCTCGGCTCTGTCTCCCCTCACCCCAGGGCCCAGCAGAGGGTGGGCGCCTCCAGAACACCAGCGGACAAAGATGGCTGCAAGAGGCCTAACGCACAGTCCCGCCCCAAACTTCTCCAGACCCCCAGCAGGGCATCCAGACTGCTGAGCCAAAGGGGGACTTTCCTACCATCCCTGGGCCTCCGCTCAGGGGCAGCTTGGTGCTCTGGTGCTCTTCAGGGCGGGCCTGGTGTCCCTCCTGCCACATCACAGCGGCCCCTACCACCCGCAGGCAGGGGAGGGAGGGGGGCCCAGCCTGAGGGGCTGTCTGGAAGGGGCAGGGGAGGCTGCTGGGGGAGGGAAAGAGAAGACCCTGAGACCTGGAGGCCGCTTCCTGTGTGCATACTTCTTCCCCCAGTCTCCAAATTCCACCCGGGGCCTGAGGGAGGCTACAGACAACAGCAGGCCTCCAGCTCCCGCGGAGCCGAGCAAGTGGGTGGCAGGAGCAAGAGGGTGTCCCCTCCTCCTCATCTCCCTCCTCTTCCCGCTGACAGTGGCAATGCCAAGGCAGGGAGGGCCGGGGTGACTGGAGGCACAAGCCCACGCCTGTGCATAACCTCCACGGTTCCTCCTTCTTTGATTCGGTACAACTTTAAATTTTCTTTGGAAGGTGAGCTGTGCAAAAAGAGCTTCAAGCACCCCCAAGCCAAGTCCCCACCCTAAACGGAAATTCGGGTGCCCCCCACCCCAGCCTTGCAGGCAGGGGGCAGGGGCTGGCCAGGGGCCCCAGGCGCACCCCCCAGCCCCCCAGCCCCGCCGCCTGGGGCGACCCTCACCCGAGCAGCACTTGGACCTCCAGATCTTCCCCAGGAGCAAGATCATGGCCAGGAGGTGGCTCAGGTCGCCGAGGATCCGGAACACGTTCATGGTGCCGCCGCCGCGGCCCCGCACCGCGCGCGGCCAACTCCCGGCAAACTTCCCGGCGGCCGAGGCGCTGCCACGTCCCCGCCTGCCCGTGCGTCCCGCGCCCCGCGCTCCGCCGCTCGGCCAGCGCTGTCCCGCCGGGCGGTGACGTGGCCGGGCGGCCGCCGAGCCCCGGGAGCCAGGAAGCGCCGCCGCCCCAGAGCCCGCCTCCCGCCCGTCCCAGCGCCTGGGCCCGGGGCGGGGCGGCCGGGGAGGGGGGCGACCGGGGCGGCGGCGGCGGCCGCCCCTCCGCAGTCCCTGGGGGGCCTCCCGCACGCCCCTCAGGCCCCCCTTCCGTACCCCGGGTTAGTACTGCAGGGGCCAGCGCTGGGCAGAAGCCTGGGGGGGCGGGGGGCTGGAAACAGCCCATCAAAGTGACCCACTGCCCCTGTCATCACCCCCCTGGGGACCAACACCCGCCCTCTCACCTGTTCACTGCGACAGCCGACAGCCGCCTTGTCCTGCCCCCACCAGTTGGAGTGAACGTGGTAAGCTGGGCCTTCAAGTTTGGAGTCAGGCCCACCTGGTGTCCAGCCTCCTCCGGCGGGGCATCTTCCCCTCTCGGCCTCAGTTGATTCATCTGTAAAATGAGGTTAGTGTATGAAAGACCTCTCTCAGGGAGATCCAGGGCTAAGTGCTTCCCTCTTCTTGGTAGGACAAGATGTTCAAAGAGAACACAGGCCAGGAGACTCCAGAGAGCCGCAGACTGTTGGCCACCAAGGTGGGAGGCAGGAAGGGTGAAGGGCGGAGAACCACCGGTGGGAGTGCTGTGTGGCCTGAGCAGGGCAGCTCTCTGGGCCTTGGTCTCTGCATCTGTAAGAGTGGACCGCATGAGCTAAGGGCCCTTATGACCACCCTCCTTTGACCCCGGTGAGCCCTTGGCCCAACCAGGACCTCCATCTCTCCCTAAACACTCGCCTCCTCCCACCCCCATCTCCACCACAGCCGGAGAGGCTCTACTATGATGGATCCTGTCCCTCCCTTACTCATCACCCTTCCATGGCTCTGTCACCATGACTCCCAGGGCAAGGCAGTCCTTTGAGACTCAGAATGTGGTCCAAGGGCCAGCAGCATCTGTATCGCCTGCTGGAAGTGCAGTATCTCAAGCCCCACCTCAGATCCATTGAATCTGAATCTGTGGTTAAACAAGATCCCCGGCTGACTCGTGTGCACATGGAAGTTTGAGAGACACTGATCCAAACAACATTATGAGGGAAGTACTGCTATTATTCCTATCTTACACTGGGGAAACTGAGGCACAGAGAGGTTAAGTCATTTCCTTAAAGTCAGGCAGACACTTAGTGTCTAGATTCCAACACACAGTCTGACTCTGGGGTTTATGCAATAAGTGTGTGTGTGTGTGTGTTTTTAAAGATTTTGTTTTTAAGTAATCTTTAATTGGGTATAGACCCAATATGGGACTCAAACTCACGACCCCAAGATCAAGAGTTGCATGCTCCTCCAACTGAGCCAGCCAGGCACCCCCAGGGTTTATGCAAATAAATTTTTTTTTAAGATTTTATTTATTCATTCATGGGAGACACACACCGAGAGAGGCAAAGACATAGGCAGAGGGAGGAGATGCAGGCTCCATGCAAGGAGCCTGATGCTGGACTCAATCCTGGGACTCCAGGATTACACCCTGAGCTGAAGGCAGACGCTCAACCACTGAACCATCCAGGCGTCCCTTGCAAATAAATTAATACATCACACTGTGGGTCATCTCGGAGGGGGGGGCGTTGATGATACCCTTTGTCACCAGAGGTGGGAGAGCAGGGAATAGGTGCCCATTTGCCAAAGATGCTGCAGCAGGGACTCCTGCCCTGGCAGGGAGGTTGGGATGACAACAGCCATCAAGCATTGAGCACTGACTGGGTGCCAAGCATGGGTCAGGCACTTCGTTAGTTCTCTCCATTCAGCCTCGACAGGCACCCTCCAAAATCAGCTTTAAGTCCTCACTTTTCAGGTGACAGCTCTGAGGTCCAGGGAGGTGAGATGCATGGGCCAAGTCTTTCTGGGAGGAGGAGCCAGGCACTCATCTCAGGGCTGTGACAGGTTCTGAATGGGCTGCTCTGTTCCCGCTCCAGTCCTGCCCAGATGCCTCTCTTCCAGCATCTCCTAGAGAAGGCGGTGGCTATTTAAACCCCTCAGGTGTGGCTACGGTTCTGGGCCCTACCAGCTGGCATCTTCTTCTCAGCGCCCACCTTCTCCCCAAGCCAGGGAAAAGCACGTGCATTTGCCATTTGGTGAAACATCTGTCCTCCTGAGAAGCAGCCCCAACTGCCAGCGGGGGCTGGAACAAGGCTAGAATTCTCTTCCCTCTCTTTCTCCAGCCATTCCCCCACCCCACCTCAACCAGGGGAACTGAACACGGCCAGGGAAGGTCTGAGAACCACGGAGGTGGAAGGGAGAGAACCCAGGTTGGATGGCCTTAGGGCTGAGATGTTGTCCTGGGCCTGCCACAGTGCCCTTGAACCTGCCATGTCCTCTCCTTTGGCCTCACCTTTCCCATCTGTTAATGGGGATAATGTAGGGAAAAGCATTGTGACTGGTGATTTGGTTCTCTTCACATCTAGTCTTTCCAGTCTCCCCAGGGAACTGATACTCCCTATGTCCCAAGACAGGGAGCTCATCACCCCCATTTTAAAAAAATTTAATTATTTATTTTAAAGAGAGAGAGAGCACACAAGCAGGGGGAGGGGCAGAGAGAGACGGAGAGAGACTCTCAGGTAGGCTCCACGCTGACCGCAAAGCCAGCACTTTGGCCACCTGCACCATCAGACACTATGATGCGTGGTTCTGGGCACATCCCACAGTCTTGTAAGCCTCACATTCCTGACACCCAAAATGTGTCTGCTGTAGGCTTGCAGCTGGGGGGAAGCCAAGGGCAAGGGTTCTTTTTCCCTCACTCACAAAGCAAATTGTATATTCAAAGTCAAAGGAGGGAGAATGGGGGAGTAACTCGATGATAGAAAAAAATGTGTATAATAATCTCTTTTCCTTCCTGGTCCTAGCTCTTTATTACACTTCACCACCCTATTGAAGATCCTGCCAATTGCCTCAAATGCTGTGTGGAAGGAATGTGTGGATGTAAAGTGAAAAACCACTATCCTGAAGATACTCCACCACTGAATTGGCTGCCTTTCACTGGGCAGGGCCCTGGAAAGAATGGGGAGCTATGGGCCCCAGCTCCTGGGACTCCCCACAGGTCACTAGGGGCTGCTATGACATCCTTTGGCATTCTGGCCTGTGGAAGGAAAGAACTCTTCCCTGGGCACCCTGAGGCTCCACTCTGAAGGCAAGGTCAAATCCATTCCCTAACCTAGGCTGAGGGCAGGCTTTCTCTTCCTGTGGTTCTGTCTCAGGTGTTCCAGAAGCATCACCCTCCCCAATATCTTTTGTGACACGCAGCATAGCAAGTGCAGTCCAATTTTTGCACAGCAGAACACCAACATTCCAAAACCACTCCTCCACTTTCGGTTCCAAGCCCATTTGCTGAAGACCAGCTGTGTGCTGGTGCCTTACAGGTTGAACATAGAGGCAGCCTCACTGAGCCCTTGGGGCACTGTGGGGGGCATGTCTGTACATGGGTTAAATATGGCACAGATGGAGAGTAATTACCCTGGGTTGGCGGGGAGTTAAGAGGAGGATTCCTGTTAAGAAGGCTTCAAGTGATGCCCCAGTGGGTTTTGCAGGATGAGTAGGAGCTTGCCTGAAAGACAAAATCTGGGAGAAGAGGCTAGGAGTCCCAAGTAGAAGCAACTACATGTGTCAAGGCACAGAAATATGATATGACCCACTCTCCCAGCACATTTTATTTGTGCAGCTCTTTAAAAAGAGACCAATAGGGTGCCTGGGTGGCTCAGTCAGTTAAGTGTCTGAACCTTTGGCTCAGGTCATGGTCCCAGGGTCCTGGGCTCCCTGCTCAGTGGGGAGCCTGCTTCTCCCTCTCCTTCTGCCTACTGCTCCCCCTGCTGTGCTCTTTCATTGTCTCTATCAAATAAATAAAATCATTAAAAAATAAAAAATAAATAAGAGGCCAATAAGCAGGAAAAGGGGAGGAAGAATGAACGCCAAGGCTAGACAAATTATTGTCCAAGTCTCAAGTGTCACCACTTACTGATGGGCTGTCGGAATTTGGGCAAACTCTTTCATCTTTTCCAGTCACACCGTTTTCATGGGTAACCTGGGTATAAACCAAATACTGACTTGATAGGTTAGTTACCAGAGTCAAAGTTAGCTAGGTACCTAAAGCGCTTTGCAAGGAGTAAACCACTCAACAAATGCCAGTCCCCTGCTCCCCTTTATGGGACACCCAGGCCCAAAGAGGATCCGCAAAGCAGAGCCAGGAGAAAACACATTCTGTGTTCTCAGAAGCCGATCACTCCCTCGCCAGTTTATTCCAGAAGTGCAAAAAAGACAATTAAAAATAGGGATCCCTGGGTGGCGCAGCGGTTTGGCGCCTGCCTTTGGCCCAGGGCGCGATCCTGGAGACCCGGGATCGAATCCCACGTCGGGCTCCCGGTGCATGGAGCCCGCTTCTCCCTCTGCCTGTGTCTCTGCCTCTCTCTCTCTCTCTCTGTGACTATCATAAATAAATAAAAAATTAAAAAAAAAAAATAACCTCGGGGCCCGACGAAGCCTTCTGGGGCGTTAGAAGTGTTCTGTATCTTGATCCGAGTGGTGATTACACGGGTTTTTTGCATATGTAAAAATCCATCGAGCTGTGCTCTTAAGATGTATTACAGTTTGTAAGTCACACCTCAATTAAAAGAAAAAGAAAAGCATAACAAACCTTGCGACGCCGCCTCCCTTCGCCGCTGGCGACAGGTGTCTTTCTGAGACACCAAAGACCCCTCGGCGCTCGCGGGGCAGGCCCGGCCCCCGGGCTCCGAGTCGTGCGGCGCGCCGGGGCAGCCGCGGGGTTCCCACGGCAACCGCAAGCCGCTCTCCGCGTCTCCCGAGTGACGAGGCGTCAGCGAAGACGCGGAGCCCGGATCGCCGAACCGGAGCCACGGAGCCAACGGTGCGCGGGAGGTGGGGGTGGGGGGCGGTTGGGGAGAGGTGGCTGGAGAGAGACGGTGGCTGGCCGAGTGCAGAGGGGAGCGACGGGTGCCCTTCGTCCTTGCGCTGGCATTCTCGGGGGGGGGGGGGCATCTGGCACCAACCCCCTAGCCCCGTGCCCGCCAACTGCAGGATGAATACACCCCTGGGGTTCACTCTCGGCTTTCCAGGTGGGGAGGTGGACCGCTTGGCTGCTCCCCAATATCACAGAGCGAGCGAATCAGGGGCAAAGGCAAGCCCTGCACCCTGGTGGCCTGTTTTCTAGCTTGTGCAGTCCAGCCGAGTGAAGGGTGCATAGAGCTGGGTGCTGGCACCTCCTTGGGCTCTGGTACCAGCTCTGCCAGTAACCCGCTGTGCGGTCTTCAAGTCCCCTCTCCTGCCTTTGCCGCAGAGATGGGACAGCACCACCAATATCTCAGGGCAGCTGTTACCAAGTGTGTGAAATAACCGGTGTAAAAGTGGCTTATAAACTGTAAAGTGTTGTGCACCTGTTAAGGACCATCACTGCTGCCACTCTATTGTCTTCTTGTCCTCATCATCACTCTGGCCTCAGCTGCAGGCTTGGTGACAACCAGATGCCCAGTGAACATGGGGCTCCCAACTCCCCCCATGCCCATGGGTTTGCAGTCTCCAGGGTGAGATTTCCTTCCCGCAACATCCCCTTTCCCAAGCAATGGACCCAGCGTAGCTCTCCCAGGCACCAGGGATCCTTTGGTCCCCAGACCACCTACCGGAGGGATTCACAGAGACGGCAGCCTCCACCACCCTCCTGGACACCGCCTCCTAGTCTGCTACCCTGTAGCTGGATCGCAGAAGTGCCCTACTAAGTGAGGATGTCTGGAGAGCCCAGGACGTGGCTCCTGCACAGAACCCGATGGTAACACCACTTAATGCTCTTTGAATGCCACATGCTGGGCATGTGTTGTTACAGTTGTGTGTTCGTGTGCTGTGAGACCGTATTTACATTGCGGTGCGTGTGTGGGGGTACATGTGCCAGGCGTGCATGCATACATTGGTGTTTGTGTGTCTTGCGATTCATATTTGAGTATGTGTGTGTAAATGTGTGTATTTATGGCTGCGTGGTATGTGCTTGCAGGTGTGTGTTGTGTATTTGAGGCATATGTATTTACCCGTGCATCTATTTGTGTCTGTGGTGGTGAATATGCATATCAAGGAGGGCATTTGTGGGTTTGTACTTGTGGTGTGCACAAGTGGATGTGTAAAACTGTGAGGTCTGTAATCGTGCATGTGTAGGAGTGTGCTGAGGGTTTCAGGTGTGGGGGGGGCTCTCTTCCCCCCCATCTCCCCTCATCTGGGTGACCTTCCTCCAGCTGAGGACTGTGCCCAGGCTAGCTCTTGCCCCCTCTGCAGACCTGTGGCTGCTCTGGTCATTGGCTTGCCCCATCTTGGGGCGTGTGGGCAGCAGGAGCCAGGGCGGATAGGTGAACCTGGGTCCAGGGCTCGCATGCCACCCCCTCCCCTTCTGGCCTCCTCCCCTCCCCACAGCAGGAGCAGCAGCGGGAAAGGTTGGCGGAGGGGGGCTATTTTGGGAGCGTCTCCTTAGCAACAGCTGCCACGGCCGTCTGTGGCGGTTTTTCTATAGGTGCTAAAATATTCCACCCTGGTGACTACTGAGTGCTGGGGGGTGGGCGAGGGTGGGAGTGGAGGGCGGGAGAGACCCCTGCAATCCTCCATTCCCAGGGCATAGCCTGCTGGGATGGGTCTTGGCCCTCTGGGCTCCCCTTATCCCTTTCCCCACCATCCATCCTCACCCCTCAGGGCTGCTGGGACTTCAGAGTTCCGAGGCTGGCCAGCTGTGTCCTGGTCTGATTCCTAATCTAAGCAGCTGGGCTGCCTCTGTTTGCCCCATCTGTAGAATGGGCTGGCCAGACTTTCAGGAACTCTCTAAGTCCCAAACCCCTGGACTCTGTGACTCTGGCATCTGGAAGTGGCCCCTGGTGGCCCACCTCCCCCACTCCTCTCCCAGCTTGGCCCAGGCCCTCCCACCTGCAGTCCTCCGGGCCTTCTGTGCCTGCTCTCAAGGCCTCTATGGGACCAGGGAGGCCTGACTGGTCTCCTCGAGTGAGCCAGTTCACGAGTGCTCTGCTGGCCTCAAACGACCTCTCCCCAGAAACTAGGAATGGATTCCAAATGTGGCTGAGACATTTGCTTACTCCCTGAGTGACCATGGGCAAGGCACTTCCTCTCTCTGTGTCTCAGGTCGGTTTCCTCACCTGTGAATGAGGGATAGTCCTAGAGGCTCCCTCATGAAGACACTGGGAGGATCAGCTCTGAGAATGGAAAATGGGCCAAGAAGCTTTGGCAAAATGTTCAGTTGGATGAACGTTTTACCATCACTACCCATCAAACTTCAGAGCAAGTCTTGCCCTTCCACAGAGTTGTCCCTGGCCATGTACCAACATGGCCCATGCCTCAGTTTCCCCATGGGTAACAAGCGCCTGCATCATAGAGTTCTGCTAAGGTTAAATGAGACAATGCCTGTGCAAGCCTAGAATAGTGCTGGGCTAATGGTATCACCCCCAGGGGTGCCTGCTCCCTTCACTCTTTCCAGGGGGCGCTTTGGTGTTGGATGACCACAAAGCCTACTTGCCTTTTGGGGACCCAGTCCAGACTGTCCCGTTACAGATGAGGCTCCTGAGGTCCAGAGAGGATAAGCAACTTGCCCAGGGTCGCCCAGGTTCTGACAGCCAAACCTCTACCCGCTGCCCCTGTGAGCCCTTGCACACCTGTCTCACATCCCTCCTTGCCTCCACCTCCCCACCCCTGCCCTTCTCAAATATGGGCTGGACAATAGGGAATTCCGCCCCTAAGCTCCCATCATCTCAACCATGGGGCTATTATCCTATGACACAATAGGCTGTCATACAGATGAGGACACTGAGGCACGGAGACAAGTGAGAAGTGAGCTGTCCAGAGTCACATCAGGCTTGGGGCAGAGCGGGGGGGGGGGGGCAGGTGAAGGGACTCTTTCCTGGGGTTCCTGAACCTCTCTCTGGCCAGAGCTGCCCTTTCTGCCTCTTCCCACCACCTCCCAGTCACTCCCAGCCTCCACCAGACCCTCCTTGCAGGAGGGTCCCAGGCTACAGCCCCAGGATGAGGGGAACATTACCAAATGTTTCCTCTCAGGCCTATGATGTCACAGCCACCAGGCTTCCCCCTTCCATCTTCCAGAAGTCCCTGTCCCTGAGCTCCTACCTTTCCCTTGAACTTGTGCCCAGTGACCCAGCATGAGGACTGACCCCACAGGAGCAGAGGCTCTAGGTCTACAGACCCCTCAGTCTCCATTCCCCGCCCCCTTTGCCCCTCCTTCCTTGCCCTGCACCCCACATTTCCAGGGCAGCCAGCAGGCAGACCACGGGTCATTTGCTTCTCCTGCACCCTCCCAATTTCCACGGAAAGTTGTGACAGTGACCAGGCACTTACCTGCCACAGACGAGGATTCAGATTGCCTAAGTTCATGCGCATCAAAGATTCATGTGAAGGAACACAGTCCTGGCTGCCTGCCTGTGAGGACACCGCAGAGTTAATGCGGGAGACTGGCATGGAATGGGTCATCTGCTATGGGGCTCCCCGCGCGTGATTGAAGGGAGAACTGAGAAAGGATGGTCAGGTTATTGACTGCCTACTGTGGGCTGTGCATTTCTTGTGCATCTATCTCTCCTAATCTGTCCCTGTGATGGGGAGGGACTGTTAGGGACCCCATTTTGCAAACAGGTTGGATAAGAACTTGGAGTATGAGGGCCAGATGAATGAATGAGTGGGTAATGAATGACTTCTGCTGGGGGCATCAGGAGGCCGCCCCAGGGGCTGGGAGAGCACTAGGAATTCTCTGGGCAGAGGAGGAGGAAGGGCACTTCAGGCAGGAAGAACAGCACCGGCAAAGGCAGAGAGGTGTGGAAGCATCTGGTATGTTCTGGAATCTGTGGGAATCAGGGTGTATGTGTGGGTATATAGGGTGCTGGATGAGGTGGGGCCTGACTGTACATCATGCTGAGGAGTTGGGACTGGATCCCAACTGGAGGTGGGGAGGATCCACGGGGAAGGGAGACAGTCATGGTGGTTAATGCACTGGACACATGCTCGGGGACCCGCTGGGAGAAAAAGCTGGAGGTTTCATCTTCAAAAAATTCTCAATCCGGCTTTGGGGTGCCTTAGTCTCTCCTGAGACTAGCCACAGATGGGCAGGATACCAGGGAAGTTCTTCTGGCTGTCTAGCTATAGGTGTTTTCTCATCCTCCATCCTAGTGAAGGAGCACTTTCCCTCCTCAGAGAGTCGGGGTGAGGTGGCAGGGTGGCCAGGGAGGCGGCTCGCTGTCCTTGGGGGGGCTCTGAGGTGGTGAAGTCAGCTCCCCACAGCCCAGAGCGCGCAGCCCAGACCTGGAGCTCACTCAGACCGGGATCCTCCCCTGTAAAGACAGTCTAGAGTAATGCGGCTGCAGAGAGTAAGAGTCTGGGGTTTGGTCCAGCTCCGCCACCTCCGGGTGACCTTGGACAAGCTCACGACCCTCTCTGGCACTCAGTCTCTCAGTCTGTAAAATGAGGCGGTGCTGTCTAGGTGACTGTGAGGGTGCCCTGCAGCCATGCACGCCAGCCCCCGGCTCCCGGAGCACAGTACGTGGGGTCATTAAGTGCCGGTACTTCAGGAGGGGAAGGGGACCGCGGAGCAAAGTGGCCCGGAGCCTCGGAACCCAGGACAGACCCTCTCCCACGCACCCCCTTCCCGGCCGGGAGGAACCCTACCGACCTGCCCCCGGGGGTTGCAAAACCCGGGAGCGGATCCTCGGAATGGGTTCTGGGAGGAGCGCTCCCGGAGGGAGGAGGAAAACCCGGGCAGGATCCGGGGCAGGAGCGGGGCCCCACGGCCCCTCGGCCCCCAGCCCTGCCCCGCGCGGCCGGCGGGCCCCGGGGGTTTGAAGCCCCGCTGCGCCGCGGGGAAGGAGCCGGGCCGGGCCCCGCGGGCCGCCCGGGGCCCGGGGCTCGGGGGCCGGGGGGGGGCGCGCGGCCTCCGCACTGGGGCGCGGGTCACGTGTGAGGAGGGGCGAAAGTCTCGCAAAGCGGGGCGGCGTGCCGCGAGTTGGGAGTTCTCGGCGCGCCGCGGGCGGCGGGAGCTCGGGCTCCCGGGCGAGCCGGGGACGCGGCGGAGGCGCGGGCCTGGGTCCGAGACAGCGGGGGCCGCACCGAGAGTGGGAGGGAGGGAGAGACACGGAGAAGGACAGACGGCGCCCGGGAGGAGGACAGAGAGACGCGCAGGGGAGACCGAGACAGGGCAGAGGCGGAGGGAGGCAGGGGAGGTTCTGGGAGGGCGGCGGGCAGCAGACCGAGCCCCCGCCGGGAGACACGGGAGGCGGGCTCGGGGACCGAGGGGCGGACGGACAGACGCACGGAGACCCAGGGGCAGCCCGGCGGGCGGCGGCGGGTCCCGGGCCGGGCGGCCGAGGGCTTCCCGGGGCCGGGGCGGGGAGCGGGGAGCGGGGAGCGGGGAGCGGGGAGCGGAGCGCGGGGAGCGGAGCGCGGGGAGCGGAGCGCGGGGCGGGGGACGGCGCGGAGAGACAGCGCGACGGCAGCGGGGGGGCGGCGGAGGGCCGGCGGCTGCGGCGGGGGCGGGGGGCGCGAGCGCGGGCGGCCGAGGCCATGGGCCCCCGGATCCCCGCGCCCTGAGCCGGGCCCGGCCCGACGATGCTGACGCCCAGGCGGCGCCGGGGGCGCGGCGCGGGGCAGCGCTGAAAGTTGAGCGGCCCGCGGGGAGCGGCGCGGGACGGCCCCGAGGCGCGGAGACCCGGACACCGACGGACAGACCCACCGGCAGCCGGGGAGGGGGGCGGGGCCGGCCCGCCGAGTGCGCGGGGAGGGGGCGCCGGGACTCCCCTCTCCCCGCCCGGGACGCCGCCCGCCCGC
The DNA here is from genome assembly GCF_018345385.1 of Vulpes lagopus. Lineage (NCBI taxonomy): Eukaryota > Metazoa > Chordata > Mammalia > Carnivora > Canidae > Vulpes > Vulpes lagopus. The sequence goes on from NC_054828.1 coordinate 10,167,032, forward strand.
CCGCGCCGTGGGATGTAGAGCCCGCTCGCCGCCTTCTGGACCTTCGTCGGACCCTCCGCCCCGCGGTAAGCCGGGCGCACGCCCACCGCCGGCGCTGTCCGTCTGTCTGTCCAGCCGCGTGCGTGTCTGTCTGTCCCGCCCGGGGTGGGGGGGGGCATGGGCCCCGCCCGCCCAGCACCTTATCCCTGCGGGTCTCGGCTGCGGCTGCGGGGCCCGCGTTCAGCGCGGTCCAGTGACTCCTAGGGAGCTGGCAAGGGCTGTCGCTCTGTCCGTCGGACCGTCGGTCCGTCGGCAGCGTGAAGGTCTGGGTTGTGGCCAGAAAGGTGGAGAGGGGTGGGTGGAAGAGGTCTTGACCTCCTGCCCCGGCCTCGACCTTTCCCTGCCTCCACCCACCCCCAGTTGTCAGCTTGTTCTGAGGAGCTTCAAGGCAGGTGACTCCTGGCAAACGTGTGTGTGTGTGTGTGTGTGTGTGTGTGTGTGTGTGTAGGGGTCCCCTTTCCACTTCCCCAGCTGCAACCTGTTTGCAAATAGCCCTCTGATCTCACAGAAAATAACATCCCACTTCTCATGTTTGAGCACCTACTTTGGGCCAGGTGACCCCCAAGGAGGGTGGACAGGGATCCAGCAAAGAAGGTATTTCATATTCATAGTGGAGAGAGGCACAGACTGCTCTTCTGTCCCTACAGGAGAACCCCAAGGGAAGAGAGATCTGAATGAGCCCCTGAACAGGGAAACTTCTCTGGCTCTCCAACCAGCGTCAACATCACACTTCTGCCTCCACCGAGGCTCTAAGATGGGGAGAGAATGCAGGGAGATGGTAGGTGGGAGTGTGGTGGAGAGAGGGCAGCCTGGCTAAGTTGGCAAGCCAGGGCCTCAAGACCAGCAGGATGCTGAGCAGCAGGTTGAGGGAATGGAGGAGCTGAGGAATGGAGGTCCCAGGGCCACGCATGTGAGACCCAGGGAGGAGCCAGACCCGTGTGCATGTGTGTGTGTGTGTGTGTGTGTGTGTGTGTGTGTGAAATGCCTGTTCTGCTTCTCCCCACATCCAGTCCTGTGACCTCCAGGGCTTCCGGAGTTTGGGGAGCTATTGTCAGGACTTTTTGGGCCCTGAGAGCCACAATGTGGCCCTGCCTTGGCCTGGGAGGAGAGGAACAAAAGACGGAGGAGAGCAGTGGGATAAGGTCTGGGTTGCAACATGGCAGGAGCAAAGGCTGTTGGCCATTGAGCTGACCCGTATCCAAGTTGGAGCCGGGAGGGCTGAGCCTAGAACATTCGACTGTTCTCCACAAGGAGGAGGGCTCTTTCTGGGGCTTTCCACACTGGGAAGTGGGCTTCACATACCCTATATTCAGGCTCCTGGAAATCAGCTCACCGGCTGAGGGGCCAGCATCCGGAGCAAGTTACCCTCCTCCATGACCCTCAACTTCCGTATCTGTGGAATGAGGACACAGCTCTCTGCCCCACTGACCTCCAAGGGCTCAAATGAGCTGGGGGCTGTTCACAGGCTGGGGACGGTGCTGGGCAGATGGCAGTAAGGACTCATTTTACCTTTGGGAAGGTGTACAGCTAATGGGGAGAGAGGATGTGGCCTCAAATAGAGGATTGACCAAGGAAGGGTCCAGGAATTAGAGGGGGATCTGGGGTTTGGGAGCAATTCCTCGGGAACCTTTGGTTACCCTTGAAAAGGAAGCTCCTCTCCCAGAAAAAAGCCTCTGGAGTGAGTGGGAACAGTCAGAGCTGGCCTTGAGTATCTGCTGGGTGACCTTGGGCTGCTGGCTTGACCTTTCTGGACCTCAGTGTCTTCGACTGGAGAATGGGGATGTCGGTACTGACTTCACTGGGTTGCCAAGCGATTTACAGACTATGTCACGTCTCTGAAAGCAGCTTGCAAAAGCCTGGAGCGTAGTAGGTTCTTAGACATTTGCAGAACACAGAATGAAGTGGCTCTAGGAGATGCTGTGGAAAGATTTCTTAGCTTAGGATAAGAGGGAAGGGGAGGAGGAACAGTGTAGGCTTATAGGGCGGGTTGGTTCTTAATGTGGATCTGGGGGAGGCGGGGGCGAGTGCTGAGGGGGGTGTGAGGAGGAGGGGGCCCCTCTGCGGGGACCACTGAGTCACGAGGACATATAAGCAACATGACAACCAGCAACATGGTAACCAAGAGACTAGTGGCGGTGGGAAACGGAGCTGGAGCGGTGTGTTGGGGGGGCAGGACTGGCAGTCCTGGGGCTGGAGGGTTCGGGAAAGAGCCAGGCTGGACTCTCAGAGTGAGGAGGAGACCCCGAGGCCAGGTGGGCTGGGGCGGAGGGGTCCAGGGTAGAAGGAAAGGAGGTGACTCTGGGGTCTGCCGGGCAGGGGGGCTTCTCCAGCACCTCCCCAGGCTCCTCGCTCCTCTCCTCCACATCTCCACTTTTCATGCCTCTCCCCCTAGGATGCCAAATTTGGCTCACGCAATCTGTCGTCTCTCTTCTGAGATTGGCACCGGGACCAAAGCCGAGTGCATTACATGCATTACATCACCGCCGCTCCCCCTGCACGAGGAGAGGGAGGGACAGAGGGCCGGGGGGCAAGCGGCCAACCCTCAACTTTCATTCCTGTCTTCCTGCTCACTCTTGCCGCCTCAGTCCCAGGCGTTGGGGGCTTCCGGGGAGCAGCCGAGCTGGGCCTGGAGGCAGGACAGGGGCCAATCTTGGAGAGATCCCAGGGCCAGGGCAGGAGGTCAGATCATGTCGCTGTTCCCCTGGCTAGGTGGTACCTGGGAGACGGGGAGCTTCGGTTCAGTACAATTTGTCATTGCTTTGCTGGGTGACCTTGGGCAGATCCCCCCATCCCCTGCCCTGTGCAGTGTCTACGTCTGTGTGGAGAACAGTTGGCCACTCAAGATCTTGGTGAGTCTCCTGGAAAAAGATGCCCTTGAGCCCTGCTGCTTTCCTGGGCACAGACTGAGGAGTCCGGAATTTTGAGTGGCTTTCTGTGACTTTCAGCAAGTGCCTCTACCTCTTTGTGCCTCCATCTCCTCACCTGTCCAGTGGGAACGATAGAACCCTCAAAGGCACAGCATGTGACAGAGATAGTAGACGTAAAAGCTGAGAGACAGGGGAAGAGCCAGGGTCTCTGGCCCTGAAACCACGGAGCCCCGGGGGCCCAGAGGCTCCTTGCGTGCTGGGCGGCGGGGGCGGGGGGCGAGGAGGCAGTGGAACAGTGTCTCAGTACAGACAGGAAGGTCGGAGCTTAAGTCGCTGGTCTGATGTTTTACAATAGTGGAAACCAAGGCCCAGAGGGAGAAGTGGACTCCCACTTCAAGGTCACAGTGGTGGTTTGGCGGTAGACGAAGTAGAGCTGGGGCCTGAACCCAGGGCCCTGGTTCCCAGCCCTGTGTGGAAGTGAGTAGGCAGGCAGGCACACGCACACCCTGTGCACCTAGGAGTACGGAAGGCCCGGTTCTCGCTTTGGCCTCCTCTCTTCTCCCTTCCTGCTCCCTGGTTCCCTTCAGCTCCGTGAACGTTAATCTCATCTTTCATTTGGTCTACACTGAAGAGCTCCCTTTCAGGCTCATTTTGAAGCAAGTTTTAAGCAGTCCCAGGCAGGGAGAGGCTAGATTTGGGGTTAAGCTAGAAGATGATGGCCCCTTCTAGAAGATTCCCAGAGCTAGAGGTGGAGAAAGATGGGGAGCCTCTGTGGATGTTTTGTGAAATAGTGAGCTTCTCGTTCCCAGAGCTATTTAAGCAGAAACAGATGAGTACCTGCCAAGAATCCTGTCCCCGTGAGTCCTGCCTTATGGGTGAGGGAGAATGACATCCCCACGTCCCAAATCCCAGTGGCACCTGGAGGTGCCCTGGCTGTGTAGCCTTTCATATCTCAGGAGAGACTGGGGAGCAGCACCCAGCTTCCCAGCAAAGAAACTTACATTGTCAGGCCAGGAATTGGGTTAGGAGTTTTTGCAAATGGCTTTCTCTTGTAATCCTCCTCACAACCCTGCAATGTCGATGTGGTGTCCCTGTGTTACAGATGGGGGAGCCACGGCTCAGAGAGTCTATGTGATTTGCCCAAGGTCACGCAGCAGGAAAGTGGATGAGTCTGGATTGGAGTCCGGGCCAGTCTGATTCTCGGGGGCAGTCCCTGGGACTTCCTTGAGAAAAGAATGGAAAAAGTCCCTCCCCTGGGCTGGGGTTTGGCAGGAGATGATGTGTCGCCCCCACAGCATGACACCCCCTCAAGGATCCTCTGGGGGCTCCATTCTGAAGACATGGGTATAGACGTGCACCCAAGGAAGAACTGCCTTTACAAATGGGAAGACTAAGGCACAGAAACAGAGAATGTCCTGCTCAAAGGTGCCCAGCGAGTCAGATTTGGGTCAGGAGCCTCGTTCCCTGCACTGGTGGGTCAGGAGGGTCCTTCGGGCCCATGATTGTGTGAGGTCTGGGATTGGAGGTGCCAACTGCTCCAGGGTTTGGCAGAGCTGAGAGAGTGCTGGCTCAAGGCTAGGGCTGTGGGTCCGGGTAGGGGAGTTGGCCTGGGGAATGTGAAGGGAGCCGGAAGAGACACCAGCAGGGGTGGCAGGTCCGCTTCTGTCCTCCCTGGTCCTGCCCCAGGGCCACCCACGGATGTCAGTGCCATACACCCTGGGAGGTCCTGCGATCCTGTGGGTGGGACCTGCCTGGCAAGAGAGGAGGAGCTTGGCGCCAGCAGCCTTGGGTGTGGCTCCCAGTGCGACCTTAGGTCAGCTCCCCACCCTCTCTGAGCTTGATGTGCTGGTCTGTGTGACCAATGATCTATTTCCACAGCGTCACTGCCGCTGGGCTGTCATCTTAAAGTGCTCCTCCCGTGCCCACGAGGACCCTGGGCCCTGGGCATGGGGCGGGCAGGAATCTTGGAGGTTGGCATAACCTTTAAGCCTTCTGGGCGACTCAGCCTTCCTTGGGGTGTGGGGGGAATCTCCGGGCGCAGCCCTTCTTCTCCTTTTCATCTTTATTTTTCTCCTGCTCCCTCTTCCCCTCGCTACGTGGGCTGATCGCTGCTCAAACTTTTAATTCAGATGGTAATTGAAATAATAATACGGGCTGAGGCCCCTCTGCTTGTGACGCTGCAGCTGGTGGAGCTCAGCTATGAATAGACCTTGAGTCACACACGCACGCGCGCTCCTGTCGGCGCGCACCCGGGGCTCACGGGGTGGTGGGTGGGGTGCAGCTTGGGGGGCAGGGTGGGCTCACGCTCCAGCAGCCTCTGGGTCTTGGCCCCTCGCTCTCCAAGGCCAGGGATGCTTCTGCCCCTGCGGCCCACTCTCTGGTCCCTGGGCTGTGATGAAGCTGCAGAGACTTGGGACAGCCCGGCTCTGTTTACAGCAGGGGACACTGAGGCCCAGCAAGGGGGAGTGGCTGGCGGGACAAAATAGAAAGTGACTGGGCCGAAGATTGAGCGGGTGGGTTTTGCTTGATTCTGAGACCACGGTTCGGTTCGTTCTAGGACATGCAGGTGGGTGAATGGGGCAGGGGAGTGCTGGGGTGTGACCCTACCCCCCTTTTGTCTCCCCTCTCCCTGCCCCCCCCCCCCAGTCCTCCCTGCAAGCTCTCTTGCACTCTAGCACACACTCACACAACTCTCTCGCACGCTCCCTCATGTGCAGCACACTCAGACGCCCCACCTGGCCGCTTGGAGAGGTGGTGCTGTCGCTGGGGGAGGGGGGGAGCTGGGCTGACAGGGAGGTTTTCTTGGGGGTCCTGCTGCAGGAAGGGGGACAAGCTCCCATGTGCCAGGCTCTAGGCAGGCTTTGTATTCATGGTTTTATTTAAGCCTCCTTGCCACCCTGTGAGGGCCATCACTCTCACTTTCCAATTGAGGAAACTGAGGCTCAGCTAGCAGCCAGAGTTTACCCCAAGGTCCAGCGGGTAGAAACAGCCATATACCTCTGTCCTGCTGGGATACTCCCAGTTCCAGCCATTCTGGGACCCTCTGTTTGGCTTGCTGAAAGAGGAAACGTGTGTCCCTTGCAGTTTGGGGCTCCCCTTTATCTGTGCCAGTTCCCCCATTCCTCCCTGTGACCACCTGGGCCACAGTTATTGGCTAGCTCTAGTGCCAGCGGCCAGAACATCTGGTTTTGGTGGACAGGGGGTGGTGAGGTGTCCATGAGGGGCACTGGCAGCTCAAGGAGAGAGGCCACCAAGGCTCCTTAGTGTTCTGGGCCCCAGCTGAGCGGTGCAGGGAGAAGGTGTGGGCAAGGTCCCCTAGGCACTGGGAGCTTTGGTCTCCGCCTCCTCAGGTGGACTCAATGGCCTCTGGAAGGGCAGAGGGGAGTTGGGGCTGGACAGGGGGCATGCACTTGAGCAGAGGCACCTCTGGGCCTGAGAAGTTGCAGAAAACTCTCCCCGGCATTTTCTTATGGCTCCATATTATCCTGTACTGGCCCATACTCTGTTGGGACGTGGAGCATCTGAGCCCAGAGACCACAGTGAATTGCCCAAGGTCACACAGCAATGGTGGCAAGAGGTGGAGCTAGACTGGCCCTCTTGACTCCTCAGCCTCCCAGCCCCGGGACTGTCAACACCCACCTCTCTCTCTCTCTCTCTCTCTCTCTTTCTCTCTCTCTCTCTCTCTTCCTCTTTCTCAGATGCTCCCTATCTTGGGGGGCTACAGGAGGGAGGGAGAACTGGGTCTCCTCCAGCCTCTCTCTGAGCCAATCCTAGACTGGAGGGAGGGAAAAGGACAGCAGCCCCCCGGTCACAGCTGGTGCAGCTGCCCAAGTCATCTAGGCCTGGGATTGAATTCCGGCTGCACTCCCCTCACTTAGCCCTTGTGACCTTGACTGGATATTTGTCTCCCTGAAAACCTCTCTGCTCCTCTGTGACACAGGGACAACCTGTGGCAATGGGGGGAGGTACTTGGCTTTTCCCTTTTGTTGCCCTGTCTGCTGTCAGAGCACCCCCCAGGTCAACCTAGGCTGCAAGACGGGAGGGGAGCCGAGCTAGGCCAGGAAGGAGGGGGTAGGTGACTGGAGGGATTGATCCCATTTTACTGACCCAGGCGAAGCCTCTCCCCTACCCCACCCTGCAGCTTCCCTCCCAGCCTCTACCCCAGACTCCCATTGTGGGCCTGAGAAGAAGTCCAAGCCCTCTGCCCTGTGACAAAGTGCCACTCAGCCCAGGGAATGGATGGAACAGGGGCCAGCAATTTGGAAACTCCATGGGACCATATACGGACAGTGGCAGGTACAGAGCTGGAGGTGCCCTGGCTGTGGGCAACAGGGTGCAAGAGGGCAGAAGGAGCTCAGCCACCCTGACACATGGGCATCAGAGCCCCCAAACCCCTCTTCACAGGGAGCTTGCTATCTCCTGGGGCAACCCCACTGTGTCTGGAAGGTTCTGCTAAGGGATATGGGCCTCCCACTTTGGCTTTTGCTCTGAGGGAACCAGCCTCTTCCCTACAGGAGGGATGGCTGGCTGCCCCCTGCTCCCCCAAGGTTTCTCTCCTCTGGCTGCAGTAGTTCTAGCTGAGCCATGTGGATGGGAAACAGATCTGGGTTCAAGTCCAACTCCACCCCTGAGAGGCTGTGTGGCCTTGGGCAGTCTATTCACCTCTCTGAGCCTCCATCCCTTGACCTGTGGGGTGGGCTTGTTTCACCGCCTCTGTGGGTTGCTGGAAAGATCCATGTACTTTGAGTGTAACGTGGCCCATCGTTGACATGAGCCGCTATGTGGCCCGACCAGTCAGTGGCGACTGGTGGCGGTGGCCAGGCCCCAGCCCCCGCACTCACTGGCCATCACCTTCAGATATCTCTTCTCTAGTTATCTTGTGTGTCAGCGCCCAAACTCTCTGCTGAGCCCTCCAGACCTGCTCGGGTGGGGGTAGGGCTGGCTGAGCACCAGCGCCAGGACGTGCAGCTGCAGATCCTCAGGCCACCTGACCTTGGAAAGAGCCTCTCTGGCTGCGTTTCAGAGCCATCCCCCAGACACTGGGCAAGTGCTGGGCAACAGGGAGGAGAAGGAATCAGGTGGGGCAGAGAGCGGGCATGACCTCATGCTGGAGCTGGCCTGGGTCCCTGGGGTGACAGACCATGAGATAGGAGAGCAGACTGCCAGCTGTGGGAGGGAGTTACGGTTATCAGCTGTATTAATAGCGCACAGCAAAGCCTCACTCCACACACTCTGGTGGGCTGCCTGAGGAGGGGTGAGCTCCCTGTCATGGGAGGTATGCAAGCAGCTGCTGAATAACATCTGTTAGGGGGACAGCGGCAGGTTCTAGTATAGGACCAGAGGAAGGAATTAGACCCAGAACCCGGAGTCCTTACTGTCTGGGCCACGAGGCAGAGGTCCCGTGACCCTAAGGGTCTAACAGACTGTTCCAAGTAGTCCCTCATGAACTCCAACAACTCTCCCCACAGCTGTGCCCTCCAAAAGCCCATGCCCCTGGCATGGGCAGTCTTAGCTTCCAGACAGGCCCTGGAGGCTTGTGCCCACCCAGGGACACTGGAAAAGAACATAAACAAGCCCTAGATCCCATCTCAGCCAGGTCAGGGCTCCTGAGCCCCCGGCAGTGCAGGTCAGTGCTCTTCAGATTACATGCAGGTCCTGATCCATCAGTGGTCGTGAAACTGATTTAGTGAGCTCACTACTTGATTTTTTTAATGACACAGAAACTTTCAAGTGCTTTGTATGCAGTGAGGGCATTATTTTGTAACACTCTCGTTATAGGTCTTAAAATATATATGTTGTATAATGAATAGCAACGTATAGTGTGTTTGTTTTTAACCTGGGTGTCGGTCAGAAAGTCGGTCAGAAAGCCACTGCCCTGTATGGAAATCCTGGCGGCAGCACTGACAGAGGCTCAGGTGTGCAGATTCCTTTTTTTCCAGGATGCTCAGTCCCTAAGGATATAAGTGCCGACAATTCCAGGGTGCCACTATTCTGTCCTTAGACCTCCTTGCCGCGGCCCCGCAGCCCACTTACCTCAGAGCTCTGGAGCCCCAAAGCCAGCCCAGGGCCCACTCTGCCCAGCCCAGCCCTGGCCCAACCTCGCTCCCTCGTCCCACTCCCGGCTTGCCCCACATCTTCCCCAGGACCCCTCTAGAAGCCCTCTGCCCTTGCAGACCCTTCATGTTTCCACGCGGAGCTCAGCAAGGCAGGCTTGTGCTTACTCACTCCTCTTCCCCCAGCACATGGTAGGTGCTCAATAAACATTCATTCATTCCACGGTGATTTATAGAGCAACCCCCGAGGAAGGCACCGAGCTGTGGCGCAGACACACCAGGCAGGAGGGCAGATGCCACTCCAGCTCAGCATAGGCTTAGGGTGACGAATGAATGAATGAATGAGTGGAGTCCCAGAGTCTCTGGCCTTAGGAGCCAGCGGGGCTGAGGGCCAGAATGGTAAACACGCAGCCCTCTGCAGGGTATAGCAGGCATCCCGACAGGAACAGTCGCTCAGGTCTGTGGATGAGCAGGAATGTGGGGTGGAAGCAGAGGTGAGTGTTCCTACCACGGCCTCCGGCCCTTCTGAGAGCTGCCTGCCGCCCCCAGCATCCCCGCCCACCCTCCGGTCCTTGGAGCTTCTTTTAGGGGCCTAGAGCCCTTGGTGTGAATCAGGGACACCCAGCTCGCTCCCCCAGGGGACTCTTGGGGGACACCTTCAGAGAAGCTCTGCGGGCGAGTGCCACCGAGGCCTGAGGCTGCTGCTATCCTGCAGTCACTGCCACCCCACAGGACTCAGGCCAGGGCAGGCTTCCTTCTGGTCTCCACTCAGGGGCCGCCTCCGCCGGGAGGTTCTCCCTGACTGCGGTGCCAGAAATAGCTCCTCCTTGGTCACATTCTGTCATAGCCCCTGTTAGGTCCTTCCCGGGGATTATGACAAGCCGAAATTATCTTGTTTCTTTGTCACTCATTGGATGCTTGCTAAGGGTCCACTGTGTGCCAGGCCCTGGGGCCCCGGGGGTGAAGCGGAGTTTCAAGATCCCTGCACTGAAGCCGATAGCAAATGAAATGGGTTTGGAGCGGATACAGGCCGCAAGGATCAGGACACAGGCAGCGAGCAAGGGGGAGGGGGCGGAGGGGGGAGGCTCTGGGAGGAGGCAGCCTCTGACTCAGACCTGAAGGGTGGCAAGGTGCGAGCAGAAGCAGCGGAGGGACAACGTGGGACCCCAGCCTGTGTGGAGGTGGGATGGCAGGGGGAGAGGCCGTGGAGTCAGGCAGTGGTGATGCTGGGAGCAGGGGGCGCTCTGCAGGCTGCGTGGACACGTCCCACTGCTATGGGGATGGCTGGCTCTGGGAGGCCTGGAGGGTGATGTGCAGGTGTTAGTTAAGGAACCCCCCCCCAAAAAAAAAGGACCCCCTGGGAGGTCGCAGACTGTGATGGGGAAGGCAGGAGGGGGGCCACTGATCTGTCTTGGCGATGCTGGGTTTGCCCTGCCCCTCAGATGGTTAGCAGACGCCCAGTCCTCCCGCAGCTGCTCCGGAGGACAATTGGGGCGGTCAGGGTCCGTGGTATCTTCGGCCAGGCCAGCCTGGGCCCTGCCAGCCATATAGAGGCTGTAGGCCGAGAGTGGCCGTCGGGATTGGGGTCCCCAGGGCCAGCAGGACCCAAGGACCAAGGCAGGGGTGAGAAGTCAGGGTGCCCTTCAGGGCTGCTGAGCCCAGGAGAGGAGCCCCGGAGGGGGCTGTGGAGAGAGTGGGGGAGGACGCTAAGCCATCCCCTTCAAGAAGCGCTTCTGCCCTTTACAGTTTATAAACTCTTACCGTCCACCGCCGCTGCTCATCTTCCCAGCATGCCGACGCAGTGGGCGTTATTCCTCCCTGTCTTATGGATGTGACTCAGAGAAGTTAAGGCGTCTTCCCATGGCCACACAGCACAGAAGTCAACCATTCTCAGGTTTTCTGGGATCACAGGCCCTTTTGAGGAGGACCTGATGAATGCTCTGTAAGCCTCAGAAAAATACACATATGTATGCACTAATTTTAAAGCTTTCTATGTGTCTTTTTTTCTGTAGGTAATACATTCATATGGTTCTAAAATTAAAAAGACACAAACAGGAATACAGTGAGAATTCTTCCTCCCACCCCATCCCCAGACACCTGCTTCCCCTCCCCGGAGGCAGCCAGTGTCACCAGTTTCCTGGGTCTCCATCCACAGACAAGCACAGACAAGCAAATATGTGTGTCTATAAATTTCTTTCCTTTTTTACACAACTGGCAGATACTATACTCAATGTTCATCACTGTTGCCTTTTTTTTTGGCTTAAAAACACATCTTGAAGACCCACATTGCTCCTTCTGGGGCTCTTTTCCCCACCGGCTGTGTGAGATGTCGTTCGTGGATGGGCATCAGGCTGCTCCCAGGCCAGGCTGGGCAGACAAGGGGCCTGGCTTGTGACTCATGTGTGACTATCTGCAGGCTGAGGCCCCAGGAGGGCACCCAAGTGTCACAGGCAGTCCCATGGCTCCCGAAGCCACCCAGGGCCTCACAGGGCAAGGCAGAAAGTAAGCCTGGGACATGGCTCAGACATCCCCTACTCCTTCCTTTTCCCATACCTCTTCTTAGGTGTGGCCTGTGGGGGCCCATCAGAGAATCCAGGGAAACTGGTACCAGTGTGGGTGGCTCAGGGAGACGCTCTCCCCCGCCCGCCATCAGCCCCAGCTCCTACAGTCTCGTTCACTGAGAGACCAAGGTTGGGGTGGTGATCTCTGCACCTGCCTCCCCTTCCCCTGTTGGGGTGCTTGCCCTGGGCTTGGGCTGTGCTGAGGCCACCTCTGCTCCTGCCCCCTGACCCACCACAGCTTCCGTCCCCAGCACCTTGCCTTCTCCTGCGCAAAAGTCCTCACTTTGCCCTTTGTGGCTGAGAAGGGACAGCATCGCAGTGAAAAGGGGATGTGGGGCCGCTGGCCTCATGTGGTCTGGACTGGCCAGGGCTAACTGGGCAGCTGTGTTAAAACTCCTCTTCTCCTGGCTTCGGTCCTACTGTCCTGCTGCTCTTTCTCCATCGTCCACGTGCAGGAGATGCTCAGCACCTCTCCTCCCCAGCATTCCTGCCCCAGGTGGCTATACCCACTTCCACAACTTAAAACACCGCCACTGGTGGTCAGCATCACATGTCTCTGCCCAGACCTCAGGGTCTGACATGCTGTGGACTTCTCCATCTGAACATCCCATGGCCACCACATGATGGGAACCATCACTCCCTAAATCTGGTCCTCTTTTAGTGTCCCATTGTTACCTGTCCCCAGCACCCCTCCTCCCAACTGCCCCCTGCAACCTGCTGCTACTGCACCCCACATGCTCATCCCTTGGAGCCTGCTTCAAAGCCTCCTGCTTGCAGTGTACCACACCTGGGGCCCCAGCACCTCTCATTCCATGGGTGCACTAGGCTAGGTCAGTAGAGGCCTCAGGATCCACAGGAGCCAAATCGAGGAGGATTTTGTTTTTTTCAAAGTAGGCTTCACGCCCAGCATGGGGCCCAATGTGGGGCTTGAACTCAGGACCCTGAGATCTAGACCTGAGCTGATGTCAAGAGTTGGATGCTTAACCGATTGAGCCCCCCAGGCACCGTGAGGAGGTTTTATTTTATTTTATTTTATTTTATTTTATTTTTTATTGATTTATGATAGTCACACACACACAGAGAGAGAGAGAGAGAGAGAGAGGCAGAGACATAGGCAGAGAGAGAAGCAGGCTCCATGCACCGGGAGCCCGACGTGGGATTCGATCCCGGGTCTCCAGGATCGCGCCCTGGGCCAAAGGCAGGCGCCAAACTGCTGCGCCACCCAGGGATCCCGAGGAGGTTTTATTTCTTAAGCCTGGTACTGAATATACAGGGATTATTGTATTATTCTTTATTCCTATTTGTCTTAAAGATTTCACATGACAATTGAAAAGATCAAACTAGGCAAAACCCAACTGCCTGCCCCCCTGTTTCCTGTGGCCTAGAGGGCGAAATCCATAATCCTTCCCACCCCCTACCTCTGAGGCCTCCTCCTGAGCAAGTTTGCTCTCCATCTTCTTGCTCACATCACTCTCACTAACTGGACTTGCTGCACTTGACATGCAAAACTCCTTCTGGAATGTTCTACACCCCAGCTTTTACACAGACACACAATTCTCCTCACTGACTCGACTCCCAGTCACTACTCAGGGCTCAGTTTAAATGTCACTTTCTCAAAGAGGCTGTAGGGGACCCCTACCAAACCAGAGCCCCGTGTCCTTTCCCTTACATCATGCCAAACTTTTCCTTCAAGCAGCTTACCACAATTTCTGACCGCCCAGCTATGCAGATGCTATTACGTGTACACTGTCTCTCCCCAGCTGATCCGTAAGTTGGGTGAGTCTATAGCCTGGGTCTGACCCGCAGCAAGGGTGCCATGCATAGTAAGTGACCAAGCGACTCTGGAGGAAGATTGAGCAGCAGACCAGGTCCTGAGAAGCCACAGTGAGGCCCTTGGGGATTCAATCCCACCACCAATGAGAGAGCTGAGGCTGTTCTGGAAAAGAGAAGCCTCCAGGGATCTGCTCTCACCTTCTAATCCCTGTGTAGAAGAAGGGCACAGGTGTTTGGGGAACAGTCCCTTTGGTGGGACTGTCGGGCCAAGAGAGGTGGCTCCTATGGGGGTGGTGAGCTCTCTGTCAGGGCAGGGGCCAGGTGCTGGCAATGCAGTAAAGGGCACGTCTGCAGGTTGGAGCAGTGACCCTTAGGTCCTGTGGCTACCAGTTCTTGCCATTTGGCCACGACCAGCAGCCTCTCTGGACATTCTGGGGGAACTTGCTTTCTAAGCCTGTTCACCTGCTGGCTGAGTGGCTGGGAGGGAAAGTTGAGAGCTAGGGTGCAAAGCTGGAAGCATAAGCCAGTCCACCCCACACTGCTCGGGGCCTCTCTGGGAACCCAGAGTCTTTTTTTTTTTTTTTAATTTTTATTTATTTATGATAGTCACAGAGAGAGAGAGAGAGAGGCAGAGACATAGGCAGAGGGAGAAGCAGGCTCCATGCACCGGGAGCCTGATGTGGGATTCGATCCCGGGTCTCCAGGATCGCGCCCTGGGCCAAAGGCAAGCGCCAAACCACTGCGCCACCCAGGGATCCCCCAGAGTCTTCTGTGTGTCTGGCTCTAGAATCAGGGACCATGTCCTGGCTCCAGGTTGCCCTATGACAACTGCCTTATGCCCAGCTTCTCCTTTCCCCAAAGGTCTGATTTGACAGCATGGCACATAGTAGGGCTTGATAAATGTTTACTAAGTGGAAGAAACATGCAACGTGACAGTGTTTCTTCAGGGCAGGAGAGTAGAGTGTCTACTGAACGTGCTCTGGCATTGACTGCCTGCGTCCAAATCCTGCCTCTGCCACTAATAGGCTGTGTGACCTTGGACAAGTTGCTGAACTTCTCTATGCCTTAGTCTTCTGACTTCTAAAGTAGTGATAATAATGGTAACTTCCTCTGAGGTCACGGTGAGCATGGCAAGAATTGATCAGTGTAAAGCACTCGGAAGAGCGCCGGCACAGAGGAAGGACACACTAAATGCTCTGAGTGGATTTTGCAATGTCACACCGGTGGCCAGTGGGGGAGGGCCCGTGGCGGGGAGGGGGGCGCAGTGGGATTTCATGGTCCAGAAAAGTGTGAGGGAGGAACAGGGTTCATTGAGCCCCCACTATGTGGCCTGCATGTCTGTGACAACTGGCAATCTGCATCAGGCCCTCACGACTACCCTGCAAGGTAGGCATTACCATGTTCCTTTGCAAAGGAAGACACTAAGGCTCACAGAGGTTAGGGGATCTGCTGGAGCGAGGCGGGACCCATCCCACTTCTGGCCCAGTCCTGGAATGGGATGTTGTGGCCACTGCCCTCACTCAGCTGCTCCCAGGACCCGTGTTGGAAAACAACCCAGGTGGGGCCATGTGATGGGTGCAGGGCGGGCTCTGGGGAGCTGCCACTGAAAATCAGAGGGAGGAGGAGGGCAAGGAAGGACTGACTGGTCAGCCCTGGGAGTGATTTGTACCACTTAGCAATCACTTACTCTGCGCTTGGGCATGTGATGTGCATGATTCCATTTTTTCCTCATTACAGTTTTATGAGGTAAGGGTTATTGTGAGCCCCACCTAGAGATGATGAGCGTAGGGACCAGAGAGGCTAAGTAATGCGCCCAAGGTCACACAGGCAGAAAGTGGTACAGAGAGTCCAGGGTTGAAGCCTCTGCAGCAGGAAGACCAGGGTTCTTGAGACTCATGAAGACCTGGGGTCTGAGCAGGACAGGGGCCTCCAGAGGGCTGTGGGCAATGTCCCCCATGGCTAGATCCATCTTCAGGTCCCTTTTACTCTTTGAGGAGCACAGCTCAGCTGCAAGGCCTTGAGTCCTTTCTCACCCCCAGGCAAAGCCCTGTGCGTCCGAGCTGAGTGAACACTCACCCAAACCAGGCCCCAGACAGAGTCGGAGGAGTGGCCGGCCCCGGGGTCCTCAGGGGACTGAGGAAGGGAACAATGGTGCTAATTCCTTCCTGGGTGCACTGAGTCAGCCCCTTGGCCCCACCTCATCTCTATTGCCCTGTGTGCGCTCCTTCTGGTAGAGGAAGGGTCAGCCTCCCTGTGCAAGCCCCAGGGGCTTCAGAGATGAAAGGGACTAATCAGACTCAGGAACACCCACCCACAGCTCCTCTGTGCTGGGCGCCTTGTTTCATTACATCTTCCTGCTCTCCTGCCAGGGAGCAAATCTGGTCCCCCATTTTGCAGATGGAGAGAAGGAGCACCTGGCTGGAGCAGTTAGTGGTGAAGCCAGGACTTGACGCTGGGTTTCCCAGACCCCATCCCCCGTCCTGTGTCGCCATCATCATCATCATCATCACCACGACCACCACCACCATCATCTGCATTCCACCTGCAAAGCCCAGTGAAGCCCTCAGCCCGGGGTTTCTGTTCCTACTGGTTATCACACTTGCCTCAACAGGGGTCTGGTGATGTAGGTACTATCGCCATCGTGTCCACTTTGCAGATGAGGAAACTGAGGTCCAAAACTGTCACTAGGAGGTGACAGAGCTGAGATCAAGAGCCACGTCTTGCCACCCAAACACAAGGGTTTCGCCAGTGTGTTCTTTTCCCACAGTTGAGAAGGAGCCGAGTGGTGCAGACAGGCGGTGAGAGCTAAGGGGCTCAGAGGAGACAGGGCTGTGGCTGGCAGTGCAGCCGGGGAAGATTCAGAGACCGGAGGGGCTGGGGCTGGGCCTTGGGGGCTGCGGACAGACATGGGGGGATCTGGATCCGAGTTGAGCAAAGGGAGCCCAAAGCCAGAGGCTGGGGACCAGGGTGAGCCGGGGACCTGGAGCCAACCGGACCTGAGTGGGAGCCGCTTCTGCTGTGTGACCCCCATTTTCATCCCCACTCCCCAACCCCCAGTCTCTGATTTTTCAGCTGAGAAGAGAAATAATAACCCTGTTTGTTGCTGTGGTTGGTGCTTAATAAATACTTGTTAAATAAACAAAGGGTTGCAGTGACGCTTCAGTGAGACAGACCAGGCGGTGCCTGGCAGGGAGCTGACACTTCCAGAGGGTTCCTTCCCCGAGAGCAGCCACAGAGCAGGACAACAGGTTCAGCTGGCCCCAGAGCTGAGCAGTGTGACCTCGGGCAAGTCACTTCACCTCCCCTATTGTCCCATCCAGTGACCATGACATGCATCAAGGCCCTGCAGTCTGGCTTGGTGTCCCTACCTGTGGCCTTCTGCCCCCTTTCCTGCCTTCTAGAAAGCCTGCATGGCCCTGGTCTTAGGAAGGGCTGCTCCTGTGGGCTAGAGGCCAGGGTGACATGCCCCTGCAGCCACTAGTGATTTTCCCATGAGTGGGGCAGGTGCACCCAGGGAGATTTGACCTCACAGCCTGCCAGGGTTGCTGGAGTCCACTGGGGCTGCTGTCACTTTATCAGCTTTTCTTGTATGAAGGGTGTTACGGGCAAGGAGGGGGCATTTGGTGTCACCAAATCAGAAGGAAAACATAGTGACAGGCGTGGGGTCTTTTCCTGTCTCCTCTGGACCCCTGGCAGGCAGGGCCTCCATCCCCACTCAGGGAGGAGCAGGTTAGCAATGGTGCCAGCAAGTTGACAGCCCTGCTGCTCACATTCACTATCTCCTTGAGGCCGGAATGTCCTTGGCTAGCTGCTGCCTCCCTGTGCCACAGCCCTGCTCTTGGCCTCAGTTTCTCTAGTTATCCAGTGAAGTCTGGACTAGGGGCTCCAGATTTTGGACATTTACAGCTCAGTAAAATTAAAGGAAAAAAAGAAAAAACTTGGTAACTGGCACAGCATTGCCAATCCTTCACTTTGCCAAGAAAGGACATTAAGTTTTTAAAGGCAGCCAGCATCTCCCATCCGTACCATTTCCCCAAAGAAAGAATGTTTACCATGAAAGGAGTCTCAGGATGCGCTCAGAATCCCGTATAGTCCCGCAGAGGAAGCTGGCCAGGAAGGGGAAGGTCTCGTCCAAGGTCACCCCGAGAGGCAGTGAGAGGGGCCGGGCCTCCCAGAGCCCCTGCCGGAGGAAGTGTGCCGAAACCGTGTTCTATGTGTTCGTTTCATGGCACACTTGTTGCAAGAGGATGAGACTGGCTCCCTGCCTTCCAGAAAAGTATGGTTTCATTGTAGACATGATCCAGGCACCAGTACAACCAGGGAATGCACTCTCTCCGACAGAATATCTATATTCAGAGGAGGTGATACCCATCTTCTACGGTCTGTGCCCCATCTTTCCACACTTTGCCCTTGAGCCCTTGGGCCTTTGCCAGGAAGCCCCGCGTGACAAACAAGGGAAAGAAATCCTGGCTGTCTCCCGGTGGTTGTCACATGAAAGCACGATGCCAAGCTTCATACTTTTCATTTTCTGGTCGGGCATTGTGTGGGTCAGCCCACGCGCTGAGGGGTGAGCCTCTCATTCCTGCTGAAGGAGCGAGCAGTGACAGGAGTGCTCACTTATTTGGACAGGGCCCCCACCAACCGAGGGTCTTCAGGGGGACAAGCTCCGTGCAGGCTCCTCCGTGGCGGAGGGTGATGGGTTGGGGCGGGGGCAGCTTTCCCAAAGGCCCAGGAGTGAGCATTTGGGACTGTAGCTGAGCAGAGCAATGGGCAGAGGGCCCGGAATATCGCAGGGGCTTGAGAACACCGCTGTGACCAGGAGAGGAGACGCATGGGTGCAGGACAAGCTGCGCCCTGCTGGGCTGAGATGTGAGGCTGGAGGGACTGGGGTGACGGGAAGGGAGGGTTGGGGGTGAGGGTGGAAGCTGGGGTGGAGGGTGTCGGGTGGGGACATGGGGAGCCTCGGGCTCAATTTGGAGCCTGGGGCTGGGCTCATTCTGCCACTTGCCCTCAGGAACGGGAGAAGTAGGCAGTGCTGGTGAGGGAGGACTAGCAGCCCAGAGCATGCGGGGACCATCTCCCTTATGCTCACCCCAGGCTCTCCTGGAGAGCCCCATAAAGAGCCTTCTATGGCATGGGATGAACCCCCCAGGTCAGGGCCAGTCCCTGTGGGCAGACCCCGGGTTCACTGCTGGCCTTGGGTGAGGCCCTCATACTCTCTGGGCCTCAGTGTCATTTGTCAAAGGCCAGGTCACCACACTTTGTCCCTCTGCCTCTCTCCCTGGGGCCTGCGGGGGCCAAGCCGGTAGCCTCTCTTCTCTAGCCCCAGGCCCTATCCCAGGCACTCCAGGGAAGAGGCTCCTCCTTCCAGGAGTACCTTAACTTCCCAGGAGCTCTGGGGTGGGAATGCGGAGCCCCGGCTCAGGGCTGGCCCACCCTGCCTCGTTCGGGGACCCTTAGCAAACCCGTCCCAGGTCTGTGCTTCCTGGGCCTCAGATACAAGCTGAGGGTCTTGAAATTGGTGATCTCTGGTTCCTCCCGGCTCTCATTCCTTCTGTGGGGCTACTGGAGGAATCTGAGACCGTGGGGCAGAGCAGAGAGGGAGATGTTCAGTGAAGGAAGACCTCCCTAAACACCAAAAGGGGCCCCTGACCCCCAATTCCTCAGAGCTACCACCTGGAGCCCTGGCTGTGAGGCCTTGGGCCCAGGGCGGTGGTGGCAGACAGGGTCTGGGACTCCCGGCCAAACTGAGGACCCCTTAAGGGCCAGCACTGCACACCCCTAGTTTGTCTGTTAGATCTTCAGACTGATGGGTCTCACTGGTCCTATTTTCCGGATGAAGAAGCCGAGGCTCACGGCAGCCAAGTGACTTGCCCACGTTACAAGGCGGATGAAGGACTGCAGTACAGGACTCCGGGGCCCAGGGAGCACAAGCCGGGGGAGGAAGGAGCCGGGAGGGGGGAGGGGGAGGTGGGGGGGGCAGGGCTCACCCCCCAGGCCTGGCCCAGGGAGGGAGTCTCTCCCGGGAAGAGGGGAAGAGGCGCAGGCAGGCACCAGGCTGTTGATCTCTAAATTACAGCGTTGGCGCGCACCGGTTGCTGCGGCAACCGAGTTGTCCTGAACGGGGAAGTGTATAAACATTGCCACAGATGCACAATTAGATCAGGAAGAAGAATAGAACAGAAAATAGAAACTTCCAGCCTTATATAATTCTGGGCCAAAACGTTACCGGGCGCCCGGGCCCCGGCCCAGCCCCGCCAGCGGCTGGGGCCCCGGGCAGCACCCAGGGCCTCTCCCTCCCGGGCCGTGGCGGGGAGGGGGTGCGGGGAGGGCTGCCCCTCGTGGGCCCAGCTGGTGCTCCCGCCGCCCCCACTGAAACACAGCTGAGGAGGCTGACAGGCAAACCCTGCCTCTCGCCAGCTCCCTCCTGCTCTGGAGCCGCGCGAAGGAAGGCAGGGGGGTGACTGGCTTTGACCAAGCACCTACTACCTCCTGGGTCCTGCGAGGTAGGCTTTGAGCCCCCGATTTTACAGGTGAGGGGAAGTGAGTCTTCTCAGGTGTCGCAGCCAGGCAGCGGGTGTGCCTGCCTCCCGGCCTCCGCACGTGGGCCCACGGATGTTGACAGCACCTGGGGGCGGGGGGGCACCGAAGGTTAGACACACCTGAGTTTGGATTCGCCCAACAGCTAGCTGTGTGGCCTTGGGTCACTTCCCCTCTCTGAGCCCTGCTCACTCACCTGTGACATGGGACTTACCCTCTCTGAGCCCTGCTCCCTCACCTGTGACATGGGACTAGCGATGCCTCCATTGGAGCCAAAGTGTGGGGGCTCCCCCTTCCTCCATCTCGACCACTTCCATTGGCGTCTTCACCCACTTCTGTTCCCAACAGGACCGGGGACAGGACGGGAACCCACATGGGGCTACGGGGCCCAGCACAGTCTTGTAGGACTTTCCACAATGATGGAAATGTTCTGTATCAACTCCGTCGGGAGATGGGAGCCATTAGCCACAAGTGGCTACTGAGCGCTTGAAATGGGGAGAACTCAAGTTAAAATTGTATTTAATTTTAAGTAAACGCACAGAGCCGCAGGTGCCGTTGGCCGCTCTGTCGGACAGCACGGGAGGACGGCCAGCCCCAGAGACAGCCAAGAGGGCAGCGGCTGAACCCAGGGAGGTGAGCAGGGGCCAGAGCGGTCACAGCTCCCTCCGCTCAGGGCAAGTGGGGCACGTGGTGGAGCCGAGATGGGTACCGGGAGGCTCCCCAAACGGGGTGGGGGCCATGGAGGCTCAGAAGGGACAGCCGGTGGCCTCAGCTTCTGGCCCTTGGAGGCGCCGGCTCGGCCCCCACGCTCCCTCCCCGTGGTGGGAAGCACCCCACCAGCCACATTCTGTCCCCGGGCCCCGCGGTCCTGCGGCTTAGGCCCGGCCTTTCCCTTTCTGAGCCAGCATCTCACCTGTCGGGCTTCTCCTCCCCAGGCCCTGCATCTTCCCAGGTGACCACGCCGGCTTCAGGACATGCACGGACACAGCCGCAACGGGCAGGCCCACGTGCCCCGGCGGAAACGCCGCAACCGCTTCGTCAAGAAGAACGGCCAATGCAACGTCTACTTCGCCAACCTGAGCAACAAGTCGCAGCGCTACATGGCGGACATCTTCACCACCTGCGTGGACACGCGCTGGCGCTACATGCTCATGATCTTCTCCGCGGCCTTCCTCGTCTCCTGGCTCTTCTTTGGCCTCCTCTTCTGGTGTATTGCCTTCTTCCACGGCGACCTGGAGGCCGGCCCGGCGGCGGCGGCGGCGGCGGCGGCGGGGGCCCCGACGGGCAGTGGCACAGCGGCCCCGACGGCCCCCAAGCCCTGCATCATGCACGTGAACGGCTTCCTGGGCGCCTTCCTGTTCTCAGTGGAGACACAGACGACCATCGGCTACGGGTTCCGGTGCGTGACGGAGGAGTGCCCGCTGGCGGTCATCGCCGTGGTGGTCCAGTCCATCGTGGGCTGCGTCATCGACTCCTTCATGATCGGCACCATAATGGCCAAGATGGCCCGGCCCAAGAAGCGGGCGCAGACGCTGCTGTTCAGCCACCACGCGGTCATCTCGGTGCGCGACGGCAAGCTCTGCCTGATGTGGCGCGTCGGCAACCTGCGCAAGAGCCACATCGTGGAGGCCCACGTGCGGGCCCAGCTCATCAAGCCCTACATGACCCAGGAGGGCGAGTACCTGCCGCTGGACCAGCGGGACCTCAACGTGGGCTACGACATCGGCCTGGACCGCATCTTCCTGGTGTCGCCCATCATCATCGTCCACGAGATCGACGAGGACAGCCCGCTCTATGGCATGGGCAAGGAGGAGCTGGAGTCGGAGGACTTTGAGATCGTGGTCATCCTCGAGGGCATGGTGGAGGCCACCGCCATGACCACCCAGGCCCGCAGCTCCTACCTGGCCAGCGAGATCCTGTGGGGCCACCGCTTCGAGCCCGTGGTCTTCGAGGAGAAGAGCCACTACAAGGTGGACTACTCGCGCTTCCACAAGACCTATGAGGTGGCCGGCACGCCCTGCTGCTCCGCCCGGGAGCTTCAGGAGAGCAAGATCACCGTGCTGCCTGCCCCGCCGCCCCCGCCCAGTGCCTTCTGCTACGAGAATGAGCTGGCCCTCATGAGCCAGGAGGAAGAGGAGATGGAGGAGGAGGCGGCAGCCGCTGCTGCTGTGGCCGCAGGCCTGGGCCTGGAGGCGGGCTCCAAGGAGGAGGCGGGCATCATCCGAATGCTGGAGTTTGGCAGCCACCTGGATCTGGAGCGCATGCAAGCCACCCTCCCTCTGGACAATATCTCCTACCGCAGGGAGTCTGCCATCTGACCTCCAGGCCCCGCCCTCATCACTTCCCACAAGAGCCTCTGCCGGGGGGTGGGATGCCAGGACACCCTCTCCACACTCAGGACAGAGCTGACCCTGGCTCCATGGACCTCCTGGAGGGAGGTGGGGGCTTCAAAGACTGGGGAACCCCTTCCTGTTGACTCCAGAGCCCAGGCCTGGGAAGGGCCCAGGATCCCCTCTGCCCTGTCAGCCTACCTACTGGCATCTCGGGGACCCCAGACCCACCACCCTTTTCCCACTGACACTTCAAGGATGTGCCCCCTTTACTCTCAGAACCTTGGGGAAGGCGGCTGGACTGCTGGGGGGTGGGCATCATGGGGTTCTGGGGTGGGCAGGGGTTAGTGTGGGGGGAGGGAGGGCGGGGGTGCGTTTCTTTTGCATGACTGTGACCTGTTGCTCTTGACTTTCTTTTGTAAATATCTATAAATGGAGAGATGGAGGCACCAAATCCACCTTCTGCCATTTGTACCTGCAAGATGAGGAGGTGCAGTCCCTCTCTGTGAACCCCTCCCCCTCCCGGCCCAGTGAGCCTAGCCCCTTCCCCTCGCCCAGCTGGCTGGTCCCCAAAGCCAGCCATCCTGGCCCCTGGATGGTGTTGGGTTTGGGTGCAGAGGTGGGGCCCCAAGGGGCAGGACGAGGACCATCCCCTCCCTGTGGTCCCTCCGGATCCCCGGGGTCCAGCCCAGATTGACAATGGAGTTTGTAACTATATATTTTTAATAAAGTATATGGTCCATTAGGGGTAGGCTGATTGAAGATGACAAGCGGAAGAGAAGAGATAGAGTGAGAGAGAGAGACCAACATGATGTGAGTGTGTCTGTGTGTGGTACGTATGTGTCCCTTTCTGAGACACTGACCCTTGGAGGGGACTTTACCACCTGCCATTCTCCTTCCTGGGATCCAATGGGAGAGATCCCCAGCAGGGTTCAGAGGACCTGGGCTTTGCTACTTAACAGCTGTATGGCTGCCAGCAAGTTGCCCATCTGCTCTTGGCCTCAGTTTCATCATCTGTAGAATGGGATGAGCCACTGCTCCCTCCTGAGAGATGATGGGCAGGAAAGCCCTGTGTGGATGTCAGCTAACCCTCTGTAACCAGGGAGAAGTGGGGAAGGCCTGCCTGGTTACATCTACACACAGGCACACACTCCAGGCTGGGCTGATGAATTTGCCCTCAGGACACTGGTGGGAAGCTGGGAAACCTGGTCCTAGTCAGACTTGGTCTCCATTTCACTGTAGGTGGGACTTGGGGTGAGTCCCTCCATTTCTCTGGGCTTCAGTTAGCCTGTGCTGTGCAATGAGCCACTCTGAAACCTAGACCACAGTGCCATATTCTTTCTGGAGCTTCTGTAGGTGGATTTGCCTGGTTTCTCTAGGCTCCCTCTAACAGCCATGGAATGTCAGGTAGGCTGTACCATCCAAGATGGCCTCACCCATCAGGTAGTTGGTCTGGCTGTCAGCCCGGGCCTCCCTTCTTCCAAATTCCTTCATGGCATCTCAAGGCAGCAACCTAAGAGGCACGAAGGCAGAAGCTACAAGGTCTCCTGAGCCAGGCTTCGAACTTGACATCATCTCCACCGCATTCTATTGGCCAATGAGGTCACGAAGGCAGCCCAGATTCAAAGGGTGGGAAATCCGACTCCAGCCTTTGGAAGCATGGTAGAGCCACATGGCAAAGGGTGTCCACACTGGGGCGGCATTGTGGCCATACTTGGTAGTCGATCACAGAACATTTCAATTTTGAGAGCTACTCCAGCTCTACCTCTAGTCTAGGTGCCAGCTGTGTACCCAACAGTCAAGGTGTAAGGAAGCAGAGGGAACCCTCACTGTTCCCAGGAATCTTCTAGGTAAAAGGTGCCACTACCTCAGGAAACACAGGCAACTAGCAGGCAAGCTCACCTACTGTGAAGTGCTGTGAGCTGTGAGCTGCTTTGTGAATGATGACACTTCACCAGCATTGGCAACGTGGCTGCCATTCAGGTAAAACATTGCGCATCCAACGTGCTTTAACAGTTTGTTTTTTTTTTTAAAGATTTTATCAATCTATTCATGTGAAACACAAAGAGGGAGGCAGAGACATAGGCAGAGACAGAAGCCAGTTCCCCACAGGGAGCCCGATGCAGGACTCGATCCCAGGACCCCGGGGCCATGACCTGAACCAAAGGCAGACGCTCAACCACTGAGCCAGGTGCCCCTGCTTTAACAGTTTAACAAGAGAACCTGAGGCCTCTGTCCTGGAGAAAGAAGCTAGCCTGGGGTCCAAATCCCTCAACAAATAACTTGTCCTAATGCCTCCCTTCACATGACACCCTTCACATCCCTTCATTCACCGAACTCTTACCAAATGCCAAGAAACAGGTAGACAAGGATTGTGGTCTCCATCTTCCTGGAGACCTGGGAACTAAGGGGCTGACTTGAACCAAGGTGGAGCCTGGCAGAGGCTAGGAGGCCTGCTTCCCTTTCAATCACGCTCTCCCAGGCAGGGGCTATGTGAGAGGCAGGGCTGCCCCCACCCAGACTCCCCAGAGTGCACCTGTGGCCTTCAGGGGCCCCTGAAGGGCCTTGGGGAACCACTCGGCAAGATAAAACTCAGTTTCCCAGCTGCCCAAGCTCTCAGAGGGGCCTTTGGTGCCCTTGGGCCAGGCGGGAGCACCCCGGGTCTCACGTCCTACACAACTGGTCAGAGATGTCCCACCATCCAGTCCTCCCCACCTTCATCGCCTCTGGCCAACCTCATTCCCAGTGATGCTTTGTTTGGCGCCTGGGTGACCAGCAGTAACTAGAGACCTCAGACTCAGGCACCCTCGGACTCAGAATCTTTGACCAGAAACGCATCTTAGAGGTTAACGCGAGGGTATGACCTGGAGGAGACAGGATAGGCAAGTTCTGACAAGGGCTGGAAAAGCAAGGACTTTCTAGGGTGCCAGGGAGGAGTGCAAGCCTGGGCACTGGAGGGCGGGCGGGAGGGGCCACAGGTGCCAGAGCCCAGAGGCAGGGGGGGCAGGGGGGCGGGCCCGGGGGAGGGGCCACAGGCTCGGAGCCCACAGGCAGCACCAAGCTGCAGGGAAGCTCCAGGGCCACACCGGCTGCCTGCAAACCCTTGCTCGCTCTGCTCTGTGCTGACTCACCTTCCCTCTCCCACCTGTTCCCCTTTCTCAGCCCTCCCACCTGCCTTCCCCCCCTGCTCGCTGGCTGGCAGCTCCTCTGATCTCTTTCAGGGGCTCCTTAGCGGCGCTGAAATGGGTGGGGGTGTCTGCTGTATCTGAGGTGGAGGAGCCTCAGGTATCACGGAGCCTGGAATCATGGGAGCAGGCTGGCTGAAGGAGAGCTGCTGGCCCTCCCTCACCGCACCCCATCTTCCCAGCCGCAGCTTCCCTCCCCTCCCCTGCACCCCCCACATCCCCCCTTCAGTCACAGCCTGGGGGATTGGTGGGCGGCAGGGAGGAAAGGAAGGAAGGAGGGGGTATCAAGTGGGAGAAAGGAAGAGAAGTGGGGGCAGGGGGGTTCGGAGGGTGTGGTCTAATGAAGCTGAAAACCTCCCCCTCATCTTGCCTCCAGTCCCACCCTTCAGGCATCATTCCTGGAGGATCCTCTTTGCTTCCTTCCCGCCAGCTCCTGGGAAACCTGTTCCTTACCTACTCGGCTCAGCTGTTTCACCTGGTCAGACTCCCACCTTATCCTTGCTGGTCCATAGTTAGATCGCCGGCTGTGATGGGGGTGGGGGCCCTTCTGCCTTCGTCTGGCTTTTCTCACCGCACCTTTTTATGGGGACTGACTTTTCTTAGTATTGATGGAGTCTCCATATTTTCCATTTTTAATGACTACATGATGTTCATAAAAATCCTAGAACTCAGAAGGGCCTAGGCCTGGGGGCCTAGGCCTGGGGGCTCAGTCGGCTAAGCATCCCACTCTTGGTTTCGGCTCAGGTTATGATCTCATGGTCGTGGGGTCGAGCCCTTCACTGGGCTCCATGCTCAGCATAGAGTCTGCTTCTCCCACTCCCTCCCCCTCTGCCTCCCTCTCTGCTCCCACACATGACCTCTCTCTCTCTCTTTCAAATAAATAAATAATATCTTAAAAAAAAAAAAAAAAGTCCTAGACCTCAGCATGACAAACCCTCACAGGTGGGCCTAGAGGGGAGTAACCCTGAGCCCCATTGTCCTGGACCCCAGCCCAGGGGCTTCCCACTACTGCACAAAGGACCAGCTACATAACTTGCGGGATCTGCTGCAAAATGAAAATAGGTGTCCCTTGTTCCGAAGTTGGGGAGACCCAAAATATAAAGATTTTTCCTTTCTTCAGATTACCTCCTCTGCTGAGTGTGCCCCAGCGTCCTGTTGGACTTCACTTAACAAAACACAAGCTCAAAGATAAAATTAAGAATTTTAAGACAGAGCCTACAGGGCATTAAACTCAGCCAGTGAAGCCAGCCCTCTGACAGCTCTGCCAGCGGCCCCTTCCCCTGCAGCGCCAGGATGAATGCAGCTCTTCCCCACCATACACGATGCTGCGATCCACATCTTTGTACGGGTTTGTTTTGTTGTTTTACTTGCTTTTCTCATTGTGGCTGTTTGCTCAGACGAAGGGCTAACAGAATTCTGGGCCATGTTTGCCAGACCGTCTCCAAATGCCACCCGGCATCAGAATCTTTCCACAAGGACAACATAAAGCCAAGTTCTAGGCAAAGGGGAGAGGTTTCAAAACCAAGCTCCCCTTCCACAGCTGCTGAGGGAAGAAGCTTCCACAGCTTCCATAGCTCCTGCGATGGAGAGGGGGAGCGCAGATGAGGAGCGATGCTGGTCGTGGGGCATGGCAATGGCACCAAGGCAGGAGCCAAGAGCAGAGAGAGACACACATGTGCATATTTATTGAGAGGAAAGAGCGCAGGTATGAGAGACGGAGGGTCTTAGGTTTGAATTCTGCCTCCACCACGGACAAGCTGTGTGACTTTGGGCAAGTTTATGATGTCTCTGAACCTGTGTCCTGATCTGTAAAAAAAAAGGGGGGGGGGCATGTATATCTCTCTCACATGCTGCATGGACTAAATGAGATCCCATGTGTGACCAGGCCCGGCATGATGTTGGGCACATCAGTGGACCCAAATAAATGTGAGTTCCCTTTCAAGGAGAGCTTTTATGGGCTTACCATATGAGACACAGACAGTTTGAAAACTGACCTCTGAGCTTCCCGGCAGTCTTGCAAAAAGGGAAATCAGATCACCTCGTGCTCAGTATATGAAGAGCAGGAAGCCAGAGAAAGAGCGTGGGTTCTGACTTACTGTGTGTCCTTGGTAATCTCTTCCCTTCTCTGAACCTCATTTTCCACATCTTTGAAGTTAAAGAGTTGGACCTAATGACCTCCAGGGCCTGACATGTCTGACAACCCAGGATTTTACTCCCAAGCCCTTCACTAAATGGCCTTGGGGAAAGGGTGGGAAGGACAGAACTGGTACTTGGCAAACTGGTCCAGTCTTTGTCCCCTCCTGCACCTGCTGGCCACCTCCAGGATCCACCCCTAACTCCACCCACTGGCTGCCTCACCTGTGGTATAAAAGCCCCTCAACCAGCCCCAGTGGGAACTCCCCAAGCAGAGGCAGTTGCCCGCACCCTGGCCATCAGCTCAAATGTCAGCATCACTGTTACACATTCCAAAGGGCTTCTGTGTCATTCATTCATTCATTCAACAAATACTTGTTGAGCACCTACTATGACCATGGTCTGGGAGTGGGGATTCAGCACTGACCTGAACAAGTGCAGATGGAGCTGGGGCATGAGCCCCCAGCCCTTCAACCCCAGACTGTGGCGCTGGGAAAGAGCCCCAGGCTGGCAGCCCTGAGGCCTCTGGCTTGGGTTGTGCTGCCAACACCAGGTGGGACCATGGGCCACATCTGCCCTTCCCTGTTTAGGCTTGAGACATCGAGCAGACCTCCTGGGTTTCAGTTGTCATAACTGTGCTCCACGGCCATACGTGCCAGGGCAGCATGGCAGGTAGGCCAGAGTCCCTGCTGGACAGAGACCACTGTCAGCACACACACAGTGCCCACAGTGGGAGGGAGACATGAGGGGACCCCAGGTACCTCATGGATGGGGTAGAGACAGGCTCAGGGAGACATCACAGAGGGACAGGTGCAGAGCCCAATCCAGAACCAGGTTCCTGACCCCCCACCTGTCCCTAGGATCACCTCCACTGGAAGTGCCACTTAGAAGGAGGGTCTAGAGGCCAGCACCTGCCCCTCATGCTTCTGGGGCCTTCCCTGCCAAGCAGATCAGAGCTCAGCCAACTGTCTTTCTTTCTCAGCTCCAGGACATTTCCAGGCCTGTCCGAGCCTCCTCCATCCTCCCTTCCTCCTGGGCCTCCCTGCCAACACCTGGTCAGGGGCTAAGGGTGAGGTCACAGAGAGGGGAGAGGGCTCAGGAGGTGGTGCCCATGCTGTGGCATATTACACACCACGGGTGTGGGAGCAGGTGGCAGGGACAGGGCAGCTGCGACAGAGTCGGAGGAGGCCAAGAGACAGAAAGAAGCAAAGAGACTGAGACCTTGAGAGAGCCAGAGACAGAAAGACGAGAGACAAAGACAGAGAGAGAGGCCCACAGAAGAACAGAGCCGGCCAGAGGGAGAGTTTGAGAAAGAGGGAGACACGGGCTCAGGGAGTCAGGGAGGTGGAGAGAAGAGGTGTGTTGGGTTGGGGGATGTGGATGTGGCCGTCCAGCCTGTATTTGTAGCCTCATGGGGTGGAGACAGGCACTGACCCCCACCCTGTCACACACATTCCTGCCAGCCTCCCATGAACCTCCACACTCCAGAGTGCCAGGTTAACCTCAACAATCCTTCTGGGACAACCAGAAAAATGGAGTGTCTGCACTTCACAGGTTACAGAGCCTTAACCCTTGATCTCTCATTTGATACTCACAGCCCTGGGAGGGAGATTCTTTTTATTTTGTTTTAAAGATTTTATTTATTCATGAGAGACACAGAGAGAGGCAAAGACATAGGCAGAGGGAGAAGCAGGCTCCCTGCGGGTGGATCCTGCAGGGAGCCTGATGGGGGACTCGATCCCAGGACCCCGCGGATCATGACCTGAGCCAAAGGCAGACACTGAGCCACCCAGGTGCCCCTATGAGGGGGAGTCTGTTACCATCCTCACTTCCCAGGGGAAGGCTCTGAGGCTCCATGCCTCTTACCAAGTTCTCGCAGCAACGCAGTGCTCCACCTGGGCAGACAGGTGAAGGCCTCTCAGCCCCTGAGCCACAGCAGAAGCTGGCTGACGATAGAGTGGGGCTAGTAAGGGCGTGTGAGGGGAAGACAGTTGCCAGGAGAGGAGGTGAAGATCTGGGGTCTTTTCTTGCTGGCCGTGGGGAGCCCTGGGAGGTCTTGGAGCAAGGGAGAGAGTGACGGACAGAGGAAGCAGTCGGGAAGCTGGGGAAGCTGCGTGTGGCTGCTGAATGGGCCTGAACCTGAACAGGGAAGTCTGCAGGATGGAAGCTGATTGACCAGAGGGGCCGAGTGGCAGCCCTGAGGGGGGTCTGGCCTCTATGCAGCCTTTGAGCCTCCTCTGGGGCCTCTGGAGGATGCTGGATGGGGCAGCAGGAACAGGAGGGGAGGTTTCTGGGCTCAGGAATGAAACAGGCAGGATTGGGATGCAGCCAGAGGAGCCGCAGCAGGGGTGGGTGGCAGGACAGATTAATGACGGGGAAATGCAAGGAGTGGAATGATTCTCGTGTTCTCTGTGACAGGTGAGGGGAGGAAGGACACGGGCAATTGAGCCCGCTGAACAGCAAAGGTGGAAACCTATGGAGAGGATGGACAGGGCTATTTAGGGCCCAGTCCCTGCAGGAAAGGGGTGGGTGAGGAGGAGGCCACAGGTGACCTTGCCGCTCCCCAGGCAGCCAAGAACCAGGCTCAGAGAAAAAGAAATCAGGCTTTTGGCTACTTGGAAGGCCCAGGCTGACTGGTTGCTTCAGGAAGGGAGCAGCAGAAAGGGCAGGGTTCTTGAGCCCACAGCCTCCCCTAGCGAGGCGTCCCTTCCTCTCCAAATCGTCCTGTGCAATTTGTTTCCCTTTCTGGGCTTCATCTGTGAGAACAACATGGTAATAACAACTGCTCCATCCCAGGGGCGAGGATGCGCAGTGTAAGCAGCTCCATGTAAGCAGCTCCATGTCAGGCAGGATCCGAGGGAGCAAAGGAGCAGTCCCTCTCTTCCCTCAGGGATGATTAGGCCTCAGTGGAGAATGGGATTGCTGGAGGCCGGCTGGAACACACTGCCTGCCCTCCTGGCCGCTCCCCACCCCCAGCCCTCTGCCAGTCTCCCGGGGACAGGTCGCAGAGCCTCTGGGACCTGATCCCATCTCTTTGAATTACAGATGGGGAGACAGAGGCCCAGGATGGGAGGGGACATGGCTGTGGGTGTGTGCTAATCTGGATGTCCAACAGAGGTGAAGATCCTGGCCCTTCTTGGCCTTGGGCCTATCTATGAAATGAGGGTCTTGGTGGCTTCCTGCTTCTGGGGCCTGGGCTCCCAGAGCTGACATGTGCAGAGGGTCCTGCATACCTGTGGTGCTCAGGAAACCCACGAGCCTTCTGCTTATGGAGGTCGCGCTCACACGGGCACAGCCACGGTTGGAAGTGCCACCTCGGGCATCACCCAGGCTCAATGCCTGGCTCTGCCACTGCTTCTGAGTGACCTTGGGTGAGTGACTAGGTGTCTCCGAACCTGGGCTGTTCTGTAAAACAGGGAAAGCCTGGCTCCCACCACAAGAGTAACGAAGGTGGCAGGAGGCCACCAGCCCCCTTGGCAGCTGTGGTCCTCAACCACTGGCCAGCCTGTGCCCCTCCACCTCACTCCCTGCCATCAGTGTCTACACCTTGCCACTCCCGCATGGGGAGAGCCTGGCCTTGAAGACACGGAGGCAAGGAAGTGACTCCAGCTCCCCTCAGGCCCCAAAACAGAGTCCTAGTTTATCTGCCAGCTGCTCCACAGAGGGGCCAGGGCACGGTGGGAGGGTGCCTGGCAGCTGAGGGCCCGCCCCCGCCCACCCCACCCTGCCAGGCACTGCCACGCTGCACCCTTGCGTCTCTCCTGCTCCCCGGTCCTGGGCACCCTGGGGCCTCCACCACAGTGGCAGTGCTTCCTGCTCTTCTCAGCTCCACCTGGACACTGTCTCTCCCATAGAGCAGGACCATCATGCTCGCAGGGGCCCCCCATCCTCCGCTGCATTATTCAGATGAGGCCCCCTGCGTGTTTCTACAGCCCCATCCCAGACAGAGCAGAAGTTCCCCGGGGCACAGAAGGAAGGAGTCAGGGCTGCTAGATTAGGGGGCAGCATGCACCTTATTCATTCAGCCCACAGAACCTTCTGCCCAGGGCAAGGCACCGTTTTCTACCGTGGAGGCCTGGCCTGTAGATCCCCTGCCTGGAACTCCCTTCTCCATCGTCCCCAGCTGGGGCTGGACACCAGGCTGCCTAGGCCCGCGCTCCGCACCACTGGCGATCATTCTGGAAGAACATCCAAGCAGAGGGGTGGCACCGCATAGCACAGCCTTAGGAAAGAGGGCTCAGCTATCATCCAGCAGAATATTTTTGGTTTCTGGAGACACTAGGGGACTTCCTCTTTCCCCTCTTTTACAGAGAAGAAACAGGCACAGAGGTGCAGTAACTTGCCAAGGTTATGCATTAGTGAGTGAAAAATCTGGAATTTGAGCCCTGTCTCCAGAGCCCGCCCCCTGCACCCTTCTAGCTGGTCTCTGGGCCGGGGCCGGGAAGAGGTTTGCTAGGTGAGGAAATGAGAGAAGCCACTGATGTGATTCTAGCCTGTGGGCCCGCTGCTCGCCAATTGTGCGTTGGACAAATCGCCTCGTGGCCTCACCCGTCAAAGTGGAGCTGAGAACTCCTTTCCTGGTAGAGGCAGGGGCTGGAAGGAACCCACATCTTGGGGCCCTTGAATCCTCAGATCTGGTGAGTCGGCAACGGGGAGGGGGTGGAGATGGGTGGGAGATGGACTGCATGGGCAGTGGGGGCAGGTGGAAGGCTGAGTGGGCTCCGGCTGCAACCTGGTCCTCAGCCCTGGGCGTCGGTCAGCTCCTCTCAATTAGAGGCTCAAACTACATCCCCAGAAGCCCTCCGATCCCACATGGGCTCCAGGCTCACCCCTGTTCAGCTTCAGGGCAGGCAGGAGTCTCTCTCCACTGTTCCAACAGAGGGCCCCAGGTTCCTGCCTCCTTGGCCAGACCTGAGCCCACCCTGAGCCCACCGCTGTGCCAGGGCCATGGACCCCTCTGATGGGCCAGGCCTGAGTGGTGGACCGGAAGAGGCACTTGTCTCAATGGGGGAAGGACCGCCTGAGGGTGGGGAGGGTGAGCAGCGGGGCTGCGGAGAAGGAAGAAGGGAGGAAGGAAGCCAGGACGCAGGGATGGGAGAGGGAAATGGGGCAGGAGAAGATCCACCCTGGCCCCTCTCAGCCAGCTTCTAGGCAGAGGCCAGCACAGAACCCGGGGACCAGGAGACAGGCTTTGCAGGGCTGCGTGACCCCGAGCAAGCCGCACCGCCTTGCTGAGGCTCAGCTTTCTCATCTGCAAAGCGGAGGCAACAGTGGCAGCAGCCTGACCCCGTTTTCCAGGTGAGAACACAGGCCCGCAGCCGCTCAGAGCCCGGGTTCCCTCCATCACAGCAGCTGTTGGTGGAATCCGATAAAGATGAGGGAGGGAACGGCTCCCCGCCTCAGTTTCCCCTCCTGCCGCGGGAGAAACCAGAAGGACCCCATTCTTCCGTCCCCGTCCCCGGGGAAGTCCCCGCCAGATGAACGGCGGCGACTAGTCCTCCCACCTCGCCCCCGCGGGACCCCTGCTTCCCGGGGTCCCTGTCCCACACCGCCGCCCCGTGGCGGCCTCGGGGACCGCAGGCGGCTGGCGCCCAGCCGAGGCCCCCCCAGCCGCCGCCCTCCCCGCCGAGCGCCTGCACCCCGAGCGCCCGCCAGCTCGGTGTCCTCCCTGCGCCCCAAGGCTTCCCACCGCCGTCACGCTCCCCTGCCACCAACGCCCCCAGCGGGCGCCTGCACAGGGTGTCAGGTGCTCCGCCGCCACCGCGGGGCAGGACTCGGCCGCGGAGACCCGGCCGGAAGGTGAGGGCGCCCCCAAGGTCACGCAGCCAGGGGCCGGCCGATGGGACGGAGGTGGGATCTGAGCCCAGGGGTGACTTCGTCCCATATTTTCGGGGGGGGGGGGGGTACCAGAGTTTGCTAAGCGCTTTTCGCAGACATCCCTGAGCCCCGTGTGGCTCCCGCCGCAGCCCGGCCCCGGGGCCACCGGACCAGACTCCGGGCACCGCTGGCCAGCGACAGCAGCCACGACCCAGGAGCACTGGACATGGCTTGTCCGTGTCGGGCTGGCTGTAAACGCAAAACACACACCTGATTTCAAAGACTCAGTGTGTAAAAAAAAAGTGCATACAGAGGGTGCCTGGCTGGCTCCGTAGGTAGAACAGGGGACTCTTGATCTTGAAGTCTTGAGTTCAAGGCCTACCCTGGGTGTAAAGCATCCTTTAAAAATAAAATTAAAAAGGGGCACCTGGGTGGTTCAGTGCCTGAGCCGCTCTGCCTTCCACTCAGGTCATGATCCTGGGGTCCTGGGATCAAGTCCCGCATAGGGCTCCTCGAGGAGAGACTCTTCTCCCTCTGCCTGTGTCTCATGAATAAATAAAGTCTTTTAAAAAGATCAAAATAAATAAATAAAAAGCATGTGTCTTGGAAAGGGTCTCATTCTTTTTTTAAAAAAGCAAAATATTGGGCAGCCCCGGTGGAGCAGCGTTTTAGCACCGCCTGCAGCCCCGGCGTATGATCCTGGATACCTGGGATCAAGTCCAACATCCGGCTCCCTGCAGGGAGCCTGCTTCTCCCTCTGCCTGTGTCTCTGCCTCTCTCTCTCTCTCTCTCTCTGTCTCTCTCTCTGAATAAATAAATAAAAAATCTTAAAAAAAAGAAAAAAGCAAAATATCTCTAATTTTTAAAATTATTGATTACATGTTAAAAATGATATTTTGGGCATGTCAGGGTAAATAAATAGATGACTGAAATAATTTATATACTAAATATATGCATTAAATATGTTTTAATTTTAGATCTTAAATATAGAATTTAAATACAGAATTAACATTTTCTGTAAGGAAAATTTCACCTGTTTCTGTTTACTTTTTTTATTTAATTACTAGAAAATTTAGGGACACCTGGGTGGCTCAGGGGTTGAGCATCTGCCTTTGGCTCGGGGTGTGATCCCAGGATCTGGGATTGAGTCCCACATCAGGTTCCTTGCAGGAAGCCTGCTTCTCCCTCTGCCTGTGTCTCTGCATCTCTCTCCCTCTCTGTGTCTCTCATGAATAAATAAATAAGATCTTTAAAAACAATTTTTAAAAGAAGAAAATTCAAATAGCCAAACTTGGTTCCTGTTTGCAAAGAAAATAAAGGTAATAGAGTGGGAACCTCTAGGTCGAGACTTAGTTGACCAATTACACACCCTGATGGGCTTTTAGATTGTGACTCAAACAAAGTGAAAAAAAAAAATGATATTAGATGATGTTAGAGAATTGTTGTTATCGGATGTTGTGATGGGATTTTTTTTTTTAAGTTCTTTTCTTTTGGGACACCTGGGTGGCTCAGTGGTTGCCCGACTGCCTTTGGCTCAGGGCATGATCCCGGGATCATACCGCATATCCGGCTTTCTGCATGGAGCCTGCTTCTCCCCCTGCCTATGTCTCTACCTCTCTCTGTGTGTCTCTCGTGAATAAATAAATAAAATCTTTAAAAAAATAAAAGTTCTTTTCTTTTATAGATACATCGTCAAATGTTTAGAGATTATATGTATATGGGATTTGCCTCAAAATAATATGGGATGATTGAGCTAAGGGGTTATTTAGTTTGATTTGGTATGTGTCTAAACAGGTCGCTGGGTACATGGGTGTTCATTGTATATGATTACGTACTTCTGTATGTGCTGAAAATTTTCTGTAATATAAATACTTATAAAACAAAAAATCAAGTCATTTCTCACTAAGGTCAACTAGTAATAGTTTATTTGGAGGCAAATAAATTGTCCTTCTTTGGAAAAAGATCAAAATCAAAAGGCTTTTCACTATATTAATAACAAACAAGGCTACAAGGCAAAAGCATTATTAGGTACAAGGAAGGAATATATAACTCTGAGAAGATATAACAGTTCTAGACTCACACACCTGATAACATAACTTCAAAATAGACAAAAAAAAAAAAAAAAAAAACAAGGAGAAACTAGCAAGTCTATCATTATAATGAGTGATTTTATCACAACTCCTTCAATGACCGGTATATCAAGAAGATAAAATCATTAAGGGTATAGCAGATATCAATAAGACGGATATTCAATATCATTAGCAATCAGGGAAGTATAAATGAAAACCATACTGAGTTGGAATTCTACTCCCACTAGCTTGGCGAAAATTATAAAGTTTCACGTTCGGCAAAGATAGGGCTCAGTGAGAACTCTCACCAACTTTGGGTAGGAGTAAAAACTGGCTCAATCTCCTTGGAAAATAGTTTAGCCATGTCTCATAAAGTAAAGTTGACCACAACACACAGGATGAGTTAGCATTCCTCATCCTAAATTTATTAAGAATACACATATATGTGGTCAATCCACAAGGAGAATCAGAGGAGGAGTAGGGGCGCAGGTGCAGAGGGGCGCAGGGGTGTGCTCCTGAGAAGTGTTGGCAATTTTTATGGGCTTCTAGATTGCCCTTTAAATTGTTTACCTTTTGCATGTACACCTTACAATAAAAATACTATGCCTGTATATTTGTACATATCATGTCTGTATGTGAATGTATAAGTGGAAGGACACCCCAGACAGTTTGCAGTGGCTCTGCCTAGAGAGTGTTATTGGGGGGGGGGGGCAAGGAGAGAATTCATATTATGTTTGTATATTTCTGGATTGTTTGCATGTTTTTACAGTAAGTAACTTTAAAGATCCAATTAAAGCAAATGAAGCAAAACAAAACCCAAACATTAACCCTGGCTGGGAGAAAATGGCACAAGGGCATTTTAGGAGGCTGATTGGTGGGATGGAAAGAGCCTCCATGGTCTGGTGAATCACGTGATTACCCGAAGGCTCAGTTTCCTCATCTGTAAAATGGGCCTCATGGGGTTTCTGGTCTCATGGGGTCTCCAGTGGCCCAGAATGGTCAGTACAGGAGACGCTCCTAAGTGGGGCAGGAGTGTTTGGGAGGCTAGGGGAGGGGATGGAGGGCAGGGCTGGAGACAGACTTTCAGCTGGAGGTGCGGAAGGCTTCCAGGGGAAGAGATGTGGGTGTGCCAGGCCCTGGGGAACCAGGAGAATAGGGAGACAGGGTGCAAGGATGGTGTATCTAGCTGGAGGACTCAGGTGGGGAGGAGGGGGCTTACACAGGGGCGGTGCTGCGGGAGGAGGTGGGAGGGGAGAGGCTTTCCTGAGGACCCGGCAGAAAGGAGGACAAGGCTACAGGAGGCCTCCTTTGGAACCAGAGAAATCATGCAAAAATATGCAAAAGACCATGCAAATGAGCCCGGCTGGTGGCTGGTGGGAAGAGGGCCCAGCTGGTGATTTTTGTTCCCGGAGTGTGGTCCAGGGCCACCTGTGACAGAATCACCTGGGGAACTCATCCTGGTCCCCTGCCACCCTCAGCCCTACTGCTTCCATCCTCCGGGGCTGCAGCCCAGGAGTCCACGTGTTCCAGGAGCCCCCCCAGGTGATTATTTACTTCTGCGCTCGTTTATTGAACAGCCACATGGTAATGCCTTATAATTATAACACATTCGAATATATGCACCTTGTAATGTATAATATAAACATTCAAACAGAAAAGTAAGTCTCGCTCTTCCCTCATTCTCCACCCCCATGCTAGAGGCAACCACCAGTGCTGTTCCCGTGGGTCCTTCTGGAAGCTACTCTACACATCCCCAGGTGATCCCCTGCCCGTTCAGGTCCACAGCATCTTGGAGTCCTAGGGTGATGTCTCTGGGTCCCCTACAGATCAAACTGTCACTCATTTGTCTTTGTTCACTCTCTCAAAATCCACTCAGAGCCTGCTGAATGCCAGGCCCATGCCAGGCACAGGGGAGACCCCAGTCCTGTCCCCAGAAACTCATGAAAAGGGGAGCCAGTTGCACAAGGCAGCACTGTCCAGTGGTTAGCGCCCACCTGTGGAGTCAAGATGCCTCTTTCAGCAAGAATCCCTCTCCCTGACCACCCATTTCCTCATCTGTATCAGGTAGTAATGGTACTTGGCTCCCGGGGTGGCAATGCCGGGGGTCAAGGGTCTCATGGAATAAGGGGAGCAGAGCACACTCTTCAATGAACACTGGTTTCCTTCCAGAAGACAAGGCCTTATCCGGAGCAGAGCAGATGGGAACAGAGAGATTTTTCCAACAGAGGCTGACCAGGTTTGGGGGCCAATGGGTGTGCACTAAGAGTGGGAAGAGAGTCTTATTATCTCTCCCTGTCCTTGGGCAGAGATCTCCCCATGCTGGAGTTTTGGGTGCTCTGGGATCTGGGAGGGCAGCTGTGACCACAGCAAAGGGCCACATCCCTTGGCACTCAGGGCCCCTGGGGTGATAGGGGAGCCCAGCAACATCTCCATGTTCACTCTGGGTCTCTCTGAATCAGCCCTTACTTTCAAGTCCCGCCTCCTCCAGGCAGCCTTCCTGACTGTACCAGCCAGTACAGGGAGGGGAAGGAATGCTCATTACATGCCAGGCTTACTAGGTGCCCACTGCTGGGTCTGGCACGGTTACACTTTTCAAAAATCTGACTTACTCCTCCAATTCCCCTGGAGGAAGGTATTTCATACCATTTTACAGGTGAGACAAATGAGGCAGAGAGAGATGAAGTGACTTACCCAAGACCACACAGGGATCAGTGGTGGGGATTTATCTCTATGAGGACTCTGAACCTCCTTTGTTTTCACCTTAGGACTCTCTCTGAGGGCCCAATTCCCCCATAGCAGAGTTCCTGCTGCTCAGACACTCAGCGCAGGGTGACCCTGGCTCACCTGGCCTGCTCTTCTTGTCTCTCTGGGCCTCACTGACCTCATCTGTGAAATGGATGGATTCTCCCCCGTGGCAGTAAGGACATGAGGGCATCCTGGGTGTGAGGGCATCTGCAGCTTCAGTCCTCTGGGACCCCTCCACCTGGCCTCCCCAGCCAGACCCCTCCAGCTCAGAAGGCCCCACACAAGCTCAGCACCCTCTGATCTGCTCCTCTTTCCAGGTACCGTCCAGCCCCATGACCCCATCGCCTGGGCCGGAAGCCTGAGCTCTCCCAGCCCGTCACTGGTCCTCACCCTCCCACCCCCGCCCCCACAGGCACTAAGTCTGAAGCTTCTCCCAGCAAAGTGCTCAGCTGGCTTCTGCTCCCACAAAGCTTCAAGCTCCCCAAGGGGAGCCCACCTCAGTGTCTGAGTTTGGGTTATAACAAGAATACCATGGACTGGGTGGTTTGAACATCAAATATTTATTTCTCACAGTTCTGGAGGCTGAGAATC
Source organism: Vulpes lagopus (assembly GCF_018345385.1). Lineage (NCBI taxonomy): Eukaryota > Metazoa > Chordata > Mammalia > Carnivora > Canidae > Vulpes > Vulpes lagopus. Next base: position 10,205,735 of record NC_054828.1, read on the forward strand.
CAAGATCAAGGTGCCAGCAGATTCGGGATCTGGTGAGGCCTGCTTCCTGGTTCACATCTCCTCCCCGTGTCCTTGCACAGCAGCACAGCAAATGGAGGAGGGAGCTCTCTGGGGTGTCCTTTATAAGGGCGCTAATCCTATATGTGGTGGCTCCACCCTCATGACTTAATCACTTCCAACCACCACCCCCCCAGTACCATCACTGGGGTTAGGATTTCAACATATGAGTTTGGGAGGATGCAAACATTCAATTCACCAGAGTCAAGTCCACTCAGAAAACAACAGCAGGAGAACAAGTGAACATCTCAATAGCAGGTGCTAACGAGACCGTCCTGGTTCTGTCCGGGACACACAGGGGTCTTGGAAGATCTCTTCTCATTTGGGACAAGGTGCTGGTGGAACAGACTACCCGCTGGGGCCCCACCTTCCTGTCCCCCACTCTGCCTGCATCCAACATGCTCAGGAGGGTGGGTGTACACCCAGACTGGCGGGGACCCCGCATGGGCTGGGAGGGCTCATCTCTGTACCAAAGAGGAGATGGACTTCAGCACATGGGGTGTGCAGGGCTGAATGTCTGCAGTGAGTCCACAGAACAAGAGGCTTCAGCCTCACCCACAAGCCGAGGGAGGGAGGTGAGAGAGCTCCCAGTCCCACCGGGCACTTCCTCCTGGCCCTCCTCACTTTGGCTGTCACAGCTGTGAGCCTCTGCACTAGGTTGATTTTCAAACATAACATATTTTCAAATCAACTCACTTTTGTGTCTAAACAATTTTTTTTATTTATTTATTTATTTATTTATTTATTTATTTATTTATGGGTTTTTTTGTTTTTTGTTTTTTGTTTTTTTTTTTTAAACAAATTTATTTTAAAAGGAAACATTCTAGGGGCACTTGGGTGGCTCAGTGGTTGAGCGTCTGACTTCAGCTCAGGTCACAATCCCAGGGTCCTGGGATCGAGTCCTGCATCGGGTCCCGGGCAGGGAGCCTGCTTCTCCCTCTGCCTCTCTCTGTGTCTCTCATGAATAAATAAATAAAATCTTTTAAAAAGGGGGGGGGGGATCCCTGGGTGGCTCACCGGTTTAGCGCCTGCGGATGGCCCAGGGTGTGATCCTGGAGTCCCAGGATGGAATCTCATGTGGGGCTCCCTGCATGGAGCCTGCTTCTCCCTCTGCCTGTGTCTCTGCCTCTCTCTCTCTGTGTCTCTCTCTCTGTCTCTCATGAATAAATAAATAAAATCTTTTAAAAAGGGGGGGAACGTTCTCTCCCCTTTTACAATGGATGGAGATCAGTCTTCACTTGCCAGAGACAGAAGGCAAAGGTGGACATCAGTGCAATGAAGTCAGCCAGGGCGATTCTGTGGCTGCCAGGTGCTCCTGCGTTGCTGCTCCAGGGGCTGAGCCCCAGGCCCGCTTTAGGGAGAAGGAGGTTAGAAAGTCGGGTTCCTCCCCAGGGCTGCATGGAGACCATGCCCAGCACCCCATCTAAGGGGTGGGGAAAGCACTGAAGGAAACTCCCCGCAGGCAGGGGAGGGATGGGGGAGGCTGAGCACCCCGTCAGTAGGACCAGGGCCTGCGCTGGAGGCCTTAGATGCCACCTCCAGGCAGCCCGGGTGAGGTGCGTGCGCGCCACCCGCTCCCAGAGCGAAAGGACGCACAGAGAGGGTTGGGGCAGCTGCCGGGCCTGGAACTCTGCCGTAGGGTCCCATGGCCGCTACTGCAGCCTTGGCCAGGACTCCCCCAGGCAGGGTGCTCGCCCATGCTCAGGGCCACCTGCTCAAGGGCCACTGCGTCCCAGAAGCGTCCCCGGTTTCCCTATTACAAGTGAACCCGTCCAGGGCCCTTCTAGGGGCTGAGGCTCAGGCCCCCCGCACCCCCGGAGACTGGGCACCGGGGAGTGCGCGCCCCCCACCGCAGGGACCCGGACGGGGAGGCACCGCCGCGACCCGGCTGCAGCGCCCGCAGCGGCCACACGGGGGCAGCAGGCGAGCGCCCTCCGCGCCGCCCCCGCCTGAGTTCTAGCCCCCTGGCCGGTCCGCTTGTCGCTGGCTGAGCTGGGACCTTTAGCAAGCAGGTCGTCGTCTCAAACGGTGAGCCTCAGTTTCCCCATCTATCAAATGGACTAGGCTGCCTGCAAGGGACTCTTTTGACCGTGGCAATCCGGGAGTGAACATTAGTAATAAGAGGAGAGGGGCTCTTGTGCTCACAAAGTGGGGTCCCGCCTGGGTCTGACAGACGCCTCTCCTCCCCGGGAGGGGGGTGGGGAGTAGTGAAGCTGAGAGAGGGAGGTGCGTCCCCTGAGGTCACACCTGATTCCACCCCAGCACCCGCCTGGGGAGACCCCTGTGTAGACCTGGAACCTGAGCCCCAAAGGGGAAGGGACTTGCTGTGCTCACACTGAGGTGGAGAGCAGAGTGTGCCTCCTTCGACTGCCCTGCCTAGTGCCTCCCTAGACGGTTAAGGACCTAGCAACTTCACCCCCCTACCTTTATTTGGAAAATTAGCGCCTGGGTGGCTCAGTGGTTGAGTGTCTGCCTTGGGCTCAGGTCATGATCCCTGGGTCCTGGGATTGAGTCCCGCATTGGGCTCCCCGCAGGGAGCCTGCTTCTCCCTGTGTCTCTGCCTCTCTCTGTCTCTCATGAATAAATAAATAAAATCTTAAAAGAAAGAAAAATTACACAGAACAAGAATTGGCAGTCCATTCTGCACACAGAGCAAGAAGGGAGAGGCTCCTTCTAGGGGCTCAGGCTCCTGAGGGCCCTGGGAGTCCCGGGCTCAGGGAGCAGGCCCCCTACACAACCCCTGGAGTGTCTGTCACAGGACCTGCTGCCCAGGCCCTGCCTCCCACCCCGCCCCATTCCAACCGTCTCCTGCAGGCAGCCGAACACAAGCCCCTTCCATCTCCCTCAAGAGGAGGGACAAGGCTTGGGGTGGGGGTTCGAACCCCTGAGCACAGCACAGCAGCTGTGGGAGGAAGAGGAAGATGCTAAGGTTCATGGTAGCCCGGAGGCAGGCCAGCACTTGACCTGCCTTCCTCGGGCCCTGTCTACACCGCTGAGCTGGCCCCTTCTTACCTCAGGGCAGGAGAAAACGGCAGAGGGGATATTTGCAGAGCCCCTCGCACAAGCCTGGCCCCGACTTGGAGTGCTTGCCTACTGGGTGCTCCAGCCCCTGTGAGAGGCGACACCATCCCCTGTCCCACCTACAGACGAGGACTGAGCCACGGCCACCAGAAGAAGTGAGCAGAGTGAGATACAAACCCAGGGCAGACTGGCTCCCACACCTGCCACAGAGCCTGGGGTCTGCCCTGCCCTGGGCAGGGGTCCAGCGGGTGGCTTCCCCATGTGGCCTCAGAGCCTGGAGAGCAGTAGGGGAGCAGGTTTCTAGAGTGGTCGGGGGAGGTCAGAATGCCGCCCCGTGCCTCAGTTTCCCCAGTCCTACCCACTCACGGTGCAAAAAAGTACTGAAGAGACCTGCTGGCTGACCAGAGTAGCGTGTTCCAGACAGTGCTGGTGTCGGGGAGAGCCTGGGCCAGCCTTCCAGGACCCCCGGTGGGTGGGTGGGACACAGCTAGGACGACCAGGGCCACCAAGGCCAGCATCAAGGACCATGGGGAGGGGTGCAGAGGATGAGGGGTTGGTGTCATTGTGGCAGCAGAGCTGTGGTCCTCCCCACCCCCTACCCTGCACCCAGACCCAGGGACTGCCCTGGTCAGAGACGTGTGGCAGCAGGAAGGCCAGAAATTCCTCCCCTTCGTCATCATCATCAACATCATGGACTTCCAAGAAGTTCAAAGAATTTCCTCCCCTGACCCCAGTGAAGGCCTGTGGATGGAAGCAGGAGGCTGGGGGAGAAGCTCTCTGGGGGCCCCCCTGCTGGGGTACGTGGAGCAGGCCTGGGAGTCAGGGAGACTTCCCAGAGGAGTTGGCTGGTCCTCGGAGCTTTATGAAACGGTTCCACTCCTATGTGATATCCAGGGGAGTCAAATTCAGAGACAGAAAGAAGGGTGGTTGCTCCGGGCTGGGGGGTGGGGGTTAGTGTTCAGAGGGCACAGAGTCGCAGTTTGGGGAGATGGTGGTGATGGTGGTTGCACAACACAGCCAACCAATGTATTCAGTGCCGCTTAAAAAATGCCTGATGTGGTAACTTGCAACTTATGTATATTTTAGCCCCATTTTAAAAATTGTTTCCATTTTTTAAAAAAGATTTAAGATTTAATGTATTTATTCATAAGAGACACACAGAGAAAGAGGAGACACAGGTAGAGGGAGAAGCAGGCTCCCTGCGGGGAGCCCAATGCGGGACTCGATCCCAGGACCCCGGGCTCTCGACCTGAGCCGAAGGCAGACGCTCAACCACTGAGCCACCCAGGCGTCCCAGATTGTTTTTATTTTTAAAAAATAAATAAATAAGCAGGAATGGGGCCGGCAGAGCAGGGGAGAAGAAGTCTCCCAAATATGTGGAATAGGAGGGAGAGTGTGTCCCCAAGAGGCAAGGGCACTGAAATGGGAGCATAGAGTGCAAATGGGGAAGGAAGTGGTGGGGGCCGCAGGCAGAGCATAGCGCACACTCATGACTCCCTTGTCACGGTCATCTGGCGTCCCAACGCCTTCCACCCGCCCGAGACCCCATCTTCCATACACAGAGTCCCACTGGGCAAGACACTCCATGCTCCCGAGACCTCTTGGTCACTGTGACTCCAGGAGACTTAGAGCCTTCCCCCCACCCCACCGTCCTGGCTGTCATGCACACCCCTGAATTCTGGGAAGAACCCCCGCCCTGCCCTGCTCTGTCCTCTATGAAAAACCTCCCAGGACCCCTATGGCCTGCCAGATATAACCCAGAGGCCTCCGTCTGGCATCCAAGGCCCCTGGCCCTGGCCCCAACTGACCTCTCTCATCACTCCTCGAGGTTGCTGGGCCCCACCACGCGCACAGCCCTGCACTGGCTCCGTGGGCACCCACGCCCACCTCGGGGAGCAGCCTCCCAGGAACCCACGCCCTGCCCGGTCCTTCCCTGCCTCCTTCACCTTTGTCCTCTCGGGATGCCCCTTCCCACCCTCCGAGCCTGATCTTGTCTCCTCTTCTGCGTGCATCCTGGATCTTCTCCCTGTGACCTTCCCCTGGGCAGGGCCACCAGCGCACAGGATGGACTCAGACAGGATCTGCCGGGAGGTACGTCTAATGCGGGCTCCTGTCCACCTCCCTGTCACTCAGCAGGAGCACGTGGGGCTGGCAGAGAGCTAAGTGTCCCAAACCCTCGCTTCCTGCCGGGTCCAGATGTGCTATGTGACCTCAGGCAAGGGTCTCCCTTCTCTGGGCTTTGGTCACAACCTTCTAGGAAATGCGGCCTCCTGAGCAGTTGGTCCCACGGAATATGCTGTGTCAGAGTAGTCAAGGTGGGGCCGAGGGAGTCATCAAAAGCATGATCTGAGGGTGGGGCCCAGAAGGCAAAAGGGCCAATGTTACCACCGCCACTGTGGAGATTTCTGGGTGCTCACCCCCACCCCCATCCCAGAGCTATGTTTGGCACTTAGCTGAGGCTGCCCAGGCCTGCTGGTATGTCAGGGAGGGGCCAGAGCTTTGTCACTACCGCCAGCACCACCAGCATCCTCTTTATCACCACGTCATCATCTCCAACGCCATCATCGTCAAGAAGTTCAAAGAATTTCCTTCTCTGGAGGGCACCTCTGGCCAGAGACAAACCAGCTCTGTGTATACCTAGTGGGAGGGACAAGAAGACCCTTCTAGGCCCCTGGAAGAGGGGCTAGAGGGAAGCTCCCATGTCCCCGACCTCCTCAGGGGTGCAAGGCAGGGAAGGGACCCCACTTTACTGAGCAGGTGCTGGGCATTCTCTCCCTAAGCTTCCAGGCTGGATTCCTTGTCCATCTTACAAATGGGACTACTGGGGATCCCTGGGTGGCGGGGGATCCCTGGGTGGCGCAGCGGTTTGGCGCCTGCCTTTGGCCCGGGGCGCGATCCTGGAGACCCCGGATCGAATCCCACGTCGGGCTCCCGGTGCATGGAGCCTGCTTCTCCCTCTGCCTATGTCTCTGCTTCTCTCTCTCTCACTGTGTGCCTATCATAAATAAATAAAATTTAAAAAAAAAAAAAACAAAAACAAAAAACAAATGGGACTACTAAGGCTCGGAGAGGTCAAGCTTGCACAGTTGTGAGGTCATGAGGAGGGGCTTAAACCCAAGCCCTCTGCCTTCTGTTTGCTCATCCCTATGCCTCTGGCCACATGGCAAAAAGCAAAGTACATCTGCCTCTGACTGTGGCCCCTTTCATAGCCCCAAGCGTCTGTTCCCCCTGCTGGTGACTCTGTGCACCCCCCCCCCACCACCACCACCACTGGTGACTCTGTGCACCGTGAGGTCTTTGCAGTGCAGTTAAGAGCCAGGCTCTGGAACCTTCCTGCCCGGGGTTCAAATCCAGTTCTGCCTCTTACCAGCCGTGTGACCTTGAGCCCCAGCTTCCAGGCTGGCAGCAGGGCTAACAGGGTCGGTATGTGGAGAGCAATTAGAAGAGAGCCAGGCGCACAGCATCACCCAAGAAGCATTGGCTAGCAAAATTCTCATTTCCCTGCCAGGCAAACACCTCCTCCTCCTTCGGTACCTTCCTGACCACCGTCCTGGGCCTCCTCCCACCTCCAGAGCCTTTCTCATCCTGCAAGGGGGGGGCCCAGTTACCTCCTGCACCTCCTCACTCCAGAGCACGCACCTCCTGAGCGTGGTGGGCTAGAGTGTCCTGCCAACCCCTCCCTACATCCGGGGCCCAGCCCAGGACTAGCCCTAGCACGCCCTCAGGTGTGCTGATGATTGAATAGGTGAGTGTACATCCATTTCCTCCTCCCACTACTGCCGGCCACCTCCTCACCTCTCAGGATTTTGTAGAATCTTCCCTGACCTTCTGCTGCCCCATCTCAGCTCAGGCTTAAGCCCTGTGAACCTAAATTCTCCCCAGGCCTCATCCCTCTACCTTTCAAGCACAGGTTGAGGCTTCTCCTATGATTTCTCCCACCCTGCACACCTTCTGGCCTCAGTCTGGGAGCCTGTTGTCCCGACATCCCCTACCCACTGGCTGTGTGTGGTTGGGCAAGAGCCTGCCTCTCTCTGAGCTCTGGGGATGTCAGCTGTAAAAGGGAGAGGAGAACTCACCCCTCAGTGGATTGCTCTGAGTATCAGGGCAGGTGGGGAACTCTTTGTAAACTGGAGAGGCTGATGCACTTTGGAGATCTGTATTAGTGGGTGTCAGATGCTGGCTGGAATGGGAGTGGAGTGGGGGGCATGTTGGGATATAACTCTGCCATGGGCTGGTTAGAACCCCCCTCCCCTCTCTCAGAAGAATTAAACCAAAGGGCCCAGCTGTGTGGGAGGGAAGCTTGTGCCTTGTAGCCTGGGAATCAGAAGGTGTGGGGGCAGATTCATTCCTCCCCTGGCCTGAGCCCCAGCTCTGGGCCAAAACGTGTGCCAAGCTTTATGGGGAAACAGTTCTGGAAACCCTTCACTACCACCCAGTGTGAACCAGGAAGCCAGGCCAGGGAGGCACGACTGCTGTGAGGGCAGAGAGGGCAGGGGTCCTGGAGGGCTTCCCAGAGGAAGTGGCCCCAGGACCGGACTTGGCAGGAAGCCACTGCCACAAGGAGTGAAGCTGAGTGGTAGGAGCCGTGGACCCCAGCACTCCCTGGTAAGGTCTAGAAAAGCTTTAGAAGGAGGCAAATTAAGTCTTGAAAGACACTGCCATTAATTCAATCAGAAAATAATCCCGTTAATTTAGTCAAAGAACCACTTAATTGAATTTCTTTCCAAATCCATGCCTATTCAAAAAGCCAGTGAATCCAGGGCCTGCTACATTTAAAGCAAACTCCCAAATAGTCCGATGAATGGGCCAGTTGAGTCAAGTCCCTGGTAAATCTAGCCCGGAATCATTCTAGTCCTATAACTGCTCAATCAACTTATCCCTTTTTTCCCCTTTTCTTTCTATTTTTTTAAAAAATAAAGTGTAATTCAGGCAAACAATAGTACACTTGGTCAAATAACCAGGAAGAATGGCCAGCGTCAGTGAAATAAGAAATGTCACATCTGCCGGCCAGTTGGGGGTGGCATTGTATGGTGACAGGGCTGGCTGGAGGGCCAGGAGCCGTGAATGTGAAAGGGATGTTGGCTCCCCGCTGCACCCCAGCTTCGTAAGCTCAGGTGTCATTCTCCAGCTCTGAGCCTCAATGTCCACATCCAAAAAATGGGGAGATTGCTGTGAAGTTTAAATCAGGAGAGCAGGGGCACCTACCTGGGTGGCTCAGTCGGTGAAGCATCTGCCTTTGGCTCAGGTTATGACCCTGGGGTCCTGGGATCGAACCCCGAATCGAATCAAGGAACCTGCTTTTCTCTCTCCCCCCTCCCCACTCATTCCCCTGCTTGTGCTCTCTCCTTCACTCCCTTTCTCTTGAACAAATAAATAAAATATTTTATTGTGTTAAAAATCAGGAAACCAAAGGGAGTGCCCTTCCAGAGGACACCCTGTCTCCTGCCCTCCTCCACCCTGGCCCTCGTGAGGGAGACTCCTACAAACTGCGCACCCACAGAACCCCCTCCAATATAAAACTGACCGTTAAACTTTTAATTTCATGTAATGTTTGAAATGGAAAATATTTTCACGTGGATGAACTCTGAAAGTTAGCACAGGGGGTACAGTACAAGTCTCCCTCCGGTGCCTCGCTCACAGCCACCCACTTCCTCTCTTGGGGGAGGTCAGCACCTCACTGGCTTGTTACCCCGCTGATCAGACATCCGGGTATAGCATACACAGAAGAAAACAGATGAACGATCTTTCTCTTCCCTGCCTTTTTTCCATAACGAGACACGGATAGAACACAACACTACTATGGGGAGACCTTTCCCCATTTATACATAAAGAGCCTCACTTATATGGCTTCATTATGGTCCTCCATTGGATGAATGTTCTAGAATTTCTCAGCCCTTTACTGATAGACAGAAGGTATTTGCAACACACCCGCACACACATACACACTGCTATGAATAACCCATTTCCCTCCTACGCAGTTATACCTGTGAGATAAATACCTGCATTTGCAATTCCGAGGGCAAAGGAAATGTGCGGTTGTCAGTTTGACAGATGTTACCACTGCCCTCCTTGGGGGCTTTACTTATTTACTCTCCCACAGATGAAGGCGTCTGCTCCCCCAGAGACGTGCCGTCAGTGTGTTCTCAAATGTCATGACTTTCCTCACCTGGTGAGGGTGAGGGTGGAATCTCAGTATAATTTTATTTGGCATTTTTCTTCTTTTGAAGAAGGTTGCAGTCTTGACCCGAGTTTCAGAGACCTTTGTATTTCCTTTTCTATGAACAGCCTGTTCACATCCTTACTTTCTTATTGATTTCTAGGTGTTCTTTGTATATTCAGGAAAGCATGATTTGCAAATTGTTTTTCTTCTGGACCTTTCCAAAGATGTCTTGGAAAGGACACATAAAAGCAAATACATATATGGCACAGCAGGCACTTTGAAGTGCAGTTTGCTGGAGGTTTTTTTCACTTGATGGTCCAGATATGTGAGGTAGGATCCCTCCAGAATATTGGAGCTGGAGCTGAGGACTGGGATGGGACTGAATGACCTTTCCCCTTTCCAGGGCAAGAGCTAATGATGCCCTGGTCTATCTCCCTCCATTTTTCTTAGGCACTTGAGGGCAGAGACTGTACCTGGGTACAGCATCCGGGCCTCACAGCCCACTGAACACTCATCTCCAGACTCCTAGGCCAGTGCTCCTTGCCCTCCTCAGTCTGCAATAAGTCTGCATATTCTGAGTATGTGTGGGGTCAAACCACACCCTCTCTCTTCCTCCTTCTCAAAGGCAGACATTTGTAAGAATATGTTCATCGTATGGAATGGAGTCTTCGACCACAGCCTAAATCACACCTCAGGACTTACTCATATGGTGAACTCATTCCTCTGCCTCTATGCCCCACGGCAAACTCCTACACATACTTGAAGGCCCAGCTCTAGCGATGCTTCCTCTGAGAAGACTTCCATGACTCCCGTCTCTTTCTCTCTTAAAATTCTGTTCACCTTGCCTATGTCTATATTTAGCAGAGCAAGAACTGTGTTTTCCTATTTCTCTGTCATCTGGAACCTCCTGACAAGAATTACCAAATGACTCATCAAAGAAAGGCAGGTTTCTTCAACATTTGGGGCCTTAGTTTCCTCATTTGAAAAGGAAGATCGTAATACAGAGCCAGCCACGGTGTTGAGAGGATTAAATGTGTCAGTTCATGCGAAGCATTTAGCACAGCACCAGGCATAGTTCATTATTCATAGTTCATTATTACTAACCCTGTGACCTTAGGCAAGTCACTTCTCTTTTCTTTGCCTCAGTTTCCTTTTCTATAAACTGAAGAGTGAAAGAGCAGACTTAGGTCGTGACCATCAATGGATGCTAACATCAGGGGATCGAATGTCGATGGGTAACTTTATAACAGACGATGAGGCTAACAACACCTAAAGGGGCCAATCAACCTTACCATCCCTAAAAGATGGAAGAGCCTGACATACTGCAGCTCCTGCTCTGAAGCACCAGGAAAGAACACAACAGCATCTGTGGAATATTCTAGATAAAATCACTGAGTCCAAATCAAATCAAGCCTCCAGCCTCCAAAGTCTACATTTCAATTACCAGTTGGTAGGAAACATGGAGTGGAGCATGTTCAAGACACCACAGGGATGCATGCAGTCAACCAACTCCTGACTCTGCAACAAAGTCTGGAATATCATTCGACCATAAAAAGGAATGACGTAGTGACACCTGCCACAGTATGGTTGAACCTTGAAAACATTACGCAAAGGGAAGCCAGACATAAAAGGTCACATAATGTGCGATCACCTTTCTACAAAATACCTCCAATAGGGCCAAAGACAAAAGTAGACGAGAAGTCCCCAGGGACTAGCGGAGGGCAGGAGTGGGGAGTGACTGCTAGTGGATATAGGATTTCCTATTCCCTAACAAAATTTCTAATTCTCTAACAAAAGTGTTAGAGAATTAGGTGGTGGTAATGGTTGCAAATCTTGTAAATCTAAAAAAAGCCACCAAACTGTACACTTTAAGGTTTGGTCAATTTTGTACAAATTTTGTGGGGCTTAGTTGGTTAAGCCTCCAACTCTTGATTTCAGCTCAGGTCTGATCACGGGGTCGTGGAATGGAGCCTGGTGTAGGTGTTGGGTTTCACGTAGCGAGGAGTCTGCTTGAGATTCTCTCTCCCTCTGCCCCTCCCTCCTGCTCTCTCTCAAATAATAAACCTTTTAAAAATGATTAATTTTATGGTGTGTAATATCAGCCAGATACGATAGGAGGGCCTTCTGTGGATCCTCATTCAAAGAAATCAACTGGAAAAGACATTTTGGAAACAAATTAGGGAAATTTGAACATCAATTGCCTATGAAATAATCAAATGAAAAAATAAGTGTCACTATTGCAAGGTGTAATAATGTTATTGTGTATGTATCGTTGTTGTTATTCCACAAAGTCTTTATCTGTGAGAGATAATTACTGAAGTATTTATAGATGAAATAATATAATATCTGGAACTTCCTTTAACAAAATGTAGGTGGGGGATGGATGAAGCAAGAATGGAAAAAGCTGATGTTTGTTGAAACTTAGTGATGGGTAGGTATATGGGTTCATTATACCATAGTCCCTCTACTTTTTTAGTGTTATTTAAAATATCTAGAGGCACCTGGTGGGCTCAGTTGGTGGAACAGGAGACTCTTGATCTTGGGGTCATGAGTTTGAGCCTCATGTTGGGTATAGAGATTACTTAAAAATAAATTTAAAAACTAATAAAATAAAATTAAATATCTATAATAAAAGGTAAAGCAATAATGGGACTGACTTCTGTTTCCTTCTTTATATTTTATTGACCTCCAATTTTCTATAATAAATATATATTACTTTTATAATCAGAAAACATATTAAGGTTACAAAACTGACCGACAAGGTTGAGCTAGCTGACCTCTCAGCCTTGGAGGTTGGTCTCTGGGAAGGTCCCACCAGGGAGGAGTCAGCCTCAAAGCCTCCCCAGCAAGAGGGAAGGACTCACCCACAGGGAGGAGGGCTTGCTGAGACTCTGCGGCTTCCTTGCCCACTGCCCCACCTCGTGAAGCCCAAGGGTGGACAAACCCCATCCCTGACTCCTTACCTGAAGTTGGTGGCCCTTGTAGCCTGGTGGCTAACCGGAGGGTGTTTTTATTTTTATTTTTTTATTATTTATTTATTAGAGACACAGAGACAGAGAGAGGCAGAGACACAGGCAGAGGGTGAAGCAGGCCCCATGGAGAGAGCCCGACGCGGGACTCGATCCTGGGTCTACCAGGATCACGCCCTGGGCTGAAGGCAGGCGTCAAACCGCTGAGCCACCCGGGCTGCCCCCCGGAGGGTGTTTTAAAGTGTTCCTTGGCCTTGAAAGAGAGAAAGAATCTCTGAGCCTTTCTATCCATGTGACCTGGGGAAACAACCTCTCAGACCTTGGTTTCCTCATCTGTAACCTGAGGAAAAGAATAATTCCCACCTCAGGGCTATTGCACAGATTACATGAAAGGGGCTTATCCTAGATTATAGGAAGTGCTCAGTTAATGTGAACATTTTATGAAATAAAGGAGCTCTATAAAAGTGATATAAGCCCATTAGGAGAAAATACAGCAAAACAGAAGGATTAAAAAAAAAACAAAACAAGCTTCATAAGTGCCCAGAAAGTGCTCAGAAAGAACCGCAGCAAGCATTTTCTTTCCAGGCTCTTTCCTGTGTATACAAGTGTGTTCTGCTTTTAAGTACAACTGTAATCCTGCTGTCAACACACATTCACATCCTGCTTTTTTCTTCTTGTAATATTGTAGCACATTTCCTCATATTATTATAAGCTGTTTGTAAACATGACTTTTAATGGTTGTGTAATATTCCATTGTGTGTTTGTGCTGGTCACCACTGCCCCGGGTGTTGGACATCTAGACTAGTTCCAATTTTCACCATTATAAAGAATGCCACAATTTGAAAAAAGCTGGGCAAATGCCACAATGAATGTGTATTCTGAATGACCTCCTTGGGTAGATTTTCAAAAATGCAATTGCTGGGTCCCAGGACAAGCACGTTTTTAAAGCTTTTGGATAGGTGAAGCCTGATTGCCTTTTCAACGAAGTGGTGCCCTTTATTTTTGCCATCGCCAGAAGGGGGCTGGCGTTTCCAACAGGGAACTTTGCCGAATATAAGCAATCTCAGATGATATAAAAGTAGGTGAAGGGCAGTCCGGGTGGCTCAGCGGTTTAGCGCCGCCTTCAGCCCAGGGCCTGATCCTGGAGATCTGGGATCGAGTCCCACGTCGGGCTCCCTGCTGGGAGCCTGCTTCTCCCTCTGCCTGTGTCTATGCCTCTCTCTCTGTGTCTCTCATGAATAAATAAATAAACAAACAAACAAATAAATAAAAGTAGGTGGAGACAGTTTTCTGACTATAGGCGTCAGAGGCCAGATCACCTTTTCCCAACCCCCAAGGGCTGGAATCACACTTCTAGGTCACTCCCCTCCCCCCCATTCCTGGTTCCTTAGCAGAAGGCGTCGGAGGAAGGGTCCTAGGGAAGCATAGAGTGGGGTACCGAGAGAAGACATTCGGGGGAATCAGAGGCTCCCTCCGTCCCCCGGACGCCATTCCTTACCCAGGTTATTTGAACCTGGGATCTGCGGCCCCAACAGTTCTCCGTAAAACAGGGGTGGAGGCGGAGTCAGGGGGTCGTGGGGGATCCCGGCTCTTCCTAGGCTCCTCAAAGGGGCCCTCGTCTGCGAAGAGTAGGACCTCCCCTTCCAGCCCGCCCTCCCCGAGGGCGCGCTTGGAGGTTCCCTTCGGCAGGTGCTGCCGCCGGCCGGGGCCCGCCCACGGGGGCGCGCGGGTCCGGAGGAGGGTCGCCAGCGGCTCACCCCGCAAGCATGACAGTCACGAGCGCCCGGGGCCGAGAAGCCGGGGCGTGGCCGGGAGCCGGGGGCGGGGCTGGAGGGTGGCGTCACGGCCCCGCCCCCGGCCGGCTCCCTCCTTCCTGCGCGCGGCGCCCGGGCCGAGTCCTCACCTGGAAGGACAGGTGTGCTCATCTCGCATCTCCGAGAGGCCGGCCTGCGAGTGTCAGGTGAGCGTTAGCAGGAGCTCGGGCGGGGGGCTGGGAGGAGGGGCCGGGTTGGGGGGGGGCCCTCTCGGGGGGGCCCTCCCCCTGGACGCTGGGGACGGTCTGGTCAAAGCAGGCAGCAGGGAGGCGGAGCTGGGCGTGGGTCTGCAGGGTCCGATTGCTCCCCAAACTCCTGCGACGTCTCTTGGGTATAGTCACGTTGTACTGAAATGTAGGCACTGGAGGGATTTGAAGGAGAGCAAGTTGAAGAGGAAACAGCAGGTTTCCAAGTATTTCAACCACAAATCTATCATTTTTTGTACATGATATCTTTTCCTTGTTGTAAAAGTAATGTGCAGGGATTGACTGGCAAATGGGGAAGAGTAGGAAAGAAATCACCCGTGGTGCTCTCTCTCTCTCTCTCACACACACACACACACACACACACACAAAACAACTGCGGATATTCTGGTGTTTTCTTTCCCAGTCTTGTTTCTGTGCACAATCACGTTGATATCATTTTATCATACTGTATTTACAATTTTTGTGTCTTGCTTTTCTTCTCTTAACATTGTGTCATAAGCATTTTCTTGTGTTGTTATTAGTCATCCGTGTATGTGTAATCATTATTTTTAATGGCTGCATAATGTTACATTTGAGGGAGGGGCCAGAGTTGGGAGCCACTCTGAACACTTGGAGGCAGGATTTGAGGGGGAGACAGGAAGGTGTCATAGGAAAACTTGGGGTCTGGGTCAGACAGGCCAAGACCTCCACCTCCAACACTGGGCTTCAAGAAGGATCTTTGCATCAGTTTCCACATCAGGAAAATAGGTCCATAGAGCTACCTTCTCAGATCATTGTGAGGCTCAAGTGAGCTAATTTATGTAGAAAGCCTCCCCCCCTCTACCTCCATGGCCCTGGCAGAAAAAGGATCCATGTGTTTGTGAGTTTGGAGGAGGGATTTGGGCCAGCTGAAGCTGCTGAGGGAGTAGAGGAAAAGCTGGGGACAAGGGGCAGGCTCCCCAGCATGGAGATGTCTCTGGGTCTGGGGCAGACGGGCTCACATCCACTCTGCGGTCACTAAGGTCCCTAGAAGAGTTTAACTCCTTGAGATAAGCTTCTGGAAGGGCTTCGAAGTGAGAGAATTGGAAGAAAAGTAGGAGAGGAGGGCAAAAGTGGAGCTTAGTAATCAACCTCTTGGACAGATAAGAATGCTAAGGTTCAGAAAACAGAGGATTTGTTCAGGATGCACACAGGGAGCAGTAACAGCATGGGTTTAGACACCAGGGCTCCTAATTCCCACAGGGATCTCAAAGCTAGAGACTACTGATGCTAGGGGGAGGAGGAGGAGGTCAGGGCTGAGTCATCAGCTGTAATTGTACCAGGCTAAGGTATCCTGAGAAAAAACAAATGTTTCTGTTTTTTAAGCTTCCACTTCCTCATCTGTGAAATGGGATAGTAAGTCCCCACCTACCTACTTAGTCCCCACTGCCAAGCCTATCCATCTCTGGGTAGCTAGGGTCTCCTTCTATTTTTAGGGCCTGTTCAATCTCTGCTCATATACCCTCACCATGACTCCTTCATCTTTATGGTCCCCTGACCATCTTCACAGGGGGGTCTGGGTACCTGTCAGCTGAATCAGGTGATTACCTGTGGCCACATCTCAGTTAGGATGGGAAATTCCATACTCTTATGAGCCATCTGCTTCTAGACCTGAGAGATACTGTTCTGTCATTCTAATTTGCCCCTACAGCATGCTACTGCTAGATAAGAAAGGGCTCCGTGCCCTGGGAAGAGTTCCTAAGTGCTAAAAACATCTTGTCGTGAGGGTACATGACCCTCTGAGGCCATATCTTTCTGCCTGGCCTGTCACTCCAGGACAGTAATAAGGATGTCAGCCTCCCCTAGCAATTTTAGCGATCTCTGTCTTAATCCTGGTAACGCTGATGTGTAATGACTTATTCTGGGTCTTATGCCTCCATATTAGATGCAGTTCTCAAGGGCTTGACCCACCACAAGGCCCAGGCCAGGCCCAGCCCTCCTCCCTGTGATTGAAGTAATAATAACTGTGTCTATCATTCAGGTGCCAGACTCTGAGCTGTAGGCTTTAATCCATTGGAGGTGGGTGCTGTAGCCATCCCAGTTCTGAATGAGGGAACAGAAGTTTAGGAAAGTTCTATAAACTCACCCAGCCACACAGCCCAGAAATAGCTGATGAAGGATCTGAACCCAGCTAGTTCAGGGTTTCTACCGCCACTGCCTCTCAAGTGAGAACTCAATCACTGGGGTCCTCCAATGCTAATGTAAACTCTTGTTGCATACCCCTTTCTGTAAAAATATTTTTGAGCATGCGTTTTGTATTCAAATGCAAATGTATTTGTTAAAACTTGGGTATAAATGTTCTACTGTGCTAATGTGTGCATTATAAAACATCCATCGAAATGGAACATTTAGAAAGTTAAGATTAAAGACTAAATAAGAATACAAATTCTGATCTTTCTTCCCATACCCCAGTGGATCACTTTGTGAACTTCCTGGGGTGGCCAGCATCTACTTTCGAGACAGTCACTTTGGTGGTCACCAGAATCCCCTGGATGCTTTGGAAGTGGGTAAGTGGATTCATGATGTCCTGAGGAACAAGGGGTACCCTTCAGTGGGGGCCCAGGTATGTAGCCAGGTTCCCGTTGGCACTGAGGGAGACAAAGCTGATTGGGCTGCAGTCTGTAAGGCAGGGTGAGGCCCCAGGGTGGGTCTGGAAGGGTAAATTGGAGTCCTTCATAACCTTTATGAACATTAGATCATATTCACTCTCTTAGCCTCAGGTTCCTACCTGTAAAACAGGTGGGATGATCTCTGGCTCATGAGATTGTTGTAGAACTAAACCAGAACAGGTGAGAGGTGTCTATTGTGGTGCCACATTGTACAATAAATGAGAATTTGCTCATTCTCTCCCTCTTCTTCCCTTCTGCATGCAAAATTCCAAGCTGTTCTGAGCAAAACCAGTGGATAAATCCAATATTTACCTGCTTGAGATTAAAGACCCTGCCTGCCTCCCACCTTCCTCATCAGCTTTCTCCCCACCAAGGAGGGGGGATCCTGGGTGCGCTTTGACCCATCTCCCCACAGGACCCCCCCCTTCAAATGTCTGAGGTTCCTACCATAGTGTTGGCTGAGGCTGTTCCTTCCCACCCTCCAAATCTACATGCAAGCCCCTCCTCCTTCCACCTTCCCCAGGGGCACCTCCCCAGTTTCTCCATGGAAGGGGCCTAGTGGGCAGTCTGCTTCAAAGGAGCCTCAGAGTCTTATCTGGATGCTGTATCCTTGCAACACTCTGCATCAAGTTAAGAACTCCCCAGCGGTGCATTTCACAGAACACCTGGCTGGAGGGAGAGGGGCAGCTCATCACTGCTTGGTGTCCCCACTGATGCCAGGCCACGTAGACCTGTCCTGTGGCTCTCACCATCTAGCAGTTTCTCTCTGGTCCATGGACTCTCTCTTAGTCCATATTTTTTTCTGTACACCCAGCTGGCTGAGGCAGACTGTCAGCTTGAGGCAGGCAGGGCTCAGTGCGGACCTCTCAGGACCCGTGAGGAGTAGGCATCAGGAAGTGTTTGTGGACAGACGTGTGACAGGGTGAGATGATGAATCGCACCAACTATGCTGACTTGGGAAGTGTTGCTGTGGGAATTGGGATTATTAGCCAGGGCAATCATCGTAATTCCCGCAGCCCAGTTAATGAGTGGTTGTGTGTCCTAGAGATGGGATTCCTTGGATTCCCAGAGGATGGAAGGAGCGCATTGTAGAGAGAGTTGGCAGCAGTGCAAACAGTGTGGTTTGTTGAATGGAGGGGCAGTGGGGTGACAGACCAGGTTGAAGGAAGGATGATGCAGACGGGTGGGGGAGTGAGGGGTGGGCAGAGGTGAAGGCAGCAACCCTTGGGTGATGCTGGGTGTTTTCATTGTTCCTGTAACTGTGCCTTTAGTGACAACTCCTCTGGGAGTTGATTCCTCAACGGAGATGGGCAGCATGGGGAATACTGAGAGGGGTTTGCCGGGGTGGAGCGGGGAGGGCCGAGGGCCCACCATGAGCAGGGGTGGAGGGGGTGGGGAGACGCCACAGGGTAAGTGAGGCCTTATGTGAGGGAAGGCTGTCAGGCACCATCTGGCCCAGAGATGGAAAGTGCCAGGCCCTTGCCTCCACCCCTATGACTACAGACCCACAGCAGAATTCGCTCATTGCACAAGTATTTACATGGCACCCATTACCAACTGGACACCCACAGGAGCACCTATAGGAGGATTTCTCCCTCTTGGAGCTTATGTTTAAGGACATTAAAAATAAACAAGTTAATATTTCTTTCCTGTAGGAAGTGCCGTAAAGAAAAGGCCGGGTGATCCAGTAGAAAGAGGCAGAGGGGAAGGGGGCCTGCTTAGGATTGTGCGGTCAGGGCACCCGGTTGGCTCAGTCATGGGACTCTTGATCTCAAGTTGTGAGTGCAAGCCCCATGTTGGGCATGGAGCTTACATTAAAATAATAACAGTAATAATAATAATAAAGATTGTGTGGTCAAAGAAGGCCTTTCTGAGGAGGTGACTTTTGGGTTGTAACTAGAATGCAAGTCATTGTGTTCAAGACATTGAAGGCAGACATTGAAGACTGAGGATCTGGGGGGCAGGCAGAGATCATTCTAGGTAGAAGGAACGGCAAGTGCAAAGGTGCTGAGATTTGATGAAATGAAAGTAAAAATGAAAAAAGATAGTTCCAGGTGAGGTCTGAGAGGCAGGTAGGGGCCAGATCATAGCAGGCCTGGGAAAGAACATGGATTTCACACTAAGGACAGAGAGAGCATTTGGTGTATTTTCAGTAGTCAAGGGATGTGATCTCACAGGTAACAAACCATGGTAGTATCCAAGTATGCCCACCGTGAGAGGTGGCTGGGTTCAGAATATAGTTGGGAGGGGGAGCTGATGGGATGTGCACAAGGTTTTGAATGGGAGCGGCAGAGAAAACCCTTTCCCACTGAGCCCAGATGTGTGTGACCTCAGGGTCTTTCTCAACAGAGTGCCCCAGATGTGGAGTGTACAGGACCTTCCCCATCCAGTCCAGCCCTTATGGATGGGGAGACTGAAGACAGGGCCTTAGAGGTCTCCTTGTCTGGGACCCCGGAGAGGAGGCTGTGGATTCCCTCAGTTCCTGCTGAAATTCACTGGCTGAGCTGGGACTCAGATGTGGGCTTCCTGGCCCCTGGTCCAGGCCTCTTGCTACCCAACCCAGCTCCGTCTCCACTGAAGATGGAGGAGGGAGGAAGTACTGCCGGAGAACGACCAGGCAGGGTGATGTGGTGAGATCACCAGGAGAAGCGTCTAAAGGCAGTGGAGTCTGGAGAGGCCTAGGCCAAGGCCCTCATTGGAGACAGGGCACTGCCCTGCGAGCAGTCAGAGGTGGGTGGAACATCATGGAAGGGTCCAGGGGCAAGCTGCCAAGGTCTCGCTGGGCAGCATTTTCAGGCTGGCAGGCTTGAGGAGGGCCTCTTGGAGCAGAGCGTGTGGTGAGCCATCCACCCTCGGGGGTCCTGGGAGAGAGGCACAAGTAGCAGCTAAGAATAGGAAGACTGAGAGACTTCCTGCAGGGGCATCCTAGAGCCGATGCTGTGGGTGAAGACGGAGAGTGGGCAAGGCCAGTGGCTCACCTGGGCCCACCTCCAACCCAAAGGGGAAGGAGAAGGCAAGGAAAGAAGCCAGAGACCCAGCCTGAGGTTCTAAAAGAAGTCCAATCAGGTGGCCTGGATTCCACTCCATGCCGGCTCCTTGGCACGTTATCAACATCTTCCTCTTACTCAGGACTAAGTTGTTTTTGTACATGATCATCTGCATTATCCCCATTTTATGAATGAGACTCAGAGACTTTAAGGAACTTTGCTAGGGTCACAGTTAAAAAGAGGCAAAGTCAGCATTTGAAGCCGGCTTCTTAAGCACATGGGGCTCCCGTCTTGGGCTCTCTTTGTGACTTTGAGCAAGCAAGGCTCCCTGAGTCTCAGACTCTACCTGTAAAATGATGGGGCCTACATAAATGAACCCCTCAGGCCACTGTGGCTCTTGATGGGGGCCTTGATATTGCTTCTCTTGGACTGGGGCTCAGGAGCCTGAAAGAGGGGCTGCAGACTCGTTCTGGAACTGTGTTCTCCCCCAGCCTGGGAGAGTGGTTAGGGGTGTGGGCTCAGCTAGGCCACTCCTCTCCGCTGCCTCTGCTGAGGGTGGATGTGAGGGTAGGATGAGTCAGTGCAGATAACATGTCTTGTAGAGGGCCTGCACACAGTAGGCACTCAATAAATGTAGCTCTTGATGTTTTGTCAGAGAGAGCGAAGGCCGTCTCTTCGCAGACCATTCATTCACTCATTCAGCAAATATTCATTAACCCCTCCTATGTGCCAGACATGGTTCTTGACTCTGGTGACCAGTGGTGTCCCCCAAATAGTACCTCCCCAAAATAGCAGTGCCCCTCAAATAGCAGTGGTATCCCCAGAATAGCAGCTTATATTCTAGTAGGGGGCTCAGACAAAAAAAAATTCAAATAAGTACCATGTAGAATATGTTATATAGAGATAAGTGCCAGGAAAAAATGAAGCAGTGAGGGTGGGTTGAGGGGAGGGGGAGGCAGTGCCCTAGTCGGGTTAGGATCTTAAAACAGGAAGACCAGAAGGCCTCCCTGTGAAGGGGATAAGAGCCAAGACCTCAGAGAGGGGAGGGAATGAGCCATGCAGAATATCTGAGGGAAAAGCATCCCAGGCAACCGGGACTGCCAGGGCTAAGACCTCGGAACAGATTGTGTAGGGCCATTTGAAGGACCATCCTGATATTTAGTAAATCCAGGGTGGGGTGCCCACAGTCAAGACTCAGACTGCAGATCCCTTTGGGAGGATCAAAAGCTTCCTTCCCATTGCTGATTGCTTCTGCATTATCATCCTGTGGGCTGGCAGTTGCAGGGCTGTCCTTGAGATCCCCAGCCCAGTGCTCCGGGGGTATGGGAGGGGGGAGAGGGAGTGGTATGCCAAGAAACAAAAACAAAGTGTTAGATTGGAAGGGTGCCGGGGAGTCTCTTCTGACCTAGTGCAGAGCAGCTAAACTCTGGGGTGGGACCCATGTGAGCTGGGACTCCACTGACACCTAATGTTCCAGGCTGATTGCATCTTCAGGGTGAGTGAGTGGGTGTGCAGGGAGCGGAATTGGGATGAGCTCAAGCTGGCCACACCCTTGGGCCTTAAAGTTGAGAGTTAAGTCCTGGGAGGAATCCTTGAGAACCTAGAATGAAGAGAGCAGTCAGGCCCAGAGGCTGCTAGAACCCCATAAGATTTCTTTCCCTTTGGAATACCTCTATTCCTCTGTTGGGTTTTGTGTCATGTCTCAGTTTCTTGTAAGAGCTGAGCTGCAAAGCTTTTTAGAAGTCCCTGGTTGCGAGGTGGGGTGGGGGAGAACATTGGTCTTCTAGGGGAGTAGGAAAGAGAACTAGGCCCACAGTAGAGGTAATCAGGGGAAGGATGTGGGGAAGGATGTCACTCTATGTTCAGTGTAGGGGCTGGGGTGGGAGTGTGACAAGATTGGGGCAAGGAAGCTGGGACTTTGTGATGGTTAATGTGTGTCCTTAGGCAAGCACTGTTGAGAGCCTCAGATGCCCTCTCTGTAAACCAGGGAAAGAATAGAGTAGGATTTAATCTGTTGTTTCAGAGGTTAACCACCTCCCCCAGGGCCAGGTGCTTAGTAGATGCCTGAACAGTGCCAGTCCCTTCCTGGAGAGGGAGGCCATAATTGGGCAGCAGGGCTCAGGTTGGAGGGTGGAGTGGTGAGGATGGAGGACCCAGGGGTACATTCCACACCTGCTCAGTAATGCCAGGGTCCCTCTGCCTGGGGCCCCAGGCTTGGGCACCTTGTTTCACCTTAGCCCAAGTGGGGTTGATGACAATGCAAGCAGAGCCTCGGGATTCGGGGTTGGTAAGATTGGGATGAAAAAAGGTAACAAAGGGCAGGGCATTGGGGGTAGCTGACTTCTAGGACTGGGGCATACTTGGGGGCCTCAAGGGGATGAAGGAAATCATAAAAATGGGTACAACAAGCTCAAGGAACAAAGTAGGTAGCTACTGCCCAGGCCAGCTGAGTGTGGGAGGAACCCAGTGTGAGTTTGGACTCAGAGTTACCCTCTCTCCCAGGGCTTCAAGAGAAGTAGGGAATATGGACCTGTAATAGGAAATCAGCACATTTATTTATTTAAATATTTTATTTATTCATTCATGAAAGACACAAAGAGAGAGGCAGAGGGAGAAGCAGGCTCCATGCAGGGAGCCTGATGGAGGACTCCATCCCGGAACCTCAGGATTACACCCTGAGTCAAAGGCAGACGCTCAACCGCTGAGCCACCCGGGGCCCCTGGAAATCGGCACATTTAAAACAGTGGTTATCAATTAACAAAACAATATAAATAACAAAAAAAATCACTATGCAGGTCCAGCAAAGCCAACCACCTTGCCTGGTGACCCCCTGTTCTGGCAAAGGGGACATGTTGGCCATGTCTTGGCCCAGGCCAGCTCTGTATCTTGCTGTGCTGTGTGGTCCTGGGCAAACTCCTCCCCTCCTTGGACCACAGATTCCTGGTCTGGGATAGAAGAACCTGATTTGTGGGGCTCCCACCAGTTTGGACAGTGTGTGACTAAGTCCCTCAGGCTCGAGGGAAGATGTGGTTATTATGGAAGCGACTCTTCCCGGGAACCATGCTTCCGGGATTGGATGCAGTGCACTCTGGCGTTTTGTGGGTTCACAATCACAACTGTGTGTGTGTGTGAAGGGATGTGTGTCATCATTTGGAGCTTTGCATGGTGCAGTGTCAATACCATCGTTTTAATAACTTTGCCCTGGAACCTTTCATTGGCTACCCTGGAAGCTGGTGAGAAGCCTTAATTAATTCTCCCAGTGACTTGGGGAGCAAGGGGTCTTCTTCCTAATTGTGGAAACCCAAGCCTAGAGGTGGGAGGTGCCTCAGGCATCCGGGTACCACTGGGAACCCTGACCCAAGAGCTAGTTTCAGGGCAGTGGGGGGGGGGCGGGGCGGGTTGTGTTTCCTCATTAAACCCATGAGACCAGGATCAGGGTTGGTGCCATTAATCTGAGCTGCTGGAAGAGCTGGGAGGGTCCTTTCCACCGGGGTAGGGTAGTGGTGAGGGTAGCTGAGCTCTGGCCACCCCCCTGGGTCTTTTGTCAACGTCACTCTATCTCCTGCTGTCCTGTCAAATCATTGACCCCCGAACCAACCTGGCCTGTGTTCTCTGCAGTATTCAGAGTCCTCCCCGCCAACATTATCCTTTTGCAGTGGCCTGGGGCGGGGGGGGGGGGGGGGGGGGGGGGGGGAGGGGGTTGAGAGGAGAGAGAACAGGGGGAAGAGGAGGCTTTGGGTCTAGAAAATCCCAGCTATGTGTGCACCCGCCTCCTCCCCACCCCCACCCGGCTTTTTTCCACCTGTGCCCCAGACTGGATCGGGGTGTGGGTGGCTGTGTGTTTCCCGGCCCCACACGTAAGACCGCGTTCCTGCCACGCGCTCCTCGCCAGGCTTGGGGGAACTGTGTTTCCCGGCTGCGCCCCCTTCCCCCCCCCCCGCCAGCGTCCCCGGGAGCCGAAGGCGCGGGCCCTTTAAATCCTCCGGGGCGGCGGCGGCGGGCCGGGGATGACATCAGCGGTCGGGCCCGGGGCTCAATGGGAGCCGGCGGGGGCGCGCCGGGCGGGAGCGCGCGAGCCGGCGGCGGGGGCGGGCGGGCAGGAGGGCCCGGAGGAGGGAGGCGGCGGCGGCGGCGGCGGCGGCGGCGGCGGCGAGAACCCAGAGCCAGAGCCCGGCCGGGGCCGAGCGGAGCGGAGCGCGGCGGCGGCGGCGGCGGCGGCGGCGGCGGCTGGGCCGGGAGAGGCTGGCGCGCCGGGTGGCTCCGCGAATCCTCCGGCATCCGCCCCGGCGGGCCGCCCCCGCCCGCGGCAGCCCCCCGAGCAGCGGCCCGGCACCGGCGCCTTCCCGGCGGGGTAAATATTGGGGGGCCGCGGGCCCGCGGAGGGGCGCAAACCCGGGGGGAAATGGGGCTCCCTCCGCCTCTTTGTTTTTGCGCGAGAGAGAGGGAGGGGAGGGGACGGGAGGGGAGGGGGGGCGGACACACGCGCGTTCGCACTCGGGGACGGGGGTGGGGGGGCGGCCCGGGCGCCGCCCGCTCGGCCCGGCGAGGACAAAGGCGCGGCTGGGGACGAGGAGGAGGAGGGTGACTATTATTTCGCTGGCGTACCCGGGGGAGCCCCCCCACCCCAGCCCGGCCCGCCTCCCCTCCCCCGGCTCGACCCTTCCAGGCCCCAGCCGGCCGCGAGGCCCCCCGCCCCCCGGGGCCGTCACTGGGGGACGCTGGGGGAGGGGGCTCCGGGGCTGGGGCGCTGGGGGCCCCGAGACTGTGGATACTGTTGATTCCGGCTTCTCGGCGGAACCCTCGCCGGACCGTCGGCAGCGCCAACCCCCCTTCTCTCTCCCGGCTCGGGGCTCCCGACCTGGGGGTCAGCGCGGCTGCTCCCGCGTGTGGGATGGGGGCGCTCGGGGGCGCGTGGGGGCCCTGCGGTGACGGGGTGTGTGGTCACCCAGCCGCCGAATCTGTTTTCCTTTGTGGAGAGAAAGAAAGGGGTGGGGGTTATTTATCAGATCGGATTCTCCCGTTTCTGCCCGTGAGAAATCCGTGTTTTGCAAGTCTCTGTGGAACCTGAAACTCTGTGTCCGGGTTATCGCTGGAGAGAGGATTCCCGAGCTCCTCTGCACGCCCCAACTCAGAGTGGGGTGAGCCCCCTCCCCGACTTCGCCCTCAGTTCTCTTGCATAGGCGCTTCCCAGCACAGTCTCCGCGAGAAGAAAGATTTGGGGCGAAGGGAAGACCCAGTGTGTCTGAAGTTGCCTGGGTTTGGGGCTCCCTTGCCTTCCCCATCTAGAAGGTGCCTCCAATTTTTATTTTAATGGTCCACTGACAGGGGCCCCGGCTGTGGGGTGGGGGGTGTCAGAGAGTAAGAAAACTGCCCATGTGCTCTGTTGCTTGGTAGTTTGTGTAATTTTTTTAAGCAGCTGAAACTCCGGATTTGCGTCTTCCTTTTTTTTTTTTTTTCTACTTCGTTTATTCCACCCTCACCCCACCCCCCATGGGAGAAGCGGCAGAGGACTGGGAAGCTTCTCCTTACTTGATCCTTTCTCCTCTCCTCTGGGAGGCTTTTTAGGGGACAGTGCTGGGACAGTGGAGGCGCTCCCTGGGGGCCCTGGCCCCGGGGGCTGGGTGGCTAGCGCCCAGCAGTGGTTTCCGGTGGGGCTGGTTGTTTGCACCCTCTTCTCCCCTTCCCTGCCCACAGCCCGGTGAGTGGGGAGGGGCTGGGGGGTCATGTGCGGTGTATTTATGTAAGACACCCAGACGGAGGGCGCGGGTATTTATATAACCCGGCGTGGGTATTTATGTAATATAGGATGCGGGTATATTTATGTTCCTTTCCTAACCTGCGGCTTCCCCGGCTGCCATGTGTGGTCTCTGGATTGGCGTTGGCGGAACACGGGCTGAGGGGGGAGGCAGTGTTTGTGTATGTGCACACCCGTGACACCCCCCTTCCCCCCTCCTGCTGTGGGGCTCATGGCGTGTGTCTGCTTTTCTGTCTTCCTTGGGAGTGTACACACAGGTCGGTGGATATGTGAAATGTGTGGCATGTGAGTTTTCTGCAGATGTGGAGTGTGTTCTGCTGACAGCCACAGCCGAGGCACCTCGGCCGGGGCGGCCAGGCTTGTGGGCAGAGGCCCTTGGTTGAGAGCGAGAGTCGGGCTGGCACGGGGCGGGGAGGCTACTTCCTTGTGGCCCACAGCAAAGGGCTGGTGGTAGCTCTCTGGGACTTAGGTGCTGGGGGCTCCATGTGTCTCCTGGGCTGGAGCTGTTGGCTTCTCGCCTCTGCTGGGGCAGAGAGCACCAGCCTGGCCATCTGTGAGCTAAGTCTCTCCCATCTCCCCTCCCAGGTGGGTCCGGCTTTGGGGATGGCATTTGGCATGGGGATGGGGCAGGGTGCTGTGCCCAGCACATCTGCTTTTCCATCTTCCCGCTTAGCTTCCCAGCCCTGGCAGGAAATAAGTCCTGTTTGTGTCAGGTGGGACGGCAGGAATGCTGTCTGGGTCCTAGGTGAGGACACTCTGCCACCAGCGTGCTGTCAGGGAGTGTGGGGCAGGTGATCTTGGGACCTCGCTAGGCCTGAGTTACCGGTCTGCAGAGGGAGGTCCCTCTTGTAAACACTCTGAGATCTTAGGGGTCCCCCATCTTTCTCCGTTTCATGGTCCATCGTCCCCCATCCTCTAACTGTAGAAACCACCTCCTGGCCTTTGAGTTTCCTTTTCTGCTGACCAGGACCTCAGAGGGCAGAGGGTCTCTACCAGAGTGGCCCCTGATGTTGCATGAGCTTGGGCCCCCAGGGTGAGGCACAGGAAGGAGGGAAGCCGCGGAGACCCTTCCTTAGACCTCTCGCACCCCAGAGGCTGGTGACTGAAAACCTGGCCTTGGTCCCTTTGCTTGCTCTGTGGGGCCCTCTCAGGAGATCCTCCTTCTAGTGAAGGAAGCCAACCCCAAACTGTTCAGAGAGGCCTGTGTGGGGTGCTTGGTGTCGTGAGGTCAAGAGAGGGAGCCGACTGAATGTTTTGGGGGCCCCCTTTCCTGCCTGCCCCCTGAGTTGAGAGGAGGCCTGTCTCCTGCAGGGCACACTGCAAGCTGGCAACTTCTAGCCTCTGGAAAGACGGGGCCAGGCTGTGGAGGCCTGGTGTCCAATTCTTGTTATTAGAAGCATGGGGGTTTGGGGGTGGTGGTGGGGGACTCTGTCATTGCCGAGTCCTAAAGGAGCTGAGGAACTCCTTTGGGACCCTCCATTCAATATGTCCTCCTATCTCTGGAGGCTTAGAACCTGCTGGTGGTTGCCATGGTAGCACCCCCAGAAAGATGAACTCCTGCATCCCTCTCCCTCCCCATCACCTCCTTTGTCTGATTTTCCTGGCCCATTGTGCCTGGCCCACCCCTGAGGGGCTTCTGTTGGTGGGTCCCCAAACAAGTGTCCCCCAAGGAGATGCTCGCTGGGCTCTTTCCTCTAGGGCATAAGATCCAATTCCACCCTCTGCCTGGCTACACTGACACATTCTCAGCCTTGCCTCCCTATATCTCACCTGTGGAGGCCATCGGGCCACCTGGCACCTGGATGCCCTCGGGGAAATGTTGGCCTTCCAAGTTCCTTGCCTCTTTCCCTGGCCTTTGAGGGGAGTCCACTGGGCCAGGCTCCCTTCCCTGCTCCCCGCTTCCCTGACCCCTGTGTCTGCTTCTCTCTGCAGTGAGAGTGAGTCATGGAGCTGCGTGTGGGAAACAAGTACCGCCTGGGACGGAAGATCGGGAGTGGGTCTTTTGGAGACATCTACTTGGGTAAGTATCCCTGACTCCAGCCTAGTGGCTCTGGGGCCCCCGGGGCGATGCCAGGGACAAGGAGGGGTAAATGTGTCAGGACTTCTGGCTCTGAAACCAGAACTTGGCTCCAGGCCTCCAGTGGCACGGTTTGGTCATTTTGTCCCCAGGGCCATGCTAGGTCGGGAGAGAAGCAGCAGGTTGGGGGTGAGGCAGGCTGGGGGGGGGGGGTAGGGAGGTTCCCCACTGGCTGCAGGCTGGACAGACGAGAGTATTTATAGCTCTGGTTTCTAGCTGATGATGACCTGGGTCTCCAGCTGGGCGTGGGAAAGCCCAGGCTAGGGTAGCGCCCCTGTTTCTTGCCTCCAGGGGGGAAGGATGGTGGTAGATAGAAGAGGCTTGGGCCACCACTCGCTCCCAGCTGGGCGCCCTCCCTCTGCTCTGGCCCCCTGGAATTCAGCCCAGGCAGGCTTCGGAATGACGATGACGCAGGCTCTCCCACTAACCTCTGGGTAGGGGTGGGGGCAGGGGTCTGGTCGGCGTTTTCAGGATCTTTCTTTCCGGATGTGCTTCCTGTTGAAAGTCTGAATTTGCTCTTGTGTTGTCATTTTAAACAAAACGCTGACTTCTCACCCTGTCCCTCGACCTGACAGAAAAGAGGCCTCCTGCCTTCAAATGCTGCCTTCTCAGCTGCCCAAGGGCATATGCTTGGTCAGGAGTCAGCCCTTCCCTTGCAGTTGTCGGTCTGGGAGGAGCTGCTGTGTGGGTAATCATGAATGGAAGCTGTTAGAGCAGGGTATCCAGTCCCTGGGGTTTATCCTCATTCCCATCTCTTTGCCTCTTTTTCCCTACTTGGAAAAGCAAAGTAAATCATTTCTGTCCGGGGCACAGAAAGGCAACAAAGCAGTGTGCTGTGTTTGTTGGTTCTGGACTTGGGGGTGGGGGCGGTTTCTCTTACCTAGTGGTTAGGGCCTCTACCCACTTGGGGTATGAACTCTGCTTCTCAGTGAGCTACCCCTTCCCCATCAGAGGCGACAGGTAAGGGACATTCTCTGAGCACGCAGTGGGTGCTGGGCAGGGTCCTTTTCGAATGTGGTCGCCCTGCAGAGCAGCCTATAGAGATGGAGCCATTACTGTCCTTTCTGCGCACAATCAGGAAGCAGTTGTGTGTGGTCAAGTTGGCTGCCCATTGTCTTTCTCTTGAACATTAGAAAAGGCAGCCTTTATACTCACAAGTGAGAGGGTGTGATAGAACATGGGAGGGAGACGTCAGACAGAACTGGGTTCCAGACCTGGTTTTGTGCCGCTGTGGGAAAGTCATGTGACTGCTCTGTGCCTCAGTGTCCCCACATGGAAAGTTTGTGTGATGATGAGGCCTGGCTGACCAAGGGCAAAAGTCACGGAGAAGCAGCTTTTGGCACAGATACACATCTGCTTGTAGGGACCATCCAACCTAGGGCCTTCATTTTGCAGAAGGGAACAGAGGCCCCGAGAGGGGAGGAGAGGCTAACATCATTGAGAAAGCTGGTGTCCCTGGTCCATGTGGTGGGACCTCCCTGGGAGCTTCCACGGAGGTCCTGGGGGACTTCCTGTTTATCTAGTTCATTAAAAAAAAAAAAAAAAAAAAAAAAAAAAAAAACCGTCTAGATTTACTACTCTTTGTGCAGGCTTTGGAGTAAGTTCTACCAAGATTCGGGTGTCGGCATTTCTTCCATTAGCTGTATTATGCCCAAAGGTGATGACCTCCACCAGTCTTGGCTTCCCCATCGATAAAATGGGGTCATGAGGCCTGCAAGGTGGTGAGAAGTAATGAGATCACAGTGTTCACAACACCTGCACATGCTCGGCCCAGCTGTGGTAGCGCTCCACAACCCTCAGTGTTTTGGGATTTGCTATTGTCGGAGGATTTGGGTTTTCTTGGGCCTGAGTGGGGGAGGGAGCTGGTTCTGCCCTGAGAGCAGGTCCCCTGTCCAGCCTTTGCTGGGTGCTCAGGCCAAGTGTGTGTGTGTGTGTGTGTGTGTGTGTCCCCGTGATGCTGTGTCCTGCCAGCTCCTTCCTGGGCTCCCTTCTTACCGCTGTGGGGACAGCAGTGATTGTAGGGCCTCCCCAGCTGGCCTCGCTGGCTCCCTTTGTTCAAAGCTCTGGCCACATTCTTGTCACTGACGCCAGTGCCAGGGCCCGACTCCAGATGGCCTCCGCAGGTGGGGCTGGGCGCGGCCTCCAGGCCCTGCTTTCCAGGATCAACCAAGGCAAGCCCTCTGTGGATGTGGCTCCAAGGCCCACAGCTTTTCTGGAGGTCCCGCCTCCTCTCCTCTTAGCGTCCTAAGAGGACAACCAGGAGAGTGGGGCTGGCTTTGTGAGGGCCTCGGGTCAGCTGCACAGGGTCTAGAAGTGGCCGAGACCGTGTCCACTCTACCCCCACTGGCCCTGTGCCCCTGAGAGCTCCCTATTCTTAGTCTCCATTTCTCAGTCTAAATGGCAGGGGGTTGAAGGGGTGCTGTGTTCTGCACCTCCAGTCCAGACAGGTCCCTGATTACATGTGTCTGTGTTGGTGTCTAAATGAGCCCCCATGTGACGGTGGTCACCCCTCTCCCCACCCAGGACTTCCCCAGGCCCCAGATCCCAGGCTGGCTCTCTCTAGGCCCTGTGCCGTGTCCCAGTTTGTTTTCCAGACTGCCCTCTCCTCCCACCCTGGGAGCCATTGTACCCTACCTGCTGGGTTACCTCTACTGCCCCTGCTCTGGTACTTTGCACTTAGGGTCACCCTTTGTTGCCCCCACAGAGGGTGAGCTGATCTCATCCAGGGCAGGGCTGGTTCAGCCGCTCTGGGCCATAGTATGTGTCTGTTGATTGAATGAATGAGATGCTAGACAAATCCCAGCTCTGCCCCTGCAGACCTGTGACCTTGGGCCAGTTATTAACCTTTTCTGAGCCTTAGTAGTGGGAGTTAAGGGAGAAGGCTGGTGGCTTTCTGACAGAACTTAGAGGCAGCGGAGGGGCCTTGTGGTGGTGGGAGCCTGTGGGGGCAGCCAGCCGTGGGCCACCCAGCTGTGGCAGCTTTCCAGCACTCTGCAGAGACCAGAAGGCTTTACCTAAGAGCGAGGCTCCTGCCCTGGGGAAGTTAGCACAGAATATAGTCTCTGACCTTTGGTGTTTCAGTTTCTATATGTGTCAACTAGAGATATAAACAGTAGTCCTTGCAGGATGGCGGGGGAGTGCCAGGGGATAAAGGGCTCCCAACACCCCGCCCCTCCCCATCTCAGGGAAGATGTTCTCTTGGGCACCTCTCCTCTCTGCGTGCATCCTCTGAATCATAAGTGCTGGAGGTCCTGTTTTCAGAGGGGTCACCATCAATCAGCTCTTCTCTGGACAGTACTCCTGGGTCTCCCTCGCCCCTCACGTCCTCTCCAGTCCTCTCCTAATGCCAGTGGGTCTGAACAGGGGCAGGGTTTGGGGGCAGGTTTGTCCCACAGGAGACATTCGATGAGGTCTGGGAACATTGTTGATCGTTTAAACTCAGAGAAGAGGGAGCTACCATTGGCAGCTAGTGGGTAGAAGTCAGAGATGCTGCTAAACATCCTACAACACACAGGACGAGCTTCGGATTCCAGTAGTGCAGAGGCTGAGAATCCCTGCAACAAGGCATCCATACCCAGCCCATGGAGTCTCAGGCTCACAGCCAAGACCTCAGCTTGGTATTTGAGACCCTTCTGAGCTCTCCTTTGCTCCCCTCTTGTGCCATCTTCTTCAGCTCCTTCCAGCTCTAGCTGCACCAAACCACTCAGGGTTCACTGCACCCCACTCCCGTTGGACCTTTTCGTGTGCTGTGACCTCTCTCTGGTACAGTGCTGCTCACATATCTGGAGCCTGTGCAGCCTTTTCTCCCACTGACCTGCGTGTGGTTGGGACACGGGCTCATGTCTGAAGCCCAGGGCCCACTACTTACTGAACCCAACTTTCGTTGAGCACTGATTATGTGCCAGACCCTGTGCTAAGCCTGGTGACACCTCAGAACAACCTCTCCCATACCACGTCCCACTGCCCCTCAGAAATGTGTGTGCTCTCCCCACTGATAAGTGTCAACGTGCCAGAACATTTTACAGTTGGCAAAGTACTTTTTCTCCAGTTGCTCACTGGAGTTGGTAATCTCTTTTCTTTGTAATTTTAATTTTATTTTACGGGGTTCAAAAATGAAAACACAAAACGAGAAACCAAAACACAAAAACACACTGAGTGTAAGAAATCAGTTGCAAAAAGATCACATATTGTATAATTTCCATCTAAGTGAAATGTCTGGAATAGACAGACCCATCGAGATGGTAGATGAGTGGATGTTGAGCGAATCCTGAGGGGTTTGGAGGTGGTGAGAATAGTCTAAAATTGGTGGTGGTATTGGTTACACAGCTTTGTGAATGAATATACTAAATACCACTGAACTATACACTTTAAAGAAGTAATTGTGTGCTATGTGAATTATATCCCAGGAAAGGTGTTGGGAAAAGTGGCAGTTGTATAACCTGGAGTCCAGTAAATGGTCCTCCCCTCCAGGGTTAGGGGTCTGAGTAGCCCTTCCTGGCCCTTACTGGTTTCTCGTGCTTCTTTCCAGTGTTTTCTTATGTAGATACAACTAAACACAGATCTGTATTATTTCTCCATCTTTTCATTTTTTTTTAAGCTAGAAAGAGCATAGAATACATACTGTTCTGTACTTTGCTTTTTCACTTCCTGTATCTTTGAGATCTTTCCACTTCTGCACAGAGAGAGCTTCCTCATTCTTTTTCCATTGTATTCTATGTTATTGATGGGCCATTCTTTATTTAACCAGGCCCCAGAATGATGGACATCTGGGCTGTGTCCAAGTTTTGTTGTTGCAAACAGCCCATAGTCAACAGCCGACAGCCTCATCCAGGCCCATTTTGCAAACACCAGGGTGCTAAGTGCACCCCTGAAGTCAGAGCTGGGTTCTCCAGTTCGGGGTGCCCCCTGTGCCGCAACCCTGCCACCAGACAGCACAGGTGTCTTACGGCAGAACATCTGCCAGTTATAGGTGGGAGTGTACTTTGAGGACCATTTGTGTTTCTCTTACCAGGAGATTGAGCATCTTTTCATATGAGTACACCATTTTTATATTAATGATTTCTTCTCTCCAGGTATCTATTCAAATCCTTTACCCTGTTTGCTTTGAGCCTTTGGTCCTTTTCCTAACAGATTAGCACTCTCAACTCCTTGCTGCTGATAAGTTACAGGTATATTTCTTAGGACTTTGCTGCTGGTGTTTTTGTCAGGGAGAAGGGATTCCCTTTTTGGGTGGGATGGAGCCTTTTTTTTTTTTTTTTTATAGCCTGTGGATTTTAAATCAGGGATAAAAAGCCTTGCCTACCCCAAAGTTTGTAAGGCAGTTCTTTCTTCTTTCTTCTAATATCTCACTGTTTTCTTTTCATTAAGTGTTTTTCGTTTTTGTTTTTTAAAGATTTATTTATTTATTCATGAGAGACACAGAGAAGGAGAGAGGCAGAGACATAGGCAGAGAAGCAGGCTTCTTGCAGGAGCCCAATGCAGGACTCGATCCCTGATCCTGGGATCATGACCTGAGCCAGCAGCCCAACAGCTGAGCCACCCAGGCATCCCTTCTTTTCATTAAGTGTTGAGAAGATACAAAAGGATACATGTAACAGATACGCATGCTATTAGGTACCTTCTGCTGGAGGAGGACCTGCCTGTCACCTTGTAGGCCCCTGCTACCCCATTGCACTCCTTGTCTGCTTTCCCCTCCCAGAGGGAACCACCATCTGACAGTTGAAAATTGTTCCCTCCTGTTGAAGAGGTTTTACTTTTTGGACTTAATCCTGTTCAGTGGAGGTGAATTTCACATAACAAAATTAACCATTTTTAAAATACACAGTTACATGGCCTTTGATACATTCTCATTGTTGTGCAACCAGCATTCATACCTAGTTCCAAAACATTTTCATCACCCCAAAAGAAAGCCCCTTGTGCATTAAGTAGACACACCCTCTTTCTCCTTCCTAGCAGTCTACTTCCAGACTCCACAGAGTTACCTATTTGGGACATTTCCTGTAATGGAATCATACAGGATTTGTGCTTTTGTGGGTCTGGCTTATTCATGTAGCACATTTGTAAGATTCATCAATGTAACATGTGTGGTGGATCCTTCATTCCTTCCCGTGGCTGAATAACATCCCGCTGTGGAGAGATGCATTCAGTTTGGCCACACGTCCTATTGCTGCACACTGGGTTGTCCTCACCTTGGGTCCTTAGGAATGGTGCCGCTCCTCGCTTTCTCGTACCAAGCTTTAAGATGCTGGGAGCCACCTAGCAGCCGCGTGGAGTTGGTATCCATTACTTTGCACTGCCCAGTGGCCTTCTTCTCTCTGACTGCATCGCAGCTTAGCCATTCTGATGCTGGACATTTGGGTGGTTGGGGGTTGTGTACATTCTTGTGCTCCTGGGGCTCACATGTTTCTGAAGGGCACTATACTCGGGAGTGGACTTGCTTGGGCAAGGCTATGTGTGTATTCAGTTCCACTAGGTAAATGCCAGCCTGGTTTTCAGAGTGGCTGCTAAGGTGCCTTGGCTCTTGATCTGGGGTTTTGAGTTCGAGCCCCACGTTGGATGTAGAGATTGCTTTAAAAAAAAAAAAAAAAGGGAAAGTGGCTGTGCTAACTTATGCCCCACCTTTTCTTTTTTCCACACAAATTTTTGCTTCACTTGGGATTTCTCTTGGTGTGTGGTGTGAACTGTGGTGTCTTTTCTCAGCTGGCTAGCCTGTTGTTCCAAGGACGTTTATGGCAGAGGCTCATCTTTTCCATCCTTTCTCCTATCCTAAATTCTTCCAATGCTGGTGTTCTCTGGACCTTCTGCTGTGTGTGTATGTGCTAAGGCTCTACTGTTTGAGTTATTGCCACTATAGTTAGACCTGGGCCCTGTCTCGTTCTAGCCCCCAGGCCTCTATCTCAGCCCCCTTGGTATTAGAGATGGGGAAACTGAGGCTAGGCACAGTTTGGATTTGGGTCTTCCTTGGGACTTCTTGAGATAGAGCCTTGCTCTGCCCCCTTCTCTCCTCCTCAGCCTGATATCCCACTGACCTCACTCCTCTCCAGCTCAGCAGCTCCCGCCCTCCAGGATAAAATTATTTTTCCCCCGGATCTGTGGGCCTCCTGCAGCCCATCCCATCTCCCTTCACACCCGGCCTTCTTGCTGCATCATCCTGTGGCTCTGTGAAATGTCTGCAGATCCTCCGTCCTTCCCCTCCCCACTCCCACCCAAGAGGAGCCGGGTGCCTGCTCTGTGCCGGCAGCCGCTCCACTTCCCTTGGATATGGTGCTGGGCCCTTTGCTGCCTTTCCAGCCTTCCCCAAGGGGTGCTGAGCTGCTTAGGGGCAGACACCGAGTTAGCCGTGGCTTGGGACCACCTGCCTGGCCGAGCATGACCCAGGTCTCTTGTGTCCCTCCTCCATCCCTGGTAGGTGCCAACATTGCCTCTGGTGAAGAAGTTGCCATCAAGCTCGAGTGTGTGAAAACGAAGCACCCGCAGCTGCACATCGAGAGCAAGTTCTACAAGATGATGCAGGGAGGAGGTGAGGGCTGGGTGGGGCCTGGGGGTGGAGCCTGAATAGCACTGGGTGGGGGTGGGTTGTGCACAAAGGTGTGTATGCGTGCATGCGGGGGGTGGGGGGCTGCCAACCTGACCCCTCATCTCTGGCCCTCAGTGGGAATCCCATCCATCAAGTGGTGCGGAGCCGAGGGGGACTACAATGTGATGGTCATGGAGCTGCTGGGGCCCAGCCTCGAGGACCTCTTTAACTTCTGCTCCCGCAAGTTCAGCCTCAAGACGGTGCTGCTCCTGGCCGACCAGATGGTGAGTCCCTACCATACCATTGGGCACAGGATACCAGCCCTGCCTCCTGCGACTGGAGTATGCCCCAGCAGGAGGCAGTGACAGGGACATAGGGCAGGCTTGGTTCCTAGACCAGGACCAGGGACCTTGACCATTGGCTGTAGAATTGGGGGTAGGGGGGTCTTTTTTTTTTTTTTTAAGATTTTATTTTATTTATTCATGAGAGACACACAAAGGGAGAGGGAGAGACACAGGCAGAGGGAGAAGCAGGCCTCATATAGGGAGCCCGATGTGGGACTCAATCCCAGGTCTCCAGGATCAGGCTCTGGACTAAAGGCGGTGCTAAACTGCTGAGCCACTGGGGCTGCCCGATATAGCAGGGCTTTAAATGCAGATCTCTAGGCCTCCTGGGTTGGGCTCCTGGAGTAGGACCTGGGACCCTGCCCTCAGGTGATTCTAAAGCCAGTGATCACACAATCTGGGCTGCACCCCAGTGTGTGACTGACTGTAGGTAATTGCTAAGCCTCTCTGAGCATCAGTTGTCTCATGTGGGAGTCTCTCCTTTGTTGTGGGGTCAAGAGGGACACCACACAGTGCCTGGACCAGAGCAGATACACGGCCCACTGATAAGCAGTCCTTGGGCCCTAAAGCCCTTTACAAACTCAGAGGAGGAAACCTTTTTAAAAATATAACATAGATGGGATCCCTGGGTGGCGCAGCGGTTTGGCGCCTGCCTTTGGCCCAGGGCGCGATCCTGGAGACCCAGGATCGAATCCCACGTCGGGCTCCCAGTGCATGGAGCCTGCTTCTCCCTCTGCCTGTGTCTCTGCCTCTCTCTCTCTCTCTGTGACTATCATAAATAAAAAAATACATATATATATATATATATATAACATAGAATTTTGGACTCAGAATGATATGTGGAGCTCTTGTTAGGCAGGGGTCTGGGTCTGCAGCTGGCCTGCAGAGTCTACAAACACTTGCAATTTGGGACTAAATGTGTGTGTGCAGAGGAGAGTTTGTCAGATTCTCACAGGATGTGACACTCAGTAAAGGTTTAGGAAATACTCTGCCAAGCCAGACGAAGCTGTTGACTTCCAGAAGCCTGAAACCCAGAGACAGGACTCGCTTGCCAGAGGACGTATTGTGTATACCCACATTCATTCAAGTTTCTGACATAATATTTAAAGGAAGGGTCTGTGTGGTCCCCCTGACTCTGGTGTCTTTTGCAAGCTAGGAGACAAATCCTGTCTTTTGTGCCCTAGCTCTGTCACCCCTGAGTTTAGGCTTCATTGGTCCTCCACCCTTTCCTCCCTTCCCCCACAATTTTGGTTGCCAGAACAGTCTTTGAAATGCCTCTCTAACTCCAGTTCCTCAAGTCTGGTGACGGTGTAGAGCCAGGCAGCAGTCTCTCCTGGCCAGGCCCAGATGCCTTACCGGGCTTCATCTCTAGATCTTGCCGTTAGCTTTCCAACCTTGCTGTCTGTCCCTGTTGCATAGCAGCCTCGGTGCGCTCCTTTCAGAATTCCTCTCTACGTCACTTCCTCCAGGAAGCCTTTTCTGACCTGCCCCTCAAAATCATGTTATGCAGTTGTGGAGACAGATCTTTCTCCCCTCCCCAGGGCAGGGACCACAGATGCCTCTTTTCTATTCCTACCACCCCTGCCCTCAGGCCCCAGTGCAGGGCCTGGCCCAGGGTGCCCTCCATGGACCACTTGCTGAGTGACTTGCTGCTCCCTCCCCCAGATCAGCCGCATCGAGTACATCCACTCCAAGAACTTCATACACCGGGACGTCAAGCCTGACAACTTCCTCATGGGGCTGGGGAAGAAGGGCAACCTGGTGTACATCATCGACTTCGGCCTGGCCAAGAAGTATCGGGACGCCCGCACGCACCAGCACATCCCCTATCGGGAAAACAAGAACTTAACCGGCACTGCCCGCTACGCCTCCATCAATACCCACCTGGGCATCGGTGAGTGTGCAAGGCCCGGGAAGCCATGTGCGTGCATTCGTGGGCTTGCTGGCCAGGCTGCTCCCCCTCAGTTGTTGCCCCAAAGTTGAGTCTTTCAGGAGAAGAGCTATGGCATGGCAAGCACCTTAACATGCCTTGCTTTGCCCCCACAGCAGCCACATAGAGTGGGGGGGTGGGGGGCGGGGGCCGCACGCAGGCTCACAGGTGCAACAGAGGCCGCTCTGCATTGCACAGCTTAGAGAGGACCAGAGTCAGGTTCGAGCCCGGCCCTGTCTGTTGCCACACTTGTACCCTGTCCACAATGTGGGCTGGCGAGGAGGCAACAGGGTGCTTATTACATAGTTGTTGAATAAATAAGTACCTGCACTAGAGAAACTAGACCCAGATGGAGTAGGGAAAGCTTGGCCCCAGGCCTTTTTCTGTAGGAGGGATGATAACCCGTGTCTATTTGGGAGTTGCGGCTAGCCAGTGTGAGGGCTGGCGGGAGTGGGGGCAGTGCCTTTCAGTTGAGCATGTCCTGGAGGGAGAGGGTCCTGGTCCCCATTGGCGTGGAGCCCCAGTGGACCCTGCCCCTCACCCTGTCCTCGACTCCATGCAGAGCAAAGCCGTCGAGATGACCTGGAGAGTCTGGGCTACGTGCTCATGTACTTCAACCTAGGGTCCCTGCCCTGGCAGGGCCTCAAAGCAGCCACCAAGCGCCAGAAGTACGAGCGCATCAGTGAGAAGAAGATGTCGACACCGATTGAGGTCCTCTGCAAAGGCTACCCCTGTGAGTAGCCCAATGAGGGAAGCAGCCAGCTGGGGACCCCCTGCAGGGGAAAACAAGGGGAAGACAAGGCCGCCCAGCCCACACTGGACCCCACTGCCCCGGCGCCAGAACATTAGTCAGAGACTAGCTGTCCCTGCTCAGGCCCCTCTCCTGCCTCATCTCACAAGGGCTACATTTTAGGAAAGCTAGTTCTTCCTCGCCCTGCGAGCCTCCTTTACCACCCACACAGAACATGCCCGTTCTGACACTTTAGCTCACCACACATGGGGGAGGTTCCCTCCACCAAGCAAGTCTCCATGACACCCATTGGGTGTCCTCTAGCTTAACTCAGTTCTGACATAGTCTGCCTGGAGGCAGCAGCAGATCACACAGGTTTTTGGGGCTCGATCTCACAAGACCACTCCCTCCCACCCCGCCAGATGCCGGTCACAAGTCCGACTTGCTACCTGTGCTCTGAGTCTGACATTCCCAGCCCCTCTCCTTGGCTGAGATGAATTTGCTAGAGCGGCTCACAGGACTTGGGGAAACTTACTTGGTGTTCCACTTTATTAAAGGCTATGATACAGGATGTGGATGAACAGCCAGATGAAGAGATACATAGGGTGAGGTCTGGGAGGGGCCCGAGCACAGGGGCTTCTGTCCCCATGGAGTTGGGGTGTGTCACCCTCCTGAATGGGGACGTGTTCACCAACCTGGAAGCTGTCCAAACCCTGTCCTGTTGGGATTTTCATGGAGGCTTCTTCATGTAAACAAAAGCGATTACTACTTTTCCAGCCCTCTTCCTTCTAGAGAAGTGGGGGGGGGGTGGTGAAAATTCGAAGCTTCTAGTCATGGCTCGCTCTTGTGAGCAGCCCACCCATCCAGGAGCCATTACGAGCCCACCCAGAGTTGCCTTTTCAGAACAAAAGACACTCCTAGTGCTCTTAGCGTTTGGGGATTTACAAGGGTTTTCGGAGCTCTGTGCAGGAATGGGGGCTGAGACCAGTATATATTTTTTTACTAGCTCACAAGGGCTCTCCCCACCCCTGCTTTCTGGAGGAGGAAGTTTGCCTCCTGTGGCTAATGTCATGTTGGGAGTTCCCACTGTGCTCTTGACTGTCCTTTAGGTTTTGTGATCCCTCCTGATCTGCCCTGTGCACGTGGTCCCCAGAATGATTGGCAAGAGCAGATAGAGCTGTGGCCTAAGACTGTGGTGCCAGCCAACTGCAAGGGAGCACTTGCTCATAATTCACGGCTCTTTGGTTCTAGTCAGGTCTTCCCAGGCTCTCCCCACCGACGTGCGAGGGTTTTAGCACTGTTAGAGGGACCGTAGTTCAGCTCTATCATCATCTTGTTCCCTCTGAGATTGAAAGTATTTGTAGGGATAGTGGGTGAGTGGGTAGGACGACCTGGGCTACGGGGGCCCTGGGAGCCTAGGCTGGGCCTCACCTCAGCCTTTTCTGTGACCCCTGCTAGCTGAGTTCTCAACATACCTCAACTTCTGCCGCTCCCTGCGGTTCGACGACAAGCCTGACTACTCGTACCTGCGCCAGCTCTTCCGCAACCTCTTCCACCGGCAGGGCTTCTCCTATGACTACGTCTTCGACTGGAACATGCTCAAATTCGTGAGTCACCTGGAGGCCAAG
Organism: Vulpes lagopus; assembly: GCF_018345385.1. NCBI lineage: Eukaryota > Metazoa > Chordata > Mammalia > Carnivora > Canidae > Vulpes > Vulpes lagopus. The sequence continues at coordinate 10,245,556 of NC_054828.1, forward strand.
GCGGGCTTGGGGGACTGGACGGGGAAGGCCCTGACTCATAAGGCCAAAGTGACCCTGTGGGGGGTGGGGCTCCCGAAAAATGGGAGTTATGAGCTGGACAGCGCCAGCGACGTCGCTGGGGTCCCAGAGTCCCCGCGATCTCCCCTCTGCAACCTCATCTGTGCTGACAGCACGTGCTGCTGTGGTCAGCAGGGCCTGGGCAGGACACCACCTCCCGCCAGGCCCAAGAGGACCTGGCTGGGCCTTGAGTCCCTCCTCGGTGCCCTTGGCGGGGCGTGGATGGCGCTGGCGGGCCCCCCGGCTGTCCTGATCGTTGCCTACACCACCCTGCTCTGGTTGTTCTGCACATCCCAGGCGGCTGCCTTCAGCGTGGCTTCTCTGGCCAGCCTCGACCCGTTCATTGTGGTTTCTTTCTTCCTGGTCATGGGACCCTGGGTCTTGCTAGGCGGTTGCTCTGTCTCCCTCTTTTAAAGGTCTTGGGGGGGTGGGGGTTGGGGAGGAGCGTTCGTCAGCTGTGCCTGGAGCTCCGGAATCTGTGAAATTGTGTGTCTCGTTTCACATCTCTTCTGGAAAAGGGGGCTTCCTCGAGCCAGGCTCAGCCCCGTGACAACGAAGCCATTGCGCTGCCCTGCCCCCGCCCCCGTCCCTGGGCCGGGCCCACGTACTCACCCTCCTACTGGTAAGGACCCACCAAGGCCTGGCCTTTCCGAGATTTACCGCTTGGCTGGGCAAGCACAAGAGGCTGAGCCTCTGCTGTGCTCTCTGTCCCTTCCAGGTGCCCGGCGCCCCTGGGCACCCAGGGCCCTCCAGATAGGCCTGTGGAGGAGGTGGAGGAGCTGCCCCCCCAAAACTACTGGCCTGTGGTCTGGACTCCGGGGCCCCAGTTCTGACGTCACCAGGTGTGTCTGCGCCCATCGGGGCCAGGCCTGAGGAGGTGTCCCTTGGCGTTGGTGGGGTGCGGTGGAGAGGGAGTGGTGGAGAAGGCCCTCCCGTGAGATTCTTGGGGACGAATCAGCTGCCTGATGAACAGAGCCTGAAGGAGGGATGACGTTCACTGCCCTGGAGGGCCTGGTGGGAACGGGCACTGGGAGCAGCCTCAGCAAGACCCCGACGGTGGCCTCTCTGTTGCACCTGAACTCATTAAACGCCCCCAGCCTGTATCGCACTTCATGCTGGTGTGCCTCTCCTTTTGTGGCGGATACCAGATGCTCAGGACCCGAGGGCTTATCCTCCTGGACACTGGGGTCGGCACTTGGTCTGGTGCCCCTCTTCTCTCTTGGCTTGGGGCAGTACTGTTCCCTGAGGAGTTTGACAGGTCAGGCAGAGAACATCAGTCCCACGGGCCAAGGGACCTGAGGGGTGGGGGTGGGCAAAGGGCAGTAGGGCACCTTTCACCCCCGACCTTCCAGCTGGGAGTGTGGCTAGGGGCCAGGGGCCAGCTCTTCTCACCAAAGGGCGTTCACTGCTCAAGGCATCTGGACACTGGGCACTCGTCATCTGTGTAGAAAATTTTTCCCGGGCCTGCTGTGGGGATGGGCTTGGCCCTTCCTCTCAGTGTAGCTCCAAGAAACGGGTGTTATGTTGTCTAGGCTTGCACCATGCAGTATGGTAGCCACTGGCTACGTGTGGCTAATTTTAATTAAAAGGAATCAAAGCTGAAAATGTGGTTGCTCACTTGCATTTCCTACATTTCAAGTTGTCAGGAGCCACATGTGTTTGCTTGATGGCTACCATGTCCAATAAGGCAGACGTGAACATTTCCATCATCACAGAAAGTTCTGTGGGACAGTGGTACTCTAGATGGGTTCTCACAGAACCTCTCATGGGACCATACAGCTGACAAGATCTCATCTCAACCCAGGCCAAGAGCACCCCCCACCCACCCATGGCTGGTACTCTGACCCCTTCCTGGGGTTTCCTCTGAGGCAGGCTCTAGAGTCAGAAGCTGAGCAGAGGTGCCACCGGCCTTATTCTGCACCCATCTCTGACTTGAGGGTCCTGGATGGGATCCCTGGGCACCTTTGACCCCATCACCACCATGGTGAACTCCACCGTCTCTACCTGCCTGTTGGCGGAAGCATCTGACATGTGATATGGGGACCGTCCATGCCTTCACCCCAAGGCCAGGCCCCTGGTGCCATTACCAGCACCGCCCTACAGACTGGACCCCACGCCAGGCACCAAGGGCTATGGACTCCTGCCGGAAGGATTGCACCCTTGACAGAGCTTCTCTCCGTGAAGTGGCCACCCCATTCGGTGTCAGGGCCCTGGAGCCCCCGGATCCCTGGAGCTCGGGACATTGCTGTCGGCACCCACAACCCCTGTATTCCGAGGTCCACCCAGCAGGCCAGCAGGAGACTCAGTGTAGCCAAGGACAGGGGTCCGCACGACAGAGGTGGATTCTTGTGTGACTTTGATGTTGATCTTTTGTGTTTTCTGTGGGCAAATAAAAGCCAAGAAACCTCCCCGGTGTGCATTTCTTGAGGCGTTACTGGTTGGATGGAAACGTGCATGGAGAGTAGTTCCTGCTCTGGGCTGGCCTTGACCCGAGCCTGCTGGGGTCACAGGGGCAGGGGCTCCAGCTGTCTGCTCAGTGGCTTACCCCAGGGCTGCAGCCCTCAGAGTGGACCACTTGGCTCACCAGCCTCAGTTGGCCCAGGCTGGGGATGAGCCCTGCCCTGCCCACAGGGCTCTTAGCACAGGCTTGCTCTGGTCCTGCCTGGCTGAGTGACTCGCTACCATCCTATCAGGGCTGAGTGGAGCCTGGGATGGTGGGGGTGGGGGGATGCGGGGACGGGGACTGGAGTCAAGAGGCAGGGCCTTGGTGGTCAGGCCTGCCTGGACAGGCTTGTGGGCGGAAGGGCCAGGGGTGTGCTTCCCAACTAACTCTTCTGGGGCTGCAGAGTAGGACTGGGCAGCAGAGGCCCGGATTCAAGCCCTGGCTCTTCCCTGAGCTGTGTGACCCCACATAGGTCATGAGAGCTCTTGGGGCCTTGATTCCTCACTAGGATTCAGGGATCATTCTGATCCCTACCCGCCCATCTCTGGAGTTGCTTATAGGCAAGGGTCACCCCCAGCCCTCATTTCCCAAGGACAGCAGAGCCTTCTCAGCCAGTTCCCTGGGAGAGGCACAGGGTTGCAGGAGCCTGTACCCCCTGGCCCGTGAACAGGCCCCCCACTCAGCCTGCAGCTCTCTCCTCCACAGATGCGGCCCCCCTCATGCCAGCCCCCCGCCCTTCCCTGTGGACGACCCCAGGACCAACTAGGTAATGCGGCCAGGTGCCGCTCCCGTGCCATGCTCCTCTCTCTGAGCCTTTCTCCTTTCCTCCTTCACTGGGGTGGCAGCAGCTGGAGGGCAGGCCTGGGGGGCTCACAGAACCCTTCCGCCCCAGCCTGCCCATCGGGCCTCTTTTTTCTCCACGGGGCATCTGGCCATTCTTCCTTGAGCTTCCCCTGAGCTCCTCTCTTGTCTCAGGGCCACCTCTGCCTGCCCCCCAGCACCTGCCAGATGTCATTGCCAGGCCCAGGGACAGGAGAAGAACAGCCTTTGATGAGGTCCTCCAGCTGTCGCTCTGGTTCAAGTCCTGGCCCTGCCTCTAGCTGTCCTTGTTACTCCTTCCCTGGGTCTCTGAACACCTGCCCTGCTTGTTTGGAAACTCGGAGGAGCTGAGGGCTTCTGAACACAGTAGGGGCCCAGGTTGGGAGCGTCAGGGAGTGCCCTTGCACACTCCGGGGCTTTGTTCCTCCCGGCTCTGCCTCAGCCCCTTGAGACCAGGGCAGAGTGACCTTGCTCTGCTTCTCAGACCCAGCTATCTCCTTCCTCTGGGCGGTTGTGTGGCTCTGTTTCTCTGTCCTGTGTGATTGTGGGTCATTTCTAGGCCTCGGGCTCCTTGCCTTGTGGGGAGGAGGTTGGGCCAGAGGGTTTCTGAGCCGTGTCTTCCCCAGGTGCCCACTCGGCCTCCCTCCCCATGCTCTGCCTGGCGGGAGTGCTGGATCTCAGAGCCCCCTGAGCTCTCAGGGCTGACCAGGTCTCCTCTCACCCCAACAGGGCGCGGCCCGGAACCCCGAGGATGTGGACCGGGAGCGGCGAGAACACGAGCGCGAGGAGAGGATGGGGCAGCTCCGGGGTTCCGCGACCCGGGCCCTGCCCCCTGGCCCACCCACGGGGGCCACCGCCAACCGGCTCCGCAGTGCTGCCGAGCCCACAGCTTCCACCCCAGCCTCCCGCATCCAGCAAGCTGGTGAGCAGGGATCTTGGGCGGTGGCTCGGCCTGGGAATGGGGGCGGCCGGGGACCTGGGCGCTGAGGGTGGCCTCCCCCTGCCTCCCACCCTCTAGGCAACACTTCTCCCAGGGCGATTTCACGAGTCGACAGAGAGAGGAAGGTGAGCATGAGACTACACAGGGGTGCACCCGCCAACGTCTCATCCTCCGACCTCACTGGGCGGCAAGAGGTCTCCCGGATTTCAGCCTCACAGGTGAGCTGCACCCATGCCAGCCCCACTGTACCTCACCGCTGCACTGGAGGGCTGTAGTCTGGAGGGAATCGGGCTCGAACTTCTGTTCTTACCTCCCCGATGACTTTGGAGCAGTCCCCTTTGTTGAACAGAAACTTGGCTTCATTTAATCTTCTGAGTGGGTTTAGCCCCACTGAGCAAAGAGGAAACTGAGGCTCAGAGAAGTAGCTTGCCCCCCAGCAGGTGGTAGAGCTGGGATCCCCCCTTTACTACCAAGGCCCAGCCCGGGTGGGCCGCAGGGAGCTCACAGAGGAGGGGCTGGTGGTCCCTGCCATCAGGAAACCCCCTTCCCCTCAGGTCCTGCTCAGCACAGGATTTGAGGAATGGTCAGATTCTGCTGGTGACCCCACTTAGGGCCCTGTTTGGACTAGGAAAGTCAGGAAGGAAGAGTCTGTGGTTGCCCGGGGATGGTGTCTTGGTAGAGGTGGGCGGGAGACCTGCTTTGGTCCTTCTGCCTGGGGTGGGTGAGCCTCAGGACGGGCCACAAGCTGCGAGTCTGATAGCCCCGACTTGCGGTGGGTCTAGAGCTGGCTGCTTTGCCTCTGGGCAGTGTGCTTGTCTACACAGCAGCCACGTCCTAGGGTCACTGGGATCACATACCCCTTACCTTGGCTCCAGGGGCAGTGGGGGTGGACATGGAGCTTCACACTGCCATCATTAGCTCCTTATCCCCTATCCACCTCTGTGCCTCTCCTCCCAAAGACAAGCGTGCCATTTGACCATCTCGGGAAGTGAGGAGGAGCCACCATCGGACCAGTATTTGCTTAGGTGAGTCAATATCTGCTGCAGAGGCAGCCCAGCCAGGCCTAGAAACACCCATGGCCCCAGGAGGAGATGAGTATATGTAATGGAGTGGTGGGGGGGAGTGGCAGGGATCCCCCAAATGCAAAGCTCCCAAAAGAATTTACCTTGGAGCTACCTGACTCAGGCTCTGAATAGGCCCAGCCCACATCAGCTAATTTCTGCTGGACAACCCTTCCTCTGCCCTCACTCAGGTCAGTTCTCCATCCTGCCCCACCTTGCCTTAAAACAATCTGCAAAGTTAGTTCTTAGTGGAGACAGCCCTGGGGCCCACACCCTGACAAGCTCCCCCGGGGTTTCAGTCCTGCCTCAGCCCCTGGGCTGTTAAACTCGTCATTCACACAAAGCACTTAGAATGGGGTCATGGACTTAGGACTTTCTCTGCTATAAGAGAAGGCCCTTGGTGGCCACCATGAGCCCTCTGGCCAATGTGAACCTTGATGAGATTTCCATGGCCACATGCGGGCTTGAGGTGCTGAACAGCAGGTCTCTGCTCTGGGGCCCAGCTTGGGGAAGCAGAGGTTCTCTGGGGGTAGTTGGAGGGGACATGCTGATGAGCTCCCTGGGGAATCTGTACATTTTAGGGGGCTTCACAGCTTGGCCTCAAACCAGGACATCCTGAGCATGATTTACTTTGCAGAAATTCATTCCACAGATAGAGCTGGGATATAAGTAGGGCTTACCTATGTCAACTCTCAGGTCCAGGAACCAGTCCTTCTATTCTTTCTATGGGGTGGGGGTGAGGGGCCGAGGTGTGTCTGCTTACCAGGAGGACAGAGGAGGGAGAGAGATTGTGTTCTTCCGATGAATATGGAGCACCTACTCTGTCCCCGGAGAGGGACCGGCTCAAAGCCTGGGGACAAGAGAGTGGGAACTGCATGTGGTCTTGCAGATGGGTGGCCAGAGGCAGACGTGCACCTCATCTGTTTTCTCTCCCCCTTCTAGTGTCTTCACTGTATTTTCTTTTAAAAAACAACAACAAAAAGATGGGGAAAAAAACCACTCAAAAGAACAAAAAGAAAAAAAACCCAGCATAAAACCGACGATGGATTTTGTTTCTTTTATTTTTTTCCTCTTTTTTTTTTCTTGTTTTCTTTCTTTCTTTCTTTTTTTTTTTTTTTTTTTTTTGCCAATGGCAAGAAGATGGGATGCTTTCAGCACAGAGGATTCTTGTCCCTATGCGTTTCCCACTGTCCACAACCTTCAGGCTGCCAAATGCTCCCCAGACACGGGGCTACAGGAGCCAGACGCCATGGCCCCGCCCCAGCCAACACAGACACCGGCTGGAAGGGGCTGTCTCTCTGCTGGAGATGCAGCTGGTCCTCACGGGCCGGGCCATCGAGAGGTGGCCCGAGGAACTGGGGGAAAGGTTTGGTTGGTGGGAGGCAGATCCCACTGGGTGCTCTTGAGCCTCAGGACCCCAGGAGACACGCATAGCCCCTACTGCCCTGAAATGACTGTGGCTGAATTCCTGCGTTGGGCTTTTTCCAATGTCCCCTGAGCGTCTGGGTCTCTTCTTTGCCTCTCCGAGAAGACTTTGAGGAATGGGTGGCGAGGTGCTGGGGGCTGCGATTCCTCGTGTGCGTGTGTGTCTGTGTCTGTAGCTCCTGGGACAGCGGGTGTCCTGCTCCACCTGCCAGGCCGAATTTCTATTCTCCTAACAAGGACATGGGGGTAGGCAGTGACTCCCATGTCCTTCAAGGGCAGAGGGCCCTTGCCACTCCCGACCCCCAACTGTCATCAGCCTGTGGCAGCCCCCACCTCCCCTTCTGGGTCTTAGGGCAGAATCCATGGAGACTACTTCCAGAAAGCATCCGGCTCCTGGGTTATAAATTAATTCTCCAGTCCCGAGGCACCTGGGGCCCCACCCTCCCTGGGTTCTGCCTCTTGAGGAGCAGCCTGGGGTCAGGGCTGGGCCCTGGATTTATCCACCCCTCCTAGGTAACACCCATTTTTACTTTATTTTTGTTTGTTTTTCTCCGTGTGTGTGTATTTCCTAATTTATTTACCTCTTTTCCCCCTTTTTTTTCTTTTTCTTTTTTTTTTTTTAATTAAAGAGCAAAGCTTTTTATTACTTTGTAATTTAAAAAACTGAAAAAAAAATACTGAAGAACTTTGGGGGGAATTTTGTACTTTTTTCCTGTGTAAATATTGGACTTTTTTGAGCTTTATTGTGGTTGTTAATTTGAAGTAATAAAGTAGAAAAGGATAAAGTGACATGGGCAGCCCTTGGTCCACCTCTTTGCACTGGGTGCTTCTCCCCAGCAGGCCTGGGGGGGTGTGTAGCGGAGGTGATTCCCCCTGGGCATTGATCAGCACCTCCCTCGGGTTATTTTAAACCAGTGTTTGACAACAGCTGGTGCCTCATTCAAGAGCAGATTCTGACTCCAGAGGGTACTGAGGATTCTCATCCTCACAGGATCCAGGTGACCACTGGCCCAGGACCACACTGCATAGGAAGGCTCAACGCACTCTTCACAAGGTGATCTTATTCACATAGGAATTGAGAGTGAGGCCCTATTTATCTCCCCACCTTCAGATGCAGAAACTGTGCATAAGTAAAATAACCTGCCCAAGGTCACACAGCCAGCTCTCCAGCAGTGAAACCAGGATTCGAACCCTGCCTTTGGCCAGGGAGCCCTATGAGTGAGGGTCCCTGAGGCCGGTTCTGGTGCTGACTCTGCACCAGTGCCCATGGGCAATGCTTCCTTTGGGCTAGCCTTGATAAAGGAGCAGCCCTCGGCCTTGCATTCCTGTGTCTCACTGGCTTCAAGAAGAATCTGTCAGTTTACCTTTATCCAACACTTTACTTTCCAACTTCTCATTAACCCAAGAGCCAGTATTGCCATAATCAACCTGCAAGGCAAGAGCAAAGCCAGCTGACGGCCCAGTCTGGGGAGAGGGTGAGGGCTCTGAGAGGTTGGTTCCCCAGGGGTGTTCTGAAGTCCTCGGCATAGCTCAATACCCCCAGAATTAAGATCCCTTCAGGGCTAACATTTGAAGACCCTGGGACCCCATACATAGCCTGGCTCGGGCCTGGGGAAGGGTCTCCTGCTGCCCCTCAATGGAAGGCTTAGGCAAAGCTGGGTTCTAATTCACAACCATCAGAGAGGGGAGTGTGTTACTCAAAGCCAAGGAATACCAGAAGGCCTGAAAGTACGGGCAGTGCCCCAGAGCCAAGCACAGGAAAGCCTGTCTGGGAGAGTTAGTGACCCCACCCCCCACCCCCAGCTCTCCATGGGCTCCCCTCAGGATCTTTCAGGGAGCGAATCTGACCTCAAAACAGTAAGTGGCATAAAGGACTACAGGCCCTGAGGGAAAATAGAAGGAGCTCATCTTTTTTGAAAGTCTTATATACATACTTCTGCAGCAAAAATCTTAGTGCCTAGTAACACTAATGTATTGTATTAAAATTACAATTTTAATATTACTAGTAAACATACCTATGGGGTAAAGAGGTGTTTTTACAGTTTGGGGGGGTTTTCTTGTCCTTGGAATATATCTCACTAAGGGTGCACTGTCCGAGTGCAGTGCCCAGAAGTAATGTGAAATTATTCTTTTCTCTGTGGTTATTGTATTGATTTTAATAATGAGTGAGTACTCCCCCACCCCATCCCAGTGTTTTCATTTTCTTTTTTGGAGATGTTACATATCTGAAAGTCAAACTATATGAAACATAATCAGAGACTCACTCCTGTTCCTGGCCTGCCACCCTGTCTCCTCCTACCCACGATCCTCACTGGTCTCTCGTTCATTCTTCCTCTGTTTCTTACTTGGCGAGCTAATGTACATGGGAGTGGGTGGTGGCTGACAGTCTCTGAGGAAGTGACATTTATCTGAGGCTAGAGGTGACCAGGATGTGTCAACCATGCAAACAGTTTATTAAGTATGCCAAATAATCACCCAGAAATTTTGCCCAGACTGGAGGGGGCAAACATGCCACTTGATGAATCATTTTCATTCATGCAACAAACAAACATTGACTAGGCTTGTATGGGTGCCAGGGATGCCAGGTGCTGGGCTGAGGAAGAGTGGATTGCAGGGGTGAGGATAGGGAGGATGGGGCTGGAGTCCAGAGGGCCAGCTTGGCTCCTCTGTGACCTTGGGTGTTGTCTGGGTCCTGGCTTTCTCCTCTGTAAAATGGGGGTGATAATACCTGCTTCAGAGGGTGGCAGGATTAAATAAGACCACAGAAGAATGAAAGGGCTGAGATAATTGAGGGCTTTCCATGCCACGCCTGGTTCCCAACCCTTTGCTCATAATAATCTATGAGGTTGGTGTATAATGATGCCCATTTTATAGGTGAGGACATTGAAGCACAGAGAAACCTGCTTGGCTCCGTGGCCGATGTCTTTAGCCTCCACGATAGGCACTGTGTAAGTGCTTAGTAACGGTAACTATACATTTCATTTTTTTAAAAGATTTTATTTATTTATTCGTGAGAGACACAGAGAGAAAGAGAGGCAGAGACACAGGCAGAGGGAGAAGCAGGCTCCATGCAGGGAGCCTGACGTGGGACTCGATCCCAGGTCTCCAGGATCACGCCCTAGGCTGAAGGCGGCGCCAAACTGCTAAGCCACCAGGGCTGCCCAACTATACATTTCAAACATGAGATGTCACCTTGGCTTCCAGGGACTCAGCCTAGTGGGTGGGGGGAGAGACCCACTAGCAAATGGTTCATCTCAATACAGCATCCGGTGTGAGATGCTCAAAATGAACTAGAGACAATGGAGGGAGGGAATGTGTCTGGTGTCCTCAAGGAAGGTGTTTCAGAGATACTTAACCTGAGCCTTGAAATGTGAGTAGCAGTTTACTGGAGACAAGTGGGGTGGGGGGCGGCGTGGAGTCATTCCCAGCAGAGGAAATAGCATGTGCAAAGGCCCAGAAGTAGAAACTAGCTTGATATTCCAAGCACAGAGGGGGAAGGAGAAGATCCAGACAGCGGATGCTAGTGGAGGCAGAGGTGATTCTGTAGACGTGGGGATGCAGAAGGCTGTTCTTAGCTGAAGCAGCTCATTCTTGAGCTCTGGTTTTCTTATCTGTAAGACGGGAATCACCATGCTATGCAGAAGCAGTAATTCCCCACTAGTCCCACAACTTCAGTGCCTACTTGCCTGCCTGACTTCCATCTGCCAGCACCTACAATGCGAGAAATGACTGATTAGGGAAGAGGGCCTAATGGGTGTGAACTTGAGGAATGTGAATCTGGCAACAGTGGGCAGGGAGCCTGGAGGACAGAGAAAGGAGACAGGGAGTTTTAGGGAGTCGTGGTCACAACCCAGGTGGGAGGCTTCCAGAAGGCAAGGATGACTAAACCATGTCAGAACACAGTCTGTTCTGAGCCGTCTGAGAGAGAGGGGGGGGTCGAGGCTCTGAGGTTACCCAGGTGCCTGGGCGCACCACAGAACCACGCACAGAAAGCTAGAAAGCAGGTGGCAGACAGGTGCATTCTGGGCTCCAAAGCAAGGGGGGCGGCCCCAGGGGAGAGGAGCAGAGCTGGGGGCGGGGCACCAGGAAGGAGGGCATGGTCCCCTGGCTCCAAAGAGCAGTGGCTGGCCTCCAAAGAGCAGTGGCTGGCGGGGTGAGGTTGCCAAAAAAAAAAAAAAAAGGTTCTGGTTGACCATTTCACCCTAGTTCTTTTTTTATTTGGAATATAATTTAGGGGAAAAGCGCATATATTAAGTGTACAGCTCCATAGCTCTCTGTTTCTATACACCTGTGTAACCTCCACCTGATGAGAACATAGGCGACTGGCGGCACCCCAGCAAGCTCCCTCAAGCCCCTTCCCATTCAACATTCCCCCACGCCCATAACTGCCCATAATGACGATGCAGGACACCACTTCTAGAAGGATTGTCTCAATAAGTGACCTTCTGACTCTGGGGGACAGAGTCAAAGCAGGGAATGGGAGGAGGCCGTGCACCCAGGAGGCTGACAGGAGGAGGAAGGCCCAGGCCAGTACCTACTTGGGTGGGCAGGTGGGAAGAAGTGGTTTTTGAGGGTCGAACCGGTGTGCAAGTATTTGGAGGCCAAGGAGCCCCTGAGGAGGGGGACAGATGACTGGCTGCAGCAGGTTGGGAAGGGAGGGGAAGAGGCACAAGGAGAACCTAGTCTGGGACAAAAGGAGGGGCAGGGCTTCCACCCAACTCATTTCCCCTGCAAAAAGCCCAGCTCATACCACTGCGCTGCTCCCTCCTGGGCAGTGGCACACTGGCTCCATTCCTTCCTGCAGTCCGCTGCCCCCCCAGCTCAGGCCTCCCAAGAGGAATGGATGGGGGCACCCCCGCAGCCTGCTGGGGGGGGGGGGCGGCTCCAGCAGCGCTTGAGCAAAGGGGAAAGCCTTCTACTCCAATATCCTCTCCGTCTGCTGCTCCCCCATCTGTGCCCTAGTTGAGAGACAGATATGGGCATAGAGCTGAGAACGCCGCTGAGCCCTGCGTCACATCCTCCTTCCCAGAGCCTACCACACAGGCGCCCACAGGAACGAGTCAGTCAGTCCAAGGGATAAACACCTTCCAAGCCCTGGCTTGTGTGCCTCTGGCTCAAGCCACACTCCTCTGGGGACCTGTGGCCAGTGAGGGAGAAGGGTTCCAGGGTGCAGGATCCACGTTGCCATGGTGACACCAGTCCCCTTCTCCCTTCCTCCCTGCCACCTCTTCTTTCACCCTAGCCTCTCTCCAACAGCATCTCTGTCCTCCCGACTGGGTGAGGCTGCATCCCGCAGCCTGCAAGGTTCAGGGAGCTGCCCAGCCCGGCTCGGCCTCACCGAGGCTGGGCTGCCCCCCGAGGGAGAGGCTGCGGGGCTGGGGAAGCAGGCCCGCCAGCTGCGGGGGGTGAGCAGAGTGGAGAGCCAGCCCTGGGGCTCGGGGAGGCAGCCCGGGGACCCCTGCAGGCCCCTGGGGGAACAGCATGTAATGACACCTCTGAGGCTTTTCATCCCAGCCTCTTCAAAGCACCTATGATTAAGGTGAGGTCCCTTTGAAGTGGTCCCATCCGGGTTTACCAGTCACTGTAGCTCCGAGGCTGACAGCCAGGCCTCTTGTTTCCTCTTCACCTCCCTCTCATTAAAGCCTTTCTGAGAAAGCCCTGGACCCCCGCTTCCCTAGCTGCCTACCTGCCCCCGCTCCCACCTGCAGAGGACCTCCCCTGCTGGGCGGCAGCGCTCCAGGATAGTTGGCTGCAACCTGGGATTTTGTAGAGAATCTGAAACACATTCCTAGGAACCCCAAGGAAACTGGCAGTAAAACCTCTTTGGCCTGTTTTCATTTGCTTGTTTTTGTTCGTTTTGGCTAGGTAAATTAGAAGTGGGACTTGGCCCCGCCTACATCAGAAAGACAGGTGTGTGCGTGCATATGTGTGCGTGACTGAGAGACAGAAAAAGAAGCTTCTCTCCTGTGTCTCCAACTCAGGCTTTTCCCAAAGCAGCCTGCAAATTATCAACAGCCACATCCCCGATTTGGACACACAATCCCAGGTGGCCTCTCCAAGAAATGGCCTCATTCTGCTTGCTGATGGTCAATGATGGCCTGAACATCACCACCACTAAGGCAGAGGCTGTGTGAAGTCAGAAGCATTTTCTCTTGCTGTCTGATTTTCCTAATCCCTGTGGGGGCTGGAATGGGTCCTGGGTTCATGTCACCGACATCTCCTCATCTGCTAAATGGTGGTCACTGCTGCTTGATGAGATAATAAGAGCTTGGTACATGGCCTGCACATAGTATATGGTCAATAAATAGTAGTCGTGCTACAGGTGAGGAAGAGCACACCAATGCCAGCCCCTGTGTGTCAGGTTCTGGGAATGCAAAGATGATTAAGATCTAGTCCTTCTTTGCCTTCCATTTATAGGACCACTATTCTCCTGACTTCCAGAAATTTTCTATGTATTTTAAATCATACACACACATGCAGGCACGCCCCCCACAAATATACATGCACATATATATTTTCATAAATGAGACATCCAGTACTTAGATCCTTCCACCCACCCCCCCTTAATGACATATGCAGGGGAACTGATGTTTTATCAGGGACCCCAAAGGAGGGAAAGAATGGAAATGTGGTGAAGGTAGGAGTGAGGAGTGTATTCTAGGTTATGTGAACAGCAGGACCAAGATCCAGGCAGCGGACGAAGACGGCTGCTGGTAATGGACTCTCGGGTGACCGTGTTTGAATCAGGTTTGCTTAATCAAAATCATCCCATTTGAGCCTGTTTAGGTTTTCAATTCCGAACAGGAATTTCAGAAAGGGTCTTCTGTGTTTATATTTGAGGACATTAAAAACAACACACACTGAGTGCTTATAATGTGCCAGGCTCTGTGTTAACAGCTTTACTTGTGTTACCTCAGTTAATCCTCACATCAGCCCTGAAAGGAGGGTACTCGTATTATCCTCATTTTACAGATGAGGAAACTGAGGCTCGGAGAAGCTAAGTGATTTGCCCAAAGTCTCACAGCCTGTCAGTGGTGGTGCTGAGAATTGAACCAAGTGGTTTGCACTGCACAGGGTAAAGTCCTGTGGGGTGGGGGGTGGGGGGTGACTCCACCCCCTGGCTTGGCAGTCTAGGCCTGGCCAATTGGAGCACTGAATTTCCTGGCCAGAAGGATTGGCTCAGAAATGAGAACATGACTCAAGATGCGCCAATCAGAGGCAATCCTGAGACAAAACTTTGATAATTCTTGAGAAAGAGGTGTTTTGCTCTTGTTGGGGCGGGGGAAGCCTACCTGAGAATGAGTAAATGTGTTTGTGTACCCATACACATATGACAGAGAGACATAGTGTCCCAATGACTGTGTGTGAAGCCTCCAATCCAGCTCTGCTTTTCACTTCCTAATTGAGCCCATAAATTCACTTTCTTTGTTTAACTTGAATTGGATTTCAATCAGTTTGCAACCCAAAGGGTTCAATTCAGGTAAAAAGCTAGTTGAGCTTCAGCAGTCCCGTTCTGTAGACCAGAGCACAATCATCAGCTGTGTGCATAGTAGTGTGCTGACATTTTCATATATATATATATATATACATATATATATACATATATATGTATATATATGTATTTTTTGAAAGATTTTATTTTTTATTCATGAGAGACAGAGAGAGAGAGGCAGAGACACAGGCAGAGAGAGAAGCAGGCTCCCTGTGGGGAGCCCGATGCAGGACTCGATCCCAGGACCCCAGGATCACCACCTGAGCCCAAGGCAGATGCTCAACCACTGAGCCACCAGGCTTCCTCATATGTATATTTTTAGGACAATCCTACCAGATGGGTTGTTCATTACTCTCTACCTGCTTACTGATGGGGAACAGGCTCAGAGAGGCAAAGCCACATGCCTAAGATTCACTGCCAGGAAGTAATGGAGCTAGAGCTGGGCTCTGCCTGCCACACCATGCTGCCTCTCCAGGGCTCCAGGCCAGGTCTCCCACTGCATCCTTGGGGACAGGTAGGAGACAGAGGCTACAGGTAAATGGATCTGGAGAGTTCTGGGCTCTGGACCACTCATCAGCTTTCACTCCTGAGGCTTTGGCTCTTCTCTCTGCACTCCCTTACCAAATGCTAGGAGTGGATTTTTTTTTTTTTAATTTATTTATGATAGTCACAGAGAGAGAGAGAGAGAGAGGCAGAGACACAGGCTGAGGAAGAAGCAGGCTCCATGCACCGGGAGCCTGATGTGGGATTCGATCCCGGGTCTCCAGGATCGCGCCCTGGGCCAAAGGCAGGCGCCAAACCGTTGCGCCACCCAGGGATCCCTAGGAGTGGATTTTGAATGCAGAGATAGTCTAATCTGGTCTTTACCATTGAGAAGTTCTCTGTCTGATGGGGGAGACAGATGCATTCAAATGAATTCATGATGCACAGTGAGAATAAAACAGAAGGGAACAATAAATCATTTTTTGAATAACCTTTTTCTTATTTTGAAGATATTACAGGCTATTTTGCCAACAAACTTTGGAAAATACAGAGAAACAAGATGGTAGGGGAGGGGGAAGGTAACCAAACTAACACGAATAATCCTGCCACTTAGAATGACCCACGGTTGACATTTTGTCATATTTCTTTCAGTCTCTCTTCTGACCTTTTTTTTTTTTTTGCAGAGTTCAAACCAAGTGGTCATGCAAATCTATTACTTCCTTTTTATTCAATATTGTTCCTAATCATTTCCTCATGTTATTAGAAATGTATAAAGAGGCTATTTGAATATCTACATAAGTATGCTGTTGTACGGATATACCAGAATTTACTTAACTATTCCTTGGTGACTTTCAGATTATTTCTAACTTTTTGTTAAGCTAATTAAAACAGCATGGAGAAAATGAAGGAGGTGGGGATAAAGAAGGAATCAAAAGATGACCTCAAATGTGGTCTTGAAGGAAAGAATAGCTATTTGCTGGAGGCGGAGAAAGACATTCAGCTTTCTATAGCCACTGGGCAGGTATAGGGTGACTGGTGGGCTGGG
Organism: Vulpes lagopus; assembly: GCF_018345385.1. NCBI lineage: Eukaryota > Metazoa > Chordata > Mammalia > Carnivora > Canidae > Vulpes > Vulpes lagopus. The sequence continues at coordinate 10,261,321 of NC_054828.1, forward strand.
GAACTGTTATAATTGTCCAGAGGTAAGGGGACCTGAATCGGGGCAGTGGCCCCACAGGTGGAGGGGGGAAGGGACTGATAAGAGCAGCATCTTTGAGCCTAGATGGATGATGGGCAGTTGCATGGAGCAGGGAGGGGACAACAAGTGGGATACATTTTGATCTTTGTTTTGGAAAGCCTGAGGGAGAGGATGAGGAAAGGCAGGGAGCAAACAACCAGGGCTTCCAGTGCCACCTGCTGATCTGCCGTGTCACTCAGGCCAGGTGACCTTCTGTCTTTAAACCCTTTCTGGCAATCCAAGCCTAAAAATACCCACCACTTGTCTCTGCCCCCACCAGTCTAGGGCCTCTGTAAGCTGAGACCCAAGAGTTAGTACCCTTGAGGAGGAGGGGCTGAGAACCTGAATTTGGGTGTGGTTTGGCCTGAACACTCAGCAGATGTTGAATTGTGTCCGGTTTGTAAGCTTTCTATGCTAAGTACGAGAGATAGTGACGCTGAGACAAGGACTTTGCCCTGGAGAGCTGGGAAGTCATAAACAGGTGATCATAATGCAGCTGGTAGGCTTGTTCTTTGTGTTGGGATAGCCTTGAGGAACTTCTTACCTGAGGCTGGGAAAGAAGTTTTCTATAGGACTCTTTCTAGAAGGTATTCATTAAAGCTACAAATAATCTTTGAGTGTGTTCTCTGTGTCAGCCCTGTATTAAGTACTGGATTACATCAGGAAACAAAAAGAGTAAACATCTTTGTCCTTAGAGGGCTGATGGAAGACAAAAAAACAGGCAGATTATATATTATGATAGAAAATAGGTGATATGGGAAAAAAATAGAGCATGATAAGAGGGGAATCAGGAGCGCATGTAGGGGCTTGGCAATTTTACTAGGGTGGCCAGGGAAGTCCTCATGGAGTGAGGGACATTTGAACAAGTCCTTGAAGAAGGTGAGGGAAGGACCATTTGGATATATGAGGAAACAATCATCCTGGCAAATGGAACAGCTAGTGCAAAGGATTTGAGGCAGAGGGTGCTCCACTTGTTCTAGGAACAGCAAGAGGTCAATGTGGAGGGAAAGAAGAGGTGGAGATGAGGTCAGACATGCCTGGATGGATAGAATGCTAAATGGAGCCAGGCTTTGTAGGGATTTGTAAGGACTTTGACTTCCAGTGAAATGGGGGAATGCTGGTCGTTTTTGAGCGAAGAACTGACATGTTCTGACTTACCTAAGTGGGGCACCTGGGTGGCTCAGTGGGTTAAGCAACTGACTTTGGCTCAGGTCATGATCTCAGGGTCCTGGGGTCAAGCCCTGCAACTGTCTCTGGATTGAACAGGGAGTCTGCTTGTTCTCCCTCTGCCCCTCCACTCCCCAGGTGCTCATGCTCTCTTGTGTGGTCACAAGCTCTCTCTCTCTCTCTCTCTCTCTCTCTCAAGAGCATGAGCAGGGGGCAGGGCAGAGGAAGAAGGACAAGCAGATTCCCCTGCTGAGCAGAGAGCCAGACACAGGGCTCTGTCCTGGGACCCCAGGATCATAACCTGAATGGAAGGCAGACATTTAACCGACTGAGCCACTCAGGTGCCCCAATAAATAAATAAATAAGAATCCCTCTGGTCCTATACTGACACAGTCTGGGGCAGACACTGGATGAGGGTGTTAGCAGAGAAGAGGTGGAAAAGGTCAGAGTCTAGATATATTTCGCAGGTAGAGCCAAGGATTTTCCGCTCCAGTGGGTAAGGGGGTGAGAGGAAGGATTCAGGGATGACTCCAGGAGTTCTGGCCTGGGCACCGAAAAGCCAGAGTTGCCAAGGGCTGTTGGGAAGGCTGTAAGGGTGCAGGCTTGTATGTGTTTGGGAGGCACCAGACTTGGAGATGCCTGCTGGACCTCAAGCTGGGGGTGTTAAGTAGAGAGTATGGGGTAGGAGTCTGGGCAGGGGGTAGAAATACATCTGAGGATCTGGAACACACCAATGCCAGAACTTGGCTGGATTCTGTTTTTCAGTTAACCTGGATAAGGGGTGGACCTGGCGAACAGCAACAGGGTAGGGAGCTTGAATGACATTTGAAAAATGTTGCTAGTTAGGCCGCCCGGAGACAGGCGGGGCACGAATGAAGCGCCGCGAAGTGGAAGGGGAAGAAAACGTCTTTCTCCGCTCTGCAGTTCCACCTCCCGCGATTGCAGACAGCGCTTCAGCACGCATTAATTGCACAATTCCACGCGCACCTTTCATTCGACGATTAGCCATTATATATTGTTCCATCTTCAAAACAGGCCCTAATGGAGGAGGAAATTACAGTTAAGAAAAGTGAAGTGCCAGAGAGCCCGCGAGTGTCGGGGGCCGAGCTTGGAGCCCAGGACTCTGTCCGTGCGGCCCCAGAAGCTCTGTGGTGGGCAGGGTTGGGGGCTCGAACTGCGGCGGGGGCGACGACTCTCCGCCGGGTTGGGTGCGAGCCGAGGACCGAGGTCGCTCCCACCTCCCCGCGGCGAGCGGCGGGTTTCGGGCGCGGCCCCTTTAAGGTCGGGCGGGTGATCTCAGCGGCGCGCTCGCCGCCCCGCCCCTCCCGGAGGCGTGCTCAGTGCGCAGGCGCGCCGCGGCGGCACTCCGCTGGGCCCCGGACCCGCCGGCGGCGGCGAGACACCGGGGTTGCGGCGCCGCCCGCCCGTCCGCCCCGCCCGCAGAGTCGCCGCCGCGCGCGGTCCGCACCCGCCTCCGCCGCCGGCGCCGCCATGGGCTCCTGAGGTACCTGGCCCGGCCGGGCTCGCGCCGGAGGCCGTGAGGGGGGCGGCTGCGGCTCCCGGGGGCGGGGGCTGCTCGGGGTTGGAGAGGCCTGCGCGGGGGGCGCCCCGCGGGGCGCGTTGGCCCCGGGTCGCCGGGCGGGGAAGGCTCGAGGGGAGCCGGCCAGGCCGAGGAGGCAGGGGGCGTCCGTCGTCCGGCCCAGCCCGTCCCGCCCCCCCTCCCCGCCCTGCGGGGTCGCGGGACCGCCCCTCCAGGCCAGCGTGGCAGGCCCTCGCCCGGCGTGTAATCGGACCTGCCTGTGGGGGTGGCCGGGGGAGAGGGGAGGCGGGTGGACAGGCCCTTTGCAAGTGGGATTGTGCGAGCCCGGTGGGTGTGCTGGCGCCTGGCACCACCGGGTGGGGGAGGCATCCGTGCCCTGTGCGGGTGGCTGTGATCCGGAGGATGGTTGGCCTGGCCGGGCCTTTGGGGATGCCCCGTGCACTCACGGTGTAAGCCTTGCATACCAGTCAGCAGCTTGGAGGGGCACCGAGGATGACCTGGGGCTCAGAGGATATTTGTTGGGAAAGGGACCAAGGAGGCCGGTTTAGGGTGTGTGTATCCATCCCGTGGGTGTACATTTCCTCTCTGGGCACACCGCTTAGGTCTGGTGCTAGTTGACTCCGGGCCATGGCAAGGCAGATTTGGGGGGTGGGCATATTCTCTCTGGGTCGTGTAAGGCCAGATATCTTATACACATACGCATGGGTGTGCCTGCACACCCCGGGCACTGTGGTGCAAAGCAAGTGTTTGCACGCCTGATACCTGTGTGTGTGGTGAAGGCCATGTATTATTTATCTGACTGCTGGGCGCTTTATGTAAGGAAAGAAGCAGCAATCTGTGCCCTGGAGGCCTGTGCGCTGCAGTCAGCCCGGCAAACAAGCTCACTGCGCCTGCAGAGGAGACGCAGGTCTCAGAGGTGTGACTTCCTTCACAGGTCATGTCTGCAGCGTCCCTTCCCGTCTGTTCCTTTTCAGCATGCTTGGTGGGCCCCCTCGGCTCTGCACATCGGGACATCTCGTCAGAGGGTGCCCTGTGTATCAGTGCCGGCACCGTGGGTTGGGGAGGGCCCGCAGCCTGACCTGTGTGTCCATGTTGTCAGACCTCAGACACAAACTCACAATGCCCCTGGCTTCCAGGTACTCTCAGGTCGGTGGAGGAATCAAACTTAGAGACAAGCAATCACAACGATGTGAAAAATATAAAACAATAGAGGGAGTGCAGTGTGGGTTCATTGCTGGAAGAGGGGGAACGTGGCCAGCAGCAAAGATTCCAACACATGGGGACAGCTGAGCTGAAGCTTGAAGGATGACGAACATTTGTCTTTGGTGCTTACCACATATTTTCCCAGTTAATTTTCTCAGTGGCTGTGTGAGTACAGAACTGTTGTCATTCCCTGTGTGCAATTGAGGAAACTGAGACCCAGGGGGAGTACATGACTCACTTGTCTGTGGTCCATGGCAGGCCTAGATAGAGTCTTCCTCGAGCCAGGACCTCTCTTGCTGCCAGATCTTGCTGCCTCGTAACTGATTGAATATCTACATGACAGGCCCCATGCCAGGGGCACAGGTATCTGAAGATGAATGGATCTTGGTGCCCTAGGCCTCCCAGTCTGCTTGGGAGAAGGGTGGAGATGAATGTAGATAGTGACCTCCATTCAGACACGAGGGCCCAATAGCTATGAGGGTAGAGAAGGCACTGTGAATTCCCACCTCCTCCCTTTTGCCCCCTACACCACAGGCAACCTGGGGTGCCTTTGTGCAACCCTTGGGATTCTGGATGTGTTGTAAATTGCTCCCACATGGTGGTGGGTTAAGGAGCCCCTTCAAAGCTCTCCAAGTGGGCCAGAAGGAGACCTTCAAGGCAGAATGGGTGTGAGTGATCTCCTTGTCCTACTTCACTCCTGTTGGCCAAGTTCTATGGAGCTTGGGCTTCTGTCTGGAGGCCATTTGCTCCCCCTCTGCCTTTGAGGTTTTGTTCCTGGTTTCTGGAGAGCCAGCCCAGCTCTCTCCCCGAGAGGGGCTCAGTGCTATTTCCAGTCCCCTCTGTGCTTATTTCTCCCTGTAAATTCCCTGGAGTGGAAACAGCCTCAGTAAGGCGGAGAGTACAGCCCTTTATTGTTTTGAAACCGAGTGCCCTTCTCACTCTGTGGGGCATTTCACCTGGGGAATTGGTGTGTGAGTTGTGGAGGGCCAGCGGCTGGGCCCTGGGAGAGCTCTGTGTGAGGCCTGCCATGGGCCTTCACTGGGGCAGTGAGCACTTGCTGAAGTCCTACTGTGTGCCGGGCTCCATGCTAGGCCACCTTGGGGGACAGGGTCCTGAATGGTGGGTGGTGCCTTCTAAAAGGCTGTGGTTGGCTGAGGAAGTCCAGTGTGTAACAACTGTGTGCAAGACAGTGCTCTACTTGTGGTTGAAACAGAAGCCCTAAAAGGGTGCTGAGGACAATAGGAACAACAGCTTGTTTATTAAGCACTTACTGTGTGCCAGGCACAGTTCAGAGTGCTTTGATGAATGACTGTGTTTATTCCCCCACCACCTGGTGAGGTGGGAATACTTACCTTCCTGCTGTGCAACCAGCCAGCCTTGCAATTTCAAGCCCAGGTGGTTGGCTGAGGTGAGCTCTGAACCAGCGAGTCTGACCTCAGAGCCCATGCTCTTCCCCCGCTCACCCCAGGATATGCCAGATGTATTCCTAGAAGCCAAGTGCCCTGCACCCTGGAGGATGAGGAACCCCAGGGCGGAGTATGGAGGCCTGCGATACCTCGCCTACCAGACCTGGCTGCAGTGAGCCCCGGGCATGAGGATCTTTGAAGGCCTCACTAAGGAGTTTGAATTTGACCCCAGTGTGGCCAACAGGGAGCCCCTGAAGGTTTCACAAAGGAACTGAGTTCCTCAGTCACATGTTACACACATGTGGGACAACATTACCATGTGTCCTCCTCCTTCCCTTATTCCTACAGAGAACCCCGAGAACACCTGGCGTCCCCTCTCTCATTTTCGTTTTCCCTCAGCACGCTTTTCCCACAGGCATCCCTTTTAGGCCTTGCTGCCTTTCCCACTTCTTCCAGCAGCTTCTGGTTTTGACACCCCGTGTGATCCAGGACAGGCCCCTGGAGCCCACTGTTGTCATAGTGCCTGCCCTCAAACTGACTTCTGGGGCCGGCTGTGAAGGGGCCCCACTGAATGGGAACCCAGGTTGCTCTTGGCTCTTGCGAGACCTCACTGACTTCTCACGCCTTAGATCTGGAATGAGTGTGGGCAGCTCCCTTTCCCTATTAAGAGCTATGGTGGCTGTGCATCCTCCACATGCCCCCACGCCCAGCAGCGCCATAAATACAAGCAGATGGGAGTAGGGACGGAGCAGGAATTGGAGCCTGGGAATCTGGGTTTAACTGCAGATCCCATGTGTGAGTTCACTGGGGAGATGCCTGCTCTCCCTGCCTGCTTTGCTGGGTGTCCAGGGACCAGCATTCATGCAGCTGCTCTAGTTGCTGGGCCTCGGGGCTGAAAGACTAGGGGTTATCGCGCAAGACGTCCGCATTGGGTGGGAGCTCGGGGTGCAGGACATGAGGGGAGGAGTCAGAAGATTTCTGAATTGGAGAGGAGGCTGAGAATTCAGGAAGGGGACGAATGGTTCCTGGCAGGAGAAAGAAACGCCCTTTTGGGCCCTGGGGAGAACGGAAGATAAAGAGCCAAGTGGCCCTGGTGGCCTGGCAGAGAATTGGGAGACGTTTTAGTCTAGCTCTCTTATGAGCCCTGTGGCCTTGGGCAAGTTGCTTACCAGGTTCTAATTTCGATTCTTTAAAAATGGGGGGAAATGATGCAATTTCCTACATCTGTAAAATGGGAATAATTATAGTGCAGCCGACATGCAGCTGTTGTGACCTCATGTCTGTATGGAGCTCCATACAGCACTTGGCACATAGTATATGCTCAGCAAACACTGGCTTTTGTTGTCACTGGCTTATTTAAGAAAGAAGTATTGCTGGGATGCTGGGACACCTGGCTGGCTCCGTTGGTAGGGCTTATGCCTCTTGATCTCAGGGTCATAGTTCAAGACCCACATTTGGTGTGGAGCCTACTTTAGAAAAAAAGGTGTTTTTTTTTTTTTTGAGATTTTATTTATTTATTCATCAGAGACACAGAGGCAGAGACACAGGCAGAGGGAGAAGCAGGCTTCCCACAGGGAACCCGATGTGGGACTCGATCCTGGAACTCCAGGATCACGCCCTGAGCTGAAGGCAGACACTCAACCGCTGAGCCACCCAGGCGTCCCAAGAAAAAAACATATCTTAAGAAAAAGGAATATTCCATGTCTGTGTGTTGTGTGTTGGGCAGTGCAGGGAGCTCCCCTCACAGAGCTGAGTCCCGCTGGGAAGAGAGACAGCAAACACAGGAGCAGTGACTATTGTTGTGAGCACACTGAGGGAACATCAGGGCATTCCTGTTTGGGCAGGTGCTTTTTCTAATAAGGTGACATTTAAGCTGTTACTGAGTGTAAGGAGAGGAAGCAGGTTCCAGGCAGAGGGAACAACATGTGCAAAGCCAGGGTCAGAGTTCTTGTGTCTAAAATCATTTGGCATCTGGTCTTAGCATCTAGTGAACTCTTAATAAATATTAATTGAATGTGATCTTCTCAGCCTCAAAGAGGGCAGGAAGGGGAAGAAGTAAAGTGGAAGGGGGCTGTTGAGAGAATTGGATGGTCTCACAGTTTGGGATTTTCTTGGTTTCCCTCCCTTTGCCTCCACCGCTTGCCAAGTGGGATGCAGTATAGGTGCCTGGTGCCTAAGCCCCCAGCATTCTCTGCAGGGTCTCGTTCCTGGACCCCACTTTGCCTCAGGACTGGGCAAGGGGAGGATAGGGAGGGAGCACCACAGCAGAGGGTGTCGAGGTGCTGGAATTCAGCTGCACATACATCCAGGCGGCTGTCGTTCACCTTTCTGCTGCTACTGTTTTGGCTCAGCTGAAACCCTGTGCTAGGGCAGAACTTAGAAGGATAATTTGTGGCCTCTGGTTGGTCATTTCCAGACTTGGGTTACCAGTGGCTCGTTGTCTGGTACAATGCCTTGTACAAAGTTGGTGCTGAAATAGTTGTCGACTACACAAATGAATGGCTGGGTAAGTTAATGTCATTGCCACTCGGGATAAAGCTGGAATTATTCTTGAGAAGTGATGGATATTAAAGGCAGGATTAATCAGAACAGGATTGTGGATCAGAGCCGAGCTTCCATCAGGAGCCAATGAGACACATGGGACAGCCTGGGGTCTGGGAGGTCTCGGACTTTTGCGGAGAGGCAGGAAGCCCCACAGTCACTCCTTTTCCTTCTCTGCTAGGGTTGAAGCCAGAGGGGGAAGATCCCACCCAGAAAACCTTTGTGCCTGACCTGCGTCACTTCCAGCTCTACTATATTTTAAAAAGTCACATGTAAATAATTGAGTATTTAATGGAAAGTTGCAGGGTTAATCTTAGTGTTTAGCCTTTGAAAAACAATAGGCTTCCCTGGTTTTGAAAGAAGTACTTGTGGATTGTAGTGAACTTGTAACACAGGAGGTTGGTGTGTAAGACTAAAAATCCCCCCCAATTTCATAACCAAGAAATAATCACTGTTGATTTGGGCATATTTCCTTTATAGGTATAATCCTGCATTATCTCATTGTTCACATAACACCAGGTCATAAGCATTTACCGGCAAAATTATTAAGTTAGTCATAGAGTTGAAAGAGTCACAGAAGTTAAAAACCAGAACCCCTGGTGCTGTTTTCAAGTATCTGTGGGAAAGATGACGTCCCCAGCCTTTTTGCTAGATGGCATTATGGCCATGAGTGGCAAGCAGAGAACTACATGGAAGTCAGAATTGGAGTGATGACCTTGGGCAAGTACCTGCCCTTTTGTGGAGCTACTTGTAACCCCCCTGCTCACCTCCTGGGTGCCACAAGGCTCAGGTGAGGTCCCTAGGTATTGAGCCAGACCAGGTCATGTGAAGATGGATGGAGAAGGGATTTGTGCGTGCATGTGTGGCTTCTTTTCCAACCTGACATTTTTTCGGTGATCTTCCTGAAGGACTCAGGTCTCCTTGCTGGATCTCCTCCCATGATCTGTGGAACCTTGTGGCTGAGACCGTGGCTGGTCCCAGGACAGCTGTCCCTGCTAGCTCACCTCAAGAAAATGAGTGGGGGGATCCCTGGGTGACTCAGCAGTTTGGCAACTGCCTTTGGCCCAGGGCGCGATCCTGGAGTCCTGGGATCTAGTCCCACGTCAGGCTCCCGGCATGGAGCCTGCTTCTCCCTCCTCCTGTGTCTCTGTTTCTCTCTCTCTCTCTGTCTATCATCAATCAGTCAATCAATCAATCAATCTTTAAAAAAGAAAAAAAAAAAAAATGAGTAGGATGAAACCTCTAGAAGTTGCTGTATCTGTCACCCTGAAAGGATTTTCAGATCAGACAGCCTGCCCACTCTGGAGGACATTGTGAAGTTTACTAACTTTATTTTTCTCCTGCTACAACTGTAGATAGCCTGCCCCCAGAGAAGCCCTGTCCTGCTGGGAGGTGGCTGAGAACCTCTGCTTTGCTAGGCAGTGCTGTTCCCCAAAGCCTTCTGGGTCACAATTTACAGGAAAGCTCTGAGGGAAAAGGAGCTAACCCCATGGCTACTGGTACCGTAGCCACTGGCATAGCCTCTTGCTCTTTGCCTGTAGCACCTGTGTTTTTATTCTGTCTAGAACAAACGGAATCTGGGATTCCATCAACAGTCATATTGGGTGCCTGCAAGGCACAACAATGGATACTGGTGAAGAGATGTGTATGAGGATATTACTGCTTAACTAATATTAATATATTAATACCAAGATTACTAATCCTCACCAGAATTCGTGTAGGCCTTTGTGGTTTGCAAATTACATTTCACATAAACTATTTCATTTAATCCTCCCAATGACCCTGGAGCCTTGGAAGAATTATTGTGCCTATTTTGTAGCTGGATAGAGTAAGGCTCAGGAGGGTGAATTTGCCTGAGATCGTGTGGAAGGAAGCTTGCAGGTCTTCGATTTTTGAATCCTTTGCTGCTCCGAGTGGCCCCCCAGGCACAGCTGGGCCCTTGGAGCCTGCAGTCCCACCTCCAGATGCCCAGCAGGTGGATTTGCCAGCTAGACTTGGGAGGTGGGCTAATAGAGGATCAGATTGAAGCTCCCAGGATGGAGTGAGGGGCTTCTGGGGACTTAGGGGCCAAGGCTCTCTGGTGGAAGGGCAGCTTGACCTGGGAGCTCTGCTGGTCAGTGGAGGTTGGCGGGTGGAGCAGTAGGGGAAGGCTGTCTAAGCCTTGAATACACACACACACACACACACACACACACACACACACACACGGGTGGACATACAGGCAGGTGAGTCGAGGAGGGGAGGCTGAGTGAGCTTTCCCAGGGCGTTCCCCGCCTCGCCTCCAGGAAGAGGAAGTACATCTCTACATGAGTTTGTGGCTTTTAACATATAGCATATGTGAGCATCTAGATTTACCAAAACAAAGAAAATTGATGTACTGTGCTTTTGTTAGAAAAATTTTAGTAGCAATAACCTCAGTGCATTTAAGTGTGGTTTGATTTGTAGGTGTTCCCGGCCCTCCAGTCATGTTGGAGCAAAGCATTGGCTGGAAACAGGAAGGTTGGTGAAGGTTCCTCCTCTCCAAAGCTGTCTTTGGTTTGCCAAGAGGCACTCCTGTTCTGTTGGGGGCAGAAGATCCATTTCATTCCCAGTTTTCCATAGTGGAGCTGGATTTATGGAGGTGGGAGGAAGTCCTGCCCTGGCTGCTGTGTTTACCCAGCTGTCCTCACAGGGAGGACACTAGGGATCCAGAGGCCTGCCTCCATCCTCCACCAGCTGCCCACATGAAGAGTGAAGTATAGGTGGCTCCTGCAGTCAGGCATACGTTATGTAACAGGACCATGGTAGGCACGGCAGTGTTACAGAGTGAGCGTGTCTTTGTGTGGCTGTGGTGTCCCTGCAGCCTTTGCAGGGAAAATAGCAAAAGGTGCTTATCACTCATTTGGGATGGCCAGGCTGGAAACACTGGATCCTCTCAGGCTCTCCATTCCCACCTGCTCCTGCTAGGCCTGCCTCTGGGGTAAACTCTGTGGCCTATTCCCCCCTGAGCCCTGGCACTTATGCCCAGGGAGACCAATTATGGCTGGGTGTCCTGGTGACTCCAGTCACTGTCCACCTTCCTACCTGTCCTGGAATCAGGGCATCTGAGCCTGTCTACGCTGGGAAAGGCCGAGGGGCTGAGCAGGTCTGGCCCTTCACTCAGATGAAGTACAAGTGGACCAGGGCATTGGCTGAGTAGGGGCTGATTCAGGTCCAGAACCATCTCCTGACCCAGTGCTCTGTTGAATGGGGCTTTGTTCTACTCTTTCTTCATCAGGGCACTCTTAAAAACTATACACTCTAAGTATTTTTCCTATTAATCAGGCTTGTTTCTTAGATGGGGATTTATTATTTTTTTAAGATTTTATTTAAGAGTGAAAGAGAACACAAGTGAGGTGGAGGGTCAGAGGGAGAGGGAAAAGCAGACTCCCCGCTGAGGAAGAAGCCTGATGTGGGGCTCTATCCCAGGACCCCGGGATCATGACCTGAGCCAAAGGCAGATGCTTAACCAACTGAGCCACCCAGGTACTCCTTAGATGAAGATTTAAATGTATCCTGTCTCTCTAGCAACATTTTCAAAATTAGGGAACGTTATACATTTTAACCCAGCAGTTGGACTTCTAGGAATTCATCCTACAGATGTTTTAATTTCTGTGCAAGATAATTTATTTGAAGATTAGTCATTGCTGCCTTATCTGTACTAGGAAAAGATTGGAAAGAATCTAATGTCCGTCTGCAGGGGGCCAGGAACAAATAATGCTCTGTTGGAATCATGGAATACTGTGCAGCTATGGAAAATAAGGTGGAAGTTCCATGCATGGATACGGAGCAGTCACCAAGATAGATTGCTGTGAGAGAAGGAGGTGGAGGGTGATGTGTCTGGTATGCCTCTGTCCATGTAAAAATAAAGTGCATTTGCTTATGTGTGTACATAGGGTCTCTGGGGTCTGCAAGAAGATGGTGGTCTTGGTGCCTGTGGGATGGGGCTGGTGCTGGGAGGCTATTCACTAGAGATCCTTTGAGCCATTTGAGTGCTGAATCATGGGAATATATGACTTTTTCAAAAAATAAATAAAATTAAGCGACAAGAACTATAAGACTGTATCCTTATATCTCAGCCAGTGCAAGAAGGTCAAGTCTCCAGCCATTCCTTCAAGGTCCTGCCAGGTTCACTCAGGCTCCTGCCACCATCTAATCAAAAATACATACTTGGGGGCACCTGGCTGGCTCAGTCTGTAGAGCATGTGACTCTTGATCTCTGGGTCCTGAGTTTGAGCCCCTCACTGCACATAGAGTTTACGCATGTTTGGGTCGCCAGAGGGGACCAGGTATGAAGGTTTGGATGTTTCTTGGTAAACTGACCCCCTAACCCCAGCCTTGGAGAAAGTAGTTACCTCCTTCTTCCGAAACACTGCTTGCTGTTGGCTGGCTTGTCATTTTAAATCCTTGCTTGGATATGCTCACTTCCTGACCTCCAAAACTGGCAAGGCTTTCCCACTTACAGCAAAAATAAAGTCGAACTCAGCCCTGGGCATTGTAGGCCTTCTTTCCTGGGCCCCTTTTTCTTCTTCTTCTTCTTCTTTTTTTTTTTTTTTTTTTTAAGGTTTTATTTATTTATTAGAGACACAGAGACAGAGAGAGGCAGAGACACAGGCAGAGGGAGAAGCAGGCTCCATGCAGGGAGCCTGACGTGGGACTCAATCCCAGGTCTCCAGGATCACGCCCTGGGCCAAAGGCAGTCGCAAAACCGCTGAGCCACCCAGGGATCCCCCAAGATTATATTTTTTAAGTAATGTCTACACACCCAACATGGGGCTCAAATACAAGAGTCACGTGCTCTTCTGACTGAGCCAGCCAGCTACTGCTGGGCGCCTTCCTGAGTCACTCTTGACTATTTGCTTTTTCTTCGCTCACCTCGACTTCCCACCTCCATGCCTTTGCTCACACAGGTCCCCGTCCCTACCTGCCCCCACACACATCAGCAGGCTCCTCTCCACGTGCTGAATCCTGTTTGCCTTGCAAGGCCTAGCTCAGTTTCCACCCTGCAGGGCCCTTTGATCCCCATGGCCTCTTTATCTGCTCCTCTACGTTCATGTTGTGTCCTAGGTATCTGATTCCCAGCTTCAGGCTCCTTTAAGAGCCAAGTCCATGAGGGACTGGAAGCTATTGGGGGCAGAGCCTAGGGCATATCTGCAAACCCTGGGGCTCAGGCAGTGGGTAGGCCCAACCTTGGGGCAAGAGTAACACCAGTCTCAGACCTGAGCGCACCACACCTCTCGAGTTCTTTCCACGAATCCTCCAGAGAACCCATGAGGTGTGGCTACTGTGATTCTCCCTTAGAGAAGAGAAAGTGGGGCCAAAGTCTTGGACAGCAAGACGTTGGATCTGGACACCAGACCAGCCACCTCCAAGTCCTATGTTGAATCAGTTCTTTTCTGTCTCCTCCCCCAAATCACGAGTAATGCTGATACCCGTGGCTGACCCTCACTACCAGTCTCTCTGGCCCCAGACAGCCCTGTAGTATTGGAGTGTATTTTCTTCCCCACCAGGCTGTAAGCTCTTAAAGGATCAGTATCTAGTCTGAGATACCCTTTGGATTTAGCATACAGAGGGTGCTCAAAGGTAAATATTTATACTTTTAAAGGTTTTAAGGAGGTTAACTTACTTTACCTATAGTAAAGTACACTAGTCTTAGGCCTACAGCACTATTTACAGGCCTATTTCCATTTATAATTACCTGTATAAATCTCATTCAGATCAAGCTGCAGAACACCCTCGGAACCCAGAAGGCTCCCTGGGGCCTCCTCCCAAGGTAACCACTACTCAATACCTCATCACCAGTGACTAGTTTTGCCTGGTTTTGACCTTTGTGGAAATGGAAGCCTATAGAAAAGACTGTGAGATAGCAGTGCTGTGTTCTTCCCTGCTGTGGGGGAGTCCACCATTTGAATGTATCCCCATTTATGTATTCACGCTCCTGAGCATGGGCAGTGGGGCTGTGTCCAGCCTTTTACACAGGGCTGCTATGAAGGCTCTTGTCTGTGGGACATGTGCACTCACTGGGTGTATATATGCCTAGGGAGGAATGCTGGCTCACCCCACTCAGAATGTATTTGTGTGAGTGAAATCCAGGTTGGATTTTTTACCCAGGCACCTGGGGTCAGAAGCTGGGTTCCTTGCTCAAGGGGCACCAGAGGTTGGGGCAGGTTCAGGGGGGTCTCATTTAGACAGCTTGCTCCCACGGGGCAGTAGGACAGTTGAGGTTCAAGGTTCTGCATCTGAAAGGCATCCATGTGTGCAGTGCTGAATGGGGTGTAGGTGGCTGGGGAGGTGGTCACATTTAAGGGGACGCAGCATCCAGCTAAAGAGGCATTGGCCCATCTGTTCACAGTTTGGGAGAAAACTAGGGTGATCATGATTTGGTCTCGCATGTATTTAAGAAAAAAAAAAAAAGCTTAATTACAAGGCTGAATTAAGTCAGCCTTTGCTGAAGAATTTTGGATAACTTTGTTGTTCCCTTATATTTCTGCCCCTACCCCTAAGTGAAGGATAGCTACATGATTGGAGGATTTTTCTTTCGTGGTTGGGAGGTTCATGGGAACTTGGCCCTGGGAGAAGGGGGAGAGATGAGGAGCCACTGGAGTGGCCTGGCTTGTGGGTGTTGATTGAAGGGAGTGGGGCTGAGAGAGATGCTGCCTTTCGGGAGGACACGTGATCCTTTTCCCAGAGGCTACCCAGACAGAACTGCCCAGCCTCTGGTGCTCTGTCCCTCTAATCCCGTCTGGAGAAGGGCCAGGCTGTGGGCTGCTGACCTGCTCCGATGTGGGTCAGCCTCCCCCTAGAAGGCAGCCCCCCACCCTTCTGAAGTTCACCGAGCCAAATGGCCCATGGAGGCAGGAGGGCTGCTGTCACTTCCCGATGCCAGGGTGGGGGCAGAGTGGCAATGCCAATTAGCAACTCCTGAGTCGGTTTTTACGTAGTGAGCTATGTTAAGATGGAAGATTATCCTCCATATATATATATATATATATATATATATATATATAGAGAGAGAGAGAGAGAGAGAGAGAATAAATGGATTCTCCATATATATATGTGTGTGTGTGTATATATATAAATTAAATACATTCAACAAAAATCTCTTCTAGGCTGTGTTAATATTCTGGAGACGTGCACGCGAACAGGTTGCCAGCTTTGCTTGGGCTCTGTGAGTGTGTGACAACTGCCCGAGTGAGCACTTCATGGCCACGGCTCAAAAGGGCTTGGATCTGAAACTAATGAATGAAAATATGACCTCAGAAGGTATAAAAAAGAGCAAACAAGCAGGGACAGGACAGGCCTGGGTCTCGGAGACTGCTGGGCCTGTGTACTGTTAGCCTGACTGAAGATGAAGTGGCTCTAAAATAGGAGAGTAAAATAAAATAAATAAAATAAAATAAAATAAAATAAAATAAAATAAAATAATAAAAAAATAAAATAAATATAAAAAATAAAAAAAATAAAATAAAATAAATAAAATAAAAAAAAATAGGAGAGTAATTGTGATAGCTCACTTCACACAGGGCCATGCCTGGTACTTAGGGCTTTCCCGTATCACCCTGTTCACTCCTCACAGCTCTGTCCCAGACAGGAGTGACACCCCATTTCACAGGTGGGGAAGCTGAAGCAAGGAGTGTTTGTATAACCTACCCTGGGGTGCAGAGCTAGTAAGTGGTGGGGCAGGGAGTCAAGGCCAGGCTGTCCCCCTGCATAATCCATGGCTGGCTGATGGCGCCCAGAAATCTGTGGACCTGATGGGTCAGAGAGGGCAGTGTATGGAGCAAATGACGTTACCCTCCCCGCCCCCACCCAGCCTCTGTTTCCTCATCTGTAAGCTACAGGCGTTACTTTCCTACAGTTTCTGTGACAAATTGCCAGAAACTTAGTGACTTAGTGACACAAATTTATCATCCTACAGTTTTGAGGTCAGAAGTCCAAAATGGTAATTCATGAGCCAAAATTAAGGTGTTGGCAGGGCTGTACTCCTTCGGGAGAATCTGTTTCCTTGCCTTTTCAAGCTTCCAGAGGCCACTTGCATTCTTTGGCTCAGGGCCCCTTCCTCCATCCTCAGAGCCAGCAGCCTGGCATCTTCATGTCTCCTGGCTGCTCCCGTTTTCATACTGCCTCCTTCAGATGCTCAGCCCCCTGCCTCCCTCTCACGAAGGCCCCTGTGATTATATCCTGCCTACCCAGATAAGCCAAGATCCTCTCGGTGGCCTTTATGTAGTCACACCTACAGTGTCCTTTTGCCATGTCAGGCAAAATATTCATGGGTTCAGGGGTTTGGGATGTGATGTCTTTCAGGGGGTGTATTACTCAGTCTTTGACACAGGAAATCTAGGGTAGCAGCAAGGTATCCCTCAACATGAAGTGGAAAGGACTTTGAAATGGCAAGGTGTTCTTTGAAACCCCTAACTTCCAAACCACATGACTGAGCTTACCAAGAGCTTTGTGACTCTTCTGGAAGACGAGGGTATCTTCAGGAGGGAGTTAGCCAGAATACATCTTGCTTAGAGAAGGATGGGATAGGTGCTGTCTTAGGGAAGTGAGCATTCACGGTACTCTGGGTGCTTTTTTAGGGCTTGGCTTTATTATTAGGCCTTACCAAGCCTGCCTGGATTTTACTCAAGACCCCTCACTTCTCTATATTCTAGTTCTGTGCTCTCAAGCACTCTTCTGGCAACTGGTTCAGCTTGCCTAGGCCCCTGATATGAGATGAAGATGACGTTCATAAATTGTCACTCCTCCCTTTGCTTATGGACTGGGTCTGCCCAACACTGTTCCCCTGATCTTCTGAAGCCTGGCTTTCTGACCCACAGGGTGAGTTCATCCAGCCCTGTGCTCTGGTGACTCAACGGGGCTCTGCATTCTGATGCTCCCTGTGGCCTCTCAGGGGCCTGGATGCTCCAACTGCAACAAGACCCACCTCACCCAGCTGGCAGGAGGGCCTTGTCAATCTAGAGAGTGGCAGGTGCTCTGTCAATCAGGCTGTACCACCCCCACCCCATCCCCCATCTTTAACAGGGACCGGATACAGAAATTCTGCTCTGGCACATTCCACATGCCCACATATTGTCTCCATGCCTCTGTTCAAGTTTTTCCCTCTGTCCCCTAAGCAGTCATTCAGTAAATAATTTTCTCCCATGGTGCCTGATCCCTGCCCTCGTGGAGCCCAACTCCCAAGGCCTTAGGGGAACAGATCTAATCACAGTGGTAAAAGCTCTGGAAGACCGGGGAGGATGTGCCTTGAGCAAACTGTAATGGGGTCAAAGGAGGTGAGATCTGTCAAGACTGATGGGGACAACAGTCTGTGGGTGGGAGTGAGAGAACGTTCCACTCGTTGGAGTTGGTGTGGTGGTGGATGGAGGGCACCACAGACATTCTGAGTTGGAAGGAACTACAAAGGGCAAACACTCATCCAGTTCCTCCCTTTATCCAGTCAAAGCATATTGCGGATGAACTGTGCCCAGGCCTTGAGACTGGTGCTGGGATATGAGATGTGACCTCTGACCTCCAGGAAGTTGCAGGCTAGTTGGGGAGAAGATAGGTAAGAGCAAACTACCCAGCAGAGGTTCTTCAGTCAGTGTTCCTGCCCCAGGGGACCACAAGCTTCGTTTGATTGGGAGCTTCCTTATTCTAGAAGCTACATAATATTGCTAGATTGTTCTAGTTGTAAAAACCTCTCCATCTTCACAGACTCATCTTCCTGTTGCTGCCACAAGGTGGACTGGGTCATATCCTGTTGGAGCTCATTGACCAAGTCCCTTTGCCCTCCTTGATGTGGCCTCTCCAGTTTGGAAGATGTGTGTGAGACCATGTGATGCAGCCCCCATCCTCTGCCCTCACCCAGCCCATCCCTCTCTCCAACCAAAGGTCCAGGTCCTTCAGCCACGCTCTGGAAAGTGCCTATGGTAGAGGAGGGGACCAAGTGATGGAAAGCTTATGGTATGCAGCAGGTGGCTTCATGCCAGACAATCAGCTGATTGATGGATTCTTTTCTTCCAAATCCCTACTATGTGTCTGACACTGTGCCAGGCTAGAGACAGATGACTCAGGTATGGGGAGACAAGAACAATGTCCCAGCTGACCTTTTAGTGCTGTGGAGTGAGCACAGTATGGCTGAGTGGGAGTAGGCTTGCCCTCAAGTGAGGCCGTGATGCTTAGGGTGACTTGTGAGTGAAGAGTTGGCTTTCCCCATAAGGACCAAGGCAGAAGGGAAGGCTTATTGGCACAAGCAGGGGCCACAAGTGTGTAGGGACCCTCTGGGAGGAGGCAGGGCGTGGGGTGGGGTGAGGGTGAGGCTGGGACTCAGCTGCCAAGGGCCCTGGCATCTCTGCAGAGGGGTCAGAACTACTCCATCGGCCATCAGATCCTGAGACGTTCTTAAAGGATCTTAGGTCAGGAGGAGGGACATAGTTCTGCCTGAAAATAAGGTAAGAAGTAGACCATGCTGGATTCCTGCTGCTTCGAGCATCAGCTTCCCTGCAGCTCTGGAGGGCAACCCGGGCCCCCACCTTTCTGGAATCCAGAACGCTCGAAATCCCAAAGGTTCTTTTAAGCCTACAGCAAACTAATTTTGTGGCAAAACTCTGACCTGAATTGATGTGAGACTAATTATGTTCTTTAAAAATATCTCATGTTTCTCTATGGAAATACTATGTATTTGATTTTTGGGTGCTGCCCGTTCCCCTTGGAGGAGTCACTCTGCATACCATATACAGCACTATAATCCTTTCTAAATCTGGAAGAACCCTGAATTCCTTAACTCATTGGGCTGAAGAGCCTTGGCCGCAACATGGTGCACCCAGGAAACAAGTTCAGAGACACCCAGGCACCTGCCCAGTCACAGCTGGGTGGCAGCGCCAGGATTCCAGCTCAGTTTCCCTGACTCAGAGTCTAGGACAAAGTACGGACTGTGGCCTGGCATCTTCACAGCCTCCGGTTGGCGTGCAAGTGAGGACACAGGTGTGGAGCTACCTGGTCAGCAGGTGGGCCACTGGGAGAGAGGTGGACCAAGCCTTGACTGTGCTTTGTGTCTGCCTCAGCCTGGGATAGAAGGAGCCGGGCCCGATAGCAAGGGGAGGCGTAAGGACCCAGGGGCAGAGGATCAGGGGAGAAGAGGGAGCCCTGTCAGCGACTAGCTGTACCCTTCACACTTTTCTTTACTCACGCATCCCCCTCAGTAAAAAAACGTTTTGGGTATGTATCCCCAATACCTGCATATTGCTCTATACGTGTATTACCTTACTGTTTGACCTTATGTTGTATTATATCATAAAACCTATGTCAAAGATAGAAATCAAGATGAGCTAAAAGATGTAATCCTTAAGTTTTTTTGTTTTCTTGGTGATACAAAAAACCTTCTGGCTTCATATGCTTGATTATTTTCAGATGTGCTTTAATGCTCTGTGAGAGAGTGGTTGGGGGGGCTGGCTCTGTGTTCAGTCTGTTTAGCTCTCTGGTTTTAGTGGCTGCCCTCTCTGAAAAAGATCCCTGCCTGAGACACGTAGCTGCACATGGAGGAAACGCATCACTGGCTTTCTTTCTAAATTGGGTTACTCATTTTTCCATCCTGTCCACTGTGTATGCAGAGGATTTGTTGAAATTTGGCTAGTACATTTCCATCCTTCCTGATGCCAATCAGATGTTTTTGTCAACTAAATGGAAGGTATTTTATTTTAAAGTTCTTAACGCATGAGTCCAAAACCTACTCAAATGCTTTGGAAATTTTTGAGCAGATTAGAAAATTCTGTTACGTAGGTTTTTAGGAGTTCAGACATGAGAGTTTTTGTAAGTCACAGACTTAATATTGTTTTTGGTGACAAAATCCTATGACAGTAGAAACATTTCCAATGTTTCCGAATATGCTTTTCCAGAACAAATGCCCCGCCAGCCTCAGTCTCTTCTAAAAGAGCAGTTCCTTTCTCATTTGTTGTGATAACATGCCTTTCCCACAAAGGGACATTTTAAATGTGTTTAAAGATGTTTCAGAAACTTAACTGGGAACCGTATCCCTGACAGCCAGTGGTGATAGAAAAACGTGGACAGATGCAGAAGTTTTTTTGTGAAAGAAAGATGTGTTGAACTAAGTTGTTAGGTTTGACAGGTCTTTCTGATTGCTTTTCTACAAGATAACTAGTAAATCTCTGAAACAGACAATTTCCTGAGTCACTGCCCATCTCATTACAAATTTTGTGGAAAATTCTGTTCTACCATCTAAAGCTTTTTACTGTGGAAATTTCAAACACAGAAGAAGAGCAAATAGTAGAATGGATTTCTGCCTATTGGTCACTCAGCTTCAACAGCAAGGAATGTCCTGCAGTCTTGCTGCCCTGTCCCTCTTCACCTTTTAAACAGTGAATCCCAGAAGTCATGTTATTTTCACCCTTAAATAATTCAGTATGCATCTCTATTTGATAAGGACCTTTAAAAAATAACTTTTTTTTTTTTTTAAGATTTTGTTTATTCATTCATGAGAGACAGCGAGAGAGGCAGAGATACAGGCAGAGGGAGAAGCAGGCTCCATGCAGGTAGCCGAACGCAGGACTCAATCCCAGGTCTCCAGGATCTGGCCCTGGGCTAAAGGTGGCGCTTAACTGCTGAGCTACCCAGGCTGCCCAAAAAATAACTTCTTATGGGGCACCTGTGTGATTTAGTTGGTTATGCTTCTGACTTTGGCTGAGGTCATGATCCCAGGGTCATGGGATTGAACCCCACAGTGGGCTCCCTGCTCAGTGGGGAGCCTGCTTCTCCCTCTCCCTCTCACCCCCCCTCATTTTCTGTCTCTCTCTTAAATAAATAAAATCTTAAAAAAATAAAAAACTTGTTTTATTTTGAAATAATTATAGGTTCACGGGAAGTTGCAAAAATAGTACTCCAGGTCCCATATGCCCTGCTCTCAGTAGTGACATCTTGAATTGCTGTAGGACAATTATCAAAACCAGAAGTAGACTTGAGCACAATACTATTAACTAGACTACAGACCTTACTCAATTTTCACTGTTCGTGTGTGTGTATGTGTTTGTGCATGTGTATGTGACTGTATACAGTTTTATCACCTATAGACTCTTGTAGCCACCACTATCAAGATATAAGGGATCTCATCACCTGGAGAGAAGTCCCTGTGCTACCCTCTACCTGTGCACACACCTTCCTTGCTGTCGTCTGCCAACCACGAATCTGTTCGGCATCTTTATAGATTTGCCATTTTGAGAAAGTTATATATAAACAGAACAAGACAGTATGTGACCTTTAGGGATTGGTTCTTCTCAGTAAATGGAATGCCCTTGAACTCCTTCCAGATTTCTGCCTGTATCAATAAGTTTGTTGCTCTTTATTGCTGAGTAGTATTCCATGATCTAGATGTACTGGAATTTAACCTTTCTTTGCCCGTTGAAGGACATTTCGATTGTTTCCAGGTTTTGTCAATTATACATACGACTGCTTTGGACATAAGCATATAGGGTTTTGTGTGGGCATGCATTTTCATTTCTGTAGGATAAATGTCTAAGAGTGATTACTGGGTTATATGGTAAATGGCATGTTAATTTTGTAAGAAACTACCAAACTGTTTTCCAGAGTGGTTCTACCATTTTATATTCCTACCAGGAATGTATGTAAGAGCTAGTTTCTCTGCACCCTTGCCAGCTTTTAATGTTGTCTCTATTGTATTAACATATATATAGTGATGGCTTGTGGTTTAGTTTGCATTTCGCTAATAGCTAACAACATTGAACAGCTGTTTATGTGTTTCTTGTCCATGTATCCTTCTTGAATGGAATGTCCTTTCATATCTTCTGCCCATTTTCTTTTTCTTTTTTTTCTTTTTTAGGATTTTCTTTATTCATGAGACACAGAGAGAGAGAGGCAGAGACATAGACAAGAGGGAGGAGCAGGCCCTTCGCAGAGAGCCCAATATGAGATTCGATCCCCGGACCCAGGATCACACCCTGAACTGAAGGCAGACACTCAACCGCTGAGCCACCCCAGCGTCCCCTCTGCCCATTTTTTTTTTACTGTTTTTGTTTGTTTGTTTGTTTGTTTTACTGTTGAGCTTGAGCATTCTTGCTATATTCTAGATGCTTGCCATTTGTTAGATATGTGTCTTCAGGGGCGCCTGGATGGTGCAGTCAGTTGGGTGCCTGCCTTTGGCTCAGGTCATGATCTCAGGGTCCTGGGATAGAGCCTCACATTGGGCTCCCTGCTCAGTGGGGAGTCTGTGTCTCCTCCCTCTTCCACTGCCCCCCTGCCCTGCTGTCTCTTGCTCTCTCTCAAATAAATAATAAAATCTTTAAAAAAAAAAAAGATATGTGTCTTCTAAAACTTTATAGTCTTGCATTTTACCTTTAAATCTGTGATTCATTTTGAATTACCTTTTGGGGATGCTGGGTGGCTCAGCGGTTGAGCACCTGCCTTTGGCTCAGGGTATGATCTCCGCGCCCCACCCCGCCCCGGTCCTGGGATCAAGTCCCACATTGGGCTTCCTACATGGAGCCTGCTTCTCCGTCTGCCTGTGTTTCTGCCTCTCTTTCTCTCTGTGTCTCCCATGAATGAATAAATAAATAAAATTTAAAAAAAATTACTTTTTGTATATGGTATAAAGTTTTAAGTTAAGGTTTGTTGTTTTCTGCCTCTGGATGTCCAGTTGTTCAGTACTGTTTATTGAAAAGATGATTCTTCCTTCGTTGATAAGGATGTTTATATCCACCATGCCATGATCATGCCTAATGCCTAATGTAACTGACAAGAATTCCTGTGTGTTACCTATTTCAAAGATGTCTTTTCATCACTGGTTTGTTAGCATTAGGATCCAGTAAGGTCCACATGTTGCATTTAGTTATGTCTCGTGAGTATTCTTATAACAGCCCTCAAGCACCTTTGTTTATAAGCCACTGATTTTTTGGTGAAATCGAGTTATTTGTCCTGTAGACTATCCTGTACTCTAGATTTGGCTGCTGCTTCCTCATGATATCATTTTTTTAAACGTATTTTTTTAATGATATCATTTAGTGTGTTCCACTACCCTGTGTATTTCCTGGATACTAGTAGTAGCTCTGGAGGCTTGTTTTGGTCCCATTTCACTTTGGGGCAAAGGTCCTTCTTAGGTGGTGCCGTGTGCTCCCCATGCATTCCATCAGAGACTGGAAACTTCTCTCAGCCCCATGTTGGTGATGTTGATCTTGACTGTGGGGTCAGAGTTTGACTTGCCCAGACTGCTTGTTAGCTAGGGGGTTTTATCATCCATCGAGGATCCATATCTATGTCCAGTATGTCCAGTATTTGCATTAGGAGTTGCAAAATGGTCATTCTGTTTCTATTAATAGGACCTCTGTAAAGTACTGTATGCCCTCAGCCATTCTGAGGTTACCCTGAAATATTATAGATGGGAAACCGAGGTTCTCAGAGATGAAGTCACTTGTCCAAATTTGACATGGTGGAGTCTGGAGGAATCCTGTTGGGTGGCCACAAAGCTGAAGCTTGGTTATGCTACTTAATTAAACACTCTGCCCCAAAGTCCCTGCCACTTTGAAGCCTTCCCTGGCCCTCCCCCCAGCCTTGGCCATAGCTATTGATGTCACTCGAGTGTGAGAGGACAGGACCCCAGTGACTGTCCCCCATTCCCAGCACACACACTGTGAACAGCTTGTGCTGCCTCAGGCCCTGGGGGCAAGTGAGTCCCCAGGGATCAACACCCTCAGAGGAACTGCCCTTACCTGTTTCTTGGTGCCAGGGACCTTGTGTCTGTGAGTCAGAATATTAATTCATGTGTTTTGGGGGGATATCATGAAAATCCTGGAATCCTTTGGTGTTACCCAGGGGCTGTAAAACCAGTTTCCACCTCATTTTCCTCTTCTCTTCGATGTAGTTAATATTACTTACTTCAAAGTTGCTAGGGCAAAAAAAAAATCATGAGACGATGCTAGGGAAAACAATTTGTAAATCATGAGTACTGCCTGGAGTCAAGTAAAGAGCTAGTGAACAAACCAGAAGCACAGTGAGCTCGGTAGGACCCCAGAGCCCTTCCAGCTTCAGCTGCCCCTCCCTGCAGAGGACCGACCTCCCCTTTCTGCAAAGAGCATCTCGGGCCTGCTAGACAGGACTACATCCTGGAAGGAGGCTCTGGAGTGGGAGGGGCTGCTTTCGTGGGGGCCCCCACTTGGCAGGTGCGGGGGTGACAATGTGTTTATAGGACTGGGTTCTAATCCTAGCCCTGGTTTTGGGGCAAGTTGTCCACCCTCTCTGAGTAGATTTCTGCCTGTGAGCCAGCTGACCTACATGGGGGATGCCAGGGTCTCTCTGGGGTTGGAAAGGGGGCACTTGAGTGGCAGACACGCAAAGCTCCAGGAAGAAGCTGGGCCTAGAGCCTTTACCCAGCTTCCACAGCCGAATAGCCTCCCTGGCGCAGGTCCCCTCCCCGTGGGCAGGGTCAGCTCAGCAGTGCCCCTGTGTGGGCCTCCCAACACTGCTTCTGTGGTGGACAAAACAGCCTTTGACACACCAGCCTGCCTTTGCTTGGAAGCTGGAGATTTAGGAGTATTTGTACTTCCTCTAGGCATCCCCCTCCCCCCTAATTCCTAGTGTTTATTCATTTAATTTGGGATGATAGACAAAGATGATGATTTACAACCCAGATCTTCTTTTTTAAAGAAGTATTTCTGTCACTGGTTTCCAATTTTGCAACCATACTTATAGGAGCTATTCTTAGACTTGTCGCTGTTTCTTTTTCAGAGCTCGCCACCAGTCTTTATATAGACATCTTCTCCAGTTTTGAGTTTCTTTATATAGATGCCTTCTCCATTTTTTATTTTAAATCAGATTCATCTCTTGGTCAGTATGTTAGAGATCACTTATTTTCAAGGGAAAACAGAAATGCAAAGGGCTCTCCTAGGGTAAAAATTTAGAGCTAAGAGGGGATGTGGTGCAGGTGGGGGCAGGGGATGCTGGAGACATATGGGAGGGACCAGGGGCAAAGCCAGGAGTGTGGGGACACAGTAGGCAAAGAACCTTTTCATCCAGGATCAGGCTGTGGACCTGGGTGGACCTCGGAAGCCTCTGTTGGTGCCAAGATGCTCTGGCTGAGAATACCAGCAGGGGCTTGGAAGGGCATGAGAGCTCATCTTGGCTGACCTTGGGGCTCAGGCTGACATGGTCAAGCTTGGGGCTTGGCTGTTTTCTGGGTCAGGCTGCAGAGACCCCCCTCCCAGGGCCCCAGCAAAGCTGTGTGGGTACACATGGCTGGTTGTAGGTGGAGCTGGGACCTGAGCTGCAGCCAGAGCTCTCTCCCCAGTGTCCATGCTCTCTGCTTCACAGTCAGTGGATCCTCTGGTCGCCCTGCAGGTTAGTCTCCCAGGGCTTCTGCTACAGACTCAGTGGCTCCAGGATGACGCTGACCAGCCCATTGGCAGCTGGCAAAACTGAAAGGGATGCCTGTCAAGGCCATAGGACTCAGATGCCCTTGGGTACAGTGCCGGCCAGCCTCTCAAGAGTGGCTTTACTCCGTGACAGCAGCTCTTACTTAGGGGCATCTGGGTTAATTTTTAATGTAAAATTGTTAGCTTGTTACCATGGGTCTTGAAGTTGCCATTGGGAAGAGCAGCTGGCAGAGAACCCACATGGGATAATTGGATAGGACCCTAGAAGGCCAGCCCCTGTCCCATCCACTCCCATCTTTATTTTCCCACCCAGAATCTCCTTTTATGCTAATTTCTTCATCTCTGTGTGCTTCTCCATGAAATAGCTCAAATTTTTAAAATAAAGACTGAAAATCAATAGATAATAAGGTAAATGTAATAAATGGCTCTGGTGCTGAACTTGGTGCTGGGGACTAAAAGACAGAAATATGGTCATGCCTCAAAGAGTGGTCAACCTCAGGAGCATTAACACAGGAGCCAGTGACAGAGTCGCATGTTACATAGAAGCACGAAGGCATGTGACATAGAGGTCTCTGATTGGGGGAAGCTGGAAGGCAGGCTTTTAGGAAGAGTGATACGGAAAACTGAATTAAAAGAGCTGTTTGAAGGTACACAGGGTGGGCCACAAAGGCTCCAAAATGGCTAGATGGATGGATGACAGAGGGATGATGAAGAATGAGGGTCAGCCGTTAGGGAAGTTGGGGAGAAGTGGCCAAGAAAAGGTCAGGTCTCTGAAGAGATAAAGTGGCAAAGTGATCTTGCTGGATTGGCAAGTGTGAAGATGCACAGATCCAGCAGGTGTTTGCTGAGCCCCTGCCATGTGACTGGGCTGTACTGGGTGCTGCCGACCCTGCTGTGAGCAGAACGGAGCCCTTGCCCTCTGTATGATTATTATGTTCTGGTGAAGGAGGCAGCTAATAAGTATATGAGTAAATGTACACTTTGTCAGAGGGAGTCAGGCGGGAAGGAGTGCTCTGGAGAAAAATAAAGGGGTGGAGAGTGCCTGGGGTGGGGGAGGCATGGCCATGTGTGAGCAGGTGATCTAAAGGAAGTGCAGAAGTGAGCTGTGTGGCAGACCAGGGCAGCAGCCAGTGCAGAGGGCCTGTGGCAGGAGCAGGCTTGCCATGGTGGAGGAGCAGCAGGAGGCCAGTGTAGTTGGAGAGGAGGATCAAGGTGGGAATTGTAGGAGGCGAGAGCCACGGAGAGCCACTGGGCAGTCTTGTGAGCCACGGTACAGACAGCAGCTAACACTTCGAAGGAGCTGAGAGCTACTGGGAGCTTTTGAGCAGAGGGGTGGCTCAGTCTGGCTAATGTCTTAGAAGCCTCATGTGGCTTCTGTGTGGGGACTGGACAGTAGGGGCAAAGGCAGAAGCAGAGAGTCTGCTCAGGAGCCTGTTTCACGAATCCAGGGGAGACACGGTAGGGGCTGGGACTATCATAGCGGTTGGGAGACACGTGGTCAGAGTCCAGTTACAATCTGAAGGTGGACGTAGAGACCCGGAAGATTGTTTACCATGCTGCCACTCACCCGGGGAGGAGGCTAACACTGCGGTGTCCTCTCTTTAGGCCAGGTCATCACTTACCGCAAGAAATTATCTCCAAGACCCCCTGCTGCCAAGCACCATGACAGTGAGGGGGGCCGCACTGGCCCCCGATCCAGCGTCACCCACGACCATGGCAGCCTCACCCAGCGTGTCTGTGATCCCCGAGGGCAGCCCCACGGCCATGGAGCAGCCCGTGTTCCTGATGACAACTGCTGCTCAGGCCATCTCCGGTTTCTTCGTTTGGACAGCCCTGCTCATCACCTGTCACCAGGTACCCAACCACTCAGGGGCCCTTGAGCCAGAGAGCCACT
Organism: Vulpes lagopus; assembly: GCF_018345385.1. Lineage (NCBI taxonomy): Eukaryota > Metazoa > Chordata > Mammalia > Carnivora > Canidae > Vulpes > Vulpes lagopus. Next base: position 10,288,519 of record NC_054828.1, read on the forward strand.
GAGGGCATCTGGAAGGATCCTGAGAGGTTTTCTAGTCCCAACAGAGTATTAGGCCAGCCAGACTCTGCTGCAGTGGTAAATAATCTGAATCTGGGGGCTCCACCTGGTCGAGTTGATTCTTGCTCTTGTCCCAGGCCCACACGGGTCAGGCTCTGCTGTGTGGCTCCCACATCCTGCAGCTTCAGGGTGCCATCCGTCCGGCTGCTGGGAGGAGGGAGGTGTGCAGAAGCCACTCGGGATACTTAACCATCTCAGTCCAGAAATGACACTCGTCACTTCTGTTCACCTTCCATGGGTCAGAATAGGTGACATGTGCAGCCCCAGCTATAGGAAGACCTGCAAGAGCATCTGGACAGCAGTGACTCCCTTTGCAGATGAAAAAATTGAGACGTAGAGGTGGTTGGGTGCTGGCCTAGTCACCTACAAGCTGGCGGTAGAGCCAGGAGAGAGGTCAGGTCTCCTGTCCCCCTGTCCTCACGGTCCCAGAGGAGGCAGGTGTGGGCTAGACCTGCCTCGGCTGCCCAAGGAAGAAGGTTTGAAGAAGGGCAGCTGAGCTAACTCAGATCCCTGTCAGCTCCTCGCCTGCTGTCCCGTGTCCTTGTCCCTCTGCAAACCTAATCGCTTCCAAGGCAGTTGACTCATAGCAGCTGGGGAATATTTTATGTTCTTCCTCGTGAGTCCAGGACTCGGCGGGGCCGAGTGTGAAGTCACGAGAGCAGGGACAGGACTCTGGCTGCTGGGACTAAGGAGCGTGGCCAGAGCAGGTGTTGGCATTCATGTGTGGCTGCCATCCCCTCCCCTCCACCAGCTTTCTAAAAACTGCATTTCACTCTCCCACCTTCCCAGGGAGGCAGGCAGTGCTGCCTCTGTTTGACAGATGGGAAAGTGAGATGCAAGATGATGTCACTGCAGCCACTCAGCCAGGACGCGCTTCCAACTTCTGTAGAAGAGAGGATCTCTCCTGTCCCCCACACAGGGTAGATGCTGCTGTCATAAAACCCCAGGGACCAGGCATTAGGAACCCCGGGTGGTGGCAAGGAGATGTAAATATCCATCGAGGGCCTCCTCTGTGCCACTTGCCCAAGGTTCCCCAACTGGCTGTGCACATGGGTCCCTGGGAAGCGTGTTGCAACTCTAGATCCCCGGCCATTCTTGACTCTGAGCTGTATAGTCTTGGGTGTGGTCTCACGGCCTCTGGGTCTGTGGCACTGGCCCGAGCACCCTACAAGCTTTATGCTGCCTCTGGTTTGATGTTCAGAACAGCTTTATAATGGGAGTTTTGTCATCAAGGAGGAGCTAAGGCTCAGGGTTGAGTAACAGTCACAGAACAAGTGAGCAGCAGAGCTGGACAGCAGAGCACATCTGTCCCATCAGCCACAGAGCAGAAGGGGGGCAGGTGTGTGGCTACAGTTGGGTCCCTGGCTGAGCCTGCCCCCCTTCTGTCCCCAGATCTACATGCACCTACGCTGCTATAGCTGCCCCAACGAGCAGCGCTACATCGTCCGCATCCTCTTCATCGTGCCCATCTACGCCTTCGACTCCTGGCTCAGCCTTCTCTTCTTCACCAATGACCAGTACTACGTGTACTTCGGCACCGTGCGGGACTGCTACGAGGGTGAGGAGGGCGTGAGGGCTGGGGTGGGGCACACACCCCTTCTGGCTGGGTCTGGGAGCCAGAAGCCCCTCGCCCTGGTTTCCTTCAGAGGGGCTGCCCTCGCTTCTCTACCCACTTCAGGGGCCCCAGGTGACAGGTGACAGCACATGTGTAGCACTTTGCCACATGGCTCCCACAACACCTTTACAGATACCTGCAAGCAGGGACCCTCCCCCGTGTCTCATTTCTCATTCTGGTGTCCCTGATGGGGGTGAGCAGCAAAGAAGTTGTCTGTTTTAGATAGAAACCCCAGGTACAGGTGGGTCAGGTTTATCCAGGGGCCATGGCAAAGCAGTGGCAGGGGTGAGCCTCCCTCCCCATGTACCTTAATTCTGAGGGCTTTGTCCCAAAAGCAGGCATCTGCATAGTCACCACCACCCAAGAAGGTGACTTGCTGCCTTCGACGGGTGTCAGGTCCCATGTTTGGTGTAGAGACATCAGCTGTTCTGGGACTGAGCTCCTAGCATGGACCAGGCCCTCTGCTGGGCACTGGGTGGCAAGGAGAAAAGCCATCTCGCACCTGCCTGCCTGACTGGTCACCATGAGACGGGGTAGCTCTCCATGGGGCTAGCCGCAAACACAAGGAGCAGAGACCTAGAGCATGAAGCTGCTGGGGTGAGCATCCCAGGCAGACAGGGGAGCTGATGAACAGGGCGAGGGGAGAGTCCCTGCCCTGCTGGCCAGGAGGTGTGGGGAGCTGGGCTGGGAGCTGGCAACAGCCAGAGGAGAGGCCAACGGCTGGAGGGGGAATGGCACTGTCCAGGCACAGGGAAGTAAGAACAGGATGTAAGCAGCCTTGCAGGGTACACAGAAATTTAGAGTTTCTCTTTTACTGTCGTACAAAAGTATGACACAACTGGAAATTGCAGGTTAGGACATCTCTCTGTGGAGGGTGGGTGAAGGAAGGAGAGGCCAGAGACCTTAAGACAGGTCACAAGCCCACAGTCTCTGGGCCTGCACAGGCCAGCAGAGCTGAAAGGAGGGGTCCTTGAGTTCGAGATCCCTGCTTCGACACCCCCAGGCCTCTGAGGTCGTGCATTTTCCTGTTTCCTCCCAGTCTGCCCTGCTGGTTTCAGGTAGAGCGGCCAGCTGTCGGGATTCCTTGTGTGCAGGTAGGGTAGCCCTGACCACAACCAGTTGTCCACTTCCCTGACTCTAGGAAGGCTTTGCCTTGTGGATATTGGGGTGCAGCATGCTTATCCCCACAGAAACTGGAGTCTCTCTTCCTGTCCCACTTTGAACCTGTGTATCCTTAAGGCCTAGCAGAGCACAGGAAATGCCTTAGGCCTTGGCCAGGAAATGCAGGCGCCTGACAGGAGCACACTGGGCTCCCCCCACTGCCCATCCAGCCACAGGCCTGCCCTCACCCGCCCCTCCAGCCACACTGGCCTCTTCTCCAGTGGGACCATCAGGTATTTCCCTGCTGTCTGGAAAGCTCTTCTCGGCCGCTTCTCTCTTGTCCTGACTCCTCTCCCAGCACCCTGTGTGCATCCTCAAGGCCTGACCATGGTAGCAGCTGAGCATGCAAGTACAGCATGTGTGCTTGGTCGGCTCTCGTCTCCCTGAGTAGGCTTAGCTCTGGGAGAGCAGGAACAAGCAGAGAGCCCATGCCAGTAGAGCCAGGCACGTGGTAGGTGCTCACTTAGTCCATAATTTCTGAATGAATAAGGGACTTGACCAAACAGTCCTGTGCGCCTTCCCTTCGCATGGGGCCGCATCAAATCCCCAGGCTGGTGAGAATACTGAGGCTCTGCCAGGTGAGAATACTGAGGCCGGGTGGAGACCTGCTGTGGGCATAACTAGGGCTATAGTTATAGAGCTAGGGCTCTAATGCCTCATGCCCCTGGAAGCAGCAGGGTCCAGGGAAGCCTTTAGGTCCCTGGGGAGCTGCAAAGGCTGGTGTTGAGAATCCTTTTCCAATCATGTGCCAATCTCAAATGGGTGCTCAGGAGCGACCTCTGCCCACTGGTTCCCTCAGAAGCAAAGAGCTGTTCCCTGCCGCCAATGGGGATCCTCTCCTGTGTGGTCCAGGGGGCAGGTGTAATCTCCCTTCTCTATGGGACTCTAAAGATTGGGGCACCTGGCAGAAACAAAGCACTGCCAGGGAGACGTCTGTACCACCCTCACTCTGCCCCAGAGGTGGAAGCAAATGGTCCGCTGGGTCCCCCCACTCCAGAAGCCTCTTTGTTCAGGCCCTGCCTGCCCCAACCTTCCTCTTGGTCCCCTTAAAGGTCCTAGTAAGAAGTCTGCCTCCCTGCTAGGCATGTCTCCTAGCAACACTATTATCCCCCAGCCTGTGGGCCAGCCTGTCCACCGCCTCTCCCAGGGAGTTTACAAACAGCACAGCAGCTGCCAGGGAAGTGCAGGCTGCCCCAGAGTTCACCAACTTTTAGCGTCTGAGTTGGTGGGCTTGGCCCTCCCTTGCCCTTTCCTGCCACTCTGCTCCGCATCAGACCTCCTCCCTCCCCGCATCAGACTTCCTCCCTCCCCATATCCTTTCATCTACAGAACCTGCCCCTGCAGAGGTAGGGGTGGAGGGCTTCCCCTAAAATTCAAAAAGAGGCCCCCATTCGTACCCCTCCCCATCCCAACCTGCCTTCTCAGTGCCCCCAGATCCTGGCAGGGGGAGAAGGGGGAATAGCAGTCGGACTGTGCTGGAGGACCCCGGTTTCAGAGCCCGGCAGTGGGCTCTTGCTGGGCGCTGCAGACATTTGTTCTTCTTTTTAACAAAATTACAACAACTCAACAAATTTTTTTTTAAGATTTTTAAGATTTTTTTTTAAGATTTTTAAGATTTTATGTATTTATTCATGAGAATACACAGAGAGGAGAGAGAGAGAGAGAGAGGCAGAGACACAGGCAGAGGGAGAAGGAGGCTCCATGCAGGGAGCCCGACGTGGGACTCGATCCCGGGTCTGCAGAATCAGGCCCTGGGCTGGAGGCAGCGCTAAACCACTGAGCCACCCAGGCTGCCCTCAACAAATTTTTCTCTCATAAGTTACTAGTGCACAATTGAAACACAAAAAATTACCCTGACTCTTCACTCCCAAGTTCACTGCATTTTCAACTCTTTTAAACTTTGTTTTTTTCCTAGACTAACCTAAGAATATGCTTATAGTATTGTTTCTTGATATTTCAATTTCAGATAACATTACACAGTGACCTATTGTAGGAAGCTTTGACTTCAGTATCTTACTCCCACCCCCTTATGCACATGCACACATGTGCGCACACGCACACACAGAGTTCTCCATCTTTTTTTTTCTCTTCATCTTTTCATTGTGACTAGATACAGTTTTTTCTCAGTTTCATTATTCAGTGTTTGCATTATTACCTGTCCATAAATATTTTTTTAAGATTTTATTTATTCATGAGAGACACACAGAGAGAGGCAGAGACATAGGCAGAGGTAGAAGGAGGCTCCCAGTGGGGAGCCTAATGTGGGACTCCATCCCAGTACCCCAGGATCACAACCTGAGCTAATAAAGGCATACGCTCAACTGCGGGGCCACACAGGCATTCCCACCTGTCCATAAATATTGATCAAAGCTGAGCCTTATAGGGGATCCCTGAGTGGCTCAGCGGTTTCGCGCCTGCCTTTGGCCCAGGGCGTGATCCTGGAGTCCCGCGTCGGGCTCCCGGCATGGAGCCTGTTTCTCCCTCTGCCTGTGTCTCTGCCTCTCTCTCTATCATAAATAAATAAAAATAAATCTTAAAAAAAAAAAAAAAAAGCTGAGCCTTATAGTGTCCCAAGCCTACATTCCCTGTATAACTTCTCATTTTCCTCTGGTTATTGCTTACCTTGGTTTTTGCTCTGCTTTCTGTGTATTTATCATTAATTTATCCCTAAACACTTCTGTTGGTCAGAAAAGAGAAACCCATCTCTGTGTAGTTAGATGTGCCAGGTCCTGTGTTAGCTCCGGGTCTCCCTTGCAGGCAAACCCCTGAGCCCTGCTCTTCTTGCTCTGGTCTTGACAGGCTGCTTTCTGGCATCTTCCATTTGGGCTCTTGTCCTGGGTCTTCTCCACACCACCATCCCTGGACTCCCACTCACCTCTCCTGTGCTGAATCACTTGTTCCCCGGATGCCATCTTTCCCTCATTTGTGGTTTGCTCTCCCTTTCTGGTCAATCCGTATCTTCCAGGAGCTTCCTGGCAAAAAGTGTACATGTGCGTGCTGAGTTTTTTTAATCTGAAAATTATCTGCAAATATTTTTACTCTATTATCCTATCTGGAGTTTGATAGGAATCCAGTTCTAAGTTGGAAATCACGCTCACTCTGAATTTTGAAGACGTGTTTCCCCGTCTTTTAGCTTCCCGTGTTGTAACAGGAAAGTCTGCTGGATTCTGATCCTTTTTTTTTAAAGATTATATTTATTTATTCATGAGAGACAGAGACAGAGAGATAGAGAGAGAGGGAGAGAGAGAGAGAGAGAGGCAGAGATGCAGGCAGAGGGAGAAGCAGGCTCCATGCAGGGAGCCCGATGTGGGACTCGATCCCCGGTCTCCAGGACCAGGCTCTGGGCTGAAGGCAGCGCTAAACCACTGAGCCACCCGGGCTGCCCCTGGATTCTGATCCTTATGGGGGTATGTGACCTGCTTTTTGAGGTCTTGCTTTTAGAATCTTGCTTTTATCCCCCCGTGTTTTGGAATCTCCTTGTGCAGGGCACCTTGTGGGCCCTCTCTGTGTGGAAGCTCATGTCCTGAGGTTCTGGAAAGTTTTATGTGTTTCTTTTCTTCTTTTTTTTTTTTTTCTAAAGATTTTATTTATTCATGAGAGAGAACAGAGAGAGAGAGGCAGAGACACAGGCAGAGAGAGAAGCAGGCTCCATGCAGGGAGCCCGATGTGGGACTCCATTCTGGGTCTCCAGGATCACGCCCTGGGCCGAAGGTAGTGCTAAACCGCTAAGCCACCCGGGCTGCCCCTTATGTGTTTCTTTGATAATTTTTTCCCCTCCACTTTGTCCTCCCATTCTGGAATTCCTGTTGTAGGATGTTGAACTTGTGAATTGAACCTCCCATTTTCCTTATAATTTTCAGCTCTTTTTTCATTCTGCTTCCCATGAGCGAGCAAGCTTGGTTGTTTGCTTGCTTGCTCTATTTATTTATTTATTTATTTATTTATTTATTTGTTTGTTTATTTTACCCTTCAGCTTTTCTATTGAGGGTGGGGTTTTTTTGTTTGTTTTGTTCTTGTTTTTTTATCATGTTGTAAAATGTCAGGAGCTCTTCCCTGTCCTTTTTTCTTTTTAGAGCCCCTGTTTCTTGGTATTGGATATAGAATATCTCTTCTTTTCTCTCTGGAGATGCTAATTACAGTTTTCTTTTGCTCCCTGTGTTATCTCTGCCTCCTGAGTTCCTTTCATCTGTTAGCTTGGGTCTTTGACCTTTGTGTTGGAAGCTCTCCTCAAATGCCTAGTGTCATTGGCTAATTTTATGTTTATGAATGGGTCTTAAAACTGCTGGGCCTCCCATTTAAGTGACAGGACACATGGTATGTCCTCTACCATCTTTATGCCGTGGTAGGGGCAGACACTGAGTGAATACCTTTTCATACTGGGTCTCTTTCCCCAGAGAATAACATTCTCATCTCCAGCCTGGGAGGCAAAAACCAGGCAGGCTGAGCTGAGGATGCAAGGGACCTGACGTCTCGCCCCTTGTCTTCAGGCCTCATCCACTTTCTGCACATCTCCTCGTTGCCCTCTGCTGAGCCATGTTCTCTGAGGACAGAACTGTCTCAACCTGTCTTGAGAGTTAAAAGCGCAGTAGCTCTACTGGCCGACTTGGAGCTCACATTCCTTATGCCCTCAGGACTGCCCAGTGCATCCAGTTTTTGGGCTTCCTGGGGCTCTCATTGGCTCCTTCCCAGGGCAGTGACTACACTGTGTCTTCCAGAGCTGTACTCAGCATTTCTGCTCTGCTGTCCTTGGCACTGTGCGCATACCCCGCCATCAGTTTGCCTTTCTTTCTTTTTTTTTTTTTTAAACATTTTTTTTTAATCTTTATTTATTTATGATAGTCACAGAGAGAGAGAAAGAGGCAGAGACATAGGCAGAGGGAGATCAGTTTGCCTTTCAGCAGGGAAGAGGGGAGCGAGTAGTACTAACCCCCACATATCGGCAGGATTGCTGTCTTCTAAGGAGGGGTCTGAGCCTTAGAGAAGTATGTGGCTCACCCAGGATCACGTTTCCACCATTTGGCAGGGGCTGTAATTCACGTGGCGCCAGGACGAGCCATCAGGGCAGGTAGACCAAGGAGGGCGGAATGAGCCTCCTTTGTACATGTAGTGTTTGTGCTCAGGGCAAGGGGTAGCTCCTAAAGATGTCTCTGAAACAGTCCTGGGGACCTCTGTGATCAGAGGGGTGCAGAGGGCTGGAGTTGAGGGAGGGAGACCTGCTGCCACTGTTGCTTTATGCAGGCACTGAGTTGTGATTATTGTTTGTGTGGTATTTGTGTTGCCACATATTTTTCATTACTGTTAGTTCATTCTCAACTCCCAGTTACCTGGTAGATGTATGATCATCCCCACTTTGTGCTCATGAGAAAAATAATTCGAGTGGGCTAAGAAACTTACAATTACCTAGAGACTAATTGCCAGAGGCCAGGTGCAGCCCTGGGTCTCTGGGTCCCCAGAATGGCTCCATGTCCAGCTCCATAGAGGAGTGCAGGACAGCTTTCTCCCACGGAAAGCATGGCCTCTGGTTAGGAGGGGAGATTTTACATGAAATAGTCGAAGAATGATGCTGCCTTCACCTCGCTTCAGATTGTGGACAAACCTCGCTTCCTGGACTCTGGCCCAAAGTAAAACGTCTTCCTGGGCAGAGAGAGAGTACAGCCAGGATAAATGGAATCCAGCCAAGGGCCACAAGAGACCCAGAGGCCAGTGTGCTAGCAGCACTGGCTGTAGTGACCCTCGCTGGCGCCCCTGCTGATAGAGCTGGCCATTACAAGAGCTCAGTCAATCAGAATGAAGAAAGGTATTGAGAGGAAACCAATCAGAAGAGGCATCGGAAACAGCAATCTAGGTGGCAGGAAGCAGCAATAAGCAGGATCAAGAGGGCAGAAAAACCGCAAGGGAGGAGAGGAATGTTACCACTGGAGCAGCTCCGGGCAGACCCCAGCCCACTAGGGCAGTAGCACACTGCATCCATTACTGTCCATGACAATCCCTGGAAAGGGGGGGAAGCATTTTCTGAGGCCCCTATTTCTGAGCACTGAAGATTTTGTCCAAAGTGGTCAGAATTAAGTTTTCTGCGCTCCTCCTCAAGTTACCTGCCATGTGGAATGCCCCCACATCTTTCCAGATAACCAAATTCTCTGTGTGCATCTAAGGCCTAGGGGTCAGCGATAGGTGCTAAAGGTATGTGGAGGAAGTGAGCTTGGAATGGCCAGGTGCACCCAGGGTCACTGAGGTTCTGCACCCAGAGGGTGGCACACTGTAGACGTCCAGTTGTCCAGTGAGTGGTTAGTGAAGGAACAGACAAATGTGCCCATCTGACCTATAGCAGGGAACTTGTGAGGACTCCTGACCCCAGGAACTGCTGCCAGGGGCAGCAATCAGGAAGTGCATGGGGATTCTGAAATCTCTTGGTGGATCCTCTCTGAAGCCCTGGGGGCTCCTTGGGAATATGTTGTTGCAGGTGCCTGTTCTGGGTGCATAGGTGGGAGGCCAAGTGGAGAGCAGCCTCTTGAATTATAGCCCCCTGTCCAGGCAGCTATGGGTTAGAGATGCTGCCAGTGAGGAAAGAAGGCCTCAAGTCTCAGGGTCAGAAGGGACCTGTAAAGACTCAGTCTCTCAGAACCCCTGTATAATGTCTGCTGAGAGGCTCGCCAGCCTCTGATTGCATGCTTCCACCAGCACAGAGCTCACTACCTTTCATCTCCAAAGATGGCCTGTTGGCAGTTGTTTCTTATATTACACTGAAGGCCTGGCTCTGCCTCCAGGACCACGTGGGTCCTGTCTGACCCCTTATATTGAAGAGAGTGACCCTGATCTCTTTTCTCCAGGTCTCAAGGCTCCAATATGATGCTCATTTTATCTCCCATCTTGGTCCTTTGCTCCTGATTTTGTGCATTTGTTTCTAGTCCATTTAAGATTTGGTATCTAGGGGGATCCTGGGCAACTCAGTCAGCTAAGCATCTGACTCTTGGTCTTGGCTCAGGTCATGATCTCAGGGTCATGGGATCAAGCCCCAGGTTGGGTTCAGTGCTCAGTGGGGAGTCTGCTTGAGATTCTGCCTCTCCTCTGCCTGTGCCCCGCCCCCCTTGTCAAATTTAATCAATCAGTCTTTAAGATTTTGTATTTAGAATGGAACAGAAAGGGGCACCTGGGTGGCTCAGTGATTGAACATCTGCCTTTGGCTTAGGTTGTGATCCCAGGGTCCTGGGATGGAGTCCCACATCGGGCTCCCCGCAAGGAGCCTGCTTCTCCCTCTGCCTGTGTCTCTGCCTCTCTCATGAGTAAATAAATAAAATCTTAAAAAAAAAAAAAAAGAATGGAACAGAAAGTTCCATTCTCCAGGATAGGAGAGAGAGAAGGACCATCCCTTCCCTCCTGCTAGATGCTCCTCTCCAGACTGGAGGGCCTGATTTGTGGGTCCCTTGGTCACTCTTGTGTCTGCAGGACCTAGCACAGAGCCTGGAATGCAGGCTGTGATTAGTACGTAGGGAGGCATAGAGTCATTTTGTGTCTCTGGGGCCTCTCCAGGGAGCAGAACTGGAGCTGGGGTCAGAGGGGCAGTCAAGCAGCAAGCCTGCTGGCCAAGCACTACACCCACACTGCTGGCCTCTGGCCCAGCGTTCTTACTCTTCTCATGCCCAGGGCTGTGTATCATTGAGTTTGTTCCTGGGGTGTGTATGGAGTTGCCCACTGTAATGCTGGGATGGGGATAGTGTTTTGCCTGGCTTTATAATCCTAAGAGGAGATTGATCTGTCCAGATGGTCAGTGGGCACTGATGTGGGCTGTTTGAGTCATCTCAAGGAGATTCCATCTTGTCTCCCTTCTCTGAGAACCATTATTGATTCCCTAGTGATTCTTTAAAGGAAACCATCAGTGTATTGGTGTCTGATGGATCCGCTGGCCCTGGAGCGCTGGGAGGACGTCAAGAGCCTCAAACTGAGAGAGGTGGATACATTTGATAATTCTGGCCAGTTGAATGCAGAGCCGGATAGGGATAGATGGCTCAACCACATGACTCAGGAGGGTGCTGACATCTGTGATGACACAGGAAAGGACATGTGCTCAGGTGCCAAGCTCCTCTCAACAGTGGCTTGTGAGATAGCCTGGCTTGGGAGGGCGGTTATGGACAAAGGGGCTGATAAACCTTGGTCTCGGTGTCTTCTCTTGAGGGTTCTGTCTGGGGACCGAGTCTGATTGCTTTAGAAGGTGCATCTGCTCAGCCCGTGGAAAGGTAGGCTCTGCAGGCAAGAAGAGTGTGGACCTTGTGCCTGGCCCGCCTCTCTGAGCCTTACCCCGAGTTAAGGCCCATGTCCGCCTGTTCATTCTTTCTGTGTTGATTGTAAGTGCCAAGCCCTCTGGTAGTAGGTTTCAGTTCCTACCTGCGAGGAGTTTATAGTCTGGGAAGAACCATAGGACACATGCTGTGGACGGTGAAGTATGAGCTCGGCCTTAGCAAAGGAGTCACACTTCTTTCCTCGAGGAAGTTGCTGCTGTTAGCCCTGGCTTAAAAGTGAGGAAACCGTGGCACAGTGCACTTAAGAAACTTGCCTGAGGTCACCAGCTTAGTGATGGAGCTATCCTCCGTACCCTGGCAGTCTGCCTTCAGGCCTGTGGTTCCCCTGCTTCATTATGCCGCCCCTGTACTGAAAGGATTGGGTGGATCAATGGTGAGTGTGGTGTGTGGAGAGAGCCTGGCCGTGGACGGAGGGTTGGCAAGTGAGAAGTGGCATCTCAGCAGGACCTGCCCCTGGAGGTCAGCAGAGGCACCAGAATGTGAAAGCTCATGGCACATCCTGGGGACTCTCGGAGTGGTTTTATATCATGTATATACACGTAGATACATTGTGTGTATATATGTACACAATACATACACTTATGTACATACACATACATATGCACACATATACACAAACACACATTGTATATACACACATTTACATATGTACATACACATATATATGCATTCTATACACACAGACATACTATACATACACATATACATACACACTATATAGGTACACACACAAACATATGTGTGTATATGTATACATTTACTCTGGCTGCATGAATAATCATCCCAGATGGACTAGCATAAACCATTTCTTTTGTTCATAGATAGTGCAGCTCAGGAATTTGGACAGGGCACAGTGTGGATAGTCTGTCCCTGTGCCCTGCTCTCTGAGCCTCCACTAAGGGACCCTCAGCTGGGGGGTGGGGTCTGAAGTCTGGTTCACTCATGTGTCTGGCAGTTGCTGGCATCGCCTGGGGCCTCAGTGCCTCCCACATGAGCCACCTCTGGGTAGTCTCTCCATGTGGGCCAGCCTGAGCTTCCCTGAAGCATGGTGGCTACATCCAAGGGGAAGCATTTCTTGAGAACCTCTTGAGAGGTTCTCAAGAAAGAACCAGGGAAAGAGGCCTTCTCTAAGCTCAGCGTCAGATGTCTTGGAGCAACCCTTCTGCTTTAGTCTCCCCGGTCCCCACAGATGCAAAGAGAGGGAGGAAGACCCTATCTCCTCACAGAGAGGAGCTGGTGTCCCAGGGTGTGGCCATCTTTGGAAAGTACCATTGGCCACAAAGTAGCTGGACCCAGCTTGGAATGGGCACATCCATTCTACCTGGCATCCTGCGGCCTTGATCAAAGGTCATTAGCAGACTGACATCAGATTTGGCTTGATGCCCACCCCCACCCCTACCACATTGCCCCAGAGTTCTTGTCACTGAAGAGTGCTTTGGAGCTCAGTGGAGATGACTGTAGTCCCACATATCCTGAGCTGATTCCATGCCAGGCAGGCAGCCTTACAGGGTCCTCAGCCCCAGCAAGGGACACTGGCCCCTGAGAAAGACAAGCAGATAGATAGTAATGGCCACCTAGCAAGCACTGCTAAGTGCCAACCACTCTTCTGAGTAGTTTGCGTGCTCAGACTTCAAACCACCTGGCAGGGTAGGTAGGTATCTCTATTGTCCCCATAGAACAGATGAGGAGACTGAGGCACAGAGAGACTCACAGCTAATCAGGGGCAAATCTTCATCACAAACCCTCTGCTCTGTGTCTATAAAGGGACAGTCACAGCTCAGTGGTGGGTGCCTCCTGGGACCCCCACCCTAGCTGTGGGTATGAGCCTTTAGTAGCTTAGGTATATAGCACCTCAAAAATACTCCTTACCAAATTGCTGAAGGCCAGCATTTGCCTGGAGCTCTGCCACCAGGACCGCATGTGCCCTAGCTCGAGGTAGTGCCACGTTAGTGGTGTGCTTGCTACGTGCCAAGTGCTGTGTCCGTGCTCTGGGGAAGAAGTGGGCTGCAGTCCCATGAGAGCAATCGGGGTCATGCCAGCCATGCTGCAGGGCAGGAAGTACTGCACAGTGTCTGCAGCCGGCGGTTCCATGGATGAGAACATACCAGCCGCTGTGGTAGGGCCAGAGGCCTCTCCGGGAGTCTGATGGACACATGGGTGCCAGGAACACAGAGGGAATGGCACCCCAGGCAGTGGGAGCAGCAAAGGGAAGAGGATGGACGTCATGGTAACCTGCGGGAAAGAGGGGCATCTAGTTGCTGGCAAGGCCATGTGTGGGGTGGGCGGGGCCAAGTCACTGTGGGAAGATTTGAATGCCAAGCTCAGGGCTGGGAGCCTTGCAAGGCAGCAGGATCAGATGAGGAGCCCCCTGTGTGCAGGGCTGCCGGTGCTTGCCTTGCTTTCCTGTCCCCTTACCCCATTTGGACCCACACTCTTTGCTCCAGATCCCCTGCTCTTGGCCTGATCTTCCTCCTGCGGCCTTTTCTTCTGGTGGCCTCTGTGCTCCTGCTCCTCTCCACTCTCCCCATCCTTGCTCCTGGCACGTCCTGGTGCTCCCAGCTCCCTGCAGGCCTCAGCCTTCAGCCTGTTGACCCCGTAGGAATCCTCTAACCGGAAGACTGCTTGCACATGTTGACGTATCTCTAGCATTGACAATATGCTTCTATGCCGCTGGTCTGTCACAGCCTTTTATCTTTGTGGAGATCCCGAGCTGCATCCAGAGCAAGCTGGCCCAGCTTCTCAGCACATTTGTGCTGTTTCGTGCCCCTTAGTACATCCCCCTGGAGCTTCTGATGGCCTGCGCCCTAACCTCTCATCATGGGTTGGTGAATGGATAGAGGTTCTCCTGTCTCATTCCTGCTTAAAATTTCTCCTGAGAAATTTTAAATTCCCCTAGAGAATGCTTTAGCGTTTTGTAGAACTCCGATCCCTAACACACGCATACAGAAAAGTCTGTGAAACGGATAAGTGTTACAAAGCGGCGCCTGTTGAGTCCCACAGTGGATGTGCTCCTTGCCAGATCCCCCAGCGAGCCCACCCCTGTCTCCGCCTCCTCCAGCCTCCCCACACAATCCAGAACTTCATGCTAACCACTCCCTCGTGTTTCTTTATGGCATGACCAGCCATGTGTGTACATAACCCTAAACAGCTTGACCTCACTCTGCCCGACTTCAATTATAAGTGGAACGTTCATGGTGCGGGTCCTTAAGGCCCTGCTGCTGTCCATTACCATGGTGCTTTCACTCCTGTTGCTGTTCAGGATTCCATCATCTGTTTACCCGTCCTGTTGACTTGAGTGATTTTCTCTGAACATTTTTCACAGCCCTGGTCATCTATAATTTCCTGAGTCTATGCTATGAATACCTCGGGGGAGAAAGTTCCATCATGTCGGAGATCAGAGGGAAGCCCATCGAGTGAGTCTGAAGTCTCCCTGGGGCCCCCCCCACCACTCGGTTTCCCGGGCCTGACGTTCTTCGAGCCGTCCTGGTATCAGCTGGACACACAGACTGGCTATGCCCGTGACCTAGCCCTGTCGTGCTTCTCCTCGCTTCCTGAGCAACACTGTTCCTAGGGACTCTGGGGACAGCCTGGCTGGCTCTTGTTTCTTCTTTCTCTTTCTCTTCTTGTCCCTTCCTGTCTGCCTGTTTTCTCCTCTTGCAGTCTTTACATGCAGTACTTTTCAAGTCTGTTTGTTGCCCCCACCCCAGGCCAGTGCAGTGCTTGGCCTCCACTTCAAGGCTACCTGGGATCTATGCCCCGTTTCCAGCCCTGTCCTCTCTGCCAAGGGGCTCCTGTGGATGTGAGGGAGGGTGGCCTTCCCCCGCCCCACCTTTCCCAAATCCTGGCTGTCTGCCTGCCAACTGCTTCTCCACTTGTCTCTTCCAGGTCCAGCTGTATGTATGGCACGTGCTGCCTCTGGGGAAAGACTTACTCCATTGGATTCCTGCGATTCTGCAAGCAGGTGTGTGCCCTAGCACCTGCCCTGGTCCGGGGCTGCAGGCCGGGGCCCAGGAGCCTGCGGGCTGCCCCTGGTCATCCAACAGCAGAGGCGGGTGTCGGGCCCGGAGGACCCCACTGTAGGCTGTCCCGGACCCCACTTGTGGGCTCTCCATATCCCGTGAAGTGCCTCAGGCCCCAGCATCCATCCCCTACACTGTTAGGAATGCACCTGCATTAGCAGAGTATGCTCCAAGGGGTAGCAACAGGTGTCCTGAAGGCGTCTGTGGTGGCCCTGGGGAGGAAGTGGACCTGTCCTTCCTCTCACTCCAACCAAGCAGGTCTTAGTGTATGTGAGAGAATCAGGAAGTGCATGGGGATTCTGAAATCTCAGTTCGAAACTCCTCATCAGCTTGTAGCTAGAGGCCAGCAGGGCTTCTACATGAAAGCTACGTGCCAGGACAGGCCTACGAGTGTCTGGGTTCTTCCCCGTTCCCCAGCTGGCAGGCCACCAGCTTCCGGTTTCCTCGGCTGCCTTCCCTGTGGTCTGAAGTAGCCTGGGCGGAGGCCGTGTGGTGTTGTGGTGGAGCACATGGGCCTGGGTGTCTGACCATCTGAGTTTGATTCTCAGCTTTTCCTCTTGCCTGTGTGACCTTGGCTAAGTGCTGTAACTTCTGTGAGCCCGACTTAGTTTCCTTATCTGTAAAGTAGGCATATGGATATTTATCTCGAGGGATGGTTGAATGCACGGGTGTGGTGATGGATGGAAAGCCGTCAGCACAGACTGGCACGGAACCCACTGCCTCTTGTCTGGGGAGAGAGAGTCTGAGGTGCCTCGCCTTGCTGGCGTGCAATCTCCTGGGGTGCCAAGACCTCTCTTGGCTCCTCTGGCATTGCCAGAGGCATTGCCCTTGTAGTCACAAGGGGAGATGAACACCACAGTTGATCACCGCGGCCACCGGAGGGCTGGCCTTTCTATTCCCTTCTGTGCAGGGCCCCTGCGTGCACTGTGGACACACCCACAAAGCACCTACCTGGACAGATGCACCAGATCTACCCTCAGGTCTGCCCAGCCACTGCCAGCTCTGCCTTCCGTTGGGCATTGCTGGATTCAGTCTCTTGGGCATTGCTGGATTGGCCTGGAGGCAAAGAGTTAAAAGTGTCCTGGGGTCATGGTGGGTGGGGCCTTCCAGAGCCATTGTTTACCAGCCTTTCAGCCGCCCTGGGCCCAGCTGTGACTCACTGCCTTCTTTGATGAGTATATTGTGTACAAAGTTTTGATCCCATGATCACTAGCTTGCATAGTCTTGTTATAAATGATTCCCCGGCCCTGTGGGTTCGGATGTCTTGCTGCTGTTCTGGAAGTGGCAGGGAGAGGTAGTAAGAGGACAGAGGATAAAAACAGCTTTTGTACCCCTTTCCCTTGGGAGAGAGCACTCTGCTGCTTTCTCCTGAGAAAACCAGGGCTGGGGCTTTCTCTAGGATCCGAATCTCCTGGGGAGCTGGTTCACAGTAGACATTCTCTGGTCAGCCCCCTCTCAATCCCCCCTCCAAACTGCAGCCTGATGAAGACAGTCTGGCGTGGAGCTCTGGGCCTCAGGTGGTGTTTGCAGCTCGAGGGTGATTCTTTTGTCCAGCCTGACTTGGGAACCACTGCCTGATTTTGGATTTGACTCAGGGATGTGGTTGAGACAGGGGCTCTGCTGCCTCTTCTGCAACTTCAGCTTCTCTGTGCCTCAGTTTCCTCACCTGTAACAGTGCTTTGTCATGGGGGTTCTTGTGCACTCCATGGATAAGGATGCAGCAGCTTGTCGGCAGGCTCCTAATACCTATGCGCGCAAAGTGCGGCTCCTGCCTTTTCCCCAGATACTGGTCCTGCTCCCTCAAGGTGGGTGGTGGGGCCAGGGAATTTGAGGGGGGGGTTGCTGATGGCAGCCATTACAGGTGCTTTCTTGCAGTTCAGGCCTCCTGGGACTCCCCACAAATTGTGCTCTGGTCCCCAGTTGGGCAGAAGCTTTTGAGTTCACCAGGTTATTTTCTCTGCCCCAGGGTCCTTGCCTGACTTGGAGTAACGCTGGTTTAGCCTTACTTTATTTTTTTTTTTTTAAGATTTTATTTATTTACTCATGAGAAACAGAGAGAGAGGCAGAGACACAGGCAGAGGGAGAAGCAGGCTCCATGCAGGGAGCCCAACGTGGGACTCGATCCTGGGTCCCCAGGATCACGCCCTGGGCTGAAGGCGGTGCTAAACCACTGCACTACTGGGGCTGCCCATGGTTTGGCCTTATTTTTTTTTATTTTTATTTTTTTATTATTATTTTTTAATTTATTTGTGATAGTCACAGAGAGAGAGAGAGAGAGAGAGAGGCAGAGACACAGGCAGAGGGAGAAGCAGGCTCCATGCACCGGGAGCCCGACGTGGGACTTGATCCCAGGTCTCCAGGATCGCACCCTGGGCCAAAGGCAGGCGCCAAACCGCTGCGCCACCCAGGGATCCCAAGTTTAGCCTTATTTTAAAGCTGCTCCCATTTCCAGAGAAGGAGCCTTATTATGGCTTAGATTTACTGATTTCAAGAGGATGGTGATTCTGGTGGTTTTTTGTTTTTAGGATTGATTTTATTTATTTATTTATTTATTTATTTATTTATTTATTTATTCATTCATTCATTCATTCATTCATTCATGAGAGACAGAGGCAGAGGGAGAAGCAGGCTCCCTTAGGGGAGCCCAATGCAGGACTCAATCCTAGGACCCCAGGATCACACCCTGAGCTGAAGGCTCAACTGCTGAGCTCCCCAGGTGCCCTGATTCTGGTGGTTTTATGGGCACCGTGGGTTGCCCTTGAATTTGCGGGAGCCTCCGTAGGGGCTGCAACAGCCTGGTTCCAGAATTCTTCCAGTGGCCGAGCAGGCCAGTGGAGGCTTTATTGAACACATAGAGGTGGGAGAGCTTCCAGAAAACGTTCCCCTGTCTGTCAGCCCTGTGATGAGCTGGTTACGTCCGTTTATCAGTGAGGTGGCTGCTCAGTGGAGCTTCCTCAGGTGGTAGCTGGCAAGGCCAGGATTCAAACTCAGATTCAGGATCCCAGGACTTGTGCTTTGGGCTGCCCCCTTTGCTGTGCTCCTGGAGGCCCCCTTCAGCTGCAGCGAGATGCAGGAGTGGACAAGGAGGACAGGAGGAGGCTTCAGGCAAGGCTCTGTGTCTATACCCCCTGGCTCACATCTGCTGTTGGCCTCTCAGGTCTTGGTAGGAGCTGCTCCCTCAGCTTGTCCGTTGGGCCTGTGGCACGTTCCTGCTGACCCCTTCTCTGAGACCCCTCTGACAGGCTCTCCTGTCCTGAGCCCCTTCACCCCTCCGGCGGCCATCCCTCCTTCCTTCCCTCCTCCTTCCGTCTGCTCACACAGCTGCATCACACTGCTCTCCTGTCATATTCCGCTCCCTCTCCAGATGGCAGTCCCTTCAGGGCAGGACACTGGACCCCCACACCCAACCTGTCGGCCTCCAGCACAGGCCCAGCTGGCCAGAGGAGGTGCTTGTCACACAGTTTCTTTGCTTGTCCTCGACTCTTAACCTTTTCCCCCAACAGGCCACCCTGCAGTTCTGCGTGGTGAAGCCACTCATGGCTGTCAGCACCGTGGTCCTCCAGGCCTTCGGCAAGTACCGGGATGGTGACTTTGAGTAAGCAGTGGGTCCCCCTGAGAGGCGTGAGGGGAGGAGTTTCAGTGCAGGAGTAGGGTGCCCTGCCCAGAGGCCGATGCCCTGCCTTAGGGAAGAGGGTGGCAGCAGACTGGCCACACACCCCTGACCTTCCTCTGAGGGGAGGCCAGACCTGGCACGGCCCTCCTCATGCCTCCTTGCACCCCTGAGTGGCAAGGCCCAAGCCTGGCAGTGACAACTGTGACACTTGGCCCCACCTCCAGCACAAGTCACTTTCACAGACAGCCTACAGACTGGTGCCCCAGGGGAGGGCCAAGAAGGGATAGTGACACCCCCATGGCAGAGAACAAGAAGGTCAGAGCCCTGAGAGGCCTGTGTTGAGTCCCCGAGTGGAAGGTTTCTCCCATGTAGATGTCCTTTCATTTTGGGACTTAGTGAAGGTGACCGTGTACCCAGGCCCTGTGCCTGCAGACAGTTTACATGTTCACCTGTACCCCTCATGATAGCCCCACCAGGGCAGGGGAACAAACTGAGGCTCAGAGGGGGACATGGCCTGGCTCAAGAGAAGAGAGCAAAGCCCAGCTCTAATGTCACTCTCACACCTGTTGCCCGAGCATCGGGCTGAGCTCCCCACCTGGTGCTGTTGGCTTCCATGTCTGTGTCCCCACCAGGAGCCTGGGCACCAGAGTTGCAGGTGGGCAGCTCAGGCACCCGGGAGCAAAGCAGAGGCAACGGGGGCCTGGCCTTCCCCGCTGCCGCCAGCGCACCCCTTGCACACCTCCCCACCACCCCCTGCCGTTTTCGCCACTTTGATCCCTTTCTTCAGTGGCTCCCAGAGCACCACCTGGGGCGCACTGCTGAGAGCCATGGAGGTTGGCATACTGGCCGGGTAGTTGAGGGTGGGAGGCCTCTTGTCCCTCGGGAGGCCTCTTGTCCCTCAGAAGGCCCTGTCCAAGCCAGAGAACACTGCCCGTTCCACAGTGTCAGCAGCGGCTACCTCTATGTGACCATCATCTACAACATCTCCGTCAGCCTGGCCCTCTACGCGCTCTTCCTCTTCTACTTTGCCACCCGGGACCTGCTTAGCCCCTACAGCCCCGTCCTCAAGTTCTTCATGGTCAAGTCCGTCATTTTTCTCTCCTTCTGGCAAGGTGAGGCCTGCCCCCGTGGGGCCCATGCTGCCCCTCTATCCACCAGGCACGTCCTAGGTGTGGAGTTTGGGCCCTCAGGGGCCTTTCATAGCCATGGGAGACTGTCAGTGGGGCTGCTTCATGGATGGGGGTCCAGGGGACCCCCAGTGCTGACAGCCAGCAAGGAGCTAGTGGAGTGGGTTTTCCCAGAGGCCTCAGCTTGGTGTTGGCATCCCAGCCCGACAGGAGCAACCACAGACCTTGCTGCCATCCTTTCCAGCAGGCGTGGCACCTTGGGGGAGGAGGGCTGCATGGTGGAGAGGGGGATCAGAGTGGGGGTCCAGTGTCGGGCTACGTGCCCCTGTCCTCCCTTGCAGGCATGCTCTTGGCCATCCTGGAGAAGTGTGGGGCCATCCCCAAGATCCACTCGGCCCGCGTTTCTGTGGGCGAGGGCACTGTGGCCGCCGGCTACCAGGACTTCATCATCTGTGTGGAGATGTTCTTCGCAGCTCTGGCCCTGCGGCACGCCTTCACCTACAAGGTCTATGCTGACAAGAGGCTGGATGCGCAAGGTAGGAGCTAGGGTCCTGAAGACGACCCCCTGGGCGGGAGAAGCCCTCCCTGGTCCAGCCCCAGGGCCCTTCTGCCACTCAGTGTCCGACAGGTTGTGATGGGTCAGGCATTTCCAGTTCACTGTGGGAAAGGGGCCACAGAGGTCGGGGCTCTCCTGCCCTCCGTCCTCAATGCAAGGTTGCGGCAGGGAGGTCGTGGAAGCCGAGCCCACCTGCCTCTTACAGCAGGCCTGGAATGCCCTGAGATGCTCTAGCACAGTGTCCCCACGGGAAGATCAGGACAGAGACCCCAGAATAAACAGGCTCCTGGGGCTCCTCACACCAGCACAGCTTTCCATTCTGTCCTGTAATTCCTTGTGCTCTAAAGTTCTCCTTCTTTTTGAACCTGATTACTTCTAAGAAACAGACTCAGATGGTAATAGTTTTTAACAGCTTGCTTTTTATACTGGCTCATTTTCCTCTTTGTTAGGAGAAGTTGGCAACCCCAGCTGTACATTAGGGTGCCCTGGAGAGTCTTTCAGGTCCCATGTCTGGGCCTCACCCTCCAAGATTCTACAATAAGTGGTCTGGGCTTGGGCAACGTGTGCTTTCATAGCTCCCCCGGGCCTGGGGTGGGAGAGCTGCCTCTGGCTGCTGCCTCTGGCTGGTTGTCAAGGGGGTGGGCAAAAGGAGGCTGGGGAGGGGTGGCTCCTGCTCTGACACGTCCCCCAGGAGTTGGGCTGCTGCCAGTGCCCTCCATGCAGCCGGAGGTGAGAACCCACTTCCATAGGCCTAGCGCCTTGGCCCACCAGAGGCCCCGGGGACTGGGTGCTGCAGCAGCTCCTCGGCCCCATCCCCTTCGTACGTAAGCGTTCTCTCCCTGGCCCAGAAAGAGACCTGCCCCGATGCTTGTGGACAGGCTGGCTCTCCGGGCCATTCCACTCTTTTTTTTTTTTTTTTTAAGATTTTATTTATTTATTCATGATGACAGAGAGAGGGGGAGGGAGCCAGAGACACAGGCAGAGGGAGAAGCAGGCTCCATGCAAGGAGCCCAATGTGGGACTTGATCCCGGGACTCCAGGATCATGCCCTGGGCGCTTAAACCGCTGAGCCACCCAGGCTGCCCAAGGGCCACTCCACTCTTACACACCCATCTGTGTTCTCCCAAACCTGCTGGCTGAGGGCTGTAGGCACACCTTCCGTTTTTGATTGCACACCTACCTAATGCCAGGCTGTGCCTTACTGGCTCAGCCTTACTGCTGCCCGCTGGTGTCCTACCTGTTGCCCGGTGTGGCAAACATGCAGCCAGTGGTGAGGGCAGTGGCCCTTGGACCTGGTCCTGACAGAGCCTGTGCCCTTAGGACAGCCACCCTTGTCCCTGGAGCCTGGGCTGTAGCACAGAACCGTTTCTAACCCCTTGAGGTTTAAAATGTCATGTGTCATGGCTCTGCAGAGTCCCACCGGACACCTGAGCTCTGTCCTCCCACCCACTGCTCCCAGACAACCACCCCAGCAAAGAATAGCATAGCCAGAAATACAGCTCTAGTGAAGACCCCAACCCAGCCCTCCCGGGGGAAGGCAGGGCCCCATCTCTGTGCTGGGCCAGTTGCCCGCACACTAACCCCTCAGCCCTACCATCGGGCTTGGGTCTGGGCTGCCACTACTGTGGGATCTGGGTAGGGAACCAGTCCCTCTTGCCCCCCTTCCCAACCTTGATTTCCTCATCTGTGAAACGTCGTGAGGTTTATAAAACATATGGCACATTGCTCAGCAATTCTAGCCAGGCCTAGAGAAGTGGGGGTGGCAGGTCCTGACTTAAACGTACAGGTGGAACCCCAGCCAGCATTCTGGGTGTCTGCAGTTTGTTCCCCTGGGAGAAAGCGTGAGCCCCGTGAGAAGAGTCACCCCTGGGTGGATGCGCCCCACTGGGTGCTGGGCAGGGGCAGGGAGGGGTGCGGTGTGGTGTGCAGGCCGCGGTCACTCAGGGGTCACTCAGCTGTCTCTTGTCTTCTCTATTTCTCTGGCTTCTCTGCCCCCCCCCCCCGCCCTGCTTTTGCCCGGGGTTTGGCCACGGGCAGTGCCGACGTATGGCCCTTACGGTAGGTTTTGCTCTGTCTGCACGTCTGTCCTGCACGTCAGCCATGGTCGCTGTCACCAGCATGCATCTCCCCCTCGCCCCTCCTCTGTGTTCCTGTCTCCTCAGAGCACCTGCCTGCCGGGGGCTGCCCTCTGTAGTTTGCCTGCTTGTGTGCTGGTCTTTCGTTGTTCTGGAAGACGTCCTGCTGGGTTCTGGGGGCTCGGTGCCCCTTAGCGGGGAAAGCCGGGACATTTAGTGGGAAATCTGTGGCAGGAGCGTGAAGGTGGAGAGAGCATGCCAGATCTGAATTTGAAGACCTGGGCTCCCGCCTTACCTCTCGGTTTTGTGGCCTGGGCCACTTCTGCCCTCTCTGAGGGCAGCTGCTCAAGATTGACCTGTCGGCCCCACTGTGGGTCCAGGCCCCAGTAGCCTGTCCTGGCGGAGCTGGTCTGCAGACCCTGGCGCACTCCTCAGAGTGAGGGGGACCAGAGGGGCCATTTCTCTGCGCCTCCTGTGTCTGCCCACCTGCCCATTCTCTGTCGCAGGAAGGGGTCAGTGGGTAATCCAGCCTTGGGGTGGGGGTCAGTCCCGAGCCTAGGGGCTTCCCCACTCCCGGCCACTCACCTCTGCCTCTGGGCTCCCCCCTGCAGGCCGCTGCGCCCCCATGAAGAGCATCTCCAGCAGCCTCAAGGAGACCATGAACCCACACGACATCGTGCAGGACGCCATCCACAACTTCTCGCCCGCCTACCAGCAGTACACGCAGCAGTCCACGCTGGAGCCCGGGCCCGCCTGGCGCGGTGGCGCCCACAGCCTCTCGCGCTCCCACAGCCTCAGTGGCGCCCGCGACAATGAGAAGACTCTCCTGCTCAGCTCTGATGACGAGTTCTAGGTGCAGCTGCTGGTGGGGAGGACGGGCGCCTGGGCCCGGGGCAGGGTGTGCCCCCCTCCAGCTGCACGCGTGGGCCGGGAGGAGGGCTGGCGCAGCTTTGGCATTGCCCGTTAATTTATTGGACCAGAAACACTCACATATCGCTTCCAGAGGAACAGCCAAGGGCTGTCGGCCCAGGGGACGGCCCAGGCTCACTCCCCGCGAGCCTTCAGGAAAATATTTATACATGGCCACCCCTGCACTGCTGGGCACTGCTGGGCAGGGGATGGAGGACGCCGGGAGCCACTCCTGTGCCCCTGTGGCGGCAGCACATTGGGACCAGCTATGGCCATGGTGGGCCAGTGGCCGCAGCCCTCCCAGCCCCCATGCGGGTCACCCCTTCCCCCACGAGACTTACAGCCCTGCCCCCAACACCGTGCAATACTTTGACCTGGGCTCTTTCCTGCCTGCTCCCTCCCTTGTGCCCTCTGTCCACACTAGATTAGCCTCACCCTGGGCAAGACGGGGAGGAGGGGACCCAGATGTTCCCTGTGGCCCCTCCTGACCCAAGCCTGCTCAGCATGCTGCAAGGACCAGAGTGACACCAAGAGCCACGTGTCCCACGTTGGAAGGGCACTCAGGTGCATCTGGGCCCCTCTTCTGTTAACAAGGCCCCTCCAAGCAGGTGTCTCTGGGCCCCTGGCTGTCCTCTCCATGGCTGCCCTTCCTGCCTGCCTCACACCCCTTCCTCCTGGCCTGCTGAGGGCAGCCAGCAGCCCACACTGCCCTATCACTTGGGGTCTTTCTTCTTGAGAGCATTTTGGGCAGAGCTCTTGCTTCCCAGCTGCTGAAAGGGTTGGCGGCTCCCAACCCTCCTTCCCAGGCTGAGCATTGAGAACCTCCACAGGGTCCTGGTCTCTCCCTAGGGTTTCTCCTTCCCATTGCAGGGGATGGGTCTGAGTCTCCACATTTCAGACCAGCGTCTGGAGGAACAGTCTTATGGGAGGGAGGACGGAAGGATGGGGCATGCAGCAGGGAGCTGAGGAGTGGGAGGGTGACCCCAGACTCCTCTCCCTGGCGTCATATCCACACAGGGCCTGGTGTCCTGCTTCGGCTGGCCCCTCGGCCCATCTCTTCTGTGCCTTAGTCACATATGAAAGCTCCCCCTTCCTAGGCCCTCAGTCTGGCCACACATACTCCCTGGGGGCTTCGTGTCAAGCTGCTGGCACTCAGAGGATCCTGCAGTGCTGGGCCACGCACCCTTGGACAGGCCTTGGGGGTGGCCAGGATCACCTGTCCCCTCTCCTCGCTCACCTCCACACCTGTATACCTGGAGCCTCCTAGGGCCAGAGCCCCCAGGCAGGCTGGGCTTAGACCGGCCACTGTCTTAGGAAGAGCCTTCGAGCAACTCTTGACAGTAACAATGTTATGTTCCTAGAGGCAGAGGTTCTGTCCTTTGAAAGCCAGATGGCACCTGGGTTTGGGCTATAACAGCCTGGAGAAGGTTGGTGAGGAGGGCCCTGCCCTGTGGCACCAGAACTGCACCGTGGAGTCTTTTCCTTTTGGTTCATTCCTGGAACGAAGAGTGCCAAGGGTCCAGTGGGGATTCCACCCCAGTAGTCTTCCCAGGCTGCCTTTGGCCTGTGTGACCAGGCCAGCTCTCTGGGTCACAGAGGCCTGCTTGCAGGGTCCCAGAGGCCAGCTCTTAGGCCCCTTCTGGTGGGCCTGGCCAGCCAGTTCCAAGCTGCCCAGGAAGGCAGCGGGGGGGGGGGGGGGGGTGGACAGGCTGTCCGAGGAGATCCTCTGCCCCACTCCCACCCCTGCTCTTACAAATCTCTTTGATCCTCCTTCCAGGCCAAAGTGTGCCACCAACTCCCTGCCCCCAGTCTTTGCCCGCCTAGCACCTGCTGGCTAGCGAGGTTCATGGGGGGACCTGGGGGGCTCAGTGGCAGGGAGCCAGCGGCCCTGGTGAGTCGCGGGGCCAGGAATGTGCGCCCGCCCACTCTACCCTTCTTTCCTAGGATGCATAACCTACCTTTTTTTTTTTTTTTAAATTTTTTCCCCCAATAGAGTAGCTCTTTGTACATAAAAAATACTTGAAAAATTAATTGTATGATGTATGAGAGGACAGAGTCCCCTAGTTTTGTATCTCGTGTATGACTGCCATGAGTTCCACCAGAAAGCCACTCTATTTTGGTCTCTGTGACATTTTAAATGCGTGACAGAAGTGAGCAAATAAAGTGAGAAATATATATATGAGATAATATAGATTGTATTGAAATCTCCTCTGCCTGTGGGTGAGGTTTTTTCCTTCCTCTTCCAGCCTCCCGTGGGTTTGGGGGTGGGTTTGGTGCTGTGGGCAGGGGTAACCTAGGAAACCGTCTTCCATCCAGGCTGTGATGTGGAGGGTGATGGGGGACTTCTCATTGCCAGACACTGACCCTGGGGCCTGGGCCCCCTCGCCTCTGGCCGGTGGGGCCCAGCGGTCACGGGGGCCCACCCTGCAGTGCTGGTGTGTGCGGTGGCTTGATGCCCTGTTGCCCCTTCTGCCAGCCAGCCAGAGGGCCCCGAGCACTGGCAGCCCCTTCCTACAGGTATCTCCCAGGGCCTCCTTATTCCCTGCAGGCTGTCCTCCTGCCTCCCTGAGCCCCCCCCCTCCACCGTGGGACCCTAGGTCCCTGCTCCTAGGGGTAAGGAGGCCTGGAGCAGGGCCTGGGGGGGGTGCTTGGGGTACCAGGCCAGGTGCCTGGCCACACACCCTTGGGGAGGAGGGGCTGGCCTGCTGACAGGAGCGCTCAGGAATGTGGTGTGGGCGGGGGAGTGGGGGGGACTTCCCAGCCTGCCACCAACCTCCACTTATCCCCATCTGTGGCTTCCTGCTGCCCTTTGGCAGGCCTGAGCTCAGCATCCCAGGATCAGGGTTCAGGCGCCCGGGCCTCAACCTGAGAGGGGGAGAAAGGCCAGTGGACCAAGCCAATCCGTGTGGTTTGGCCCTTCCCCAACTTGCAAAGCCCGGCAGCTTCCACAGGAGCTTCCACAAACGTGGCCTGCCCTCCCCCCAGCCCTGCCACCCCTCTGGACAGAAATCCTCCTGGCTGGGTGCGAGTGCTGGTGTGAGTGTTTGCACCACGTGTTAAAGCCTGCAGCCCCTCGGTCCCGATGCTTGTCACACCTATGCCCTTGGAGCACCTTCACCTTCATCCTACACAAGAGCCAACCGAGGCTGCGAGAAGCTGAAGAAGTAATCAAAGGTCACACAGCAGGAAAAGGCACACCTGGATTCAAAGCCCGATTTCCCTGACCCACAGACCACCGCACACTCCAAGCCTTTTCAGGGTGTCCCCGAGGGGCTGGCCGATTGGGTTGAAATTATAGCGAGTGTGGAACCTAAGATGAGACAGGGTTGCCTTTTAGGCCTGCAGGCTGTAACTGAAGAAGCCATTTTTCTCTCGGCCTCCCTGGGCCTTCTGGAACATGGGGAAAATATTTTCTTCTTGGCTGTAGAAAATCAGGCCTCGGTGGGAAAGTGCTGGAAAGATTACTCTTAAATCCGAGAATTTTCCTCTGGGCGGGACTGTTTATTCACTGAAGGGATGCCAGGGATTTAACCCTACATTTCATGGTCCTGGCTTTGTCTTCCCCTGGAAGGCTCCAGGCAACCAGATGGAGGAAGAACGGAGGTTTTAGCACCACCCCACCATCCAAACACCACCACCCCCGCCCCAGCAAGAGCTAGTGAGGGCCAATGGCACAGTTTCTTCATTTGCAAATTGGGGCTAGCCCTCCCCTCCGGCAGGGGGTCCTGCCTGGGGTTGAAAGCGGGTCTCCTCATTCAGAACCTATCCCACCCCCAAAAAAAACCACAGCCCAGGGACTTAACACTTATTCACTGTGGAAAAAGAGAACTTGACTTTATTCAGAAAGTCTACAAAATACAGAAGGCGGATAACTCGCTTACTGTAAGTCAGAAAATAAATAAAATCTGGGGGCCGGGCAAATATTTTTTTCAACATTTTTTTGGTTGTTGCCATCCGGCTTTCCCTAAATATAAGATAAAATGTGATTTATTTGCAGATATAAAATATAAAGTCCAGCACAGGGCCATACACCACTTCTCCCAGGGAGTGGGTGCTAGGTTTCTGGCTGGGGAGAATAACTTAGATTCGGTGCAATAAATAAACAGCTGTATACAGGGTGGGGGAAGAGGCCAGGGCTGGGCTTCCCAGGAGAATGGCAATCAGTGGCAGTGGCCAGCCCCCAAGCCACAGTGGGCACTCCCAGGGGGAGGGGTGGGATCCTTCCCTTCTGGTGGGACCCCCACCCCTGGCTGCAAGACCTCAGGACCTATCTTCTTATCTTCCCACCTGCCACAGTGGATGGTCACCTCCTTGGTCCCCTTTCTCTTTGGCCAGCTCCTTCCATCTCTTCCATCTGGATCACCTTCTCAGGCCCTCTACTTCTCTTCCCCTAACTCACAGAAACTGCTCCTGGGCCAGGGAGGCCCTCCCATCATCCTTTCCAGTCCATGTCCATAATCCCCCTGGCAACCCTAGCTGGATCCTCCTGCTGGATCCCCTGGAATCTCGGGGCTGGGTCATCCGGTTGGAATCTCTCAGGGCAGGGTAAGGAGACCTGACTTTTCCAGCCCAACCACTAACCATAGAAGGCCTTGGGCACTGGCATGTCTGCTGGAGACCTGTTTCCCCTTCTGTTAACTGGCTTTCACTAGGTGATTTCTGATGCTTCTCCCAGCTTTGGAAGGCCAGGCACCCCAGGGCCCAAAGCAGAGATGGGAGCATTAGCTTCCTAGCCCCAGGAGACACACGTAGAGCCAAATTTGGTCCTGAATCTGGGAAGATACGAGGGGCTATGGCGCGATCTGAGCAAACAGTTTACAAAATGAGGGGTGGCCCTCCTCCCGGGCAGCCCTTCTCTAATCCGCTCTGTATCCCATCCTCCCATCCTCCCAGTCTAAGACTGCTGGACTTCCAGCCGAAAGAAACCCCAGACTCCAACCCCACCCTACCATTCTCATCAAAGTTGTCCCACTCCAGGGCCACCTACTAGGTCCCAGTTATAGGGGCCACAACGAGGAAGACAGCAGGCTCGGGAGGGAACAGGTGCTCAACACAGGGGCCGGTGGCTGCAGAGAAATGACACCTGGGGAACAGAGACCACGCTTAGGCACTTTGGGAAGGAAGCGGGGGCGGGGGGGGGGGGGCGATTCGGAGGGGCGTGGCTTGGAGACGGGGCGGGGCCGGGCGGGCACTAGGAGCAGGCCGCGGGGGCGGGGCCGGGCCCGGGGGCAGGGGCGGGGCCCGAACCCGGCCCGGGGGCCGACTTGACGATGGTGATGACGCTCGCGGGCGCCACGAGGGCTGCGGGCCCGCGGGCGGCCACGGAGCGCGCGAAGCCCTGCAGCGCCTCGCACTTGCCGCGCAGCGCGTCGAGCTCCAGGCGCATGGCTGCGTTCTCGCGCGCCAGCTTGTCCACCTCGCGCTCCAGCTCAGACTTCTGCTTCTGCAGCTCCTCCTTCTGGCACACGCGCTTCACGCGGCAGCTGGCCGCGTAGCCGCGGTTCTTGAGGGTGCGGCGCCGCTGCTTGAGCCGCGTCACCTCCTCGGCCGAGAGCCCGCGCAGGTGCCGGTTCAGCTCGCGCACCGACAGCCCCATCAGCGCCTCGTCCGACAGGTGCGGCGTGTTCTCGCTCAGCTCACGCTTGATCTGGGGGCAGCATGGCGGGCGCATGGGGGAATTGGAGATCCCAGGGTCGCACCCTGCGGGGCGGGGGGGGGGGGGTGCCAAGACCCGGGGCCAGCGCCCAGCAGGTGCTGGGGACGACAGCAACCCCTCCACCCCCTTCACCACCATAGGCCTTTGCCGTGGTGGCTGGATTGGCTCCAAGACCCCAAACGGGGGCAAAGAATCCAGAAAGGGGAAACTGGGCCAAACCAGGATACAAACACAAAAGGAACCACCACTCCAGGGTTGGGTCCAAATTCTCACCCAGTGTCCCAGCCTGGACTCAGCCAGAGAAACCCGGCCCAGAAAGCACTTTGAAGTCCTGCAGCCCAGTGAGCACTGTTCCAATGGGGAAATCGGCCCAGAGAGGGAAGCGACCTGCCCCCTCCCCCCGGGGTGGGGACAGAGGGGGAAGGAACAGAGCCTGTGACCAGAGCCCAGGCCTCTTGGTTTCCAGCCCAGGGGCCTTCCTGGGGCTCATGAACACCTGCAGCTTGCTGAGCCACGCTTGAGGATTCCAGTAACTGAAGGGTAAGCTGGGATGCCCTTTGGCCCAGGCAGGCAGGGAAGGAGGGAGGGGGAGGACAGGGACAACAGAGGCAGCCTCCTCACCTTCAGGGCTTTGCTGGATAAGGGATCCACGGACATATTTGCAGAAGGTGCCCTCTGGGCTGAGACCTAGAAGAGAGAGGAGACAGAGGTCACTTTCTTTTTTACTTAGAATAAAACCCAAATTTGCTACTAAAGCATTCAAGGCCTCTGCTGCTATGAAACTCCCAACATACCACCTTTCTCTGTCCCAGTGGTCCAGCCACAGTGGTCCCCTTGAAGGGTTCATTCCAGCCTCGGGGCCTTTGCACTTGCTGCTGTCTTTCCTGTTCTCTTCCTTTTCATCTCCCCACCATGACTCTTCATCCTTTAGGGCTTTGCCCAAAGTCATTTCTTCAAAGTGGTCTAACTGTCCTGGCTAAACACCTCCTGTGTCATATCACATCATCCTATTTGCTAACCCTCATAACAGTCAGCCCTT
The DNA here is from genome assembly GCF_018345385.1 of Vulpes lagopus. Taxonomy (NCBI): domain Eukaryota; kingdom Metazoa; phylum Chordata; class Mammalia; order Carnivora; family Canidae; genus Vulpes; species Vulpes lagopus. The sequence goes on from NC_054828.1 coordinate 10,318,640, forward strand.
CTGTAATTATTTTGTTTGGTTACCTGGTTATCTGCCTCCATCCCACCTCTCCTCCACCAAAATGCAAACTCCTGAGGGCTGAGGCCTTGCCTATTCTACTACGGCATCAGTGTGCCTAAGTCAGTGCCTGGCACACAGGAGATGCTCAATAAGTATGCACCAAAGGAACAGATGCCCCTCCCCAGCCATTCTTCCACATGGGGTGCAGAGATGCCTATTTGATTTTTTTTTTAGCTTTTCACTAAAGTATAGCCTATGTACAGCAAAGTATGCAAACCATATTTGGGGCAACTGGCTGGCTCAGTTGATAGAGTGTGGGACTCTAGATCTCAGGGTCATGATTGAGCCTCATGCTGGGTGTAGAGCTAGCCAATGACTTTTCAGAGTCCAACCTACACCCCATCAAAATAAAACATAACCAGTCCCCTCCAAGCCTCCCTCACCCAAATCTGTCTTGGGAAAGCTTCCCCTGCCCAGCACTAATTCCCCACTGCCCTGGGCAGACAGGGCAGCCCTGCCTAAACTGATGAGGGGCCCAGTGGCCCTCAGGGTCTCCCTACAGTCCTGAAAGTTCCATGTCCTTTCAATAAGTATTTATTGAGCATTTACTATATGCCAGACCTTGGCACTGGGGAGACATGGAGGGTGCATTGTAGAGGCCAGTGGCCATAGCTTGGGGCTGGGGAGGGGACTGTCCCCCTGCTGCCCCTTTAAAGCAGCAGTCCTGTCTGTACCCAGCAGATCTGATCTTCTCCCCCATTCATTGTTAGCCTGGGTTTCCTGATCTGATAGCCCCCATGGGGAGGTGTGGTGGTGAGGAGCAAAGGGGACAGGGCGGGAAGATGCCCTGTGGCCTGAGATGCAGCATCCTCTCGATCTCATTAGCAATACCCGGTTTGATAGAGCACAGCTGGGGCAAATGGGGTCCAAACCCTGGTTTCTTGAGCTTTCTGCGGGGCCTCACAGCCTCAGCTCAGCCTCTGCCACATTCCCGCAGGCCCCAGTATCCCTGGAACTCACTGTGGGACTCCCCTCCCCAGGGCCTTTGCACTGGCTGTTCCCTGGGCCTGGCTTTCTCTTTCCCTAGATGGCTACAAAGCTTCTTTCCTCACCTTTTCAAATCTCATGTTCTCACTCAGTTTAGGATTCTCAGCCCCTGGTACACATACACACACTCTCTCTCTCCCCCATCTCCCTTCCCTACCTCATGTTTCTCTATAGTACTTTCCACTGAACGTATTCTTAATTATCCATGGCACATACTCATTCAGTGCCAGCTCCATGGCAGCAGAGATTTGGCCTCGTCCTCTGAAGCATCCCCAGTGCCCACAGCCCGGCCCATAGCAGATGCTCAGGTAATGGTTGTTGAATTCTCAGTGTGACTCAGGCGGAGATGCAGACAGCCCCAGGCTTCTCTGGAGTCCCCCAGCGCCTCTGGGCACCCACAGCCAGGGGGTCTGACACCCGAGGGAAGCAAGGAGAGGGACAGGAGGGGGACAGTGGCACTTGAAAGGATCCTGATAGAGGCAGCCACTATGGCCCCTGGGCTGGGAAGGTCACCCAAGCTTGTGGTATCACCTTTGTGGTGTCACCGAGGCCCAGAAAATCCCAAGTCAGGACCCTGGCCTTTCACAGACGCTACGTGGAGACCCTCATACACCACCCCCACCAATCCTACCCTTCAATACAGTCCTCTTAAAAGGTCGCCTTCCTCTCCCCCACACACACCCAGGGAGGGCCTAGAATGTTCCCCTGCTGGCCTCCATTCCTCCACACAGCAACCGGAGGGTCTTTTCACCATGTGACTCTCACCATGTCACCACCAGATGAAAACCTTCCGTGGCTCCTTACTCGCCCTGGGACAGACAGAATCCAGGCCCACCGTGCGTCACCTCAGGCTCCTTTGCTGTCACTACCCACCTCCCCACCTCCCTTTGGCACCTCTGCTGCACAGAATTTCACTTCCTCTCTCCCACACTGTATTATTGCCTTTGGGCAACTCCACACCCTGTGACACTTCTCCCCTGACTTTATCTGGCAGATTGCTAATTCATCCTCCTGCCCTGGGCATACAAAACTCCTCTTCCAGGAAGCCCTCCCTGAGCCAGAGAATTTCTTAGGTGCCGCCCACCCTGGCACTTCTCCCCTGTCCTGTAATGGCCTGTTTCCTTATTGTCTCCCCCCAAGACAGGGAGCTCTGCAGCAGGAGCCAGGCCGAGGCAGTTGTGGGTGCTGAGAACACCAGCACAGGGCTGGGCAGGGAGCCGGCACTGTGGTGAGATGGGGGGGTGGTCTCTGACACCATGACCCTGCTCATCAGGGTCTGAACTGAGTGCTAAGCCCAAGCCCAGATGAATACCGTCAAGGAGAAAACCCTCCAGCCCCTCTCTAGTGCTTCCTCCTTTCCATCTGCTCCCTCGCTCCTGCATGGCAATGCTAGGACACAGACACCGGGAACATGGGAAGGGAGCACAGGGGGTTCCATCCTCCAATGCTTGCCCCCCCCCCCCCCCCCCCGTGGGGTATGAGAAGCAAGGAAAGCCTGGGCTTGTGACCTTGAGCAAGGCGCTCAGCCTCTCTGGCTCTCCACTCTTCCAGCTGCAGGATCAGAACACCACCTGCCAAGCGGGGTTTGGGAGGAAACAAGTGGGGCCAACTGTAGAGGCCAGTGAGCACCTGGGGGTTCTTAGAATTGCTGAGCCTGTCCAGGAGGGGTCGGCCTGGGGCGCTCGCTGGGACCTGGCTCTGACTCAGCATCTCCTGGCTGGCTGGGGTAACACAGGAAAGGCCCCTGGAGAGCAGCTGGCCCTGCCTCCTCACTTAGCCAAGGAGGAAGTGGAGACCACAGAGGGGCATCCTTTGCCTGAGGTCACACAGCAGGGAAACGGCTGGCTGGGGAGGGCTGGCTGCCTCTCCCCAAATCGGGAGGAATTGTGAATGCCTATACAGGACCCGGGGCTGCATCTGGCCCCTCTTCCCACCAGTGTCACCCTGGTCCTCTTGACAGCCCTAGGAGGTAACGCCCAGAGAGGTCAACAGGCGAGTCCAGAGTTACGCCACTCACCTGGGAAGCAGCCCAGGACGGAGGCCACACTAAGCCACATGCCTCCTCTCAGTTCCTGGAGGCCCTGTTTCCCCACCTCTGTACAGAGGAGGCTGGACTTACCAGCTCCGATACGCCCAGGGTGTGTGTCAGGTCTGCCTGAGACATAAATATGCCATACAAATACTCAGGCCCCTGTGCCTGCTGTCAGGGAGCTGGGGCGTTAGGTGACCCACAGAGGCAGACTGGGCCACACAGAGGGGCCTGATAGGAAAGAGGTAGCAGGTTAACTGAGCCTATCGGGTGCTGGGTGCTGAGTACAGGGTGCTGTGCCCAACACAGAACCTCCGAGGCATGGCCTCACTCTCAGCCAGGTCCTTTCCCCTCTCCTGAGACCTTGGTTTCTTTGCTTGTATAGTGGGGACGATCATAATAGTGTAAATATGTAAAACACAAGAGACTCAGACAAGGGCAGGAGTGGCAGGTGGCTGGCTTACTGCCCCATCCCTGCAGGCCCCATCCCTGCAGGCCCCATCCCCGCAGGCCTGGTCTCTGCAGGCATCACTAATCAATCACAGCACTGCCCTGAGCACTGAGCACGCAGCCTTGGACTCCACACAACCCTGCACAGTCGGCCCTAGAGGCCGAAGCTGTTGGACATCCCCTATTCTATGTAAGGGCCGAAGTTCCCATCCACTCAGCTGACTGGGATTCTAAGTATTTTCGGTTCCTAGGGATGCTTTGATCCTGTTCTTCCCTCTTCTCCTCCTGTTGTAGCCTCAGCCTTCAAGCAAATGCTGAATGTCAGCCAAAGAACCCCTGTTTGCTCATGGGTGGTCCAACCCCTTTGTTCTATAACTGAGGCAACCAAGCAACTGTTTGGTGGCAGTGATGGGCTGGAACCCCAGGGTCCTGACCCCCAGCTCGGGGACCTTTCTTCAGCGGCAGCCCTCTCCCCCACATGCCCCAATTTTTTCTCTTCTTCCCTTTGAGGTCAGCAGACTTGACCTCCAAGGTCTGCAGGTTCCCTATATTCTTTGGGAGGCCCGGGGAATGAGCTTGCTCTCAGGGACTGACAGCTGCCTAGATCAGTGAGTGCCACCAGCCCTTCTGCCAGCCCCTCCCTGGCCCCTCGTCTACTCCAGAGACATCCTGCAGACGGCCCACCCACTGGCATGGGCTCCTCTCTGGCTGCTGAGCCATTCTGCTTCCTCTGTGAGGACAGAGGGAAAAAATGTGTTTTCCTGGGCCTTGGCAGCCAGCACTGGTGGAGCCTCCTCCCTGCTGGAAGGGGAGCAAAGCTGGGAGAACCCAGCACCGCAGGGAAGCAGGGGCCTTGCATTCTAGCTCTGGGTCTGCCACCCACTCGCACCACACAACTTCCCATCTATCACTCCCCTCTGGGTCTCAGTTTCCCAACATGCCAAACCTCCACTGAGCCCATAGTACCCTCCAGCACTGGTTACTTTGGAGTTCTGAGTGTCAGATTCTGGTCCAGAATGGAGCTCTGAGACCACCAACAGAGTGGAGGCTTCCCGGAGGCAGGGAAACGGCTGCCTCCCCCCAAATCGGGAGGAATTCTGAATGCCCATACAGGACCCAGGGCTGCATCTGGCCCCCCTTTCCACCAACATCACCCTGGTCCTCTTGACAGCCCTAGGAGGTAACGCCCTGATTGATCAACAGGGGAGTCCAGAGTCACGCCACTCACCTGGGAAGCAGCCCAGGACGGAGGCCACACTAAGCCACATGCCTCCTCCCAGTTCCTGGGAGCACAAACTGAGACCGTCAGCCTTGACCATCCCTCTGCGCCACCTGCACAGCCAGGGACCACTTCCCCCTTCGGCTGAGCTATGACCACAGCCGGCTCCTCATTGGCCTCCAGCCTTGCCGGCCTCCAGCCTTGCCGGCCTCCACCACCGGCCCTGCCATCTGTCCTCTCCTAAGAGCTGTCAGAGGGAGCACTGCTGACAGCTGACACAAACCTACACACCTGCTCATGCTCCGCCCATTTCAAAACCCTGCAATGCCAGCCTCCCCTCCAGCCCATGCTGTGGGTCCCCCAGGTCTCCACTGTGTTGTCTCCCCACTCTCTCCCAGGAGCCTCATGCTAACAATGAAGGAACAGACAGGAAACACTACCATCCTAGTACATTTCCCACAAGGAGTGTGTGTGTGTGTGTGTGTGTGTGTGTGTGTCAGAGAGAGAGAGAGAGAGAGAGAGAGAGAGGATGGTATGTGGGTTCTGAAGGATCTGCTCACTTTTGAGAGACTGCTTCAAGAAATCCTATAGCCTGTTCGGACTTTCTGCTTCCCTGGAGGTTCCCAGGCCTTTTTCTCCAAGTGCTGTGGAATTTTTCCAGGACATGGATCTGGTGCTCATTCATTCATTTAATCAGCAAACTTCCAAGAGGCACCTACTCTGCCCAGACTTGTTGCTGGGTCCCAAAGGCCAAAAGAGGAATCACAACCCCTGCCTGTAGGGGCTCCATAGATGACCATCACTCCATCTGGCAATCCAACTCACTGGTCACCTCCTCAGAGAAGCCTCCCTTGATGGTCCTGGCTAAGTTAGAGCCCCGTGACATACTTCAAATCAATGTCTTCTCCTCATACTACCCATCTCAGCTGTGGTTTTGCTTTTAGTTTGGTAGCTCTTCTTCAACTTTGTTTCCCTGCTCCCAGAGGGCAGGCTCTGGATCTGGTTTCTTCACCATCTCATCCCCAGCACCTGACCCACGGCAGATGGCAACGCAGGCCAGAAGTGTCAGGACTGAGGAAGGCTGTCCCATGCTGGGTCCCAGACCCGGGGAAGGCCCAGAGGTGATTTAATGGAAGGTCAAAACTTTCAGTGCTAGCTTTCCAGCCAACCAGCCACTTCCCCTTGTCCCCTGACCCCCTGCCCTACTGGGGGACGTTTCCTGTCCAGCCCTGAAGGATGGGCCTGCCTGGTTCCTGTGCTCCTGGCTGCTACCTCCCTTACTCAAACCCTATACTCCAGGACATTCCTGGCTCCAGCCTGGGGCTGTTGGCTCCTCTTTCTCTCACATAGGTCCCCTGGAAAATAGCTGGTGTGCAGAGGCTGCCATACCTCTCCATTCAACACCCATCCTGCCACCCCAAATATTGTCTAGTTCCTGCTGCAGATGGAGACACTGATTCCCAGCTGTGGTACCAGAGCTCACCAGGGCTCAAAGGCTTGAGGTTAAAAGATCGTCTGGTTCCTCCCCCCAGCAAAGTCAATTACTGCCCCCCACCAAGCTCTGAGGGTAGGAGGAGGGCAGAAGAGGACCAAGGAACCCCAACCCTGAATGTCAGTGGGCTCTTGGGGAGAGGAGCTAGGTCAGGGCCCTGCCTCTCACATCTTAACCCTTCATGGACCAAGACCACCTGTTGCCACCTGCCTGTGGACCATGCCCAGCCCAGGGTGAGGACTCTGGGTCCTAGGGCTGGCCCAGGCCTTCAACTAGCTCCTCAGGTCCAACCATCAATAGGTCTGACTAATCCCACCTGTGAACTGAAACTACCAGGAAAGCAGAAACCAGCTCCACCCCAACCTCCCGGTCTCACCCTCCCCAACCCAGCAGGTACAACCTCCAGAACCAGGACCAGCCAGAGTGGCCACCAGAGAGAGGAGGCCAGGGATTCCTTCTGACTTGCCACCTTTGCCTTGGGTTTTCTGGTCCTTCTTCCTCCTGAGAGGGAGGGGATGGACCCCCACCCCCACCCCGTGCTGGAAAACCTGGGGACCAGGACAGAGGCACCAGCCTATTTTGTTGCCAGCCCCATCGGGGTGCTGAGGCCAGGGCCGGCCCTCTCTCACCCCTCAGTCCAGCCGGGTGGGGCCTTTGATACTTTGCCCCACCCTGTGGCTGCAGGCGCCCGCTCAGGGCCAGGGACAAGCACGGCAGTCACATGGCCGTGTCCCTGGGAAACTCCGTAGACAGAAGGGCCCGGCTGCGGACTGGTCGGAAGGGGACAGCCCAAGGGAGAGTTCCCGTCCCCCCGTGTGACCAGGGAGCTGGCCACTTCCGTCGATCGAGTCCCTGTTCTGCGTTTATTCATGTGGGGACGCTCTTTCCGAGGGGCACACGGCTGGCACGCAGGCCGCAGGGGGGTCTTCGGCCCCGGGAGCGCGTGGGCGGGCGGACACACACGCACACGCACCCCCCCGCCTCTGTCTCACTCACGCACCGGGTAAGATCCGAGGGCCCGGCGGGGAACAGACACACACGCCCGCCCCCGCCCCCGCCCTCGGAGGTAAACAAACCGCGCACGCACGGCCCGCGGGCGGGCGTCCAGCCACTGCTCTCGCCGAGTCACGTACGTGCGCACGCCGCCCCCGGCCCCGCCTGGGCGGACGCCGCCGCTCGCCGGCCTGCGCTGCCCCGTCCTGCCGCGCTCCGCCGCGCCCCGCGCCCCGCGCCCCGCCACCCGGCGTCCGCGCCCCCTCCCCCGCGGGCCCCGGGCACGATCCCGGGCACGATCCCGGGCCCCCGGCCCTGCGCCCCGGCTTCCGCGCGCCCGTCCCCGCCTCGGAGCCCTTCCCTCACCCGCCTCTCGGCCCGCTCCGCCTGGCCCCGCCGCCGCCGTCCGGGCTGGCTGTCCCGCCCGGCGCCCTGGTCCTGGCTCCCTCCGGTCCCGACCGCGGGTCGCTCCGAGCCGGGCTCCCGAGAGCGCCGCGCCGAGTTTTGTTGTGGGGCGGGCGGCGCGGGGGGCGGCGCGGAGTTGTAAGGCGAGCTTCCCGGAATTACTCACTCACAGGATTCCTTTCATTCATAAAAACCCAGTCATGCGGTGACGTCACCGCCCGGCGGCCCCTCCGGCCCCCGAGCGGCCTCCCGGCCCTCGGCCCCGCCCCCAGCCGGCCCCGCCCACATAAGGCCCCAACCCCGGGCCTCCGCGCGGCCGGGTGGGGCTCCTCCACCCGCGTGAGAGCCCCGGCCGGGTGCGTTCACGTGACGCCTCGCGAGAGCCACGTGGGCGGAGGTGTCATTTGTCTCGTTTTGCAGTCGACAGCCCCGCGCCTCTTCTTTCAACCTACACCCTCCGCCTCGATGATCTCATGCAGTCCCGTGGTTTTAAATGCCACCCATGATCTCCAGGGAGCGCTGAGTCCTGGACTGCCCACTCTGCACCTCCACCTGGGTGCCAGATGAGGACGGCAGACATCCAGCTCTCGACCCACCCTGCCCCAGCTCCCGGTACCCGCAGACTCCCCACTTTCAGTTGTTCAAGCCCATTGCTCTTTCTGCCTTCATCCCCGTAGGTCAGGCTGGCTCCACCTCCAACGCGGTCCAGCATCTGACCCTCCTTCCCACCCCCCAATCCTGGCCCCTGGGCCGGGCACCATCAATTCACCTGGAGAACAGCAGCAAGCCTCCTGACAGCCTCCCCACTTTGCCCCTAAAGGCTTTCATCACACACCCGACAAGGTTCTTAAAACAAGGATCAGACCGTTTCACACACTCACACTCTCTGGCTTAACACCCTCAATAGCTTCCATTTGCATTGAGAATATAGACTATACTCCTCCTTCTGGTCTATAGGGCCCTAAGCCATCTGGCCTCTACCCAATTCTGCAGCCTTACCTCCTTCCATCCTCCCCTCACCCACTACCCTTCAGCCACACTGCCCTTCCTACTGTTTTTCAAACACACCTAGTTTTTTCCTACCACAGGTCCTTTGCACTAGCTATGTCCTCCTCTGTTCACTGCCAGGCTTTCTCATCTCTCGGGTTAGCTTAGAGGTCGTTACCTCAGAGAGGCCTTTCCTGGCTGCTCTGGCCAAAAGAGCCCCCACTTCTGAAATGTTTTTATATTACCTTACTGTCTCCATAAGGTGTTACCTTGCTTATATATTTGCTTACTATTTTTTTAAGATTTGATTTATTCATGAGAGACAGAGAGAGAGAGGCAGAGACATAGGCAAAGGGAGAAGCTGGCTCCCTGCGGGGACCGTGATGCGGGATTGGATCCCAGGACCCCAGGATCACGACCTGAGCTGAAGGTAAGAGGCTCAACCACTGAGCCACCCAGGCGTCCCTATTTAATGTCTGTCTTACCCAATCAGAATATAAGTTTCTCATCTGCCTTGTTCACCACAGCGTGTTCTGTGCCCGGGACAGTGCTCAGCCCCTCATGAGCCCTCACTGAGTGCATGTTGAGGAAATACATGAGTGGAGGCTCAGAGAGGTCAAGTGACTTTCCAAAGTCACCCAGCTGGGAAGTACAAGAACTAGAATTTGAATCCAGACCCAAATGATTCCTGGTCCAGATGTTTGGGGCTGTGCCCAAGGTAGGGGCTTCCAGCATAAATGTGAGGGTTACATTCGGTGCCTGGAGATCCACTCAAAAGGAACAGCTTTGAGGGCAAGACGGGTGAGTATTGCATCCTCCCTTGTTCATGCTGTTTTCATCGTCTGAAGTGTCTGTTACTCCAGCAGCCATATCTTCTGTGAAACTGATTTTCTAGTACCTACTTTATTGTACTGTGTAGGGCATAGGACCCCACAACTAGGAGGTCTTCGTGTGGAGCCGTGGTCACTGGAAAGGCACCCCCATCCCTCGATATAATAGAATTTTATTTCAGAGCCCTTGTTATACCTTCCTGCCTCTAGACCTAGGTCTACCTGGGATTATGGTGACACCTCTCTCTTACCTCCTGAAGGCCTTGGGTTTCATCTGCAGATTGGCCCACTAGCTTCCCAAGTGACCGAACTTGCAAATTTGTCTAACACTCAAACAACCCCCTTCCCCCCAACTGCCCACTTGCCCTACAGTTATATATCTCTCATAGAGCCACTTATAGTACCTCTTGGGTTACAGAAGTTCTTGATTTTAGAAACTACACAATTGTGATTGTTGGTCTTTCTACTCGTCCCCCCTTTCCCATCATTTTCTATGAGCTTCCTAAGAGCCCAGATCATAGTAGGTGCCCAACTAGTGAATGAATCCCCAGTGACCTGCACAACACCTCTGGACACCATGCTGCCTAAATCCTTTCTCTCATCCCCACCCTGCCCACGCCAGGGCATCAGCACTTCAGTACCCACTCAGCAGAGACTGCTTGCCCTCAGACATGGCTTCCTTTCTGGTCAAGGTCAAGGGACATAGTGCAATGTCATATTAAAAGTGGCAGCTCTGGGGCGTGATCCTGGAGACCCGGGATCGAGTCCCACGTCAGGCTCCCTGCATGGAGCCTACTTCTCCCTCTGCCTGTGTCTATGCCTCTGTGTGTGTGTGTGTCTCTCACGAATAAATAAATAAAATCTTTAAAAAACATAAAAGTGGCAGCTCTGTGGCATGAGAGGGGGTTCCCACTGGACAAATCTAGGACAATTTGAATATCAAAATAAATGACAGTAATGATGGATCGTAACTCATTAAATAAGAGAAGAATCAATGGGTCCATACTAATATTAATGAATGAATGAAGAAAACAAAGCTCCTCCTTGCAGTAGAAGGAATGACAGAGTAAGAAAGTGACCATTAGGCAAACATTCTAGTAACAATGGATTCCAAGAAGAATCATCAATGGATATGAAAATGTGATGAGAAATGTGAAATTTGATAGTTTCAAAGTATTGCCCTAAATATAATTATTAATTAGAAGTGGAAAGATAGGGACGCCTGAGTGGCTCAGCGGTTGAGCGTCTGCGTTCGGCTCAGGGAGTGATCCTGGAGTCCCAGGATCGAGTCCCATATCGGGCTCCCTACGTGGAGTCTGCTTCTCCCTCTGCCTCTGTCTCTGCCTCTCTCTGTGTGTCTCTCATGAATAAATAAATAAAACCTTTTTTAAAAAAAAGTGAAAAATAAGGGGGTGCCTGGGTGGCTCAGTCAGTTGAGCATCTACCTTTGGCTCAGGTCCTGATCGCAGGGTCCTGAAATCGAGCCCTGGGCTCCCTGCTCAGTGCAGAGTCTGGTTCTCCTTCTGCCCCTTCCCCTGCTTGGGCCCTTTCTTTCTCTCTCTTTCAAATAAATGAATAAGATATTTAAAAATAAATAAATAAATACAAGATCTTGAAAAAGTCAGGAGATTGTTCCAGATTAGAGGAGACACGACCACTGAATGCAGTGTGGGATGGAGGATTTTCTGTTGGTATGAAGGACATTATGAAGGTAGTTGGTGAAGCCCCAATGAGGCCTGTAGACCAGCTAACACACTCTTAATTAATGTTAATTTTCTGGTTTGGGTAGTTTTCCTGTGGTCAGGTAAGAGAGTGTCCTTGATTTTAGGTAGCACATGTTAGAATATGTAAAGGTAAAGGGGCATCATGTCTGCAATTTATTTTCAAATGGTTCGGAACAAGAGAGAAAGGATATTATAAAGATAATGTGATTAAGTGTTAACAATTGGGGAGTCTGGGTGAAGAACATACAGAAATTCTGTCATTCCTGCAATTTAAAAAAAAAGATTTTATGTATTTATTCCTGAGAGACACACAGAGACAGAGGCAGAGGGAGAAGCAGGCTCCATGCAGGGAGCCCGACATGGGACTCGATCCCAGGTCTCCAGGATCAGGCCCTGGACTGAAGGCGGCGCTAAACTGCTGAGCCACCCAGGCTGCCCCTCTTCTTCCCTCTTAGAAGATGTGCCTGCACTAGGGTCCTAGGGTCCCTAGGGTCCTGGGTCCAGTGGGGAGAAAAACGGGCACTGCTTTGTCCTTGCTTCCACTTGAGGATGGGGCGGCTGTCTGAGAGGCCTAGCCTCAATACCTCCCTTCCTCTGCCCCTGCAGAAGCTGTCCCAAAGCCACCTCTCCTCTTCCCAGACCCTCAAGCCCACCCTCCAGCTCCCATCTTCTCTCTCAGCACCAGCATTTCCCCAAGTGGCTGCCATCCCCAACCTCCCCTACCCTCGGCCTGCACGTGTCACTCTTCATCACTCCAGCCCCCAGCCTCCCCTTTTCTTTGGCAGCCCCAGTCTGCCTCACCACCTCTGAGCTCTCCTGCCCCCTCACCTCCCTGTCCTGTAGTCTGGCTCTGACCCCACAATCCCCTGAAGGGACCTCTTTGCTGCTGAATCCAGGGTCCACTTCCCCTCCCAATCTATCCTGTCCTTTGACAGCACTTGACCTTATGGCTCTCTCCTCTCAGCTTCAAAGGCTTGGGCTTCCCTCCTACCTTTTCAGTCTCCATCGATGCTTCCCCTGGAGCTCAGGGATTAGTGAAGCTCAAAGCCCTGGCCTTTGCCCCCTCTTCCTCTCCCTAGGGGACCTCAGTTCCCCTCAAGATCTCAGGTGCCACCCAGTGCTAACAACTCCCAGGTCTCTCTCACCAGCTCCCCGTCTGCATGTCATGTCTGTGGGCCAGATCTGCTTGAGCACCTGCCCGGCTGGCAAGGACTTCCCTCTGTGCTTCCTCTGGCTTGTCCAACCCAGCATGGTCATGAGGGTCACAAGCAACCTGAGGCCACCTCCCCTCATTTCCCTAATAGGCTGGAGAGGCCACCTTCCGCCCAGGGAGATGCGGGGCTGCCATCCTTGCCTCATCCCTCTGCCTCATTCCTTCAGCTGGGCAGTCACCAAGTCTCTGTGCCCTCAGCTCCTTGACTTATCTTAATTCTCTCTTCCCTATTGTCCGTTTCAGCCACTGCATGTCTCTCCTGGACAGCTGCCTTGGCCTCCAACCTCTCATCCAACCTCTAATCCAACCTCTCATCCAAAACCTAAATTATTTTATTTTATTTTTTTCAAAACCTAGTTGTTTTTTTTTTTTTTTTTTTTTTTAAGATTTTATTTATTTACTCATGAGAGAGAGAGAGAAAGAGGCAGAGGCACAGGCAGAGGGAGAAGGAGGCTCCATGCAGGGAACCTGACATGGGACTCAATCCTGGGTCTCCAGGATCACGCCCTGGGCTGAAGGCGGTGCTAAACCGCTGAGCCACCCGGGCTGCCCCCCAAAACCTAAATTTGAGGGACACCTGAGTGGCTCAGTGGTTGAGGGTCTGCCTTTGGTTCAGTCGTGATCCTGGGGTCCTGGGTTTGAGTCCCACATCGGGCTCCCCGCAGGGAGTCTGCTTATCCCGCTGCCTATGTCTCATGAATAAATAAATAAAATCTTTAAAAAACATAAAAGTGGCAGCTCTGGGGCGTGATCCTGGAGACCCGGGATCGAGTCCCACGTCAGGCTCCCTGCATGGAGCCTACTTCTCCCTCTGCCTCTGTCTCTGCCTCTCTCTGTGTGTCTCTCATGAATAAATAAATAAAATCTTTAAAAAACATAAAAGTGGCAGCTCTGTGGCATGAGAGGGGTTCCCACTGGACAAATCTAGGACAATTTGAATATCAAAATAAATGACAGTAATGATGGATCGTAACTCATTAAATAAGAGAAGAATCAATGGGTCCATACTAATATTAATGAATGAATGAAGAAAACAAAGCTCCTCCTTGCAGTAGAAGGAATGACAGAGTAAGAAAGTGACCATTAGGCAAACATTCTAGTAACAATGGATTCCAAGAAGAATCATCAATGGATATGAAAATGTGATGAGAAATGTGAAATTTGATAGTTTCAAAGTATTGCCCTAAATATAATTATTAATTAGAAGTGGAAAGATAGGGACGCCTGAGTGGCTCAGCGGTTGAGCGTCTGCGTTCGGCTCAGGGAGTGATCCTGGAGTCCAGGATCGAGTCCCATATCGGGCTCCCTACGTGGAGTCTGCTTCTCCCTCTGCCTCTGTCTCTGCCTCTCTCTGTGTGTCTCTCATAAATAAATAAATAAATAAATAAATAAATAAAACCTTTTTTAAAAAAAAAGTGAAAAATAAGGGGGTGCCTGGGTGGCTCAGTCAGTTGAGCATCTACCTTTGGCTCAGGTCCTGATCGGCAGGGTCCTGAAATCGAGCCCTGGGCTCCCTGCTCAGTGCAGAGTCTGGTTCTCCTTCTGCCCCTTCCCCTGCTTGGGCCCTTTCTTTCTCTCTCTTTCAAATAAATGAATAAGATATTTAAAAATAAATAAATAAAATCTTTAAAAAACATAAAAGTGGCAGCTCTGGGGCGTGATCCTGGAGACCCGGGATCGAGTCCCACGTCAGGCTCCCTGCATGGAGCCTACTTCTCCCTCTGCCTCTGTCTCTGCCTCTCTCTGTGTGTCTCTCATAAATAAATAAATAAATAAAATCTTTAAAAAACATAAAAGTGGCAGCTCTGGGGCGTGATCCTGGAGACCCGGGATCGAGTCCCACGTCAGGCTCCCTGCATGGAGCCTACTTCTCCCTCTGCCTCTGTCTCTGCCTCTCTCTGTGTGTCTCTCATGAATAAATAAATAAAATCTTTAAAAAACATAAAAGTGGCAGCTCTGGGGCGTGATCCTGGAGACCCGGGATCGAGTCCCACGTCAGGCTCCCTGCATGGAGCCTACTTCTCCCTCTGCCTCTGTCTCTGCCTCTCTCTGTGTGTCTCTCATGAATAAATAAATAAAATCTTTAAAAAACATAAAAGTGGCAGCTCTGGGGCGTGATCCTGGAGACCCGGGATCGAGTCCCACGTCAGGCTCCCTGCATGGAGCCTACTTCTCCCTCTGCCTCTGTCTCTGCCTCTCTCTGTGTGTCTCTCATGAATAAATAAATAAAATCTTTAAAAAACATAAAAGTGGCAGCTCTGGGGCGTGATCCTGGAGACCCGGGATCGAGTCCCACGTCAGGCTCCCTGCATGGAGCCTACTTCTCCCTCTGCCTCTGTCTCTGCCTCTCTCTGTGTGTCTCTCATGAATAAATAAATAAAATCTTTAAAAAACATAAAAGTGGCAGCTCTGGGGCGTGATCCTGGAGACCCGGGATCGAGTCCCACGTCAGGCTCCCTGCATGGAGCCTACTTCTCCCTCTGCCTCTGTCTCTGCCTCTCTCTGTGTGTCTCTCATGAATAAATAAATAAAATCTTTAAAAAACATAAAAGTGGCAGCTCTGGGGCGTGATCCTGGAGACCCGGGATCGAGTCCCACGTCAGGCTCCCTGCATGGAGCCTACTTCTCCCTCTGCCTCTGTCTCTGCCTCTCTCTGTGTGTCTCTCATGAATAAATAAATAAAATCTTTAAAAAACATAAAAGTGGCAGCTCTGGGGCGTGATCCTGGAGACCCGGGATCGAGTCCCACGTCAGGCTCCCTGCATGGAGCCTACTTCTCCCTCTGCCTCTGTCTCTGCCTCTCTCTGTGTGTCTCTCATGAATAAATAAATAAAATCTTTAAAAAACATAAAAGTGGCAGCTCTGGGGCGTGATCCTGGAGACCCGGGATCGAGTCCCACGTCAGGCTCCCTGCATGGAGCCTACTTCTCCCTCTGCCTCTGTCTCTGCCTCTCTCTGTGTGTCTCTCATGAATAAATAAATAAAATCTTTAAAAAACATAAAAGTGGCAGCTCTGGGGCGTGATCCTGGAGACCCGGGATCGAGTCCCACGTCAGGCTCCCTGCATGGAGCCTACTTCTCCCTCTGCCTCTGTCTCTGCCTCTCTCTGTGTGTCTCTCATGAATAAATAAATAAAATCTTTAAAAAACATAAAAGTGGCAGCTCTGGGGCGTGATCCTGGAGACCCGGGATCGATAAATAAATAAAATCTTTAAAACAAACAAACAACCCTAAATTTCACAAGATGCCTCTAGTGACTTTGATAAACAGACCCCCTCCCCTTCCCCATGCTGGACATATAGTGTGAACAAAAACATAAGCTTGTGTTAGACCAATGCAATTGTGGGGTTTTCCATTACTACAGCATTCCCTAGTCTATCCTGCCTGGTGGTCTGCAACACGATCCCCTGTAATTTTCTCATTCCTCTGGGAAAACCCTATTTGCCTCTTGTCCCGTGCTTCTTCCCAATAAACAATCACCTATGTATTTGAGGTAAGTTTGCATTAAACTGTGAATCCTCAGCACAGGAGCAGACATATCTTTTGTGTCCCTACCCAACCGAGAGTGAGGCTGTGCACCTAGTGGGTGCTCCAGTGGTACTGGCTGAGAAACTGAAGTGAGGATGAGAGGCCCAGGAGAAAGGGACGAAGACCTAACACACTCTGACCACCCAAGAACCCTGCATTAGACTCCATCCTAAGAGGCTAGACTCTGCATGGCTGCGGGCACATGTCCCCCACCTTTGCCTGAAGTGCCCTCTGCTCAGCCTCTGCAAACCCTCACCACCCTTCAGAATCCAGGTTCAGGCTTCCTCCTCCTCCTCCTCCTCTTCCTCCTCCTCCTCCTCCTCTTCCTCCTTCTCCTTCTTCTTCTACAGATTTTATTTATTTATTCATGAGAGACACACAGAAAGAGGCAGAGTCCTGGCTGATGCAGGACTCTATCCCAGGACCCTGGGATCACGCCCTGAGCCAAAGGCAGATGCTCAACCACTGAGCCACCCAGGTGCCCTTCATGTTAGCTTCTTGGCAAAGCTTCCCTGGCCCCCAGGCCCTGAGAACCAACCTCTCCTCAGGACACAGTCTGTTCTGTGAGCCCCTGAGCTGGGCTGAGGGGCCCCCAGAGTGGGCAAGTCCTGCTTTTGCTGGCCAGGCCTGGCTTTCCTCCTTGGGATGGGAACACATGTGGCTGCTGCCTCACAGCCCAAGGTCACCTGCACTCATTTCCTTCCAGAGGGCACAAGCCTCTATGGCTGCCCCCCATCAAGTCAGAAGCCGTATAATCAGTGTAATCATTACACAGCTGCCTGGTGGCCTCTGTGCCTCCACTCATGTCTCTACAGCAGCAGGGGGATTTTTCCCCACGTCAGCTCCCTGCTCCTCACCCTGCTGGGCTCCCACCGGCTGCAGAATGAGTTCTACATCCTCGGCCTGGCACTCGAGAATATTCATGCTTGGCCTCTGTGGCTCACTGCCCAGTCACCTGCTCACACACTGGATTCTAGCAGGGTTCAACCTCTTGCAGCTCCCCAGACGATCCACACTATCTTGTGATGTTGACTTTTGCCCATACGGTTCTTTCCACCTGGGATGTTTTTACTTTCCAAATCCAGGAGGCTAACTTCTATTCAACCTTTTAAACTCAACTTATGAATGGGAGTTGGTACATTTTTTTCTGTAAAGAACCAGATAGAAATATATCAGGCATTGTAGGCCATATAGTTTATGTACCAATTACTCGATACTGTTACTGTAGACAACATAGGCGTGTGAACAAATGCTGTGGCTGTGTTCCAATAAAACTTGGTTTATAGGGACACATGGGTGGCTCAGCGGTTAAGCATCTGTCTTTGGCTCAGGTCGTGAATCCAGGGTCCTGGGATCGAAACCCACATTGGGCTCCCCGCAGGGAGCCTGCTTCTCCCTCTGCCTATGTCTCTGCGTCTCTCTGTCTCTCATGAATAAATAAAAAATATATATATAAAAAAAACCAAAAAACAAAAAAACTTCGTTTACAGGAACACATGATGGGGGATTAGTGTGCCCACCCCTGTTCAGGAGCCATCCCATAAGCTTCCCACAGGACAGAGTTCAACAATACCTTCTTGCAATGTCTTCTATACTGTACACGTTTTCCCATGACACAAAGCCCAGCTGTAATGATTCTACAGTTGTGATGATTAGATGGGATAGTGCGTCCTACCATTGTCTCTCATCCCGCTTTCTAGAACAGCTTCCTCACCGGCCTCCCAGCCTCTGCCTCGCCCTTACAGTCTCTCCTCACCCAACAGATATGATCTGTTAACATGTAAACCCAATCAGGTCCCTCTGTTCAAAAACCTCCCATGGCTCCCCATTTCCCTCAGAATGAAAGCCAAAGTTTAAAAATTATCTGCAATGTGCATCAGGTCCTGATATTCCGTTGACCTCATCACCTACCATGCTCCTGCTCTCTCACACTACTCCTGGTGCACCAGTCTCCTTGCTTGTCCTGACACAAGCTATGGAGACTCCTGACTCAGGGCTTTTGCTCATAGCATTCCTTCCATCAGGAACTCTCTTTCCCAGGTTCACTCCCTGGTCTCCCTCAGACCTTTATTTAAATATCTCCCTTCCCAGTGAGGCCTTTCCCTGGCCCCTTTGTTTAAAACTGTACCCCTCCCTCCTCTTTCCCTCCTGCTCTTATTCCACAGCATTTATCACCCTCTATCATCCTGTATACTTTTCCCTCAATTTTTTAATTATAAAAGTGTTCAAACACACAAAACATAAGGATTAGTGCACCTCACATATACAACCCCTGATTCCCCACTCAAGGTTTTGACAGATGCTAACATCTGTCAAATGTTAAAAAGACAGATGCTAACATCATGACACTTCACCCAAAGACTTTAGAAAAACACACTCTATGTTTGACTTGATCTTGTTTGTCATCTGTCTTTCCTCCTCAAGGCTGTAAATGCCAGGCGGGCATGGATTTTTGTCCTCTTGTTCACCGTAGTTTGCTCAGCACCAAGAACGTTGCTTGGCATATAGTGGGTCCTTCTATGGAGAAGGAAAGAAAAGGCAAGATAGGTCCTAATCCTGGTTCTGCCATTTATTTATTTATTTATTTATTATTTTTAAGGATTTTTTAAAAAAGATTTTATTTATTCATGAGACACACACACAGAGGGATCCCTGGGTGGCGCAGCGGTTTGGCGGCTGCCTTTGGCCCCGGGGCGCGATCCTGGAGACCCGGGATCGAATCCCACGTCGGGCTCCCTGCATGGAGCCTGCTTCTCCCTCTGCCTGTGTCTCTGCCTCTCTCTCTGTGTGACTATCATGAATAAATAAATAAAATCTTTAAAAAAAAAAAAAAAAAGAGAGACACAGAGAGAGAGAGAGAGGCAGAGACATAGGCAGAGGGAGAAGCAGGCTCCCCTTGTGTGGATCCCAGGATCCTGGGATCATGACCTGAGCCAAAGGCAGACACTGAGTCACCCAGGTGTCCCTATTTTTAAAGATTTTATTTATTTGAGACAAAGAGAGCCAGAGCACCAGCAGGGGGAGACGGGGAGGGACAGAGGGAGAAGGAGAAGCAGGCTCCCTGCTGAGCTGGAAGCCCAAGGAGGGCCTCACTCCCAGGACCCCTGTGACCATGACCTGAGCTGAAAGCAGACGCTTAGCCAGCTGAGGCACCCAGGCACCCTGGTTCTGCCTTTTATTGACATGTGACTCTGGGGATTATTTTCCTTTGCAGAACCGATAGGTTTCTTTTCTTTTTTTTCTTTTTTAAAGATGTATTTATTTATTCATGAGAGACACAGGCAGAGGGAGAAGCAGGCCCCATGCAGGGAGCCTGACGAAGGACTCATGGGACTCCATCCCCCGACCCTGGGATCATGATCTGAGCGAAAGGCAGGCGCTCAACCGCTGAGCCACCCAGGCATCCCCCTATAGGTTTCTTCAACAATAAAGTGGAAGACAAGAGTACTACTTCTCAGCGTTGTTGTGAGGCTCCAACAAGGTAAGAGTATAAAACCGTACCATTAGTATGTCGGCTAGTTAAATTTCCTTTTTTTTTTTTTTTTTTAAGATTTATTTATTTATTTGAGAGAGAGAGTGGGGGCAGAGGAGGGGCAGAGGGAGAGAGAATCTGAAGCAGATGCCCAGCTGGCTGAGCGCCGAGCCAACACTGGGCTGTGTCTCATGACCCTGAGATCATGACCTGAGTCAAAACCAAGAGTCAGACAGTTACTGACTGAGCCACCCAGGTGCCCCAGTTAGCCACATTTCTATCCAACTCTGAGGGAGGGGACGTGGTCTAGTCTAACTCTCCAGATTCTGGGCTCCTAGAAAGCAGACATTTTGCTCTGAGGTGTTTGTAGCTGCAAGCCCCTCTGAGATGTTCCTGGCACAGCCCCTCAGGAGAAGCTCTTTAACTCAAACTGCTCCAATGCAGAAATCCAACAGAAACCCAACAGAGTATATCTCATTTTGCTTATTTGCCCCTCCCTTCCCATTGCTTGCTCATTCAGTGCTTCCTAAGAATCCCCTATATCTCATTTCTTGCTTTATCCATTCATTTCACAGTTTTCACCAGAAATACCTAAGGGGGGGGGGCAGGCACTCAACTTCATTAGGCCCTGAGATTAAATTTCTTTCATGGATCTTTGAGGGTTTTTAACAATTGGTCCAGCCTCCCTCGGCCTTTTCTGCTTTTCAGATTCAGTTGTGTGTCTGCGTTGCCAAACTTGCCTTGCAGACCCACTTTGAATACCAGGGTGTTTGCTGAAAAATGAGACTCAGCCCGCTGAACCTATGTGTTTTCTTGGGTCAGATTACTCTGTAGAGGCAGGAATGCCTGGCCTTTTGCAAGCTCCCTGATAACCATCGTCCTAACTTCACTTATTTGGGGTGTGGAGGGCAGAATATTTTCAGTGAGAAGTCTGAGTTTTTACCTAGTTCTCTCAACTCAAAGCTGAAACTCTTGAGCAAAATTCAAATCTCAGTTTAAGGAACAGTTTCCTCATCTGTAAAATGCAGACAAGAGTGGACACTCCAGAGATGATGGATGTGAAGTCAAACTACTTTGTAATCGGCCAAGCTCTGTACAAATAGGAGTTGACACGATCTGCTCAGAAGCAAATCTGTCACTACAACCCAGTCAGTCGCCAGTGTGCCTTTCTCAGCATTACTAATCATAACAACGACCATTTGCTGCAATCCCTCCATGTGCAGGTAGGGAGAGGAACTTATCTGTAGGTCACAACATCCTTATTAAGGAGGAGTTCACAGAGACCAAGTCATTTGCCCACATTTCTACTAAAAGTGCTAAGATACTTCCTGAGGTCAGCTTGGTGTAGGGCTGCCAGATAACAATGAACACTTTCTTAGCACAACTGTACTTAGTGATTTTTAAAAAATATTCATTCATTCATTCGACACAGAGAGGCAGAGACACAGGCAGAGGGATAGGCAGGCTCCCAGCTGTAATGATTCTACAGCTGTGGGGCTTGATCCCAGGACCCCCATACCACGCCCCAAGCCAAAGGCAGACGCTCAACCACTGAGCCACCCAGGCGTCCCCTCAGTGATTTTTATTTGAACTAAAAGATGATCGGTGGGCAGCCCGGGTGGCTCAGGGGTCTAGCGCCGCCTTCAGCCCAGGGCGTGACCCTGGAGACCGGGGGTCGAGTCCCACGTCGTCGGGCTCCCTGTGTGGGGCCTGCATCTCCCTCTGCCTGTGTCTCTGCCTCTCAGTTTCTTATGAATAAATAAATGAAATCTTAAAAATAAATAAATAAATGATTGGTAGTTGAGGCCAAATTCAAATTAGTCATCTTTTAATTATTTAAAAGAATTAGCTCTTTTGAATAAGAATTCAAAATTAAGATTCTTAGTTGCTCAATCTGGGGGGTCCCCGGCAAAATCAAAGCAGGCCCCTCCCTGCCCCGCCCTGCGTCTTGGCTCCTTTCCCTTTTCTCTCTCTCGGGCGGTCCTTCGGGAGGCTCAGGCTCCAGGCCTCAGACCATTTCAGGAGGCGGAAGGCAGGGGAGGCGGCGGCTCCTGCCCCTCATCAACATGTCCGCCAACGAGCCGGCGCGAGGACCCTCCGCCCCGCACAGACATGGCCGCGCCCCGCCTCGGAGGATTGGCTCCAGCCCGAAGCCCGGCCTCCCTCGGCCCTGAGAGCCCCTTCCATTGGGCAGTTAGAAAACGTGGCGGAGCCCCGCCCCCGCCTTCCTCGTGCGCCCCCCACGCGGCGCGGGGGCGGGGCCGCAGCGGCGGCCGGGCACCGGCTTCGGTGATTGGCGGAGGGCGGTGGCCGGGCCGTCACGTGGCCGCGGGCTCGTTTGTTTGCGGAAGTAGGTGGAAGTAGAAGTGCTGAGTAAGGCGAGGTGAGTGACGGCGCAGGGGAGGCGGGGCCTGGGGGGCCCTTCCCAAACCTCCTCGGCGCCCCAGATTCGGTGGTCTCCACCCGGACCCCCCTTCCGGCCTCCCTCGTGTTCCCGATTGTTAGTCGTGTCCTCCACTGACCCTTGTGTGACCCCCTGAGTGCCCGCAGCTTCCGCCCTTTGATCCCTCAGCGCTCCCAACTCCCATCCGTGACAGCTCCTGTCTCATCCGGAACTTGGGACCCCCCCAGGGACGCCAGCTTCGGCCCTGGGTCCCTCCTTAGGACCCCCGTCTCCCTTGTGTGTCTCCCGTCTATCCCTGACTTCCTTGGTCAGCCCCTCCCTGTTCCCCTCCAACTCTCAGGCCCCCAGTTTTCACTCTGAGCCGCACTGATTGTCCCATTACCTTCCCGTGCCCTTCGGAGTGCTCCCGACTTTTCTGCCTCTGTATTCCTACCTGATCTCCCACTTCACCTGTTTTCTGCATTTCTCCATTGGTGTTTCCGCTGTTGTCCATTTTACTCTCCCCCCTTTCTGAGTCCCATCACCCTGTTTCTGCTTATTGTCTCTCATGTGCTTCCAGATTTCATCTGGGCCTGCACCCCTCCATGCTCCCTCCCTCCTTCCCCAGAGCCTCCCCTCCCCAGGGTCTCCCAACCCACCAATTCTGTGTCCACCTCCTGCTCCCAGAGATGGCCTGGAAGCTGGTGACCGAGAAGGTGTGACCTGTAGGACCATGCGACTGGGATGGGCAGGCCCGTGGCTGTGGGACAAGGAGGGCATAGGGCTCAGGGATCTGTGCCCATTTTTTTTTAATGGGCTACTCACATGACCCCAAACAAATACCTTCCCTTCCTCTGAGCTTCTGGGTCTTTCCCTCACCTGCCCTTTTACCCACCCAACAGGATGTTGGGCAGGTTTGGTTTGGCAACACAAGTGCCCCACCCTTGGGCTGAATACAGTGTTTTTGTTATTGTCTCTGCCTTAAAATGTTCCTGGAGTTTGGAGGCTGTTTTCTGTTCCAAGTTGCAGTTTCCTTGCCTGTAATGGGGATTGTATTTCCTGCCCTCATAAGGCTGCCATGAGATTGGAAATTTGAGAAAATGTAGAAGGCAAAAGCTTTGTAACTGGCATGTTTCTGTACCAGTGCATAGTTTTGCTCTTGTGTCACAGCCAGGAAAGGGAAGGGGATAAAATGACAAAAGGAGGGAAAGACAAGTAGAAGGACCTCTGTGTGCATGCAGCTATGAGTCGGGCTCTTCTGTTGTTGCTTTTGCTATTCATTCATTCCTCATTTATTTAACAAATATCAACGGGCTGTTTATGGGGCTCTGGGGCTGTTTATTGCGTTCTGGGCTACCCTCAAAGGAGCCTATGTTATTGCTATTGAACATAAGAAAGAGGGCAAATGGGTTGCCTGAGGTCACACCAGTTAATGAGACTGGAGTTGCACCCTGAAAGGAGTTCTTGATAACACCGGAGCCTGTGTGATCATCCTGCTGTTGTCTCAGTGCCCAGGGCACCTTTTCTCCCTTCCACTGATGACTTTCTCATTGGGTGACAGTGTCCTCAATGAGAATTTTCTTCTCACTCAGCAGAATGACATCACCAAGAAATAGAGGAAGCGCTGTGTGTGCGTGCGCGTCTGCACCCTTGTGTGGGGCATGTGTGGAGGGGGAGAAGAGGCCTTGTTATGAGCTTCCCTTTGTAGAGGGTGGCTCCTGGGAGAACATTTTAATAGGTCCCTGCCTGAAATTCCTCTTCTCTCTCTCTCTCTCTTTTTAATCTATGCTCATTTTTCAGGTGATCTCATCCGGTCTCATAGCTTTAAGTACCAGCTCTACTTTGACAACACCCAAATTTATATCTCCAGTCCTGTCTAGATCTTTCTTGTGAATGATAGACTCACTTATATAATTGCTTGCTCAACACCTCAAATGTAGGCATTTCAAAATCAAAGATATTTAGAATTAAGCTCCTGATAGATCTCCCCTTCAACTCTTCCCTACCTTCCATCAATATCCCTCCCACTTACTTTCCCATCTTGAGGAAATGGCAGTATTCTTTCCATTGCTCTGGCTGGAGCTGTGAAATTATTCTAGAAGCCTCTCAACACCCTTCATCCCAGCCAATGATGTGTTAATGTTGCTCCTTGGCTCCAACCTGCAATGGCTACTCTCACTTGTACTTGCCTGGTCCTCTCTTACCTCTCTGATTTCACTGGCGTCCTTGCTGTTCTTGGAGCCCCAGGGCCTTTGCACTTGCTCTTCCCTCTGCCTGGAAAACTCTCCACCTAGATATCCCTACAGTTTTTGGCCTCATTTCCTTTTAGTCTTTATTCAAGGTCAAGTTGTTGGTCAGGACTACCCTGGTCACCCTAAAATTTCAGTCTCTACCTCGACACATCTTATCTCCCGTCTTTGATTTCCTTTTCTTCTCAGCATCTAACCAGCATCTAAAACCTATATATGTTTTGCCTGTTTATCTTCTCTATTATTTGTAGACCTTGCTAAAATAGAAGATCTAGGAGGGCAGGGATTTTTGTCTGTTTAGTTCACTAGTGGAGTCTCAGCAGTTAGAGCAATGTCTGCCACAGAGTGGGTCCTTGATAAGTATCTATAGAGCGAATCATAAAATGGGCCACCCTGTCCCTAGGCACGAGTCCAAAGATCTCTCCAAGTTATTGGTGTCTCCTGTCCTTGAGAGCTCCAGCAACCCATCTGGGGCAGTCTGCTGCTAGCTGTGGTCCAGCTGAGCAGAGCAAACGAAAAAGACACCTTTTCCTTTCCAGAAGGGCATTTTGTGGCTCATACGGACAGCGGTGCATTTTTAGATGCGAGCCTTAGTGTTTGGAGGACCAGAGGCTGAAAAGCAAAAGCCGCTCAGCCACTTTCCATTCAGGCTTCCTCCTGAAGGTGGTGTGAGGATGCTGGGGTGGTGCTCCTGATGCTAACTAACAGGGCTCAGACGCTGGTTACATGAGCCCCTGTGCCTCAGTTTCCTACGTGTTATGGGTAGAAGTGCACTTTCACTCTGGAGTGTTCTGAGGATTAAACGTGGTTATTATCTCAGACACTTGGTGAGGCGCTGTGTGCTCAGTGGTCTGGATGAACGTAACAGTGTTGTTTGGTGTGTAAAGTAATGGGGGCAAGCCCTTCCTCATTCCTCACTCACATTAGGAAAGAGTTTGGGATGAGCTGGGGTCAGAGAGAACACTGGAGGAATATTTGTGTTTTGGAGGCAGCTTTGGAGGTCCAGAGGTTCGGATGGAGGACAGAAAGGACATTTGACCTCACCCTTACTTTCATCCAGTCTTTTCCCATGTGCTAATTGAGCACTTACTGTTTGCAGGCCCTCTGCCTAGTATAGTTCTGGAGTCTAAAGAAGCAGCCACATGTCCCACCACCAGGCAACATCTCCCACTTCCTTTCTCTGGGCCTCAGTTTCCTTTGGTGCCAAACAGGATAACACCAGCACCTTCCTTCCTTCACGGGCATTTGTGAGCTTGGGGGCAGCTACCAGGTGTGGGAACCCTGTGCCAACCATAAAGCGGGGTGGCCTTGGGAGAGGGTGTAGGCTGGGGTGTGGTGATGCGTTGCTGTGCCGAGAGAGGCACGGCTGGTGGGGCCGAAGGAAGGAAGGCGGCCGTGCTCTGCCTGGGCTGGGTGCTCTGACCATCCGGCCCCGGGCAGTGGATGGGGGAGACATCAGCTGCGCAGGAGGGGGTCGCTGGCCCGTGCCACTTGTTCCAATCACGGGACATCCTGTCATAAGCAACCGGGGCTCGGGAAGCCTGATTTCCAACTCCCAGGATCCCCCACAAGGCCAGTCCTGTGAGGTCAGCTTCCTGGCCTGGCTGCCTGTAGGATCCTGTCACGCACCTCCTGGACAACTGTCCTGCCCCTCTGGCCAGGCTTCGTCGAGAGGGAAGCAGAGGGCTCCTAGAGTTACTCTGCTGGGAGCCTGAATAAGTTCAGTCTATGAGCTTCAGGTGTAGAAAACCAGACTTTCTAGATCACAGCTCATTGCCTCTTGGGAAGCCTAGCAAGTGCCCAGGAAGTACTCTCCTGAGAGTTTCCACCATGGTGATGTGCTGGGCAGCTCTGAGTGAGGGGAATAGGGAGTGTGGCCTGGTACCACTGTCAAGGGAGTAAGAGAGGAGGGGAGGGTGCCTCGATGGTGCCGGCCCCGTGGGCTTCCAGGGGTTTATTCATTTGTCCTCACTCATTCACCAAACATTTATGAAATAGCCACTGTTCCGAACAGCAGGCTATGTGGTTGGATAAAACAAATAAAGAAAGAGGGCAACCCAAACCAACAGACACACCATTGTTATCTCAGGATGGATGCTCCTTTGGGGAACCACGGGGCAATGTGAGGGTACCCCCAGGGCTGAATGTAGGGGAAGCACAGGTGTGATTCTTAGACAAGATGGCTCGTGAGTCACTCCTGAAGGACAGGAAGGGTTTATTTGTTTGTCTAACAGTGAAAGGAGCAAAGTGGGCAGCACAGTGTAGGCAGGAGCGTGTGCAGGTACATGGGGGCATGAGAGTGGCATGTTCTAGAAGGCTCTGGTGCAGTGTGGTTGAAGTAGGGGTGCAGGAGGTGGGCTCACCAGGTCATGTGGATGCTTATATCCCCACCCTGGAGCTTGGGCTTTCTCTGAAAGATGATGAGGAGCCACTGGGCAGGTGTAAGCATCTGATTTGCATCCTGTGGCAGGCACAGAGGGGGTTGTAGGGGGTGCGGTGGACCTGGTCCTCCTGGTGTTGTAGTGCAAGCTGGGAGTGTTGCGGGAGGGACCAGTTCTGGTGCTCTGAGCCTTCATGGGGAGCAGCTGGGCATTGAAGGATGAGCAGAGGCTTTGGCAGAGATGAGAGTGAAGGGGGCAGGGGAGGATATTCCAGGTAGGACAGGCTAGAAAGTTTGAAAATTCAGGAACTCTCTCTCTTTCTCGGAAAGAGAACTGTTTGGAGGAGGAGGTGGGGGGAAGGGGGCCCAGGGCCTGGCAGCTTTGCACTTCCTCTTGCTTGAGACCTGCCTGGGATCTCTCTGGGGGAATTCACAGCGGAGGTGGAACCAGACATCTGAGGGCGGGGTTCTCCCCAGTCCCCCCTCTAACCAGCCACTTGCTCCCCGTCCATTGTTGCACTTCTTGAGCTTGTAGCCTCTGCAAAAGAGCCCACGTCACCGTCACCGGGTGGCTCTGAGCATGGATCTAAAGCAGATGCTGGCAAAATGGCTCTGGGGTGCTCAGTATTCATGTTGAGCATGGCTGTGCCCAGCGTTCCCCCTCACTGCCCAAGCCCGATGAAAATGCTCATTCCTGGACAGGTCACGAAGGCTCCTGTCCCCATGCCCTCCAATACATACGTTCTCTTTTGCTCCGTCTGTGGGGAGGCCTCTTGCCCCGGTCCCCACTGCAAAGTTCAGCTCAGGAGTCACCTCAGGTAGTCATCCTTTCCTGACTCTTTCCCCCCACAACCAAGGGGACAGGGACTGGGTTTGGGTCCCCCTGTGACTACTCATTTTATGAACCCAATCAACCACTTCTGGGGAACTCACCAAGGATGCCATTTGCTGGTTCTAATCTCCCTCTGACCCCACTATGGCTTTTTTGTTCATTCTCTTTTTTGGCGGATGTCAACATGTTTCACTTTCACTTGCCCTTCCAACACCCATGATCTGAGGCCTCCCCAGGCCTCAGTTACTTCATCTCTCGAAGGAGGACACGAATGCTTGTCCTTCCTGCCTGACGGCTCCTCTCCTCTGGGGCTGCCTTCCCCAGCAGCTGCTTTCTAAGCCTTCCCTGAAGGAATCAAGCAGGCAGGCTGGACCTTTGACCGTAGAGCAGAAGTTAGGAGAACAGGCCAGAAATCTCTCGCCTCACGCCTCACGGTAGGGAAGACGTCACCGACACCTGGAACTGCAAGAGTGGATGAGCAGAATTGTCCGTGTCCCCCTTCGCCACAGAAGCTCTTGGGTTTGTGGCTTTTCTGCTTGGGGCAGCAGAGAGCTGCTTGGAGCCTCAGGTGCCCAGGAGCAGACAGCCTCTATCATATGACCTTGGTGGCAGCTGTGTCACCTGTTATTTAGGCAGAGGGAGCGAGCCCAGGTGAGGAGCCAAAGAGAACCGTTGTCAGCAGGTAAAAGCAGGTGTTGATCAGGCAGGGAGGTCAAGAGCAAGTGGCTGTGAGAAGCGAGAAGGGGAGGAAGCGGGGGGGGGGGGGGCCTGCTCCCCGGCTGTGGGTCCTCCACTGTGGGTCCTCCCCGCTGGCTGTGCTGGAAAGAACCTGCCCCCATCCCCCAGGTCAGGGGCGGGATGGGAGGAAGAGCACAGAAGCCAGAAGGAAGCACAAGCATGCACCCTGTCTGCTTCTCACTTGCCTCTTTCCGGGCTGGTCTGTTATGATCGTTCCAGGATGTGACCCAGGGGGCTTAGTTTCCTTTCTTCCACCTTGTGATAACAATGGCCCCTGTTTGTGCCCACAGTCGGCCGGTGGCCTGGACACTTTCCCTCCATTGTGTCATTTCACCCCGACGCCCACCGTAGAAGGCTGGGAGGGAGCCAGACCTGTCTGTCCTTCTGGTGGCCAGGCTGCCGTCACTGTGTGGAAGGTGGCCCTAAACCACCAGCCCCTGGGGACCCGTGAGGAAGGTGTCTCTCCACTGGGGAGGATTGTCATCCCCTCAGTGACTCTTCCCTTTACCCGAAGTGGGCTCGTGGGTGCTGGTGCCCCCGACCCCCCACCCCCAACTGCCTGTGAGCCTCTCTCCTGGTGCCTCCCACCTGTTCTCTGGGAAGCCTCTGTGCTGCTTTTCTAAGCTGTTCCTGACCCCCAGGGAACCCCGTCTCCCTAGCTGGGGGCCCCAGGGGCTCAGCCTACACTCTTATTACTGTCTTTAACAAATAGAATCATTAAAAACAAAACAAAAACAAAAACAGCATATTTCCATCCATTTGATAAATAGGGAAAAGAAAAAAAATGGCCCATGAACCCAATATCCTCAGAATATTTTAATGTTTTTTCTATCACCCTTTTTTTGCTGCATAATTTTTATTCAGTTAAATTATGTTTTAACAGACTTTCTGAGGGGCGAGCTTGTGCCAGGGGCGAGTGTACAGAGGTGAAAAAGACTGAGCACCTGTCCTTAAAATGCTCAGACTAGGGATGCCTGGGTGGCTCATTCAGTTAAGCATCTGCCTTTGGCTCAAGCCATGATCCCAGGGCCCTGGGATTGAATCCCACATCAGGCTCCCTGCTTAGCAGAGAGTCTGCTTCTCCCTCTCCCTCTGCTGCACCCCCTGCTTGTGCTCTCTCACTCTCTCAAATAAATAAATAAAATCTTTAAAAGGAAAAAAAAAAAAGCTGAGACTATATAGAGCCAGCTGTCTGGCTCTAACTCTTGCTCTTTTACCTACTAGCTGTGTGATGTAGGTCCCATGACTTTACCTCTCTGTTCCTTGATTTTCTCATATGTAAAACCAGGATAATCATATGTAAAACCAGGATAATAATGGTGACAATTTGGGGTGTCTGGGTGGCTCAGCAGTTGAGCGTCTGCCTTCAGCTCAGGGCATGATCCTGGGGTCCTGGGATCGAGTCCCACGTTGGGCTCCCTGCATGGAGCCTGCTTCTCCCTCTGCCTGTGTCTCTGCTTCTCTCTCTCTTTCTCTGTATCTCTCATGAATAAATAAAATCTTAAAAAAAAAAAATGGTGACAATTTCATAGAGTGGTGGTACAGATTTTTTAAAAAGATTTTGCTTATTTATTTGAGAGAGAGAGAGAGAGAGCATGCAAGCAGCGAGAGGAGCAGAAGGAGAGAGGGAGAATCTCAAGCAGACTCTGCTGAGCACAGCCCAAACTGGGGCTCTGTCTCACAACCCCAAGATCATGACCTGAGCCAAAATCAAGAATCAGATGCTCAACCGACTAAGCCACCCAGGCGCCCTGGGGCAATGGTCCAGATGAAAGATTGGTATTTGTAAAGTTCTTGGACCAGGGCCAGAGCACAGAGAGAGGTACCCGAGGGTTTGGCGTGATTAGTGTGATTAAGTGTACAGTCTGGCAGGAGGATGAGGGAGAGGAAGGACATAGCAAATAGATAAATCAACCCGGAGAGGGAAGGAGGCTCGAGACTCCATTGCTTTCTGTAATTGTGCATGGTGTGGAGCTGACAGGGTCAGTAGGACCTACTGGGAGAGGCTACATAGGGAGGCAGGGGCCTAGCAGCCCACAAACACCCCCGGGAGTGTCATGGACCTGATATCATAGGGTCATACTGCCACCACGTGCTTCCTGACCTGTAACCCTCACAATCATGGCTTTTGATGACCATGCGGTATCTCTGGAGTAAACGTATCACAATTTACAATTCCTGTAATGTCGGTATAGAGATTGGTTCTGTACAAGGCACACTGATATGCATGCCATGCCTTCCATCTTGGGGGTTTCTTTTCCAGGGACCAGTTCCCGTGTCTTCTTTTGGGGTCCCTCCCTTCTCCCCTGGCTCTGGAGAAGGGCGTGGGGACCCCAGCGCCTCTGTCCTCTCAGTTCCCGAGTGCAGAAGAAAGAAGGAACTTGACACAGGTCTAAACATTCTTAAGAATGTTCTCATGTGACCTGGGATCGAGTCCCATGTCGGGCTCCCTGCATGGAGCCTGCTTCTCCCTCTGCCTGCGTCTCTGCCTCTTTCTCTCTCTCTGTGTCTCTATCAATAAATAAATAAAATCTTAAAAAAAAAAAAAAGGATGTTCCCATGTAATCCTCATAGCACATTAGAGGGGAGCATTGTCCTCATTTTTTAAAAAAAATGTTTAGAGAGAGAGAGAGATAGAGCAGGGACAGAGGCAGAGGGAGAGAGAATCCCAAGGAGATGCTACAGTGAGTGCAGAACCCAATGTGGGGCTTGATCTCATGACCCTGAGATCACGACCTGTGCCAAAAAATCAAGAGTCAGATGCTCAACTGACTGAACCACTCAGGTGCCCTGAGCGTTGTCCTCATTTTAAAGGGGACATTGAGGCTCATTCTCTGCTCACACCACGTCTTACTACCGATCATAAGAGGAAGGACTTTACAAAGCTCTGGGATGCTTTCAAAGCTCTGCGATCTAAGCCTTAGTTTCCTCGTGTGTCAAAGGGCGGGTAGTCAAAGAGCACTAATGCTTATTGAACATTTACTATCTGCCAGGTTCTGTTACTGGGCACTGTTGTGATTCTTGTGTTACAGATAGAGACACAGAGGGGTTAAGTGACTTGCCCAAGGACATACAGCTGGTAAGGACTGGAGCAGTTTTGCTCCGGCTCTATGCCTCTTGCAGAGCATGAAAGGGGACAGTCGCATCAGGTGCTTAGCTCAGGGCCTGCTGCCCAGTAAGTGCTCAGTAAACGTTTCCTGGTACAATTATCATTATCGGCTCTTCCTCCCTGTAGAGGTGATTCTTTGAGGCTTCTTGTTATTCCTTTAATCCGTAAGCTTGATTCTCTCCTCAACAGCTGGCCCAGAGTGCGACGAGTCCCCTGACTGCTGATTCTCCTCCGGGGTGCCCACACTGCCCTGTGCCCTGTCCTGTTTGGCAGGTGACTTCCTGGCACAGAACCAGAGGGCGGCCTCTGTCTAAATGTCACACAGCTTTGGTGGCACGGCCTTAGGAATGCAGTACGTTTGCTGAGAACCTAGGAAAATATGAGACATCGAATTCTATCACCTGAACTGAGGACAGTTTCCACAGCAGAAACTGTGACCCTTTGAATCTGCAGCATAACATTTCCATCCCCACGCACCGCTGCCGTCGCAGTCGCTGTCTCTGAGTCTTTTCGTTCACGTTCATTTCCGTGAACCCAGCACTCGGTTTCGTGTCCTCTCCGAGCTCCTTGGCAAGGCAGTGAGAAAGGCACCAGACATTGGAGGCCCATGCCCACAGTCTGCCCCCCCACCCCCGACAGGGTGTGGGACGATCCTGGTCCCCTGCTTGTATCTGGTCGAGACGAGACACTAGTTTTAGTTGTGGAATTGGAATGACTCAGGCCAAGCTTCCTTTTCTTTTCTTGTAATTTTTTTTAATACTTTATTTATTTATTCATAAGAGACACAGAGAGAGAGAGAAAGAGAGAGAGGCCGAGACACAGGCAGAGGGAGAAGCAGGCTCCATGCAGGGAGCCCGATGTGGGACTTGATCCCATGGCCCTGGGATCACAACCTGAGCCAAAGGCAGACGCTCAACCACTGAGCCACCCAGGTGTCCCCATGCTACGCTTTCTGAATGCTAGAATGTCAGTGCTTGACTTCACAGGGGAGAACCCCTCCATCTGGACAGGACAGGGTCATCTGTGATGTGCATTCACATCTGCCATCCCTCCTGGAGCAATATGGTCCATGCTCCAGAAGAGGAGGCTGAGGCCCTGATGGGGACACTGGCCAGGAAGTGGGACAGTCCTGGGCCTCTGTGTGTGGTGGCCACTCTGTAACTTCAGGCCTTCTTACCCTGACTCAGTGTCGTCTCTCTTTCTCCCCTCTCCTTTCCAGGTCCCTCCTGGCACAGGATCCAGGAACAGCACTGGTGGGGAGCCATCTGGGAGCCCGTGCAGGAAACTGCTGTGCGTGGTGAGGTGGGCATGGGAGACCACGCCCGGCTGACCAGAGACCCCATTTTCTTCCAGACTGAGGGAGCAGGCGGCGGGGCCTCCTCACCTGCCCCACAGAAGATGCAGTTCTTCGGCCGCCTGGTCAATACCCTCAGTAGTGTCACCAACTTGTTCTCAAACCCGTTCCGGGTGAAGGAGGTGGCTGTGGCGGACTACACCTCAAGTGCCCGGGTTCGGGATGAAGGGCAGCTGATTCTGTTCCAGAACATTCCCAATCGCACCTGGGACTGCATTCTCGTCAACCCCAGGAACTCACAGAGTGGATTCCGGTGGGTGACAGTCAGTGGCCACACATGCTTCTCTCCTTTGACCTCTCAGACTGGAGGTCCCCTGGCCAAAAAGCAGCTTCTGTGGGCCTAACATTTGAGGGTTCTGGAAAAGGGTGGGAGAGGGTGGGGAGAAGGACCTCTTAGACTCTGCACCTTCTGGCCCATCAGGGTCCCCCAAGCAGGGGCATGAGGATAGAAGATGGGTCAGGCTGACCCCCTGCAGATGGAGGAAAAGCTGAGAAGGGTCAAATTGGATAAGGCCCAGGGATCACCTATAGCCCTGGGTCTTTTTTTTTTTTTTAAGATTTTATTTATTCATGAGAGACACAGAGAGAGAGGCGAGAGAGGCAGAGACACAGGCAGAGGGAGAAGCAGGCTCCCTATGGAGAATGTGACATGGGACTCGATCCCAGGACCCCAGGATCACGACCTGAGCCAAAGGCAGATGCTCAACCACTGAGCCACCCAGGCGTCCCAGCCCTGGCTCTCTAAAGGCATGACTGTCCTTGTAGGGACCAGCCAACATGTGTTAAGGAGACCATAAAGGGGTAGACAGTGGTCACCTTTCAGGACATGCTGGGTCTCCCGTGGGCTTGGAGGAAATGGTAGGAAGTCAGAACAGGGCTGAGGGATCTGAGCCAGCTGCAGGGTGATTGGCAGAAGGGCAGATGAGTGGCCAGGCACCCAAAATGCAGGGTCCAGAGGAGCTTGGCAGACCGGCCCTGAGCTGGGCAAGTGCTGATGGGCCTTACTCCCTTACTCTATTCATTCACCCATCTTGCCACCCAGCCATCCATCCCTTCACCGGGCACCAGGCACCTGCAGTAGCTTGGGAGTCCCAGGCCCTGGGCCAGACCCAGCTGGTGCTGCGAGATGACCAGATATGCTTTGTGCCCTGACGTGCTGTCTTTGGTGGAGGCCACATGCCAGGCAGGCATTGTAACCAGCATGTGAAGAGAGCTGTGGCAGAGCCGACATTGGGGACAGAAGTGGGCAAGCCCTTCCTGGTGGGCTACTTGGAGCCTGGAGGAATGAGTAGGAATGTGTCTGGCAGAGGAAAGTGGGTAAGGTCGTTCTAGACATGCAGAGGCAAGGAGGGTCGGGGGGTACCCAAGGGCTGATGGCCCCAGGACTGGATCCCCAGTGTGCGCAGGGCTTTGGCAAAAATTGAGGCTGGAGGGAACCTCTGGGGTCATTCCAATTGAGGAGGCGTGGCAGCAGGAGTCTCAGAAAGTGGCAAGCTGGGAGTCAGGATCCACCCAACAGGAAGAGAGTGGAGGAGGCCAATCAGGAGAATTCATGTCTAGTCCCACAGGGAACTGAGGCGGAAGCCTCCACAGTGGGCTGTTGGGCTCAGCAGCTAGTCCGGACACCAGTTTTGACACGACAGAGGTGGTGCACACTGTGGGCACAGGTGGGCCTGAGCTGATGGCCATCTGGCTGGTCTTGGTCAGGACAGGGCAGGTTTCCACCTGTGGCTCTGGAACCCCTCTGTAGGCTCACAAGCTGAGGGCTGCTGATGGGAATGCACAGCTGAGCAGGGCAGTGGGTCCACTCTCTGGAGGGCCACTCAGCCTTACTTTTCAGTTGCTGCCCTGGGGGCTCCACCAACTGCCATCACCAAGTCCTGGCAGCTGTCAGTGTCCCTCAACAGGATTCCAGATCTGTCCCAGCAAGCTCAAGCCCCACTGCAGGCAGACTTCCATCCCAGGGAGTTAAACTCTTTGCCAGCAGTTTATTAGCTACATGTTTATTTACTACCCTTAATTGGGGGGCACATTATAGTACTTTCACGTATGGTATATTAGCACGTCCTCCGATGACCTGTCGAGGTAAGCAAGGAAGGCAGTATCCCATTTTACAGATAAGAAAACGGAGGTGCAGGAGGATAAGTGAGTCATTCAAGGTTGCATGGGAAGCAGTGAAGAAACAGAATCTGTGTCTTCTGGCTCCTAAGCCATTTCTTTTTTCTATGCCGCTGTGTTTTCTGTGTGTTTGGACAGAACAGGGAGCGTTGGGTGGGGTTTCAAGCCAAGCACGAATCTCCTCTCAGAATTCCTGACATCCCTCACTTGGCTTTGGACTCTTTTTCTTCTTCTCACCTGCTCCCACCCAAGCATTTCTGCTTCAGCAGATGGCATCACCATCCCTGTACAAACTTGTGCAGCCCAGAAGCCTGGGATCAATCCCTGATTCTTCGGGCTCCCTCCCCCACAGATCCAGGTCATTACTGAATTTGGTTGGGTTCCCCTGCCAAACATATCTTGAATCTGCTGTTCCTTCTCCATCAATTATGTTTGGGTTTGGCTTGAGTGATAGGAAGCCCAACACAATAGTCCCCAAACAGGATGGCATTTTAGTTTTCTCCTAAGTGACAACCGCTGCAGAGGGGGCTGGTGTGGCAGTTCTGCTCCCCCCGAGTCCCCAGGGGCCCAGGCTCTTGCTGTCTTGTTGCTCCACCATGTGTGGCCTTCGTTCTGTAGGCCACTGCATGGTCCCAGATGGCCACGCCAGATCCAGGCATCACAGCCACCTTTCCAGTCAGCAGGAAGGTTTAAGGGGCTTCTTGGAAGTGGCACACATGCCTTCCATCTGAATCCCATTGGCCAGGACCTAGTCACATGGCCACAACTAACTGCAAGGGAGGCTGGGAAGTGTGGTCTGTATCCCAGCCACCTGCCAGTCCAAAATCCGGGCTCTTGTTTTCTCCATTTTGCTGCTGGTTCTCTTTCTAGGCCACGGTCATTGTACACACAGACTCCAGCTGCACTCTGCTTCCCAGCCTGTTGCTTGGCCTGTAGTCTTGCTCTCCTCACATCCTCTTCCAAGTTGCTGTCAGAGTGATCTTTCTAGAAGACAAATCTGATCGCTCACTCCCCTGCTTCACTTTTTGAAGAACTCCCTATTTCCTTAACCTATCACCTGCTTAGCTCAGGTTGAAAGGGCTCATGTGATCAAGCCTTGCTCTCCCCCCTGGTCTCAGCTCTTACCACCCTGTGTTCCAGCCTTCACCTAGACTTTTATGTCATTGGCCTAGAATATTCACCCCTTCTTGGCCTGCCTCACTTTTGCTCACCTTTGCCTGACCTTCAAGCTAGAGTAGGCACTGCTGCTTCGTGTCCTGTAGTACTCCATCCCCATGCTCAGTAGACCGCCTTCCTGGTAGACCACAAACCCCATGAGAGTAGCAGCTGTGTCTGTCTTGTTTGCCCCAGTACAACCCCCAGCACCCAGCAAGGAGCCTGGCACCCATAGGTTTGTGCCATGAGGGTGACGTATTCACACAGCTTCAGCAGTATTGGCAGAGGCCCGATGTGTGCTGCGTCCCCCCTCCATGACTAGAGGCTTGTTGGATTCAAGGCAGTCAAGGGGGTGAGCTGGGAAGCAGGAGGGGAGGTTATGATGAGTTGCAGAAATAGCAATGCCAAGGCCTGGGGTGTGACCATAGAGTGAGGGCCTGGGCTTCTAGGGGCAGCCATCTCCGGGGTCTCCCTGCTGCTCCCAGCCCCCTGAAGTTTCTAGAAGAAAGGTTTGGTTTACTAGACTTCCTCTAGGTGCTGAGGTTCTTTTTTTTTTTTTTTTTTTTTTTAAGATTTATTTATTTATAAGAGAGACAGAGAAATAACGTGAGCAGGGGGAGGGGCAGAGGGAGAAGGAGAATCCTGGAGCAGACTCCCTGCTGAGTGGGAGCCCAAGACAGGACATGGGGCTTGATCCCAGAACCCTGAGATCGTGCCCTGAGCAGAGATCAAGAGTTGGCCATCCAACCGACTGAGCTACCCAGGTGCCCCTGAGGTTCTGTCTTTACTTCCTTCCTTCCTTCCTTCCTTCCTTCCTTCCTTCCTTCCTTATTTATTTATTTATTAAGATTTTATGTATTTATTCATGAGAGAACACAGAGAGAGGCAGAGACACAGGCAGAGGGAGAAGCAGGCTCCTGGTGAGGAGCCCAATGCGGGACTCGATCCCAGGACCCTGGGATCACGACCTGAGCTGAAGGCAGATGCTCAGCCACTGAGCCACCTAGGTACCTGGGGTTCTGTCTTTTAAAGGTCCCCTTCTGCCTGGAGGGCTCCAAACTTCCCCAGAGTCCAGCATTGTGTACGAGGGAAATGCCGAGGTGTGCTCAGGCTCTAGGTAGATATGTCCCTGTTCCTCATGCAGCCGCAGCACTTGGGGGGGGGGAGGGGAGGGAGTCAGCATCTTCTGAATACTTGGGTTTTATTACCTAACCACCTGTGACCCCTTATCCCCAGTATCCGTACTGGGTGGAGAGATCGGGCCCTGGTGGGTACTGAGGGCAACATCAACAAGAATAGTATCTCCTACTGTGTGTGAGGCATCAGGGTCTAAATATTAACTGAGCACATGCTCACAAACAGCCCAGAAGTGGGGGTATTACCCCATCCTACAGAGGAGGAAACGCCCCTCAAAGAATTTCAGTAACTTGCCCAACTCACATAGCTGGTGAGCCATGGAGTTGGGGTTCAGATCCAGCATTCTAGCTCCAGACCCACCTCTTCCTTCTCTCCACTAGGGCCACTTTGCAGTGTGGCACTGGGCAGGACTCTCCTCCCCCGGGCTCATCCTGCTCCCCACCTGCCCACCCCAGCCTGGGATATGGTCCAGAGCCCTGGCTCTTCTGTGTGGGCCCCAGCGTGGTCCCTGGTAGCAGTGTGTGTACGTGATGATAATCACCCATACTTAATGTTCCTGCTACGAATTAATCATTTACTACTGACATTTGCTAGTGGCATGTGATATTTGATGAAACCTGCCAGCTCGTCACTGGTATCTCAGCAGAAACAGGGCTGCACTTGCCAGGGATCCCAGAAACAATGATCAAAGCACGTGCGACATGTGATCTTTGCTTCTGGAAATGGGACTGGTTTTTGATGCCCTCCAAAATGGAGCTGCTGGTCAGCTCCTCAGACATGCTGAGTGGCCTGGGACCCGGCCTTGGACCCTGTGCTTGCTCCTTCCCCATTTATCCAGCCCACAGCCCAGCCTCTCCCAGCAGAGCTGAATATAGCAGCTCTGTCCTCCAGGGGCTCAGGCAGTAGCCAGAAAAGGTAGGTCCCTAAGCAGCCTGCAGGGGGATAACTGTTATAATGGGAACAAGTAAAAGTCTTAGGTTCCCCCACACAGACCTCACCTTTTCACACTCCTTTCTTTGTCCTGGCTTCCCTACCGCCCTGCTCTGTGAGCCGGTTCCCCCTCAGATCCGTACTTCTGTCGGCCCCCCTTGCCTTGGAGCACCTTGTGTCTGTTTGTACATCTGTCTCCCCACTAGACCGCAGGGCTCCTGAGGGACAGCTTCGGGGTCTGAGTCATTTCCCTTAATGCCCATTGCGGTGCCAGACACTTGGCAGGTCCATGCTGAGTGTTTGTTCAGTGGGCGATTGACCCCATGTCCACTGAAGGTAGACGCATGTTTGCTAGGAAGGGTTGGAAGGGGCCTCTGGGGGTAGTTGGGTGGGAGATGGACCTAAAAGGGGGAGGCAGATTTCACCTGGAGAGAGGGCTCTGCAGGGAGAGGCACATCAGGGGTGGGCACAGAGTGACAGGGATGGAGGAGGAGCCCTTGGGAGGACCGGTGAGGGAGGGCTGGTGCTCGGCTCTGAAGCGGGGGAGTTAGCTACCTCTCTAGCCTAATGGTTCTTTGCCCATTTGTTGGTCCAGGACCTCATTGAACGTCCTGGGGAAACCTTCCACCTCCAACTGCACAGACACACATTTGTGTGCTATTTCCTGAAGTTCACTGCCCCCCCCCCCCCGCCCCAGGCTCATCCACAGGCCATTCCAGCCAAGGCAGAGGCTCCCCAGAGCTGATGCCGGCTGGCTTTTGTCTGGGGGCGCAGTTCTAGAAGAAAGGGAAGACAGCTTTATGAGTCCTGCAGGTCCTCCACTTTTTCTCTGAATCTCTTTCATCCCTAGCTCTAAACCAAACCTGGTTCTCCCCTGAGGGCCTCAAGCGATTTCTCTTCTGGTGTTTCCCCCACTGGGTCTGGAGGTGGGATGGGAAGGGTGGCCCTTGCCCACCAGCCTTGAAATTCACACCATCCTGTGACTGGGAGAGAAATCTCTCTCTTCTCCCTGCAGCCGCAGACCCAGCCGTCCCCACCGCGGTCCCTGTCCCCACCATGGTCCCTGTCCCTGCCACGGTCTGTCCCTCTCACAGACTTCACTTCTTGCCCTGCTTCATTTCTTGCCTGTCATTATGATCACACCCTTGCATACCCTCCCTGCTTTCTCACTTCTCTCTTTGTCACATTTGCTTGGCAAAAACCCAACACTAGTTAATTCCAGTTCTCCAATGGCTGGCGGGGCTCCCCTCCATGCTGATTGCTTTCACTCCTCAGCAGGCTGGCTGCACCCTGTCCTTCACCTCCTACCTCCCCTCTCCCTCCCTTCCTCTCCCTCCTCCTCCCCTCCCTCTCCTTCCCTCTTTCTCCTCCTCCCCTCCCTCCTCCTCTCCTCCCCTCCCTTCTCCTTCCCTCTTCCTCCTCCTCCCCACCCTCCTCCTCCCCTCCCTCCCTTCTCCTTCCCTCTTTCTCTTCCTTTCCTCCCTCCTCCTCTCCTCCCCTCCCTTCTCCTTCCCTCTTTCTCTTCCTCCCCTCCCTCCTCCTCCCTTCCCTCCTCTCCTCCCCTCCCTTCTCCTTCCCTCTTCCTCCTCTTTCCCTCTTCCTTCCCTTCCTCCTCCTCCCCCTCCCCTTCCCTCCCTTCCCCTTCCCTCCCTTCCCCCTCTCCTCTACCTCCTCCTCTGTCCCTCTCCCTCCTCCCTTCTCCTCCTCCTTCCTTCTCCCTCCTCCCCCACTCTGCTTACCTGTAGCTGGTGAGCACCCCCACCCTGTGCTGCCCACACCTGCACCCACACACTGTGCCTCCCTGTTGTCACTGTAGAGGCTGGTCCCTTCCCATCAAGGTCAGCATCCCTTCATCCCCTTAAGGACATCAAGTCAGCATTTCTTTCTTCTCTCCTCCCCGACTTTCCCCTCTTGACTAGGTATTTTCCATTGCTATACAAGTGAGCTGTCTTCTCTCTCTCTCTTTTTTTTTTTAAATTTCATTCTTGCTTCCACGTTCCTCCCCAGGCATAGCCTCTATTCAGCTGTCCCTGATTCCCTCCTCCTGTTCTCTCTCTAAATTGGTTAAAAATAGGGAACTATGCCACACATGGAAAAGTACGCATAGCTCAGTGACGCATCACAGATACCTTGAACCAGCAATCGTGTCAAAACACTGCTGTGCCCCAGAAACCCCCTCTTTTGCTCCCTTGCCCTCCAAAGGTAACCCTGAACCTGGCTTGTATGGCAGTTGCTTCTGTGCTTGGCTTGTTTGCTCAGCACTTTGTGAGATTGATTAATTGGTTTTTTATTTATTTTATTTTATTTTATTTTATTTTATTTTATTTTATTTTATTTTATTTTTGATTAATTGGTTTTTTAAAGATTTTATTTATTTATTCATGAGGGACACAGAGAGAGGCAGAGACAGAGGCAGAGGGAGAAGCAGGCTCCCTGCCGGGAGCCCAACACGGGACTCCATCCCAGGACCCCAGGATTGCAACCTGAGCCAAGAGTAGATGCTCAACCGCTGAGCCGCCCGGTGCCTCTGTTTGTGAGATTTATGTATGTTTTTGCATATAACCAGTCCGACTTCTGTGCAGGACAGTTCCACTGTGT
Organism: Vulpes lagopus; assembly: GCF_018345385.1. Lineage (NCBI taxonomy): Eukaryota > Metazoa > Chordata > Mammalia > Carnivora > Canidae > Vulpes > Vulpes lagopus. The sequence continues at coordinate 10,359,012 of NC_054828.1, forward strand.
TAACTACATCACAGCCTCTATTCATTCACTGATGGGGATTTGGGCAGCTTTACTTTTTCTGGTGCGCATATGCACGCCTGTCAGGCAAGACTCAGGGAGTGGAATTGGTGAGCTGACTCCATACACCTCCTCAACTTCAGCGGATAATGCCCATCTGGTTTCCTCCTGGCCGTGAAGGAGATTCCTGTTGCTTCATATCCTCTGATACTTAGTGTTGCTAGTTAAAAAAAGAGTATCATTCTGTTGGGTGTGTTGTGGTGTGTTATTGTGGCTTTGGTGTGCCTTGGCCTGGTGACATACGAGTTTGAGCACCTGTGGATAAGTTGATGAACCATTTGGCCCTTCAATGAAGTAGCTGCTCCAGTACCCTTGAACACTTAAAACATAGGGTTCTTTTTCTTACAGAGCTTTAGCATCTCTCTTCAGGTACACACCTGCTGTTGGTTACGTGTGTTGCAGCCATGCCCTAGTGGCTTGCTGTTGTGCTTTCTCCACACTGTCTCTGGATAAACAAGAGTTCTTAGTCTCAAGGAAGTTAGAGTCACTCATCTTTTCCGTTTGCTTTCATGTACTGTTTAGCAAAGTCCTTCTCTACCAGGAGGGGTCGAGGATATTTCTCTGTAGTATCTTCCAGAAACTTTATTGTTTTGCCTTTGGTGACTAGATTGATTATCTGCCTGGAATTGACTCCTGGGTCATCACCCCTACTGTCAGGGGGTAAATGTTCTCAGGCCTCAGCTGAAGGCCTTGGTTTACCACGGTCCCTCCACCTGGCGGGCCTTGAACTTGAATGTCTGTGTCGCAAGGACTGAAAGACCGCCACAGTTTCCGCTCCACTGTGGGTCCTCTTCTGCTGCTGTTTTCTGTTCCGTTTCTTGACATCCTGCTCTGCCTAGCTTAGGAGGGAAGATTGCATGCAGAGCTTTGGGCTCACTTCCCTGGGGTTTCCTCAAGTTCTGGCCTCCTTGACAACTCTGGATGCTGGCTTCGCTCTGCCCAGCCTAGTGGGGCTGCTAGTTTGCTATAAGCTCCTCTGCCCAGTTCAGAGGTGGAAGGTTCCTTCACACGATACAGAATATTTACATTACCACCGACTAAGAACATTTCCTAAATTTCCCCATGACCTCTTGCTTGCTTGATCTGTGGATAGCTTATATGTATCTTGCTTCATTTTCAAATGTATGGGAAACTTTTCATTCTCTTTTTGTTATCCATCTTTTGCTTAGTTTCATCATGGTCGGAGAACATGGTCCAAATATTTTCTTCGAAATTTGCTCATGTGTACTTTATGGCCCAGCTTATGTCCAGTATTTCTGACTTTGGTTCATGTGGCTGGAAAAGAACGTGTATTCTGTAGCTGGTGGGAATAGTGTTGTCATATATGCCTGCCAGGTCAGGTTTACTGATTCTAGATCCAATAAGGACTTTTTTTTTGTTTCATTGTTTATGAGTAGTAAAAGTTATTAAAATATTTCAGTGTGATGGTAGATTTGTTTAGTTGGGCTTTTTTTATGGAATTATGGATGATTTGGTTGTTTTATTTTTATTTTATTTTATTTTATTTTTTAAAAGATTTTATTTATTTATTCATGAGACACACACAGAGCGAGAGACAGGCAGAGCCACCCAGGGATCCCAATACTAATTTTTTAAAAAGCCCATGAAGCTATATGGATATGAGACAAAGCAGAATAAAAGTAAAAAGCATTACCAGAAACAAAAAGCATTACCGGAAACAACTCATAATGGTAACAGTTTCAACCCACTAGGAAAATCTGGCAATTATAAATTAAATGCGCACTTCATAATAAAGCTTCAAAATTAAGTCAAACTTGACAAAAATTTTTTTTAAAAAGGATATTTTTTAAAACAACCAAATCGGGCAGCCTGGGTGGCTCAGTGGTTTGGCGCCGCCTTTGGCCCAGGGTGTGATACTGGAGACCCTGGATCGAGTCCCACGTCGGGCTCCCTGCATGGAGCCTGCTTCTCCCTCTGCCTGTGTCTCTGCTTGTCTCTCTCTCTCTCTGTGTGACTATCATAAATAAAAAAATAAAAATAAATAAAATAAAAAAAACATTTAAAAAAATAAAAAATTAGTATTATATTGCATAATATATATATATTATATATCTATATGGGTGTGTATATATATATATATATATATATATATATATATAAAATTTCTTTGTATTTTAATGTTAAGAATGTGGAGTTGTCTTTTCTTTCCCTCCTATTATCCTTGTCTATTATTCCTTATAATGACTTGGAACATTTAGTTTATTTCTGCTTAATATAATTCTGATATATTTGAGTCTAAACCTGTCATCTTGCTATTTTCTTGTTGTTCTGCCTATTTTATTTTCTTTTTGTCTTCGTATGCATCTAGTTTTTTGTTCTGTGTTAGGTAGCTTTACTCAGATGCAGCTTTCAAAAAATGAAATTTACCATAGCGGGTAGCATTTGGGGGACACCTGGGTGGCTCAGGTTGGGCGCTCTGCCTTTGGCCCAGGGCGTGGTCCTGGAGTTCTGGGATCGAGTCCCACATCGGGCTCCCTGCATGGAGCCTGCTTCTCCCTCTGCCTGTGTCTCTGCCTCTCTCTTTCTGTGTCTCTCATGAATAAATAAATAAAAATCTAAAAAAAAGGAAAGAATAGAAATGTAGCATTTGGTGAGTTTTGGTACAGGTGTGTGCCCACATGCCATCATGGCAGTCAAGATACTGAACATTCTGTGTTCTCCAAAATTCCCTCTATGCTCCTTTGCACCAAGTCCCCTGCACCCACCACAGCCCCTGGCAAACACCGATCTGCTTTCTAGTACTCTGGTTCTGCCTTTTAATAATACAGCGTGTAGTTGTATGATTTTTTTGTTTTTCACTTAGCATAATGGTTTTGCAATTCATGATCAAGCATTTTCTTATGATCTTGTTTGTTCCCTCCCTGTCTGTTTGGAAGTTATGTATTCTGTTATTCTCTTTTAGTGATAGCTGTTGGGGGGCAGTTCGTGGGTTTCTCCTGGGTCTGTACATCTTGCAAGCAGAGACATTGACTTCTTTTGTTCCAGGCTATCGTTACAAGGATATTTGCGTAGCAAGCACCCTTAGAAGATAGAGATCAGGTCTTTCCCTGGAGCAGAGGGGAGGTTTGCTTACTTTCTTGGGTAATAAGGATCATATCATCCTCCAGAGCAAAGCTTCGACAGATCTGCTTATTAACCATGGTAGAAGATTCAAGTTCTCTACACTCAGGGTTTCTCTCTCCTAGCACAACATGAGCAGGTGTCACCTGGCCCTCTTCGTGTCACCCTGTGGGAACTAGATCCCAGGGAATTGGCACAAATGCTGAAACTGGCCACTGCTGTGGCTGTAATAAATTGCCTTTTGTCTTTGATCCAAGAATCTTGTTTCTTCTGCCAGTATTCATGAAACTGTGTCGGGCTAACTTGTTGGTTTGCAAGTAGGGCAAAATCTGAAACCTTCACAGTTCTTGATAGAACCTGAGAGATTGTAATACACATCCTTGGCCTTACTGAAGTATAATTGGTACTTTAGTGTCTTCCAGAACAAGAAATTAGGACTTTTTAACCCCATTTCTTCCCAGATGTGTGTATATACGTGTGTGTGTGTGTGTGTGTGTGTGTGTGTGTATAATTCTACTTTTATTTTAAACCCAGCAAGACATTATGCCAATGCTTATTTAGATTCACCCACATATTTACCATTTCATTTTTTTTCCTGGATCTTAGACCATCCATATAGGATAAAATTCCTTCTACCTCAAGAAAACCCTTTTATATTTCCTATCTTATAGGTCTGCTAATGACAAAGCCTCTCTCTTTTTCTCTTTGTTTGTTGACTAGAAACATTTTACTTATTTATTTTAAGTAATCTCTACATCTAGCGTGGGGCTTGAACTCATGGGACTCTGAGATCCAAAGTCACATACTCTACCAACTGAGCCAGCCAGGCACCCCTGACTAGTGAAAGGTTTTACTTTAACTTCAGACTTAAAGGGAAGCATGCTACCTACAGAATTCTCATTGGTATTTACTTTTCTTTAGCTCTTTGAGAATGTGATTCCATTATCTCTGGTGTCCACTGCTGAGAAGCTGGCATCAGTCTTTGAAGATAAATTTTTCCTCTGTTGTTTTTAGTATTTTTCTTCACATTTTGTTTATAGTCGTTGTAATATGGTACATGTGTCAATTGTTACTGTGTTTTAGCAATATGTGACCAATACATGTCCTCCTCAGTTACTGCTGTGTAACAAGCCATCCCAAAACTTCATGGCTTAAAACAACGATCTATTATTTAGCCCACAAATCTGCAATTTGAGCAGAGTTCAGTGGGAAAAGCTCTCTTCCACTCTACGTGGCATGAGCTACGGTGGCTTGACTGTGGGATCCACTCCTAAGATGACTCACTCACCACTGGCAAGTTGCTGCTGGCTGTTGACTGGGAGTTCATCCAGGGCTAAGGGTCCAGGACCAAGAGTCATCCCTGCGGGTTGTGTCAGTTTCCCCGTGCCATGATAGCTGGGTCCCAAGAAAAAAGAGGTAGAAACTTCCAGTCTCTTAAGGCCTGGGACACTAGGGCAGCATCATTTCTGTGAATAGTCTATTGGTAAAGCAATTGCAGAGCCATATTAAAAGGTAAAGAGACGTCATGGGATAATGATATGAGACCTCATGTTTCAATGGGAGCAGCATCAGAGCTTGGGGGCCCTGTTCTAAAACCTTTACAAGATCCCTAAGTGGATTTCTGTATGTGTGTGTGCACACCCATGTGTGCAGAAGGGCTCATACATATTTTCAATGGCCATGACATTTTTTAAAAATCAATTTTGAAAAGTTCACAGACATCAACCTTGCAAATATGGCTTCTCTCTAGTTCCTTTTCTTTTCTGCTTTTGTGACTCCACTTATCTGTATGGTAGATCTCTTCATTACGTATTCTATGCCTTTTATCCACTTTCCTGCATTTTCCATCCTCTGGCTCTCCAGGTTCTATTCTGTTTACTCTCTTTTCTGTCCTGTCTTCCTGTTCACTAGTTTTCTCTTTAACATTGTCCAGTCTGCTTTTATACCTGACCCCTAGGTTCTTCATTTTGGCAATTGTATTTTTTAATTCTGTAATTCCCATGTTTAAACTAGTTTCAAGTTCTTTTACTTTTATTTTATTTTTAAAAGATTTTATTTATTTATTAGAGAGAAAGAGGGCAGGGGCAGAGGGAGAGACAGAAGCAGGTGCCCTGCTAAGTAGGTTGCCTGATGCAGGGCTGGATCCCAGGGCCCTGGAATCATGACCCAAGGGAAAGACAGACTCTAAACTGACTGAGCCACCCAGGTGCCCCATTTTATTATTATTTTTTAAAAGATTTTACTTATTTATTCATGAGAGACATAGGCAAAGGGAGAAGCAGGTTCCATGCAGGAGGCCCAATATGGGACTTGATCTCTGGACTCCAGGATCATGCCCTGGGCCAAAGGCAGGCACCAAACCACTGAGCCACCCAGGCATCCCCTTATTTTTTGTTTTTAAAGATTTTATTTATTTATTTGAGAGAGAGAGAGGTGGAGATAGTGACAGAGATAGCAAGAGAGAGCCTGAGCAGGGAGGAGAGGCAGAAGCAGGCTCCTTGCTGAGCAGGGAGCCCAACCCGGGGCTGCATCCCAGGACCTCGGGATCATGACCTGAGCCGAAGGCAGACATTTAACCGACTGAGCCACCCAGGTACACCAGTTTCAAGGTCATTGCCTGAATTCTAAATCTTCTATTTTATCCTCTTGAATAGTATCGGTTATTTTATTTATTTATATTTTAAAATAAGCTCTACCAACTTACCCCCAATGTGGGGCTCGAACTCACTACCCCAAGATCAAGAGTCTCATGCTCTACTGACTGAGCCACCCAGGCACCCCTTATCATAGTTATTTTAAAGTTTGTGTCAGGGACGCCTGGGTGGCTCAGCAGCAAAGGCTCTGCCTTTGGCTCAGGGCGTGATCCCGGAGTCCTGGGATCCAGTCCCACATTGGGCTCCTCACAGAGAGCCTGCTTCTCCCTCTGTCTATGTCTCTGCCTCTTTCTGTGTGTGTCTCTCATGAATCTTTAAAAAAATAAAGTCTGCGTCAGATGACTTCAGTATTTGCAAGCCCCCTCCAGCTCTCCACCTCCCAGTTACAGATGTGTTTCCATTGTACATTGTTTCTGTTGTTTTTCTTTAGTGTCATGTAGTATCTCCTCCTGTGCTTGGTGAGTTTTGATAATGTGCTGGACCTTGAAGCCTGGCTTAATGTATGTTTCTTTCTTTCTTTCTTTCTTTCTTTCTTTCTTTCTTTCTTTCTTTCTTTCTTTTCTTCTTTCTTTTTTTCTTAATGTTTCTTATATGTTTGCTTCTCCCACGTACTTGGGAACATTATCAGTGAGGGTGAGTTCAGTCCATTTTCTGGAACTGAAATTATTTGGAGTTGAGCTACAGTCTCTGGGAGGGTCTGTCTACTGTGGATCAACTTAGGCCTTAGTTCAGGACCCCCACCCACAGTAAGAGGGTTCATCAGAGCCCTCCCCTGGCCTCTGATCTCTGTCCCCCAAGCCCATGAGGTTGCCGATGCTACGGTATATCCCTCCAGCCTCTCAAGTGACAGCAGCCCTAAATACCAGGCTCACATCCTGGGTTTCCATAATCCTTTCCAACCTGACACTTCATCTCTATCTGCTTAGGTGTCCAGCGCCTCAAGCAGATGCCTTTTACATTTTGTCCAGCATTTCTAGTTGTCCCTAGGAGGCAGTCTGGTTCACATTACCAGGTCTGTCCTTGTGGGAGTGGAAGATCCTATTTTCTTCTGGATTAGTCTCACTAGCATTTAGATGCCTGATTACACTTTCCCCATTAGCTACCTTTGTTTGCTCCCCTCTGCAGCAAAACCCCTCACAAGTATCGTCTATACTTGCTTCTCCAATTTCTTACATCCCATACCTTCTCAGACCCTCTCCTGTCAGGCTCTGGTTCCCACCTTTCCACCAAAAGTACTTTGTCAAGGTCATTAATGTTTTATTAATGTGAGATCCAGTGATCAGTTTTTAGTGTCCTTTTTAGTGTCATTTGGTGTTATAATTTAGTTGTCATTTAGTGTCATATCTGACATGGCAGCAACGTTTAACATGAAGCACTCTGCGGTGCAGAGGTTGGCGAGATGAAACAAAACCAGCCAAGGAGAATGAGGGAAGACTTCCTCCCATATCCTCCTATGTTTGTTTGTTCTTTAGCACTTACTCCCTGGCGGTTTGTTTATTGTACTTTCTTATTTTGATTTGTAACTTACGCATTTGTTGATCTTTCCCTTAAGAACAGGGGCTCTAGGAAGGCAGGGCGTGTCATCTGTTTTGTCATTTACCCCTTCCATTTAGAACAATGGCAGGTGCAGAATGCACTCTCAGTAGAAGCTTACTAAACAATTGCACTCTCGGAAAGAATAGATGAGCCTTGTTGAGCCAACACTTTATGAGCACCACCTCTGCTAGACCCTGGCTGGCCCTGGGTCTTCCATGTTGAAAGCCCTGGTCAGACCTTCAAGAATCTTCAATGTCAACCATCATTGTTATTAACTGTTTGTTTGTTTGTTTTTTAAGATTTATTTATTTATTCATGAGAGACACAGACTGAGAGAGAGAGAGAGAGAGAGGGAGAAGCAGGCTCCTCACAGGGAGCCCAGTACGGGACTCGATCCTGGATCCCGGGATCACAACCCGAGCCAAAAGGCAGGTGCTCAACCACTGAGCCACCCAGGCATCCCATGATTATCTGTTTTTAAAGTACTATTACGGGCAGCCCTGGTGGCCCAGCAGTTTAGCACCGCCTTCAGCCCCGGGTGTGATCCTGGAGACCCGGGATAAAGTCCCACGTCGGGCTCCTTGCATGGAGCCTGCTTCTCCCTCTGCCTGTGTCTCTCTCTCTCTCTGTCATGAATAAATAAATAAAATCTTAAAAAAAAAAAAGTACTATTAATTGGTTATCTCATTTGATCCTTGTAGTACCTCTGTGAGGTGGGTGGGACAGGTACAAAGAAGTCTCTTGTATCAAATAAGGCTCAGAGGGATGCTTGGGTGGCTCAGAGGTTGAGCGTCTGCTTTCAGCTCAGGGTGTGAGACCAGAGTTTCAGGAACAAGTCCTGCATTGGGCTCCCTGCGGGGAGCCTGCCTCTCATTCTGCCTGTGCCTCTCTCTCTGTGTTTCTCTTGAATAAATAAAATCTTTAAAACAAAACAAAACAAAAACAAAAACAAATAAATAGGTCTCAGAGAGGGAAGGCATTTTTCCAAGGTCACACAGCAGCTTAATAGCAAACCTGGAACTTAAACCCAACTCTTTAGAAATGAACAAGGTTTATGATGATCATTCTTTTCCTTTGGGGGAGTTAGAGGGCAAAGACACCATCTTACTGGTTTTTCAAAAAAAAAAAGAACCCCACAAGTTTTTTCTCTGATTATAAAAATTATAATAATTGTGAATGAGCACCTGGGTGGCTCAATTGGTTGAGCGTCTGACTCTTGATCTCAGCTCAGGTCTTGATATCAGGGTCATGAGTTTGAGCCCCACATTGGGCTCTGCAATGGACCCTACTGCAATGGACATGGACCCTACTTAAAAAAATAAAAATAAAATTACATAAATTCATTGTAGGAAATTCAGAAACTTCAGGAACAGATAAAGAACATTTCAATTACTGTGCTACCGTGTACATTTGGACATATTTTTTAACACACTTTAGATCACATTGTATCATGTAAGATTTGTATCTTGCTTTTTTATTTAGCATTACAAAATCACATTTCACTATTCTTTTAACATTGCATCTTAATGGTTGCATAATATTCCATGACATAGATGTGCCACAATTTAGATCATATTCCATTGCTGGACATTTAAGTTAAATGCTTATTTACTTCCTGCTGTGTGTGAGGGCCGGGGACTTGAGGCTGGGGCTTTCCAATTTCATAGTCAAATTAGAAAGTGGATATGAGGGCACTTGGGGTGGCTCAGCGGTTGAGCATCTGTCTTTGGCTCAGGGTGTGATCCTAGGATCCTGGGATCAAGTCCCGCATTGGGCTCCCCATAGGAAGCCTGCTTCTCCCTCTGCCTATATCTCTGCCTCTCTCTGTGTGCCTCTCATGAATAAATAAATAAAATCTTTTTTTTTTTTTAAGAAAGTGGATTGACAGGGCTTTGTTAAAATAAAATGTAAAAGCATTATAAAATATGCTTATTAAAAAAGAAAATCTTTTCAAACAAAAATAAAATCCTAGCTCCGTTTGGAGGTGTGTGTGTGCACACGTGCCTATGTTTGCTTGCAGTGGGGAGTCCAGCCGGAGTGGGTCACTGCACGGCCAGAGGCAGGCAGCCACCCGTGTAGGAGACCCAGGGCTTCTGACTCCAGCCAGGGTGTGGGCCAACACGGCTCACTTCCGTGTCGTCTTCTGTGTCCCCTGTCTGTAGACTCTTCCAGCTGGAGACAGAGGCGGATGCCCTCGTGAACTTCCAGCAGTATTCTTCACAGCTGCCGCCCTTCTACGAGAGCTCCAAACACGTCCTGCACACGGAGGTCCTCCAGCAGCTGACCGACCTCATCCGCAACCACCCCAGCTGGTCGGCCGCCCACCTGGCGGTGGAGCTGGGGATCCGAGAGTGCTTCCACCACAGCCGTATCATCAGGTGGGCCAGGAGGGTGGGACCCCTGGGAACCATGCATGTGCTTCTGCATGTGGATGGGCAGGTTCTGGGGAGTTTCTCCATCCTGCCTCAGTTCCCCTCTATAAGGTCAAAAGTTGCCCCGTGCCTTTGATTAGAAAGAAACTAGTGTGTGGCCTTGGAGAGGGAGCCTAGGAATGCTTACTGAAGCCAGGAGGAGAAATGTGGTATTTCTGGAGGGCCCAACAGGTGCCAGGCCATGGTAGTCATTTTATACCCACCATGAACTTGAATCCTTGCAACATCCCCCAGGAAGTGTTGTCATCCCAGCATGAGAGGTTGTGATCCATGCTAGGTCACTGCTAGAGAGTGCTGAAGAGGCCTCAGATCCGTGTCTCTTTAACAGAGATCTGGCTGCCCTCCTGGAGGCTGGACCGCTTACTTTCATATGGCCCTTCAGCCAATACTTATGTCAGTAGATGTGCCCTCAAGAGGGGGCCGTATGGGCCCTGTTGCAGGAGTCTGGCTCACCTGCTTGCCCCGAGGTGGCCACAGCTTGGTTCTGCTCCCAAGACCCAGGCTCAGAAATCCTCACTGCCCTTTATAGTTTTCAGGCCTGTACTTGGACATTGTGGTGTTTAACCTCCCACGGTTCGTCCCTTTTCTAGGGCAGGCATTATTGTATTTATTTTTATTTTTATTTTTTGTAGATAAGGATATTGAAGCCCAAAAAGGTTAGGTGAACTGCCTGAGGTTAATGAGATTTCTGCCTTCCTACCCTTGGTATGCCACCCTGCCACCCAATTCACACTGGCATGCCCCTAGGAGCCATCTTGTACAGGTGTGCAAGTGAACAACTGATAAAATCACACCAGTCACAGATAAATTGTGAATCCGCCCTAAGGTTGAACCAGCCAGCCTGAGCATGGCATGGATGCTCTCAAGTGCCAGCCCACTTCCCTCTTCTGTGCCCAAGTTTCTCAGCACCCCTCCTTCCTGTGCCCATCCCCCACCCCCACCCTTCGCAGCTGTGCCAATAACAGGGAGAATGAGGAGGGCTGCACCCCCCTGCACCTGGCCTGCCGCAAGGGTGACGGGGAGATCCTGGTGGAGCTGGTGCAGTACTGCCACGCCCAGATGGACGTCACTGACAACAACGGAGAGACGGCCTTTCATTACGCCGTCCAGGGTGACAATTCCCAGGTGCTGCAGGTGAGCTTGTAGGGGGAGGTGGGGCGCAGGGTGACCAGATCTGGCAACACCTTGTTGTCGTCACTTGGTCTTGAGCTGCTTCCTGGAGGGTGTACCCTCCTCTCCCCTGTTCCCCCCTCTTGCTCGTCGAGGAGACACATCCTTAGCCACTGTGCTGTAGCCACCCTAGGGAGGTCCTCCATCCCACCAAGATAAACCAGAGGCCCAGCCCAGCCAATCAGTTTGGTTTGGCTTATTTCAAGGCCCTACTGAGCCCAGCCCTAGGCTGGGTGAATTCATTTCAGCCCTGCCTAGAGAGGCTTATGGTCCACTGGGACCTGAGCTTAGCTCTTTACAGGTACTCCAAGCTCCATCCTACCTTTGCACCAGATATACCCCTATATAAATGTTTGATTATTGGGCTGAAAAATGAAAATAAAAATTGTAGACAAGTAGATGGGAGTGATGTCATGAAAGGCTACTTTATGTATTAGATGGAAAAGACAGACTACCACACAGTATTTGATTACCCAGAGCAGGAAGATTCTTTTAAAGGTCATGTCCTTCTCTGCCCTGGCATCAGAAAGGAACTACTTTCCAGAAAATATGCGTTCATGTCGTATGATTGACTCACAGGGAAAGGACTTCCACATGCACTGTTTGTGAACTCCATCCTTCCTGAGAGCCGGCTAAGTGCCCAGCACAGCGCCCCACAGAGCCTGCCTCTGTGCAGGTGGCACGCACACTCTCTCTTGTCAGTAGCTATCCTTTGTTGCGTGCTGGTCTCTTGTCTGGCCCTTGACTGTTGTGTGTGCCAGTTAATTCTCAAAATAGCCTCTGTGGGTGGAGTCATTATCTTCTCTTTGGCAAAGAAACTGAGTTTCTGGGGTGCCTGGGTGGCTCAGTGGGTTAAGCATCTGCCTTGCGCTCAGGTCATGATCCTGGAGTCCTGGAATCGAGTCCTGCATTGGGCTCCCTGCTCAGCAGGGAGTCAGCTTCTCCCTCTTTCTCTGCTCCTCCCTCTGGCTTGTGCTCTTGCTTACTTTCTTGCTATCTCAAATAAATAAATAAGATCTTTAAAAAAAAAAAAAAAAAAGAAACCGAACTTCCATGAAGTTAAGAAATGTGCCCAAGGAAGAGCAGAGCTGTGCGTGGTGGGGCTGGCCCTTGGGTCGGGCCTCTTTGCCATGTCTCCAGCCCATCAACAGGCCCAGCTAGGTCCCCCGGGCTCACAGGTGTTGGAGCTAACCTCTGGAGACAGCAGTTGGTGGACTTGTGAGCTGTCTCTCCCGTTAGAAGCCCTGGCCTTGCTGTGTCCCGGGACCCAGCAGGTGGGACCCCGTGGTGACTGGCCACTGGGCCAGGAGTGAGGACAGAGCCTCCCCTTGGAGCTGGTGGGCCTCAAGTGAGGAAATAAAACCTTCTGGCTCTCTTTGTAATACTGTTTTGTTTTTTTGTTTGTTTTCATGCAAAAGGTGTGAGACAGGACCATGGGCAGAAAGAACTACCTGGTTTTGTTTTTTAATTGAAAAAATAATATGTGAACCTAGTGAAAAGAAATTCAAGCAAGAAAGATGAAAATATGATGAAAGTATACAATGAAAAGCAGGAATTGCTCCACCCAGACCCCCAGTGCCCATCTGTACAAACAACCTGATTTTCAGTTTCGTGATTGGGAAGGTTTTTGTATGAACCACAGCTGTCCCAGAGCAGCCGCCCCCTCCGCACTGGCATAGCTGCCATCCTGCTCTCCTGTGCACCTGCTCTCTCTGTTGCCTCCCTTGTCCCTACCCTGTTCTTGCACAGTCCAATCTCCCTTCCCCTTATGTGGGCAGAGGAGACTGCCATGGAGGGTGTCGGGGAGGGTCGTGCGGGACTTATCGTTGTCAGGGCCCAGCCCACCCCAGTGTCCTGCTGTCAGCTCCTAGGGAAGAACGCATCAGCCGGCCTGAACCGAGTGAACAACCAGGGCCAGACCCCGCTGCACCTGGCCTGCCAGATGGGGAAGCAAGAAATGGTCCGCGTGCTGCTGCTTTGCAATGCTCGGTGCAACATCATGGGGCCCACTGGCTATCCCATCCACACTGCCATGAAGTTCTGCCATAAGGGGTAAGGCCTCACTCCTGCACCCAGTCTGCTGGGCCTCTGGCTTTCATGCCTAGGGGAGCACTGGGCTCTACAGGGTCATTAGATGTGTTTCAGGTCCTTGTGCCAAGGGCTGACCTGACTGGAGGAAGGTACTTGAATGTGTAGTAGATGTGAATCACAGTCCAGAAAGTCAGCTGTGCAGAGTGGAACTTTAAAATGTTTTCTGTAATGCACCTTAATTTCTGGCCACCACCTTCCCTCTCCCAGACTAGAGAACAATCCAAATCTTCCCTGGGGTCTCTCCTTTCCACCTGCCCCAAATGGTCCTCCTATGCTGGAGTCACATGTAGCCCCAAGGAGGGGCCCAGCTGACCTGGGTCCTCTTCCACCGAAGCCCAGCAGCTCAATCTGAACCCCTTTCATGACTACGACACTGCTCTGTGGCTTCTGCAGATTCCTGGCTTGAAGCCCAGGAATGCTTGGTAAAGTGGCCCAGGGCCCCTTCTGCCTAGATGTATCCGTCCTTCCTGGGGGGTGGCACTGCTGGGGGATACAGGTCCCTGGCCCATGCCTAAAGGAGCTGTGGACCACTCTCGCATTTCTTCCTTTCTCCCCAGACCTGGGAAACCCTGGTATCAGGAAAATTCTCCATGTGAAATGTGTGTGTGTGTGTGTGTGTAGGGTGGGGGTGTGATAAAAGAAATAAAAGGAGGGCATCCCGGGTGGCTCAGCGGTTTAGCGCCACCTTCATCCCCAGGGTGTGATCCTGGAGATCCGGGATCGAGTCCCACGTCAGGCTCCTTGCATGGAGCCTGCTTCTCCCTCTGCCTGTGTCTCTGCCTCTCTCTCTCTCTCTCTCTCTCTCTCTCTCTCTGTCTGTGTGTGTGTCTGTCATAAATAAATAAATAAATAATCTTTTAAAATAAAACAGAGATGAAGGGGTGCCGGGGTGGTGCAGTCAGTTGGTGCTGATTAGGCTGGGGAAAGAGCAGCACAGAGGGCAGCACACACATGGTGGGTGGGGTCTTTCCTTTTTCTGGAGTCCGCACACATCTTGCTGGCACCCCTGGCATGGCCATCCCCTCAAAGATCTAGTCTAGGCTTGGACCAGCCCACCTTTCTGTGATCCTCCCCAGCATAGCCAAGGAGGACTAGAACTTTCAGGAAAACTTGACCAAGTGGTTAGAGATAGTACCAACACCCTCACTCCCAGTAGTCACGTTCCGTGGTTGCAGGTTGCAGCCTGAATGGACACAAGTGATGAGTGATGCTCTTTTAGACCTGAGAGGTGCCATGGCTGCCCCGCTCTGGCTCATCTCCAGCTGCCCCAAGCCTTCCTGTCCAGGGGCCTGGTAGTGCCTGGGTCGCTTGCTTCTTAGACACTTCTAGCCACATGCTTCTCGGCCCCTGCCAGGCCTCCCCTGAGGGGCTGGCCCACATCACATCAGGGATCATGCACATAGGATGACGTGAGTGGCCTCGTACCTGAGTTGTGCCCTACTATCGCACACAACCATGTCCTCCCAGCGCCCCAGCGAGGACCTGCCTCTGCCACCACCCGGTAGCCAGCACAGTTATACTCTAGAAATCTCAAGCCTTAGGGTTACAGAAAGGCTCTGTCCCAGCTCCAGTCTGTCAGTCCCTCAGCTGACCTTTATAGAGCTGGGTTTGGGCCTGGGACTTGACTTCCACTTTGTAAAATGTCTTCAAGGTTTATTAATATTGTGGCAGGTATCAGGATTCCCTTCCTTTTTTTTTTTTAAGATTTAATTTTATTTATTTATTTATTTATTTATTTATTTATTTATTTGATCTTATTTATTTTTTTGAGAGAGAAGGAGAGTGAGCACAGAAGGAGGGGCAGAGGGAGAAGCAGACTCCCCGCTGACCAGGGAGCCCAACTCAAGGCTGGATCCCGGGAGCCGGAGATCTTGACCTGAGCTGAAGGCAGGCGCTTAGCTGACTGAGCCACCCAGGTGCCCCTCCGTTCCTTTTTAAGGCAGAATTCTGTTCCATGGTATGGTCAGCCACATTTTGCTTTTCCCTTCATCTCTTGGTTTCGGCCCAGGTCATGATCACAGGGTTGTAAGATTGAGTCCCAGGTCGGGCTCCGTGCTCAGTGAGGAGTTGGCCTGGGATTCTTTCTCCCTGTCTCCCTCCCTGCAGAGGCCCCTCCCACTGTTCTCTCTCTCTCTCTCTCTCTCTCTCTCTCTAGTAAATAAATAATAAATCTGTAACTACTTTGCCTGTACTTCCTGCAGGATGCAGGCCAATGCATGAAGCACCAGCAGTAGATGGCTGGGGGACAGAGGGTAGCCATGTGCCAGGCACAGAAATGAAAAGTCTTCTCTCCTCTAATACCCACCAGTCCTGTTAGGACTGTGCCCATGTTGCAGGTGGGCTCAGCCACGTCCTAGAGATCACCAATAGGAGGCTGGGGCTTGACCTCAGGCCTACCTGACTTGAAGGCTAGCACCACTGAGAATGATCATTGCTGATTGGAGTTATCAGGGAAGGTTTCCTGGAGGTAGGGGCTTGAGCTCTGCCTATAGGGGCTCAGCATACCCTTGACATACCATAGTATATATGCTGGCTAGTTCTGTTGCAACTTTATTTGCAGAAGCTCTTCCTCACCAGGAGATGAAGCCCCAAGGCATGGCCTTTCCCAGCTCCAGGCCACCTCCCTCCATGCCCATGGCTTTCTATACCGGCCCATGGCTCCTTTCTCTCTAGGTGTGCTGAAATGATCATCAGCATGGACAGCAACCAGATCCATAGCAAAGACCCTCGCTACGGAGCCAGCCCCCTCCACTGGGCCAAAAACGCTGAGGTAGGCAGTGTCTGAGGACATGGGGTGGGTAGTCAGGGGTGGGGTTCCAGAGCCCCTTGTTCCTCAGCTGCCTGCAGGAAGGAGGCTCCTGAGATGACTCTGGGATGCTGCTGTGGGGCTTGGTCTCATAGTGGTTCCTCAGGGGAGGATGACATCCTGGTGTTGCTCTGCTGATCACTGGCACCATGATGATATTCCCTCTGTGGTTTCTTTATGTATGGCCTGCCCCAGGTGGTGTGAAGTCAGCGAGGTCATGTCTGAGAAATTCTTTGTAAATTGGCAAACAGAAGGTGGTGTGACGCTGCTGCTGCTGACTGCATCCATAGAGAGCCTGACTGAGCAGCTCTTCTGAGGCCTCCCTAAGCCAAGCTCCACCCCCTACCCCAGGAGGATGGAGACCTCTGGTCTCTCATCGCTAGGAAGCAGAGCTCCATAGTGTACTGGGTGCCCCAGAGACTGTGGTCTGTTCTGAAATGTGATGGGCTAGAAGGGAGGAGATTGCCAACCTCCACAGGGCACCTTCTGCCTGCCAGAGGTTAGATGCCAAGTCAGGCCCTTTTGTGTATGCTTTGTCATTCATTGTCACCACTCTCTGAACTAGGGACTTGCAGTTCTATTTTCACAGAAGACAAAACCGAGAGGGCACCTGGGTCATTGCAGATCAGGTCATGATCTCAGGGTCGTGAGTTTGAGTCCTGTGTTGGGCTCCATGCTCAGTGGAGAGTCTGCTTGGGATTCTCTCTCTCCCTCTCCCTCCGCCACTTCCTCTGCCCATGTGTATACACACACACTCTTTCTCTCTCTCTCTGAAAAGTAAATAAATCTTTTAAAAGAGAGAGAGAGAGAGAGAAGTCTGAGTGCAGAGAGTGCAGTGGCCCACCTAAGCTCAGAGGACTGGGATGAAGTGGGGCTGAGCTTTGAGCTCAGGACTGTTGGCCTCCAAAGGCCAGACTGCTCTCCATGTCTCAGGCTGCCGGGCACAGGGGTGCACGTTGCCTAGGCCCAGGGAGGGATCAGACCCTTACAGGATCCCAGGGTAGGTTGCACTCGGGGAGTGGGAGCAGTTCTGGGAGTTTGTGAGATGCATGGGGTCCTGTTAGCTCCAGGGAAGAACCGGGAAGCCCCTTACAACAGTGAGCATGTCTTCAGCCTTTTGTCCTCTACTTCTAGGGAGTGGATAGTGTGGGCCAAGGTCTAGGGGTCCCCCCAGAACTGGGGCCTGCTGCCTGAGTTCTTCTTGTTGCTAAGAGCTTTCCAGAGGCCCGATCCCTGCAGGTGTCTCAGGGAGCAGGTGGTGGCCCCCCGGGTGCCCTGAGTGCCCACCCACTGGGGCACGTACCCTTGTCTCCCACAGATGGCCCGCATGCTGCTGAAACGGGGCTGTGATGTGAACAGCACCAGCTGCGTGGGGAACACAGCCCTGCATGTGGCCGTGATGCGCAACCGCTTCGACTGCGTCATGGTGTTGCTGACCTACGGGGCCAACGCCGATGCCCGCGGAGAGCATGGCAACACCCCGCTGCACCTGGCCATGTCGGTGAGCCTGCCAGTCACTCCCCTCCTGCCGTGCCCTCTTCCTTTCCCCGATGCTGGGAATCTTACCTTCCTAGACTCAGCTTAGATACTTGGGCACCCCAGGAGGAATGTCCAGATGACCCACACAGTACCGGGTACCAGTGGGCATCCCTCAGATGTCAGTTCTCCTCCTCTGCATTATTAGGGGAACATACTCCTCTGCATGTTGTTCCTATCTCCTGAGTGGGACAATAAGCTCCCAGAAGGCAGTGTCTGCTTATACATCTTGGTGACCCACAGTAGGTGTTGGCCACAGTTTTTGGGTTATTATAGAGGATAGCTCCTGCCCTTGAGACCCCTCGAGACAACTAGAGTATGAACACAGTAAATGCAGGGGAGGGAATGTTATTCTGTTGCTGACATATGTGTACATATTCCATATTTCGTATTCTGTAGCAATACCATGTGTACGTAAGTATGTTCAACAGATCTAAAAAAAAAAAATCTCCAAGTGATGGAATTGGAGAGAGGCATCTGGTACTCTAAAAGAAGTAGATTGAAGACACACTCAAAGATATCCTGCTTTATACCAAAGGCCATAGCTGTGGCAGAGACACTGTTGCCTGGGAGGTGGAAACTGCAAATAAAACTGTGGCCATTTTTAGCACTGAATGAGCCCTTAGAATGATCTAGTTCATCAGTTATCAAAATTTTGGGTCTGTGTGGTATTGAAGATCCCAAAGACTTTTCTTCTACATGGATTGTATCCATCTATATTTATTAGATTGGAGATTAAAAACAAGCACTTTTCAAAATATTAATTCACTTAAAAATAGCAATTCACCAAGCACAGTCTAACCAAAATAAATAACATTTTTATGAAAAACAATTTTATTTTCCGAAACAAAAAATAATCGAGAAGAGTTGGCCTCGTTTTACATTTTTGTGAATCTTTTTAATGCTCGGCTTCAGGGAAGACATATTGATTCTCCCAGTCTTTCGCTACATTTATTGTGTTGCAATATGTTGTTGAATATATGTTGGAGGATTTGAAGAAAGTCTGGTCTCACATAGTTATGTCATTAGAAAAGATACACAGTTGCACCTTTTCAGAGAATCATGAATACTCTTCAATGCACCAAAACTGGACAAGGGAGTTTCTGACAAGTCAATTCCAAGTGGGCCCTTAACCATCTCCATGAACTCTTCACACTTGTTACATTAAACACTTGGTTCCATTAGTATCTTTTGTACTCACATGGATCTTTTACGTAAACCACGAATGATTTCAAGTCATCCTTGGAAAATATTGGCTCACTGTGTATATGTATAGAGATGTTGACCCATTTCATTCTACGGTATCAAACCCCACATTTGTAAATATCCCCACAGATCTCATCAGAAGAGTCTCTCAGTGTTGGGAAGCTGTCAAGCCCGTCATGGCATATACAAGTGTTCTGGAATTCCCATTTTTGTTTGCAAGCTTGAATTTTAACATTGGCACAAAATATTGTCAGTTGTTTTTCTTGAAGTGCTAGACTCACTGCATTCATTTTTGAGAACATGTCTTCTGAATACCCACGGCTGGCCAATCATCGTTCGTCAGTCATGATCTCAAGTAAAAATGGCATTCCAAGAAAAAAAGCATGGCTCTGCTCACAACTCAAACAATTGCACCCATGCTTTTCCTCAAGATAATGGTTGTGCTTTAATATGCCACAGAAATGCCTGTGCTTTCTCTCTATATTATGACACAGTAGACAATGTCAAAATTTAATAAAATTAATTATTACTGCTTCATGAAAGACATTCCTCAGGGAAATTGGCTTTTTAATTAATTGGTTGATTTCTTACTGTGAACAAGTGGCAGAGAGGAAAACCACAGTGAGTAGTAGTTTGGTGCGCTGTCTTGCAGCTTTATCCATCACTGTTCATACACCATTGGTGCAAAAGCCAATACAATGCAAAAAGTAAACATCTTGATTTTTTTTTTTGTGAAAGCAAGTTGTTGTTTATTTCTTTTTTTAAGTAATCTGTATGCCCAACCCAACATGGGGCTCGAACTCAAGACCCAGAGATCAAGAGCTGCACACTCTTCTGACTGAGCCAGCCAGGCGCTCCTATGAAAACAGTTTGAACCTCGTGAACCTTCTGGAGGGTCTCACACGTTCATGGGAACCACGAACGTGTGAGATGGCATTTTGAGAACTGCTGTTGTTTCTTGTTGCCCATACTTTGGGTCCTTGCAGATCAGCCTCACAGTCTTTGGCACATTCATGAATCACTTTTATAATTACATCCTTAATCATTTCTTTAAGTTGGTTTGCTTTTAAACTTACTTAAATTTATTTCAAAGGAAGTGTTTTGTCACTACTGAAAATGGCAAGCCAGTGACACAAAAGAAAGGTAACCAAAACAGAAATTCGTAACTGATGATTCAAGCATGCATGCATACTCGTGCTCATCTCAGTCCTAATGTACATGAACCACTATTTGGAAAACTGCATTCTAAACGCATCTCTTCATTCTCTAGGCAAGGGAATTAGGCCACGGGAAGAGGGAGGTGGTAAGACCAGAGCTCCGGTCTCCAGGCAGCCAGAGTATTGGTTTGTTCTCGGAAACCGTGTCCCTCGCCCCTCTGCCCAGTTGCCAGATGTTAAATGCACGGTGCCCCGTGGAAGGAAGGCCGCCATCAGGGAGGACATGTGCTTAGTTACCCCTCACAGATGGCACCCTAGATATGATGGACAAGACAGCCTTCCCTCTCCTTGCTCACCCTTTGCTGCTGCTCTTGGAAGTGATCAGCAGCTGTCCCTGGGGCTCCTGGGGCAGGGGTCATAGATGCGTTGCTTCCTCTGAGAAGTTGCTGGTGGGTCTGGGGTCTGGCGTGAGTCACTTCCAGTTTCTTCCTGGGTTATTAGGTGGGTGGGGGACCCAAAGGGTTCTAGCATCTTCTCCCAGGCCCAGAAGAGGTCCACCGAGTTGATGGGCAGAGTGGAAGAGGCTGGCACCCTTTTTTCCTTCATTTCCTGAGCTGTTGTATTTTCCCTTTACTCCATGCCCAACAGAATGACAATGTGGAGATGATCAAGGCCCTCATTGTTTTTGGAGCAGAGGTAGACGCCCCAAATGACTTTGGGGAGACTCCTGCATCCATAGCTTCCAAGATCAGCAAACGTAAGTGCCCTGCACTCCTGACTAGAGTTGGGCAGGGGTGGGTGGGTGCCTGCGCTGGGGGGGAGGGTGGTCCCAGCCATCAGGCACCAGCATCCTGTCTGTACCCACCTTTCCCTTGCTTCTTGCCTAGTGTTTCCAGGAACACCCGGGGGGCTAAGAGGGGAAGTTTTCTTTGCCTAAGAAAAAGGGCCATAACCAGTGGGTGGAACCCACAAAGGGGTTTGCCAAACCCATGTCTTCTTCCCATCCTGCCTCAGAGTGCCTAGACTCCCAGGGAGGTGGGTGGGATACGTACTAGCATTAGCCAGTTCCTCATTCCTAAAGAGTTCGTGGATGGAACCACTTGCAGGAACAACTGAGGGCTGATGCATGCACTGTGCCACACAAGTATGCATGCATGCCCTTGTGCGCACACGCATGCTGCATGCACTGCATGTTCACTTGGTGAGCCTTGGCATTAGAGCTGGAAAACACAGATCCACAGATCATCCTTAGTAGAAGCCTGGGCCCCCTTCAGGGGGTTTTGGGGAGCTGGGGAGGTTGCTGTGGGTGTGTAGTTGGTAGCGTGTGAGTGCACGTGTGTGCGCTACTTGTGGCATCCTTTTTAGTTATCCTATCCATTAGAGGAGGGCAAATGCCCCCAGGCTGGCTGGTCCCTTTTGAGCTCTAGAAAGGACCCTCCATTCATCAGTTTTGAGAATTGCTTGAACAGAGAGGCGAGTCCTGTTTTTCCTTTCTTAATTAGATTTTTAAAAATAACTTATATTAGATACAATTAAGCCCAATCTTGTTTTTTGTTTGTTTGTTTGTTTTTAAGATTTTATTTATTAGAGAGAGACAGAGTAAGTATGAGCCAGGGGGAGTTGCAGAGGGGGAGGGAGAAGCAGGAGATGGGGTCACTTATCTGTGTTCCTATGGAAACTATTTGAATATTTGTTTTATATGGATTTTTATTCAATTTTCAAACATGCTACTAAGGAGTGCCCCTCAGCTGCTGAGCAAGCGTTTGTAGCTTGTATGTTGGCAGAATGGGCCAAAAGCTTAGTGTTGTGACCTGTTTTGAAAATAAAGTATCTTGAAATAATTAGGCAAAAAAAAAAGTGAGTGCCCAGTGAGTAGGTAGTCTGATGCAGGACTCGATCCCAGGACCCTGGGATCATGACCTGAGCCGAAGGCAGATGCTTTACCGACTGAGTCACCCAGGTGCCCGGGAGTCCAGTTTTCTTGACTGGAAATGAGGGAAAAGAGGGGGTCCCCAAATACTCGAACTGGGCAACCTTGACTTCCTTCCATATTCTTTTTTTTTTTTTTTTTTTCCTTCCATATTCTGTAGTCGACCTCTGTGCCTTCCTAGGCCCCAGGAAGCTATTTGGCTGTAACAGACTGGAGTTAGTATGTCTTGCCAGGGTGGGGTTGGGCCTCCAGGGTACCCAGTTCCCCTACATACCCAGGCCACCTGGTAGATAAGAGAAGGGACCATGTGTGGAAAGGAGGGGCCTCTCACATGCATGTTGACATCATTTGTGATTCTGTACCATCTCCCCCACCCCAAACCATGACTAGTTGTCACCAGGAAGACGCTCTTAACTCTGCTGAGAACCGTAGGGGCCGACTACCGCCTCCCACTTACCCACGAGGCCCCCTCAGAGCAGTGCTCCACTACGACACATCAGTCCTCCTCCCTGGAAAGATCTCAGCCCCCACCGATCAGCTTAAACAACCTAGGTAGGCCTCTCCCCTGCCATGCTCCTCCTCTCCAACTGGTCCCTAGGTGCTGGGATCAGAGCAGTCCTGATCCAAAGGAAACAGGGTCCAGGGTAGAAGTTATCGAAGGGAACAGGAAGGATGGGGCAGGATTTGTCAGCCTCTGGAGGCAGCCAGACACCCACAGAGCCCAGAGGCCTGGGGGCCCACCAGCTAATGGCCCACAGTCCACGTACCCCGAGAGAATGCCCTCGGCATGGTCTTAGGTCTGGGCATCCGCAGGGCACCCATGAGGTGTGCACTTGCATGGCCTCTTCTTGTGCCCTGCCCACTCAGGGTGGGCAGTGATGAGGGCTGCTGGGAGACCCAGAGCCCCTGGCCCTCTGGCTCCAGTGAGGAGTGTTTCTGCCATGCTGTGGACTCTGTTAGGTCTGGGGCCTGCATGTCCCCTGCTGACCCCTTTGTGACCTACAGGTTTTTGAATGTGGCCAGGCAGTCTGCATCTGCCCCTGTGTCCTTGGTCCCCGTGAAGGTGGCCCTCAAGCAGATGGGGTCTCTTATGTGTGCTTTTTGTGGGCTGGCCAAACCAGGGCCCTAGGCTATTCTGATATCAGAATCCTCTGACCAGGACGGTCAGACACCAATCCTTGGCAAGCTGTGGAAGCAGACCAACACGTCTAGCCAGGCTAGCCCAGCCTAGCCTGGGGTCAGGGAGGCAGAGCCAGAAGCCGTAGTTTGACCTTCTGGCTCTGTCCCTCTCTGCCCCTGCCCATCCCCATGCAGGCCCTGCCCTCCCACCCCATCTTTATCTCTCAATTTTACAGGCAGGCCGTCACCCAAGCCAGGCTGGATGGTGGGCCTGGGGCGCAGCGTCAGATGGGTAATGCCCTGGGCCTAGAGGACTACAGAGCCCACCAAGCCCCATTAGCTGTAGCTCTAGTACCTTCCTTTCCCAGCTGCATGCCCAGTCACACACGTCCAGCCTTACCACCCTCTCCCTGGCACTCTGTCCACTGTCTCTCCTGGCCAGTCTCCCACTTATCTCGCCCACCCTCTGGCCACTTGCCCTGGTGAGGGGGAGGCACACTGCCTTGCAGCCTGCCTTCCTGCTTTGCTGCTTCTAGGCTCTGCACAGGGGTGGGGAGTGCCCAGCAGAATCCAGATGATATGGCCGTGCTGCGCCAGGCACACGGGGCCGGGCTGCTTGTTAGGAGGGCAGCCTGCCCATCGGGTGGCCGAGCAAGGGTGGGGGTTTCAGGCACAGAGGAGAACATGGAGAGAGTGGTGGGTGCAGCTGGTCTGAGAGGCCGCAGAGGAAGCTTCCAGACCTGGGATCAGGATGAACAGACTCTGGAGAGGGGTTGGTTATCTCCCTCCACTTGTGGATTTAAACCTCAGGGAGTGTCCAGACTCAGCCTTTGGGATAAATGACCTCGGACGAGTCAGCCGCATAAACCTGTTTGAGCCTCATGTGTAAATTGGGGATAAGGATTCTGGTGATGGTGGTTGTCAGTGGCTCTGCTTGCCTGTTGCATGAGAACATGCTCTGTAAACTGGAAAGCACAGGGCATGGCAGGGGTGCTTGTGCTTCGGGACTTTGGGAGGAAGGCCTGGGAGCTGGCGGGGCAGGACAGGGGCTTCCAGAGCAGTGGGCGCCCCTCTGCATTCTAGCCCATTTCACCCCAAGGGCCCGGTGGCCTCTGGCACAGCTGTGTCCTAGGACAAAGAGCCCTTCTGGCGGCAGGAGGCAGGTGCTCCTGCTAGGGGTAGGGTAGTAGGGAGGAGGGCATAGCCCCAGATTTTCTCTCAGGGCCTGTGGGATGGTGGGAGCCGCGTGGCCCTGGCCCACCCCTGCCCTGTGCCTCGCAGAACTACAGGACATCGTGCAAATCTCCCGGTCCCGGAAGCCAGCGTTCATCCTGAGCTCCATGAGGGATGAGAAGCGGACGTAAGTGGAGGAGGGAGGGAGCCCCATGTACAAGGCCTCTGCCTGGTGCCCTCCAGCAAGCTCGGGGCTTCTGCTGAGTCCACACCACAGCCCTGTGAGGTAGTTCAAGCGAAAGGATGACCTTTCAGAGACCCTGGGCCCGCTCTTTCATCCGTGACCTCGCAGGCTCGAGGTCACATGACAGAGGTGACTGCAGTCCTGTCCCTCCTGACCTAGTCCTGGTTTGTTGGGGAAGATCACCCAGATCCCCTCTGTGATGGTGAGCCCGCTTCCCCCTGGCTCTGCCCTGCCCCTTTCCCTCCGCAGAGCTTGTGGGTGGGCTGACTTCCCAAGCACCTGCTGTGTACCCAGGCCCATTCTCAGAGGCAGGCCTGGGTAATGGGTACAAAGAAGCCTTGGTCCCTGAGGACAGTGCGAGGGGCTCAGAAGCAGTGCCTGCCAGCATGGCCTCTCTCTCTTCTCCCTTTCGTAATAGAGCCGCTTGCTTGTCCTCTGGGTCTTACTATGGCATGCTCCTAACAGCCTTCCTGGGGAGGGATCAGGAACCTTGTTTTGCCCATGCAGGACCTGAGTCCCTAAGAGGTGAAGTGACCTGCTCAAGGTCACAGTGAGCAGTAGAGCAGAGGCTCTAGCCCAGGTCTCCCGAGCTCATGCCTTTCCTGCTGCCACAGGCTCTCTTTTGGGCTGCATCTCTGGTGCCTGCCGTGCACAGAAAGCCCTCCAGTCAGCAGACACAGCCCCCGCCCCTAGGGCCACGCAGGGCAACAGGTGGCTCTACCTCTCCTTGCCTGGAGGGTTGGCTTCCCCTTGGTAGGTCCCACTGGTTTCCAAGGCCACCCCCGTAGCATGTGCCCTGGAGGTGCCCCTGCCCCATCAGCGTTCTGGTTGTTCCCACGCACTGTACCTCCTGTGTGCCTATGCACGTGGGCACACACACACCCATACACCTGCCCAGGGGCTGAGGAAGGTACCAGAGGGAGGACTGATCTGTCCTGGCCAGTAAGAGGAGAGGAGGCAGATTCTCCAGCAGGACCAGGGTAGTTCGCACCAGTGGAGTACCCCTCCCTGCAGGTGGGACTGAGGCAAGAATCAGAGCACCCCTGTGGGGGACCCCCCCCAAGGTCTGTTAGCCACACAGCTCTGCCTTGCTGCGTCTGCATCAATGGCTCTGTTGTAAGCCCCACATCCTCAGGGCCTCTCGCACATCTGCTCCAGCCTCCCTGGTCAGGGGTCTTTGCGGGCCATCGGTGACAGCCCAGCTCCCCCTGCCACCCTCTGGGCTTGCTGCAGGGCTGGGCAGCTGGTCCAGGAGGACAGGGGGCCCCGGAGGAGGGCCACCCAGGCCTCCTTCATTTTCCACCTGTGTGGTGGCGCCTCCTGAGTGCCCTGGATATGCGGCAATGCGCAGAGCAGAGCCAGTCTCTGCCCTCGGGGAGCTTCCATCCCATCCTGGGCGGGAGAGATAGTGGCCACGGGAACAAAAGTGCTTGCTTATGGCAGCAAGAAGTGCTCTACACCAAGGAAATGGGTGGAGGAGGAGCATGCTCAGCTGGAGGGTGCTGATGGCATCAGAGCAGGCTTCTCCCAGCAGTGACATTTAAGCTCAGATGGAAGGATGAGGAGACCAGAAGGAAGCTTCCAGGTCTGAGCACAGACTGTGAGAGCCTTCACCAAGGCAGGGAGCTGGGCATGGCAGGGCCGAGGGAGACGTCAGGGCATGTTGCAGAGCAGGTGACTCAGGAGTCAGCCGACCCCAGGGCGGGCTCGGCCGCATCAGGTGCCAATCTGGTGACTCTGGGTGGTCAGCTCACCTCTGAGCTTCATTCCTTCATGGATGTGCACAGAGGAAGCAGGGAGTGTCTGTCTCGAAGGGGTTTGGGACATTTATGTGAATTCATGCTGGGGGAAAGCACCCTGCAGCTCCTGGCACAGAGGTGGTCCTTCCTCCCTGCTGCCTTCCTCCCCTGCTTCTTCCACCTGGGAGGAGGGTCCTCACCCTCTCCACCACCCTTCCTGGCCGGCTGCAGGATACCGGCCCTTTCTCCAGCCTTGTTTAATTCAGCCTTTTCGTAAGCACCTGCTTCCAGGCAGGCCTGAGACTGGGAATCCAGACCTGACCAAAACCGATGGGACACAGACCCAGCCATCCCCTAAGGAGGCACCTGACCTTTCCTTTATTGTTCATTGCATTTTCCCCCTCCTGAAATACTATACTTTAATTCCTTTACCGACTGTGCTCCTGCCCCCCCACCAAAGCCCCAGTGGCAGCGAGCTCCATGGGGACTGGTCTTGCGCGCTCACAGATGCAGGCTCCTATAACGGGAGCCTCTTCTCTCCCGCTGCTGTCTCCACCACAGCCATGACCACCTGCTTTGCCTGGACGGAGGGGGCGTGAAGGGCCTTGTCATCATCCAGCTTCTCATCGCCATCGAGAAGGCCTCGGGCGTTGCCACCAAGGATCTCTTTGACTGGGTGGCGGGGACCAGCACGGGGGGCATCCTGGCCCTGGCCATTCTGCACAGTGAGGGCAGCCCCCTAGGTGGGGGTGCGGGGGACATGGCGGGGGAGTCTCGGGATCTGCCCTCAAATTGGACTCAGGTTATTTTCAGAGCTTTGTGAAGAGAGCTGTTGGGGAGGGGGGTTCCTGAAAGCCCTTTGTGGGGTGGCTGAGGATGTTGGGGTATGAGGCTGGAAAGAGAAGGGCTGGGGAGTGGGCTAGGGCTCGGTACCCTGACCTCCATGGATGGAGTGGGTGGTCTCTGGATGGAGGAGTCACGGAGTCACAGAATGCCAGAGCCCCAGTCAGCATGACTGGTTTTACACACAGGGAAATTAAGGCCATGGTGGGAGAGGTCACCCAAAGTGATGTAGTCCAGCCATGGGGTTGCTGGGGTTAGGGCAGTTCCCTAGACACCCAGCCCACCCCTTCCTGAGGCCACGGGCACCTATGCATCACAGCTTTGCGGAGGTGACAGGGGCATCTCACTTAACCAGACAGGCTTCTAGGTAGTTCTTGTCTCTACTCAAGCAACATCCCCTTTGTGGAGCTGTCCGGGCTACGTGATGCTGCCTGGGGGGCGGGGTCCCTAAAGCCAGCTACCACCCAGGCAAGAACTGTCTTCTGCCTCAGCCTCCCTGACCTATCATTCCTGCCCCAATGCCTGGAGACTCCAGGCTCTTCAGCACACATACACCCCCAGGTCTGAAGGCCTGGCCTGTGCTGGGCAGTGGGGTCATGGGGCTGTATCAGGTGCACGCCCCAGCTCAGGGAGCCCCAGTCCCATGGGGGAGCTGCAGGCATCCAGGTGTTCGCTGTGTGAGGAGGCCTTGGCCCAGCAGTTCAAGTGTCAGGGCCGTGGGGCAGCCAGGCCAGGAGGTGGCCGAGGACAAAGTCCCTTGGGGCACTGGGAAGAGGATTATCAGGCGGCAATCTGCTGGGACTTTCCTCCCCTGGCCTCAGGGGCCCCACATGCCCTCTCTGGTCTCCAGTTCCTGCCTTCCAGGAGAGAAAAGCTATCTTGGATCTGCCTCTGCCCAGTGGGGTATAAATTCTGGGGGCAGAGGTCCTAGCCTCCTCCAGGAAGGATCACTTCCTTCTTCACACTCTTGGGCGACTGTGGAGGGATTTGAGAAGTCACCTAGTTCAGCCTTTCCTGAGAACAGCCCCCTGGTGAAGTGGTGAGGCATGCTGGGCAGCCTCTCCGTGGGGTGCAGCCTGCCCCTTTGACCATGTCTGTCCTCAGGGGCCCACAGGATGGAGCTGGTCCTTTTTTTTTTTTTTTAAGTATTTATTTATTCATGAGAGACACACACAGAGAGAGAGAGAGGCAGAAACACATGCAGAGGCAGAAGCAGGCTCCATGCAGGGAGCCTGATGCAGGACTCGATCCCAGGACCCTGGGATCACGACCTGAGCTTAAGGCAGATGCTCAACCACTGAGCCACCCAGGTGCCCCTGGTCCTTCTATTCTGAGCCCAAGGAGGGTAGATCTAGATTAAATTTATAAGCTCTTACACTTTCAGGGCCTTTCTTAAGGACAATACAAAATTGGAAATACAGAATTAAGTACAGAGCCTCGGGGCTGCCCTAGGGAATCTCTGCCTCTGTGGGAAGTTGGCAGAAGAGAGGCCCTGGGGCCACAGCTTGGTTAAGTGCCCGAGTGAATCTGGTCCCCTCCTGCCACCCTCCCCCTGCCACTGCTGGCCTGCATTTCTGCAGCTGTCAGTCAGGGCCTGGCCCTCATGTCCCCCCCATCTTGTTTCTAGGCAAGTCCATGGCCTACATGCGGGGTGTGTACTTTCGCATGAAGGATGAGGTGTTCCGGGGCTCGCGGCCTTACGAGTCTGGGCCCCTAGAGGAGTTCCTGAAGCGCGAGTTTGGGGAGCACACCAAGATGACAGACGTCAAGAAACCCAAGTAAGTGCTCAGTGGGAGCATCGAGGCTGTGGCCCTGGCTGGGTGGCCCTCCCGCTGTTTGGGGTGGGGGGAGTGTGGGGTGCGCAGCGGGCCACCACCAGGTGGAAAGAGTGGTGAGCCATTTGCAAATCTGGTTGGGAGATAAGCAACCTGAAAAATGACAGCCATGCAAGGTGTTTGAGAAGTTCTAGAAGAGCCTACAGACTGCTACTGCTTTGCAGCCCTCCCCAGCCTGGAATTGGATGTGAGGTCCCTGATGCAAGCACAAGGCTGCCTGTTTTCTCTACCCCCAAAATCTGGCCCAGTGTCTGCCTCGGAGCAGAGTGTTGAGAAGCTGGGCATTTATGAGCTAACAGAGAGAGAGAGAGAGAGAGAGAGAGAGAGAGAGGGAGGGAGAGTGTGCACACTGAGGGCTGAGGGCAAGGTGGTAGTGGTAGGAGTGGGGAAGCTTCCTGGAGGTGGTAATGTGTGAGCGAGGCCTAGTGGCTTAGGAAGGATCTCTCTCTCTTCATAATAAAGCTTTTTTTTCTTTTTCTTTAAGAATAAGATTTAGTCTTTTAAGAAAATGGGGAAAATACAGAAAGTAAAAAGAAGGAAAATTATCATTCGAGTGGTAAAACATTTTAAAAACATTTTTGTGTATTTTATCCTAGACATTTTCTCTCTCTTAAATGGTGAAATAGAACATACATTCAGAAAAGTACATAAACCAGTTCAGTGAATAATTCTAAACTTGCCCACATAACCACCAGCCAAGTCTAAAAGCCCCTTGAGCACGTCCCTAGCTCCTTTGCAGCTCCTACCCTGCAGCCTGGGGAGCTGCTCTCCCGACTGGTGTGAAGTGGATTTCCTCCTGGATCTGATTCTAGCTTATCTTTCCTTTCCTTTCCTTTCCTTTCCTTTCCTTTCCTTTCCTTTCCTTTCCTTTCCTTTTCCTTTTCCTTTTCCTTTTCCTTTTCCTTTTCCTTTTCCTTTTCCTTTTCCTTTCCTTCTTTTTCCTTCCTTCCTTCCTTCCTTCCTTCCTTCCTTCCTTCCTTCCTTCCTTCCTTCCTCTCTCTCTCTTTCCTTCCCTCCACTCCCTCTTTCTCTCTTTCTTGAGGGATGGGAGGAGCAGAGGGAGAATCTCAAGCAGGCTCCACATCCATTGTGAGGGCCCTGAAATCATGACCTGACCTGAAATCAAGAGTCAGATGCTTAACCGACTGAGCCATCCAGGCACCCCACCTTTTTTATATGTTTTAAAGGCTGTTTGCATCTCCTCTTTTGGTAAAATTGTGTTGTGTGATTTGGGGGTTAAAAGGCATTTATGTATGTATGTATTGTATTGTATTTTTAAGTAATCTCTACACCCAACATGAGGCTCAAACCCACAACCCCAAGGGGTTAAGAGGCTTGTTTTTGTTTTTGTTTTGTTTTTTTAAGATTCATTTATATATTTTAGGGAGAGAGAGTGGGGGGAGGGGCAGAGGGAGAGAGAGAGACTCTCTAGCAGGCTCCCTACTCCACGTGGAGCCCCATGCAGGGCTCAATCCCAGGATCCTGCCATCTTGACCTGAGCAGAAATCAAGAGTCAGAGGCTTAACCTTAGACTGAGTCACCCAGGTGCCCCTCCAGGAGGCTTCTTAGTGATCTTTTTTATATTCTGAAAACTAGTCCTTTGATGGGTATATAGATTTTGAACCTTTCCTCCCACTCCACGGCTTGTCTTTTCATTCTCTTCACAGCGTTTTGTTGATGAATGGATGTTCTTAAAGTAGAATTTATAAATGTTTTTCTTTTTATGGTTTGTGCTTATGTTCGTTCAGGGATCATTTCTTAGCCTTAGGCGGGAAGTGATTTTCCCATCAGGTCAGAAATCTCTAGATCTGTCTTTCACATTTAGGTCTTTATCAATCCAGAATTCAATTCTGTATCAGGGGAGACCCAATTTCATGTTTTCCACATGAGTAACCAGTTTCTCCAGCCTCACCTGTGAAGACGTCTGTCTTTCCCTCCCTGTCTGTAGGCCTGGCTTCTGCAAGCAGTGGGTTGGGGGTCCTTGCGCAGTGGTGTCTGACTGGGTTCTGTTCTGTGCGCAGACCACAGGGCTCTGCTCCTCAGCTTTGTGACAAGTCTCGGTATCTGGGACAGCAGGGGCTCCCACCTTGTCTGTCTTCGAGGGTATGATGGTTGTTCTTGGAGGCACTGTACCGAAGTGGTCAGGATCAAGTGCCTTGAAATGTCCTCTTCTCAAAAATGGGAGAATAACATAGTGCCCACCTCCTGGGGTTTTCATGAGGAGGAAAAAAGTGAGCATTTATAAAGCACTTAGAAAGCTCCTGGTGGGGCGTCTGAAGCTGGCTTAGTCAGAGGAGCATGCGAGGACGCTTCATCTTGGGGTCATGAGTTCGAGTCCCACATTGGGGGTAGAGATTGTTTAAATAAATAAATATTTTTTAAAAAAAGAAAGAAAGAGGGATGCTTGGGTGGCTCAGTGGTTGAGTGTCTGCCTTTGGCTCAGGGCATGATTCCCGAGTCCTGGGATCGAATCCTGCATCGGGTCCCCTGCATGGAGCCTGCTTCTCCCTCTGCCTGTGTCTCTACCTCTTTCTCTGTGTCTCTCATGAGTAAATAAAATCTTAAAAATAAAATAAAATAAAATAAAAATAAAGAAAGAAAGCACTGGCATGCATACGTGCTGTGCCGGGGTTACTTGTTGCTATTCGTGCTTCTACATAAATGGTAGCATCAGATTGTCAAGTTCTACAGAAAATCACATCCTGCTGCGATTTAGATAAAGATTATTTTGAATCTGTAAGCTTATTTTAGGAGGGAGGGGTGAGGAATGGCCTCTGAAAATGCTGAGCCTCCCAATTGGAGACTATAGTAAAACATTCCAGTTGCTTAAAGTTTCTCAGTGCAGTTTTACGGTTTTCTCTATAGAGATCTAGCACACTGGTGGTTTTTTATCTGTTCAGGTAGGTACTTCCTGGGTTTTGTGCTACTATAAATTATACATTTTTAGCGATACCATTTATTTATTTATTTAACCATGTTTAATTGTGGTAAAATACACATAACATAAACTTTACCATCTAGGGATCCCTGGGTGGCGCAGCGGTTTAGCACCTGCCTTTGGCCCAGGGTGCGATCCTGGAGACCCGGGATTGAATCCCACATCGGGCTCCCGGTGCATGGAGCCTGCTTCTCCCTCTGCCTATGTCTCTGCCTCTCTCTCTCTCTCTCTCTGTGTGACTATCATAAATAAATAAAAATTTTTAAAAAACTTAAAAAAAGAAAAACTTTACCATCTAAACCATTTTAAGTACAGTTGAGTAAGTGGTAGGTACATTCACGCTGGTACACAGCTGACCCCCCAAACTTTATCATCCTGTAAGACTGAAACTGTTCCCCTTAAGCACTCTTCCATTCTACCCTCGACCCCCCAGTCCTGGCAACCACCATTGCATTCTGTTTTCTGTCTCTGAGATTTCTTTTTTTTTTTTTTAAGATTTTATTTATTTTTTTAAAAAGAATTTATTTATTTGAGAGAGAGAAAGCATTTATTTGAGAGAGAGGCAGAGGGTAGAGGGAGAAGCAGACTTCCCACTGCGCAGGGAGTCTGATGCAGAGTTTGATCCCAGGACCCCGGGATCATGACCTGAGCTGAAGTCAGATACTTAACTGACTGAGCCACCCAGGTGCCCCATATATTTAAATGTTTATATATTTTTCTGGTGACTGGAATTATTATGAAGTAGCTGTCTTTATCTCTAGGAATGCCTTTTGCTTTAAATCCATTTTATCCTGATTGCCAATACAGAGACACCAGCTTTCTTTGGTTATATTTATATGACATGGTTATATTTATATGGCATATCGGTATTCACCCTTTAACTCAACCTTCTTGAGTCCTTATGTTTTATTTATTTATTTTTAAAAGATTTTATTTATTTATTCATGAGAGACACACAGAGAGAGGCAGAGACATAGGCAAAGGGAGAGCAGGCTCCCCATGGGGAGCCCAATGTGGGACTCAATCCCAGGACCTTGGATCACGACCTGAGCCAAAGGCAGATGCTCAACCACTGAGCCACCCAAGCGTCCCAAGTCCTTATGTTTTACATGAATCTTTTGTAAATAGCCTATAGTTGGATTTGTTTTTTAATCTAATCTGTCCTCTTTGTTCTTACCTAGAGCATTTAGTCCATTTATAGGTTTTAAATGCACAGTAATATATTGACTTAATTTAACTAGTAGAGTCTGATTTAGTTGATTGATGTGACTATAGAAGATTCCTGTGCTTAATCTAATAGTTTATATGGCTGGTCCATTTATATTTACATAATTACTGATATATTTGGGATGATATGTGACAGCCTGTTTTTTTTTTTCTGCATTTCTTTTCTCTTACTTGCCTTCTTTTAGAATTACTGAATAATTTTGATCATTATAGTTCCTCCCATAGTTTGAAATTTGTGCACTCAATTTTTTCTTAGTGCATGCTTAACTTACAAAAGCCTAAATTTAATTGTTACCATTACCCTCTCCTCAGATAATCAAGGCTTTTAAAATTATTTAATTCCATCATATCTCCAAGTGTTTTCCTATATTTAAGTCTATCTTGTATTTTTTAAGCTCGCAAGACATTATTACTATCTTTCAAAGCCAGTTTTTGTTTAGATTTGTCCACTAGTGTGCTGGTAAACCAGGCCTCCAGAGGAAGAAGCCCTGATTTATAGTATTCACTAACTCCCATGGTATAAATACCCTTAAAATTGGCTAATTTTAAGTTACCAACCATTTAACAATCACCTTGCAGGATTTAGCAATAGGTTCCTACAAGCTGTATGAGCTGGCTCCAGCACACTGGCTGTGTGTGTGTGTGTGTGTGTGTGTGTGTGTGTGTATGCATATGTGTATGTATAGGCATGTCTCACTTTTTCTACAGTCTTTTTTTTTTTTTTTAAGATTTTATTTACTTATTCGAGAGAGAGAGAGAGAGAGAGGCAGAGACACAGGCAGAGGGAGAAACAGGCTCCATGCAAGCAGCCTGATATGGGACTCGATCCTGGAATTCCAGGATCACATCTTGGGCCGAAGGCAGGCACTAAACCACTGAGCCACCCAGGGATCCCTGTTCTACAGTCTTTATTGCATCTCAAACTTCCATCTGTGACCACTTTCCTTCTGCCTGAAGTACAGTCTTTTGACTTTACCTTAGAGAAGGTCTGCCAATGGTGAATTCTCTGCCAGCAGAATTTTTGAAAATAGTTTTATTTTCTTCTGATTCTTGCTATGTATAGAATTCTAGACTGATGGGACACCTCGGTGGCTCAGTGGTTGGGCACATGCTTTTGGCTCAGGTCGTGATCCCACTGTCCTGGGATAGAGTCCCACATCAGGCTCCCTGCAGGGAACCTGCTTCCCCCTCTTTCTATGTCTCTGCCTCTCTCTATGTATCTCTCATGAATAAATACATAAAATCTTTTTTAAAAATTCTATACTGATGATTTTCTTCGGGAACATGCAAGATATCAGTCCATTGTCACACTTGCAAAGTCAATTTCATTCTGTTACTGCTTTGAAAGTAATTGATCTTTTTTCTCTGGATGTTTTTATTTATGTGTTTGCTTTTGGTGTTTTACCATCATACTATGACATATCTAGATATGAATTACTTCCAGTTTATCCTGCATGGGATTTATTAGTTTTGAATCTTTGGATTGCTACCTTTCTTCAGTTCTGGGAGCCTGAGTTGTTATCTCTTCAACATTTGCCTCTTCCTAATTTTCTCTCTTCTCCTTTTGGAACTCCAATTAAATATATGGTAGACCTTTTCTGTCTTCCATGTCTTTTCACTTCTCCCATATATTCTATCATTTTTCCCTCCGTGTTACATTGTAGGCAATTTCTTCTTAACTATTTTTCAACTCGCTCATTCTCTCTTTAGCTTTATCTAATATTCCATTGAAAACAACCATTGATTTGGTAAAATTCTATTTAAAAAAATGTTTTAATTTCTAGAAGTACTCTTTGGTTCTTCTTCAAATCTTCAAATAGGTCATTATTTACAGTTTCTTACTCCTTGAAGATTTTTATCATGTTTGCCTTTGATGTCTTTAAACATTATAAGCATAGCTGTTTTATCATCTTTGTTTAAGGACTCAAATATATGCAGTCTATGTAGGTATGTTTTTCTGTTTATGTTGGTTTATATTGGTTTTCATTTATGATGAAATCATTATGATTTTTTTTTTTTTAGATTTTATTTCTTTATTCACGAGAGACACAGAGAGAGGCAGACATAAGCCAAGGGAGAAGCAGGCTCCCTACCAGGAGCCTGATGTGGGACTTGATCCCGGATCCCAGGATCACGCCCTGGGCCAAAGGCAGACGCTCAACTGCTGAGCCACCCAGACATCCCTCATTTATGATGTTTTATTTCATTGTGTGCTGCCCATCCCCCACCCCTACTGCCTTTTAATTGTGTGCTCTTCCTTAGTGTTGAAAAATAATATGTGCAGATTTTTTGAGGCCTAGAATGAGAATATCTTCCTCCAGAGTGTTTTGTGTTGTCTCTTCCAGGTACATAGGTATCCTACCATCTAGGACCCCTTAAATTCTTGACTTGAAGGTTTGGGATTTCCCCCAGGTGATATAAATGTAGACTGTAAATCTACAGAATAGTTAGCTTGTGGTTATACATTTTCAGGGATTTTTTTTTCTCTCTCTCTTTCATCCAGTGCCAGGGCAACTTTCCTTACAGCCTCTGGGGTGAGAAAGGGGCAGGTTTATTTCTGGTTTACCCTTATTCAAGAGTATGGTCTTTTGGGGTTCCAATCTAATGTAACACCTTGGGTTTTGACTTTTGTTTGTCCCCCTGGCCCCATGAAGTCATCAGTACTAAAGCTCAAATTTACATTAAACCCTGAACCTTTGGTGGTACCTGGGCTTTGACTTTTGTTCCCCTGATCTTATTGGGTCATCAATACTGAAGCTCTAATTTACTGAGTTTAGTATCTGCCTCAGGTCAGACCTGGGTCTGTGCTCCACTTACCTCTCTGGATTCTTGCTTATTCTTAGAGCTTACCCTGGTATTTCCTTTCTATCTTATCAGGTCTTCTAATTTTTTTGTATTTTGTTTTGTTTAGATTTTATGTATTTTTTTAAAGAGGCGGGAGATCCCTGGGTGGCTCAGCGGTTTAGCTCCTGCCTTCAGCCCAGGGCATGATTCTGGAGTCCTGGGATCGAGTCTCACGTCAGACTTCCTGCATGGAGCCTGCTTCTTCCTCTGCCTTTGTCTCTGCCTCTGTATGTGTGTGTGTGTGTGTGTGTCTCTCATGAATAAATAAATAAAATCTTAAAAAAAAATAAAGAGAAAGAGAGTGAGAGGAGGGGCAGAAGGGAGAAGGAAAGAGAGAATCCCAAGTAGACCCTGCACTGAGCATGGAGTCAAAACGAGGCTTGATCTCATGACGCCGAGGTCATGACCTGAGCCCAAATCAAGAGTTGATGTTTGACCAACTGAGCCACCCAGGAGCCCCATGTTTTTTGTTTTTTGTTTTTGTTTTTGTTTTTAAATATTTATTTATTCATTTGAGAAAGAGAAAGAAAAAGAGAAAGAGAGAGTGGCAGGAGTAGGGTAGGGGCAGAGGGAGAGGGAGAGAAAGAGAATCTCAAACAGACCCCTGCTGAGCACTGAGCCCAGTGTGGAGCTCCATCTCATGACCCTGAGATCATGACGTGATCTGAAACCAAGAGTCAGAGCTTAACCAACTGAACCACCCAGGCGCCCCTGGTCTTCTATGTTTTAAGGATTTTTAAAAATATTTTTCCCCTCATTTCACTTTTTGTTCAGTGGGAAGGTTGTTCAGAGAAGCTTTCCACTGTATTCCCAGAAATGGAAAACTAGTATTTTTTTCCTATGCAGAGAAAATTTTTGTTCTCTTTCCTGTATATTTTTTCTTTACAACATAACAAACATATTTCTTTGTTAGTCAGCTAGCATAATTTGGAATGGGTGCAAAACATTTTATTTACTCAACCATTTTATTGTTGCCATTTATTTTAAGTTTTTTGTTTGTTTTTGTCATAGTAATCGCTATACCCAATATGGGGCTCAAACTCACCACCCTGAGACCCAGAGTCATGTGCTCTTCTGACTGAGCCAGCTAGTTACCCCTCTACTTTTAGATCGGTTCATTTTTTACTGTAATAAATTACACTTTATGCAAGAAGCTCTTCTTGTAGCTCAGAATATTCCTTTAGGATAGATTTTCCAAAATGGAATTATCAGTCAAAAGAGCCGGAATATCTGTAAGATCTTGGTATATACTAGCTTCCAAGGGGGCTGTGCCAGTCTATACTCCCTGCAGTATTTGAGGACATTTGTGTCTTTTGAGAAAAGTGGGAGTCTTCTTTAATAGGTTATAGACTCAGGCAGTGACACACTGAAGAGGAATCAAAGGTGACCTGGTGAAAAGTCTCCTCACCCTACTGCCTGTGAGCTGCAGCCACCCACCTGTCCCTTGTCCCAGAGGCAGCTCATGGGTCCTTCTGACCAGGCAAATAGGTACATCAGTTTTAGGGGATTTGTTTTTTAGGTAAATGGTGCCATACTACACACACTATCTTAAACCTTTTTGCATTTAACCCTAAACCTTGCTGCTCACCACCCACCAGTACATCAAGTGCTTCCTCGGTCATTGTGCAGTGACACAGACCCCCTGGGGTAGCGGAACCGCAGCTCATTGGCCCATCCCGCTGATGGACATTTCAATTCTTCCCAGTGGTTTGCTCTAACAAACCTGTTAAATTTATGTGTAACTCGATGACCAAAGTGGGTTTTCAGGGTGGCTGCGTTAGTGACTTAGCTGTCTTGCTCCCTGTTTTTCTCCAGGGTGATGCTGACGGGGACACTGTCTGACCGGCAGCCTGCTGAACTCCACCTCTTCCGCAATTATGAGGCTCCGGAGTCTGTCCGGGAGCCTCGTTTCAGCCAGAATATTAACCTGAAGCCTCCAACTCAGCCCTCAGGTTAAAACCATGTTGATGCGTCCGCGGGAAACAATGGGCCTGAGGGGCCGCAGGGCGGAGGGGAGGGCTCGCAGGACTGCTGCCCGGCACCCCCAGCCCAGCCACTGCCCCGAGTCTCTGTCAGCTGGAGGCAGGCAGAACTGGGGGGCTCTCGCACCTCAGGCAGGCGAGGGGAGGCCCCTGGGGGCCCTCAGCTGCACCCTGCCGTCTGCCGGGACGCCGGGGCCAGAGGCCTGGCCTGTGGGTCCTGCTTCCGAAGAGTTCCCCGCCTCTCCCTCTTCCTGCAGACCCGCTTACACTCATGCACACGCACGTGGAGACCTGAAGCACACGGGTTTGTACCAGTCCCCTGTGCCACTGGGCCACCATCTCCCCTCACCCCCAGATCAGCTGGTGTGGCGGGCTGCCCGGAGCAGCGGGGCAGCCCCCACCTACTTCCGGCCCAATGGGCGCTTTCTGGACGGTGGGCTGCTGGCCAACAACCCCACGCTGGATGCCATGACCGAGATCCACGAGTACAACCAGGACCTGATCCGCAAGGTGAGACCACCTCACGTCAGACGGGCTATGACCGTCCACTGTAGCCACCCTGTTTCAGCAGATCTTACTAAGGATTGACTCCTAGGAGAGCATGTGGGTTTTTTTTTTAAATGATTTTATTTATTTATCCATGAGAGGAACATACAGAGAGAGGCAGAGACACAGGCAGAGGGAGAAGCAGGCTCCATGCAGGGAGCCCGATGAGGGACTTGATCCTAGGACCCCGGGATCACAACCTGAGCCGAAGGCAGATGCTCCACCACTGGGCCACCCAGGGGCCCCGAGCATGTGGCTTTCACTCTTGTGCTCATTCATTGGTGCATTGCTTTATCTCACCCTTGACCCTGCTTGATGGGTGGCATCTGCCCAGAGCCGTGTGCTCATCTGGAGGATTCTGAGGCCCAGTCTGGTGTGAGTGGTGATGGGTGCCTAGTGGGGAGAGCGGTGGGCACACCAGTCCATGCCAGCCTCAGTGCTGGCCACTCTGCCCAGCCCAGGGACACATCCTTGCCTTCAGGGAGCTCACATCTAGGGGAGGCTATTTGTAAACAAGGATCTGCCCCTCCAGGGTTTTTGGGTGCTGTGATGGGCTGTGCAGGAGCCCGGGAGCAGGACTGCCTCTGCTGAGAGACCTGGCGGCTTGGAGGAGGCCGCTGGGGAGGAGACTGTGCTCAGTCAGGGATCCGGAGGAGCAGAAGTGGCCCTGGGCCCCAGGAGCGTAGCGCAGAGGGGGGGCAAGGTCTCTGTGTGTTAGCAGCGGTGCTGGGTCGGGGGCTCGGGCCTCGGGTCAGACAGCTGCAGGGTGGGGGTCCTCCCTCTGCCTCAGTTTCCCTCCAGCCACTGCACGGGGGAGTGCTGGTGCCTGCGTGGGGACTGCCATGAGGCATCTGTGTGCTCTTCTGTGAAGTGGGGGGCAGTGCCTGACCCCTCGCGTGCCAGATCCTTGTTGGCTGTGGTTCTCACCGCGGTCCTCAGGAAGCCCTGGAGGCAGCCCCTGGGTGACACAGCAGGGGTGGCAGTCACGGAGGCAGGCGCCCTCTAGGGGCTAGACAGGGCAGGGCAGGCTCCCTGGAGGAGGAGGGACTCAAAGATTCAGCTGGGGAAGGGTCTTCATCATCTAAGTGGCCTCCTATTGTGGATGAGCCCCCTCGGGAGGGGACCTTGCCAAGGTCGCCCAGCATATTGGCAGCAGAGCTTGTTGTGGAGCAAAGGAGAGGACAGCACAGGCTCTGCTCCTGCCACCTGGGGAAGGGTTTGCCGGCAGGAAGATCCCCCTCCAACAACCCCTGTCCTGTCCCCAACAGGGTCAGGGTAACAAAGTGAAGAAGCTCTCCATCGTGGTCTCTTTGGGGACAGGGAGGTCCCCACAGGTGCCCGTGACCTGTGTGGATGTATTCCGTCCCAGCAACCCCTGGGAACTGGCCAAGACCGTTTTTGGGGCCAAGGAGCTGGGCAAGATGGTGGTGGACTGTGTGAGTATGGGGCCCTCCTCAGTTCCCTCCCTCCTGGCCTCAGCCCCTGGGACCCTGGTGTCGGGGAGGCTCTGTTGAACCTCTTTAGCCAGCTCAGGGTAGGGGGTCCCTGATTCTGTCTCAGTGTTGGCAGGGATCCTTAGTAACCACCTACCCCCTGGGCTTTCAGGCGTCTTTTAACTGTGGATCCCTTTCTTCAAACACAGCTGTGTGTGGAACCCTAGAATATCACATGGGACAAAAGCTTGTAGGGGGCGGGATGTAGAGGCCTGTCCACCCAGCACCCCCACCCTCAGCCAGGTGCTGCAGAGCTACCTGTGAAGACCAGGCCCCTCAGTTCCATAGCTGGGACCATCCCTGCAGCCCAGGCAGGGGGACTCAGCTGGGAGGGGGGTGGCTAAGCCAGAGTAGAACCTGGCGATCCCCGGGCAAGGACTGTGCGCACAGTGTGTGCTGGATGCTCACAGAGACTGCTTCTTGCCAGTGCACAGATCCCGATGGACGGGCCGTGGACCGGGCCCGGGCCTGGTGTGAGATGGTGGGCATCCAGTACTTCAGGTGAGGTCTCAGCCAGCATCGGGCCCTGGCCCCGGGCCCCCACCCATGCCCAGGCCTGCCAGACCTGGTGACCTTGCCCACCCAGCCCTTGGTGTGAACTTCTCCTTTCCCCAAGCAGCTGCTCTGTGCCCCGAGCCCGCCACAGTCCTGCTCTTGTTGCCCACCCAAGCCAAGCTTCCTGGGTGACCCCTCCTCCTTGACCCAGACAGATTGAACCCCCAGCTGGGGACAGACATCATGCTGGACGAGGTGAGCGACACAGTGCTGGTCAACGCCCTGTGGGAGACTGAGGTCTATATCTACGAGCACCGGGAACAGTTCCAGAAGCTCATCCAGCTGCTGCTCTCACCGTGAGGCCACTAGGCTCCCAGCAACCCCCACCTCATCCCCCCCCCCCCCCCAGCCCCTGATGGAGAGGATGGGCGATGTCCCACCAGCGCACCAGCAGACAGAGCTGGGCCTAGGTGGCTCTGCCTCTGCCGACCAGACGGGGCCTCAGAGGGTGCTTGGGCTTCCTGCCTGAGGCTGGTCCTGAAGGCCTACCCCCACTGTCCCTACCTTCTGGCACCCTTTGTCATTCTGGGCTTAGAGATCCTAGAGCCCCACTCGGACCCTCTCCCTGACCGCCAAGGACAACTGACCCTTGGGCCCATAGCCCTGTTGGTTTAGACACTAAGGGGGTCTTCCCAGCCCCCTGGATGGGTACCACGGCCCCTTCTGCCCTCTGCCCTCTCTCCTGGGGCGTCGGCAGTTGGAGAAACAGGCTGTTGCCCACCCATCAGCAGCCTAGGCTCCTGGAGTGGAGGCCCCATCTGACTCTGCCCCTCAACACACACCCAGCCACCTGCACCCCTTGGAGCTGCCCCACCCTGCGAGTCTCCTCAGCTCTCAAAGGTCACTCCTGTGACTTCAGTTCTTTCCAACAGGAAGTGGTGGGTGAGGGGGGCTGGGCTCCAGGGGCCACCCAAACTGAAATAAATGGTTTGATTCCAGTTCACCTGTGTTGCGTGTGTTATGCTATGAGCCTGTCCCCCCACCTCCAGCTCCCTTCGCACTGTCATTGTCCTGTGCCCCCTTGACAAATGCTGTTTCCCAGCCTCCCCTGGGGCACGACCGGGGGCACCACTTTACTTCTCTAGGCCTCCCCAAATGAGGCCTGTGAGGGTATTCAGGGGTGCAGCTAAGCCACCTGCCCATGGTGAGGGGTTAGGGTGAGCTCTGTGTGCTAGAGCAGGGGACGGGACCCAGAGAGGGCAGGGGGCTTGGGCATGGTCACACAGCCGATGAGCAGGGCCAAGATTTGTCCTAGGTCTGTGCGGCTCTAGGGTTCGTGCTGCCACCTTTCCAGCGTGAGAAGAGATGAACTGGCAGGAACGGATGTGGGAGCCTGAGCCCTGAGGTGCGGTGTGTCAGGCTGGGGGTGGAGAAGAGGCCAGACAGCAGTGAAGCCCAGCGGTACGTTGGCCTCCCGGGCTAGGTGTGTGGGAGAGGGCTCCGGGGGAGGACACCCAGCAGCTCAGGCCCTATAACTCGGTCGATGCCCGATGCCCGATGTAGGCAGACAGGAAACAGGAGCCCCCACCCCGCCCTGAGTCAGGGGTCCCTGCGGGCCTGGGGAATGCTCGCTCTGGAGGAGGAGGTGACCCAAGACAGTGGCCCTTCCACGCGTGCCCACCGGCCCATGGCTCAGAGGGGTAAATAATTGAAGGGCAGGTCACACGAACCTGCCCGCGTCACAGGATGCCTTCCTCCAGCTCTGGTTACGCCCCAGATCACATTCTGACATCCCTGGCTGGTGAATAATTAAGCTGCCACCTCCTCCCCGGCCACACGGCAGGCCCTCCGTCTCCAGGTCCTGCTGGGCAGCTTTCTTTGCTCCCTCAGAGCAGTGGGCACTGGAGGGGACCCACCCCTGCACTCCTAGCCCTGCCAACACCCCCAGCCTCCCCCAGCACCCGAGTTGCCGCCCACTCCATGGCCCCCGAGATGGACCAGTTCTACAGGTCCACCATGGCCATCTACAAGGTGAGCATGTGTGTGGCCCGGGCCCCAGGCCCGAGCACCCCTTCTCAGGGCCGGAAGGTCGGGCCAGGTCTGGGGGACAGGGTGAGCATGACTGCAGCATGTTCTGGAAGGAAGGCGCTGAACCGGCCTGGGTTGTGGGCTCAGGGGTGGGGATCCCCGGGGGCAGTTAACCACCCCAGGCCAGCCTGAGGCTCCCAGGGCAGGGGTTTGTCCAGTCGCCCAGTGAGTGACGGCCCCGCTGAGACGGTGCTCCTAGACGCTGGGCAAAGGCAGGATGGGGCCCACGGGGGTTAGAGGTGGGAGTGGGTGAGGCCCAGAGAGCCACCTGGCCCGGGCCTGCAGCGTCCCTCTCTGGCTGTCTCTCTGTCTTCCTGTCTCTGTCCATCTCTCCTTTCTGAGCCCCTCACTCGAATTGTCTGCTTCACTCCAGAGGGGTTGCCACTGTCTCTGTAGACTTTTATTGAGCACCTACTGCACGTAGGACTTTCTCGCATGTAAGCCTCAGGACACCCTGCCGGCAGGATAGAAAATAGTCACCCCAAAGGATCGATGAGAAAGCCAAGGCCAACATGGTTAAACAGCTTGTTTAAGGTCACTGAACATCCCAGAGAGGCTTCTGCGATTTGAACCAAGACCCAAGCCTAAGTCCATGCCCCAGGCCCTCTGCATCCTGAGGGCAGTCTCCAGCTGTCCGTGGCCTGAGGTGGCCCGTGACTCAGCCACAGTCAGGTGCCCAACGGCTCTTCTTTGAGGCGGGTGAGACCTGCCCTTGCCCCTGAGGGGACTGTCAGACATCCATGAGTCCAGCCCAGCGAGGCCTGGACCCAGGGTAGGGTGAAGCCACACCCAGCTGGGGGCTGCAACAGACCACGAGCTTCCTCCCCGTGGGAGGAGGAGAACCTTCCAGGTGCATTGTCTTAGGAGCAAGTTCCTGCCAGGGCAGGTGTGTGAGCAGGAGCGAAGCTAGAACAGGGCCCCAAGAGATGGCTGTAAGACCTCTGCAGCAGAGTCAGGATTTGGGGTGACTCCACATTCCTGGGTGGGTTCCCCTACACTCGGGCTCCCTCTCTGGGGCTGGGGGTGCCCTGCTCTCGAGGCCCAGTGACACCTCTGCCCATCGGCCTTTCTTTTTCCTCCCTCCTTTGGCCTTGGGCTCCAGAGCATCATGGAGCAGTTTAACCCTGCCCTGGAGAACCTGGTGTACCTCGGAAACAACTACCTCCGGGCCTTCCATGGTAAGTCCCTGCCTGGCCCAGGGCTCCCAGCCTCGCAGCCTCCACTGTCCCCATGCACCTGGTCCTTCCATGCAGTCACCTGCACCCCACATCAGACATTCCGCTCAGGCTCACCCCTACACACTCCTATCCAGCACTCTCATCCACACACACCCACACCCTCCTATGCCTGCTTCTTAGGTGACCTCCGGATGCTCCCAGAGACACAGGGCTTGGCTCTGGTGGCCTCCGCGGCCCCAGCCACACCACACTTCTATAGGTCACCTTCATGCTGCCTGGTGAGCCCACTGCTATTCCCAGGCCTACTTCTGCAAGCCCGGCTTCACACCACAGCTGTCTGTCCTCACTCTGACCACACACCCCGCCAGCTGAACCTCACTCTCAGTGCCCGTGCTAACAGCTATCTCTCCCCCATTTCCCAACAACACCTGCTCCAAGGCCAATCACTCTACCAGGGCTTGCAGTCCTCCCTGCAAAGGA
The DNA here is from genome assembly GCF_018345385.1 of Vulpes lagopus. Classification (NCBI taxonomy): domain Eukaryota; kingdom Metazoa; phylum Chordata; class Mammalia; order Carnivora; family Canidae; genus Vulpes; species Vulpes lagopus. The sequence continues at coordinate 10,402,892 of NC_054828.1, forward strand.
CAAGCCAGGGACACACCCGGAGCTGAGGGCCACCCAAGCCCTCCCTGCCTTTTAGGACTTTGGAATCAAAGCCTACTTTCCCCTATGCCAGCTACCTCAGCCCACCCCCACCCCGTGCCCCGATGCCTGCACAGAGCAACACACCTGCCCACACCTCTCTGTGCATACACACAGGTGCCGCACCCACACCCATGACAGACATGCGCTCAGGTCCTGCTCAGCGCCAGTCCCTGTGCTGGGTGCAGCTGTCCTGGCCCTGCTCCACACCTGCTTTCTCCTCCGGCCAACACACACAACCAGGACAGTACCCCACACACATACCCGTGCCTGATCGCATGGTGTCCCCTCCATGTGCCCTCTCCTGGCAGGAGGGGCCTCCAGGAGTGAGGGCAGATGGAGGAGGGAGGCTAGACCCAACCCTGTCCCCCTGCAGCTCTGTCCGAGGCAGCTGAGGTGTACTTCAATGCCATCCAGAAGATCGGGGAGCAGGCCCTGCAGAGTTCCACCTCACAGATTCTGGGTGAGCCGCTTCCCCTTCTGCTATATCCTTCATTCTTTCTTGGGCCTGGGGCTCTCCTCCTGGTCCTGCCTCCACCCTAGGCCTCCTCCTGCTGTCCAGACCCCTCTGCCTCCCCGGTGCTGTCCCTTGGGCGTGAGGCCTGCCTTGCCCACCATCCTGGGATCCCAGAGAGGGTTCCTTTTACGTGCTTACCTTTCCTGGAAAATCCCCCTAAGACACAGGCCTTGCTGCCCAGCGCCCAGACTCCTGTTCTAGAGCCCAAGCTCCTCTGCACCACTCTCTGCAGGGCTATTCCAGGGCTGGGACAAGCTCTGCCATCCTCACAGAGCCATATGGGAAATCCTTGGACTTTGGTCCCAAAATCCCATCTCAGGCAGCCCCTGTGGCAGCTTCTAGCAGGAAGAGGGTGGGTGGGGCAGGTGGCCCCCACTGAAGCTCCTGCTCTCCGTGCCTCCAGGAGAGATCCTGGTGCAGATGTCAGATACCCAGCGGCACCTGAACTCTGACCTGGAGGTGGTGGTGAGTATCACACCGCACGGTGCTGAAGGGTCACTCAGGAGAGTGGGGTGCATTCCAAGGAAGACCAGGGCCCCATCTCCCACATCCTTTCCCAGGGAGGGATCCCTGGGGCCTGGGGTGACACACAAGCACTGCTCTTCTGGGTACCTGCCAGGGCCAGGCTGCGTGGGGCGTGTACACCTGCCATATCTTGTTCAAGCCGCCAGCCAGCCTGGGAGGCAGGTGCCGCTTGTCTCCATTCTACCAAGGAGGAAACTGAGTCTCGGAGATCTGGTCTCTTGCTCCCAATTCCAGAGCAAGTGGAGGAGCTAGGGAGAGAAAAGACCCCCGCCCAGGAGCATGTGGCTAGGCCTTGCCCCTCTCTGGCTCCCGGGCCCCTCCCTCCATGCTCCCAGGGAGCAAATCAGCCACCTGACCTTGTCACACCCACGAGAAAAACCCACAGAACTAAACCCAGTCTTCTCAGTGAGGGAGCCCAGGCCCTGCTGACTCAGCAGCCTCCCTGTGGCAACCCAATCACAGCCCAGCACCACAAAGAGCTGCCCTCTGCAGACACAGCCTGGTGTTCCTACCCTTGGGCTGTCTTCATGCCATTCTCTCAGCCTAGATCCACCCCCATCCTTGCCGGCCAGCACCTTACCAGGCTTCCCTTGACCCCCCAGACAAGCTCATTACTCCTCCTTCTGGACTCCAACAGATGCTTCTATGCATTCTTAGTACATGATGGTTAAGACAGCGAGCTCTGCAGCCAGAGCACCTGCGTTCAAAACCCAGCTCCACCTGCCACTGGCTTGTGACCTTGGACAAGCCTGTCTGTACTTTGGCTTACCTGTCTGTCAAATGAAGATAATCATAACTACCGGCGGGATTCTCATGAGGACTAAGCAAATTCATTAGTTTAAACTAGATGCCTGGCGCCCGTAGCCCTCCATGCATCTTCTTGGTGATAATTGGCAGTCGGATCCACCACCCTCTCTCTCTCCCACCAAGACTGGGAGCCCTGCAAGGGCTGAGGTGGGGCCTGGCACCCAGCAGGGGCTTCACTGACCCTGGATAGAAGGAGCAAACTTGAAGAGGAGAGAGTAGGGCCTGACCCCACAGAGAGGGGATGAGCAGGTGTTCCCAGGGGGTGCGGTGGGCTAAGCACTGGGCGGAAGGCAGCCAAGGATGGGGAGCTGGGGCAGAGCACAGAGGAGCTGGTGGTAAGGGGTCTTGGAAAGCTCAGGAGGAAATCAGCTCACTGTGACAGCATGTGGCTCGCAAACATGTGTGTATGAGGGGGACCCCCCGCCGGAAGTCAGGGTGTGCTTTAGGGGGACACCAGAAAATACGGAGCAGTTTGGTTACAATGTCAAAAGGGGGAACAATTTTAGGAACAAAAAGCGTGCCTCCACCTGCACAGGATCACACCCTGGTCCTAGGCCCACCTCCAGGACACTTGCAGGCTCAGGACTCCGCGGAGCCCCCTCCCGGGGCTCAGGGGGGAGTTAGGAGCACCGCTCCTGCTGGCAGCCAGTGACACTTCCTATCCTCGGGTTTGATGGCTCTCTGTGTCACTCGTGGCACACCTGGGCTGGATAAGGACGAGTGTCATCCAGGCCTTCTCTGTAAGGAGAGATCTGTCCTCTCTGGGCACCCACATCTTGGCTGTGACAGCTGGGCAGGGCCCTCGGCCAGAACCAGAGGCTGCCTGCCCTGGGCTCGCCCATCCAACAGCTCTCCACAGCCAGGCGCCAGGCCCCGTTGCAGACAAAGCTCTTGCCCCCACCCCCCGCCACCCCGAGAGGAGCCAGACAAAACCCCAGACTAACAAGTGAGCATATATGAGGCAGTATGTAGAGATTGGAGAGGTGCCCTGGAGGAAGACAGAGCAGGGAAGGCTCGTGGCTGGTGTTGGACGGCTACAATTTTTAAGATACTCTCAGAAAACAGGACTAGGAAGGGGACACTGAGAGAGGCCTGGGAGAGGAGAGGGAGACGTGTGAGGGAAGGGCCTTCCGGGTGGAGCTCCAGAAGGCTAGCAGGCGTGTGTGAAGGGGACGATCGATCGGCTGGGACAAGAGCCCTGTCCTGTGACCCTGCCCAGGCTCTGGCCATTCTTCTGAGTGTGCAAAGCTAAAGATAGACAGGATCTGACTTTTTTTTTTTTAAAGGTTTTATTTACGGGGATCCCTGGGTGGCGCAGCGGTTTGGCGCCTGCCTTTGGCCCAGGGCGCGATCCTGGAGACCCGGGATCGAATCCCACATCAGGCTCCCGGTGCATGGAGCCTGCTTCTCCCTCCGCCTGTGTCTCTGCCTCTCTCTCTCTCTCTCTCTGTGACTATCATAAATAAAAAAAAATAATAATAATTAAAAAAAATAAAAATAAAAGGTTTTATTTACTTATTCATGGGAGACAGAGAGAGGCAGACACAGACAGAGGGAGCAGGCTCCCTGTAAGGAGCCCGATGGGGGACTCGACCCCAGGATCACAACCTGAGCCAAAGGCAGATGCTCAACCACTGAACCACCCAGGTATCCCCAGGATCTCACTTTTTTTTAAAAAGATTATTTATTTATTCATAGAGACACACACAGAGAGAGAGAGAGGCAGAGACACAGGCAAAGGGAGAAGCAGGCTCCATGCAGAGAGCCTGACGTGGGACTCGATTCAGGGTCTCCAGGATCATGCCCTAGGCTGCAGGCGGCGCTAAACCTCTGCACCACCAGGGCTGCCCTCACTTTTTTTTTATCGTGAAGTAAGACACCAACAGAGAACGTCTCACTGAGCAAATTAGAGCTTAATGAATCATTTTAAGGCAAACTACCTTCCAGGTCAAGAACTGTGGCAGCCTCCCCAGGAGCCCGTCAAAATCATAGCCCCTCCTTCCCTCTCCCCCAAAGTAACTACTGATCCCATGCTTCCTTGTGTTCCTTTGTAGCCAATCACTCAGGCGTAGTCCCTGGACACTAGAGTTTGGTTATGCTCAATCTCTTTTTTCAAACATGCCTTTGAGTTTCTTAACCAACTGGTTCCCCTCCATCCCTTTCTTTCCCTTACGACTTCTCTGTTGAGGGCCCTGGGACCCCATGGCTGGTTTCCTTTTTTTTTTTTTTTAATTTTTATTTATTTATGATAGTCACAGAGAGAGAGAGAGGCAGAGACACAGGCGGAGGGAGAAGCAGGCTCCATGCACCGGGAGCCTGATATGGGATTCAATCCCGGGTCTCCAGGATCGCGCCCTGGGCCAAAGGCAGGCGCCAAACCGCTGCGCCACCCAGGGATCCCTAGTTTTCCTAAAATCTGGAAACTGCTGATCTTGCACCTTTGGTGCAGTTCACATTATTCCTCTGTCCTTTGCATCTAGGGGCTTGATCAGACCCAGGTTCTTTTTTTTTTTTTTTTCTTTTTTAAGATTTTATTTATTTATTCATGAGAGACATAGAGAGAGGCAGAGACACAGGCAGAGGGAGAAGTAGGCTCCCTGTGGGGAGCCCGATGTGGGACTCGATCCAGGACCCCGGGATCACGCCCTGAGCCAGAGGCAGATGCTCAACCACTGAGCCATCCAGGTGTCCCATCAGACCTAGGTTCTATCCTTCTGGCAAGATCCCAGAGAGCGCTGGGTTCTTCCATCAGGAGTCACATCACATCTGCAGCCATGTGATGTTAACAGCCGTTGGGGCTCAGTGTGTCCAGATCCATTCACACACAGGGAGTTAACCGCTCTTCTGATGCGCTCTTACCTGTTAACTGGGATATTTCTATATGGAGACGCTTCTCCGTACCTACTCTTTGTTAGTAGTGGCACATTTTTGTGTGAAAAGTAAGATAAAGGTTTATTCAATCCCTTCACTTATTAGCTTTTGAGATCATGAATGGGGTGTCACCCTGTTGTCCTCTGAAGGTGACCAATTAGCTGTATTTTCCTCACATCATTACTGTGGTATTTTTTAGTATCATCAGTATCATACATTTAAACACATTGGATGTATTCCAGTCCTTTGCATTTATTGTCTTTAGCAAAGTTGAAAATGTTCCCTCTTTGGCCAATAGAAGCTTCTTCAGTCTGGCTCCTGAGTCTCTTGGGTACAACCCTAGTAGTTTTGATGGCTTTCTGGCTGTTTTGTTTTGTTCAGCCTCTTCTGGGTTACACAGCTTCTCCTTTGTTCTGGTCCTCATAAGAATCCTCACTCTTGGGGCACCTGGGTGGCTCAGTGGTTGAGCATCTGCCTTTGGCTCAGGTCCTGGGATCGAGTCCCACATCGGGCTCCTGGCAGGGAGTCTGCTTCTCCCTCTGCTTCTGTCTCTGCCTCTCTCTCTGTGTCTCTCATAAATGAATAAATAAAATCTTTTTTTAAAAAAAGGAGAATCCTGATTCTTGAGGATACAGAGAATGCAAGCATTCAGACATCCCGATCATCTTCAGGCATGAAACATTGAATGTTTCTGTTGAAAAGTCTGATTATCTATTTTTTCCTGTCATAAATCACTTGCTTTTTCAGCCTAGATGCCCGATTTTTTTTTTCTTTTTCTTCAGTCTAGTAATTTTTCTAGACATGTCTTGGTGTTGATCTATCTGGGTCAATATCCTCAGTCACAGGGTGTACTTTTGCAATAAGTAGTTTTAAATTCTTTTCTTTTTTTAATTTCAGAAATGTTATCTTGAATCACAATTTGTAGAATGTTTTTGAAAAAAAAACAAAACAAAACAAAAAAGAATGTTTTTGTTCTCTACCTTTGCATTTCTTCCTCAGGGACTCCTATTATCTGTATATTAGATCTCCACAGCTTATCTTCAACATCTTTTCTTCGTCTTGGCTATTTTTACTTTTTTCTTCATTTCTTCCCCCACCCCCACCCCCAAATTCCAGATGTTTTGATTTAATACCTGGACCAAGAACAGAGCCCATAATAGAAGTCCTATCATAGATGTATCTATATACACAATGATATATAAAAATATATTCTCATGGGGCTGCCTGGGTGGCTCAATCAGTTAAGTAACTGCCTTTGGCTCTGGTCATGACTCTGGGGTCCTGGGATTGAGCCCCATATTAGGCTCCCTGCTCAGTGGGGAGCCTGCTTCTCCCTCTCCCTCTGCCCCACCCCTGCTTGTGCTCTCTCACTCTCTTAAATAAATAAATAAATAAATAAATAAATAAATAAATAAAATCTTTAAAAATATATATTCTGGGCAGCCCATGTGGCTCAGTGGTTTAGCGCTGCCTTTAGCCCAGGGCATGATCCTGGAGACCCAGAATCAAGTCCCACGTCGGGCTTCCTGCAAGGAGCCTGCTTCTCCCTCTGCCTCTCTCTCTGTGTCTCTCATGAATGAATAAATAAAATCTTTAAATAAAAAATAAAAATGTATATTCTCAGGACGCCTGGGTGGCTCAGTAGTTAAGTATCTGCCTTCAGCTCAGGGCATGATCCTGGAGTCCCGGGATCGAGTCCTGCATCGGGCTCCCTGCATGGAGCCTGTTTCTTCCTCTGCCTGTGTCTCTGCCTCTCTCAGTGTGTGTCTCATGAATAATTAAGTAAAATCTTTAAAATATATATATATTCTCATATATATAACATATATCATATATTAAATATATCAGCTTGAAATTCACCCCTTTGAAGTATACAATTTAGAAGATTTTTTTTTAAGATTTTATTTATTTATTCATGAGAGACACAGAGGGAGAGAGAGAGGCAGAGACACAGGCAGAGGGAGAAGCAGGCTCCACACAGAGAGCCTGATGTGGGACTCCATCCCAGGACTCCAGAATCATACCCTGGGCTGAAGGCAGCACTATACCACTGAGCCACCCAGGCTGCCCCAATTCAGATGTTTTTAATGTAGTCACAGAGCTTTGAACCCATCCCTACTATGTAATGTTAGAACATTTTCATCACCCTCATCCACGAAACACTGTCCCCATTAATATTTGCTCTAGTTTGTTGTTTTCTTTTCATAAAAAAATTTTCCTCCTCTTTGGCAACCGCTCTCTGACTTCTGTCTCTAGAGATTCATTTAGCCCATTCTAGGACTTCATATGAAGGGAACTGTACATATGTATTCTTCTGTGTCCCGCCTCATTCACTCCATGTAATGTCTGTAAGATGACTTCATGCTGTCACAAGCATTGATGCTTGCTGTGTCTGATTGCTTAGTATTTGACTCAATGACTGTACCACCATTTGTTTCTCTTTCTGTTGATGGTCATTTGGGTTGTTTCCAGTTTAGGATTATTATGACTATGGCTGCTGTGAACACTCTTGTACAAGTCTTTTGTGGATTTATGTTTTTATTCCGCTTGGATAAATACCTGGGGGCGGAATTTGTGGGTCACAGGGCTGACATAAATTTGGCTTTATGAGAAACTGCCAAAGAGCTCTCCAAAGCTCTTAATGCTAGCCGCACCCCTGCCTGCAATGTATAAAAGCTGCTGCTGCTCTCTACATGCTTGCCAACATCCAATGTTGTCAGTCTTATTTATTTTAGCCATTCTACAAGATATGGAATGGTACCTCTTTGTGGTTTCATTTTGCATATGCCAAAGACTTTTTTTTTTTAAGATTTTATATATTTATTCATGAGAGATACAGAGAGAGGCAGACATAGGCAGAGGGAGAAGCAGGTTTCCTGTGAGAAGGCTGATGCAAGACTCAATCCCAGGACCCTATGATCACAGGACCCAGGATCACAGGACCACATGATCACAGGATCATGACCTGAGCCAAAGACCACTCAGATCAACCACTGAGCCACCCAGGCACTCCTGCCAAAGACTTTTAATGGGCTTACCGGACATTTGCATATCTTCTTTCATGAGGTGTTTGTTTAGTACTTTGCCCGTTATTGGGTTATACTTATTGTTGACTTATAGTTCTTTACATAGTCAAGGTATGAATCCTTTATCAGATATAGGCATAGTGCATGTTTCCCCCCTCCTAACCTATAGCCTGTCTATTCATTTTCTAAATACTGTCTTTGATGAGCAGAAGTTTTACATTTTCAGGAAGCCAAATTTGGCTATTTTATTGTTTTCATTTTACAAAAGGCAAAATCTGTCTAAACTCAGTAAACTACCTTAAAATTCATGGGACTAATGCTATGACAACAACAAACACTAAAAAGAGCACCTGCCTCTGCTAATTTGACAATTTTAAAAAGTGGCTTGTATTTGTATCCATTTCAAGAAACCTTTGCCCACAACCATGGCAAAGATATTCTAGGTTTTCTTGTAGACGCTCTATGTTTTGGACTTTACGTTTATTTCTATGATCCATCTTAATTTTGTTTTTGTGAATGAAGTGAGATAGAATCAGGGTTCTTTCCCCCAGTTGTCCCAGCACCATCCCCAAAAAACTTTGCTTTCCCCATTGAACTGACTTGATATCTTTGTCAAAATTTGATTTGTTGTATATGTGTGGGTCTATTTCTGAGCTCTCTACTCTGTTCCACTGATAAATTTGTATATCCTTACACTGATACTACAACTGTATTAATTGCTCTTGCTTTACAGTGAGTCTTAAAATCAAATAGTCTAAGAATTTTTGTTCTTCTTTCTCAAAATTATTTTGCACAGTCAAGATCCTTTGCATTTGCATATGTAGAATCAGTTTGTCAGTTCCTCTAAGAAAATCTGCTGGAATTTTGACAAGGATTGCATAAATCTATAAATTAATGGTCCTCATAGGGGGACCTGGCTGGGTTAGTCAGTAGAGCATGCAACTCTAGATGTCAGAGTCATGAGTTTAAGCTCTATGTTGGGAGTGGAGCCTACTTAAAAAAAAAAAAACAAAAAAAAAAACATCTATATTAATGGTCATCTTAACAATATTGAGTCTTCTAATCCATGAACATAGTATATATCTCCATTATTTCTCATAGCAACTCTTTGCCATTTTCAGGATAGCAGTCTTGTACATCTTTTGCATTTGTTCCTAGGTATTTGATTCTTTTAGCCATTATAATTAGAATTTTAAAATTTTGTTTTCCAGTTGTTCATTGTTTAACTTATTTTTTAGTAGGATCACCCTGGCTCCTGAACTAAGAATAAAATATCAGCAATAGAGGGCAAAAGCAAAAGCAGGAAGACCAATTTCGAGGCTATTGCAGTAATCTGGAGGTGGGCTGAAGTGGCTTGGGAAAGTGGCAGCAATGGTAGTGTTGAGAAGAAATCAGACTGAATCTAAAGCCAACAAGATTTTCTGATGGAGTAGATGTCAATTGCCAAAGAAAAGGGAAAGTCAAACTAACTCCAAGGTTTTTTTCTGATTAACTGGAAAGGTGTACTTGCCATTAGCTGATTGGGAAATACTGAGCATGGAGCAGTTCAGGTGGAGGAGAGAGATCGGGGACTTAGTTTTAGACATGGTAAGTTGGAGATGCTTATTAGAAAACCAACTGGAAATCTGGGCTAGAGTTTGGGGTCAAGGTCTAGGCTGGGTTGTTTGTCTGGGAGCCATGAGCATATGGACAGATGAACTCATGGAGGGAGTGGGTGGAGGAAGGGAAAGGAAGAGGCCCTGAGGAATCAAGACATAAGGGGGAATCAGCAAATGACAGAAGAAGCAGCGAGGGTAGGAGTGCAAGGAAAACCAGGAGAGGGTAATAGGCTGGAAGCCAAGTGAGGAAGGGGTTTCAGGAGGAGGGAATGATCAACTGTGTCTAATGATGACCACAGTTCATGTCAGATGCATCCTGAGAGTTGGCTTTGTGATGTGGAGTGTCAGTGATTTCAACAAGAACTGTCTTATAGGTGTTCTGGGGCACAGCCTTACTGGATGGGGTTCAAGAACAAATGGGGAAGACAGGAGTGGCATCAGCCCACAGGGCCAATTATACCAGCGGGGGGTGGGGGGGTTCCTGTCTAGGCGACAAAAGAATTTCTTTCAAGTTACTGGAACAACAATACATAGACCTTGCGATGTGTATTTTCCACAGTGGGTCTGCTCTCAGCTTCTATGTTGAGGAGCTCACAGGACCCATTAATGAAGTATATGCTGAGAGGATACAGGGAAGGGAGGGCAGTCTCTGCTCTGACCTGCTGGGAATGACTCAGTCAGCCTGGGGTTGGTGACTTCCTTGTTTCAGAAGTCACCTGTTAGTAGATAGTCCTAGGGTTCCCCCATAGCAAGAGCTCAAAGTTCATGTCAATTATCAACCTCTTAATGGATCCATTTCCTCCGGAGCTGAACAAAGACTTTCCATTAACCCAATAGTGCCCGGGGCTCCATCTAATTGGGGCATCCTGGGTCTGTGTCCTCTACCCCGTTGGAGATCACAGCCAAGACATGGCAATGGAAAGAATTACCATCCAGCTGTCCTGTTCTAACACACACATCCACGGTGTGAATCTGTTCATACCCGACTAGAAGCAGAGGAATGACATCTGATACATGGAAGGTGGCTTGTTCAGGAGCCACGTCTCCTAGGTGAGAGTGAGGTAGAGCAAACAGAATCAGGAAGCCCCCAGCTGGCCTGCAGCACTGACTGCAACAACCCTTTAATCTGTATTTTCAGAACACATTAAAATAGCTCCTGCACCCAGGCCTCCCTGGGGAGAGTGCTCCCAGTGGCCTAAGGCTCTCAGTTGGGGGCAGGCGGCAGTGCCTCCCTTGCCCACCTTCGTGACAGCCCCACTTGCCTCTGCATTTCTCAGCACATCAGCTCTGCACTAATTTAGGCGGAGCTGGTGTGTCCATCTTGTTGGATTTGTGCATTTTAGATTTTCTCCGTAGCCTTTGGTGTGGTTCAAGTTCATCTTCGGGTACCACTCATCATCTATTAGTGCTGTGGTTACAAAGTTGCCTGGCTCTGGAGGGTCTGCACCAACACCGTATCTCCCATAAGCCCTGCTGTTTATTTTGGGAGGTTTTGCAGGATATGGGGATTTTTCAAGAACCCATGTTTGGTGTTCAAGCAGAAACCTTGGACTGTCTTTTCAGTGGGAAGCAGGGCCAGGGGAGGAGCGAGTGAGGGGCTCTGGTGGCCGCACTGGGAGGTCCCACAGGTGCAGGTTGGAAGACTCACTTCCTTGCTTCCTGGATCACTGGATGGATAAGGGTGGATATGTGGTCTTGGCTGCATTCATAACACTGATTGCCCTACACACACACACACACACACACACACACACACACATCCCAGCAGCCACAACTCACAGTTCAAGGGGGGCCCCACTCAAGCTCCCCTACAGACCAGCAGTTAACCAGCATTTCAGAAACAATTATGGGAGAAAAACATAAAATTTGCAAGTTTTACCATTGACTAGTTTCCCTTACATACTGGAAGAAGATGACCAACATTCTTCTTTTGAGCAATGCCCAACCCCAGGGAACAAAAGTCCCCCAGCACAGCATGGGGACCCCTGTGGCAGCAGGCAGCATCCATTGCGGGTTCTTGAGCAGGTGCCACTGAGGGGGGTGGGGTGCAGACAAAGGAGGCTGAGCAGAGGTCCCCTGAGGCAGGAGTGGCCGCAGGATGGGGGACACTCCTCTCTGCTCCCTGTGAACTCAAGTGCAAAGTGTGCCACTGAAGGGTTTAGATCAGATGTCCCCACAACAGAGTGCCCCAGGGAACGCTAATGGGGGGACTCCAGGAGAAGGTCCCAGGTGAGCACCAAGGCTCACAGAATCAAAGCTCTTCGGGCTCACAAGGCTGGACCTTCAAGAGCATCTGGCCAAGACTTTCCTGTTACATATGGGGAAACTGAGGCCCAGAGAGGGACAGCAACTTGTCCAAAGTTACAGAGCAAATTGGAGGCAGAACCAGAATTACTAGGACATAGCTCTTCTGAGCCTGAGCCTGGAGCCTTCCCCGGCCTCCTGGTCACCCAGGTGGTCAGCCATCTCTGTCTCACCTGTCATGGAAACCAGCCACCCCTCAGCTAAGACGTCAATGGCTGTGAGCACTTTCACTGGGTCAGGCCCTGCGCCCAGTGCTGGGGACACAGAGATGGGTCAGACGTGGCTCTTGCACACAGCGGCTTGCTGCTCCTCCAGAGGGGCTGTGAGCAGGGGCCCAGCAGGAAATTCTGTCCTATGGCTAAGGGGAATGAAAAGTAAATGAACAAATGTATGTATACATTCCAGAAACAAAATGGGAGAACCATGGCTTCTGCTGGGGAAACCAAGGTGACCTCCTGGTAGAGGAGGCAGGGAAGCTAGGATTTGTAGTCTGGTAGGAAAGTCTAGGCAGAGGGAATGGCATAATCAAAGCACAGACTGGGACTGAGAACCAGGAGACACTGATACATTTATGGAGAGTTGTGTTGAGCCAGCTACTGCACTACATATTTTGCATATTTAACTATCTAATCCTCCCTCCACCAGGTGCTTTTATTATGACCATTTCTCGGACAATTGGGCAGGTGCCTGGTGTGTTAGGAACTCAGTGGGCTGAGTTGGACTGGGCAGTGTGCAAGGGATGCTGCAGTGTGGGAAAGATTAGGGCCACCCTGATCACCCCCACTCTGCACTCCACACAGGTGCAGACATTCCATGGAGATCTACTGCAGCACATGGAGAAGAACACCAAGCTGGACATGCAGTTCATCAGAGTAAGTCTGGCCACCCACCTTGGCCCCCCCAGCCCATCACAGGCAAGACTGCCTCTCCTCGTTTGATAGATGGCACACCGAGGCCTGTGCTGGGCATTGACTGGGCCCAGGCTGCACATGTTCCCAGCTGAGCCCCCCTGGGGCCCTGTCCAGTGCTCCAACCCATGGGCCAGGAGTCTTGAGCTCATTGACATGGGGGTCTCCCTCCTCTCTCCACCCTACCCAAGGACAGTTGCCAGCACTACGAGCTCGAATACCACCACCGAGCCACCAACCTGGAGAAGTGCATGTCTGAGCTGTGGCGCATGGAACGCAAGAGGGACAAGAATGTGCGGGAGATGAAGGTACAAGAGCTGGGGGCAAAACCAGGCTCTGGGGGGCCCCTGGACACCCTCCTGGGCTCCCCACCCGGCACTGGCCCAACCCCAGGAGGGCCACCTGCCTCATGCTCCATGGTGAGCATAGCTAGGGAGGTCAGCTGGCCCGTGGTGGGTAGGCACTGCTGGGCCCCAGGGCCACCTCAGTTCTGCTCCTCATGCTGTCACATCCCAGCCCTCCCCAGAGTCCCAGGCCTTGTGCCTTCTACTTCACTGGGAACACCTAAGGCCATCAGCCTTGCTGCTCCTGACCGTGGTAGCTACTGGGTAATTCCCCAGCAACCCCGCCATCCTCTGCGCCCCCCACCTCTGGCTAGGGCTAGCCCTCCTCCTAAGCTCAGGGCCCCATCCCTGGCCTCCATCTCCAGGACTTTTATCTCCTTTCCTGTCTCCTCTTCTGGCTCCTTGACTAAACTCTTATCTCTCCCCTTCAGAATCTACCCTCCCAAGTAGGGACCTATTAATCAACTCATTCACAGTTCCTTAACCCAACCTTCCTGGGCTCCCCCTTGGTGCTTGGCCCCATGCCTGGGGTCAGAGGGATGGCTCAGACACCAGCCCTGCCTGTGAGGAGTGCCCGGGCTGGTTGGACACAGAGCCCAGGCTCAGGAGGATGAGGGTGCCCTTGAGAGGTGGGCCCAGGAGCTCCGGTGAGCTGGGTGCTCGGGGGAGGGCCTCCAGGGGGAGATGGCTGGCTCAGGAAGGACAGAGAGACTTCTGACAGCTGGCACTGGTGGAGGGTGGGAGGAGGCATCCACCCCCTGCCTCCAGCCAGAACCCACTTCTTCGGCAGGAGAGCGTGAACCGGCTGCACGCACAGATGCAGGCCTTCATGTCCGAGAGTCAGCGGGCAGCTGAACTGGAAGAGAAGCGGCGCTATCGTTTCCTGGCTGAGAAGCATCTGCTGCTTTCCAACACCTTCCTACATTTTTTTGGCCGGGTGAGCTGGGGCTGGGGGACAGCTAATGGAGACTTCCTAGGGTCTGTGCTCTCTGTGAGCTGACCACCCATGGGATTTCTCTCCCTTTGCTGATTTCCTTCTATCCTTCCTCTCTGTAGATATTTATTTAATTTGTTTACTCTCCCCATCTATTTCTTTGGTTGTTTCTGTGTTTATTTGTATCATCAGATATTCATTCATTCATGATTTTGTTCATTCTCACATTCATTCACTAATTCATGCCTTTATTCACTCATATATGAACCATTTATTTTTTCATTCCTGCTTGCATATACTCACCATTCACAAATTCATGGATTCATAGGTTTATTTAGTTATTGTCTGTTACTTTGATCATATTATTTAGATCCTCTGTGCTCTTGCTCCGTTCTATCTGCTAGACCAAACAGATTCTTTCATTTCTCACTGGATTTTGCTTTCTGTGTTTAACTGCCATGTTGTTTTGTGCTGTTGGGTTTACAACTATCATTACCTTCTCTGTAAATGTTGCCATTTATTTATTTATTTAATGTCTCTCATAATCCAGCCTGAAGCTCTTCATTTCACTTTGAGATTAAAATGACCCTCTTCTCTCTTCTGTGAACTCTTTATTTTAAAGTTTTATTTATTTAAGTAATCTCTACACCCAAGATGGGGCTTGAACTCATGATCCTAAGATCAATAGTTGCATGCTAAGTGTTTTCCTGTTGCTAATAGTTCAGTTTTGACTTTTGACCAGTCTGACAGCCTATGTCTTCAAATAGAGGAATTCAGTTCATTCCCAGTTACCCCAACAACTGATACACCTGTTTTATGCTTTCAGGATAACTTAACTGCATTTACTTAGTCATTTCTTCTTTTTCTCTCATGCTTGCTCTTGTCGCTTTGGTTGTGTTTTTACATGTTCCCCTTTCCCCTTTATTAACAAATCCTACTGTTCTTTTTATCTCTATTCATGATGACCTCATGTTGTGACCCTCATAATAACATATATTCCTTATTATCTTTTCCAAAATATACTGACAAACTCTCTGACACTACACTGTCCATTGCGGCCCCCTGACCCTTAAGATGAGGCCTGGGGAAGGATTTTCTTGCCCTCTCTGGAATTCTAAAATGTGGCCTAACTCCTCCCCTTATGCTCCCCGACCCCCAGCTCTTGGTTTTACCTAAAAACCTAGGGCCTTTAGTTCTAAGCTCTCACGGGTCATTTCTTTGCAGCATGATCCTTTTATTTTGAGAGGCTTCTCTGAGATCACATATCTTTCTGCTGCCCGGTGCATGGTCACCCGCAGACTACACACATGATCAGATATGCTGATACCACTGTGTTTTCACTCCTTTTCCTTTCCCACTGTCTTGGGGTTTCTGTCTTGATTAACTGAATGTTTTCTGCAGCTACTCCATCTGAATCCTTGCATATGTGCAAATGTCTCACTTTTGCCCAGAGTGCTGAGTGGCATGTGGGCTGGTTGAAGGACTCCAGAGCTGGAGGCTTTTTCTCCTGGGGTCCAAGAGGACATTGCCCTGTTTTCTGGCATTCTGTGTTGTTGATGCTAAGGCAGGTGCTGGTCTGTCTACTTTCCCTCTTAAGTGACTGGCTCTTTCTCTGGATGCTTGGAGGTTTTTCAGGGGTCCTTGGGACTCAGGAACTTGTCTGGGCACCCCTAGAGGAGTGTCCGCCACTCTCCTCACTCTGCAGGCTCAGTTCTTTCTCCAGGTCAGAGGAGCTGCTCTCCTTTCTCCACTGTCTTTCCTTTTTCTCCTTCTAGAACTCCACATCTATGACCTCCTCCTTTGCCAAGTCTATTTCATTTGTCCTCATTCTATATTGTGAGATACTTCTCCCCCTTGACGTGTCAGGCCTGATTGTGTTCTAGTTCATCTGTTCAATCTTCAATCTTAAGATCGTGCTTTGTCTGGCTAAGAAGGTCTTTGTTAATGCAGCAAACGCTCCTATCAAGATCTTGTTAATCTTTTCACCCCCTTCTCTCAGCTGCCTGGGTAGTCTCCTGGGTTCTCCTCCCTGACCGCTGGGTCCTCTCAGGTGTCTTGTTTCTTTCTTTTGCCTCCCCGTGTCCTGTTCCCACTCTGGGTTCAGCTGAATTGCAAGGGCTCAGGCAGTGGTACTGGCAAATGTGGGAGGTTGGGGGAGTGAAGCCATCTCTACCCCCTGGTACCCCCTCCTAACCCAGGTCTTCCTATTGTTGCAAGCATCAGCTCAGCATGAGAGATAGGGATTAATTTAGTCTACTCTTATGGAGAACCACTGCAGACAGGGCCGCCAGGGAAGGTTGTGCCGACTGAGCACTGCACAAGGGTACCTGATTAAGAGTAGGGTCTGTGCTCTACTCTCCAAGCTGAATACACTGGTGCAGACTGTATTTTCCTAGAGAAAGGAGCACCTCTTTCTTTGCATAAAGAGGCCATCCTCTCACCAAAGGTGTGCCCAGCAGGCTCTGTCCATCCATAGGGGACACTTATCTCTAAATTATAAGGAACTATCCTATGGGCTAGCAGCAGCTCAAACCTATGGAGCCCTGGGACTCAGAAAAGCCAGCAGCCCCTCCCAGGCCACACTCAGGAGGGACACTTGACACTGCCCTTCCCAAGTGCCTCTGTGGGCATCATGGCCAGAGCTCCTCTTGTCCAGCCAGCCCAGTACTGGCCAAAGTTCTGTCCTGCTATTATCTGTAAAGATCCGACAGGCCGGAGCCTCCCAGTTGCCCACCTGGCATGTGGCCTGGTCTGGTCTGTGGGTCTGGTGGGATCTGTAGAAGGAGGGACCAAGGACACTGGGACATCATTTTTCCACCATTCCCTCATAAATCGATGACCTTGTCCCTGCATTTTTCCAAGGTTATTTGCTCATTTATGTCCTTAATAAATATTCTTTGAGCCCAGAAGATATGTCAGGCTCTGGCTGTGTCATATCTGAGAGCCAGTCTCTCTTTCCTGATGTCACCAGCAGGGCTCCTTGCCCACCACTATTTCTCTTTCTTTGTATTCTTGATCAGGTTTCCCAGCTGCTGTGCCCTGGCTGCAAACCTAGCAAATGATTTCACTTCTCTGAGTCTCTTTTTCTTATCTGACAAAAGAGGGAAATAATCCTCACCTTGCAAGGTTGATGCAGCAGTAGAGCCTCATGTGAAGGAGCCCAGGGGTATCAGGGTCTCCTGCCCCTACTCTCTCCCCTCCAAAGCCAAAAATAAAAGCTACCCTTCAGGAGATCTGTCTGCTTCCAACTGGCTGCCTCTGACAGCCCCCAGCAGATTCCTGTCTCCTTGCTTCTGCCAGGCCCCTTCCCAAGGCTCTAAACCCAGGGACTGGGGCAGCCCGGGTGGCCCAGCGGTTTGGCGCCGCCTTCAGCCCAGGGTGTGATCCTGCGGACCTGGGATGAGTCCCACATCGGGCTCCCTGCAGGGAGCCGGCTTCTCCCTCTGCCTGTGTCTCTGCCTCTCTCTCTCTCTCTCTCTGTGTGTCTCTCATGAATAAATAAACAAAATCTTTAAAAATAAACAAACCAACCAACCCAGGGACCCTCTGGTGCTGAGTGGAGGTGGGGACATGGCTGGATCCAGCAACTGGTTTCAGCTCCAGCTGACATTCTTCCACTGTTCCCATGACAGGCAGCCCCCGGCTCCAGCTCAGCCTTCCCCTCCTACCCCTTCTCTCTCTCTCTCTCTCTCTCTCTCTCTCTCTCTCTCTCTCTCTCTCTCAGTGATGCTCCAGGGAGGAGGGACTGCTTATTCTTCTTTTAAATAGTCGTATTGAGATATGATTCACACAGCGCACAATTCAAGCATTTAAAGTGTATAGTCCAGCAGTGTCTCGTATACTTGCCGAGTTGTGAATCCATGGCCATGGTCAAGTTCAGAACATTCGTGTTATCCCTAAAACCCCCAGCACCTCTAACGGTCACTCCCCAATGATCCCCCATCCCACCACCACCCCCCCTCCGGAATGGGCAACCATGGATCTATATTCTGTCTCTATAGATGTGCCTCTTCTGGACATTTCCTATAAATGGAACCATACACTATGTGGTCCTTTGTGACCGGCTTCTCTCATGAAGCATCGCGTGGGTAAGATTCACCCGTGTTGTGGCACATACCATCCTTCGTTCCTTGTTACTGCCAAATTCTATCCCGTTGTCTGCAGAGACCACGTTGATTTAACCAGTCATCAGTGGATGGACATCTGGGTTGTTTCTACTTCGCGGTTGTTATAAATAATGCTGCTATGGATATATGTAGACGTCTGTGTGTGGACGTACGTTTTCATTCCTTGTGGCTACCTGGGAGGCGGCTTGCTGAGAATAGGCTAACTCTGTGTTTAACCATTTAGGGAATTCCAGACTGTTTTCCAAAGCAGTTGCACCATCTCACATCACGGTCTCACCCACACTGCTTCCTCCACATCCCTGCCGACACTTGTTGTCAGTCATCTTGATTAAAACCACGCTAGTGGCTCTGAAGTGGTAGCCCTTCTGATGTGCACTTCTCTGATGACTAGTGTACTTGTTGGCCATTTAAATACCTTGTCAGAAAAAAAAAAAAAAAACACCTTGTCAGGAAGCTTCTTTCTCCCCATATCCTGAACAGGTAACCTCCAACATTAAGAGGAGAGCCACTGGTTTTTTTTTTTTTTCAATACCAAAATGCCAATTGGCTTTATTTAAAATAAAGAATATATATACTTACATACACACATAAGTTGATCTTATTAATCCATCTACTAAATATTAAGCTTTTATTTACCAAGGACCAAATAAAGTCTTGATTGGAGTAATATTCAAATTGACAACAAAGATAAGGGAAATTAAGCTTATCTCCACTCTCTTGAACCTAATATTAAACATGACCACTTTGCTTCAAAATAGAATCTTATTGGTACCATATTCCAGGAAGTGGTATCAACGGTTTTATCAGTGAATTTTCAAAAGTAAATCACTTTTTCTGCATATTAGTATCAAAAGAATAGATCCAATGCTTCAATAGAGTATGTAGCAATTAGGGGCACCTGGGTGGCTCAGTCCATTAAGTGTCTGCTTTCAGCTCAGGTCTTGATCCCAGGATTCGGCGATCAAGCTCCACAGGGAGTCTGCTTCTCCCTCTCCCATTCCCCTTGTTTGTGCTTTCTCTCTCTCTCTCTCTGTTTTAAAATAGAATATCTAAAAAAAAAAAAAAAAAAAAGTAAAATAGAATATCTTGCGAGCTTATGCAGGTCAAACTCAGGAGAGCTGAGTGATTGCCCCACAGGAGGGAGCCATGGATTGAATGAGCCAGACTTCCCCTACGTATGGGGGAGAATGGACAGGTATCGTGTTGTCTGATCCAGCTGGGCTTTAGGACACACTAGATCAAACTCTTAAGATAGTCAACCACAAATATTTATGTGTTACTATATCCATAAACAGATTGCACAAGATTTGGAACAAGGTTTATTTATTTATTTTTAAAGACTTACTTACTTACTTACTTATTTATTTATTTATTTATTTATTTATTTATTTATTTATTTATTTATTTTAGAAAGAGAGCAAGAGAGAGGGCAGAGGGAGGGGCAGAGGAAGAGGGAGGGAATCCTCAAGCAGACTCCCTGATGAACACAGAGCCTGACACAGGGCTTGATCCCAGGACCGTGAGACCATGACCTGAGCCGAAACCAAGAGTTGGTTGCCCAACTGACTGAGCCACCCAGGTGCCCCTTGGAACAAAATTTAAAGAATGGTGAAGGTCTGAGCACAGCAAGAGGTCACACTCACACTCCCCCAGTCCTGGCTGAGTCTGCATCTGGTCAATAACATGCCTCTCTGCCCACCTCACCCTCAGCTTCTCTGGGTTTATGGCACTTGTGAGAGTCCATCTCTAGGATAAATTCCTAGGAGTGGAACTGGTGAGCCCAAGGATGTAGGCATTGGTTGTCCCAGTTTACCCTCTTGCTGGTAATGTAGGACATTCCCTTCTCCTTGACAACAGTGTGAGAGCAAACTTTTCAATCTCTGCTAATCAGCAAGGTAAAACCGGTATCTCTGTGTGGTTTTATTTTATACTTGTCTTATAAGTGAGACAGATCTTTACATGGCTCTGAGCCATCGGATGTCCTTTACTGGGACAGGTCAGCCTCTTCTATTTTTCTTATTCATTTCTTGGAGCTCTTTATATGTTACTGAAATGAGCCCTTCCTTGGTGATGCATTGCAAATATTTTCCCAGTTTGTCACTTATCATTGGTCATTGCTTATGGTAGGTTTTGCCATGTTTTAAAAAATTGTTTTCATTTAGCTAACTTTATCAGCCTTTTCTAGTCTGTGGGGTCTCAAGCATACTTAGAATGGCTCTTCCAGTCCATAAATGTTTTAAAAATTCTTCCAAGGTCTCCTAATGGTCTTGAAAGCCTGCACGGTGTTTCTTTCCAACCACAGGCAAAATTGCTTGGAGGCAGGAATCAGGGAAGCCAGTAAAGTTGAGTGCTGTCCAGGCTGGGACTTGGTGCTGTGGCCTTTACTCCCAGAAGCCCCAAGCACCCTGGCAGGTACTTTCCACTGAATGTTCTCAAATTGGACAAAAACTCTTTTTAAAATGTGGTATGCAGAACCCAACATGCTTGCTTTGCACACTGCTTTTGCAGCACACACATGAAGACATTTGGAGTTTGGTCTCTGTGCTGTATTGCTAATTCTGCAAGGGAACAGAGGGGGTGTCCACCTAGTGACCAAGGGGACTAGTTCCTCCTGTGATGTGAGTTGCTTCTGTTTTGCTGCCTGAGATCCCTATGAGGCTTTCAGCAGCTGGGCCAGACAGGAGGCAGGATCTTAGAAAGGTACAGTCACAGGTACAACTTGCTTACTTACCTCTAGGAATTATCTAGCCCTGGGAGCAGCAATCCCTGCAGGACTGGCAAAGCCCCAGGACTTCAAAACATTATAAAATACAGAAAATTAAAAACATGATTAATGCACACAGCGGGTCTGACACTTAAAGCCCTCCCACCCCAAGCTGTTATGGAGTATGTGGTCAACTGCTGAGTTTCCCATCCTTGAAAGTATTCAAACAGAGTTAGATGCCCATGTTCCTGGGACACAAGGAATGCTTATAGACTAAAAGGAATTGACTGGAAAAACTATTTGAAAGGCTTCTTTTAGGAAACTACTCAAACTGGCTTACACAGGAAAGGTACTTATCACTTTAGTTACTATGAAGCTCAGGGGTTTCAGGTATAGCTGGATCTAGGAGCATGCATGTCATCAGAAATTTGCCATTTTCCCTGAGTTATGGTTTCCTGTGCTGGCTTCACTCTATTTAGCCAAGTCCATGAGGTCAAACGTATCTTTCCAGATTGTTCCAGGATAAGTACTGGGATTGGGGTCTCTGGTCACAGTTTTTGGCTAAGTGTCATCCCCAAGTCCATCACCTTAACCAGCAGGATGGAGCGACCTGAGCGGCCAGGCCCGGGTTCTACCCCTACCCCGGTCCTGGGCCTTGGGGGAGCAGGGCCAAAGCACACGGCCTGGGAGGAGGGGCAGGAGAAGCACCTCAAGGAAAACCGAGGGGCCTTGGACCCAAGAGGGTTGGGCGGTGGGCGAGTCCAACGTGCCAGGGCGGCAGCAGCAGCGATCTCTGGCTCCTTCCCGCCAGAAAATCGGGTCCCCCAGCTTGGGGGCCCGCGTGCCCAGGCCTGGCCGTCTGGGGGCCGCTGGGCCCTGGGGCCGGCTGACGCCCGTGTCCCCCGCGGCCAGGCCCGGGGCGTGCTCCAGAACCGCGTGCTGCTGTGGAAGGAGCAGTCGGAGGCCAGCCGCAGCCCGTCGCGCGCCCACTCCCCGGGCCTGCTGGGGCCCGTGCTGGGGCCGCCCTACCCCTCGGGCCGCCTGACGCCCACCCGCCCGGACATGGTGAGGCCCTGGGCGCCCCCGCCGCCGCCGTTCGCGCCCCCGCCGGGCCCCGCCTGGAGCCTCCTGCCCCCCGGGCTCCCCGTCTACGCGGCGCCCCCGGGCCCGCCGCCCTTCCGCCCCGGCCTGGCCCCGGCGCCCCCGTGGTGGTGGCCCGGCCGCCGGCCCCAGAACCCCTACGCCGACGCCTGGGACTGGGGGTGGGGGCTGGGCTAGGGCCCCGGGCCGGCGCCCTCCCCGCCCCACCCTGCCCCCACCCTGCCCTGCCCGTCTCCCCTCGCAGCCGCAGAGGCCCCTGGCGGACTTCGGCTCCCCGCGCAGCCGGCACAGCTCCGGCTCCTACGGCGCCCCCGAGCCCGCCGAGCCGAGGGCCGCGACGCAGCTGCCCCGGACGCCGTCGGCCTGTGAGTGCGGGCGGGGCGGGGCGGGGCGGGGCGGGGCGCCCGGGGCAGGGGATCCCGGCCGGGAAGACGCCGCGGCGGGCGGAGCGCGGGCCGACGCCGGGACCGGCCACCCACGCGCCCGCGCTCCCCGCCCCGCCCGGCAGCCTCGCTCTACGCCGGCGGCGCCCGCTGCTCGCGCTCCGACTCCCTCGGCGAGCGCCCGGGCGGGGGCGGCGGCGGCGGCGGCGGCGGCGGCGCCAGGAGGGTCCGCGCCCTGGTCTCCCACTCGGAGGGCGCCAACCACACGCTGCTGCGCTTCTCGGCCGGAGACGTGGTGGAGGTGCTGGTGCAGGAGGCCCAGAACGGCTGGCTCTACGGCAAGCTGGAGGGCTCGTCCGCGTGAGTGGGAGCCCTGGGCGCGGGGGGGGGGGGGGGGGGGGGGGGGGGGGGGAGGCCCCGGGCCTGGGCTCCGCCCGCCCGACGGAGACTTGTCCCGCCGCTCGCGCCCCCACCGCCCCCCCCCCGCCGCCCTCGGTGTCCTCGTCCATCCACGGGTGTGGGCCAAGGACAGGGTGGCGGCCCTTGGGAGGGATGGGAAGGTTCTCTCACGCGTGGGAACGCTGCAGGAACCCGACTGCTTGGGCACTTTCTGGATGCCCCACACGGAGGGAGGAGCAGCTTCCACTCTGCACCCTGAGAAAGTCAGCCGAGTAGATGGAGGGGGTGCACCTGCAGGCGGGCTCCCCCAGGCCAGGCCCACAGGCCATGCTGGGACCTCGCAGGCTGAGTTGCAGCCCGTGCAGGGAAGGTCCTTAAAGATCGCCAACGGGGGGTTGGTTTTGACACCAGGAGTGGAAGCTAGAGGTGGGGAAATCCATCGAGGTCCCTGCAAGGCTGGCGGACGGTAGGGGTTGGCAGCCCGGAAAAGGGGAGTGTGCAAGGATCACTCTTTCTGCCAAAGAGGAGGGAGGGAGGAGGTGGGAGCTTGTGGGAGCCAGGCAGTGACCCCCACAGGGCTTATGGAGCGGGGACTGTGTGGTGCTCACTCCCACTTATGCTGCGGGGGAGAAGGGATGAACGAGGGCTTCGAGGGAGGAGTCAGCAGGTGCCTGTGAAGGACTTGCAAGGGTGGTGGGTGGGTCAGTGGGCCATGGACAGGTGAAGGGTGGATGGGAGGGTGTGGGTCAGTGGATGGTGGTGGATGGAAGATGGACTGGGGGTGGTCACATGGGCGGGAGGATGCAGGTCGGTGGGTAGGGATGCATTGAGTGTTGCCGGTGAGGGGAAGCACAGATAAAGGGTGCTTAGACGGAGGAGTGACTGGAAAGGTATGTGAATGAGTTGGTAGAGGGGCAGCCAGGTGGTCAAGAGGTGATAGATGGATTACGGACTGGTCGTCCGTGGGTGGTTGCACTCGTGGATCACAGATGGGTGATGCAGGATGGGATGGCGCAAGGGTAGAGGGATGGATGGCAGGTGACCACTGGACCAAGAATTGAAGGGTGGGCTGGCCGGCAGAGAGATGGCTACAAACACCAGGGTGGAAACCCCTGCTCTGTGGGCCCACACCAGCAGGCAGCAGGAGCCCTGAAAGTCCCCACAACAGGTGTGTAGCTGACCTCCTGGGGACCTGAGTGGCTCTGAACCACCCAGACCCGTGCTCTCAAACCATGTTCCTGGGACGCGGCTGGGGAAGGAGGTGGCAGGTTGTATCAGTGGGCACTTTATGGTGAAAGCAGAGCTAAAGCATATGGAAATGGTTTTGTTCTGTCATTTTGAGCTGAAATCCAGTTACCTTTAGGTGAGAACGTTGTTGATTGCGTTGTGGGGCCTAAGGGGGCTTTTTGGAGAACACTTTCCCAAATGCTCTGCAAGGATCTGATGGGTCCAATAGGGTCTGAAAAAGCTGAGGAACATCAGTCCAAGTGCCTTCCCCGAGGCCCAGCTGCTCTGCAGGTGCAGTAATGAGCCTCCAGTCAGGCCAAGACCAAGCGCAGGGCTACCTGGGGTCACCAGAACCAGAGTCCTAGGGTGGGTGGCCACAGCGGGGCTGAGGAGCAACGGGCCCTGGCTCAGGTGCCCCTTCCTCTGGGCTCGTACGGTTGTCTGTGGTCCTGACCCCTTCCCAGTCACCCTTGTCATCATGCGTTTTCGAATCTGTCTGTCCGCCGGGTGGGGAGCCTCTGGGGAGTAGGAAGGGTGTCTGGCTCTCCGTGGGCCTCACATGGTGGGTGCTCAGTGAGTGGGGAATGAAGCGGGTCACGGCATGTCCTCAGACACTCTACTTTCCGCCTTGGGCTTCCAGTGCCTCCTCGGGTGACCTGGCCCCTGGCAGGACATGAGGCTGGACTTGAATGTCGAGAAATATCTCCTCAAGGGATGCAATGAGTTAGTCTGGGTAAAGCCCTCTGAGCGAGGCCTGGCCCGCAGCACTGCTCAGTAAGAGCTCCCAGGAGGGTGAGTTTGACCTCTTTTTTTGGGCCTTCTGCTCATGGGGCCCTCTGCCTGCACCCCGCAGGAGCGGCTGGTTCCCTGAGGCCTATGTGAAACCTTTGGAGGAGATGCCCATGAGCCCCATGAACGCCTTGAGCCCAGTGACCTCCATGAACCCAATGAGCCCTATGAATGAGCTACCTTCCAGGTACCCGGTGGTCAGAAGTGGGGCAGGGGTGGGGACTTCAATGGGGGTGGCACCTTAGGGGACATCTGTGAGTTGCGATCCTGAGTGGACTCAGCCTCCTTTGGCCCTTGGAGGAAGGGGACCCCCTCCTTTCTACATGTGACAGCCATTGCGTCCATCCCTCTACCTTCAAGCCCGTGGCCTCGCACCCGTGTGCGAGGGAAGAGGCTGTAGGACGCTTAGGAGCCCAGCAAAATTGGGTAGGGTGCAGTAGGGGCCTCCCGCCTGACCCCCTACGCCTCCCTCCCTCCTCTGGACTCAGATCCTACCCGCTCCGGGGCAGCCACAGCCTTGATGACCTCCTGGGCCGGCCGGGCAACTCCACAGCACCCTCAGAGTACTGGGACGGCCAGCCCCGGTCCCGAACCCCGAGCCGCATCCCCAGCCGCGCCCCCAGCCCCGCGCCTCCACCCTTGCCCAGCAGCCGGCGAAGCAGCATGGGCAGCACGGGGGTGGCCAGTGACGTCAAGGTGAGCTCCACCCCGCTGCACCGCCTGTCCCCAGCCCTGGCCTCACCCAGTGGGCAGGGAGACTGGATGCCAGGTAACCCTCCTGCTTTGCCACTGGCTGGCTGGCAGGGGGTCTTCCCCACCGCAGCCTCAGTTTGCCCATCTGCGGGGAGGTGTAGGATGGATTTCTGAGTCTGGGGCTGAGGGAAAGGGGAAAGCATTCCTCTCAGGGACTGGAGCCCCCGTTGTCCTGCTGGGAGCACTGGAAAAGGCCTGTGCTCTCTACCTCCCCACCCCCTGGGAGAGGCAAGACCAGGATCCTGGGTCAGAGCTGGGGCTGGAGCTAGCGGGGCAGGACTGGGGTGAGGTGTGGGGTGCAGGGAGGGCATCTGCAGCCTGGGAGATGGTACTTGGGTCCAGAGGCTTCCCTAGTCTGCGATCCACAGAATTCTGGGCTTCAGAACACCTCGGCCTTATTTCCTAGAAGCCTGGCACTGCAGGGACATCTGGTCTCGTCCTCTGTCTTCCTGGAATGGGGAGTGGCAGAGGCAGGGGCTCACCTGCCCCTCTCCGCCCCCTAAACCTGGCCCTTCCTCCACCCCCACTGCAGAAACTCATGTCCTGGGAGCAGCAACCCCCAGAGCTCTTCCCTCGGTGAGTCCTAGAGCAGGAGTCAGAGGGGCAGGGCTCAGAGGGGGCTATGGGGGAAGTCGAGGCAGGGGTGAGTGGAGGTGGGGGGGCAGGAGGTCGGGGCGGACACAGGCTCAGGTGCCCAGCCACTTCCCCTGGACCCAGCTGACCACCTGGGCCCCTTTCACCCCGACCTCTCCCCTCACAGGGGCACCAACCCCTTTGCCACCGTAAAGCTGCGTCCCACTGTCACCAACGACCGCTCAGCGCCCCTCATCCGCTGAGGTGCCTCCGTCCATCAGGGGTCTGAGGTCGTACCCCCACGCCTGCCCAGGGGCTGTCCAGAGCTGGCGGCAGCGGCAACAGCAGCAGCAGTGGATCCAGGGAGCCGGGGTCCTGATACTGGGGATACTGGGGGTGGCTGCCCTTCCCCAAACCGCGCCCTCAGCTTGAGCAGCTCCCAGGGGACTGGCCTGGGGTCTGGGGCCGTCAGAATAAAGCAGGCAGCATTGGGGGACGGGATCATTTCTTCCCCCCACGAGGGCCCTAGAACTCTCCCTGGGGGCCTCCCTTGTGCACCCCAACCCTTCCCCGCCCCATGAGGGAGGAGCCCCCACACACCCCCTTCCCCACCCTATGTATGTCCTCCTGTTGGACTTTTGTAAACAGTGAGAAATAAAAGCAGGTGGACACAGCAGCAGGACTGGCAGTGTGTGATTTGGGAGCCAGGGTGGGGGCTTGGGGCTGGAGGCGTCCCACTGGAGAATGGGGTCCCGGAGGCCCTGCGGGTCCCTGGTTGTTCCCTGGGAGGCGTCTGCTCCCGCACAGCCTCTCACAGCCCTGGGCTAAAGCAAATCTCTAGGTCTGCCCTGAAGCCCTCCAGCTGTATCCACCCACGGGCCCAGTGTCTGTGCCGCTCTAGGATTCCCAGGAAAGGGTGGCCTCGCCGGAGGGGGAGGGGTGGCAGTGGCCAAGGTCTGGGACCACCAGCAAGTCACCCTCCAGCAGCCTGGGACACAGCACCCTTTGTTCTGGACCCTCCCGCCCTCGCAGTCCCAGGCTCACCGACCTGGATTAGCCTGATCCAGAGGAAAGCCTCAGAGGCCCCTCCTGGAATGTGGCCTGGGGGTGGGGGGCCGGCGAGCCAGAGGTGAGTAGGGATGGTGGGGTCTCTCAGGGGCAGGGTGATGCTCCCAGCAGCACTAGGACCCACCCACCCCCACCCCCCTGCCAGAGCAGTGCTCTGTGCATCCTCTGCCCAGTGGAGGGGCCTCCTCTCTAGCTCTGCTGGGAGAGCCTGAGACCGGGCCCCCCACCGTGAGGTCCAGCTTGGCCCTGCACTGCGGCCAATGCCCTGTCCTTTCTCCCTTTCCAAGCAAAAGCCTCTTAGAGGGGTTGAGGGGAGACACTCTAAGCCCTAGGCCTGAGGGGGAGAGCCGTGGGTGAGCCAGGCCAGCGGCCGATCTGCAGGCCAGCCCGGGGCTCTTCGGCCGCGGCCCCCCGTAAGGCTAGCTTCCCCGGGGGAGCCAGCAGGCAGCCCCTCCCGGTCGGCCTCAGGAGATGTGAGGCTGGACATCCAAAGCCACGGGACGGCTCAGGTGAGTGGGGGTGAGGGCTGCCAGGACCCACCCCTTGTCCGGAGAGGGGACAGCAGGCAGGAAAAGCCAGAACCTGGTCCTGCTGAGAGAGGGTCGGAGTCCCAGATCCCCATGGGGTGCCTGGCACTGCCCAGCACCAGGAGGAAGACCCTGGGTGCGGCCGGGCAGCGGGAGGGAAGGAGGCTCCGGCCCCAGCTGTGGGCTGGCCCACCCACTTGGGCTGTTCCGGGGGCCACGGGAGGCTGCTGCGTGCACCCCTGGCTGGAGCTCCATGAGTGTGAGAGACTTCAGAGCTCTTTTCTGCTGGTGGAGGGTTTGGGGAGCTGCTTGGGGTTTGGAGAACAGAAGGTCTCTTTAGTGCCCCCTCAAAGGTCGAGGTGGAGCCAGAGACCCGACCGCACCCCACCAAGACTCCCGGTTGGCCCCGGGGCAATGGGCCGCCCATCTTACAGGTGGCAAGACTGAGGCTCAGTGAGGCAGGAGGATCTGCCTGAGTCACAGAGCGGATCCACGGCTAAGCTGGGATGAACTGGAGCTCAGCTTCTTTGGCTCCTGAAACGAGGCTAATGTTACTCCAAAATGTCTGGGGTTTTTTGTTTTATTTTTTTCCCCATAATATTTTGATGACAATAGTCATTTCTGGTCATTGAGAAAAATGAAGAACACTTGGCCAAGGAGCCAAATACACCCAGCCATTTTGCAGCTGGCACCTGGCTGTCCTTCTCTGCACCCCCACCCCCGAGTTCTTGCACCCTGGGGACCCTGGCGGTTCCCACGCAGCTGGGGCACACACACTGGCCGCCCAGCCCTCCCACTCACTAGCACCCCCTCTCCGGCCACCACTAGGTCCCTAGGAAGGAGTGCCCTCTGGAGCCGTCTTCCTGAAGTCCTGACCCAGGTGGGAACGATTCTATTATCCTCCTCTCACCTTTTATAAGCCCTTTGGAGGAGGGCAAGTTTGGGGTAAGGCGCTAATTCGGTTTTCCCTCCTGGCTCATTCCCCCAGCAGGGCTCACCTGGGTAGCCCCGTGCCTCAGTTTCCCACGGTGGGTCTCCATCCCCCTTCCTTGCCGGGGCTACAGACCTTCCCTGCCCCCTCTTGTCCCCTTCCTCCAGCAGAGGCAGCAGCGATGGGCGCTGGCGGCCCGCGGCGGGGCGAGGGACCCCCAGACGGGGGCTGGGGCTGGGCCGTGCTGGGCGCCTGCTTCGTGGTCACCGGGTTCGCCTACGGCTTCCCCAAGGCCGTGAGCGTCTTCTTCCGCGCGCTGATGCGCGACTTCGGCGCGGGCTACAGCGACACGGCCTGGGTGTCCTCCATCATGCTCGCCATGCTCTACGGCACGGGTCAGGCCCCCTGGCAGGCCCCTCCCCCCCAGGCCCAGGGCTGAGGGCGGGATCCCCGACCCGCTGGGCATCCCAGGGAAACCACTTTCTCCCTGTGGAGACGCTGGCCCCAGAGAGGGGAGGAGAGGGCAGGGGCTGACCGGCCAGTTTGGCCACCCTGCAGGGCCCCTCCTTTCCCGCCAAAGACCTACACCCGCTTCTCTTACAGGTGGGGGAACAGATCTAAATAAAATCCCCCCTCCCCGCTCCAGGTTCCCTCGCCCCCTGGGGGGGTGGAGGACCTGCTGGTGTTAATCCCAGCCCAGCGCCTGGGGGGTGGGAGTAAGGGACGGAAAGAGCCTGGGCGGCCCAAGGGACGATTCCAGCTGCGCAGATAAAAGGGGAGGGGTCTGCTCCTTCTGCTTTGGGATCCCCGTTCTCTGGGGGGCGGGGGGTGGGGCCTCTGGACCAGGACAGGTCCCTGCTTTGCGGCCCCCGCAGGGCGCCTCCCAGCCAAGCTGTGTGACCTTGGCCAGACGCTGCCGTCTCTGATCAGAGGGTGCCCTTATCCCTTGGAGCCACCGTCTGGGGCTGGAGTGTCCAGGGAGAGAGCTTAGTCCGGCCGGAGCGGTGACGGTGCCCTGCCCACAGGTCCAGTCTCCAGCATCCTCGTGACCCGCTTCGGCTGTCGCCCGGTGATGCTGGTGGGGGGGCTGCTGGCCTCGGCGGGCATGGTCCTAGCATCCTTCGCCACGCGCCTCCTGGAGCTGTACCTGACGGCCGGGGTGCTCACAGGTGAGGGCGGCCCTTCCTCGGCTCCCCGCCTCCCCTATGAGGACGGGGCTGGGGGGGGTTGGGGGGGAGGGAGTCCTCGCTGGTGCAAGACCTCCTGGTACTCCCGCCGGGGTAGGGGCGTCCCGGGGTGGGGGCGCCCTGGGTGGGGCCCGGGTGGGGGCGTCCCCGGAGAGCCCCGCACAGCGCCGCGCCGCCCGCAGGCCTGGGCCTGGCCCTCAACTTCCAGCCGTCGCTCATCATGCTGGGGCTGTACTTCGAGCGGCGGCGGCCCCTGGCCAACGGGCTGGCGGCGGCGGGCAGCCCCGTGTTCCTGTCGGCGCTGTCGCCGCTGGGCCAGCAGCTGCTCGAGCACTTCGGCTGGCGCGGCGGCTTCCTGCTGCTCGGCGGCCTCCTGCTGCACTGCTGCGCGTGCGGCGCCGTCATGCGCCCTCCGCCGGGGCCCGGGCCGCGGCCTCGCCGGGACAGCGCGGACGACCCTCCCGCCGACGCGGACGCCGATGCGGACGCCGACGCCGAGGCCGACGCCGAGGCCGAGCGCCCCGGGCTGCGCCTGCGCGAGGCGCCCCCTGGCGGCCGGCCCCGGCGGCGGCTGCTGGACGTGGCGGTGTGCGCGGACCGCGCCTTCGCGGTGTACGCCGTCACCAAGTTCCTGATGGCGCTCGGGCTCTTCGTGCCCGCCATCCTGCTGGTGAACTACGCCAAGGACGCGGGCGTGCCGGACGCCGACGCCGCCTTCCTGCTGTCCGTCGTGGGCTTCGTGGACATCGTGGCGCGGCCGGCCTGCGGCGCCCTGGCGGGCCTGGCGCGCCTCCGCCCGCACGTCGCCTACCTCTTCAGCCTGGCCCTGGTGGCCAACGGGCTCACGGACCTGAGCAGCGCGCGCGCGCGCTCCTACGGCGCCCTGGTGGCCTTCTGCGTCGCCTTCGGCCTCTCGTACGGCATGGTGGGGGCGCTGCAGTTCGAGGTGCTCATGGCGGCCGTGGGCTCGCTCCGCTTCCCCAGCGCGCTGGGCCTGGTGCTGCTCGTCGAGGCCGTGGCCGTGCTCATCGGACCGCCGTCTGCCGGTGCGCCCCGCGGGAGGAGCGGACGCGGGCGAGTGGCCCGAGGCGAGGGGGGCGCGCCGTGTCCCAGCGGCAGCTGCCGGGGTGCCGGGGGCCGGGGGTGCCAGGTGGGCCCCCTCCACGGCTAATTGGCCCTCCTCCAAGCCGGCACCACGAGGCCTGGGAGGGGCCAGAGGGCGGGAAAGGTACCAGGTGGAACCAGCGGTGACCCGGCGCGCCCACTGGGTCCTCTCCAGCGTTGGCGCCAAGTCCCGGGAAGCGCAGACGCGTATTCCTCAGAGGTGGGAGACCCGCGGGCGCCTAGCTCGGCGCCCCAACGAGAGCAGAGCCCCGCCCAGGGCCGGCTGCCCCTTCCCCTGGAGCCCCGCAGCTCAGTGCTTCAGCGTGCCCAGCCTCTAAGGGTGACCAGGACAGGGGCAGCGTGTTTGAGGAAGCAGCGCGTGGCCAGGAGCAGCCTGTGGAGAGCTCAGTGTGCTCCTGCGGTGGTCACCCGGGGCCCAGAGGGGGCTCCCTCCCTCCCCTCTGCAGCGGGCCAGGGCCAGGCCCTGCCCTGGCTCCGGCCAGTCGGGCCCTTCACTGTGCCACCGCCCACTGGGCACTCCACAGGGGTCCACGAGAGGCCAGGGAAGGATTCCCGCAGGGTAGACCCAAATGAGGACACGGGACAGTGTGGGGCACATTAGAGGGGCAGCGTTCCTATACACGTGATGCAGAAAGTGAGTTTGGAAAGGGGGGGACATTAGGGTCCTCTCGGGTTGGTGGGTTGTCCCTGAAACAGCAGAGAGCCTGCTTGTGAGCAGGAGCGCTGTCAGGCTGCGTGATGGAGCAATGAGGGGAGGCCACCTTTGCTGGGGCCCAGCCTGCCCCTGAGATAGGGCAAGCTGCCCCCCTTCTGGGGCTGGGGTAGCTGAGCGCCCTTGTCAAGCCTTGTCATCTCACCCGACTCTGTGAGGGTGGCCCCCCCAAGCCCACCACCAAAAGCCACAAAACCAGCCCTCCAGAGGCTCAGGGACACATCTTCCATTTTCTCATGTGACCTAGGGAGGTGGATGCTCAGAGGGGCTCAGGCAGGCAGCCAGCCTGGGGGACACAGAAAGCCTCCTTGAGCTGTTGACCAAGGAGTCACAGCCTGGGGTGGCGGGCAACAAAAATGCCAAGAGGGTGGAGCCCACAGAGGAACCATACTGGGGTGGAGGGGAAGTATTTGCAATGAAAATTAAGATTTTCCTGAGTATGAAAGTAGTACGTGCCTGGATAGAGCACTCAGAAAATACAGAGGGGGAAAGGGGAGTTGTGACTCAAAAGTCCTGCCCCCAGCTTACACTACTGGGCACTCAGTCTAGGGTCCAGGGCCCCCCTGGCAGGGGCAGGAGGAGGCTAGGGGTGGCGGTGGGGGATGGAGAGAAAGCTGAGCCAGGCCCCTGAAGACCAGGAGGGTTAGGTAGAAAGAGCAAGAGTTAGGGGCCCCCGGGAGGGTGAGGCTGAGCCAGGACCCCTCTCCACTTGCTAGCCAGGCAAGTCACAGGGCACACGTAGAGTTTCAGTCTGGGGTGGAGGGGGTGCCTTGTAACCTGTAAAGTGCTGCCTCACTAAAGGCCTTTTATCACTTAAGAAATTGAGGTCCAAGGAGGTGGTGACATTTTCAAGGTCTAAGGGGGAGAACACCTGTGGGGTTTTTGCTTCTTAAGACGGGAATAGAGACCAGGGTGTGTCTGTGTCACCCAAATGTAAATCCCACCAGAGGGAGGGCATGACCCTTTATGTGAGGCTGTGGGGCAGGGTGAAGGGGGGTTCCCTGCAGGGCCTCACCCCCCTCCTCCTTCCACCCCAGGCCGCCTGGTGGATGCCCTGAAGAACTACGAGATCATCTTCTACCTGGCTGGCTCTGAGGTGGCCCTGGCTGGGATCTTCATGGCTGTCGCCACCAAGTGTTGCCTGCGCCGCTCTCCGGACACCCCGCCCAGCCAGGCGGCCGAGGGCGGGGCCAGTGACACTGAGGACGCGGAGGCGCAGGCGGACTCTGAGGCCCTGCCCACCGGTGCTGAGGAGCCGGGCAGCCGCGAGCCCCTGGAGGTGCCACGCCCCGCAGAGGTGGAGGCAGGGCCAGGGCGGGACACCAAGTCTGTATAGCCGAGGGCACTAGGCCAGGTGGGCTTACCCGCCCAGAGCCCCCGCTGTCCCAAGAGGGCCTGGCACACCGGAGGCTGCTTTACAGGGCCCACCCCTGGGGTCCAGCAGGAGCTCCCGCCCTCACCTGCCCTGTGGCCATGGCCAGGCCCTGCCCTGGCTTGGTGACGCTGCTGTGCACGGACAAGGGCTTGGTCTGTGTGACACTGAAGTTCATAAAGCTCAGCAGCAAGACAGAGGCTCCGTCCCTGTGCCTTCGCAGCTCTGGCGGCTGGTGAGGGTGGGAGGCAGTCCGAGAGGCTCTCCCCAGGGCAGGGATGGGGAAGAGGGGGCGTGGAGCAGGAGGTGTCCTCAGACTCGGAGGCACTGGGGCCTCTTGCACTCCGATCCAAGTGCAGGGAGCCCCAGGTCTCACCTTGGCCGGGAAGCCTCTGGGATCTCTTCCCTCTGTATTTATTCTCTTCCCACAAACCTGACACCTGGCACTTCCTTTGCCTCCCCCACCCCAAATCGTTTGAGTGTGGAAACCAGGCCCAAGAGTAGGAAGGGGCCTTCCCACCACAGCTCTGGGACATTCAGCCATGGGCTCAGGAGGGCCCATCCCACCTGTGGCCCCCTCCCTGCTGGTCTCATTTGCCATCCGGGTCCCACAGAGGCGTGGGGAGCCCTCGCGGAAGCCTGGCCAACTCACGCGGGTCTGTACTTCCCCGAGTCACTAGAGCAGTGACTACGTTTTATTAAACACTCAGAGCCGGGGCTCTGTGCCAGGCACCGTTAAGCCCTTTACAAGAGTTAACTCGTCAAATGCTTGTAACAGCCCAGTGAGGTAAGGACCATTACTGGCCACAAGCACAGATAGGGAAACTGAGGCACAGAGAGGTTAGGGAGTAGCTCAGGGTTGCAGAGGCTGTCTGGAGTCCCGGCTGCTGGTTGCAGTCTGTGCCCTTGGCCTGTACAGTGGCTGCGGTGATCTGGCCTGGAGCTCCAGGGGACCCGCGGGGACTCCCAGTGACCACCCGTTCCTCCCTCCACTCTACCAGGCCTGCCTGGCAGCCCCCTTCAGGTTGCTGTCCACGACACGCAGTCAAAGCTGACAAGCTGAAAGCCACCCCTCCACCCCACTTTAGACCCTGCCCACCCTCCCAGCCTCTTGCCTCCTCCCCTTCTCAAGATGAGCGTGTATCATCCACTTTGAGAGTGGAAGGGCCACTGTCAGTTACACGGGGACCACAGGTGTGAACCGGGACTGCACAGCTGGCAGGACACACAGCCAGCCTATTTTGACCACTTTCACTAGGGTGGCCTCCCCTGGCCTCCTCCCACGGCCCTAGCGGAACAGGTGCGCCTGGTGTGTGTGTGTGGGGGGGCACCCCTAATGTTCTCTCCCCGATGCAGGGCCTGGAACTCCTGCCCCAGTGTCTGTCCTGCCCTTCCATATAAAGGCCGAGCTACTGGCCAGAGCACTGGCAGATCAAAGATGGGGAAGGACATCACAAAGCACAGCAAGCCCTGGAGTCTTTGGGACCTGACAGATTTAAGTCCAGATCCCACTCTGTCCCTGTACACAGAACGGCCCTGAGCAAGACACTTCTCTAGCCCTGGTCACCTGTCTGTAAATGGGGCCAATAGCGCCAGTTCAAAGAGCTACTGCAAGGAATAAGTGGTATCTATGAAGGGAATGTCAATAAATCTTGTTGCCCCCCCTCCCTCACAACCAGGGAGGCTGCAGATGGGGCGTCGAGGGGAGGAGGGTCTGAGGCCACTGCAAAGAGCCCGGCTCCATCTGGGTTTGTGTTTATTCAATACAGGCCCAGTGCCCAGCCCTTCCCCAGGGAAGTGGCTGAGCTAGGGGAATAAAATAAATAAAGGCCGCCGAGGTGTGAGTGTGGGCTAGGCTGGGGCCAGCCTGGGCTGAGGTGAGGGTGTACACAAGACACTGGACCCAACCTCGGCTGTCCACCCCCAGCCCCCCACTCCAGCAGGCTCCAGTGGTGGTGCCCACAGGGAACGGGTCCTGGACGTCCTGCCACCTCTAACCCCACCTCCTTTCCGTGCCCCTTCTCTCCTTCCTAAGGCAGTTCCAGAGGCCAAGCTCTCCATCTGGCTGGGAAGGTGGGGAGGGAAGGCGGAGCAGGCCAGTGTCCAGGTCCCAGGCCATGGGCCCAGGGCCTCTCCTGGGCAGAAGCCCAGGCTCGCTGTGCTAGGACAGAGGAGCAGGGAGGCAGGCGCCCCAAGCCAGCAGGCCTTTATGCGCCACCCTGTTCTGCAGCGGCCCCGCCCCAGCTCCCATGCTCTGTCCTCCCACTCACCCTACCCCCCAGATCCGCACCCCACGGGGCACTCAGGAGTCACACCAGCTCCCACCCTTGTCCAGGGGCCCGGCAGCCCCTCGTGCATCCCTGGACGGCTCCCCAGTAGCCGTGTCCTCGTCATCTTCGTCCTCTTCGTCCTCCCCGTCAGTGAACTCATCCTGGCTGAGGCCGTAGGCCAGCGTAGTGTGGGCCAGGTCCACCTCGATGGGGAAGACATCGGCATCACGCAGCACCGCGTAGCAGTCGTTGTAGTACTTGGACATGGTGGACACGAAGCGCTGCAGCTGGAACACGATGTCCTGGACTGGGGTGGGAGAGCGGGCCAACAGGCACCAGTGGAGAAGACCCGCCAAGGCCGCCTGGCCCTCTTCCTCCTAGGGGGGGCCCCCTTGCACCTCGCCGAGCCCGTATGCCCTGGGTGCAGGCAAGGCCAGGGCAGCCCAGGCCTGTGCACACCCATGATTCCCAGTTCCCAGGTCAGAGAGAGGAGCCCTGCCACGGTGGGTAGATTGGGGGCTGCACCCCATTGCACCCCATAGCAAGGACCAGGCCCACCCAAGCCAGACCCCAGGAAGGGGGATGCACTCCTGCCAAGGCTTTCCACCTTGGGTCAGCCCCAAAGGTCTGCCATGGTGGGGCTGTGGGACCCCACCTAAGGACCTTACCTCTCTGGGCCACGGTTTTCCCAGCTCTGAAATGGGGAGAAGATGGTACACATCCCCCAAACCCAAGGATTGTGTAGGGCTGGCGTTGGGCATGCCTCTCCAGCCCCCAGTGCCCACCTACTCCCCTCACCATGCTTCTGGTCCAGCAACTCCATCTTCTCCAGCACATCCTTGCGCATCTGGGAGAAGCGGGCACGGGCCTCCTGGCGACAGCGCAGGATCAGGCGATATTCATAGTTGCCAGTGCTCACGCGGTACAGGGGCTCCCCCAGGGCCTGGGGCAGGGGGGAGCACATCAGCAACCCAGCGGGGTAGGTGGACATACAGGGCAGGGAGGCTGCAGAGCCCACCCACCAGCTCACACTCCTGCACCACATAGCATTTTTCAAAGCTCCCATGGTTCCTCACTTCCGAGACACCAGTGATTGCCAAAAGCACTTAGTAATAGCTTTGTGAAAAACAAAAAAAACAAACTCTTGACAATTTAGTGCTAAGGTGGATCATGACATCAAAAATATTGAACATTTCCTCTTAGGAGTGAGGAAAGTCAGCTTTTTCCCACAAGAGCCTCACGAAGGCTGGGGAGTGGCCCCGCAGCAAGCCGGCCAGCGCTCTGAAGCCCAGGTAGATAGCCTCCCACCTTCAGAAACAAGAACCCGGCCAGACTTCTCTAGCCTCTCCCAGGTCAGCCTGAGCCACCCGGTACCCCTGGCAGACCAGGACACTCTTGGGCCACTGTGAGACAAGCAGGGGAAGGTCCATACACTCCAAGACCTTCCAGCACCGGGGCCATCCCCCAATCACCACTGAAAACTCACGATGCAGCTGTACTCCTCGTCATCCATTTCCTTCACCTTCAGGCAGTAGGACTGTATGGGACGGCGAGGTCACAGTGTCAGAGGGGCTCCACCTCCTGGATGCCCACCCTGATGCCACACTTCCACCCCACATGGTACCCCGCAGCCATGCCAGGCCCCCTGGGCCCTGCCTGCCCTCAACTAGGATAGGCTGACACTTGCCTCTCATGTGGGAGGGTGGCAAGGGCCTAAGAAACAGCCCAGCATTTCCCAAACTCAAGTTAGGAGAGATGGTCTGGGGAAAAAGGGATTCCATGGTCAAAAGAGCGTGGGAAGGTCGCTGAGGATTTATGGTGCACACAGGGATGCCAAAGGCTTTGGGAAGTCCTGCAGCAAAGGAATCTCAGCTTGCTTGGTGGAGCATCTTCCCTCAACTCCTTTGACCATCAGAATTTTTACTTAAACATAAAACTCAGTAATGTCCAGGAGTCCCTGGTGGCTCAGTCCGTTGGGTGTCTGACTCTTGATTTCAGCTCAGGTCATGATCTCAGGTTCATGAGCTCAGTCCCGCATCAGGCTCTACACTCAGCGTGGAGTCTACTTGAGATTCTCTCCCTCAGCCCCTCTTCCTACTTACATACTCTCTAAATACATAAAATCTTAAAAAACAAAACAAAAACCCAACTCGATCATGTCCCTTGGCACCCACTTTATAACCCACTGTAAAAGTGACCAAATAATCTCAAGGGGTCAGAGTGGCCCAGAGTAAGCACTCTGCCTACCCTGGGTACCCAAAGGCTCCCTGAGTGGGCAGGGTTTGGGCTACTGTCCAATTCCCAGTACCTCCCAGGTCCCTGGGCTCACGTCCTCAATCAGATATGACAAAGGTTCTGGCCCCTTCCTGCCTACCATCCTGTGGCTAATCTCTAGGTAGGTTCTCCCTCTAGCATGCCAGATTCATCCCTCCCGGGGGCTGGGGACTACTCACCCAGACTCACCCCTCCCTGAGGGCTGGGGACCACTCATCCAGACTCATCCGTCCCCGGGGACTGGGGACCACTCACCCAGACTCACCCCCACCCCGCCCCGAGGGCTGGGGACCACTCACCCAGACTCATCCCTCCCTGGGGGCTAGGGACCACTCACCCAGATTCATCCCTCCCTGGGGGCTGGGGACCACTCACCCAGACTCATCCCTCCCTGGGGGCTAGGGACCATTCACCCAGATTCATCCCTCCCTGGGGGCTGGGGACCACTCACTCAGACTCATCCCTCCCTGGGGGCTGGGGACCACTCACCCAGACTCATCCCTCCCTGGGGGCTGGGGACCACTCACCCAGATTCATCCCTCCCTGGGGGCTGGGGACCACTCACTCAGACTCATCCTTCCCTGGGGGCTGGGGACCACTCACCCAGACTCATCCCTCCCTGGGGGCTAGGGGACCATTCACCCAGATTCATCCCTCCCTGGGGGCTGGGGACCACTCACCCAGATTCATCCCTCCCTGGGGGCTGGGGACCACTCACCCAGACTCATCCCTCCCTGGGGGCTGGGGACCACTCACCCAGATTCATCCCTCCCTGGGGGCTGGGGACCACTCACTCAGACTCATCCTTCCCTGGGGGCTGGGGACCACTCACCCAGACTCATCCCTCCCTGGGGGCTAGGGACCATTCACCCAGATTCATCCCTCCCTGGGGGCTGGGGACCACTCACCCAGACTCATCCCTCCCTGGGGGCTGGGGACCACTCACCCAGACTCATCCCTCCCTGGGGGCTGGGGACCACTCACCCAGATTCATCCTTCCCTGGGGGCTGGGGACCACTCACTCAGACTCATCCCTCCCTGGGGGCTGGGGACCACTCACCCAGATTCATCCCTCCCTGGGGGCTGGGGACCACTCACTCAGACTCATCCCTCCCTGGTGGCTGGGGACCACTCACTCAGACTCATCCCTCCCTGGGGGCTGGGGACCACTCACCCAGACTCATCCCTCCTCAGGGGCTGGGGACCACTCACCAGGTACTCAAACTTCACATCCAGGTACTTCTTGATGGTGAGGCGAGTGTCTGGGATGGCTTTGTTGAGGTACGTATTCAGGTCTGTCAGCATCTGGAAGGGAAAGTGGAGGCAGACACCTAGTCCCAGGGGGCAGGGGCTGGGCTGGCTGGCATGACAAAGAACGGCACTGACCCATCAATCCTTCTAGTGGACTCAGGTGTCAAAGTCAAAGAGTGACAGACAAGTCAGTCCATTCAAGGTGAGAAGACAGGCTAGGCCAAGGGTAAACTGTAACTAAGATGGAGCCAGGGGCAGAAGAAACCAGCCTGGGGGTCAATGCTGAGTGAGGCCAGGGAGGCAGAGTGACTTACCACAGTCAGTCGTGCAGGTGACCATGCTAGAACCTGCACCTACATGTTCTGACTCCAGTACAGGACACTTTCTGCATGCCACACTGTCCCCTCTCTACCCTCACATGCTGATGCACACATGCCCGACACCACCTACCGGCTTGATGGTTTTCAGCAGCCGGATGCCGAACTTCTCGATGCTGCGGTGGGCGTCAGCAAACTTCACAAAAGCCTCACTTGCGGCTGGCTGGGGCTCCCGCACCCCAATCACAGAGAACACGTCCCCAAAGGCTGCAGGATAAGTCTGCCCTGAAGACTGTCCCTACCTGACCCCTTCATGGAGAAGCTGGGGATTCGCTGGGGAGAAGTGGGGCAAGGGGCATAACAGGCCGAAGGTGAAGGCCTGTATGAAGTCTATGTCCCCAGAGAGGTGGGTCTACACCCAAGAGAGCGGCCCTCATTCCCCAGAGTGATCAGACCACAGGGGAAGAAGAAGGCTCGGTCAAGGTTGGAGAGGCTGCTGTTGCCTGGCAGCAGAGCACAGGGATGTGGAGGCTGGGTCTAAGGCCAGCACTGCCGGCAGGAGTGGTGTGCACATTTCCTCGGTCTGGGATCATTTTCCCCACTGCAAAGTGGGGTTAACTCTAGCTGCCTGGCCCAGCCGGCAGTCTCGTAGAAAATGAGACCACAAATAAGGAAGCCTCTCCATGTTGTAAGGGGCAGAACGGGTTACACTGGACCCCACACACCAGCTGGTCCAGATGTTCCCTGCTGGCCCTACCTCCCAGCATCTGGACAAGGCCCAGCCCGAACCTGGCATGAGGTCGGATGCTGCGGTGTCTGCCTGAGCCTGGTGAGGAAGGGCCCTGGGAGGGGATCGGCCACACCCTCACTGCCTGGGGCAGCCCTGAGCTCAGAGGGGAGCAACGGTCTTCCCAGGGTCACACAGGTTTGGGGGCACCCTTACCCCGGTGTGTCTGTGACAGTTCGTAAAAGGCCCGGAGGAGGTTCTTGGTGTGTTCCGTCATTCCTGTAGGAGAGAGCCAACTGTAGGGGGATGGAGGCACATGGCAGGACCACAAGGGCCCCCAGGACATGGCCTCCACCCCCACCCAGAGGTCCTCACTGTTCCCACAGCCCCACTGGGGCCCAAGGTTGAGGGCTTAGCCGTAGCCCCAGTGCCACCCAAGAGGAGCCCCCATCAGACAAGAGATCCAGGACCTGGCAGGGGCAGAAGGTGACCAGGGCTTCCTAGGCGCTGCATCTTTGGGAGACAGTCAGATTCCAAGAGGCTCCCACCATGCTTGAATGTGCTATTATTTGAATTTTTATGGATATGTATTACTCTCATAATCAGGAAAAGTATGTCTTAAGAAGCTTTCTTCCTAAGAATTCCTAACGACCACAGTCCTAGAATCTCATAGGCCAGCATTCCTGCCCCTACTGCCACCATTTCCGAGCAGGGCTGTGAAGATCTACCCCAGGGCAGAGCCAGTGCCAGGTACCCCCTGGACAGGACCCGAGGGACCGCCTCTCACCTTTATACAGCTCAGCGGTCCGCTCCAGCTCCTCCAGCCTCTTGACAAGCCCGTCTGTGGGGGAATCAGAGAGAAGGTGGGTCCAGTGAGTCTATACGAGCACAGGGGTGAGGAGAGAGCGGGGTGGCCCAAGCCAGGCTTGGGAGGAGAGGCAGCTTCCAGAAGAGAACAAGGACTGGCACAGAACGGGGGTCCCAGGGAGGGGGATCTCAACTGGGCTCAGAAGTGTTCCATAGCAGCCCAGGACACCCAAACCAAAGGCCAGGAGGGGACAAGGAAGGCCGACCTTGGGCCACTCCTAAGTCCCCACTCCAGCAGGCTGGGGTACAGCAGATGGGCAGAAAGGTGATGATCATTTAGGCACTGCCAAAAGTCATCAGGAAAAAAGGATGGGTCCTCTCAAGGCCCGATCTGTGGGTAGTTCCTGATGGCCAGCCAAAGGCAGGCCCCATCCCAGTGGTCAAGGCCTCCGTACTTCTAACACAACCCCTGCCAACAGCCAAGGAGGCAAGCAGGCAGAGCTAAGCCGGGGAGATGAGTCGTTTTGACAACCCCAATGCAGGCATAACGCAGCCCCCTCCGCAGGAGAAGCAAATGTGACAGCTCAGAAGGGAGCACTGCTCAGGGAGGAAGAGCTGGCACTGGACCAGGCCTTGGTGATCAACATTCACTACTTAACAGAGGTTCTTCGAGCACCTTTTGGGTGCCGGACCCCATGTCAGGGCCACAGAATGACCTTAGTAAATGTTATCTACGTCATGCCCTCAAAGCTCATGGTCCAGCAGAGGAGACAGTGGCCAGGCACTGGGGGCTGTCAGGGGAGAGGTGGGCACAGCTGCTGCCTTGCCACAAGGGCTCAAAAATGGGAGCAACTGGACTGCTGGGGCCGGCATTTCAGATCAGGGAGGGAGGGCCCCTCCAGCAGTGAGGGGATGAGGGACCTCCCACCTCCCCACCAGGAGCGGGGCAGGGACTGTGCCAGTGGCTTCCTCACATGGTGGCCCCTCAGGGCAGGGCCCAACCTCACTGAGCTCCGGTGAGCTGTAAGCCAGGACCCATCGCCCAAGGCTCCTTGCCCATAGCTCAGTCCTTCCTCCATATGAGCCTTTGGGGTAGGGATTACTTTCTCATTTTCTGTGTAAAAGGAGGGACGTTGTGTCCCAAGGCACACAGCCAGGCACTACTCAAGGCAGGGTGCCCTCTAACCACCCCCACCCCATCTCCTGTGTTGACCTGGGTCAGGGTTTTCTGAGGAGGGGAAGGAGGTAGAAGCCAAGTCTGGGCAGAGACGGTGGGTGTGTGTCAGGTGGCAGCAATAGGGGGAGGAATGGGCTCAGTGGGCTCTGGCGGGGGGTGGGGGGCTGCGTTGAGCATCTCAGAGGTCTTTAGGAGCTTGGCCACTGGCTGGCCCCCAGGCACTGCCTCCCCAGAGCCCTGGCACCTGGCCAGCCTGGCAGGAAAGGAGCCACGTAAGCGCCATGCTGTTGTTTTTAGCTGGGTCATGGGACATCATGACAGCTTCAATTTTAGAAACCCTATTTAAGGCTGGGGAAATTGCAAGGTTTGGGGGGAAAAAACACAACAACCAGTTCTAATTTCATCTCAACGCATGGTAACTACAGTAACAGGGATTTATAGACACCAAGAAGCTGAGAATAGCAGCCACCACTTTTGTACGCTGCTTGGAACGCGCTCGGACCCCACCCCCACGTCCCAGCCAATGAAGCCCAGTGTGCCCAGTTGAGCCTACAACACATACAGGCATTTAAACCCACCCCCACACACGCAGAGCACAACTGCTATTTATAAACTCGGACTGGGGACTGTGGGGAGCAGGACCAAGTGTTTTACTGGCCACACGGGTGCGTGGGTGTGAGGGTGTGTGGCCCTGGCTTTCCCCCTGCCCCCACCT
Source organism: Vulpes lagopus (assembly GCF_018345385.1). Classification (NCBI taxonomy): domain Eukaryota; kingdom Metazoa; phylum Chordata; class Mammalia; order Carnivora; family Canidae; genus Vulpes; species Vulpes lagopus. The sequence continues at coordinate 10,445,299 of NC_054828.1, forward strand.
CCAGTCTTGGCCAGGAACCTCTGAGACAGGGGCAGCAGCGCCACCTCCTGGAGAAAGGCAAGGGCAAGGAGGGCAGTGCAGGAGCAGAAAGCCGGGGCCACACTTGACAAGAGGGCACATGGTGGCCGCCCCTGGCTCTGTGACAGCAGCTGGGGAGAATGGCGAAGGCATCAGCTCGGGGAGCTGGAGCTGAAAGGAGACACCTCTGCACTCTGCATCTGTCTCATCTGTGACCTGGGTCTGGAATCCTGGCCTGACCATGGGAGCCACTGGCTGCAGGATGCCTTAGCTGACTGCTGTGGATGCTCTCTGGGAGGCAGAGAGGCCTCTGGGAATGCAGATTGGTGACCAGTGGCCCCATGGGCAGCAGGAACCACGTCGGGTCCATGGGCAGCCATGGTGCCCCTTCCTCTGGAAGCCTGGGCCTGCGACCCCATCCCCGGGCCAGCTGGGCAGGAGAGGACTCACCATTGCACAGGATGGCCCGGCTCAGGCCCAGGGCATCTGCAGTCCCGGAACTCATGTTCTCTACCAGCCGATGCTTTACTTTCTTCAACACTGGGAGCAGGGGAAAAAGGGACTCAGTGATGGGGAGTGTGCAGCTGCGGCCTCAGGCACCCCTGCCCCAGCTCATCTCCTCATGGTGAATGACAGCAGGGGCTCAGAGGGCTGCCCTGAGCTCTGGTTCAGGGGTGACTGAAGCAGGGGGAGCCCCCATGGGGTTGTGCCAGGTCCCCTGCCCTATTCCCTCTCTGTGAGGGCAGTGCTGAGAACTGGAAGGAGGTAAGCATGTAAAGTGCCAAGAGGCGAACCAGGAAAGCCTCTTCTCCCTTCCATATCTGGGAGCAGAGCTGCCATCAGTAACCTCAGACCCCCAGACTCGGTTACCGTATACATGTTGTGTACTGAGTCCCTGGAAGGGACCAAAGAGGCTTATAAGGGAGAACCTCTGGGACAGACTGATCTTAGCCTCTCTCCCTAAAAACCAGGAGGTGACTGTGACCCTAGGGTGGAGGAAAAGTGTGCTGGGCTCCAGAGCTGAGAGATCTGGGTGTGCATCACCCAGGGGACATGGAGCCCTCTCTGGGCTCATGCCTTTATGTCGAATGAGGTGACTGGTCCAGAGGACCTCGAAGCTGCAGTGTCCAGCTCTAGAGTCTGAAGCTTCTACAGAACCAAAGCCCAGCCCTCCTCAGCAGGAGGCAACCTGTCCTAGGAGATGCCGTGGGAGGAAGGGCTGGCCTGGGACCCTCTGCCCAAGGCCTAAGGTCCAGTTCAGACCTTGAGCCTTCCTGGGAGTAGGCAGGTGGAAGAAGAGGCCAGGGCCAAGTAGGGGCATGCGTGGGCCTGAGGCACCATGCCCTAGGCATGACAACTCTAGAGCAGGGAGGTCCCAGGGCAGGTGGCCTTGGGAGAGAACTGCAACATGGGACAGAGTGAAATCAGGGACAGATTTCTTGGGTGCAGCTGCAGGAGAGCACCCCAGGTCCTTTGCATTGGTTTGGGCAAAAACCATGTAACACTGTCATAAAGACACAGAACAGGGCCAGGGGCTTGTGGGGCCACCGGGTGCCACTGCTCTGGCCCAGCTTACCAATGTCAAGGGACATGCCCTGCTTGGGGTCCGCCTGCAGCTTGTTGTAGTGGATCGTCACCTCACCCTGGAAAAGGACAGGCACAGTTGAGAGAGAGTCTCCTGGGTCCCAAGCCTCTTCCTTGGGGAAGCCTGTCTTCCCTGAAATCTGTGGTCATGAGAGCATCCTGAGCCCTGGGAAAGGCCCAGACCAACCATGAATTCAGCTATGCGGGGCCAAGGGCTGTGATGTGGCCCCGCTTTGTAACTGGTTTGTTCCCATGTCCCTCCTTGTCCCACGAGGTGCCAGGCCCTGGGGAACCAGCAAGGACAAGGGCAGAGACAGAGTTCACAGCCTGGTGGTCTCTGATGTCCTGAGGTCCAGTGAGGTCAGGGGCCCCACCCTTCCCCACGCCATGCTCCAAGCCCTTGCTTCACAATTTGCCCCACATGGAGTATCCATTGTGCTCTAATCACCCATGCTCAGCGGTGCCCCATTCACTCAACTAACACATCCATGCACTTTCTCTGTGCCTGGTGCTGGGACACCAAGGAGCATGTGCAGGGCAGCCCCAGCCCTAGGGCCCACACCAGCAAGGAAGCCAATGCAAACCACATTCTACAACTGGAAAAGAAGTGCCAGCTTTTCCTGAGAAGCCTTCCCTGATCACGTGAGGCCACCACGGTCACTGTCATCCATGCAATCCTCAGACCCCTTAACTCGGGACAGAATCCATTCAAATACAACATGGGATTTCAAAAGTGAGTTCTGAAAGGAAACCAAAATGATCTGACGCTGTCACAGTGAGGGGCAGAGGCAAAAAGCTCTCTCTCTCAGGCTGCACAAGAGTGTGTTGTGGGGCCCCAACAGGCAGCAGCCAGGGAAGCAGGACTCAGACCTGAGCAAATCCCTTCCTCCCTCTGGGTGCCAGTAAACGGGGGGGGGGGGGGGGGGGGGACAGGAGGACAGGGGACAGGAGGCCCTGCCCGCCACCCAAACAAGGGGGCTGGAAGACCCCTGGATTGATGTCCAGGCTGTGCACACATGTGAAGCGCTCTCGTCCTCCTGGGCACACAGAGAGCTGGCGTGAGGCAGGCTTCAGAGGATGGGCGCTGTGATGGGTACAGACGTGAAGTGTGAGGAAGGGGCCACAGGGGACACCCACCTCCCAGGTCTGTACCGGGATGAAACACTGTCCACCTGCTTCCCGACGTGCCACACCAGGACAGGAACATCCAGCCCCGGTAGAGTGGAACGGGAGAACAAAGAGGAGAAGGTGGAGAAGCAGCTGGCCCCAGGCTAAGGTAAGAGGGACTGGCAGGGATGCTGGTGCCAGGTCCCTAAGACATGGAGGATGGACATGGGGTGAGGAGAGGTCTGAAAGGATGGGGTGAGGGAGCTAGAATACTCGGCCAAGCTCAATTTACAATTGGGACCCTTGACTCTAGGACTCCAAGATCATCTACTGGCTTTGTGCATCCTTTGCTGTTTAGGTTTCCCAAGACTTACTAGCAGCTGAATCTCTAAGAAATGGCAAAAGGGCTCCATGTTGCTTCCATGAGTGGTCAGGACACTGCCTGCCATTTGTGGTGGTGTCAGGGGCTTGCAGGGCGAGGCCTCAGCTATAGCAGCTGGGGTGGGGTGTGGGGAGCCAAAGACAGGCCGTGTGTGATTGTGGTCTGCAGAACAGAAGACTGGCAGCTGGACAGAGCTGCCCCAGGCCTTCAGAAGTTTCCCTGGGGGACTGTGAGCCCAGGAGGACCCTGTGGACTGAGAACTCCTACAGAGATGGGGGGGGGGGGCTCCTCTTCCCCCCCACCCCTCCCAGACCCAGTATGGCCCAACCAACATTTACTGAGTGTCTACTGACCCCAGTACATTCACCTTGGACCTCCAGCTTCAGTTCTAGCCCTGAGTGGGGACACACTGGGTCACTGGGTCACCCTGAGGCATGGCTCCTAATCCAACAGCTCCCCTGGGGGCTGAAGGACAGGGAACAGAATGGTGCCCACTCTCCTGCCAAGGCAGCACAGTGGTCCGGGAGCACGAGTGGTATTTACTGACCAGATGTGGGAGACAATGAAGGAGGCCAGAGTATGGCCCAGACCCTGGTGTACTGAGGGGGCAGCAGACAGAGAGCCTGTCCCCCTCCAGGCCTATAGAGGGCAGGCTGGGTGCCATCGCAGTGGCTTGGCTGCCTGTGTCTCCCTGCCCCCCTAACCACAGCAGCCTTACCTTCACCTCCTGAATCATCTTTGCCACCTCCACCTTAGTTTTGCCTTTGATTGACCTGCCATTGACACCGGTGATCTCGTCGCCAGCTGCCACAGTGCCGTCCAGGGCTGCTGGGGTGTTGTCAAACACCTGTGGGTGCAAGGGAGGGCAGTGCGGGGGAAACAGTCATCCCCTGAACCGCAACTGAGCCTACCTTGGTCTAGACCTCACACACCCAACTGAGTGTATGCTCCTCCAAACTCAGTTAATAGATTTTCCGCCAATGCTGTCCTGGGCTGACTTGAAGCCCCAAAGCACCTCTGGTCAGTTCCTGTGCCTCATCTCAGTCCCCAAAGAGTAAGGACTCCACTGTGCATGTGAGACTCTCCTCCCAACATGGTCCCTTCAACAGGGTCCACACTCACTGAGGCGTGAGGCTAGGTGTGCCTGTCAAGCACACATGTGCAAGTGCTGCTCAGGGCAAGGGGGAGGCAGGACACATCTGCATATGCAGAGATGGACAAGAACACAGAAATCATGGCCAGAAAATGGCCACCAGGACAAACATCTGACACTGCCCTCTCTCTACTTCATCTTCAGCTGCTACATTTTCTACATAAAGTACGCAAAAGGAACAACTGGTAACTTTTCATATACATAATGTCATGAGGAAGGAAGAAATTGAGATGACAGTTTCTTTCTGTTAACCTTCCAGAATCACACTAAAATACAATTATTACTATTTTTTAAAGACTTACTTATTTCAGAGAGAGAGAGTGTGCATGTGCACATGCACAAGCAGGCAGAGGGGCCGAGAGAGAGAGAGAGAAAGCGAGAAAGAAGCAGACTCCCTGCTGAAAGTGGAGCCTGATCTCATAACCCTGAGATCATGACCTGAGCTGAAATCAAGAGTCGGACGCTCAACTAATGGAGCCACCCAGGTGCCCCAATATATATATATATATTTTTTTTAAACGGTAAAGGAGATAATGAGAGGTTATACCTGTCCTTGGAAGATGGACAGTGGGAATCCAAGGCCTATGGAAGGACTTTAGTAAGAGAGATCTAATCCTTGCTGGAAATTGCCAGTGGGTTAGAAAGTGGACCTCTGGAGACAGCCACGGTGGGTGGAAAGCAAGGTGCAGAAAGTAGGGAAAGGACTCAACTCCGGGCTCCTCCATCCACAGGGCTGTCCATCATTACCCCTTTTCTGTGAAAGATGGAGGTGGTTTCCCCAGAGAAGCTCTGGACTCAGGCCTAGGGACCAAGGAAGGCAGGAGAGAGGCAGGGGACTGGAGAGATTTGGGTTTAGCAAGTTCCAAAGCCCCCTCACCCCAGTGGGGCCCCAGAATGCCAGCAGCCAGGCTTACTGCCCTTCCCCACAGGACACTGGAGGCCCCTGTCCTCAACAGCTTGACACAAAGGCCCATCTATGCAGACACTGGGAGATTCCCCCATAGTTCACCCCACAGGGAAGTCCCCCGGACATGGCCTGTGCACAGATCTTCAAAACACTAGTAGTACATGGCTGTGATGATTCACTCATCCTATAAAGAAAGGCGAGGATTACCGGGCACTTAAGAAAAGGATCCCATATAAAAAAATACTTACACAGAAAAAGGGAACCACAGGAAGCAGAAACAAAGCAGGGGTGATACAAAGAAAACCATAATTAATGTCTTCGAGGTGATTAGAAAAAACTGGAAGATGTAAAAGGATCGACTCAAAAATAAGAGGGGTGACTGGATGGCTCAGTCGGTTAAGTGTCTGGCTTTGGCTCAGGTCATGATCCCAGGGTCCTGGGATAGAGCCCCGTGTCTCATGTCTTGGGCTCAGTACCCAGCAGAGAGCCTTGCTTCTCCCTTTCCCTGTGCCCCTCTGCTTGTGTGTGTGTGTGTGTGTGCACGCACGCGTGCACACACACACATGAGCGTGCACTCTCTCAAATAAATAAATTCTAAAAAAAAAAAAGGAAAGATCTTTTCGAAATGCAAAATGTAACTGAAATTTACAATGTCAAAGAAGCTATGAAACCAAGCCAAGGAAAATGAAAATGACATGGACAATCAGAAAACAAGAAAAATATTAGAAGATCAATTCAGAAAGCCCAACAGAAGTCCCAGAAGTCCCACAAGAGGGAACAGAAACCAGAGAGCAAGATCCCATCAACGAGCTAATACTAGAAACTTCCAGGGCAGAGAAAGACATGAGGTTCCTGGAGGGACGCGCCCTCTGAGCTCCAACGCAACAGACAGACAAGGGCCTGTGCCAAGAGCCATCATCATGAGCCTGCAGGATGCCAAGAACAAAAGGAAACTCCCGAGTCTTGAGAGATCAAGGATAAAACACATTACAAATAAAGGGTCACTGATCAGAGCACCATCAGACATAACAGTGCTGACGGCAAAAGATAATGAAAGGATGCCATTGCATTTCTAAGTGAAAATTATTTTCAAACTTGCCTTTTTCTTGGGGGGGGGTGGGGGGAGTCATTCTTGAATTTGATTTGCCGAAGTCAATTGGAAGGGATATGAGAATAACAACAAAGACGGGATAAGGGCATTTTCAGAGACTCAAACTCTCAAAAAATGTACCTTCATGCAGCCTTTTCCAGAAAGCTACAGGGGGATGTGCTCCACCTCGATGAGGCAGTAAGCCGAGAAAGACAGCTCCTGTCCTGCACAGCAAAGGAAACAGTCCACAAAACTAAAAGGCAACCTACACAGAATGGGTGGAGATATTTGCAAACGACATCCGATAAAGGGCTAGTATCCAAAATATATAAAGAACTTATTAAACTCAACACTCAAAAACCAAATAATCCAATTAAAAAATTGGCAGAAGACATGAACACACATTTCTCCAAAGAAGACATCCAGACAGCCAATAGACACAGGAAAGAATGCTCAACATCACTCATCATCAGGGAAATACAAATTAAAACCACAACAGGATATCACCTCACATCTGTCAGAATGGCTAAAATCAACAACATAAGAAACAGAGTGTTGGTGAGGATGTGGAGAAAAAGGAATTCTCTGGCACTACTGGTGGGAATGGAAACTGGTGCAGCCGCTCTGGAAACAGTATGGAGGTTCCTCGGAAAGTTAAAAATAGAGCTACCCTACAATCCAGCAATTGCACTACTGGGTATTTACCCAAAGAATATAAAAATGCTAATTCAAAGAGATAGGTACACCCCTAAGTTTACAGCGGCATTATTTACAAGAGCCAATATATGGAAGCAGCACAAGTGTACACTGGCTGATGAATGGATATAGAAGATGTGGTTTATATATACAACGGAATGTTATTCGACCACAAAAGAGAATGAAATCTTGCCATTTGCAAAGACACAGATGAATCTAGACAGTATAATGCTAAGCAAGATAAGTCTATAAGAAAAAGACCATATGATTTCAGCCATTTGTGGAATTGAAAAAACAAATGGGTAAAGGGAAAAACATAGAGAGACACACACAAACCAAGAAACAGACTCTTAACTAGAGAGAACAGGGACACCTGTGGGGGGCTCAGTCGTTAAACATCCAACTCTTGATTTCAGCTCAGGTCACAATTGCAAGGTTGTGAGATCGAGCCCCACATCGGGCTCCACCCTCAGCAGGGAGTCTGTTTGAGATTCCCTCTCCCTCTCTGCCCCTTCCCCCGATGCTTTCCCCCTCTTTCTCTCTCAAATGAATAAATAAACCTTTAAATAAACAAACAAAAACTTTAGAGAACAAACTGACAGTCACCAGAGGGGAAGGGGGAAACAGGTGATGGGAATTCAGGATGGCACTTGTGGGTGATGAGCACCAGGTGATGTGAGGAGGTGTTGGATCACTAGGATGCACACCTCACACTAACATCAATTACACTAACTGGATGTTAGTGTAGTTAACAACATGTTATGTAGTTAACCATATGTTAACTAACTGGCAGCAAATTAAAGACTTGAAGGAAGGAAAGAAAGAGGGCTCCTGGAAGTAGGGGAGCCCCAGAGAGGGAAGGGGAGGCACAGTGGGACAGACTCCAGAAAGATGAGGGCAAACAGCTGCCTGAAGAAAGGTAGTGAACGTCTAAAGAGAATGCAAATGGAAGAAACCCGAGAAACCTGTTCAAAAAAGAAAAGACTGAGTTAAGAGAAGAGACCAGAGGCTCCTCAGAAAGTTAACCACAGAGACACCATATGAGCTGGCACCCTGCTCCCACTCTCAGGTACACACTCCCTAAAAATGAAAGCATGTGTACACTCAGAACATGCGCGTGCATGTTTACAGCAGCATTCTTCATAACAGCCAAATGTCCTTCAAATGAATGGATGAACAATTGTGGTACATCCACAAAAATGGAATATTCGTCAGCCATAAAAAAAATATGCCAATACTGGAATGAAACTCAAAAACATTATGCTCAGTAAAAGAATCCAGACCCCAAAGGTGACATGTCAGACTCTTTTTATATAAAATGTCCAGAAAAAAACAACCTATATAGTAACCAGATTACCCATCTAAAATAACCCTCTGCCTCTCCCCCTGTCAAATAAATAAATCTTTAAAAGGGGGGGGGGTGCAACAGTGGGTGCTATTATTTGACACAGGCCTTCTAGTACTCTCGACTTGTTCAGAGCAAGTCAGATACGCTTTGATAAAAAATAATTCAATTTTTAAAAACCAAATTCTATTATTTTATAATCGCAGTTTGTTCTACACAAACCCAGCCCCCAATGGGTGAGAAGGGGGAGGTGGCAGGGACCAAGCAGGCATGTAGCAGGGGGGTCCAGGCCTGGGCAAGGCCTCCTTAATACCTCCTGGGTCAGAGGAGGCCAAAAGCTCGTGAAGGTAGCACCCAGAGTAGACCAAGCTACATCCCGGGAATCTCTGTCCTCAAGGCCCAAAAGTGACTCTTTTGCAAGATTCTCAGAGAGACAGCAGTTTCCCATCTGCCACCAATGGCTACTGAGCTGAAAAAGCAGGAACAGAGTAGAAGGCAGGTCACATTTATGTCTGTGGCAAGCTTCCTTCGGAGCCTACAGAAAAACCAGTGACTGACCCGTCACAAAGTAAAGAAAACTGTCCCCACTGCTCAGAGTCACAGCTGATAGAATGTCACCAAAGCAGCTTCATCTACAAGAACCACAAAAATGTTCACTGGCAGAGTGTCTCGGGGACATGAACAACTGCTAGGTACAAAACAACATTTTCTACTTTGTATTTATTAAATGCCGGGCAATGTTTGGGGCATTCTGGTTAATCCTCATAGTGACCTACACATTTTACACTCTCACTTGCCAGATGAGGAAGCTGAGGCCCAGAGAGCTTACCAAGTAACTCGCTGCTGAGCAGGGAGGCTTACATTTGGGTTCACCAGGCCACTAGCATCCCATGGACTTGCAGACTTTCCACTAAAATTCACATTCCACTTGCACCAGTACCCCAGGCTGACAGTTTTGTGCATTTGACCCTCTGACATATGTTGTACTTGGTGCTGACAGCAGTGAAAAAGCAGGCTGAGATCCTGTCCTCACAGTGTGGTGTCTGGCTAGCAGTGAGATAGAGGACGACGAATGGGCAAACCCATGATTACAGATGGTGAGCGGAGCTGAGAAGGGAAGGAGCGCATTGATACAACAGAGAACAGGGTGCATCTACTGAGGGCCATGCTCAGGAAGGCCTCTCTGAGGAGTTCAGGCCTCAGCTCCGCAGTCAGGAAAATAAGCCTGCCCCAGGGGAGGGAGGTGGCTCACCCCTTCTAGGACCTTACCCCCACCTCCAAAGCACCCAGTACCTGGACAATATAGAGGCAGGGGCAGTACTGGGCCCCTCCTCCGATGCTGATCCCGATCAGGTTCTGAGCATCCTTCTGTAGGGTCACCTTCCCAGGCACAGTAGGGATTCCACTAGAAAGAGAAGCACATGTGGCTGAATCTCCTGGGAGGATTCCTTAAAGGGGACGAGGAAGGAAGCCCCTGAGAGGCTCCAAGTGCTGGTCAGCTTTTTCTTTTCTCAATTGGCCAAAAAGACAGTGTCTGGCACTGGCACATGTGCAGCTCTTAGGAGTCCTGCAGATGCAGGATCAGATCCCAGCTCTGCCACTGACCATCTACAGGACTTGGATAAGTAAGTCACCTCTGTGCATCTCAGTTCCCTCAGCCATAAAATGGTATGGATGGAAATGGCTTGCTACTTGATGAAAATTCTTATAAGAAAGCACACGAAAGGCACTTAACACCAGCCCAGCCCAGAGCAGGCACTCCATGAAAACAGATTCCCCCTTCCCTCTCCTTCATCCTGCCTCTGAGGCCTGATACAGACTCTGTCCTTCTCACCTTCTCAGGCACAGGTGGAACATTATGGCCACCTGCTCCAGGAAGCCTTCTCCTCTTAAATTATCCATCACCCATCTCTCAGTTGCTCTGCTCAATTACCTCTCAATTTTCAGTATAAACCAGCACTTGTTTATGTTCTGTGGTCAATATTTGCCTTCATTCACTTATTCATTCAACAAACCAGCAACCTACTGATGGTGAGTCGAGCACCATACTAAGTGCTGAGGATGCAGGCAGTGGACTGATGGAGGGCAGATTTTAGTTGAGAGACTAACAATTTCTGAAAATCTGTCCTACTAATTATACTGGGAAGGAAAGTATGTTTACAATACTCCCATTCACCTTCAAACCCTGGCTCCACTGCCACCTCCTTTTTGAAGCCTTCCCTGAACACCCCAATCAAGAGACTGCTCCTCTGCTCTCTCCTTGTAGCCAGGCCATTCTCCATTAGTACCCACGTGGCCCTGACTTGTCATCTGCTAGGGTGTCCGCAGCCCCCTACAGATGGAGAGCTCCTGGAAGGGCAGGGTCCATTTCTACTATAGAACAAGACCTACTTAACCCCCGCTGAGAAGCAAGGGTCTGTGGAGCTGGGAAGTCTGGGGATCTGGAGGCCCCGGGGCTCGTGCATTCCTGGGACTTGGAAGGAACAAAATACTCACAGTTTATCCTCCTCGATGTCATAATCCAAGTCTGCAAACATGGTTCCGAGAGTTGAGGTGGGCTGGCTGACTGCCCAGCTCGGCAGGGGAATGGGGAACTGGACCAGGGAGAGAAAAGAGCGTAGGGTTCAGGGACCCGAAGTGCCTAGATGTCAACCTCCACCCGGGGGATACGGGGAGAGCCAGACCCTCCCCTGTCCCTCTGGACGGTGGGGGTAGTCCCCGAGGTTGGGGGGCGGGAAGGTACGGGATTCTTACTAGGTAGAGGGGGGAGTTCCACGCCAGGGCGGTGAGCTCACACCCCAGAGCTCGCCCCACGGATCTCCAGGCCCTTGGGAGCTACCTCTGTCGCTCACCGGAAGCGTCGGTCCCACAGCCGGGTCCAGGCCAGGCTGGCACCTGAAGCCACCTGCCGTTCCACCTGTCGGCGGCCGCGACTGTCGCGTCACTTCCTCTTTTACGCGGAAGTCCCGCCTACCTGACCACCCGGGTATTGGACCCAGTTCTTGCAGACAACCCTCCCTCCCTCGCTCCGGGCTCTCCCAGAACCAGAAAAGAGCCCAAGTATTGACGGAAGCTCGCCGTTAGCACGAGAAAGCGGAAACAGAGGAAAGGTCTGGAAAGGCCGACGACGCTCAACCCCGCCCTCTGCCCCGTGGCCGCCGCCATCTTGGTGAGGGCAGCGCTCTTCCCAGCTTCCTCCGCGGGACGCCGGGGACCACGCCGGCCGAGCGGTTGCCGTGGCAACGGAAGCATCCTTGGGCGCGGAGGCCTCCGGGGAAGTTCAGGGGAATGCAAACCTTTTCATGTTTTCAGCACCTTGGCCTAGGGTGCTGAGTCTCCTCTACTAGGATGTCAGCCTCCGAACTGGAAGGACCCTTCGAGGCTACTCTCAGTCTGCGACCAGGAAACTACCAAAAAAGAGAAGAGATTTTGTCCAGAGCCGCCCACAGTTGGTATAAGGTCAAGATCTTGACCCTGAGACTCCTGCCACCTAGTGCAGCGCCCCTTTAACGCCTGCACACTTGTATTCAGTGGCTCTGTTAACAGATTGGGCAAGTTACCTACCGTTGCCTTTATGTGCCCCCTTTCACCATATGCAAACAAAGAGCACTGAGGCAGATGCTTTCTATGGTATTTGGTGAGAGACTCCTCACACCTCATCTCTGTCTTTAGTCCTGAGGAGCAGCCCCCCTGATGCCCACGGAGGATCACAGCTTCCTTCCAGGGGCAGCGGAGGAAGGAGAGCTACAGAAGGATGATTATCCACATATCCCACCATCCCGTGGGAGCCCCACCCCACCCCGCACCCCCTCTTTAGGAAGCCCATCGGAGTCCCAGTAAATGTGCAGAATGCCACAGTAGCAGGGACCTTTCCATGAACCCACTTCTCTGCAACTCAGGTGACTCACAGGGCTTCAGAGTTCACCATGACCCTGTGAGAGGAGGACATGGGTTGTCAGCCACATTGTGCAGGTAAGGAAACAGGCGCAGAGAAGCAGCTTCCTCTCGTCTCACAGTGGCAGAGCTAGGGCTGGAACTTCCAAACCCTGTTCAGGCCAGGATTTTAATTTTAAAAAGCAGCAACTGGGGCACTTGATGTCTCAGTTGGCTAAGCATCTGATTCTTGATTTCCACTCAGGTCATGATCTCAGGGTCATGGGATAGAGCCCCGCCTCTGGCTCCTTGCTCAACTCAAAGTCTGCTTGAGATTCTATCTCTCCCTCTGACCCTTCCCCTCCCACATGTGCTCTCTTGTTCTCTCTCTCTCTCTCAAAATAAATAAATCTGAAGAAGAAGAAGAAGAAGAAGAAGAAGAAGAAGAAGAAGAAGAAGAAGAAGAAGAAAGAACAAAAGAAGAAGAAGAGGGAGGAGGAGGAGGAGGAGGAGGAGGAGGAGGAGGAGGAGCAGGCGGCACCAGCCTCCAAAACCAGACACTTTAACAGGAACTGTGACTCCTCCACCCATGAGTCTTAGCTCAAGCCCATGTTCTGCCATTTTATAACTGGGTGATCTTGGGAAAGTCACTGCCTGGCTCTGAGCTTCAGAAATCCATAAACCAGGGGAAAATGATCCTCCCAACAGGTACTTGTGAAGGTCAAGAAGAAGAGGTCCATCTTACCTGCCTGATTGGGACATTTGCTTTATTGTGGTGTTCTGGAGCCAAGCCCCATGTCTCCGGGGTCTGCTTGTACAGAGAATAAGATCTGCCCCCCACCTCGGGAGGGACATTCTGCCTGGAAAGATAAGGAGTGCTTACTCTGGTGAGAGAACAAGTTATTTGACCTTTATTTCCCCTCAAATTCATGGTCCCAACCTCACCCCCTTAATTGGCTGGGACAGGTTTCCCTGCTACTAGGGAGACCCAGGAGTTGACCCAGGAGACGCCCTCCACTGATGAAGTAGTTTGTAATATTTTCCCACTAATAGGCATTACCAAACAATCCAATTGTCTTTCCTTGTTTGTCACAGTGACACCACCCATTCATTGATGGCTTCCTGGCATCCCCTGGAAGGTGCCATGGATTATAAAGTTCATACGGAAAGGGAACTTAAGGAGAAGCAGTTTAGAGTTTGTCAAGATATGAGCCCTAAGCCCCAGTTTTTTTTAAAGATTTTATTTATTTATTCATGAGAGACACACAGAGAGAGGGGCAGAGACACAGGCAGAGGGAGCAGCAGGCTCCATGCAGGGAGCCCTATGTGGGACTCAATCCCGGAACCCCGGGATCACGCCCTGAGCCGAAGGCAGACAACCAACCACTGAGCCACCCAGGTGCCCCAAGGTTTATCCATTCATTCCTGCAACAAATTATTTGTCTACTTTAATGTGTTAGCCCTAAATGCCTTAGTGCCAGCTAGTCTGGGGCCTTCCCACTGCCTTTTCTTTTTTAAAGTTTTTAAAAAATATTTCATTTATTTATTCATGAGAGATATATAGAGAGAGCGGCAGACATAGGTAGAGAGAAGCAGGCTCCATGCAGGGAGCCCGACGAGGGACTCGATCCTGGGACTCCAGGATCACGCCCTGGGCTGAGGCAGACGCTCAACTGCTGAGCCACCCGGGTGCCCCATAAGCCCCAGTTTCGAAGGAGAGAAATCCTCCTCGGACAATGTACAAGCATGTATAAGTTAATCAACTCAGAGTTGGCTCAGGGAAGCCACGTAGGGATTTCAGAAGGCCATACATAATTCATGACCAAATGAATGATCCAAATAACTGTTTCTGGAACTTACAAAAAGGGGTAAGATTTGTGAGGAGAGACTGTCTGGTAAGGCTGCCTGGAAGAGGTGGGTCAGAACCAGGCCTGGAAGATGGGGAGGATGAGGCAGAAAAGAGATCAGATGAACTTTTTGATTTCCTAGTGCAGATAAAAGTTATGTTTACACCGAACTGCAGTCTATTAAGTGGGCAAGAGCATACATCTAGTGCAGCCTGGGTGGCTCAGTGGTTTAGCGCCACCTTCAGCCCAGTGATCTTGGAGACCCAGGATCGAGTCCCACTCAGGCTCCCTGCATGGAGCCTGTGTCTCTGCCACTCTCTGTATCTCTCATGAATAAATAAAGTATTTTTTTAAAAAAGAGCATACATCTAAAAAGGCAAAACATACATACTTTAATTTAAAAATACTTTATTGCTAAAAGAAAATGTTAACTATTATCTGGGCTTTCAGCAAGTCATCATTGATTGTAATCATTGATCACAGATCACCATCGCAAATATAATAAAAATTTTTGAAATATCGCGAGAGTGACCAAAATGTGAAACTGGGAGGCAAAGGGAGCAAATGCTGTCGGAAAAACAGCACAGCAGATTTGCTCAGCGAAGGGTTGCCACAGAGTTTCAATTTGTGAAAAACACAGTATTTACAAAGTGCAAGAAGAGAGGTTACCAGCATCTCCTGCAGAGCCTGGAACGATCCCCGACTGTGGATGTAAGTGCCCTCGAGATGGCTGTGGCTTGGTATGAGTTGGGACGTGTCCTGGGCCCTGGAGGACATGGATGGACAGGGAGAAGGGGTGATAAAGACCTGATCTCCCGACAACGACCTGAGCTTCCTCCATGGGGCTGGAATCACCACCCTCAGTGTAGGTCCTGAATTTTGGAATTTTGGTTTTTAACAAACAGCAACCTGTAAACCCAGAGGCTTTGTCATAGACTGCCGCCCCCGCCCCTACCCTAGATAGGCCCCAGCTCCAATCTGAGCTCTGCTGTTTTGTAGCTGGCAGATCTCGGGCAAGTCACCCTTTGCCTGGGAGCCTCAGCTGTCTGTAGAATTAAGGATGATGATCCCTCCCAAGACAGTAGTTAAAGAGACAAAGATTAAAAGGAGAAGCAAATGGGAAAGTACCTCGTGAGTGATTCACTCGGCACAGAGGACACAGGTTTTTATTGCCATGCCTCACTGCAATTATTTTGCCCAACTGCTTCAGAAGGTGGAGCCAATGGTGCACTAAAGGGCCTTAGGATGCTCGGGCCCCTGCATCACACTCCTGCAGGAAGTATCTTACGTGGAGATTCTGGGGCCCTGTCTCAGACCTATTAGATCAGAGTCTCCAGCTGGATCTATGGGCAAACACGTTCCTACGTGTCCTGAGTGAATCCAGCAATTCCATCTACGGAGTGATGGCGCAAAAGGGATCCCAGCCCATTCCATCAGAGGGTCCCCTCCCCCAAGCCCCATGGCCCTGGCCACCAAAGAGTTTCACTCAAACCACTCTAATACCACGTTCTGGTCTGTAACTGCACAGAACCCCTGCTAGACCAGCCAGTGAAGGTGGGGACATCTCTACGTCCCTCATTCCAGCAAGAAGAAGCTACCAAAGGTAAGACCTACATCCAAAAGCCAAAGATGTGTCATTGTCTATCTGTCAGGAGGAATGTAGAGGCCGCTCTTAGGCAAACAGGCTTGAGAGATGGAATGTAGAAAGGGTCTCACAGTGACGCCCTGGCTGAATGCAGACAGGCCCATCAGGCAGCGCTCCTCAAAATATCCATAGGCCCTAACTGACCAATGGGCTCCTTACAACCAGGCACAGTCACCAAAAAAGGGGAAATTCCATATGTTCTCACACCTCCTCACCTTTCCACTTTATATTGTTTTTTTTTTTAAGTTTTATTTGAGAGACAATGACAGAGAGAGAAAGAGAATCTGAAGCAGACTCTGCCCTGAGCACAGAGCCTGATGTGGGGCTCTATCCGACAACCCTGAAACCATGACCTGAGTCGAAACCAAGAGTCAGATGTTGGGCAGCCCCGATGGCCCAGCGGTTTAGTGCCACCTTTGGCCCAGGGCCAAAGTGGAGACCTGGGATCAAGTCCCACGTCAGGTTCCCTGCATGGGGCCTGCTTCTCCCTCTGCCTGTGTCTCTGCCTCTCTCTGTGTGTCTCTCATAAATAGGTGGATAAAATCTTAAAAACAAAACAAAACAAAAAGAGTCAGATGCTTAACCAATGGAGCCATCCAGGCACACCACCTTTCCACTTTAAACACAGCCCCCACCCACTGCCTCCTTGCAGACAGCCTCTCCTCTGCTGACCTGCCTGCCGCTTCCTTGTGGTGTGTTCAGTAAACTTCTATCTCCCTTTAAAAAAAGAACAAACAAACAAACAAAAATAGATCAGAATCTCCAAGGAAGGGCAGGTCTTGGAGGCTACATTTTCACAAAGCTCCGAGGAATGGTTTCAATGCCTCCTGCAGTTTGCAGATCATCGTGTCACAAGCTCAGAATGGACAGTGCCCTTGCACATTCAGGTGGGCATTTTAAGTCTCCCAACAATCCCTGGGCCCCAGGGGTCTCGCCATCCAGGAGGAGCCCAGGATGTTATGTGGGCCCAGAGAAGGCTTCCTGGAGGAAACGACATCCCAGCTAAGTCCTAAAGGAAGAGCTGGTGCTCCCCAGGCTGAGAGAGGCAGGGTGGCAAAGCAGAGGGCACAGCTTGTACCCCAGGGCAGCCAGGGGTACAAGGCACAGCCCAATGTGGCAGGGTGACAATCAGTGGGGGCAGTGACAGCCATCCCAGTCCGTGTGGGAATACAGGGAGAACCGCCACCTCTGCCAGAGGCAAGGGTAAGAGGTGTCAGCAGGGCCTCAGCAGGGAGCTTTGAGCACCTACTCAAGGATGGATGGATAGGATTCTGGGGCTCGAAAGTGGGGTGAGGACATCCACCCCTTTCGACAGGGCCTAGTCAGGGCTGGCCCTGGCTCTCACCCTCCAAGCTTGCTCCTCCTCCTCCTCCCTCCCTCTGCTCCAGAGTCGCTCCAGGCAGGCGAGCGACCTCTCACCTGGCCAGGCCCTGCCACTGAAAGTTGTGTGACCCCGGGAAAGTCCCAACTCCGCTCTGGCTCTGGGCCTGGGTCCCCTCCTAGATCCCCACCCTCTGTTGCCAGGCTCAGTCTGGGAAAGCTAGGCTCCTGGGCCCCACATTCCTGGAGAAGTGCTGCCACCCAGTGGCCTTTGGGAAAATCACCTCCCGGAACCCTGGAACCCTCGACAGAGTCCCTATTTTTCCACTGGAGTCACTGCCACCACTGGCTGGCCTCTGACCACCTGCCCAGCTCTGGGCTGGCCGGCGAGACCCAAGTCTCTGTACCTGGTGGGCGATGGGTGAGCCTGGTTGTAAGGAGCCCATTGGTCAGTTAGGGCCTATGGATATCTGGATATCCATGGATATCCACCACCATGGATGATATCCATGGATATCCACCACCATGATATCCATGGATATCAACCACCATATCTAAAACACCCCCGGTCCCACCACCTTTTCCATCCTCCCCCACCACCCAGCACCCATGACGCCCACCACCAGCTGGAATGAGCCCATCCTTGGTGTATGGGTTCACTGCCTGCCTCTCCCACACATGTGAGCTCTGTCTGGGTGGGACCTCACTCTTCCTGTTCCCTGACGTAACCTGTGGCCTGGACATAGAGGTGCGGGACACGTCCTTACAGAAGGAACGGTCGCGTGGCTGGAGAGCACCATCTCTAGGGGCTGTGGTGATGTTATATGAGCTAATGACTGGGCGCTGCTTCGCCCGGGGCTTGGCGCAAAGGCCCCCCAAGGGTCAGCTGCCCACACTACTGCAATTATGCTTGATTCTAAAACCCATTATAAGGTGGCTCAGTGGTTTAGCGCTGCCCTCAGCCCAGGGCGTGATCCTGGAGTCCTGGGATCAAGTCCCACGTCGGGCTCCCTGCATGGAGCCTGCTTCTCCCTCTGCCTGTGTCTCTGCCTCTCTCTCTCTGTGTCTCTCATGAATAAATAAAATCTTAACCCCCCCCCAAAAAAAAACCCATTATCCAAATCTCTATGCTGCTGATGAACTCACACACTCCTGGTTTCTTGACCTTCACCGAGCGCTTTGAAGCCAGCGGGCTGTCAGTGAGGTGTCAGGCCTTGTGCTGGGGCCCATGACAGTGCTGAGAAGAGGGCACCTTGGCAGGTGTGAGGAGGGGTAGGGTGTGGCACAAGAAGAGGTCAGTGAGGTGGCGGGGGTGTGGAGGGTGGAGGGGCAGATCACATGTTATTGCCACCCCTGTTTCCCATTAGACTCTTCCCAGTTCATCACTACTGGTAAGGCCGGGGGCCGAAGCCACATGTGTCTGACCCGGAGCCCACTTTGTGATCCCTGTGCTTTCCGGGCTGGGCGCGTGTGGACGGGCGACCCAGCCTCCAGCCTGCTCAGCGGCACAGGAGGGCAACACTTCCCAGTTCAGGGCCTGAGAGAGGCTCCAAGTCCAAAGGGGAGCCCAGTGGCCGGGGCCTGATTGTAGATTGGAGGGTACCGACAGAGCATTGGCTCAGTGGCAGCTATGCGACCCTGGAAGCATCACTTGACCTCTCTGAGCCCTGGTCTCCATGGGAAAAATGGGTGTCCTAAGAGCCTGCGTGTCGGTTTTAAGTCAGACTGTGACACTGCCCTGCTCCAACCCCTCCACCATCCCTCCATCATACACAGAATAAACTTACTTCAGACCTGGCCCTGGCTGCTCCTCCAGCACATGGCCCACTTTTCCCCACTGTTGTTCACATTCTGTTCCAGGGCCTCTTGCCATTCCTGGAACATGCTGGAATGTTTCCACCTTACAGCATTTGCCCCTGCAGCTTCCTCTGCCTGGAACATTCTTCGCCTCTTCGCCATGAAGTGAGCATTCCCTCACTTCCTCAGTGTCTCTACTCACCGGTGAAGTCCTCAGGGAAGCCCTCCCTATGCACCAGCTCGAGCACAGCCCCTGGAGAGTTTCTCCCATTCATTTCCCAGGACTACAAGTTGCCCTCGGGCAGGAACCTGGCCTGTCCCGGTCACACCCCGATGCCAACACTCAGCACAGTGCCTGGCACGCATAACATTGATGCATACCTATTGAGTGAATAAATAACTGTGTCATGGAGAGCCCTGCTCAGAGACTGGGTAGCAGTCAGGGACAGCAGAGGCCTCCAGTTTCAGGATCGGGGCCCCAGACTCCATCTGTATGGCACAGGGCAGCCACAGGAGCCTAGAAGAGCAGTTAGATCCATAGTTGGCTGGACCCCACCGCTACTGCAGCAGGTCAGTGGACGTGGGGGGAGTCTCCCCTCCCCCAATCTGAAACAAGGTCGGAGAACAGGGCTCAGGGACTGCGCGACCCAGACCCACCAGGAATCTGGGATTCCAGACAGAAGGGGGCACTGGTTCAGTGGGTCAGCCTGTGGGGGGCAATGGGTCTGTGGAGGCTAGATTCCCCTAGGGACAGGAGAGTCCCTCCCACTCTGGCAGCAGTGGCTGAGGCAGAGGATTAGCATTGCTCAGAGCCATTTGCATCATTCCAGAAGCCCCTTCCCAGCTTTGATGAGGCTGTGGACCTCCTTGCCCTTGGGGTGCAGGGCAGCTCCCTCCACTCCTCTCAATGGCCTCTTGCAGTAGTGGGGCGTGGGCTTCCGTGGGGCGCCACCTCCAAATCAGCTCTATTCCTGGCTCTGCTTAGCATGCAATGGGCTGACCCCTGACCTTCCCTCTCCCCCCTCGCCCACCCTTCGCGCTCTGCCCCCAGAGTTAGGTCAGTGATGAAAGCCTAGCAGGGTGGAGGGAGAGGGACAGTGCCTAATTGTTCCCCCGCCCCTGGCAGACCCGCTGGCCTCAGGGTGGCTGGCTCTTTGCTATCTCGGCTTCTCCCCTCCCCCTCCCCCACTGCCATTCTCTCCTTCAGCGTCTCTAGGTCCATGAGGTCCCAGGCTCAAGTGGGAAGTCAGTAGCCATGTGAATGCCAGGACATCCCCAGAGGTTACAAATCAGCAGGTCTGGGATGGGGCCTCATGGTTCAGATACAGGGCAGGAACCCTGGGAGGACCCCACTTTGGAAAAAGCCTAGGACCAGAGCCAGAAGACCCTGGGCAGCCTGGCCTTCTATGAGCCTCCACCGCGTGTGAGATGGGATCTCGGGGTGCTTCAGGGCGAAGCCAGCCCCACAGGAAGGCTGTGAGGATGACATGTGACAGATGTG
Organism: Vulpes lagopus; assembly: GCF_018345385.1. Classification (NCBI taxonomy): domain Eukaryota; kingdom Metazoa; phylum Chordata; class Mammalia; order Carnivora; family Canidae; genus Vulpes; species Vulpes lagopus. The sequence goes on from NC_054828.1 coordinate 10,465,564, forward strand.
AATGTGCCTGCTCCCCCCTTCCTCTCTAATCGGCCGCACCCCCACCTGATGCGTGGGGTCTGTCCACCTCTCTGTCCCGTCCCACCCGTCTGGTGGTCCATCTTTGCTCCAGGAAGCACCACACCGGCCTGATCACTGCAGCTCTGCGAGACGCCTTGATATCTGGCAGGGCAAGGGCCCTCCCTCCTTCTGCGAGGGTGTCTCAGCTATTCTTAGTGATTTGCCCTTTCTTACCGCTTTTAGAACCAGCTTGACAAGCTCCACCGAAACCCTGTGGGGGTTTGATCAGGACTGAACTGAATCTAGACGGGAATTGGGGAAGAACTCGATGATATTGAACCTCCCCGCACAAGTGAGTAGCTGTCTCTCTGCTCTTCCTTAGGTCTCTTTCTTCTACTTTTTATTAAGAAAATGTCAAATGTACAAAAAGAGAGAGAAGAGGATAACGAAACACTCTTGATCCATTACCCCTCGTGGCCACTGTATGTCCAGCCATAACCCTGTCCCCCCCCCCGGCCCCTCCCCCTTCCCCAAAATTCCTTATTTTCAAGCAAACCCCTCTTAATGTCTTCTAATGATGGTTTTAAATTTGAGGATCTTACTTTTTGTTTTCGAATAGTTACAGATCGAAGAAGGTCGCCAGAACAGAGTTCGTGCGTGCCCTTCCACCCATCCACCGACCTTGTTGAGATTCCACTCACTTTACGTGGATTCGCACACACATGTGAGTGTGTGTGTGTGTGTGTGTGTGAGTGTGTGCAGCCGTGCAGTTTCCTCCCCTCGTGGATTCGTGGAATCACCACCACGAGCCTGACACACAGCTGTCCCAGCCCCGCAAAGACCTTCCCTCTCTCTCCCCACCCTTCCACCCTTCCTGGTCTCCTCTCTTTACTTTTGTCAGTTTGAGAACCTCACGTTGATGAACCACACAGCGTGGAACCTTTACAGGGAGGCTTCCTTCATGCAGCTTCATTCCCCTGAGCTCCAGCCAGCCGGCTGCGTGTATCCGTAGGTAGTTTTTATCATGTGCACTTGGTATTTGGTTCTTTTATATTAACATTATTTCATCTACATGTTTCCATGTATTGCTTGTGGCCGTGTACTTGCCATGCCATTTCTCATTTTCACATTTATTTTTTATGACAAAATTGTATAATTTATTATTCAATAAATGTTCTTTTTTATTTTATTGTTTAAATTTTATTTGAATTCAATTAATTAGCATATAGAGTATTATTAGTTTCAGAGGTAGAGGTCAGTGATTCATCAATGGCATAGAACACCCAGTGCTCATCCCACACGTGCCTCCTTAATGCTCGTCACCCAGTTACCCTGTCCTCTCACCCCTCTCCCCTCCAACGACCCTCAGTTTGCTTCCCAGAGTTAAGAGTCTCTTATGGTTTGACTCCCTCTCTGATTTCATCTTATTTTATTTTTCCCTCTCTTCCCCTATGATCCTCTGTTTTGTTTCTTACATTCAACATAGGAGTGAAGTCACATAATTGCCTTTCTCTGATTGACTTATTTCGCTTAGCGTAATACCCTCTAGTTCTATCCATGTCATTGCAAATGGTAAGATTTCAAATTTTTGGTGACTAAGTGATATTCCATTATATATATATATAAGTATATATATATATACATACATATATACATATGTTTATATATATATATATACTACATCTCAATAGTTAGTTCCTTTTTTTATTGATGAGTTGATATTCCATGGTTTGGATGTACTAATTTTTTAACCATTCATCACTGAAGGGCATTTAGATGCATTTAGATTCCTTTTTTTAATGAGCTCAGTACCCAACAGGGCTCAAACTCACAACCCCACAGTCAAGAGTCACATGTTCTGCTGACTGAGCCAGCCAGGTGCCCCTATTTCTTATTTTTAGCTATTACAAATAAAGCTGCCATGAATAATCATGTATGTATTTCGTGGGGATATTTCTCTGCAACAAATGCCTAAGAAGGGCAGTCTCTGGGTCATACAGTAAGTGTATGTTTAGTTTTTTTTTTTAGGAAACTGACTAACTATTTTCCAGAGTGGCTGCATCTTAAGAGTAACATTTTATGCTTTTCTCTGTAAATATTTTGTTAGAGTCTATTTTTATTATTATCATAAGTGGAAGATTTTTTTTAAATGATACTTTGCTTGCTCTGATGTTTATAAATGCAATTGCTTTTTATTGAGGTCAACTTTACACAAAATAAAATTAATCATTTTAAGGGTGCCTGGATTGGCTCAGTTGGCTAAGCATCTGCTTTCCACTCAGGTCATGATCCCGGGGTCCTGGGAGTGAGCCCCATGTTGGCTCTCTGCTCAATGGGGAGCCTGCTTCTCCCTCTGCCTCTACCCTGTGCTCATGTCTCTCTGTCAAATAAATAAAATCTTTTTAAAAAATAAATAAAATTAATAATTTTGAATTGTACGGTTCAGTGGATTTTTAGTATATGCACAAGATGTACAGCCATCCCCATGAATCCCAGAACATTTTCATCACCCCAAAAAGAAGCTTTTACCCATTAGCAGTCACTCCCCATTACTCCCTCTGCCCCCTCAGCCCCTGACAACTGTTAATCCACTTTCTCTATGGACTTTCGTATTTGGGAAATTTCATATAAATGGAATCATACAACGTGTGGCCTTTTGTGTCTGGCTCCTTTCACTGGGCATCAGATTTTCAAGGTTCATCCATGTGTTGCAATTCGTTTTTAATATTGATTTGATGTAGAAATATCCTGTACCTCTGTCAGATTCCATTCATGGTTAATTTCATATATTATTTTGGGCTTTCTCTGTAAACAATCACGTCATCTGCAAATGATGCCAGCTTTGCTTCTTCCTTTCCAATCCTTATACCTTGTCGTTGTTGTTTTTTTTCCCCATCTCTTACTGCCCCATCTAGGACCTCAGGTACAATATTAAATAGACACATGGATGTGAGAAAACTTGTCTTGCCCTGACTTTTAAGGAATTTTGTCCATTGTCCCTTTAAGAACCATGTTTGTGTTGGGTTTTGTAGATAATCTTTATTGGTTGAAGGAAGTTCCTTTCGATTCAGTTTGCTAAAGCGTTTTTATCATAAGTAGATGTTGAAATGTATTGCCAGTGCCGGAAGGATCGTATGACTTTTCTCACTTAATTTATTAACGTGACAGATGGCATTTATAGACTTTCAGATGTTAAACCACACTTGCATTTCTAGAATAAACCCCATCGGTCATGAGGTACGTATGCTTTTTTATCCGTTGCTGGATTTGTTTTGCTAACATTTTATTAGGGTCCTCGCATTGAGCTTCACAAGTGGGACTGGTCTGTAAGGTCCCTTTGAATGTACTATTAAGTGGAAAAGAGCCATCTCTGACCTAAGTGTCCCTCTCAGGTCCCTGTCTGCTCCCGCAGCTGGAGAAGGGTAAGGAGCCACCACCAGATTCCCCGAGGTAGCTGCAGAGATTCAGGATCTTGAGCTCTGGAAGGGTCCTCGAGGGTCCTGGGCCTCTCGTTGGAGAGGAAAGCTTAAGAGAAATCTTCCCCTCCCTTCTTCTTCTGGTGGGGATTGCCCTCCAGAGGAAGTGGCTGAGAAAGGCCCAGGGTCAGGGGTTAATGACCCCATTGTGCTGGGGCTGACGGGCTGGCAGTGGCAGCCCCAGGAAGATCCCCTGCTCCGCTCTGGGCCATCCTCCTAGAGAGGCTTCCCAGCTGGCCTTTGATGACTGCTGAGGGCCACCCTCCGTGCCATGGGGACCTGGGCCAGCCTCTTTGCTGGGGTCTGGTGCTGAGGCCCAGGACGTAGGCCTCTACTGTTCTGCTTCCCACCCGCCCCCTTTCCCAAGGGCGCTGGCCACGCCTACCCCCTACCCCCTGACCCCCGCCTCTCCCCCATCTCAGGCACCCTGTCCCTCTGGCGAACGACCACGTCCTCAGAAGTGACCTGATGCAGTCCAACTATCCCACATTTGGGATGGGAACCGGGTACGACCTGGTCTAGGCTCTCCTCGGGAGCAGCAGCAGGGGCACAGCCAGGTCCCAGGACTTCCCACTCACACGTGCCCCTTCCCAGGGGGGCTGGACGCTGAGGTGAATCAGGTGCATCCTCCCTCCAGGGGCTCACAGGCTGGCAGGGAGGAGGTCAGAACGTGAAGAGAAAAGTAGAAGTGTGGGTACGTGGGTGGCTCAGCGGCTGAGCGTCTGCCTTCAGCTCAGGGTGGGATCCTGGGGTCCTGGGATTGAGTCCCACATCGGGGTCCCTGCAGGGAGCCTGCTTCTCCCTCTGCCTGTGTCTCTGCCTCTCTCTCTCTCTGTGTCTCTGATGAGTAAATATATAAAATCTTAAAAAAAAAAAAAAAGAAAAGAAAAGTCAAAGTGTGGCAAATTCAGTAAGCACAGAGTACTATGGGTGTCCGAAGAGGAACTCCTAGCCCAGCCAGGAGGTCAGGGAGGCTCCCAGGAAATAATGCTGGGCCAATTCTAAAAGAGTGAGCCAAAGTTTGGCCAAAGAGAGTGGATGCAGCAAGGAAAGGCGTTCCAGGCAGAGGGAACAGCATAAGCAAAGGCACAGAGTAAAACCAGCATGGTGTGTGTGTGAGCCACAGCATTTCAGTGGTGAGAGGTGAGGCTAAACAGGTCAGCGGGGCCAAGTCTTCCAGGGACTGCTATGCCATGTTAGAGGTTTACACTGACAGTTTGTCACTCAGGTGGGAAAGAGAGCTGAGAGCCAGGTTCTAATTGTGCCCCTGTCCTCATTCATCCAGCTCCCAGAGCAGCAGTGTGACCCAGGGCAGGTCACTTCCTCATGAACAGACTCCCACAGGCTGGCCCCCTCTGGGCTGCCTGGTCCCGGCCCCCAAGTGGAACCTGGAAGACCCCGCTAGACGAGCACAGACACCCCTTCAGTGAGGCAGGCGAGGGACGGGGTGTGCATAGGCTGTTCTCGGTTCCAGATTGGAAGTAGGGTGTGGGGGACAGGAGCTTGAAAGAGAGGGGTTCAGGGTGAATAGCAGGTCTGCCTTTTGACTGCAGCATCATCCACGACAGCATCATGAAGCCACATCGGCCCTGGATGACCTAGCGGGGACTTCCGTTACAGGCCAGAAGCAACCCCCTCGATGATATTGGATTTTCTGTTATTTGTAGTCAAAATGCCTTCCTAACCGATCTAAGCTCCTAACCTCCAGCTGGAAAAAATATAAATACACTCCAAGATCTTATATGTTCACAGAAGAAGATTTTCCAGAGAAATAGGACGCCTTCTTAAAGACAGGATATGTGTCCCACCTTCATTTCAAATAACTTTAAAATCTGCAAGCATTTATTAGAAATACAATAGAGACAAAGCACTAAAAATGTGTAAATCACTTGCAGTTCCATCACCCAGAAATAACAAGGTTAGCATTTTGGTGTGTGTTTTTTTTTTTTTTCCAGGTTTTTTCCCTATAATTCTAAATTAAGTTGAGCTCACAGCATGTCATTTTTTCCTTTTTGCTTTTTATTGAATACGTATGTATTATCTCATCACATCTTGGTTTTCACTTAAGATTATACCAAAAATATTTCCATGTCATATAAAATTCTTCTTAAACACCATTTTTTAAAAAAAGATTTTATTTATTCATGAGACACAGAGAGAGAGAGAGACAGAGAGACAGAGACACAGGCAGAGGGAGAAGCAGGCTCCCTGCGGGGAGCCCTACGTGGGACTTGATCCCAGGACCCCGGGATCACACCCTGAGCCAAAGGCAGGCGCTCCACCACTGGGCCACCCAGGTGCCCCAAATTTTTAAGCTTAAGCAACTGGTTTCGTTTGCCTGATACCCTCCCTCGGTCTGTGCTCCTTTCTGATGATCTTCCTCTCACTCTGGTCTGGGCTCAGAGATCAGAGCACCGAGGTATTGAAACTGTGTGAGAAGGGGGCAGACAGGGGCTCTGGGTGCAGGCTCCCCCGGGAGAAATGCCTATGGGTGCACAGCCGTGGCAAAGCCTGCCCTGAGTCTGGTCCATTTGGAGCCCGCACAGGACGGGGCATGGGGAGCTAAGGGGAGGTGCTTGGAAATGTGCGAGAGCAAAGCAGCCCACAGGCCAACAGCTTCCAGGCCCTTCTGTGTGCAGGCTGGGGACTGGCAGCCAGTGGGGCAGAAGGTTGGTGTGGCCCACGCTTGAGAGAAGGTGCCTGGAGGCCCCAGGAAGCTTCTGGGAGCCCCTCTGCCTCCCGCACTGGACAAGGGGAGGACAGCTACCCAGGACCGGGACAGGGACACCCCAGAAAGCTGCAAGTAAGCTCCCGATGATGGGCCTGCGGCTACTCAGCACAGGAGCACATGGCAGGGCTCAGAACAGGCGGAGGAGGAGGGACGCTGCTGTTCTAGACGAGGCCCCCCTCAGCCCAGCTGCCCGCGCTGGCTCCTCCCCCAGCCCCACCAGCCCTCGCTGATTCCCAAGGCTTCCTTCTTCCAGGGCCTTCTGGGGAGACACCAAACCTCAGGATCCCCCACAACCCCTGGCCTCTCCACTCCCCTCCTCCATTGCAGAGGAGAGGCCACTGGGCAGGAGTCCCTTGACCTCCCCTCCTCGGCCTGCAATTGACTTTGCAGCCCCCATCCCATCCCCTTCCTTCCCTCGGGTTGGGGTCCCCCCCATCCAGCTCAGGACCCCCACTCCAGGAGCCGCTCCCCCACTTAGACCACCCTGCCCTGCACCATCAGCGTCTCTTCTAAGAACAGCCCACAATCCTCGAGTCCCCTTCAGCCACTGCCCTATAACTCTCCTTGCCTTCCCGGCCCAGCTCCCCTGAAGACCTGTCTACACCTGCTGTCTACACTTCCTGGCTGAATGCTCCTCCCCCAGCCCCTGATCCCTGTCTGGTGAAGGCTCCGTGGCATGGGACCCCCTCCCCAGACTCCCTCCCTGTCTCTGGGCTCCTTTGCTGGCCACCTGCCCCTTGTGATGTTGCACCTCCTTCTCTGACCCCCTCCACCTGCTCCCAGCTCGGCCTCTCCCTGAGGGTTCATGACCCAACCAGCTCCTCTGCACCCCCAGACCTCAGTCTCCAGACCTGTGAAACCAAGTGTCTCCATCTGGTGGGGCTGGGGGGTGTCCTCAGGACCTCCAGCTCCTCCCGCCCCTACCTGGTCCTACACTTGGCCTCTCAGGCCACACCCACACCCACTAGTGTCCCCAGCCCTGTCCCGCCCCCATGCTGTCTGTCCAGCCCTCCACACCATGCGCATCCCCTCTGCTGCTCTCCACACCCCAGCCCTGGCTGGTCCCTGGCTCCCACTGCTGCCCACAGAGCCCCTCCTCCCCCCACCCAGCCACCCCCTGGGCCCCTCTGCTGGCTACATCAGGTTACCAACTATTTCCCAAAGCACCACCAGTTTCCCTGCACAGCCTTCTGCTCCTGCTGGCACCCTGCTTGCTACCTGTCCCCAGAAACTGAAGCCCCGCCCGGGGCCACCTCCCCCTGTGCCCACATACCTTGCAAAGCTGGCAGTAGCAAGCTCCTTCCCGGGAGCCTTTGCCGGATGTCCCATCATCAGCACAATGTCTGTCCTCCCCAGGGTGGTGGGGGCTCCCCTGGGCCTGCAGCCCTGACTCTGCCCGCCCCCCCTGCAGTGATGGCACAAAATCAGCGCCACTGCGGAGTGCTCACTGTGGGGCAGCCGTGCTCCAGGCCCTGCAGCCTCCCTCACAGCTGAGAAACGGGGAGGGCCAGGGCACCTTGTGCCAGGACGCCCCGGGCCCTGCCCCTAACGCTCAGCTCGAGGATTACCAGGGTCCGGGTGCCAGCCCCTTGGCCCTGATCCGTGGAACATTCAGCTCCCCTGCTGCTTACCCCATCCAGTCCTCCAGCTCTGCACCCCTTTGACCGGACCCCACAGAGGTCCTGAGAGCGGAACTGGCCCCATCCCCCTGCTGGCCTCCTCTGTCTCAGAGCCAAGGACAGAGGTGTGGGGAGGGGAGCTGGCCCAGCCACATTCTGAAGGGGCAACTGAGGCAGGCCTGCATCGTCCTCCTGTCTTCTGCAGATGCCTCCACCTGGGCTCATAGCCAGGCCGCCCTCGGAGCATCTCCACACATCCCCACTGTGGGCCTGGGGCCTGGGTCAGTCACAACCCTGGCCACCCGGACGGTACAGACCTCTCACCGCCAGTTGGGATGTGAGGTGGGGAAGGTGATGGACCCCCTCACAGGGTATGTTGGGAGGATTTTATTTTATTTTATTTTATTTTATTTTATTTATTTTTGTTGTTGTTGGGAGTATTTTAATAAGAAATCAAAGGGTTAGGATCAAGTCTGGCACCAAGCAAATGCTATATAACGTCTGCTGTCACTCCTCTTCCTTGGCACCTGCTCCAGGGGTGAGGCTCCTCCACCCCTCATACTTCCACTTGCCCCAAGAGCTCATTTCACCCTGGTCCACATCACCAGCCCCTACCTCTCTTCTACTAGACGCCAGACCTCCCGGGCATCTCCACCCAGACGGCCCGACAGCCCTTCAGATGCTCCGAGCCTGCCCGTCCTGCAGTGTCCCTCGCTCAGGAAATGGAACGACCTTCCATCGGGTCACCCAGGCCTGAAACCGAGGGTCATCCCTGATGCCTCCCTCACCCACCATGCCTGCCCCCACCATCTGGTCCATCGTTTGGACTGTGTCCCCTCCCTGGGTGGCTGCCCAGACCATCTCCATCACCAGCTCAGGCGTCCAGTGCACTTCCGTTCACCACTCAGCAGCCTCGGGGTCTCGGGGAAATCACTTCACCTCTCTGTGCCTCGGTTTCCCGGACAATAAAATAGGGGTGACCATAGTGCTTTCTGCATTAGCTTGTTTTGAAGATTATGGGAGTAAAATGCACGAAGAGTTTAAGCCCTTGATAAATGTTGGTATTATTCTCTTGCCTGTATGACTCTGCCCCCCACCTTTTTTTTAAGGCTTTATTTATTTATTTATTCATGAGAAACACAGAGAGAGATGCAGAGACACAGGCAGAGGGAGAAGCAGGCTCCCTGTAGGGAGCCCGATGTGGGACTTGATCCCAGGACCCCGGGATCACGCCCTGAGCCAAAGGCAGACGCTCACCCGCTGAGCCACCCAAGCGCCCCTGACTCTGCCCCTTCTAACCTGGCCCTTGCCTTCAGCTTGCCCACAGCATATCCCGCACGCATCTCAGAAAGGTGCCAGTTATGGAGCACGGACCTCATGCAGGATACTGAGCTCCATCCCTTCGCCACTTCGGCACCCCCAGGAGACAGGTGTTGTTATCCTCATTTTACAAATGAGGCAGCTGAGGCCCCAGTCCTACAACTGGAGTTAGCCACTACCTCAGAGGACACTGTAGGTATTCGTGTATTGATTCAAAACATTTATTGAGCACCTACTATATTCCAGGCACAAGCTGGGTGCTGGGAAAACAGTAATAAGCCAGATTGGCACAGACCTAGCCCATATGATCTTTCTGGAACACAAATCTGACCCCTTGAAAATCCTTCAGTGACCACCTCACTGCCCTGAAGATCTAGTTCATATACCTACCTCATCAGGGCATCCTAGGTCCTCAGAAGCCCCCCTGACTACCCTCAGCAGCCCACACGGATCTTCCCCTGCCCACCTCTCCCACCTTCCCTGACCCCACCCTGCTCTGGCACATTGCTGTGGCCTCTTCATCCCATCCCACACCATTCACTTCTCCTCCCCAGCCCCAGGCCCACTCCCATGCCAGCTCCTTGCCCACCTTCTGTCTCAATTTCTTTGCCTAGTTGACTTATCCTCGTCTTTTCAAGTTCCATCCTCAGTCATCACCTGCTCCAAGAAGCCTCCCTTCCTCAACCTCCCAGCTAGGGGTGAGGTCCCAGGAGCCCTGTCTTGCAGCACGCTGGCTCTTCAGTGATTTACCTCTCCTCCTGGACTGTGGCTCCTTGAGGGGAGGCCCAGGGATGTAGTCAACTGTGAATAAATCTTCACTCTCTCTCTCTGTTTCCCCCAGCTTCCCATCCATTCATCCATCCATCCATCCCCAACCCATCCATTTAACCTCTTCTTGCTGTGGCCCTAAGGCCCCAGACCCAGCTCAGTGGTTACAGGTGAGTGCACACTGCTGGCACCACGCAGGTGGTCTGTTTCATGTCCCTATAGACGCAGGGACAGAGTGAGATGGAGGAGGCACCTGAGCACCTCCTCAGTGCACTGGCTCCTGTGATTGCAGACAGGGAGGCTGGGGCTGCTGCTGTGATCTACCTAGGTCTCCTCCCAAGTCCCTGGGCCTCTCACAGAGTGGGCAGCAGCTCTGGAAAGAGACAACCGGAGCTGGAGTCAATTGGGTGAGCGCCAAGTCTTGGCTGTGTATCCTCTCTGTGCCTGTTTCCTCATCTGAAAAATGTTGTTGGCGGCCTGTGAGGGGCAAAGGAGGGGACAGTGGACAGAGACTGTCTTCCCTGAGAGCAGACGCTTCGATACCTGACTGGCTTCCTGACACTCCCATCTTGGGCACAATCTGTTTCATTTCCAAAAAGTTCCAGTAAATTTGGTTTCAGGCCTCCATCTCCAGGTTTCCCATGGGTCAGGGCTCTTTCCTGGAGGCATTTCCAGGGAGGAGCGCGGCTCCCTCCAGCTGCAGCACCTGCTCACTGAGCCCCTGGCTGGAAGGACGCTCACCCCGCTGGGCCTCGGCCTCCACCTGCGGAAGCAGGGTCACTCCCACCTTGGGGGCTGCCGAGGGTCAAGCCACATGGTGGACAGGAAGGTGTCTGGTCTCAGGGTGCACAGAGGCGGCCCGGCTGGGAGGGTGCCCCTGCTCCCTAGAGGGCAGGAGGGCACAGGAGACCTCCTGTGGAGCTCCAGCCGCCCCCCGTGGCCTCCCCGACCCCCCAAGCCCCTCAGGAGCCAGGGGAATGGCCAGGAAGGCCGCTCTCAAAATGGCCGCCGCGGCCACAAGGCCCTTCTCCTCCCCGGGCGGCCAGACCACGGTCAGTCCTCGCAGCCCAGGGGTGCAGTGTGGGGCGGGAGGCAGGGAGGAGGGAGTCAGGGTGGGTGGGGGGCAGGGGAAGAGCCAGGGAGAGGGGCAGGGAGACGAACAAAAGGTCCCTTTGTGGAGCTGCGCAGGGAGAAGAGGGAGCGCATTACCCAATGCCCAGAAGCCATGTTGGTAACAAGAGAACCATTCTCTGCTTCACTTGGAAAACAACTCGGAGCAGAGAGAGACAGGGAGAGATTTAACCCCATGGGCGCGGGGCGCAGGGGCGCAGCCGAGGCCACTGTGGGAGGTGGGGAGAGAGCCAGGGCTCGCTAGGGGCCTTCGGCCGCTGGGCCATTTCCTGTCTCCCAGGCCTGGGCTGCGGGTCACAGGCCCAGAGGCCCAATATGGCTGCTTGGCCGAGTCCCAGCAGCTGTGGACTGGGGACTGGGGACTGGAGCCTGGCCTCTGCTGCCTAGGCCTGCTCAGACGGCTGACCCACGCCTGCTGCAAGCCCCAGGGCCTGGCCCACCCCAACCTCGGGGAAGACCCCCAAGTCCTTACATCACCTTAAGGCTTCGGGCGCTAGGGGCTGGTGGGGAGGGGTTCCAAGGCCACCAGCCTCCACTTGGCTCCTGCTGACAGGGAGCACATTTCCTCCTGAGGAAGTCCCTTCCTAGTTGCACAGTTTTGCCTGTTAGAAAATTTTCCCGAAAATTTAATTTAATCTCTTTCATCCATACCCAGCTTTCTCCCCTTCCCCCACTCTCCCCCCAGCAGCCCTGTTCTCAGGCGCCTTAGAGACCACATCTGGTAATAAGGCTAATAAGGAGGAAAGAAGCCATGGTGCCCGGGACGCTTCACATATACTCACTTAATGACCATTGCTACCTTGGGGTCAGCTGGGCTCAAGTGAGCTACAGTCTCCTCTGCTGCCTTGTTCTAGAAGCACCTAACACAGAGCCCCACACGGGAGGTACTCCATGGCTAAGCAGAAGAAAGAGGTCTTTCCCTCCGTCCTTCTACAAATAGGAGTTGGGCACTACTCACGGACCCAGCCCTGTCCCAGCCCTGGGGTCACAGCAGTGAATGAAACAGACCACTCCTGCCCTCACCCCGTGGCGATGAACAATAGACAAGTGAAGATACAAGCTAATGTCAGGTGGCCACAGGCTCTCTGATGGCAAACAAAGCAGGGTCAGGAAGGCAGGAAGGGTGGACATTAGAAACGGTGGACAGGGAAGGCCCCTGGAAGGGTGTGCTGTTTGACAAAGATCTGAATGAAGAGAGGAAGAATATCTGGGGCAGAATGTTCCAGACAGTAGGGGCAGCACATGTGAAGGACTTGAGAGGGCCTGTGCCGGGGAGTCTAGGAGCAGCCATGAGGCCAGAGTGGTGGGAACGGAGGGAGTGAGGGGAAACAGAGAGGACCAGCAAAAGGGGGTCAGAACACAGGGGACTGCTGGAGGAACCCCGGCGTGATGGGGCCCTCAGGGGCTTGGAGCAGGGGGTGCTGTGGCCTGACTGCCGTTTCCACGAGGATGCTGTGGATGCCGTGCAAGGAATAAACCGTAGGGGCACCTGGGTGGCTCAGCAGTTAAGCCTTTGCCTTCAGCTCAGGTGATGATCCTGGGGTCCTGGGATCCAGCCCCATGTCAGAAGGGAGTCTGCTTCTCCCTCTGCCCCTACACTGCTAGTGCTTTCTCTCTCCCAAATAAGTAAAATCTTAAAAAAAAAAAAAAAAAAAGAATAAACTGTAGGAGGTCAGGGGTGAGGGCTAGAGACCTACTAGGGCTTTTGCCACAGCCCCCCATGCCTTCTGTGCTCCCATCCCTGGCGGCGACTCCCCCCACGTTGCCCACTCTCTCATAAGTATGGTTCAGTCATTCTCTGAGTTAATGACGACCTGGCACCCGCTATGTGTTAAGATGGGAACAGGCAGGTTTCTAAAGAGAGCAAGGTTGGGACGCCTGGGTGGCTCAGTGGTTGAGTGTCTGCCCTCAGCTCAGGATGTGATCCCGGGATCCTGGGATCGAGTCTCGCATCGGGCTCCCCACAGGGAGCCTACTCTCCCTCTGCCTATGTTTCTGCCTCTCTCTGTGTCTTTCTAATGAATAAATACATCAAATCTTAAAAAAGAGAGAGAGAGAAAGCAAGTTTACCCTGGGGAGTGGTTCATAATCGTGGGGTTGCAGGCCCCTACAGTGGAACCACTGGAGGGTGAACCTGGCCTGTGGTCACCCAGCTTGAAGAACAAAGCCTCTTCTTTGGGAAGTTTTTAAAAGCTTCACAGAGAACTCTCAGGACACTGACCCCCATGAGCCCCATGGTGCCGAGATATTACAAACAGTCCAGCAAAGCAGGGGCTCAGTGGCCCACCTCCCATCTCCGGTGGGTCCCAGGCATCCCAAAGCCTCAGGTTCCTCGTCTGTAAAACCACACACACCTCGCAGGTTTTTGTTTTGTTTTGTTTTGTTTTGTTTTGTTTTGTTTTACACCTTGCAGGTTTGATGTGTGCATAAGAAGGCAGCACTTCATTCTTTGGGGGGGTGCGGGGGAATGGGGGTGGGGGGCAGTGGTGGAAACTGAGCCTCAGGGAGGTGAGTGATGGCTCAAGGTCACCAGCTGGGTCAGGGCAGTGCCTCTCTACCCTACTGCTAGGGCTCTCCCTGCACCCTCCATGTGTTTCCAGACATGGGAACTGTGGACACCTCAGCTCAGCCCCAGTCAGGTGCCTGGAGCAGTAGGGTTGTGGCTACAGACCTAGTGACAGTATCAGGGGACCCTCCAACAGCAGACAGGCCAGCGGGCAGGGCAGGAAATCTGCATGGCCCAGAGGGACAAAAGCAGGACAGACTCCAGAGTTCCAGCTGAACAGAAAGGAAACCTGCCTCCACTAGACCCCAGAGACAGAGACAGAGAGGGAAAGCACAAGTGAGTGCTGTGTTCCTGTCTGCTCCCCACCTTGCTGTGGGCCCCGGGCAGCCTCCTGGTCTCTCGGACCTCTACGTCAATGGTGGGATGGTCCCTTATCCCTCCTGGCCCCGTAGGATGGTAGCAAGGGTTGGGCGTAGGGATGAGTGGAAAGCCAGCATGGAGGCTGCTGCTGGGGGCTTAGTGGTCCCTGGGCTCCTGTTAGGTTCCAGGCCTGTGCACTGCTTACAAGACAATCCAACACGGTGGACTGTACAACAGGCAGCACTGACAGGACAGACAGGGAGACGGCCCTGCCTAGGAAAGCTTCCTGAAAGAATCAAGTTGTCACACAGGTCATGGGGGTGGGTAGGGTTTCTGCCAGAGGGTCTGGAGACCAGGAGGCCCAGCACAAGTAAAGGCACAGAGAAGGGAACCAGCTTGCACAGCAGGAAGTGACCTCAGCCCCCTGGCTGCAGAAGCAGGGTGAGGAGGCTGGGGTGGGATCCCAGAAGGATCCTGCTCCCCTGGGCCAAAGTCCCAGGTCTCACCTCCACCCCTCCTGGTCTCAGCTTAAAGCTCCTGGTTTCCACCTGCCCTGGAGCACTTTCCTACGAGTCTTTGCTGGCCAATCACTGTCCAGAGCCATGAGAGCTGCCCCTCTAGGAAGCCCTCCCTCACCCTGGCCAGGTGGATAATTCCTCCCCTGGGAGTAGTTTGTTCAGTCTCAAGGGAAGGAACTATTATTATACCCATTTTACAGAGGAGGAAACTGAGGCTCAGGAACCATAGGTATCGTTCAGGATTGTACAGCTGATGGTGAGTCCAATCTCCATTGAGCTCTTCCATTTCCTCCCTGACCCCTACCCTGTGCCAGCCACCTATCTCCTCAGATCTATGCTGGGAGGCTGCTGGCTCTGTAACTATCCCCCTGCTTCACTGAGGAGGAGGCTGAGGCCCAGAGAAGGGCCAGGACTCACCCGCCACCATGTAGCTTAGGATGGCTGAGCAGATTTTGAAGCAGGAGCAGCTGTCCCCACTCCTCCTGCCACCACTGGAGAAATGCAGACGGGACCGCAGGTGAGTGGGAGGGGAGAGGCCAGGCCTTGGGCCGGGGACCAGGGTGTGGGCAGTTCTGGAAGGCCGGAAAGACAACCAGCGGGGACAGCGAGCCCAGCATGGCCAGGCCTGGCGCAGTCAAGAGACGCACGGTGCATGGCGAGGCAGCAGGCCCGAAATGGTGGCGGGAGGCAGCAGAGGAAGGGGACCCGCCGTGGACAGCAGGCAAGCTGAGGGGGCAGAGGGACAGGTGGGAGGGCTGCTGGAGAGCCGGGAGGCACTGACCGGACTCCCAGGGTTCGGGGCACCACCCCCACCCCCGGCCCTGCCCGGGTTTGGCCCTGGGTACCTGCCCCTTGGGCTTGTGCTGGCAGCGGGGGTCAGGCGACGGTCACGGGCCTCTCCTACCCCGCAGTCAAAGGGGCTGGTCTCCAATGGAAAGTGCACTGGAGACGGCGTGGGTCACGCGGGAAGTCACCCAGTGTGGGCCCGGTGCCCTGGTCCACGTCACACACCCGTCCTGCCAGCGCAGGACGGAAGCCTCGAGGCCCTTCCATGTGGCACTGTCGTCAATCAGAGGAGTCACATGGGGGCGGGCAGCAGGGGCCTCGGCGCCTTCCTGAGGTCTCCCCGCCTCCGCCCCGCCCCTCAGGATCCTGCCACGGCTCTTGAAAAACAACCGAGGGAATCGAGTGGAAACACAAATCCGCCACCCAGTCCCTCCGGCTCCCTGGGCTGACCCCCACACCGGGGCGCCCAGGCAGGGGGCTCCTGCTCACACAGTTGGCCTTGGGGGGGCCCCAGTGGGCACAAGTCTCAATCCCGGCCTCCCAGCAGCTGGGTCCATCCCCCCTCTGGGTCCCCCAGAGCCAGCCTCACCCTGGGAGGACATGGGCACTGGAGCTTGACTCCCCCCCCAACCTCTAAAGTCTGGCCTCCAGGGCCAGGGAAATTCCAGACTTCACTCTGGCAAAGACTAGCTGTCACCCTGGACAAGCCCCTTCCCCTCTCCAAGCCTCAGTTCCCTCATCTGTAAAATGGGGGTAACGAGCTGCCCAGGGCCACCCCACGGGGCTGGTAGAGGACAAGGAACTAGGGAAGGACAACACGGGGAAACTGTAGAGTGCGGAGCCACAGGTTGTCACTTTGGTTTTTACAGAGACGACTTGCCTCCCAGGGTCGGGGACTCAGGTCTGCTTGGGGGACATGAATTGCAGATGGCAGGAAGGGGTCCCTGAGGTTACTCACCTATGACCAGCAAGGGTCCCCAGCCTACCCAGCTCACCCAGCCCTGCTCAGCCTCGCCGCCTCCCCACTGCCAGCCTCGCCCCGCCAGCACCAGCCGCCCCAAACACCTCCCCCATGGACCGGCTGCTTCCCGGCCTGAAACCCCATCTGAAGAAAACAGAACTTCTCCATGTTCAAGATCAAGACCAGCCGTCTCTCCCCTGTGAAGCTTCCTGATTCCCGGCCGAGGGAGCAGCGCCCACCACCCCTTGTGCACCCCAGTATGGGGCCTGTCCGGTGTGAGCTCCGTGCGGACAGGGCTCTATCTAATCACGCTGGGTCTCCCGAGCAGATGTGTGAGCAGATGTGTATGTGCACGCTGGGAGACAAGCCACCGTGACCTGGGGGGGGCACCCCATGCTCCACTCAGGGTCCCCCCTCCTGCCCGGTCTCTCCCGGGCACACCTGGCCTCCCCGCTGCCAGACTCAGGGGCTGCTAATCCCCTGTCAGGTGACAGGTATGCATCTCTAGGGTGGACAGGGCAGTGGCACTTGGGGAGCTCCACTGGGGAGATGGCCATGATGGAAAGTGGGAGGATGCTGGCCGGTTAGAAAGTAGGCAACATCACCCCAGCTTCAGACAGAGGGGACCAGAATACCAGAGAGGGGACAACGGATGTGAGCAACATTTTGAAGGAAAAACTGTCGTGGCTGATGATTAGCCATGAGAGGATAAAGAGGCGGATGAGTCAAAAATGACTCTGAAGTTTCACGCCTAGGTCACTGGAGAACAGTGGAGCCATTGATGGGGCAGGGAAGCGAGTGGGGGCTGGTTCGGGGGCAGGATGGTGACTCGGGTTCGGGACATGGACTCACAGCGTTTTGGGGCTGGAAGAAGTAGCCTCAGAGGTCATCCAAGTCACACACGAGGAAACCCAAGCTCAGTGGGGAACAGCCACTTGGCCAGGACAGCGAGCCGGTCGGTGTCGGAGCCAAGGCCAGGGACCGACCAGCCAGGGTCAGTCCCTCACCTAAAACAGTGTGAGGCCTGCACCCCGCCTGTGCTCAGGCTGTGCTCTGGAGCCCCCCAGGCAAATCCGACCCAGTCCCCACCTTCAGGGCTTCACTGTCCAGCGGGAGAGACACATGTGGCCATAATCACCACCTGATTGAAGGGGTACTCACAAGGCATGGTGGGGACTCAGAGGCCAAACCGCTCTGGGAGGGACATGGGGGCAAGGGGGTCACTAAGGAGTGATGATAATATCATGATGATCAGAAGTAGGGCCCTATGTGTCAAGCTCTTCTCACTCGAGCATCCTACAAGCTATGTAGTATTGTTGTTCCCATCTGTCCCACAGATGAGGCTGAGAAAGACTAAGATTATCCAGGGCCTCACAGGTCCTGTGCTCTTAACCCCTGCTTTTTGGAAGAGGTGCCCTGGAGCTGAGGCCTGACAGATGAGTAGGAGTTTTCCAAGAGACAGGCCAGAGAGGGTGGCACCAGTCAGAGGAACCAACTTGTATCGAGGTCCAGAAACCTGCTTTCCCCTGGCAGGGTTTGAGGCATTGATGGTCTATAGCCCAGAGCCTCCCATGTGGCTCTCAATGCCCCCCACCCTGTCCCCAGCCCCCTCACTTCTCAGGACCCCCCTCCTGCCCCAGTGCCAGCTGGTGATCTGATGGATTTTCAGGAGAATGAGCTGGAGGTGGGTAGGGCTGGGGCTGCTCCCTACCCCCAGGGAACAGTTGCCCATGCTCCCCGACGCCCTCCTGGCTCCATCCTACTTGCCCACTGCATCATCATCTCAGCCCAGAAGGACCCCGCAAAGCAAGTCAGCCCAGAGGAGTGAGGGGTGGGCCTGGGTCACCCAGCACGGGACCAGCTGAGCTATGGCTCAAACCTGCAGGGCCTGGGGGCTCAGAACCCCCTGAGCTTGGACGAACCTCCCAGGTAGGTCTCCATCCCTGGGCTCCCATGTGAGAGTCCCACTGGAAGTGAACCTGGAGAGAAGGGTGGTTGAGCCCTTGAAATTACAGCTGATAACCCTGGGTGACGTGGTATGCAGGAGTCAGCTCATACCAGCACGGGAGAGCCAAGGGTTAAATTTTCTGGAACATTCCAAGCCTGCTGATATCAGCTGGGAGGCCTGAAAATTGGCCCTGTGGGAGCTTTTACATTGTGAAAATCCACTGGCTAACCTCCCTCTCCCCCAATGGAGCTGATTGTTAAGCATTTACCAGCACACCGCTGTCCATAGGGGCCATCTCCTGGTTCCTCCAGAGGCTTCTGGGTTCTCTTAAGTTCCCAGCCCAGTCTCGGGCTCTTGAGAGAACTGCTCTTGCTCAAAATCCATTAGCATCTCCCACTTGCCATAAATGAAAACCCAAACTCCTCCCCAAGGCCTTGCAGCTCCAGCACCTGCCTATCTTTCCAGCTGTGTCTTGAGCTGCTCCCTTCACGCCCCCTGCTCCAGCCACACAAAATAGAGGATACTTGGTGAACAGGACCCTGCTTTCCAGCAACCACACCTTTGCTCATGCTGTTCCCCTCTCCTGCAATGCCCTTCTTTCCTCTTTGCCTCTAGCAATCCTCCCCACTGGGTAAAGTTTATTCATAATTGATGCTCAGTCAATGTTTCTTGACTTAATGGAAGGGGGTTGAATCAAGGACTGACCTGCAACCAAGCTGAATCTGCGGCCCTGGGACACCCTGAGCCCATTCCCCTGCCTCAGGACAGAAACACACCAAAACTCCCCTGCCATCCCAGCCTGCTTGTAGCCTTCAACAGAGTGGGGTGCTCATGGAGGACAGTGAGCTGGCTGCCTTGAGGGATGGTAAAAACAGAAACCAACTCAAACCGCCTGATTAGCCTGGAAACTAATCCCTTCATTCCCTGTTCAGCCTTTTGAACTCCTCTTCATCCTTCAAAGCCCAACGCAGATGCTACCTCTGACAAGAGGTCTTGCCTAGATGGTAGTCCTCTATTACCCCCCGCCCTGCTGCTTCATACACACTTTGATGGTCACACTTGTGGTGCTGGATGGTGCTTATCTCTATGTGTCCATTACCCACTAGACCACAGCCAACTGAGGTAAGATGGGTCCTTATCTAAGGTTGAGTCTTCAGCCTGGTGCCCCCCAGGCTTAGGGACTACTAGTTGAATGGACTCAAATCGACTCCATCACTGTCTTAGGCAAGTCATCCCTTCTCCCTGGACCTGTTTCCCTTCTGTATAAACTAGACTTGAATAAGGTCATCTCTAAAGACCTTTCACATTCTAGGATTCCATGAATACGGGGCCTTCCTGTCCCCATCAATCTTTAACCTTCAAACCTCCTTCCCTAACCTCACAGGGTTCCTGAGCAGCTCTCACCCCTCCTACACACACACAACTGACCACACCTCTCATGCCTCCGATCCCTGAACCCCTGTCCCTGGGCACTCTTTTCTCTTGGACTCTGGGTTCCTGGCCTTGCCCACCCCACCCCACCCCGGTCGTGCCCACAGGCCAGGCACGCAGTCACCACCTGTATGTGCCCATCAAGCGTTGCAATGGAGCGAGCAGCCAGGGCCTGCGGGATCTTTGCGGAGTCTCAAAGGCCCTGTTCAGACAGGCCCAGAGTCGCCTGCCCATCACAGCAGGGCTCCCTGTCAACCCCTCTGGGCAAACAGCCACATCTCACTTTCTGCCTGTTTTGCTCCAGCCTTCAGAGGATATGAACATTCGGGAGCATGTAAGGGGTAGAGGGCCGCCCCTTTCTCTCTGTCCCACACATAGTCTGGGTGACTGTGCAGCCATTGGCCTCTCTCAATCTTTGCCTTTTCCTTCATCTCCTGAGCACCCTGAGACAGAGGTGCAGGGCCAAGCCACCCACAGGCACACCCAGGGACGGACATGTGCATGCAAAATCGTGCACACAGGGACACCTGGGTGGTTCAGTGGTTGAACGTCTGCCTTTGGCTCAGGGCGTGATCCCAGGGTCCTGGGATTGAGTTCCACATCGGGCTCCCCACAGGGAGCCTGCTTCTCCCTCTGCCTGTATCTCTGCCTCTCTGTGTGTCTCTTATGAATAAATAAATAAGATCTTTTTAAAAAAACTATTAAAATAAAAAAAAAGCATGCACACATATGTGGACACAGAGAGTCGTGAAGCCTGTTATCCATCACCCTGTGCTGACATCTGGAGCACTGAGAGGTGTCACTCATGCCATCGGGTATGTTGAATGCTGGGGAAGCAGAGGCTCTTGTTGATCCTCAAATCCAAGCGCCAAAGGCCATGCCCACCCCTGCGGCAGCGCCAAGCAGCAGCAAAGAAGCAGCCCTGGCCTCCCACCCTGGCTGGCTTTGCCTCTCACCCAAGGCAGGCACCCAAGCCCCCCACTGCTCTCTCGTGCAATTCAACCTCCGTGTTTCACCATCTCACATGCACACACGTGGGGCAGAGGCAGGGCCCAGGGCTGGAGCACACGGAGCAAGCTGCAGGATGTCCAAAGGAGAATCCAGCGTCTGCCAGTCTACCCCAGACGGCACAAGGGAGCAGGTGGCTCTTGGGTGACACCGATAATGGCTTAGAGCGAGGACTCTGACACCTCCTTCCCTGGGAGCCAGATGCTCTTTAGCAAAACTTCAACCTCTCTGTATCTCAGTTTCCCCATCTGTAGAACAATGGTAGGTAACAGCGCCTACCTTATAAAGGTGTTACAACGACTGAGGGAGCTATCAGATGTCGCCCGCAGTGTCTGGTGTGCAGTAACCCCTCAATAAACATCAGCTGCTGCTCTTCTGAGTATAGACGAGGGGTGTCCAGCCCCAAGTGCTCCTCTCCTGAGCACAGAGGGCTGCGCGCTCACCCTGTGCTGGGTGCTGGGAAGACACCCAAGGCCCCTGCCCTCAGTGAGCCCACAAAGATGGGGAAAAAGTGCAGACAGGGCAAGAGCGTAGGTATGTGGAGGTGTGTGTGCACACGTGGGGGAGACGGACAGGACAGCTGAGGGGCTGAGCCCCAGTGGAGGGGGATCAGGAGCTAGGAGAGGCCCCCAGAAGAGGAGAGGTGTGGCCTCAGAATAGCCAAGGGTGAGAGGAGGGAGTTCCAGGGGAAGGAAGGGCCTGAGGGTATGGGAGGATGGTGAACTGTGACGGGGAGGGTGTAACTCTGCATCTGCCAGTTTCAGGGCCTTCACCGCCAGCAAGGGAAGCCGCTACCAGGCCCCATGTCCCTCATCACACGCCGAGCAGGACGAAGCACCTGCTCCTCGCACCTCTGCACCCACAGGCTTGTCCGTGCAGCCACTCCCACAGGTGCCAGCTCCTCTAAGAAGTAAGCGAACCTCAGATGCTTTACTGTAATCATTAGTGCCTCTCTGTCCCTCCAGGATGGGGGTCCCTGAGACCAGCACATGGGGGGAACACAGCAGAGACTGGCTGAACGAGTGAACAAGCGAACAAATGAACGCCTTGGTGAATGGATGGATGGAGTGACTGCCACCTCCCCCCCCCCCCCCCCCGAGACTAGTGATTCACCTGATGACTGCTGACACCATCCCACACCCCGTGACTACACCACACAACCCGCAGGAGCTCTGGCACCCACCCAGCCAGGCCATCACCACCCTGGCAAGCCTCGTAGAGCGCTGTTGTCTCCTGGCATGCCCCCTCCCCATCCATCCATCCATCCATCCATCCATCCCCCCACCCACGCACACTTTCCCTTTTGCCTGGGGCAGCTGGTGGGAGGGTGGGGGCTGGGGTGGGGCAGGACCAGAGGGGCCTTGGAGGCAGCAGGGCAGGGGGCTGGGGGAGGCTGGGAAAGTCCAGGCTGTCTCTCCTGGGGGGCGGTGGGCGGCGTGGTGGGGCGCTCACAGGGATGAGAGAGGGAGGAGGGTCGCTGGCCCGGTACAGCTGCGGTCCCCTCCCCAGCAGCCTGCCCGGGTGCAGAAAGGCCTCTTTGTTCTCCGCCTTTAAAGGGTAAGAGAAACACTTATGCATGGCAAATTAGCCCAAAAATGTATTTCTCTAAAACACCCAATTGTCTCACCAGGCCTGCAGCTGCAGGGAAGTTCCAGGGAGCCGGGGGAGGGGGAGGCTTTGGGGTGACCCTGGGGGACAGGGAGAGGCGGCGGGGGAAAGAGGGGCCATCTCGCCTTCCCGCCTCTGCTCTCAGAATTTCACAGGTGCAGGAGGGCACAGCTGGGGAGGGCCCTGGGGTCAGGGAGACAACCCCTGGTGTTACAAGGAGGGAAACTGAGGCCACAGAGGTGGCAGGACGATGGCAGAGGGAGTGCTGGCTGGCCGCAGAGAGAGGGCTGATCCCAGGTCTCTTGGACTCTTCCATCTACACCCACTGCCTCGTCCTCATGCTGAAGGGGAAGGGGCCCTGGTGCCCAAGGTCATCCAAGCCAGCTCCCCTGGGCATAAAGGAGAGAGAAGGAAACCGGGAGGCCCTGCACACAAGCTGCCCACTGAGAGCTTCAGGACCC
This sequence comes from Vulpes lagopus, assembly GCF_018345385.1. Lineage (NCBI taxonomy): Eukaryota > Metazoa > Chordata > Mammalia > Carnivora > Canidae > Vulpes > Vulpes lagopus. The sequence continues at coordinate 10,488,196 of NC_054828.1, forward strand.
AGGGGGATGGACCAGGGCACCAGCTCCGCCCTGCCTCCTCCCCAGCGTGGTACCTCTGAAGGCGGGCAAGCCTGGGGGTGACAAGGGGATGCAGGCAGAGGCACCAGAAGGGAGTCCTCCACAAAAGCCTTCTCCCAGGAGCAGGCGGGAGAGTCCCCTTGGTCAGGGAATTGAACCGAACACACGTGCAGGTTCCTTCCACTCCAGGGACATCCGCCAGGGGCCAGTGCTGTGTGGGCCTCAGGAGCATCTCTGGACTCCCAAAGGTGAACCAGAGACAGCCTTGTCCCCACGGAGCTCCTAGTCCCACAGGAAAGACAGAAGAGTTAATAACAATGATCATGACAGTCCCACTGAGAGGTGAGTTCAAATTGAGTGACACAGACGGGGAGGCAAGGGCAGTGGAGGCTGCGGGTGCTCCTAAGAAGAGCCCCCAGGCTGGGCCCTGAAAGGGAGGAGGAACATTCCATGCAGCAGAACAGCACAAGAACACAACAAGGGTCTCTGAGACCATGCCCCAACATCAGAACTCAGAGTCTGATTCAAGAGAATTCACTGAGCATCTTCAGAGTTCCAGCCTACGTAAGAGACACAGGAGAAGGAGCAAACGTGGTCCTGATCCTGGGAGTCTTGCCAATTTGACGCGGTGAGTTTCTGATACAGAAAAAACACTGAGCTGCCAGGAGAAGGAGTTAGGGCCCTGGGACCCTGTGTGTAGGCCCTGGTCCCAGCAGCTCCTGTGAGACCATCAGCAGCCTCGGCTCAGTTTACACATCTGTACAATGGGGGATGACATCCACCCTGGAAGACTGCCACTGAGGAGAAGTGGAAAGAACCAGAACCCATTGTATGACCCCCTGAAGATTCTCAGTACATGTTAGTTCTGATCCTTCAAAGAAGTCTGGAAACAAGACAGATGGCAGGGGAGGGGGGAGAGGAAAAGGGAGACTGTGTGAGTATTGTGTGCTGTGATTGCATGCATAGGTATGTGTATGAGCGTGGGTGTTGTGTGTGCGTGCATGAGTGAGTTCTCCAAGTATGTGAGTGCACGTGTGTGGGGGTATGGTGGGAATGAGTGTGTGTGCACGAGGATGGGTGCATTGTGGTTGTGTACAAGTACATATGTGAGTGCATGAACGTATGAGTGCACACGTGTGTGTGGGTGTGTGTGACCACAAGTGTGTGAATGGGTGTGTGTGCAGGAGTGTCTGCAGGGAAGGGATCATTTATAGAATGAGTTTTGGGAAAGGGGATTGAGCTAAACCTCAAAATGTCCAATGCATGAAGAGCCCAAGCACCCTGGAGAACGTGCTCACAAGTGGCCGGAGGGACCAGCAGAGACCAGGGAGCTCCAAGGGGCCAGGAGACACCAGGAAGAGATAAAGTGCTAGGAGGTGGAGGCCTCCTCTCTACATGGCCTCCCCATGTCCACTGTGGCTCCCGCGGTGGAGCCAGATCCGGGGGGGCAGGGGAGCAAGTCTTACCTAGTGCTTCTCCCACGCTTATCCGAGGGTCTTCGAGGATCTCCAGGGTGGCCCCTTCCCTCCAGGGAAACCGAGGCTCCTCAGCTGGGCCAGCTGCACCCTCCAGGGGCTGGTCCCTGCCCCACTCTGCCGGCTTCTCTCCCGCGGCCCGGCTCCTCCATGCCCCACTCTCCAGCCACAGCAAACCACCTGCTTGGACACACCACCCACCCTCCGCCCTCCGTGCTTTGCCTTCCACACCGAGTCTGTCTGGGGGATTCTGAGACAGCCCCCAAGTCTCCCCCCGTTTGTCCCTCCCCTGCCATCCTGCAGCCCCGTAACATCGTAACATCTGGGGCTCTCATAGACGAATATGACAGTCCTCGTGGCATGCTGTAGTTACCAAAACTGCGATCACTAGACCCCAAGCCATGGAAAAGCTTGGTAAAGGATTCTCTCTCTAGGAGCACCTGGATGGCTCAGAGGGTTAAGTGTGTGCCTTCGGCTCAGGTCCTGATCCCAGGGTCCTGGAACGGAGTCCTGCATCGGATCTCTGCTCAGCGGGGAGCCTGCTTCTCCCTCTCCCTCAGCCTTGCCTCCAGCTTATGCTCTCTCTCTCTCAAATAAATAAATAAATAAATAAATAAAATATTTTTAAAAATTATCTCTATAAAAGGCATCAGGAATTGAAAGTAGGGACTAGAAGAGATATTTGCACACATATGTTCATAGCAGCCTTACTCCCGACAGCTAACAGGTGAAAAGGACCCAAGTGCCCACAGACAGGTGAATGAGTAACCCAAATGTGATGTTACAGACAATGGGATATTACTCAGCCATAAAAAGGGAAAGGAATTCTGACACCTGCCACAACATGGATGAACCTCGGAGACACTATGCTCAGTGAAAGGAGCGGGACGTGCAAAGACAAACACTGCACGATTCCCCTCATGTGAGGTATCTAGAACAGTTAAACTCAGAGAGACAAAAGAGAACAGTAATTGCCAAGGGGCTGCAGCAGGGGGAAACAGGGAGGCAGTGTTCAATGGGCACAGAGTTTCAGTTTGGGAAGATGAGAAAGTTCTGGAGTTGGACAGCAGTGCTGGTCACTGAATTGCACACTTGAAAATGGCTAAGGGGCGCCTGGTGGCTCAGCAGTTGAGCGGCTACTTTCAGCTCAGGGCATGATCCCAGGGTCCTGGGATCGAGTCCCCCATCAGGCTCCCCGCAGGGAGCCTGCTTCTCCCCCCCTCCCCCGTGTCTCTGCCTCTCTTTCTCTCTCTACATCTATCATGAATAAATAAATAATAATAAATAAATAAATAAATAAATAAATCTTTTTTTTAAAAAAAAAGAACGTTTTGGGGGATCCCTGGGTGGCTCAGCAGTTTAGCGCCTGCCTTTGGCCCAGGGCCTGATCCTGGAGACCCGGAATCGAGTCCCACGTCGGGCTCCCTGCATGGAGCCTGCTTCTTCCTCTGCCTGTGTCTCTATGTCTCTCATGAATAAATAAATGAAATCTTAAAAAAAAAAAAAAGAAAGAAAGAAAGTTTTGTTTTCTGTGGAGCCTGTTGCAAATAAGAGAAACAGCCAAATAGATATCACGGGCTTCCTTCAGGCAGATTCACATCTCCTTGTCCTTCGTGTCCCAGGCCCAGCCCAGGGGGCGAGTGGGACGGAGGCACAGCAACAAAGGGTGTTTCTCGGATTAGGCTCCCCCCAGGCCCTCCTGCCCTCTGGGGTAACCCCTCAGCACCTCCCACCTGGGACTCAGAATGTTCTGAGAAGGGTGGGGCATCCTGGGGGAAACACACAAGGACGTCGAGGTTTCTTTCCATGTTTATTCTCACCCTCATTATTTTGAAACTTCTACTCGATGTGTATTTAATATCGTAGTTTGTCCGTCGTTTGTAAATAGACACATACGCCTCGAGATCTGCCTTAGGAACTAACTAGACTCCGAGAAACCCTTGTTTAGATCCTTCACTATCCAAAACTCAGGAACCACGCATATTTCAACCATGGCCTCAGGAACCAACCCCTGACATCTGATTCTTGCCTTCCAGATTCGGGAGCCAAATGAACTCTGATGTGAGGAATATTTGTTCATAGGTTGGGACCTTTTGTGCCCACGTGTTTTTATTAGGAAGAACGCACAACCAAAAAAATCCAAGTTAGCCACTTAGACCAAGGGAGAAGTGAGGTTTTATGGCCCCACTTAACAGATGAGACAAGTGAGGCGATTGTGTGCACACGGCTCCCAGGAGACAGCTGCCAGCGCCCCCCTTTTATAGGTGATCAAACAAGGCTCAGAGGAGTTTGTGAGCTTCTCCAGGTTATGGAGCTAGAAAACGTCAGAGCCAAGACTCAATCTGCCTGGTCCTACCTGAAAACTGCACTGTTTCTAACCGGGGCACCTCTCACCAAACCATGAGGAAGAGCTTGGCAACGGCAGCCCCATGGCCAAGTTCCCTCTTTATCAGTAAGTTCGGGACACACACACACACACACACACACACACACACAGGGCGCCAGTTCCTTCTCATCTACACACCTGGTACACGGTGGGGGTCAGCGCATGGTGGCAAGTGAAGGGCAGGCACGACACACACCAATGAGCCCTCACTTGGTTGCATGTGCAGGCACAGGACTCGGACCCCTTCTGGTGCTGACACCCTACAATGACCATGACTCCCAGGTTCATGACTGTGCAGCCAACCTGCAGACCAGAAAGGACCCCCAGGGCTGGGAGATGCTTGAAAAGGGGAAGAAAAAGAGAACACAGAGACACCCAGAGGATGGAGGGAGAGACTTCCAAGGGGCATCTTCCCCCTGTTTACCCCTGGACGGTGACAGCAGAAAAGAACCAAGAAAACAAAACAGTGGCAAGGGGCCTGCAGGGAGGGGGTAGCTGGAACCCTGCAGATCTGGCCCCAACCTTCTTAAAAGACCAAGGCTGCAGTGGGCCCCACTCACATGATGAGGGGGCACCCCCTTCCTCCCTGCTAGGGCCTGGCTTCAGCTGCTGCCCCCACTCCATGCCCATTGCTGCCCTCCACAGGACCCCTCTCTGCTTGCCTGGGGCTGCTCTACTTCCCTGGGCAGGCTCCTGTGAATACGGCCAGTTTCAGCTGTGCTTGAGCCATCTGGGGAGAAAGGAGTGTGGTCCACGGGGTCATAACGATGACCCACAACCTGACAGTCTCACTTCCCCATTGCCTCCCGAAGAAGTCTTGGTGAGGAACAGTTCTGGAGAGGGCTGCCCCTGAGTGTCTCCTGCTACCAGGCAGTGGGTCACAGGCTCTCAGCTGATGGGTCGTCCAAGTTTCAGATGCCAGTCATGTGGGATGGCCAGGACCCTTGGGGCATGCAGAGGCCAGGGGCTGAAGAAGAGGCATCAGCAGCTTGAGGGGGAGGGGGAGGGATGGAGGGATGAAGCCTGGTGTCATCCTACCCCTATCCTGACCCTGCCCATAGCCAGACACGCTCCCCTAAACACATGTGCAGTCAGCAGCACACCTCAGACACAAGCACATCCACACATGCATGCCCACAGGCACAAGCGTGTCCCACTGACACCCTCCCAGTACACACACGGGCGTACCCATGTCCACATATACTTTCACACATCGTCATCCAAAGCATGTCTGCACAGGATGAAGGGCCAGATGCCCCCAAGATCGCTCCTTCTCTCCTGTTCTATCCTCCTCCACCTCATCCCACTCCCAAGAATCTGCTGGCAATCCCAAGACCAGTGGCCTGGTTCTCACGCCCCTGGAAAGTCAGGATTTCACTTGCCCAGGCCATCCTGGTCCCCCAGAGGCCAACCCCTCGCCCTTCACATACTGCACTCCCTGGCCTCTTCTGTGGGCTACCTAGAAAGGACCCCCTCCTCTTTCTCCCCTCCCTGCCGTGCTCCCCGGGCACATCCTGATGCTGCAAGGTCTGCTGCAGACTTCCAAGATTGGAGTCTGCCAGGAAAACCTTGGGTCTGAGCTACTAGGGAGCAAGATGCAAAAAAAAAAAAAAAAAAAACCAGATTGAGGAGGTCAGCCCCAACCCAGATGTCCTCACAGTCAAAGACAGAGCCTCAAACTGAGTCCTGACCCACAGCACAGCTAAGCCTTGACCCCAGCCCAGCCACAGATGGAACCTCGACCCGAGTTACAGATTGTCCATCAAACCTGGGTGATAGCCTAAGCCTTGACCCCAGCCTGGGCCTAAGGCCTGGCCCTGACCCTGACCCCAGTCTGCAGCCTGATCCCAAACCCAAAATGAATGCTTGTAGGCCTTGATCTTGGCCACAGATTGGACTCTGGTCCTGACCCCATAAATATACACCCTGGTTACAACCTGAGCCCTGACCCCAGACTGAGCCATGATCCTAATTCCAGAATAAACCATCTCTGACACTGTCTATAAACTGAGCCCTGTTCCAAACCTAGACAACCTTAATCCTGATCCCAGACCGAACCTTTATCCTGGTCCAAGCTTTGACCCCTGATCTTAACCCCAAACCGTGCTCTTACCCTCTTCCTGAATAAACTTTTACCATAGCTACAGCCTGAACCCTGACACTGGCACCCCTCTCACACTGGTCCTGGTCCTGCCTCCAGACTGAGTCCTAACCCTAGCTGCAGCCTGAGCTCTGATCCCAGACACAACCTAAGTCCTGATCCTGTCCCCAGACTGAGTGCCAATCCTGATCACAGCCCAAGCCTGAGCCCTAAGCCAATCTTCTCAGAACACTCTGCCTTTATTCACATGAGGAATGGTCCTCTCTCCTTTCTCAGGCACCAAAAGGCCGAGCTGATGTCTGAGATGATCTGGAGAACTTTCCACACAATCCACATGACAGCCTTTGCTGCGGTGGCAGGACGAATGGGACCTATCATTCCCATTTTGTAGGTGAGGAAACTGGTTCTCAGGGAGGCTTAACTTGTTTCATGTGGCTTCAATGAATAGCACTGGAGCCAAAAAGTAGAAGCTATAGGGAGACAGATTTTAAGATGAACTTTCCAAAAGCCTGGGCTGAGCAAGAACAGAATGAGCCATGTGCAGAGTGCGGGGCTCCATGTCACTGGAGGGATGCCTGCAGAGGCGGATGACTTGTTGCCTGGTGCTACAGGGAGACCCACAGGAAGTGGCAGGGAGAGGTCCAAAGCCCCGGAGGGCTCTACCAGCAATGAGATGTCAAAGGCGCTTCATGCCTCATTCAGGTGCCCTGTGCTCTTCCCCCTCAACCCAACAGCCAGGACTGGAAGGGCCCCAGAGTCCTGTCATCTGATGAGGTAGAGACCCAATCCAGGCAGGTGGGACCAGAGCTCCATCCTCCCCTGCTCAGGCTGCTCTCACTGTACCCCCTCAGTGTCCGGACTAGACCTAAGTGGGAGATGAGACCCACCTAGCCAAGTAGGTGCTGGACACTATCACTGGGCGCAGTGCTGGGCCATGTGTCTGGTGTGCATGCATCCCCACTCCACCCAAGGCTCAGAAGTACAGACCCAGACCTGGGGAGGGCACACCACCATCTCCAAAATGCCAGAATAGCCTCTCTCCCCCAACATCCCCATTTTCCAGACCTTGGATGCCAAGACCCAGAGGGGCTAAGTGGCCTGTCTTGGGTGGCACAACCAGGCAGGGGCGCATGGGGAGGGGGACCCCAGGCCCCGGCACCTGCCCCGCTCTGGCATGGCCCCACAGATGCCCAAGGAGGGTTAGAGGGTAGCGGGGGGACCTGGTGCCAGGCGGCAGAGGCTGGGGCGGGGGGCTGATGGCCCCTCGCTCGGCCGCCCCCTTCCCCTCCCGCCCGCACCCCGGCCTGGCTCCGTGCACCCGACTGCCCAGCTGCCGGCACATCCGCCCAGGCCCAGACATCAATCCACACCAGGGCCCTCGCTCCCTCTTTCTTTTCTGCCCTCCTCTTCCCTCCCCAACTCACGTCTTTTTTTTCTCCTCTCTCTCTTCCAACATGTCATTACAGTAGAAACAAAAAGCGCGGGAACAATGCGGGCATTGACGGCGGCCCCCTCCCGGCCCCCTCCCCCCGCGGTGCGTGCCAGCACTCTTTCCACCCGCCCAGGGCTGGAACCGCTGCCAAAGGAGCCCTGCTAATAAACAAGAGGAACCAGATAAACCAGGAACACAATAGAGGGATTTGTTGCACTTAGAATGGTGGGAACAATGTAACGTCGCGCGCAGCTGCCTCTGAGCCCCCACCCCACCAAGTCCTGCCAAGCAGCCCCCTCGCCCCCAGCCCCTCTGATTTATGAAAGGTCAGAGGGCATCATGGCTAAAGGGCCCCTTCCTCGCATCCCTCATCCCTCGTTAACCCTTCGGACACAATGGTCCCTTCTCTGGGAGGTGGCGGTGGGGGCGGGTGTCGTGAGCAGCACTTCCTGGAGCATCCTGGGGCCGGCTGGTGGTGGTGCAGAGGGAGGAGCCGCTCCAAGATGCCTTCAGGCCTGGGGCTTCGTCCTGAGTGAAGGCCTCATGGCAGGAGGCCTTCTTAGTGACCCCCAGGGTGTGGCCGGAGCCCACAATCAAGTCTACGATCTGGCAGCCCAGGCTGTGTGTTCAGCGCCAGAGATTCCCTGATGCTCTGCCCCTCGCTGGATGCCGGGTTGTGGGGATGAGCAAGACATGGTCTGTAATTTGGGGGAGCATAGGGGATGAGTGTGTGGGAGCCCGGGCAGTGGGCCTGATGCTGCTGGTGCTGGGCAGGTGGTAGGAAGGATGGTGAGGATGGCGCTGGGGGCAGGTGATGCTCGAGCTGGGACGGTAGCACAAGGTGGAAAACAGGACAGTTTCCTCAGAGGTGAGGATCAGACTCCTCTCCCCGACTTCACCACAAATTCTGCATGACTAAAATGAGGATGGTGGCAATGCCTACCTCACAGGTACTCGGGAAGATAAAATGCTACAAATGAGGTACTTAGAACAGAGCCTGGCACACGGTTGGGTTCTATTGCTATGGCCTATTATTATTACTGTGGTGGTGGTGGTGGTGGTGGTGATGTTGACAGATGCTCACAACCACTGTAAGCTTCAGGCCCACCTGATGACTCCCCTCTGGTCACACAGCTGGCCTTTACAGAACCAGGATCCCAACCCAGGCTTCATACTCCACATCCAAGAACTCTTTCTTGCCCACTCAACTGCTCTGGGATAGACACCCAAAACTAGGAATCTGGGATTGAGCGGCAGAGGAGGGCTAACCCACCTATTTGGGAGCTGATCCCAAAATCAGCTTTAGACTGTCTTCCCTCCTATAAAAAAAAAAAAAAATCACATAAATTCCTCTGAGTCTTTTTACATTTAAGCCCAAACTGGAAGAAAGAAGATGCATAGGAAAGTCTCCTGTCACCCCCCTCTCATTTCTGCTGAGCAAGGACCACCTGACAACATTCTGACTCCAACACAAGCAAACCATCCCCACCATCCCTGCTGAGGCCCCAGGCCCCTTCTATGGGCACCGACTCCCTCTCCAACAAAGGAAAGTCAGCATTCATAATAATCACTAAACTCCAATCCTTTAGAAGTTAGCTTTATTTTCAAAACCCATCCAGAATGTCCAATCTCACTTTTTTTTTCTACTTTGTACTGGAAATCCTAGCCAGTGCAGTAAGGCAAGAAAATGAAATAAAAGGCATAGAGATTGGAAAGGAAGAAGCAATACTATTTTTTATAGCGAAAGCAACATATAGAAAATCCTCCTTAACCTACAAAAATATCTACCATGAAAATAAATAAGTGAGTTTAGCAAGGTTGCAAGACACAAATAAAGACAAAAAATCAATTCTGTTTCTGTACAGTAGCAAAAACCATCAGAAATTTAAAATTGTTGCATTGCATATCATTTAAAATAAAATCCCAAAATGTGAAACAAGAACAAATTTGGATTACAAATGCATGACATAATGACAATGGTGAGGGGGTTGAAAAAAGGACCCAACTAAAGTAACTTTGCACAATGGTGTTTTTTGCAGCTACTGTAAAGTTAGAGGCAAAAGCTGTCCACACATACTATACTTTGGCATGTGTACTTCTCACAAGGCATGGCTTAGCAGCTCTGAGACCATTTTACATATACACTAAGTGTGAACAAATAGGTAAATGCTCTGTACCTATTTGGTAAGCCAGGTATAAGGTGAGCCAGGTTTCTCACTGTCAGAGAAAGAAATCACAAATAAGCAATGGGGACAGCTAGAATAGACCCTGTGGAGCTGGAGGTGGAGCTTCACTGCCCTCTCCTCAATTGTGAGCGGGACCCAGTGATTCACTTCCAACAATGTATGAAAAGGGAATATCATATCTTTACACTGGAGGACTCTGGCAAATACCACCTGAACCAAGTGGTCAAGGCTGACGCCACCATGAAGGCACTTCAAGATCATGTACCCCCCAATGCAATACAGTGAGAAGGGCACATCCCCTATGTGGTGTTCTTCCCAAAAACCCATACCTTCGGTCTAATGATGAAAAAACACTAGAAAAACCCAAGAGAGGGACATTCTACAAAATGCCTGAGCAATACGCTTCAAAAATGTCAAGGTCAAGAAACACAAGGAAAGATGACCGAGGAACTGTCACAGATGGGAGGAGACTAAGGATGACAAATGAGTGTAATGCAGGAGCCTGGCTGGGATCCTGGGACAGAAAAAGAACATTAGAGGAAGCTGGGTGAAGGGTATACAGGGACTCTTTGTACTGTCTTTACAACTCTCTGTCAGTCTAAAATTATGTCAAACTAAAAAGTAAAAAAAAAAATGTCTATTACTTAATATAGCATAAAATACAAATACTTAGGGATAAATTGGACAAAAGATAAAACCCATAAAACATGGCTGAGAGAAATTAAGGAAGACATCAATCAATGGAGAGATGAAACCCATTCATTGATTAAAGGACAATATTGTTAAGATATCAGTTCTCCCCCAAATTGTTCTATAAACTGAGTCCTATCCCAGTAAGGATTCCAGCAAAGCTGTTTTGGAGAAGCTGACAAGCTTATTTTAAATTTTACATGAATGGTGAGCATTAAGTTAATGCATGGAATTATCACATCACTATGTTGGACATCTTCTAAGATTAATAGAACATTGTATGTCAACTCTACTTCGATAATAAATTTTAAAATAATAAATAAAACATGGGGTGCCTGGGTAGTTCAGTTGGTTAAGCATTTGACTCTTGGTTTCAGCTCAGGTCATGATCTCAGTGTTGTGGGATCCAGCCCCAAGTCAGGCTCCATGCTAAGTACAAATTCTACTTGAGATTCTCTTTCTCCCTCTGCCTCTCCGCCAACCTATTAGTTCTCTCTTTCTCTCTCTCTCTCTCTCATAAACAATTTTTTTAATTAAAAAAATAAAATTGGGATCCCTGGGTGGCTCAGCAATTTGGCACCTGCCTTCATCCCAGGACGTGATCCTGGAGTCCCAGGATAGAATCCCACACTGGGCTCCCTGCATGGCACCTGCTTCCCCTCTGCCTGTGTCTCTGCCTCTCTCTCTCTCTGTGTGTCTCTCATGAATAAATAAATAAAATCTTTTAAAAAATAAAAAATAAAATAAAATAAATTTTACAGGGAAATGCAAAGGATCTAGAATAGTCAAAGTAATTCTGAAAAAAAAAAAATAAAGTCTATACTACCTTATAGTACCTGATTTCAAAACTTATGATAAGGCTATAATAAAGACAGTGTGGAATTAGCATAAAGACAGACATACAGGGCACCTGGGTGGCTCAGGGATTGAGCATCTGCCTTTGGCTCAGGGCGTGATCCCGGGGTTCTGGGATGGAGTCCCATATTGGGGTTCCCACAGGGAGCCTACTTCTCCCTCTGCCTATGTCTCTGACCCTCTCTCTCTGTGTCTTTCATGAATAAATAAAATCTTAAAATAAAAGACAGACAAATCAATGGAAAAGTAGAGAACCCAAGAATAGACTCACACATATGGTCAACTGATATTTAACAAAGGTGTAAAAGACAAGTCAATAGGGAGAGGAGAGTCTTTTCAACAAATGGTACTCAAATAACTGAATGACCACTTGCAAACAAACAAACAAAAAAAAACAAAAAAAAAAACAAAAAAATGAGTGTGACCCTTATCTCACCTCATATACAAAAAAAAGAAAGAAATTAATTTTAAAAAGATCACAGACCTAAATGTAAAATCTAAAACTATAAAACCTCTAGAAGTGGGGGGCACCTGGCTGACACACTTGGTTAAGCATGCAACTCTTGGTTTTGGCTCAAGTTGTGATCTCAGGGTCGTGGTCTCAGGGTTGTGGTTTCAGGGTCGTGGTCTCAGGGTCATGGTCTCAGGGTCCTGAGATGGAACTTCATGTCATAGAGCTCTGTGCTCAGTGGGAGTCTGCTTGAGATTCTCTCTCCCTCTGCCCCTCCTCCTGCTCTCATTCTCTCTCCCCCCACCCTCTTTCTCAAACAGATAAATACATCAAGAAAGAAAGAAAGAAAGAAAGAAAGAAAGAAAGAAAGAAAGAAAGAAAGAGGACAGCCCGAGTGGCTCAGTGGTTTAGCAACGCCTTCAGCCCAGGGCGTGATCCCGAAAACCCGGGATCGAGTCCCACGTCAGGCTCCCTGCATGGAGCCTGCTTCTCCCTCTGCTTGTGTCTCTGCCCCTCTCTCTCTCTTTGCCTCTCATGAATAAATAAAATCAGAAAGAAAGAAAGAAAGAAAAGAAAGAAAGAAAGAAAGAAAGAAAGAAAGAAAGAAAGAAAGAAAGAAAGAAAGCTTCAAGAAGAAAATAGAGGAGAAAATCTTGAGGGCCTTAGGCAGGGATTCCCTAGATACACTAAATGCACAACCCATGAAACAACGAATTGATAAACTGGACTTCATCAGAATTTTTAAGATTTGCTCTTCAAAAGACACAAGTTAGAGAGTGAAAAGACAAGCCAAAGCCTAGGAGAAAATATTTGCCAAGTGTACATTTCATAAAGGACTGTAATTCGAATATATGAAAAAAATCTCAATACTCAGAAAACAATCCGGTTTTTCAAATGGGCAAAAAATGTGAAGAGACACTTCACCAAAGAAGATATGCAGATGGCAAAGAAACCCATGAAAGGATGCTCAGGATGACTGGTCATCAGGGAAATGCAAATTAAAACCACTATTCATTTATCAGACTGCTATAATTAAAAAGACTGACCCTACCAAGTGTTGTCCAGCCTGTGGAGGAAGCAGGTTCGTGTGCGCTGCTGGTGGGAATGTAAAATGGTACAACCCCTTTGGAAAAGAGTGTAATGGTTTCTTAAAAAGTTAAAAACACACCTGCCATTCAGCCCAGCCACTGCACACCTAAGCACTGACATGCAGAAATGAAAGCGTGTGTCCGCACAATGACTTGTACACGAATGTTCACAGCTGCTTTATTTGGAATAGTCCAAATCTGGAAACCCCCCAAATGCCCAGCAACAGGTGAATGGATAAGTACATTGTGGTTTATCCATACAATGGAATATTCTTTGGTAGTAAGGATGAACTCCCGACGCACACAATGCCACAGATCAATCTCAAAACAAGTCTTCTGAATGAAAGAAGACAAACCCAAAAGGACTATCTACTGTATGATTCCATCTAGCTATGACTCCAGAAAATGTGAATTAATCCACAGTGACAGAAAGCAGGTCAGTGGTTGCCTAGGGAAGGGATGCGGGCACAGAGAGGGATGACCATGGGCAGGAGGGAAGATTTTGGGGTGCTGGATATGTTTGTTCTATGATTATGGTAGCAGTTTCAGGTGTACATATAGATGTGTCGACGCTCAACAAAGTGCACATCTTAAATCTGCACCGTTTACTGAATGTCAGCTATACCTCAGCACAACCAGGTACTTCTCACTGTCACACCAGGGCCACCCCCCACATCACCTGTCCTCTGAGTTACCTCAGTGGCTTCTCCTCCCTGGTCTCCCTTGCTCACTGCTCCTGCCCCTTGAGAGCTGCAGGCACGCTCCCACTTTAGGGCTTGTGCTCTGGCTGCTCCTTCTGTGTAGAATATTCTTTCCCATGCTTCATTGGTTGAGCAACCTCATGCCTTCCTTCACCCCATGGCACCTGGCACCTTCTCAGCAAGGCCTGCCTTAATCACCACACTTAAAACCATGAGCCATGCTTCTCTCTAGTCCTGACACCCCTTTCCCAGCTTGGCTCCCCCCACCACTCATTTCACACCAAATAAAATTAACTTACTTTGGGTTCTGTTTGTTTCCCTCACCTGGAATTTGTACGTTTGTTATAATTCAATGTTGTGGTCCGGGGGGCCCCAAGTAGGCGTTTCATGAATGTTTATTACAGGAATGTTTAATGCTTACCAGGCACTGTTCTGAATATTTTTCATAGATTACTGTATAGCCCCCAGGAGTGGTGCTATAATTTTGCCCATTTTACAGATGGGAAAACTGAGGCATGGAGAGTTTTTTTTTTTTTTTTAAGCATACCCAAGGTTATTCTAGCCCCCGAGCTCTTAACCAGCATGCTCTGCATCTCCCCAGTGCTTGGGTCCCCTGATCACAGCTTCTGAGCACACCTGGAATCTACAACCAGACTCCTGGCAGGCCTCCTATCCCACCTCCAGAGGCTGAACCACATCTCCTGACAGCCACAGGAACAATAACCCTTCCTACTTTCCTCTACATGTTCCCTCTGTCTTGGTCCAAAAGGCATGTGAGGGAGAGAAGGGTACATAAAATGCAAATGGCTTCTTTCAAAAGGGGGCAGGGGAAGGGGCGCCTGGATGGCTCAGCTGGTTGAGTGTCTGACTCTTGGTTTCAGCTCAGGTCATGATCTCAGGGTCCTAGGATCAGCCTGCTTTGGGCTCAGCACTCAGCGGGGAGTCTGCTTGTCCCTCTCCCTCTGCTCCACCCCCCTGCCCTTGAATAATTAATAAAAGATCTCTAAAAACAAAAACAAACAAAAACAAAAAAAACCGAGGTGCCTGGGTGGCTCAGTGGGTTGTCTGCCTTTAGCTCAGGTCAGGATCCCGGGGTCCTGGGATGATCTACTGAGCTCAGCAGGGAGCCTGTTTGTCCCTCTCCTGCTCTCCCCACCCCACTAGCTCCTGTTTTTTTTCTCTCTCTCTCCCTCTCAAATAAATAAAATCCTTTTAAAAAGCACAGGTGGGAGAGTTAAAGGGGGGAAGACAAGGGGAAAGGCGGGCTGGGCCCCAAAGGGCAGTGGGCAATACTCAGACCACACTCCCTCTGCGCAGAGCTCCATTCCTGCGGCCAGGCCCCAGGATCCTCAGGACCCCAGGATTCCCAGGATCCTCAGGACCCACATCAGCCTCTGCTACAACTAGTTTTAGTTCCCTCCCTCCCTCCCTCACTTCCTCTCTCTGGGATTCATTTATTCACAACCCTGACTCAGCAAGTGTTCACAGGGGGCCTGCTGCCTCCCACCCACCTCCCTGGGAAGGACAAGCCCTGGCAGCCTTGCTCCACCTTTATCTTGCAGAGGTGGGAGCGGGGCTTGGAGGCACAGAGGCCACTCCCGGGTTTGAGCCCAGCCTGTCGCCCTCCATGGGCCACTGGCTTCTCCAGCTTCCTCCTACCTTCTGTGCTTCCAGAGCCTTGGTCTACCAGGGCTCCTGCACCTCAGGCACCTCCTCTGAGCCGAGGCCTGCCTTTTCCTGGCTCATCCTCACCTGATCAGCAATCCCATCCCTGAACATACTTCCCTACAGGTGGGCTCCTCGTCCTGCCTGCCAGCCCCTCTGCCCTGTCACTGAGTCTGCTCCCACCCCCCCACCCCTGCCCACTGCCCTCAGGGGGTGCCCCTGCCCAGCTGTAGTCCTGCTGTCAGGAGACCCAGTGAGGAAGGGGCCAGGGGTGTCAGAAACATGGTCCCCACCGTGTGGGCTCCCAGGGTGCCCGGCACTGGGTGCTGGACCTCAAGCCAGCAATCAGGGTCAAGTTCTTGCTCTGCTTGCTCGCCACTGGTGACCTTAGGCACAATCTTTCCCCTCTTTAGACCTCCTGGTTTTATGCACTGAGAAATGGAACACATAACCAGTAAAATCCAGTTCCTTGCAGATTTTGTGAGCCTACAGCTTCCCAGAAGACTTAGAAGACAGGAGCAGGGTGCACCCCGGAGGAGCTCCAACAGTGGTCCCAAGGCAGCCCACTGCCCTCTCCCCTGAGTTATGATGAGAGCTGAGTTGAACCCCCTATTAAGTTGGGCCTGGAGTAAGAGGGCATCAGCTCCAAGTGGTCAAGGACAGATCTGGCTCCCTCTGCTCTGTATTTATTTTTTTTAAGATTTTTAAAAATTTATTTATTCATAAGAGACACAGAGAGAAAGGCAGAGACATAGGCAGAGTGAGAAGCAGGCTCCCTGCGAGAAGCCTGATGCAGAACTCGATCCCAGGACCCCATGATCACAACCTGAGCCCAAGGCAGATGCTCAACCCCTGAGCCACCCAAGTGGCCCTCTGCTCTGTAGGGAAATGTGCTCTGGCACCTGTCCTGCTGAATGGCCAGAAGAGCATGGCTGGAAGAGGGTGGCCTTCCCTCTGGGAGAGGCAGCTGTGGTCAGCTACTGATGATCACTCTGACCCTTCGACCCTGCAAATAATCCCAAAGTTCCTTGGGCGTGTGCACAGCGCTCCCCCCCCACCCCAACTGCCTTCTCTAACTGGCTTACCACCTTCCCTAGACCAGCGCTTCAGTTCACTGGAGTGAAGAACAAACTTTTTTTTTTTAATTCAATCCTTTGTGGACCAGTACTTTTGAAAATTACAACAAAACTGGATTACTAAAAAAATTGGAGCGGTCCGGGTGGCTCAGCAGTTTAGCACCGCCTTCAGCCCAGGGCGTGACCCTGGGGACCTGGGATTGAGTCCCACATCGGGCTCCCTGTGTGGAGCCTGGTTCTCCCTCTGCCTCTCTCTGTCATGAATAAATTAAAAAATTGATTCCCCCTCTCCCTTGGAAACTGCAGCTATGTCAGATTGTTACAGGAATTTCTAAGGTCTGTAGTTATCCCTTCAGGGAAGAGAAGAAGGCACCAGTCCGCAGACCTCACCTGCAGCAGCGCTCTCTGGATTTCCTCACTTCAGTGACAGTATCACCTCTCCCGTTTCCACATTGCCTGACAACCCCTCACCCTGCTACCTACACAGATCAATTGGTCATGAACTTCTTTGATCCTAATGTCTCTATTGGTGGGGCCCTGCCTCTGTGGACCCCAGGCCAGAATCCCACTCTCTCACCTCTAGCCTCGGCCCCTAACCACATCCAGGGTGAGCTTGCAAATGCCCTGAAGTGTGTCCCGTAGCCCCTGAACTAATCTTTCGCGGTTTCCCTTTAGGACTTGGGCCCTTGAATCTAACATTCCCTCCATAAACTGGACTTGTACACCTCCTCCACCACCCCATTTCTTCCTACACCTTCCCACAAACACTCTCTGTGTATCAGGACCATCTCCTGTTCCTCCAGTTCCTCTTTAGCCAGCTCTGTCCTCCCCATGCTCTCAAACCCAGATTCTCCTCCCTCAGAAGCCCTCCTGGAAGACCCCTGGGCTTCCTCCCTCCATCCTCCACGCTCTAGCAGCCCCTCTCCCAACCACTTATGGAGAAGCGGGTGCCCCCACCCGCACTATGGGACCAACTCTGCACACGAACGCCCTCTCCCCCGACAGACCCTCTAAGCGAGTGTACAGAAGTCTACATCCTCCCCTGCAGACGTGGGCGCCCACTCATAGCCATCTTTCATTTTTAATGCAAGACTCTTAATCATTAACGGCTCTGTGAAGTGGTTTATTTGTGTCTTTCATTGACAGTGGAGATTTGAAGCATTAAGGGACTCGCTCAAAGCCACACACCCAGTGAGTGTCAGAATCAGGATTCCAACTCAGTTCCCCTGGCCTCTGGGGTTTAAATATGTAAATATCTACACTATATATTTGTCTGCTGATGGTAAAGGCACACCAAGCAAACACAGAGAGTTAGCGCTTGCAACCCTATGACAGGACAAGGTTACATTTAGGCCAAAAGCATTAAAAATTATGAGAATGTGAACTCTATAAATATTATAAAGAGATTTTAAAATATAAATATGTATGCACCAAATAACAGCATCAACACTCATAAAGCAAAAATCATAGGAGACTCGAGGAGAATTGAAGCATGTGGGGAATGGGAAACTTCAACCCTCTTCTCTCAGACCAAATGAGCAAAAGAATGTAGAACTGTGGGCACCTGGGTGGCTCAGTGGTTGAGCGCCTGCCTTTGGCTCAGGTCATGGTCTCTAGGTTCTGGGATAGAGTCCCACACCAGGCTCCCTGGGCGGGGGCCTGCTTCTCCCTCTGCCTATGTCTCTGCCTCTCTCTGTGTCTCTCATTAATAAATAAATTAAAAAAAAAAAAAGAATCTAGAGGGGATCCCTGGGTGGCTCAGCGGTTTGGCGCCTGCCTTCGGCCCAGGGCGCAATCCTGAAGTCCCGGGATCAAGTCCCACGTCGGGCTCCCTGAATAGAGCCTGCTTCTCCCTCTGCCTGTGTCTCTGCCTCTCTCTCTCTCTCTCTCTCTCTCTCTCTCTCTATCATGAATAAATAAATAAATCTTTAAAAAAATAAATAAAATAAAAAAGAATCTAGAACTGCTGACTGACTGTGAAGCTGCTGTAAACCCAATACTCAGATGTGTACTCAGACACACCCCAAACATCTACCCTGTTCACCTAGAGACAAGCTCATCTACTATGCATTTAATTCCTTGGACACATTCAGATACACAAGTTGAAGGACAAAAGTTTAGAACATTTTCACCAAACTGTTACCATCCCTGGACAACATATTAGGAGTTTCATTTTCTTCTTTTTGTTTCTCTATGTTTTTTAACTTGTCTACAATTGTTTATCACTTCTATGTTTTCCAACATTGTTTTTTCAGTGTAGAGCACAGAGAATTCTGGTTAGTTGTAGGTTCACATGACACAGACCAGACCTCGGTATAGTGAAGCCTGACTCCCATCTCTCCATGCATGAGGGAGGTGATGAAGATTCATCCAGAAGACGTATCACAGAACGTGCAGATCCCACAGAGAACACCCACGGAACTGCACTGTGTTGGTATTCCCACCCTCCAGATTTTTCACCCCAGCCACTGCCTGACTGGTTCTCAAGCCTCTCCTCCTCCTCCCCCTCCTCTGACCCTGTCTCAGCCCAGGTCCCACCATCTTTCACCAGGATGAATATCTCAGCCTCCTAATTGGCCTCCCTGCCTCCAGTCTCTCCCAGCACATCCCTCCCTCCAATGCTTTAAGAGTGAGCTTAAAAAAAAAAAGAGTCTGACCATGTTGCCACACCTCCTCCTTCTTAAAGTTTCTCCATGGCTCCTCATTGTCCTTAGGATAAAATCCCTTGTGATGCCTGGGTGGCTCAGCGGCTGAGCATCTGCCTTCAGCTCAGGGCGTGATCCCAGGATCTGGAATCGAGTCCCACGTCGGGCTCCCTGCATGAAGCCTGCTCCCTCTGCATGTGTCTTTGCCTCTGTGTGTATGTGTGTCTCATGAATAAATAAATAAATCTTAAAAAAAGAATAAAGTCCCCTGCCAATCTTTCTAATGTCACTCTGGCCCCTCCTCTGTTCTCCATACCCTAAGTCCAAAATACCTGCATTCCAAATATCTTGCACTTCTTCCAAATTCTCCATATGCTTTCTTTTCCCTGAATCTTTGTTCATATATCTCCTTTTTCCTCAATTACCATTAGGCCACTTTTCCCTCTGTTCAAACCCTTCTCTCTAAGGTTTGACCCAGATATCCCCTCCACTGGGAAGCCCTCCTTGATTGCCCCAGCACAGTTCCCTTTGCTGAGCACCCTCAGTCCCTGGTGTACAGGTTCATTTCCTATGACCCTTGTAAGTCCCAGACGACCCCACATCATATCAAGCATATTAAAAGACACCCATAGGAGCACCTGAATGGCTCAGGTCATGATCTCAGGGTTATGAGATCAAGTCCTATGGTGGGCTCCATGTTCACCAGGGAATCTGCTTGAGATGTGCTCTCTCCCTCTGCCCCACCCCCTGTTCACTGACTTGGTCTCTCTCTCTCTCTCTCTCTCTCTCTCTCAAATAAATAAATAAATAAATAAATAGGAGCATCTGGGTGGTTCAGTTGGTTGAGCATCTGCCTTTGACTCAGGTCATGATCCCAGGATCCTGGGATGGAGCCTCACATCAGGCTCTCTGCTCGGTGGGAAACCTGCTCTTCCTCTCCTGCTGTAGCTATCCCCTGCTTATGCTAGTTCTCTCTCTCTTTCTCTGTCAAAAAAATAAAATCTTTAAAAGTAATAATAAATAAATACATAAAATCCTTTTTAAAAGTACCCATATCACATATTAAGAATATTTATTTAGCCATAAACAAGTTTTAAAAGACTTTTGTGATTTTTTTCACTTGAAATTTTGACTAATTTCTATTTAGCTGTTTGCTTATTTTGCAGCTAGTGCTTTTGTCTTTAGTTCTCAAACATTTTTGTGGGGTGATGAAAAGCCTCTAGGCTCTGAGCCCTGAGCTCCCCCTGCCAAAGGTTAAGAAGACTGCACCCAGAGCTGGCCACTGTTGGGTGTAGCAAATTAGGTGTTTACTGACCTGTCTCCTCTGGGGGACTGTGGGACTTCAAGAATCAGAGCCTGACTCTTCTCTGTGACCCTGGCAGCCAACAGCCAGCCAACGCAGAGCAGAGCTCAGGCAATGTCCATAGAATGAATAAATTCATGAATTCCCCTAAAAATCTTTCTTCTCTATAAATCTAATATAATGCAACTCGAATTTATTTATGTATCTGTCAATTGTGTCTCCATAAAATATTTTTTAAAGATTTTATTTATTTGAGCGAGCGAGAGAGAGAGCACAAGTGGGCAGAGGGGCAGAGGGAGAGGGAGAAGCAGGGTCCCCGTAGAACAGGGAGCCTGACACAGGGCTCGATCCCAGGACCCCAGGATCATGACCTGAGCTGAAGGCAGATGCTTAACCAACTGAGCCACCCAGGCACCCCTCTATAAAATATTTCCATAATCTATGTCCGTTCTCTCCAAAGATCTCTGCTCACATCACACTGCTTAAGTGTCAGGAGCCTACCATGCACCTTTGTGTTACCTCTCCTGAGCCTCACGACAACTTCATAAAGTAGATCCTATTATCGTGGGGCACCTGGGTGGCTCAGTGGTTGAGCATCTGCCTTTGGCTCAGGGCATGATCCTGGGGTCCTGGGATCAAGTCCCATGTTGGGCTCCCCATGGGGACCCTGCTTCTCCCTCTGCCTGTGTCTCTGCCTCTCTCTGTGTCTCTCATGAATAAATAAATAAATAAATAAGATTCTGTTATTGCTATTTAACAGACACTGAAACTGAGGCTCAGGATAGGGAACCAGACTGCAAATAAGGGGTCGCAGAGTGAAGAGGTGAACTAAGGGTTGTCCAGTTCCCTGTCCTCCAGCCCCCCTCAATACCGCTCTCCTGCTGCCCACAGGTCCCACTGCCAGCCCTCGCTCCTCGCCTGCTCCTTGTCTATTCCTCTGCTTCTAGGCAAGACACAGACCTCGGCTGCACCCAAACGATCTATCTTGTCAGCAGTGGGGCTGTCTCAACACCATGGCTCCATTGAATCCCATCAATGCTTCCTGAGCACTTACCATGTGCCAAACACTGAGCAGAGAAGCAGAGCTAAAATAAAGAATGCCAAGGTCTGGGGAATCCCTGGATGGCTCAGTGGTTTGGTGCCTGCCTTCGGCCCAGGGCGTGATCCTGGAGACCTGGGATCAAATCCCACATCAAACTCCCTGCCCGGAGCCTGCTTCTCCTTCTGCCGGTGTAGCTGCCTCTGTGTGTGTGTGTGTGTGTGTGTGTGTGTGTGTGTGTGTGTGTCTCATGAAAGAATAAATAAAGGATCTTTTTTTAAAAAAATTTTTTTATTTATTTATGATAGTCACACAGAGAGAGAGAGAGAGGCAGAGACATAGGCAGAGGGAGAAGCAGGCTCCATGCACCAGGAACCCGACGTGGGATTCGATCCCGTGTCTCCAGGATCGCGCCCTGGGCCAAAGGCAGGCGCCAAACCGCTGCACCACCCAGGGATCCCAGAATAAATAAAGGATCTTAAAAAAAAAATAGAATGCCAAGGTCACCTGGCTGTGAGCTCCTGAAGGCCAGGGACCAAGCCCAGAGCAGAGAGACAGTAGGCCCTCCCCAGCCCATCCTCTACTTTGAGGATGTTGGAGAATGTCACTTTCATACACCTGCCACCTCTCAAGCCAGGCAGGGAACCCCTGGGCTGCCCTATCTCTCTCCCATGTTGAGTCCATTCCCCTGGGTAGGATGGCCTCTGAGCTGGGGGCACCAGCCACCCTCCACCCCTGCACAGCATGTGTCAAAGAAGCACAGAGACAGGCCAGACCCACCTGCCACCCTCCTTCCAGGGCCCCTCGGTCAGAGGGCCAGCATGTTCATGAGAGGGTCCCAAAATGACCCTCCTTGAAATTCCCCAAAAGTACAGTGCTTTTCAGTTGGCAAAACGCTCCACCTGCTTTCCTTCAGATGATCCTGTCCCCAGTCCACCTACAGGTAAGGAATCATCCAGGTCCACTTGGCTCCTGGAAGCAGAGTTCAGGCTGGGACCCAGGAGTCCCTCAGTACCCCAGAAAGGCCCCTCTCCTTCCCAAAACTCAGCTCCCCATCTGTGCCCTAAAGGAGTTCAGCTGGACAACCTCTACGATCCCTTCAGGCCCCAACCTACCCTGGCGAGGAAGGCTGGCCATGTTAGAGGAGAGGAAACTAAAGCCCTGACCAGTGGTGCATGGTGGCTGCGCAGCGTCCCGGAACTGCACTGTCAGGGAGAAAGATGCCGTGTTCCACCAGGACCAGCAGGTTGAGTCACCTGGCGTGGAAGCAGTACTGGCACAAGGAAGGCTTGGGGGCTGGGAAGCTCACCCCACCAAAACCAGCCAGGGGATTCCTAAAATCCACCCAAGCAGTTACAGGCTGCCAGGCTCAGATTCAGACAGCCAAATGGTACGCACGGTATGCCTCTCAGCCCAGGGCTAGTGGAAAGGCCCAGGCCTCCAGTAATGATGATCAACACAATAACTGTAGCAGCACACCCGGCGATCTGCTGCGGCGTCGGCCACTCTCTGCCCATTCCCTTCTCTCCCCCACAAAGCTACCAGGTAAGTGGTAATGACCCCATTTTACAGATGGGAACCCCTGGCTCTTGTTCTGCCCTAGGTCCCACAGGCAGGATAAGGGCACCTTGCTCTGACCGCCCCAAAGCCCTCACCCTTTGACTCACCCCAGAGCCCCAATTCTGTCCCCACGGTGGAGGCATGTTGCAGCTCAGTGGCCTGGGAGGGCCTCGGGGGTCCAGGGTCAGGGCACAGAGCCGAGAGACAGATGACCCAGGGGCAGGCAGGTGCCTGCCGGGGGCCTCAGCCAGCACATCTGCAAAACCAGGAATTTGACCGAGAGCTTCGCCAAGGCCCTTCCTCAGGCTGTGCCACTCAGGATGTCTCCAGGCCTGCAGACCTCACCAGCAGGCCACTGCCGACGCTGATGCCGCAGATGGGGGCTGTGTCCCTATGGTGGCTGAAGTGCTCTAGTGACTCCCCACGTGCGGGCAGCTTAAGTTGCCTGTGGTCCCTTGGCAGGAATGTGTCTGAGCTGGACCTGGAGCCAAGCCACAGACTCTGGGACGGAGGGGACAACTCAGAAGCCCAAGCTGGCACATCACAGTGTGCCCAAGGGCCCTTCCTAAGGGAACAGCAAGGACCCCTAGGCGAAGGTGGGGACAGGTGAGGGGCACCCAGGAGAGCAGGCCCGTTGACCCGCCTCAACAGGCCCACAGCCTGGGCTGGGCTCCAGGCCTCAGGGGAGACAGTCACATGGGGGCGGAGGGTGTAGCCATCCTGGGAAAGAGGGAAGACAGAAGGAGGAGACCCTTGGTAAGGGAATGACAGGAGGGGGACCCCATCCCAAGTGGGAACAGGGGTACATCTGTGATGAAAAGCAGACCTCCGATCTTAGGGCCATGGGCCCACCCGCCAGGGTGGGCTCCTATTACCAGCCGGACCCTGATGCCCTTCCTCTGACATCTCTGCCTCAGGCCTCTCCCTGCGCCACCCCCACCAGCAACTCTTTCTCTCTCTCTCTCTTGCATTCCTCTGGGAGCTGATCAGGGCTTGAATGACACCCCAGATGACTCTTTGCTATTAATTCCCACACACAGAATGGGCCCCTTGTTCTCCTCTCCCGGAGGAATAGCCGTGGCCAAAGCCATCCCAAGAGTTCCTGACTTAACCCTTCTCCTGGCTGCTCCTCCATACGTCCCCACACCCAGGGCCACAGGGCCAGCAGGAGGTGGCATGCAGAGAGGGAGACTGGGAAAAAACAGAGACTCCTCCAGTCCAGAGCTCCTGGAATGAAATCACCAGGATGGGACAGCAGGACCACCCAACCTTCCCAGGGATCCTGCCCCTGGCTTCTCACCTGAGGCTCTCAGCCTGGCCCTGGCGGTCAGAAGGCCTCACCACCCAAGTACAGGAGGCCCAGGGCTGATAGCCTTGCCACGGCCAGCCTGATGCCTCTGACCCCAGGGAGGACCCTTCAGGGGACAACTGGCAGGCTTGAGCCCTTAGCCCTACCTGGTCCTGAGGGAGTTAACAGGACTAGGGCAGAAGCCACCTGTCCAGGCAGGTCACTGACGAGAGACAAGAGGTGCATGGACTTTTGAGCCTGGAGACAGAGGAGGAACTGGTCTGTTGAGTCAAAATACACCATCTATTCTTGGCCTGTCCCCACCCCTCCAGCTTAGACAATGGGAGTGAGAAGAGCTTCAGAGGCCATGAAGGCCAACCCATCCGTGCTTAGATGGGGGAACTGAGGCCCGGAAGGCAACAGCATGGCCTCCATCCCTCCACAAGTCGGAGGCACAGCCTGGGACCCAGGTCCCTAGCTTCTAAACCAAAGCCACCTGGGTGGCTCAGTCGCTTAAGAGTGCATCTTCAGCTGAGTTGGGGATCCCAGAGTCCTGGGATCAACCCCATGTTAGGCTCTCTCCTTGGCGGGGAGTCTGCTTCTCCCTCTGCCTGCACTCCCTGGCTTGTGCTCTCTCTCTCTCTCTCTCTCTCTCTCTCTCTCTCTCTGTGTCAAATAAATAAATAAGATCTTTTTAAAATAATAAATATAAAATAAACCAAGACATGTTCACCTTCTCCATCCCCTCCTTTTCCACGATCCACCCTGTCCCTGCCACTGAGCCAATGCTGCAAGCCTGTGGTGTGACCGTGAGCCCATCATTTTAACTCTCTGGGTGGTGGAAAGCTCAAGTTGGAAGAGCACACAGACACCTGCTCTACGGTCAGCATCAGACACTTTTGCCTCGTGCCCCAGGACAAGGTACAAACCCTTCTGTCTCCAGCTCAGCGAGGACCATCTCAGAAGGACTTGAACCCATCCTCCCAACCCTGCCTCTTCCCATCCCCACAGACAATGTGGAGGGAGAACAGGGTGGAGACCCCAGAGGCAGCAGCAGCTAAGCTGGGAAGAGGAAGAGGGAAGTGGGGTGCTGGGCACAGGCTGGAGGGAGCAGCAGTGTGGCCAGCACATGCAGGTGGCCAGGGCAAGACAGCCTGGGGAGCAGCAAGTCGCGACATGGGCTGCGGCCAGGCTGGGAGGACCTGAAAGGTCAGGACAGGCAGCACTGGGCGCTCAGCCCCAAGATCTGTTCTAATCACATGCACACATCTTGGCTGCTCTAAGTTGTCACCTCTGCCATCTCTCTCGCTTTCCCTCCACCCCCTGGCAGCCTCCCCAGATTTCCAGGTAGATGGAGCCAGGGCAGGTGAGGGATGGCCAGGGGAGCGGGATGGGCTGCAGAGATGGAAAGTTTGTGGAGAGAGATAGAGTCCTTGAGAGCAGAGCTGGGACAGAGATGGCCAGCCAGGGGCTGAGGGGGCCAGAAAAGGAAGGACGCTGAGACAGAAGCAACCACCTGTGGGGTCAACATTACAAACCCTCCCGAAGACAGGAGGCTGGACAGAAAGAGGAGAAAGCAGGAGCAATGGCCAGAGAGAAGGAAATCAGGCGGAGAGTAGGACGAGAGGCAGAGCCAGGCATGGTAAAGAAGACAGAAGGCAAAGGTCAGGAGGAAGAGGCAGCGGCGGAGGAGGAAGGAGGAAGAAGGAAGGGGCCTTCTCAGGCTCACCTGCGTCTCTGGCAGGTCCCCGCAGCCCCACCCAGCACCCGGCTCTCTGTGCCCATGCACGCCGTGTTCCAGCACCACGCAGGAGGTGGACCGGAAGCTTGCAGAGCTCAGCCCTCCAGGGAGGAGGGCACCACGGAAGCCACGGCCTGCCCCAGAGGTGGACATTTTGAGGCTGGGGAGGGGGACTTAGAGACCATCTATTCCAGTCGTTTCCCCACCAGCTGCACGGTGGTCACGGTGGAACTTTTGCAAAGAGATTCCCACCTAAATCTATGGCTCAGAATGGGACCCGGGAATCAGTCTTGACCCCAAGCTCTCCCTTGAGCTTGCAGCCACACGTGACCCCAGTGAAAACCACGCTAACAGATGAGGGGGACGTTGATGCCCACACAAGGGCTCCCTGCAAAGCCAGGCCTTACAGCGAGGCCTCCCCCAGCCGCAGGGACTGCAGGGGGGCCTGCACAGTGCCAGGCATAGTGGAAGGGCCTAAGTAGGCAGTGCCCCCTCCATCACCCTCTGTCCCTATAGCCTCAAGGCCAGGGCCCAGCTCTTCGGGGGCTGCCAGGTCAGCCACCGTCCTGAGTCCTAGAAATCAAGTGGCAGAAAGGAAGGCATTGGGCCAGAAGAGGATTTCTGTCCCCCATTTCCCCGCCCCCGTCCCCCTAGTGCCAAGGCCTGAGGCTGCGAGCTCTAGCCAGAGATGGGGGCGGAGGGTGGGGCAGGAGGGAGGAGGGGGAGACCCAGAGTGCTTCCTGTGCCCCCCTCTTTCCCTTGGCCTCCTTAGGCTCAGGGCTGGGTCCCCTGGGGCGGTGGTGTCTGAAGCTGACAGATCTGCCCTGTCCTTCCTGCCTGCTGGGGGAAGGGGTGGAGCTGGCTGGGGAGCTGGCTCAGATCCCCCTTCCCTAGGTCCTCAGGGGCTTGGCGGCTCACTAAACCCAGCGCATCCCTCCAGGGGCCCCGGCTGCACAAGAAGGAAGACTACAGGACTAGCTATCAAGCCACCTGCCTCCATCACACGAGAGACCTTGGACCAGCTCCTCCCTCTAGCGCTCAGGCTCAGCCTCCCTCCTTGTTCTCTTCACCTCTCCAGGCCTCCACACGTTCCTCTACTGGTTCTCCCCACCCTTTCATTCATTCATTCATTCACCCGTTTGTTCACTGGGCACCTCCAGCATGCCAGGCTGGATCCTCAGTGATCATCCACGGGCCTGCATCCTTGCGGGAAGATGGCCAATGAATAACTAATCTCACAGTAAATATAAAATCGTAAATTGTAGTGAGTGCTATAAAGGAAAAGGCTGGAGCGCTGTCACAGGGAATTACTGACACTGGAGAATCAGGAGGTGTCTGTGGACACGACCCGAAGGCTGAGCCCACAGGAGGAGCCAGCCAGGTGACGGCAGAAGTGCATTCAGTGGAAGGAGGGCATTTGTGGGGCTTGGCAGCCACCCTTGCTGGGGTTTCGGGATGAGAGTGGGGCCAGGACACTGAAAAAGCAATGAGAAATGGCAAGTGCCTAGCACAGTGCTCAGGACGAAAGGTACACATGGTATTCACTTCTCTCGTTGGTGTTCAGCATTTTCCAGGTCAGACAGCTGACCTATTGGGGCCAGGCTGAAAATTTGGGATTTTGATCCTAAGAGCCAAGAGAAGGAAATCTGTATTTGATCTGTGATTTGAAGTTTTATTTCCCTATGTGCACATGTGTCTGCCACACCTGTGCACTTCAGACGAAGTGAACTTGTGGGTCTTCCCCAAAGGGGCTGATGGAAATGATATGACCAGGCCTGGGGAGAGAAGTAGCACAAGGTTTTTAGTGGATTCTCTCTGGTCAACAAGAGAGAACTTGTTGAGCACCTGCTGTGTACTCACATGTCCAGCCCTGAGCAGCTGCCTCGGTGAGACAAATCCAGGTGTGGGCCTTTTCCTATAAAACCCTGAAACCCCTGCTAGTAAATCTGAAAGAGCTCCCTGAGATCACAGGCCAACTCTTTCATTGTCCAGATGAATGGATGAGCAAGCCCAGAGAGGGCAGCTGACTGCCCCAAGATCATACAGCAAGAGTCTGGACCTTGGCAGAGTCGGGAGCAGCTCCTCCCCCTGCACCTGCCAAAGCTGAGATCTCTACTCAGGATTCCAGCCCTAAATGGGAGACATTCAAACTCTCTGACTCCTCAGCCTGCCACCTGGTAGGGAGGCAAGACATGCAAAATCCCCGTGCCTGGCAGCCTCACAGATATATTACACTTCTGCTTGAAGCAGAGCACCTGGACATGCGAGCACACCCCCAGCATTGTGCCTGAGTCCCTTGGTCTTATCTCGGTAAGTATGTCTCCTCCCCCCACAAAGGGAAGAGATTTTCTCGAGTGTTTTATATTCAAGATATTATCATAACCAATACGTCAGCTGTCCTACCTGGAAAACGCTGAACACCAATGAGAGAAGTGAATACCATGTGTACCTTTCGTCCTGAGCACTGTGCTATGCACTTGCTATTTCTCATTGCTTTTTCATCTTTGTGACATTCCCAGGAGGCAAGTATTGGTATCCTCATCTTACAGATGAAGTAATTCGTTGCGAAGATAAGTAAGTGGCCCAATCCCACAGCAGATTAGTGGGGCAGGACCGGATTTGAACCCTGGTCTCTCTGGCTCTGGATCTCAGGCTCGTTGCTCAGCTCCCTTGTCATTATAAAATGACACCATCAAAGGATATGGTAACCTTCTTGTGGAGGGGCCCCTTCGAGCTCATACAAACACTGAAATCCCACTGGATCTCCCTGTTTTCACTTTCAGGTGACAGAGGGGGATGCACTTGTAAAGCCAAGTTCAAATAGGTGACCGTGGCTCTTTTCATGCCCAGCCCAGTCCGCTGCTCTTCAGCATCCATAGCCCTGGTCCCAGGTCATGCCCTGGATGACAAAGTGAAATGACAAGGTATCCAGTGCAGGTAGACCTAAACTGGGCTCCTTGCCCCAAGCTGCCCAGGTCATGGAAGTTCAGAGGGCCTCATTAGTCACACACAGCCCACTCTGCTGTGACGGTAGCAGCCCCCTCCAGGTCAATACCAGGGTCTCCTTTGAAAAATCCACCCTTGGCCATCCCCCACCCTTCCTTTCTTCCCTCTGTCTTCCCCACCCCTCTCTCATCACCCTCATGCATGTCTGCACCTTGTTGCCCTAATAAGTGTGTGGGAATGTATGAATGAATGGCCCAACTCCCTGCTCATCGACAAGCTCACCAACAAGCTCATCGAAGACAAGCTGACCATTTGCCCCTCTTCATTATCCCACAGAGAGCAGAGCCTTGCCTTGGGGTGGGTCCTCAGGAAACTTGGGGCAAAAAGTCATGGCAGAGAGGTCAAGTTCCAAGACAGAGCAGTCATGTGACCTCAGCCAGTCAGTCAATCACTTCTCTTTCTGCTCTTGTTGTTCAATGACACGATGGTCCTCCCCTTGTTCTGACAGCCTCCAGCTACTAGGGGTAAATGGGAGAACGTCCAGTAACAGCAACACCACTTGGATGGGCAAGGAAGCAAGGACTACTATCAAACCCAAGGCCAACTACAGCCACCCTCCAAGGGCAGACCCCTAGATGCTGATAACAATAGCTGCCATTTACTGAGTCCCATAATGTGCCAGGGACCATCCTAAGTGCTTACATACTACATCTGGTTTCATCCTCCCTACAATCCAGGAGGAAACTGAGACTCAGAGACATTATGTCCTTTGCCAAGGACACACAGCTAACAAGTGGAGGTGCCAGGATTCAAACCTGGAGCTGGGCTGACTCAAGACAGCACACCTTACTGCTTATGCATGTTCATCTACTGGTGAGCTATTCATTCATTGGCACCTTGCCCACCTTCGAAGTGCCAGGCATCATGTTGGAAGGTGACAAAGATCCAGCATGCAAGTACAAT
The DNA here is from genome assembly GCF_018345385.1 of Vulpes lagopus. NCBI lineage: Eukaryota > Metazoa > Chordata > Mammalia > Carnivora > Canidae > Vulpes > Vulpes lagopus. The sequence goes on from NC_054828.1 coordinate 10,517,805, forward strand.
GTCCCGCATGAAAGGTGAGGGACACAGGAGTCAGAGGCAGCTCCAGGCTCAGCCATCAGGCAAGGTGTCCTGAGCAAGGCTTGGCCTGGTGGGGCCTGGGCCACAGAGCAAGGGCAGGGAGAGTGCATATGGCTGAAGAGGAATTGGGAATACATATTTTAAACAAAGATCCATTTCTTAACTGCAGAACTTAGAGCTTTTGACAGGCCCTGCATCTCTAAAAAAGAGGAAGTGGAAAGCAGGGTTTCTGTGACTTATTTGCCCACAAAACTGTCTTTTCAAGACATGCCAATCAATGTCTGGGGAACACCAAGGCTTGGAAACATTGCTCAGGTGTTAGACTCTTGTTCTGAAATATAATTCATGGGTTATCAAATCTGGAACACCCTCAGAGATAACCTAGTCTGCCCCTCATTTTATGGATGGGGAAACTGAGGCTGGGCAGGGTAGAGGTGGCCAGGGCAACAAAGGGCCTCCACAGCCCAGCCCTCAGGGTCCCCATTTCCCACACAGCCCTGGAGGCCCTCAGCTGTGCCAAGGATCTGGGTATCCGTGTAGGCCTCTCCCCTCAAACTCTGAGCTCCTATGCTCCAAACAGAGAGGAGATTCCCGAAAGTTCAGCTCAGAGTGAGAGATTCAGGGCAGATGCCAGGAAGGGCTTTCTAGCAGCAGGGTCTGGATGACAGGAACAAGCAGTCTCCTTCTCGAAGGTCTTCTGAGAAGAAGCAGAGGCCAGGGGCCCTGGGGCTGCACTAGGCACTGGCCCAGCTTCCTTGTGGCCACAGAGGGTGGGGTGGGGCAGGGAAGGAAGACTCAGGTCCCAGGAGCTGCCTTCCTGATTTGGGTCGGGACCCTCAGCTTGGACCAGAAACAGGGGTGAGCGAGAGCCTCTGTGGGGATAAGCCCTGGAATGCTGCTGTCCTTGGTCCCCTGCAAGTGCTCAGGCCCTCCGCCTCTGGGAAGCCAGTCCTGCTTGTGCCAGCCACACCTATTTTTTCCTCCTTGGAACCCTGATGTTGACTCAACTCAGAAAAGATTCCCTGAGGTCAGATGGTCCCTGGGGGGAGGGGGAGGAGGCAATACCAGGAAGGCAGGCATGACTCCATCCTTAGGGGTCTCCAAGTGGGAAGTAGAGACTGGCCTGGACACCAGGCTGTGTGAGGAATGGGGCAGGGGGTGGGGGCAGGTACAAGGCCATGTCCCCCTCCACCAGAAAGCAACAGAGAAAGATAATTCCATCTGAGGATGTGCCCAGGAGTGCACCCCTGAAGAGAGGGCCTCTGAACTGGGCTATGAGTAGTGGTGGGGAGCACAGAGAAAGTGCAAAGCCTTGCAGGGTGGGTGGAGGAAGGGACTGGCCACCGCTTGCACCTGGGGTCTAGTGGGGGGCATGCTGAGTGGTCAGAGGAGGGGCTTGGGAGGTAAACTGTGGGTGTCAGTGCATTCCCACCTATCACTAGCTGGCTGAACTCAGGCCTGTCACTGAACCCCCTGTGCCTCAGTTTTCTTCCTAGAAGGACACTAGTAATAGCACCCATTATTGCTGAGAGGACAGAAACTCTCAGAGCTGGGCTGACCCATGGAAGGCTCTGGCAGTGTGGGCTTTTGCTGTAGAGGGGGTACAGTCGGGGTAGGGGTAGGCCCAGCCCTGAGGAGCTTATCCCGCACCACCTGGTCTGCTGCTGGGATTTGACAGGCATCTTATAAACTCCTGAAGGCAAGTCCTCAGTGGCCACTCAGTAAACACTTGTGCACTTGAGCTGATGTGAGCACTGTCCCCACCTCCTAGCTATATACTACATACCAAACTACATACCAAACATGATACTACATACCAAACATGATACTACATACCAAACACTGAGCTAGGTACTTGTGTGTGTGTGTGTGTGTGTGTGTGTATTCTTAATTAATTCTCCCATCCACTTGAGGATGTAGTGATATATAATATATTATCAGCATTTTACACATGCAAAAACCAAGTCACAAAAAAAAAAAAACAAGTCCTAAGAAGTTAACAGCGTAAATTGCCCAAGGCCACGTGGATGCTAATGGCAGGACTTTCTGACTCCAAGTCCAGTGCTCTTTCTACCGCCCTCCAAACCACAGCCTGTCCAAAGGCAGGGGGAGCCTAGAAAATGTTCAAGGCAACTCTCACACTCCCCATACACTCACCCAGACTAAGCTTCTGTCCCTGTCACTAACATACCCGTGACCCCTGACCTGTGCCCTGAGCCCTCCCTCAGCCCAATGCACAGCCCCTCCCCTGCCACATCCCCCGACTCTCCACACACCCCAGTGTGACTGCAATTCTGGCCTCCAGCTCTGGGGTCCAGAGCGATGGCCCCTGCCCTCTCCCCAGGGATTCAGGGCTCTGCAGGGGGACATCACAGCCTCAGGGCTCCCAACACCCAGTGAGGAAAAGCAAGGCCCAGAGAGCTCAGAAAGTAAACACTTCTGGATCCTCACCCCTGCTTCAGAATCAGCCAGTCTCTGGTGCGATCCAGGCTTCAGTTTTTTGTTTTTTTTTAAACTTCACACATGATTCTAAAGTTCAGCAAGAATTAGAACCAATCCTCTAGATACCTGCTTAGTTGCTGGTGAGAAAGGCAGACTCGCAGGCCCCATCCCTGCGAAGAATGGGAACCAGTGCTCTGCATACCTTTATGCTGAAAAGTGCAGCCCCACCAACCCCAGCACATACCAGCAGGTAGCGATGACGCCCCCAGGGCCCTGGAGGTGGAGAGTGAGTGTCTGAAGCACTGAGAGAAGGCCCCAGGCCTGAGGAAATGGGGGAGTGACAGCTTAGAGCAGGCAGGTGCCTCCAGGTAGTAAAGCGCTTACCCAGTGTCCCCTCATCTGGTCCCCAGTCAGGGAGAGAATCTCATGCCCACCTGGGGAAACTGAGGCTGGGACAGAGGCTCAACTTGACCAGCACCACCCCTCACCCTTGCACAGTCCCTGCTCCACAGAAGAGCAGATTTCCCCATCTCAGCTCCGTGTGTTCTGGGAGACAGGCAGGGAGGCACGGGGGTCACTGCCCAGGTGACAGATAAGCGACTGAGACCCAGGGCAGGGAACCAAGGGCGGAGCCCTCCACAAAGCAGACCCAGTGCCCCAGGAGGAAGACTGGGGGAGCTAAGGGGTTAAGGGTCACTGCTGACAGAAGCAGCTCTGCCAGTTGGGGTCCTCAGTGGGCTTTACATCTGACTGCCAGGGGCCGTCATTCCCTGTCAGGGCCACCTGAGCAGTAAGGCCCCCAGCACAACGGACCCCAAGGCGGGGGCGGGGGGGTCCCAGGAAAAGCCTGCAGCTCCTGAAAGGCTCCCCTAAGCAAGGAAGCCTGGCTCTCTACCCTCACACTCCCACCGTGGGCCCCTCTCTGCTGGGAAGAGAGGGCAGGCCACGGAGTCCACAGGCTGCCACACCTCAGTGAGGGTGGGCAGACTGGATGGGGGTGTGGCTGTTCTGCCAAGGGCAGAGGCCAGGGTGTCTTCATCCAGCACCCCTCCCCCCAAACTCCCAGCTCTCCAGGGATGGCTGGGGCCTTTGCCCTCTCTGCTGGAGGAAGCTGGGGCCCCCAGGGCCTGAGATGGGATGGAAAGGATCACATTGGCCAGCTTGGGGGTGGTCGCAGCAAAGGTCCCCCCTTCTCCCCTCCCTGTGCCCACAGCTCTAGGCATCTGGCAGCCCTTCCCCACACCCCTGAAGGCTGACCTGCCTCATCCAGCACCTCTCAGCAGAAAGCCCAAGCCCAGCACTGAGGAAACAGGAGGAGAGAGAGACAGAGGGAGGAGAAGAGAGAGGCCCCCCCACTCTGTCCAGCGTAGCTTCTCTGCAGACCGAGAGTGCCCACTGCCACCCCCACCCCCATCCTGGCACAGCTGGGCCAAGGAGGGTGAGGGAGAAGGCGGGGAGCCGGAGAGGGGCGCTGTGGGACCCCACGCCCAGGCTTCTTACCCTGGGCCCTTTCCCTCCACAGCCACCCCTCCCGCCCCAGGGGGTCTCAGGCCAAATCACAGACACCACGGGGAGCAGGGAAGTCCTTCCCTCGAAGAGGAGGAACCAAGGGATGGAAGGACAAGTGGGGACCCACCGGGATCGAGAGATGCCAGGCAGGCAGACAGCGGGCAGGCAGCAGCGAGTGTCGGAGACTGCTGCAGGCAGCTGGACGCGACCGGCTGGATGCGCGTCCCTCCGTCCCTCTGTCCATCCAGGGCGGCTCCTCTCTGGGCGGTTCTGAGGCCGGGCGGGCGCTGTTAAAAAGCTTTTTATGTGTGTGTGTGTTAATCACATGATTGCCGTTCACCTGTATTTCGAACAAAGACAGCTCACTGTTTCAAGGCCCCGAACAAGAGTCTGGGCACAGGGAAGAGAAGGGAGGCGGGGGGAGGAGGGTTGGCAGCGCCGGGGGTGGCGTCGAGGAAAACTGGGGGGAGATTGTCCAAGGCCGGCAAGCGAGAGAAAGAGAAAACCCTTATCAAACTCCTAATTCACTGGGCTCCGAGGCCCCAGACACACTGGCCCGATTGTCTGGCTGGTTGTGTGTGCGAGCATGTGTGTGTGTGTGTGTTCCAATGTCCGCTCCCCCCACCCCCAACATGCCTCTGCCTCGTGTGACTACCTCATTGTGTCCCATTACCCACCCCCTCCACCCCCTTGGCCTTTCCCAAGCACGAGGCCTTTCCTAGACCCCTTCTGCAGCCCCACTCCAGACAGACTCCCTTGGGGTGGGCCTAGGGCCTTGCCCGGCTCAGAAGTGTATGTGGTCATCAGCGTGGCCCAGGCTCCATCTGCCCCTCGGTGCCCAGCCGCACCTCTGCCTCCACACCCACCCTCTGAGAGGAGAGAGGGGCGATGACCTCTGGGGAGAGACTTGGGAAAGGGGAGAGGAAACAGAGCCTTGGGTGACTGGCAGGAGAGAAAAAGGAGAGAGGTCAGCCCACTGGGGAGATGGCTGAGGACAGGAGTGGGCAGAAAGGAGGGAGTGGGAGGCAGGGAGTTGCCTACCCTTTCGAGGTAGGGGAGTGCGGGACATCGTGCAACCTGGACTGAGACCCCCCCACACCAAGAGAGCATAAGCCCAGTGCAGAGGGAGTTGGGGCCCCTACTTGAAGGGACCCCCAGCCCAGCCCCATGGCCAGCCTCCTAGGAACTTCAATCCTGCCTCTCTACCTTGAGCCAGCCCAGCCCTCATTTGTGCTCCGTGTCTGAGAAGGGCCCAGGTGTGGAGCTGGGGCCTCTGCCCTGGGTGGGGGCTATCCAGCTGCCTCTGCCTCACCAGGTATGGACCTGAGTGCTCTCTCTCTGGCCATATGAGCTGAGCGGAGGGCAGCCTGCATTGGGGTGGGAGGCAGGTGAGGCAGGCTGAGCAGCAGCAGCCTCCCTCTGGCCACAGTAGGCACTCCCTCCATAAGAGGTCTTAAACCAGCAACGCAGGCCAGCCGCCCTTAGATGGCCAGGGAACCTTCACTGGTGTTCTCCTCATCCAGCCCCAATTCTTTGCCACCTGCCCATCCCACCGGCTTGAGGCACAGGCTGGGGGTCCCAGTTGGGCCCAATTTCCCTCTAAGCAACAGGTTCTGAGCTTGCCCACCTGCACCCGTTGGCCTTCCTGGCCCAAGCACCCCCACTCCTACACCTCCCTTACCAAGCCCAGGCCCCAGGAGGGGCCTGGGACAGCAGCACCCAGAGCTGGGGTGGGGGGGCCTGGCGGAGGAGCCCTGAGTGTTGGGGATGAAGGACAGCGCTGGAGGCTCCACCTTCTGCCCTTCCCTCCCTCCCTCCCCTCCCCCTCTCCCCCTCCTTCCTTCCCAGCCTTCGGCGGCAGCTCAGTGCTCAGTCAGTCTCGGGCTGTCCGGCCAGGGTGGCTGGTGGTGAGGATTCAGGCTCCGTCCCGGCGAGGCCGTGGCCTGAGGCTCTGGGCCCCCCAGCCCCTCCCTCCCAGCCCCCCGGCGTCACCCCCCAGCCCCGAGCTGGACCGCACACCTTGGGACACGGTTTTCCACTTCCTAAGGACGAGCCCCAGACTGGAGGAGCGGTCCGAGGAGGTGAGTGCGCAGCCCGCTCCTCCGCTCCTGCCTTCCTGGGGCCGGGCCTGGGACCCTGCGGTGGGGCGTGGGTGGAGAGAGACCCCTGCCTCTGCCCCCCACCCAGCTCCTCCACACTCCATCAGGGGCAGGCAGAAGGGAAGACGGAAAGGTGAGAGAAAAGGTGGGAAATCCCAGGAGCCAGGATTAGAGCAAAATAAAGAGTCCGTTTTTCTTCCTTTCCATCAACAAACCTCCACCCAAAAAGAGGTTTAAAAAAACCCAAACCCACCCACACCAAGAGACGGTTGGGACCAGGTGGTGGGAAGACAGCGGAGGCGGGCGCTAGGAGGCCGAGCCCCGGTCTGGCATGTGCGCGGGCCCCAGGGGCTCTGGCGAGTTCGGGGGGAGCCGGGCGGGCGTCACCTGGGGCCGTGCCCGCGTCGCGTCCCGGGCTGCCGTCGGGGCTGCGCGCACGGCCGCTCCACCGCGCCCTCCTTCCCGTCCAGGTGGGCGTTGGACTCTTCGCCAGGACCCCGGCGGCGGGCCCCGGGGAGGCGGCCGAGGCGGCGGCGGCCGGGGGCGACATGGCAGAGGAGCAGGACCTCTCCGAGGTGGAGCTGAGCCCCGTGGGCTCCGAGGAGCCCCGCTGCCTGTCCCCAGGGAGCGCGCCCTCGCTGGGGCCCGACGGCGGCGGCGGCGGCGGATCGGGCCTGCGAGCCAGCCCGGGGCCAGGCGAGCTGGGCAAGGTCAAGAAGGAGCAGCAGGACGGCGAGGCGGACGATGACAAGTTCCCCGTGTGCATCCGCGAGGCCGTCAGCCAGGTGCTGAGCGGCTACGACTGGACGCTGGTGCCCATGCCCGTGCGCGTCAACGGCGCCAGCAAGAGCAAGCCGCACGTCAAGCGGCCCATGAACGCCTTCATGGTGTGGGCGCAGGCGGCGCGCAGGAAGCTGGCCGACCAGTACCCGCACCTGCACAACGCGGAGCTCAGCAAGACGCTGGGCAAGCTCTGGAGGTGAGCGCCCCCAACGCGCCCCCGGGAGCTCCCGCGGGCCCCCTAGCTGCGGGGGGACTCAGGCGAGACGGGCCTCTCTCGCGCGGGCGGCCACCGCTCTGATGGGCCTGGAAGACCAGGGGTGGGCATCCGGCCCGCCCTTCCCCCACGAGTACCCCCTTGAGGTTGCGCTGGCTTAGAGCTCCGGCGGCCTAGGCGAGGCTCCCCACCCGGGGCAGCGGGCCGGAGGGCGCCCCCTCGTGGTTGGAATTCTGTCGGTGGCAGGCGAAGGGCCTGAGCTTCTTCCTGGGGGAGTGAAGGCGGGCGGGCAAGAGGGAGGGGAGGTCTTCACTGATGGCACAGGGAAGTGGCACATTCACGGGTGCCACTGCCACCAGTTCCAGTGGTCAGGGGGATGCCCCAGAAATGCTCGGGAAAGAACTGAAGGCCTAGCCGGAGAGGCAGGGAAACTGAGGCAGCCGGCTGGAGAAGGGGCGGGAGGGGGGGCAGTTTGAGGAAAACAAGGAATTCAGACAGGAGTCTTTGAAAGATTGAGGGATGGAGAACCGCCAAAGACAAATCTCTGACTGCAGGATCCTGTCCTGTCCCAGCTACCTTCTTGGTGCCTTCCTTATCCTCCCCTCCTTCGAGGAGTTGGAGGGGGGCCTCTTCATTCTCTAGGGAAGGGGACACCCAGAAAGAAGTCTCCCCTCCCACCCTGTCCCAGAGCGGCCAGGCCTGCCTCTCTCGCCCTCCCTGCTCCAGTCCCAGCGCCATCTTCTTTTCCAGGGCCCCACCCAGCGTTGAGCAACCTCCTGCCCCACCAGCCCAAGAGCTGGAGCAGAGAGCCCTGGCCAGGAGGAAACCTTGGCCCCTTCCAACCCAGGACGCCTCAGAGTCCCTGGTTCCCTGGGTCCAGCCCAAACTTCTGGGGAAAAACATGCCGGCCAAGCAGGAAGTCTGCACCCCTCAGCTCAGGTGTGGGGTTCAGCCTGGCCCCTTGAGATATGTTGAACAGGGCAACAGCCCCCTACCTCAGGGGTCTTGGGCAGCTCAGCAAAAGAACGGGGGCTCCAGGAGATACGAGCCTGCAGAGGCCACCTGATTCCCCACTAGACTGTCCAAGAGACAAGCCCAGAAAGGTACAGGGACTGTAAAGGCCACGTCACAGCTGATGGCAGAGTGGGGCCAGAACCTGGGTCTCCTGACTCTTCGTCTAGTAGTCTTCCCCCACACTGTCCTTGATGACAGGTACGGATCACCCCTTTGTTCTAAGGTGCAGTCAGGAGGTTGGGAGGTCAGAGAAGGAGAGAGCAGAAGTGAGGTACACCTCAGTTTCAGAAAGTCAGGTTTTCTCAGAGGAGCCTGGCCTCCTCCTGCTGCCGCTCTGCCCTTGCCTGCCCCAGCATAATGGAGATTGGGTCTAGAAGGCCAAAGGCTTAGGGTAGTAAGAAAAGCAGGAAGGCCCCCCAAGAGTCCAAGTGGAATTCACATTCAGCCCCATGGCCCCATCCTTGGCCATGTGTTTGCTGACAGCCTGGTGCCCCTTCACCTTCCCATCTCAGGGCTCAGCGCTCTGCTCATCCTGGGCAAGCAGGCCCTGGGCTTAGTGGCCAGCCTGCTGTGTAGACTCAGAGGCTCCAGCTCTGCTCAAGAGCAGGGGTCAAAGCTAGCTCCTCTGTTCAAGGTCCACCTGCCCCGGGGTAGGGCTCAGCCCAGGCCAGTACTCTTGGTGCTGTGGTATGGAAGAGAGCAAATGAGAGACAGACAACCAGGGTGGAGACAGGCAGATGGAACAGGCCCTGGGGGTCATGAACAGACCACAGCACCAGCTCAGTGACAGCATCAAAGCAAGGACGGACCTCCACTTCTCCCTCACCCCATTGTGAAGGATTTAAGACTGGACCCTCCAGTGTCCCTGTCCCTGTTCCCCCAGGCCAGAACCCTGGGCTCCCTCAGGAGGACTTGTTTCTGGCTACCACTGATTGGCCCCAAGGGCCCATCTATTGTAGGATTGGAAAGCAGGCACTGCTTGCTGAGGACCCAACCCCAGGAATAGGAGGGCAGCAGGACAATGACAACTATTAAAGGCTATGCCCATAGTGGGTGGGATCCTGGAACCCTGGATCCTGGGTAGGGGCCCTTCGAGTCCTCTGGATATGGGCTGGGCTGGCCAGTCTCTCCAGGGACTCCTGAAATCCCTTCCAGGCCACCAGGAAGGGGGGTGCATTAGACAGGCAGAACTAGAAAACAGGGCCCAAAAAACCCAAAAAGAGAAAGACATGCAGACAGACTGCTTGGGGTGCTGTAAGTAGGTTAGGGTCAGACACACCTGCGTCCGGGTCCTGGCCCCCCAAGTGTGTGGGCTCTGATGGTCAGGCTAACCTTTGGGGCCTGCCTGGGAAAGGACTGTTACATGCTGGTCACATGCTGACGGTTGTATACTGGTGGACCTGCCTGGAGAGAGTAATTGGAGCCCAGAGACTAGAAAGGGGGTCACCAACTGGGGTCTCTCCTGACCCCCCAGTCCACAGGCCCCTTCCCCAACAGGAAGAGCAGTGGTGCCCCACCTTGGGAGACCCCCTAGGTGGGGTTTCCAGTTTGCAGGGGGAACCAGTACTTTCTCCCGGACCTCATTCCAAAGCTTAGAGACCTAGAAGCCAGAGGCCAGGTGGAGTACAAATAAGGAGCAGGTTTGCAGTTAGAGCCCCGGGTGACGTGGGGTGGGGGGCTGTAGGGGGTGCAATGCTGAGTGAGGCTGGTGCTGGGATCAAGATTAGATGTGAGATGATTTATTACGTGATGGGGCAGGATGGGTCTGGGATTAGGAGAGAGTGAACAGAGCTGAGGTTAGAGTGATGTTGGGATCAGCTTGGAGGCTCGTTAGCCAGCTGTTAGCCACTGAGAGACAGTTGAAGCACTGGGCTGGGGTGGAGGGTGGGAGGGCCTGGAGTCAGAATTCTGTCCAGGTTAGGGTACTGCAGGGAACTAGCCTGGGAGGTGACAGTGGGTGCTGTGTTGGAGTCTTCCCTATGTTCTGGCCTGTGCCCCCATTCTGAGGCTCCCCTCCCCCCCGCCCCCCCCCCCCCCCCCGTTTTCTTGCTGATTCATGCCCAGTTGCCAGTGGGACAGAAGGCACCAGGAAGGTTTGGGTAGGAGAGGAAGCCCAGTGTCCCCAGCTATTCCAGAGCCTCTGTGCTGGGGCCCTTGGCTGCGGGCTGAGCCTGCTCTGGGCTCTCTGGCACCTCTCTCCCTGCCCCCAACACACACACACAAACACACACACACACACACCTTCAGGGCCTGCCCTGCCCACTCCGCCTCCCTGAGGCCTGGCTGGGGGGAGTTGGGGTGCAATGGCTGGGGGAGGAAGGCTGCAGCCCACTCCCTGACCCCAGAGGCGCTGGTCTGGGATCTTCATCCCATCACTCAGCTAGAGGGACCCTTGGAGAGACCTTCGTTGGGGCTGGGTTCTGGCAGCCTGGGGGGAGGGGGCAGCCGGGGGAGGCTAAGCTGCATAAGAATGCCACTGCCGGCTAGGAGGTGCCTGGTATGACCACCCCCTCCCATCCTGGGCAGGAGGGCTAGGCCTTCTGCTGACTGGGGGGGGGGAAGAGGGCACCCACTGGGGAGGGGTGGGCAGCTGGAGAGAGAGGCCCTTTGGGCAGAGGGACAGAGCCACGCCCACAGAGTCCCTTCCATCTAGGATTCTATGAGTCTGTTCTTTGCCCTCAGAACCTCTGCAAGGTACCCCATCCTGCCCCCCCAACCCTGGGGCAGCCAAACTTTAACCATCACCCCCCTCCACCATCCTTCAGCCTTGGCCCGAGGCTGGAGTTTGGTGGGCAGGGGCACTGCCTTCAGGGCTGTCCTCCATGGCTGGTCTCAGACTGGGGAGAGGGTCTGGGAAGAAAGTCTAGCTTCTTTTACTCTCTGTCACGTCTTGGACGAGGAGATAGGATCTCCCCCAGGAGATGCCATGACCCACATAAAGAAGGGGACTCCTATCCAGCCCCTTCGGCCACATCACCCTGGAATTCACAAAATGAGCATTCCAGAGTTGAGAGGGCCCATCCCAGGTGCTCCTGTTCAAGCCCCCTAGCAGTATTAGAACAGTACCTGTTTCTCAAGGTGCCCACCCTCCATCCCCAGGCCCCATGCAAAGTGCTTCACACACAGCACCTTGGCCAATCCCACACCCAGTGAAGTAAGCATTATCATCCTCATTTGATAAGCAAAGAAACTAAGGCTCATAGAAGTGATTTGCCCATAGTCACACAACTAGCCAGTAGCAGGGACTAGGCTCTTCCCCCTCACTACTCTGTTTCTTGATTTGCATACCTCCAGCCCCAAGGAGCTCACCCCCTAAGGAGGCAGCCAGCTCTACCTGCAGACAGCTTTGATGATGAAAAAGTTTTTTCTTTCCTTGAACTGAAGCTCTGTGTCCCTCAAAAGCTCTATTGCTGGGGTGCCTGCTGGCTCAGTTGGTTAAGCATCTGACCCTTGGTTTTGGCTCAGGTTGTGAGCTTCTCACGGCTCCTGGAGTTAAGCCTCACCCATGGGCTCCTCACTCAGGGCAGTCTGCTCGTCCTTCCCCACCCCCACCTCACTTTCATGTTTTCTCTTTCTCCGATAAATGAATAAATCTTAAAACAAACAAACAAACAAACAAAAAACACAGAAGCTCTATCCCTACTTCTAACTCCATCATCAGGGCTGCCAGGAATATTAGGCTGATCCCTCTCACACTCAGCCCCTGAGAGTTTAGGGACAGAGATCCCAGTCTTCTGAGCCTGTAGTTCCTTGGGCCTCAAGTCTTTTAGTTTGTAAATCAAAGAGCAAGCCTCTGCCCTGGTCCCCGCCTGCCCTCTGGGCTCCCCATCCTGGGACCTCATTTGTTTGAGGGCAGATACTCACAGCAGCCCTTCTGCTGTCTCCCCCCAACTGTGCCACCCCAGGCTGCTGAATGAGAGTGACAAGCGCCCCTTCATTGAGGAGGCTGAGCGGCTCCGGATGCAGCACAAGAAGGACCACCCGGACTACAAGTACCAGCCCCGGAGGCGGAAGAATGGGAAGGCGGCCCAGGGGGAGTCAGAGTGTCCTGGAGGGGAGGCCGAGCAGGGCGGGGCTGCCGCCATCCAGGCCCACTACAAGAGCGCCCACCTGGACCACCGGCATCCCGGCGAAGGCTCCCCCATGTCAGACGGGAACCCTGAGCACCCCTCAGGTGAGCGAGCACTGGGCTGATGACCAGCTGTGGTGGGGAGAGCCTGGGCACTGAGGAAAGGCAAGGGCTGGCTGCCATGAGTCTCGTACCCACAACCTCCCTGGGCAAGGTGCTAGAGAGGCTCACCAGGCTGCGCCGGGGGCCCCAGCTGGGGTGCTGCGGCCCAGAGGGAGCTCAGTGGGGACTCAAGCACCAAAGGAAGTGGCTGGGCAAGATGGCTCTGGCTGATGGAAGAGAGCACTGCTGCTGAGTGAAGAGGCCAGTTAGAGAGGCCGTGGGGGCCAAGGGGTGTGAGGCAACAGGAAAAGCAGAGACAGGATGATTTTGAGAAATGGGAGATGAGATGGAGGAGAGATCATTGCCTCTTTCCGGCCTCCCAGTCTGATGGGGTAGGCACAGCATGTGATGTTGAGCACGTGCCATGGAGGGGCCAGACTTAGGGCATCTTGTTGCATTTTCATTAATGAAAATAGCAGCTAACATTAATTGAGCACCTACTGTGCACCAGGTGCCCTGCTAATTGCCTTATGTATATTAACTCATTCAATCACTCTGAATGAAGAAGCAGCCACCCTGCCTGGGCTCAGACTTTAGCTGTGTGGCAGATGAGAAAATGGACACAGCTGAGTCGGAGCCCAGGCAGCCGGACTCTGGGGCCTCACTTGTTTGTACAAAGCACTAAATGCCATAGAGAAAGAAAAAAAAAGGGAGAGAGAGAAAAAAGAAAAAAGAAATAAATGCCATAAAGAGGGCCAGGCACACAGGAAGTCTCTATAAGCACAGCTCTGCCCTCCAAAGACACACCCCAAGTCCTCCTTTGTGCCAGACCTGGGAGCAGATACCAAGGGCAGCAATAAGAGAAGCTCCCTGGTCCTGGGAGTCCACCATCTAGTGGGAGGAGCAGAGATGAAAACAAGTGAATGCAGAAGAAACATCAGTGAAAAAAAAAAAAAAAAGAAGAAACATGAGTGCATGAAGCCTGCACCTTCCAGAAGGAGGCCATGTCTGAGCCGCTTGGTATCATCTCTGTTCTGGTAATAATGAAACAGGTTAGAGAAGACAGGCATGTTCCCAGAATCACACAGGAAGTGACAGAGCCAGGAATCAAATCCAAGAGAGTCTGTGCAAACCTGAAGCACTTGGCCAGTGCAGGACCTGGCATTGCTTCTGCTCTGATGGGGGAGATATAGGCTGGCCCCCAAGGAGCCTCGGGTCTCATAGGCCATGGACACGTTGTCTCCGATGGGGTCCCTAGTCCAGCCATCTCTCCCATACACATGTAGGCCTTACCTTGAGAGATTCGCAGACACACGCACATGACCCTGGACCACATTCCACACAGCCACCTCAGGATATAACTGTGGGCATGGACTTTTTCTCAGCCTTCAATGCCCAGCTCAGTGACCCCTCTTCAGTAAGAACCTGGAGCAGGGTGGGTGGCTTCCTTCTCCAGCCTCCTGAGCCTTCTGCGCATCCTGTCACTTCTGACACTGCCCTCCAGTCCTGTGTGCATCTCTGGATCCTCCCTTGAGCCTCTGAGCTTGTAAGGATAGGATCTACTTTATTTATGCTTGTAGGCCTTGCACCTGGCACAGTGCCCCCTAAGCATTTGCTGCATGAATACGTGAATGAGAAAAGAGAGGAACAGGGGTGGAGCAAGTCAGCTATCTAGGTGTCCTGATCAAGCAAGGAAAGGCAGCTGGAGGGATGAGGGGCAGCACAGCTAAGCATGTGGCCAGTGGGGCGGAGCCAGAGGAAAGGCCTCCTGGAGTGAGGGGCACTTGAGCCGCCTTTGGGAGGACTGATGGGGCTGGAGGGGACACATGGCTGTGTGGGGGCCAGAGGTGGGGGTGGAGGGAGGAGGCACAGACAAGCTAGCAAAAGTGAAGCAGTCAGTGGTGGTGAGGGCTGGTGAGGTCAGCAGCAAGAGCAACTGGCAGCAACTTCGTAAGCTAAAGAGGCGAGCGAAGACCTGTGGGCTAGACCTGTCAGGGAAGATAGCTAAGAGACAGTGGGAGCAGGTGGGGGAAGCCGACTGCAGCTGATATGAGGACCAACTTCCCAGGGAAGCTTTTCCAAAATGCAGCAAGCCCCTCCCAGAGGTGGGTGACAGAGGGAGTCCTGCTCTGAGTGGGCAGTAGGATACACACCTCAGAATGGGAAATTTCAAAAAAAATAATAATAATGGGAAATTTCAGAAACAACTGGAGACCAGCCCTAGCCCATTACAGAAGGAGGTGCCAACTTGGGCTGCCCAAACCCGTAAAACTTACAAGGTCACGCAGTGATCCGTCGCCAGCCTCCTGGAGGCATATTTTCTGACGGAGAACCATCAGAATCCAGGAGTCTCTGACCTTGCTTCCCACTTTCTTTCTGTCTCCCTTGCACCCAGGCCAGAGCCATGGCCCACCTACCCCTCCGACCACCCCAAAGACAGAGCTGCAGTCTGGCAAGGCAGACCCCAAGCGGGATGGGCGCTCCCTGGGGGAGGGCGGGAAACCTCACATCGACTTCGGCAACGTGGACATCGGTGAGATCAGCCACGAGGTAATGTCCAACATGGAGACCTTTGATGTGGCCGAGTTGGACCAGTACCTGCCACCCAATGGGCACCCGGGCCACGTGGGCAGCTACTCGGCAGCTGGCTATGGGCTGGGCAGCGCCCTGGCCGTGGCCAGTGGACACTCCGCCTGGATCTCCAAGCCACCAGGTGTGGCTCTGTCCACGGTCTCACCACCCGGCGTGGATGCCAAAGCCCAGGTGAAGACGGAGACCGCAGGGCCCCAGGGCCCCCCACACTACACCGACCAGCCCTCCACCTCGCAGATCGCCTACACCTCCCTCAGCCTGCCCCACTACGGCTCCGCCTTTCCCTCCATCTCCCGCCCCCAGTTTGACTACTCTGACCATCAGCCCTCAGGACCCTATTATGGCCATTCAGGCCAGGCCTCTGGCCTCTATTCGGCCTTCTCCTACATGGGGCCCTCGCAGCGGCCGCTCTACACGGCCATCTCTGACCCTAGCCCCTCAGGGCCCCAGTCCCACAGCCCCACACACTGGGAGCAGCCAGTATATACGACGCTGTCCCGGCCTTAAAGGGGGCCCTGTCATCACCAGCCTGCCCGGCCCCTCTGGGTAGCACGCCCCTTCCCCCAGCCCTTGCGCCCTGTTCCTCACCCATCTCAGGCCTGGTGGTGGCTGTGGAGGAGGCTGCAGAGGCTGAGGGAAGGCTGTCTGTCTGGCTCACTGCCTTTGATGACTCCCCCCGTCCTATCCAGGCTCCAACCCAGGCCAAGCCCTGGGCTACTAGGCTGGGCAGAGGAGAAGGAGGTTGATTGTCGCCCCTAGAACTGAACGATGAGGGGCTGCACCTTCCCCCCAGGAATGACCCTCATCCCAGGACCTGAAAAAGACCCACTCACCCTCCTCGGAGAGTGGGGGAGGCATCCAGGGTCGGATGGGAATCGGAGGCCCTGCCACACCGTGTGCCCATGTTTGCTCTCTCATGGAGAATGAGGGGTCTAATGTAACCCGTGCCACTTGTGCCACGTGCCTAAGATCAAAGCCAGTCAGAGACCTGCGTCAGTGCCTACAGTGCGCTCTGTCCACCCCTCAGGGGCCGAGGACAGCTCTGAATAGCCCAGGGTGGGGTGGTCTCAGAGGGAGGTCTCCTCATCCCCACAGGGCCCCCTCCCCTTCTGAACACAGGGAAGAATTGGCACAGAGGCGTCCAGATCCAATTCTGTGCCAAGAACCTCATTCTTTGTCTAACGGAGAAAGAGTGCCCTGGTCCTACTTCACTACAACCTCCCAGACCTTGAGGCACATCCCGGATGAGGAGGCAGGGGCTCCAGGAAAGGATTCAGAGACAATTCACAGAGCCTTCCTCCCAGGCTCCTTGCCAACTCCCTCTCCCCTCGCCAGGCTCTGTAGTCCCTGCTCTGTCAGCCCCAACTCCTTGGGCTTCCCAGAGCATGACAGCTGCTCAGGCCCCAGCCCTCAGCTCCAGGAGGTGGCCCAGGGCCTGGCACCCAGGTTGCTGGCAGCAGGCTGAAGACACTGAACTCCTGACATGTACATTCTGCCCTGGCCTTTTGCCCTTTGCCTCCCAGTGGTATTTGAATAAAGTATGTAGCTCTATCTGCCCCTATTTTCCTGTTCTGCAGCCCCACAGTCTACATGTAACTCATTACTGCCCCCTGTTATTTATCTCAGTAGATCCCCCTCCCCTCTCTCCCCTCCTAGGTATTCCAGCCCCTATTAACTCTGCATTAAGCATTCCACATAATAAAGTTAAAGGTTCCGGTTACCTGCTTGGTGGGCCTGACCTGGCCTGTCTCTTGGTCTCTTATCCCTCTACTTGTGCTTCCTCAAATGCTTTCTGGAAGTAGCTAGGACTGGAATGCAAAGGACAGCTAACCCAAAGGTCTCCTGTCTCCCCTGAGAAGCTGGGGGCCGTGCAGTGTGCTGGGAAAACTGGCATCCCAGTGAGGTCAGTGGGTACTCAAGGCTGAGGCCTCAGCTGGGAGCTCTGTCCCAGCCCAGCTGGGCCCATTCTGCTGGCAGGCCATGTGCTGTTCTAGCTGGAGCTCAGCAAAAGCACCTTCCAAGGAGCTCCTTTCATTTGCCCAACAGAGAGGTGGGGCTTGAAAGCATTCAAGGGACAGGTATTTGAAAGAGGTGGGTCAAGCCTGACATCTGGCTATCTGCAGCCAGCAGGCCTGTCCTCGAGGATGTGTCGATGGGCATTCTCTCGCAGTGCCCCCTCCCCCACCAACACACACACACACACACACACACACACACACACACACACACCGTGGTCTGCTCCAGGATCTAGCCAAGTCTTCATGGCAGCTGCCTGTGTCTGGGTGTAAACCCAGGATAGCAGACATGCAACCTAATCCTTCAGTGCTCATTCCCAAAGAGTTCTCCCCTCAGCAGAATTCCAACCTGTGCTTGGGGACAGGAGCCACTCCTCAGAGACAAGGGAAACTTCTTCACCACCATGTTCCACTGATGGGTGGGCTCTGGTGGTTTCGTCTTCCTTAGACCCGGCTCCTAACAACAGTAACAGCTCCCATGCACGGAGTGCTCCCTGACTAAATGCTCTGCCAAGCATTTTAGGTCATTTAGGCCTAGAAGAGAGTAGGGCCACTCGTTATCCCTATTTTCCAAACGGGCAGCTGAGACTTTGAGAGGTTAATGCTGAGAAGTGCTGGTGCCAGAATCTGAAGCCAGCTGACTCCAAAGCTTGTGCTCTTAACCACCATCTCTTTCACCCTGCCCATGGCTTACAGGCCCCACTTCTGCTTGTCATTGGGAGTGATGCTTCTTTCGCTACTCCAGGCCAGCATCCCCAGCAACCTTATCCATTTTTTCCATATGGGGGCTCCAGTCCCTCAACTCCCAGTAAGGATGTGGAGTGAGGCAGTGAGTGCCAAGAACTAGCCCCGTCCCCCAGGCTGGCCACACTCCCATCTGAAAGGTGTGTCATGTGGGCTCTTCTGGCAACTTCAGCCACAACCACTGGTTCCCATGACGCTCAGTGGTAACTACAAAACCCTGCTCTTGCAGACATATCTGCTGCTGAGTCAGATCACCCCAAACTATATACAAGCTGTTTTCTGGTGTTTTCTTTCATTGTGTTGTGGATAAAGGCAGGATTTTACAGATTTGCATCTTGTTGGATTTGAGCATTTACCCACCTAAATTCAGTCTTGGAATTCTGAATCCAACTTATTATTATTAGCACTCCTTCTGAGCTTTATATACCTGCAAATTTGAGTATCTTCATTTAAATCACTAATAAAAAAAAAAAAAGGCTGCAGAGACAGTCCTGTATCTACCACTAAATACTTCTCCATCATCAATTCTATTATCCACACTCTTAGGGAAAGACTGTCCAATCAATTCTGAATCTAACTATCACAAGTACAAACTTCCCCATCAAAGCTGTATGGAAAAAGACTCCCTGATGACTTGCTAAGATCAAGATTTGCTGTATCTGTGGCATTCCTCCATCCCCCAGACCAGTAACCTTTCAGAAAAGGTAATTTGGTTCATGTAGCAATATTCTTAGGAACTCTGCTAACTCCTGGATTTATCACCTATGTGTTCTCAAATATGCATCAACCTATTCTAGAATTTTGTTAGGGATCCATGGGTGCTCATAACTTTTACAACCCACCCTTTCCCTCCTATTGAAAAGCAGGCTGTTTGTTTATCCATTTTCAGGTGTTCACCGCTTCTGTTCTCAGCAGGGCTGTGGACACAGGGCCAGCAGGGCAGAAGGGAGGGGCAACATTGAGATGAAACCACCACCTCCAGGACCCTGCCTCTCAAGAGATAAAGATGGACTAGGAAGTCACTGGGGATATGGAGGAGGAGGAGGCAAAATGGCCCCAGAGGACGAATGACCTTGGAGAAGTCGGAAGACCTGGCTTGTGTTCACCCTTAGACCTAAGGTTCTGGATGTGCTTGGGCCTCAGTAAGGCAGTGGCTCCATGTGCGGAGGGATGGGGCGGGATGTTTCTGGAGAGAACTGAAGAGGTTATGCCCAGGCCTGGCCAGCTGAGCAGCAAGGGACCAACTCCATGAAAGAGAAGGAGGAGACAGGAGAAAAGCCACCCTTTTTCCCATCTCCCCTACACCCTATCCCCTAAGGGTTAACCCCCTACTCCCTCTCTCAGCCCCTTCTCTCTTCCCCCGCCCAAACCCCATCTCCCTTTAATCACATCTGATACTGAGCGGCCCAGCAGGAACAAAGAGACCATTTAGAGAATCGGGGCCGAGAAAGTGACCCCGCACTCCGGGGCGGCCGCCTGGACGCCAGCACAAAGGCGGCATTTCAGAGCTGGAATTTCAGCACCCTACTTGATTAAAGGACTCCACAGGCTTGGAGGAGGGAGGAAGGGGGTGCAGAGTCCACTGCTCCCTGGATTAACCCTTCTCCAGAGAGACATACACTCCTGGGGGCGCTCGTCACTCCCACTCTCCACAGTGCACCCACCCCGGAGGCCCTGCCTCTTGCAGAGATCAGGCAAGCCCACTCCTCTTCTTCTTGGAAGGGGAACCGGCAGCAGAATGGAGGTCAAGACTAGAATATTCAGGGAGCCAGCTTCCCCTCTATCTCTGTCGGTGTCAGTATACACCCAATCTCTATCCCCTCAAGGGAGGAAGGAAGCAATGGGATTGGTCTTACTGCAGGTTGGGTAAGGCAAGGTGAAGACAGCAGGACCCAGAACCTAGGGCAGAGGAAGGCAAGCACCAGTCTCAACTTCATGTCACACCTGGAATCTAGGAGCCTTGCTTCCCTGCCTGCCATCATCCCAGTCAAGGCCTTGGAGGAACACGGGCCCTACACAGAAGGGAAAGGACATCTTGCAGAGGTGGAGGAAGGGCAGGGGATGGGCGTGGCAGACCAGAAGGCCATGTAGGAAAGCGGCCTGAGGAGTGGACAGAGTGGGGACCAGGGTGGGCAGGTGTTCAGTCCTTGCTCCAGCGGCTGCCTTGCCCAGCAGGGCTCTGCCTGGGGAGGGCGGGAGATCACTGCATCCCCAAGCTTCCTGCTGGGGCACTAGCTCCTGAAAGGGGATCCGAGCCCACGATAAGAGGCTCGAGGCAGGTCCTCAGGAAACAATGGGTGGCTTGATGAGACCTGCTCTGTGATACTCCTGAGAAGGGAGAAGCCCCTGCAGCCAGTCCCCACTGGAAAGGAAATTGGGGGTTTCCGTGGCAACCAGCTCCCTGGGCACAAAGGCTTGTCTGTCTGCTAGGAAGGCAGCTGAGGTGTCTCCCTGCAGCAGCCTTTGCACTGGTGAACAGGGAGATGGAGGGAGGGATGCGGGGGATCCACAAGGAGTAAGGCCCCTAGTGCTCCCTAGCGCTCACAGTCATAGGACCACAGGAATGGGTGCACCTGCCAGGCAGCAGGGCAGTAACCAGGAAAGAGCAAGTGGGCATCACAGAGAGGTGGAGGCAAAGTGGGGTGAAAGGTTGAACAGTTTATTATTTACAAGTATAAAGAATGTGAAAATAGAAACTAGGATGAGGCACAGTCAGGAAGATGATTCCAGCTCAGTCGGTGATGATGAGCTCGTCTACCCCCCAGTCTTCATAGCTCCCATCTGGCAGGTAGCGACGAATGATGATGGGGATCTTTCGGGCCCTGTGGCAGGGAGAAGTCACAAGTATATGAGGGTTGGTGACCACAGCTCTACAGCAGACAGGACAGACTGTGTGCAGAATGCAAGGAAAGAGAAGTCTAAGCAGCATCCTTTGGGACTATGAGTGTACTTTGTAGAAGAGAAATTACAATAAAAAAGAAAGTTCCTGAGTGGCTCAATGAGTTAAGCGTCTGTCTTTGGCTCAGGTTATGATCCCAGGGTCCTAGGATTGAGCCCCACGTAGGGCTCCCTGCTCAGTGGAGAGTCTGCTCCTCCCTCTCCCTCTCCATGCTCTCTCTCCTTCTAATAAACAAACAAACAAATAAATAAATAGGGAGGAAGGGTGGGAAGAAAGGAAGGGAGGGAGGGAGAAAGGGAGGGAGGGAGGGAGGGAAGAACGGAAGTTCCTGCATCCCTGAGTGTGGGAAAATGGGTCTGGAAAGGCTCTGCCATCCTATGGCTGAAGGGAGAAAGAGGAAGCATGAAAGGATACTGGTAAAGCCAAGTGCAGCAGGAAGAGGGAGATTTTCACAGGAGAGGATCATGTCTCATTAAAGCCTGTCCCTCTTTGCCTGTCCCCTCCTGCCCCTCTTTGCCTGTCCCCTCCTGCCCCTCTTCCTCATGGGCTGATTCCTGA
Organism: Vulpes lagopus; assembly: GCF_018345385.1. NCBI lineage: Eukaryota > Metazoa > Chordata > Mammalia > Carnivora > Canidae > Vulpes > Vulpes lagopus. Next base: position 10,538,863 of record NC_054828.1, read on the forward strand.
ACTAAGGACCTACAGGAACAAGAATCACATCTTCCCAGCCAGGGATGTGCAGGTGGGGATGTGCAGCAGAGAACCCAAGGGATGCCTCCCAGGGCTGTGAAGCAGTGAACCATAGTCAGGGCGACTTACTTGAGCTCTTTCATGGCGATGAGCAAGGGATCTGTCTCCCCCTCCAGCTCCACCATCACAGGGGCACACATCCTGTAGGTACAGGGACACATGTTGGGAAAGAATGGCCCAGCAGGAAGGCAGGGGGCTCACTTCACAAACAGGATCAGATCAGCACCCCAGCCCTTGGAGAAAGGTCACCTTAGAGGTGGGCAGGCCAGTGTGGGGGTGGGAAGGGGCTCAAAGGCATTGCCACAGTGACTACAACCAGGCGGGGGCCAGGAGACTGGATTTAAATTCTGCCTCCAGAGACCCTGAATTTCTCTCCCAATCTCAGTATCCTCACTCAAAGATGGGAAACAAAAAGCACTGACTTGCATACAATGACACTAAAACACTACTGGCTAACTTAGTACCATATGCTGTTCTCAACTCTTTACATAGATGATCTCATTTGAGGTAATTGCTCTAATTTTCATTACAGGAAACTAAGGTAGAGAGACATCAGTGATTTGCCCAAGCTCACACAGCCAGTAAGCAGCAGAGCCAAGATTGGAATCCCACATGCTCCTACCCACTATGCTGGAACATTTCCCATTAGTAAGCTAAAGATCCATAAACTTAAGAAAGGTTCTGTGGGGCAGCCCGGGTGGCTCAGCGGTTTAGCTCCGCCTTCAGCCCAGGGCCTGATCCTGGAGTCCTCGTATCGAGTCCCATGTCAGGCTCCCTGCATGGAGCCTGCTTCTCCCTCCGCCTGTGTCTCTGCCTGCCTCTCTCTCTCTCTCCCTCTCTGTGTCATGAATAAATCAATAAAATCTTAAAAAAAAAAAAAAGAAAAGAAAAGAAAAAGAAAGAAAGGTTCTGTGAACAGGACACGTAGGCTTTCATCACTGGCCCATATGACATTCTTCTCGTCAGCTCCCTTGCCAAGGGCCTTCCAGACTCCCGAGCGGCACCCACAGCAGAGTATTCCAGCACAAAGGAACAGCCATGCAAAGGCTAGCTCAAACCCAACTCCTCAGGCCTGCCTCAGGGCCCAGGCAGCTCATTTTCCTTCTTTATCCAGGCAACACCCCTCAGGGTCCCGCTCTTCCAGCCTCCACACAGGCCCTGCCAATAGGTGCTCACCTCCTTACAGCCCCTCCATGACACCCCACAACCATCAGACAGAACCCAGTCTGCTCACCTTTCTAGTAGCTACTTGCTTGTACTTATCCCACTTTTCCGCCATACCAAACTCCCATGGTTCCCTGGACACACCCTGCTGGCTCCCCTCTGCATCCTCTTATAAACTCTTCCTCACTCTACAAACCTGGGAGAGGCTCAAATTTCCCTACTCTGGCAATTATCTGCTCTGGAAATCCCTGGCAATGCTCAGCATGCTGATGTAGTTCACATAAGCTACTCAATCCCACTGTACTGTAGCTGCTTATTTGAAGTCTTCTGCTTTAGACCATGAGCATCTGGTGACCTGGGACCACATGCCCAAACATAACGCTCAGCCCACAGCAGAGGCTCTCAAAATTAACGGGAGAAACACCAATTCTAGGCCAACCTCCTCTAGGAAGCCACCATTCATGACTTCAGCACAAGTTCACATTAATGGATCCCAAAACCAACAATCATCAGAATTACCAGGGAACCATGCTAAAAATATAGGCTCTCAGGTCCTGCTCCAGACCCTCAGAATAGAAATTCTAGTGAAGAAGCCTGATAACCTGCATTTGCAAAGCTTACCAGGTGATTCTAATCATAGCTAGTCTGAGAGCCACCAGATCACCCAATATAATTAACTAATTTTATTATTTTGATTTGTTACTCCTAAAAGCCTGAAAATTTCCCAGAGGCAGAGACCAAATGTTTAACTTTCCCTATATCCCCTCTCAAGTATTTAAATTTTCCCCAAATTAAAAGCTTTACAGAATGTAGGGAAATGTTTTTCCTGATCTGAATACACCTTTCTTTCGAGACAACACATTTCTTTTTACACATTTCTTTCAAGACAACAAAAATTCGAGTTCATCCATCCAGCCTTGTGCATATAATGTGTGAATTATGAGTGTGCCCTTAGGTATTTTGTTTTGCACCAGGGACCCCCCCCCCCAAACTTGGCCGTGATCCTCAGGAAATGGCTGTGGTAAACATCTGCCGCCAGGTGGTGCTAAATGAACCAGAGTGAGATTTCAAAAAAATCCAAAAAATGTCTGTTCAGTCTGGTATTTGGTGACAAGATACATCCCTGGCTTACAGCAAGCGGGGAACTACCAGACAGCACCCTGACCCTTAACTGGAAGGAGCACAATAGCCCCAACTAAGTTGAACCAAGCTTTTCTCCCAAAGCAAAGGACGCTGGGACTTGGTAGTGTACTGAATGTCTGCCTCCCAACTTTTAAGTGTCCCACAAGGTCCACCAAATACATGCTGATCTTCTGAAGTTGTCACTCAAGGCACTGGTGACATCTTTCCAGCCTTGTGCCCGCAGCTACTTCCATTCCCCTACCACAATCCATGCTTGCCTACCTTTCCTTGAACTGTCTCTGGCACCTGAGATACCCTCAAAATCACCTGGGGCTCTCTGGGTGGCTCAGCGGTTTGGCGCCTGCCTTCAGCCCAGGGCGTGATCCTGGAGACCCGGGATCGAGTCCCACATCGGGCTCCCTGCATGGAGCCTGCTTCTCCCTCTGCCTGTGTCTCTGCCTCTGTGTGTGTGTGTGTGTGTGTGTGTGTGTGTGTGTGTGTGTCTCATGAATAAATAAATAAAATCTTTAAAAATAAATCTTAAAAAAAAAAACAAAAAACACCTGCCTTTCCTCATCTTCTCTTGAGGCTCTTCCAGTCACCCCTATAATGACTCCATTCTCTCCTTCCTTGTGCCTTTCGTAAAGCACGGTGCCCATCTGCCATGGGTTCTGGTTATTTGTGAGACCCCAGCAGATGGCAAACACCTGGACGCCTGGGGCCATCTGTAATCAGCTTCACCTCCCCAACAGGTGCAAGCACAGTACCTCACTCAATGCTAAAAGACTTTAAGCTTGCATACAATCATTCTACTTGTTTGAAAAATAATTTGTAAGTTATTCTTTCTGCTGGATCACTTTTAGCCTGGACAAGAGCTGCTCACTGGAATGTTCTGCGATAATGGAAATGTCCTCTATCTGCACTCTCCGTTATGGAGTCCCTAGCCACATGTGACTACTGAGCACCTGAAATGTGGCTATTAGGCTGAAAAACTGAACTTTTAGTTTCATTTAATTTTAATTAAATGGCCACATGTAGCTACTGGCTACCATAATTGATGGTACAGATCCAGAGGATCCTGACTCAGTGATTATCAGAATTATCATAGTGAGTGCAGCTCTAATTCTATCCAGACCAGCCAGGAGTACAAATCAGGCTAGAGAGAGGTCTACTACTTTGAAGGTGAGAAACAGCGTTGCCAACCCATAAAACCCTGTTCAAAGTGGATACAGTGGTCATCTTTAACCCTCTAGGACTAGAGGGGATAAAGCCCAATGCTGTTTGAAAACACAGAAGGGAACACAGATTAGAAACTCCTCCGGCATGCAGGACTCCACAAAGCTGACCCCAGCTTTTCTTTCTAGCCAATTTTCCACTATTCCCTACTTGAAGCACCCATCCCTCCAGACACCCACTATTTCCCACACTAGCTTATAAGATGTTTGGGTTGGAGGTTCAGGTTCATTTCCTCAGCCTATGTTTCCCTGGGGAAGACATTCTATTAGAGTAACCAGTAACACATCTGCCCTCTCTCTGTCCCCTGACTCACTCCTCCTTAGGAAGGAGGAATAACTCCCAAGAGGGAAGTCTGGGAGAAAAAGCAGCTATCTATAATCCAGTGTTCAAAGTCCCTGCTTTCCCAAAGCCACCTGCCTACAAGAGAGGGTGTTTTCAGGTCTGTTCAACCCACAACCTTGGCAGGCAGGCTTGCCCCTGCAGACACAGCCTCTGGATGCCTGCACTGCCTATGGTGACAGGATGAATACACAACCATCGGATATTTTGATCTCCACCTGTCTACTGGCTAGTTCCTGAATCTCATTATTGTTTACCTGGCTCCAACTTGTAAGAGAAGAAAGGCTGCTCTGTTCCTTCGCATATCTAGCCTGGCCTCTGCATGGAGGGCCCCCCCACAGTCCACCTGGGGTCAAGAACCACCTTAAGCCAGACAGCTGATGCCACAGCACCCCAGATTAACCAGTCCACAAGGATCTACAGTTCCATCAATTCACACTTTTTTTTTCTTTGTTTTGTTTCACTAACCTGACAGGCACTCAAGTTCTGTATTTTTATGTTTCTACTATACTGTTACTTGGCTTCTCACATGCAAGTTCTATTTCTCCCATTGGCTCACAAACTCCCTGAGGGCAGGACTCTAGTATAGTGCCAGATACACAGACACAGCCAACAGCCTAGTTTAGCATATGTGAGCAGGGATAGTGTTTTCAGGTGCCCACTGCATCAACAGCTCGGAAGCTCCCTATGGCCTGACCGATGGAAAAGATCATGAAGGGGCATACACTCACGCGATCTGAAGGGCACGGGTGCCGAGTACGCGGGCTCGCTCATACTTGGTCATATATGGTGTGGTGATTCGCTTCTGGTTGGCCTGTGGTCGCTCTCCAGAGGGAAGGATCTCAACGTTCTCCTGGCCCTCCTGGGCACCAAGACAGAAAAAAAGGAAAGCTTCAGGGAGTATATTCTGGGTTGAGCGGGGGGAGGATGATAATGACAATGATGACAATCACTGCTAACATTATCACTTATTATGTGCCAGGGCTTGTGCCACTGCAGTTAGTGTTGCCTCCTTGGTTAGTCTTCATTACCAATAACATTATGTGGTAGGGGTTACAGTGCCTATTTTAGACGCTCAGAGGTGAGCTAACTTGGCCAAAGTCTCAGACTTTGAGTCTAGTGAAAGAGAAGAAACACGATTGGGATTCCAGAGCCAGCTGCCTCATCCAGAAGAGAGAAGCAGTCTGTAGATGTGGTCCCAGAACATTAGCTGTGTGCAAAGAAGTCCTTGAGCACAGATAAAAAAAATCTCTCTAAACAGGAGGCAAGGAGTAAGCACTCTAAAAGTACTTACTCCTTGCCTTTCAGACAGGGAAACTGAATTAATAGGTCAAGTAGCTAAAAAGTCAAAGTAAAGGCAGGAATACAAATATTCACATGCATTCAACAATTACTTGTTAAGCATCTGTCATGTGTCAAAAATCATCATAACGGGTAATAAGATAGCAAGCTAACTATTTCTGTTCTCAAAGAATTCAGTCGGGAAAGGAGACAAGAGTAAACAAAACAGCAGATATAGATATCTCTGTGTGTCTCTCATGAATAAATAAATAAAATCTTTAAAAAATAATAATAATAATAGTAATAGATAGATAGATAGATAGATTAGATAGATAGATAAATAGATAGATGATAGGATGGTCATGGAAGCCTCACTGAGGGGACACTTGGACAAAGGCCTGAAGGAAGTGAGCATTAGGTCATGTGTGTATCTGCAGGAAAAGTATTCCTGTAAGAGGGAACAGGGTGATTACAGATCCTGAGCAGGAATCGACCTGGTATGACAGGGACAGCAAGAAGAGATGAGGTCACAGAGAAAGCAGGTGGCCAGAGCTTGGAGGACCTTGTACTGCTTACTTTTTGGCATTTACTGTGTATGAGATGGGAAGCCACTTGGATGAGGGTTCTGAATAGAAGAGAGATACAATTTGACTTAAGTTTTAAACGTATCCTTACGTATGCTCTGTTGAGAATATTCTGCAGGGGGCAAGGGCAGAAAGCAGACCCTGAAGGAAGATCAGTAGTAATCAATCAGGTAGGCAGGTAAGACAGACAACTCTGGCAGCAGAATGGCAAGTCAAGCAGAGTGGTGGGAGATTGAAGGCAGGAAAACAAGTAACACATTTCGGTAACAAAGTGAGTGAAAAGCGGTGAAGACCTAAACCAGGCTGAAGCACTAAGAATGGAGAAACAGGGCTGGACCATGTATAGGAGGCAGAATCAACAGAAGAGGGGTAGACCAGGAGGATGGGGAGGGGGTTTCTGACTAGTGAATAGGTACCTGAGTGTGCCATGCAGAAAGAGAAAATCCAAAGGGGGGTTTTGGCTTCCAAGCTTAAAAAAATTGAGGAATCACTCCCTTTCTGGGAGCCATAAAGCACTTCTTTCTCCATCAGTCACAGGATAAAAAGCCTTACATCATGCATGAAGTTAGCAACCCATCCACCTGATTACACAAGCTGGAAACCTGGGGGTTGCCTATGTCATCTCCCACTTTCTTAGCTCCACACCGAATCCACCAAAATATCTCTTTCATTCATCTTCTCATCACCTACATTACCAGCACCCAAGTCCAAACCACAAGTCTCTCGCCTGGATGGAGAGACCCTAAGGGTCTCTATCTTTTACTCCTGCTCCTCCCCAACTCACTCATCACTCTGGGGCCAGAATGCCCTTTCTAAAGTATAAACTGGATTGTGCCACTCCCTGCCTCAACACTTGTTGGTGGCTTCCAGTTGCCTTTAGGATAGAAAATCCTGCTTGATGTGGGCTCTTACCTCTCCAGCTTTATCACAGGTCACACTCCCCCTGGCTCCTTACATTTACCCTGTCCAGAGGGCACCCAGTACATAATAAACATTCAATACATGCTTGCTGAATGAATAGTGCTATGTCCCCCATCAGGAAACCAATTGCCCCAAGAGCCACAGGCTATGGCCTACCCTGTAGGACTTTTCCACTATCCAGGACAGGAACACTGCTCACTCTAACTGGGGGCGCTTGCGGCAGGGGCCCTGACCAAGCAGGAGGCAGATACATTCAGGCAATTATCACCACTGGATTACCTGGCAGCTTGGGGTGCAAAGGAGGGAGCCCACAGCTAAATACTGACCTCTTCAGCATTCTCCAAGTCACCTAGCCCTTCATCCTCCTCCACATCATCAAAGTCATCACCATCAAAACTGTACAAGAAGAAGAGATCAGTTAGCTGAAGCATCACTTACTAGACTCAAAGAAAGCAGAGATCTATGTCTCATCCAATATGGAGAAAGGGCTCAATAAATAACTACTCAATGAGTGAATCAAACTTCTGTTCCATTTTACTCCTTCATCCTTACCCCATTAGCCCCCAAATTTTGCTAGGACTCATTCGTTCATCATCACTGTTTCCCTCTCACTGGATCACTCCCATCAATGTACAAACATGTACTTATTTCCCCGTCTTAAAAAACAAAATTTACTTCTCTTTTACCTCCCACAGAGCCCTAGTTCCATGCTCCTCTCGGGAGCAAAATTCATGAGAGCTGCCCATCTTCCCTATCTCTGATTCCTCGCTTCCCATTCTGTCATAATCTCACTCCAGGAAGACCATCACCTCCACAGTTCCAGCAAAACCACCCTTCTCAAGTTCGTTAGTGACTGCGATGTTGCTAAATCCAGTGGACAATTCTTGTTCTCATTTAATTTGATCAGTTGGCACCCTTGACCAGTCCCCCACCCGGCCGCTCAATACACTCTCCTCACGTGCCTGCAAGGCCGCCTTTTTATTGGGGCTCCTCCACCTCCCTGGCTGTTCCATCTTGGTCTCCTCTCCTGGTTTCCCCTCTTTTCTCTCAAGTGCTCAAAGCGGGGATGCTCTAACACTCGGTCCCCAGCCATCTCTTCCCTACAGACATTTCCCTGGTGATCTCACCGGATTCTTAGTTTTGACTAATATACTTATGCTGATGACTCCATTATTTTTATCTTCAAAAGTGATTCTCCTTGGGCAGCCCTGGTGGCTCAGCGGTTTAGCGCCACCTGCAGCCCAGGGCGTGATCCTGGAGACCCGCGATCAAGTCCCACGTCAGGCTTCCGGTGTGAAGCCTGCTTCTCCCTCTGCCTGTGTCTCTGCCCCTCTCTCCCTCTGTCTCTATGAATAAATAAAATCTTTTTTTAAAAAAAGTGATTCTCCTCTGACCCCACACATTAGCTTCGAAACCAATCCAGAATTCAAAACCACCTGTTACTCGTCTACTAGTGTCGCCCCAGTCCAAGCCACTAGGTTCTCTCACCGGGATTACAGCATCGCCTCCAGACCTTTACCATCTCCAGGTCTCGCTAGACTGTCCCCTAGGTTACTCCTATCGCCTACTCTCACACGACCCTGTACTATCTGCTCTGGGCTTGTCCCCTCCTCTAGAAAGGGCGCCCCGGTGAGCAGGGGCTATACCTAATTCACCTCATACTCCCATTACGAGACACAGAGCGGCTCGCTGGAAGTCTGCTGAGCACTGCTCCTCTCTGGACCGCCGCTGGGCCTTGGCTCCGGGCTCCCCGCCCTTCCCCCCCGTCCAGCCCCGCGGGCCCCTCAGACACTGCCCCTCGAGCCCGGCTCCGCAGCCTCCGCCGACGCAGGCTCCCGCTTCACCCGGCCCTCCCGCAGCTCGCGCACTCACTTGTCCTCGTTGTCTGACATGACGCCCACACCGACACGACCGGCACCTGCACCCAACACCCGCGCGGAGACCCGCAAACAGCTCACCGGCGCCCCGCGCGGCGCCCCGCGTATTCTGCGCCTGCGCCGTGACCCAGAGGCAAGCACTTCCGGGGGACCGGCCGGAGCCGTCACTGTGCGCACGCGCCGAGGGGTGTGTGCCAGTTACCATGGTAGCCAGAGCCGCGGGTGGCAGCTCTGCTAGCGGAGGTCCGCGAGTTTGTGCCGGGCCCAGGCGCCGGGCCGCGGCGGAGCCGTGGTTACAGTCCCCCGAGCCTGGCCGCTCTCTGTGGCGGGGGCACCAGCTGGGGGCTTTCTTCACGGTGAGGTCTCAATTTTGGCGTATCCCTCAACGGGCACTGACCGGACCGCGGCTATCCCGACGCCCCCTTCCTCCAGAGAGGGCTTCCCTGCCGCAGGCGCCGGGCCAGGATGAAGTCTCCGTTCGTGGCGGGGCGGGGGCGGGGGGTCCGCCTGTGTATCTGTTCGGGGTGGAAGGATCAGGCACTGCCGCGACATTGACGGCGACGTCACACTCTCCTGTGGCTCCACCCCCGCTCCAGACTGGGGGGCGTTCGGGGGCGGGGCGATGCGGGAGCGGAGATTAGACCTGGGAGACAAGGGGTTGCGCCCTTGCGTTATTCCCTCTCCAGAGCCCTCCCATGGCTTCCCAGGAAAGGATAGAGGCAGTGACCAAAGGAGCAGGGTTCTGGCGCTGCCCCAAGCCGGCCACTTACACCCCAGGGACCTGCGAGCTGCTCAGAGGTCAGTGTGTCGAGAGTGGTAGTGACAGTTACCCCCTGTAGGCCGGTTCTCCCCTACAGGACCTGTGGCTTAGCAACGGCTATCGTCCTTTTACAGAGAAGAGGCGTGGGGTTCACAAAGGTTCAGGGATCCTACAACTTGCAAGTGGCCCAAAGTCAAAGAAATTAGAATTTTAAAGTGATGGACTCCTGTGCCTTCCTTAGATCACACTTTCAATTTCCCCAGGGACGCTCTATCTCCTCCCCACCTGCCACCACCAGGGTCGAACCAAGGGTTCCACACTTTCACACCACCACATACCTTTTCCTTCAATGCACAACACAACCTGTACTCAGACATTTAGTTGTCTCTCGTTGGATTAATCTTCCTCAACCCCTCTAGATCATGAACTCCACCAGGGCAGGAATTGTGCCTGTCTGGGTTCACAACTGTAGCTCCAGCCCCTGCCACATGCTTAATAAATGCTTAGTAAATGCTTAATAAATGAATGAATGGAGAGTATTCATTCATTCACTCAACAACGAAAGTTTTAAACCTACGTAATGTGCTTTAGACATTGTTCTAAGTGCTGGGGATATAACAGTTTTTAAAAACGGGGAAACAGCAAAAATTCCTGCCATCTCATGGAGCTAACTAATATTCTGGTAGAAAGGGGACAATAAATAAGCAAAATATATAAAATGTTGATAGTAGTAAGTGCTCCAGAAAAAAACAGTGAAGCAGGAAAGGGAGAGAAGGAGTACTCAGGTACATAATGGGGCTATGAGGTGATACAGTTTTACACTGGAATAGGGTGAGATGAAGGGCTCTGCCTGCTGCCCAGGAGGCCTCATAAAGGTACTTTATCTTTGCAGTGATGATGAAGGAATCCAAACTGACTAACTTCCAACAGCGCCACATCATGGACACCATGAAAAGTAAGAGGTGGTTCACAGAGGCTTCCTGGGCTGAGGGACTCAGGACCCTACTTTTTTTTTTTTAAGATTTGTATTTATTTATTCATGAGAGACACAGAGAGGCAGAGACATAGGCAGAGGGAGAAGCAGGTTCCCTGTGGGGAGCCCGATGCAGGACTTGATCCCAGGACCCTGGAATCACAACCTGAGCCCAAGGCAGACATTCAACCACTGAGCTACCCAGGTGCCCCAGAACCACACTTTTAATGCTCTTCCATGTTAAGGGGTAGACGACCTAATTTTTAAAAACCAAAGAAGGGGTGCTTGGGGTGGCTCAGTTGGCTGAGCATCCGACTCTTGGTTTCAGCTCAGGTCATGATCTTATGGGCTGTGAGATCAAGCCCATGAGAGCTCGTGCTCAACAGGGAGTCAGCTTAAAAGATTCTCTCCCCCCTACCCCTTCTTCTGTGTGTGTGGGCTCTCTCATTCTCTCTCTCTAGAAATAAATAAATCTTTTTTAAAAATTAAAAGGCAAAAAAAAATTGAATAGCATTTCTCACCCTTGCTCCTGGAGAATTGACCTTTTAGGCCTTTTGCTTCTTCCCATGGCATGGGTCCTAGCACAACAACAAGTCTCTTACAGTCTGTCTCTGGCCAACCTTCCAAGAGATCACAGCCTGATTGAGAGATCCTGCCCAGCCAAAATAGTCTCCATGTGGTCATGTCTGCAATCTGTCCCTCCCTGTTACACGCATACCACGTGAGCTCTCCAGGGGAAAAGACTCTGTATGTGTGTGGGTCTTGCTCATAGTTTTATTGTCACAGTTTAGCTAGCAGAAGCAAGACAATTGGCAGAATTCCAGCACAGGAAGATTTTGCAGATGCTTTCCAGCTCACCCTGACCACCCACTATATTAGTTATTTTGAAGGAAAACCAAAAAGTAGAAGTTCATGGGCACAATAGCAAGGTGCTAAGATCTTGAAAACTACCATGCTCCCTGAGATTTAACTGAGTTGGTATCTAATGGATCATAACAGAGACCTGTGAAACGGCCTTGGAGAGAGAGAATGTCAGAATCTTCTCTAGTGAGTCCACCACAAGTGATTGCCTTATTTGCAGAAGGATGTATTAGAGAGGGCACCTGAGCAGCCACAGAAGCAAAGAGAAGGGAGAGCCAAAGAGGCAAATATCAGCATGGCATGTCCAGCAGTGGCCAGGGGCAGGCTGGGCCATCCCAGTAGGGAGTCAGATCTTCCTCACTGCAGACAAGGACAACTCAGCTGTCAGAGCCTGGCGCCTTAGCACATCCAAATCCCATCACTCCATTTTTGCACTCTGCAACCCATAGTGCCCCCTGCAGCATGACTACAAAAAGAAGGTGCTAGAAATTCCACTTAAATTTCTGGAGACCAAGGATTATGTCTGCCATGTTCACCACAGTAGCCCCAGTGCCCAGTGCTGGATATTTACTGAAGGACTGATTTCATTAGTGGAGAAGCCAAGGTAAGTAACTGGTTTGGCTGACAGTTTTATTCTCCTGAGTGTTCTTTTGATTGATTGATTGATTGATTGATTGATTTTTAAAGATTTATTTTAGAGAGAATGAGGGTGGGCAGAGGGAGAGGGAGAGAATCTCAAGCAGACTCCAAGCTCAGCACAGAGCCTGACATGGGGCTCAAACCACGATCCTGAGATCACAACCTAAGCCAAAACCAAGAGTCAGATGCTTAACCAATTGTGCCAACCCAGGCCTCCACTTCATCATCTTTTTTAAAAAACTTGCCTCCAAGTGTTGGTGTTGAGTCAGCTTTCTTCTATAACCCCCTCCTTTTCTCCTCTTAACCAAATTTACTTTTTGTTTTGAGGCATCATTCGAATTCTGTTGCAAGCCACAAATGCCTCTCCATCTGAACTCCTGGAATTACTTGGGCCCTAATCATCTGCCAAGGATGGGCCATAGAGGGAGGTAGCACTCGGCACTGGACAGGCAGAAACAGAGAGTAGAGGGAGCAGGAGGGACATTCTAGGAGGCACAGCATCTCTTCAGGGAAGAATAGGAAAGCCTTGGTGTGGCTCTAGGTAGAGGCTGTGGGAAGGGGAGGGTTAGTGGGAAGTAATGGCAAGCAGCCAAAGGATCATGTAACTTCCCTGCTCAAAATCCTCTGATGGCTTCCCACCTCAAAGGAAAAGCCAGTCTTTCCAAAGGCCTACAAGGCTGTCTACTTCTCTTGCTGTGCCTGACCTCTGACCTCTACACACACTATACCCCTGCGTTGTTCAGTCCATTGCTGGCACCCTAGCTTCCTGGCTGTTGCTCAGACACCCCAGGCACATTATCACCTCATAACCTTTGCTCTAGCTGTTCCTTCTGCCTGGAATGCTCTTCCCCAAAGTCTCTGCACCACCATTTTTGGTGAGGTCCTTCCCTGCCTACCCTATTTAAAATTGTAAATCCTGCTCTGACATACTCCATTCCATCCCTGTACTGTCACAATCTAACTATGTAATTTACTTAATCATCATCCACACCCCTCCAACCCCAAATGTAAGTGCAACGAGGGCAGGACTTTGTATTACTTACCACTTTACCCCCAGTGTCCTGGGCCTGGCACAGAGCAGATGCTCAGTATGTATTTGCTGGGTGGATGACAGAAGGTTGGACACACAGAACAGATACATGGGAGCCAGATCAAAACAACAGGTGGGGCCTGCTCTGAGATGGGCTTTGGGGCAAATGAGAGGAGGGATCAGCCAACCAGATAGGAGGAGCTGGTCTGGAGGAGGAGCCCCAGATCCAGGCCAAGCTGGTCTGGAGGAGGAGCCCCAGATCCAGGCCAAGACAGTGGGCGTGGTTGGTAGGCAGGACTGGTGTATACCATCCAAACCATCCCTTCCCACCTATGTACCAAGCAGGTTTTAGGAATCCATCTATAGAAATAAAAGCACCAGTATAGAGGCTTGATGCACAAGAATGTTTATTGCAGCATTGTTTGAAGTAGTAAAAAAGGGAAGGGGAAAAAAGGCTGAATTTCTGAAATTAGGAGACTAGTTGAATAAAATAAATAATGTATCCATTCTAAGAACTAGTATATAGCTTTAAAAAATAAGTTATATATAAATGGAGTGATCTGGAAGGTTGTCCATGATAAATTGTTAAGAGTCTATTACTGAATATAATAGAGTATGATCCAGTGTTTGAAACACGAATGTCATATACACCCATGTATCTTTGTACATGTTTGTATTAACATTAAAAACTATGGAACAAGACCACCAAATCCTAACAATTGCTCATTGTGAGTGGGGGTGGGGGATGGGAGGAGAGAAGGGAAGACTCTATACTGTTTGACTTGTTTTAACAGGCAGGTATCACTCTTATAAATTAAAAAAAAAAAAAAAACAGGTAGGTGCCCCTCACCCAAACCTTCCTTCCCTAGGAGGAGACACTCTGCCCCTACAGTGCAGCCCGACATCCAGCCAGAGGGTCTTGCCTTCCAAACAGACAGCCTCAACCATCTACCTGCCTCCCATCCTGGCGGCCCGGCCCCACCTCCGGCCTGCCAGCATGTGCCAAGCCAATGGGGCCTACAGCCGGGAGCCATTCAAGCCTCAAGCCCCCCGTAAGTGAGAGGGCCTAGAGAGCCCCTCTTCCACCTCCTTCCCCAAGGGGCCAGGGGTGGGGCAAGCAGCCCACAGGGCAGGTGAGCAGGTGTCTAATCAAATTCTCATGCTGTTTATACTAATGTGCTTGAACCTTGGCACTTGCTAGCTTGGGGGTGTTCAGGTTGCAGGAAAAAACAGGTGATCCTTTTGTATTTTTTTAGAACTCTCAAATGATTAACTGGAGTCAACCAGTCCCTGATGAATGTTTGGCTGTCAGGTCTCACAGCCACTACTCTCTTAAGGTCACAAGCCCCCCCAGTCCAGAGCTCCTCTGCATGCCAGGCTACTTCACGGAGCCTCTGTCCCCCTTCCTACTTGGCGTCCGATAGAACTCTTGGCACAGACCTGCCGACAGCCCCATGCAGCCTCTATACCCAGAGGCAAGCAGTTTTCTTAGCCTCACTCTGTACCAGAGCAGTGTGTGGGTTCTGGCATTCGTTCTTCTAGCCCTTCCCCTTCCTGTCTTGACACAAGCTCGGAGGCTCCTAGGGCCAGAAGTGCCCGGTTTGCAGAAGCCCCCTCCGGGTTGCCCAGGGACCCTGGTGCAAGCATGCCCAAATAAGAACTCAGACCATGAATGGGGTGCCCTGCCTGCCTTCATTAGGTCATTTCTGGGCCCTACAGGAGATCTGGAGAAAGAGAAACGAAGACTCCAAAATATTTTTGCCACTGGGAAGGACTTAGAGGAACGGAAAAGGAAGCCCCCTCCTGTACAACAGAAGGACCCAGCCCCAGAGCTGGACCGCTTTGAAGAATGTAAGCCACTGATAGGCCACTCCTGCTGGAATAGGGGGTGTGGAGGGGTCCATAACCCGCGGCCAGAATGAGAAACACTGTCTGACCACAGAACTGCTTCCTCTCCCCCACCCCTCCCAGGTACCTGCTGGCCCCCCACTGCCCTGTACACTGATGGCCCTTCTCCCCCTGTCTAGTGGTAAAGGAAATCCAGGAGAGGAAGGAATTCCTGGCTGGCATGGAGGCACTGGGACAGGGCAGACAGTACCGAGGGATCATCCTTGCGGAGATCTCCCAGGTAGGAGAAGCAGCCAGGAAGGGGTGGGGGTGGGTCCACCATACGTGCGCAGCAGCAAATGTGAGTGGACAGGGCAGCTGCAGCCCAGGTCTGGCCCAGGTCTGGGAGTCCTCTCACATCAGCAGTGGCTCCTCAAGTTCCCACCCTGCTAGCCAGTTTCCCTGATGCCTTTTGCAGAAACTACGGGAAATGGAAGACATTGACCACAAGAGGAATGAGGACCTTAGAAGGCTCTTGCTACCCCCTGATCTGTCTCCAGAGACAGGGGCAGAGTAGCCCATCCTAGATCACTGGAGCCCACCCCCTGGCCAGCCCACCTACCCTGGCCTTCAGCCACATCAAATGGCCGTGAAACACTGCCCTGGCCTAGGGGCCCCTGGGCACACACAGCACCCTAGGAAATGGACCGATCCCAGAGAATGAGCTGGTTCTCCTCAAGACTCTGCCCAGGGAGCCTGGGTGAGTTGAGCTGCTGAGACCCACAATCACTGACATACGTGCACACGCGCGCACACACACACACACACACACACACACACACACTAATGGTCTTTTCTCAGGGAAAGAGTCCATACACAGTGAAGGCAAGGCCCATGTCTGAGAGCATCCACTGGGCCTCTTCCCCCCACTCCCTACCCCACACCCACTGGATGTCCCACACATTTAGTTTGCAGAACTTCAGAATGAATGATTCCTTTCTTCCTACCTGCCTTAGGACCTACTTATTTGACTTCTTACAGCCTTAGGCAAATGTTTAACCACTGTGATTAATTGGCCAGTAAGACACATTTAACGTAGGTCATAATATACACCGTTTTGTTTTCAGAAGGATAGGCTTATTTGTTCAAGGAGTTAGAATTTTCAAGCACAGATGCTTTTCAACTGTTTGCATATCTCAAGTGGAAGTGAGAACCAACACTTCTTTAACACCCCTTGGCCAGGCACTGTGTCAGGTGCTGAATTTCACTCGGTTCATTCTCTCAATAAAACCCTGCGAACACGGTTTGCTATTCCTGTGTGAAATCTAAGGCTCCCCAAGACACTGTAACCAAGGTCATTCAACTGGCAAATAGCCCATTCAGGGTTAGGAGTTAGTTCTCGGGCTTTCCACTAAACCCACAGCCCACAGAAACACAAGGGTGGGAGAAAGCTGGACCAAAGGAGCCAGGCTTGAGCTCTGATCCCAGCCTGTGCTCTGTGAGCCTGATCAGCTCCAAACCTCAGCTCTGACTGCTCATCAGTGAGGCTCCGCCTCACAGGGCTATGGAGGAGGCCTCTGACCACAAGAGCAGCCCCCAGGCCTGGCGCACAATACGTCGTCGTCTCCATGTCTTCTGACAACCACAAGCTCTCCACTCTCCAGTACTCTGTCAATTTCCTGTCCCCATACCTCAAAATATTTTGGGAAATTCAACCAACACTCCTACTTGGAGGGATTCATATAACCCCACAGGCCACATGACCCAAGTTTTGAGCTGTAGAACAAATGTGGCCCAATAGCCTCAAACTTACCCATCTGATAAGTAGAAGGGGCCAGATAAAGGCTGGCTCATGAACATTCCCACAGGAAGCCCCCAGGACCCGAGGGCAGAGTGTGTAACATGGTAAGGACAGCTATCAAGTCCATGTCAAAGGCTCCCTCACGTAGCTCCGAGGCAACAGACTAGAGAACCCCAGGACAAATGTGGTCCATCTGTGACAACACAGCCTACCCTTGATTTAAAGTCAGATTAGTTGCCAACATTTACAAATCACACAGGCACACAATGTGGATTTCTAGCTTCTTTTGAAAAATGGAAAAGTGTGGCAACACTAGGCCCGCATCCCCACAGGCTACAGTTGACTTTAAGTAAGGAAGAACTTCCCCCTTTGGTTGGGGCATAGACACCCCAGTCCCCACTACCTGAGTCTCTAGACACCAAGACAGCCTGCCAGAGCCACCCTCAGGTTACACACAGCCTGGTCAGGTATGTGACCAGCCCAACCCCCGAAAGCCTTTGGAGTTCGTGACCAGCAACAGTCAAGAGGCATGTTTGGGAGGAGACTGCCAGGGGCTGCGCAGCTGTGGGAGCTGCATCTCCCTGCAGAGGAAGGGCCAACGCCCTTGGCAGTGGACAGCCCCACGTGCCCCTCCCCGGGGACCAGAGATGCCCGGCCATGGGGCATGGTGGAGGCAGGAAAGAAGGCCGACCTGGCTGAGGGCAAAGCGCCCCAGGCTCTGGGGCACTGGCAACTGAGGTTGTCTCCATTTATTGTTGGGGAGGAAAATCCTCACAAGTTAATACAGTGCGTACTTTCCCCAGAGGTGAGCTGAGGGAGGGGGCCTTAGAGCACCCCAGAGATAGCTTATAGCAACAGTGCTTTGACTGAGGGCTGCTAGATGCATTCCCTGGGGGAAAGGCAGTTGTCCCCATCGGCTCTTCCTCTCCCATGGCCATCACAGTGGGACAAGTGGCCATCAGTCCTTCGGGAGAACAAGTCAGGAGAGAACGGACAACAGTCAAGTGTGAGACGACAGACTGGTGACAACCACGCTCAGGACCGGGCCCGCTACCCCCCAGCCCTGGGGTGGCGGGGGAAAGTCAAGACTACAATGTGTTAAGGAACCAGGATTAGCACCTCTGTGAAGCACAGCTCCCTTGGCTGATGACCGGGCACTAGAACTGCCACTGGGCCTGTCTCCCAGAGGCCCTCTCCAGGGACTTGGCTCTAGGGTACCCCTGGCCACCCAGCATGGCCCCCAGCCCCAAGTCCTAGGAGGTGAGTTCTCTGAGGGAACAGGGGGAGATAACAGAAGCACCTCCTAAAACTTGGAGGGACAGAGGGAGAAGGGCTTTGTCCATTGGGCCCATTCATGTCTGAGGACACAGTGATAAGCTCAAACCTAATTAGACTTTCATAAATAGAGCTCCTGAGTGAGGAGAAACAGATTGAGGGCCACCTGCACTGGAAAGGAAGATGGGGGCTCAGAGCCAGGGCTGGGGCAGGAACATGCCAGTGCAGCCAAGCCCTGCTTGCCAGCTGGCTAAGCCCTGGAGGCAGGAGACCCAGGCCAGAGATCCACCATGGGCAGACCATGTGGATGGAAGGACCTTCAGGCCACAACTCTGACAGCTAAGAATCCCATCTGGACACAGTACAGAAGGGAAGAGGGACCGAGGGGCTGCCTGTCACTGCAGGTGCTGGGGTGCGCCAGGCAGCTGCGCTCAGCCACTGCCACTCCCCGGACCTAGGACCCTGCTTGCTCCTCAGGTCAGTCCTGGCATCTGGAATCATCAGAACCAGACGAGGGCAGGGCGGAGCCACAGCTGCCTGTGGTACAGAGAAGAGGGAAGAAAACTCTTTGGCCCAGACCAGCCAGAGGGCTCCTGAGGAGGGAGAGGCTGTCACGCAGAGGCCCCCTCCCCTGACATCGTCGTTCCCTAGGACTGATCCTGATGGGAAGTAGGGTGTCCTCCCCGCAGAGCACAGCGCAGGGGCCGCATGCGCCAGGATAGGTGGAAGTCCCACTGGCCACCCCGGCGGTTAGCTCTTGTCCCCCGGGGGCTTGCTCTTGGTATCCCGCTTGTGTGCTAGCAGCTTCAGCACCTTCATGGTCTTGAACTTCCCCTTCTTCCTGCCCTCGGGTTCAGCCTCCTTCTGGAACTCTGCATAAGGGAAAGCGAAGTATGTTGGGACGGGACGGGCTGGGGGCAGCGATGAAGGCCCAGCTCTGCTCCTCCAGCCCATGTGGAGTCCTGGGCACATCACTTCACCTTAGCGAGCCCACCAGATGGGGACCGTGCCCCTGTCCCAGTGTTCTGGCAAGGATCCAGAAATAAACAAACGTGAAGGCAATCTGGAACTCTGAAGCCTAGCACAGGTTTATCATGAAAAGGCCCAGCTCTCCCCTAGGCTGGTGCGCTCAGCTCTGAGGGCTACAACACAAACACTGCCAGAGCTAGAAGGACGTCAAAAATCATCTGCCTCACATCCTCAGTTTTATAGACGAGGAAGATGGGGGCCTCTGAAATGGACTAACACCAACTGAGCTCTCTGCAGGTGCTGGCCCCGGGCTAAGCACCTTCTGTGCTCTCCAAGCTGCAGGCAAGGAAGGTGAAGCCTGCAGGGCTGAAATGGCTGAAATCACTGGCTCCAAGTCACCCAGTTAGTAAGTTCCAGAGCTGGGACTGGAACCCAAGCAGCCTGACTAGAGTCCAGACCTAACCACAACGCCACAAAGTGAGTCACTGGTGGAACCAAGATTAAACCCAGGTCTCCTCTCAGGCCAGTGCTCTTTTAACTGTTTCAGGTACCATCTTATCTCTCTACAGGGACTATTATTGTTTGAGCCCACGAACCTCTCTCTCTTTTTTTTTAAGATGTATTTATTTATTTGAGAGAGACTACACAGGTGCAAGTCCTCGAGTGGAGGGAGGACAGAGGGAGAGAATCCCCAAGTAGACTCCTTGCTGAGCACAGAGCCAGCCAGACACAGGGCTTAATGACCCTGAGATCACAACCAGAGCTGAAACCAAGGGTCAGAGCCCCCTAGGCACCCCTAGCCCATAAATTTCTCCAAGATCAGCCGTAGATGTCAAGAAGGAACTCCGGGCTTCATGCAGCCACCCTGGGAAAGTGCTCTTTGCCCACTGCAGCCCTCACTGCAGCCCACCCTCTGAGTCCAGGCCACAAGCCTCCTGCTCTAGGCTGGCCTGCCTCGCCACACATGGCCCTCCCGGCAAGAGAGAGGCTAAGAGTTTGCACACATGATCCCTGTAGCGCCCGCTCTGACCCTCTATTCAACCTGCCCCCTGCCCTCTGGTCTGGATGGACCAGAGCCCTGGAAGGGGCCTCACCTTTCCTCCTGATCATGGCTTCCAACATCTTGTCTTCCTCCTCCTCCCTGAAATGAGAAAGGGAAGCCGAGTGTCCTTCCAGCCTGAGCCCCTCCAAGTTGAGGGAGGGTGTGCTGGGATTGCTGGCAGTGAGGGCAGGGCTGGCCTGGCCTGCTCTGGGCCCCTCCTGCAGAGAATAACCCCCCACTCCAAGGGGGAGCCCCTCCCCAGCCCCATCACCTCTGCCGGTCCTCATCCAGGCAGTTGACGATGGCGTTGCGCTGCTCGATAAGGGTCACGAGCTCCTGCATCAGCACCTTCTCTCGGCCCCGGTCCTCCTCTGTCCAGTCCTTTTCTGTCCGGGGAGAAAAGTTGGGGAACTGAATGGTGGGAAACCCTCCTGCCTTCCCAGGAAGCCAGGACCTAAGTGCTGAAAAGTCGGGGAACTGAATGGTGGGAAACCCTCCTGCCTTCCCAGGAAGCCAGGACCTAAGTGCTGAGATGGCTGTGACCACCCCCATGCTGGATCCTGTTAGGACAGGAAGGAGGGGCCTACCCGGTAGGGATTATAAGTTTTGGGGGGAAATGAAGATTGTTAAGGAAGAGACCAAGGGGGATCCCTGGGTAGCTCAGCGGTTTAGCGCCTGCCTTTGGCCCAGGGCGTGATCCTGGAGTCCTGGGATCCAGTCCCACATCAGGCTTCCTGCATGGAACCTGCTTCTCCTTCTTGTGTCTCTGCTTCTCTCTCTCTCTCTCTCTCTCTCTCTCTCTATCTCTCATGAATAAATAAAGTCTTTTTAAAAAAAAAAAAAAAAAGGAAGAGACCAAGGCTACTGGGCTGCCTACCAAAAAAACCTTGAGGCTCCGGGAGGGTGAGTACAACACATGCTCTGAGAACAGAGACCAGCTCTTGCCAAAGGGTCTCCTGCTTCTTTTTTTTTTTTTTAAAGATTTTATTTATTTATTCATGAGAGACACAGAGAGAGAGGCAGAGACATAGGCAGAGGGAGAAGCAGGCTCCATGCAGGAAGCCCGATGTGGGACTCAATCCTGGGACTCCAGGATCATGCCCTGGGCCAAAGGCAAGCGCTTAACTGCTGAGCCAGCCAGGCGTCCCGGGTCTCCTGCTTCTGATCATTCATTCACTCAACAAATGTTCACTAGGTGGTTTCTGCGAGGAGGCAGGATTCAGGCTGGGCCTACTGAGAGCTCCAAAGGTGGGCTGAACAGAGTGGGGCAGGGCTGGGGAGGCAACAGGAGACTCCAGGGGTCCTATGCAGTAGAAACAATGCAACCCAAGTGGCATATTGGGATCTTAATATAATGCCATGCAGGAGGGCAGATTAGAGGGGACAGAACCCCTGGGGGTGGTGAGCCCAGCCAGGAGGTCCCTGTGGCATCATATACCTTCTGCCCCACCAGCCTCCTCTCGAGAACTCAAGCTACCCCACAGGACCACCCAGGAGGGCCCACCTGCCCCTTAGTTTCCCTCTCATCCAGCCCGCAGGTTCCCAGGGGAAGGATGCCCATACGTAGCCTTCCCTCTACAACATCTGCCACCACAGGCCTCCCTGTCTTGAAATAAACATCCTGAGGCCCCCCCACCCCAGTCATGTTCCAATGTCCTTACACCTCACCTTGCCAATGCTCAGGAGCAGGTGGTTCAGCATAGTTCTGGGGACAGCATGGGAGTCACCATCCCAATTCAAATCCCTCTGCTACTTCCCAAATGTGGGGCCTGGGGAGGTCATGTCCCTAAACTACATGTGGGGAAACGGAGGCTCAGGGAAGCTAGGTCCTTGACCAGGGTCACACAGCAAGGGCAGAGCCAGTATTTGAAGCTGGGTAGCCTGACGTCCCCAAGCTACAGCCCTTATGGTATTGTATGGGTCCCTAACCGACCTGGGGCCTTATAAATCAGTCTCATACTGCAAAAGCAACATCCAGGACAGGATGGCAAGCCCAGGACATGCTGCCATCGCATAGAAGCCTGGAGAAGCAACCCAATCAGCCCAGGGCCAGGCTGGCCACGGTGCACAGGACTGCACCCGCTCCAGCCACAGGGCGTCGCTGTGGCTCCCTCTGTGTGGGGCCGGGCCCCAGCCTCCAGGAGATGTGAGAATGACTCATAGATGGCAGTAGAGTGGCTTCTAGACACTTCTGCCTCTGGGTCTTACCCAGCCTCCCAAGTTCCCTAGTCAGTGGAGAGTCAGGGCCACTGTCCCAGCAGCAGGAGGGGCTGTGTGCACAGGGCCAGGCCAAGTCGGAGACAGGGATTAGCAGCCCAGCTCCACCACCAATGGGCAAGACTCAACCTCTGGTTTTCCATTTCCTCATCGGTGAAATGGGAACGAGAAGCCCACTGCCTGGGACATAGGAAGTGGTCAAGAGCCCTGGCTCCTGTGGTCTCAACTACATGTCAGAGCCACAGGCCCCAACCCAACCACATATAACCATCAACCATCAGCCCCTCGAGGGGCACAGCGTGTTTCCACATCCACTCTTTCCTGTCCCAGGAACACCCTACAAGGTAGGTACCCTCATCTTGTCTTATACTTGAAGCCACTAACACTCAGGGAGGCTAAGAAACCTGCTTAGCCTCCCTCCCCGCCCCATCCCCTGCCTCCAGCATGTTAGCAATGGAACACAGCACAACACAGGACTATGTGACTCCACACCCAATCCCTCCTGCTGCCCCTCTGGCCATTCTGGGCCCATTGTGCCCCCCACCGCCAGAGTCCTTCTGGGCCACAGTGTGCAGGGGATCCTCCCACCTCCCCTCCCACCATGGCTGTCACCACTCATGGCCATGAGCCCAGAGGTGCCTCTGGACAGGCATGTGCTGTCATCTCCTCATCTGGGTCAGCCCTGGGCCCTGGAGCCTGAAGGATCTCCCCAGCAGGCACCTGTCTATCCACAAGTTCCAGAAGAGGGAGCAGCCAAAATAGGCCAGTCTGCTCCTGTGCTGGGGCTCTCTGAAAGCCTATCATCCCTGATGCCAAATGAGCCCACACCGGCCATGCTGTCCCTTCTCCTGCCATCACTCGAGCCTATTTATCACCTATGACCCAGAGAGCACCTCCTGGCCCTCTCCTCCTCTGGCCCTGTTCCCAGAGGCTACTGTGTATCCCCATCAGGGCTCTGTCTACGCCCCAGCCTGGAGGGTAAGAACTGGGCCCACTCGGCAATGTCACCAGGCCCCTAGGCAGGTGCCAGAGGACTACGTGTGGCTACACTCACCTGGCTTGTTGAGAAGGCACCGGAGCTCGTACTCTACATCTGCCTGGCGCTGCTCCAGGTTCTGCTGCTTGAAACTAGAGGGTGGGAAGAGGCAACTATGAACCCTGCCCCTCATGTAGCTGCCCTGCCCTGTGCTGTCAGTGATGCAGGAAGACAGGGAAGATTCTCCATTCCAAACACTATGGATTCTGGGAAGGAGGGGGCCGAGGGGGTGAGGACTCACACATAGATGAGCTCAGACTCCCGCCGCACCAGCAGATGTTTCTCATGGATGAGCTTGAACCAGTCCACCAACATGTCATCCTCACGGCCCTCTGGAAGCCAGATGCCTATTGAGGCCAGGGCTGACAGCACTCCTGGCCCTCAGCGGAGACACCAAGACTCATCCCCA
This sequence comes from Vulpes lagopus, assembly GCF_018345385.1. NCBI lineage: Eukaryota > Metazoa > Chordata > Mammalia > Carnivora > Canidae > Vulpes > Vulpes lagopus. Next base: position 10,562,286 of record NC_054828.1, read on the forward strand.
GGGAGGGAGGCTCCCACCACCCCTCAGTCCCACCCACCAGGCCCCACAGCAGTTCCCGCACCATTCACTCCGCCGCGAAGCTTCTCTTCCAGCAGGACCCCGCGGTGTTCCAGGGCATCCAGCTGGCGCTCAATAGTGTCCATCTCTCCGTGGATGTCCTCCTCGGGGATGTACTGGTCAGCCTGGACCTGCCCGGCAATGCCCCAGTCACCCGAAGGACAGTCCACCCGTATCTCTAGCCAGCACTGGCCCCACAGACCCAGGGCCTGGGCTCTGTCTCACACCCCAGTGTGGCCATAGGACTGTGAGGAAGGGTCACCGTGGACAGGGCCACAACCCTTCAATGCCCCTGGCTCTGGCACCAAAAGGCACCCTCCCCCCACCCCAGGGAGGCTCAACCTCCCGCCTCTCTGCCGCTGCAGAAACTATATCACAATGTTAAGAGGGTGACTGTAGTGGAGAGATAAACTTGAGAACACTCTGTTTAACTAGAAGTGTATCATGTGAGTGCTTTGATCCTTGAACTATTATTAGTAACAAGTTAAATGCACCACCCGTTGTGCCTGCTTGGGAACAGCTGGTCTGCTTAAAATCTCCCTGGCTGCAAGTTAAACCTTCCAGTTGGGCCACCCAAATGCCCCTCTCCACATCCCCGAAGGCAGCTGCCCAGACAGCCAATCTTCTCAAAAGTCCCACGGATGCCTGAGTCCCATGGGATGGGATGCCTGAGGCGGCCAAGGGAGGGGGCCTGAGTGGCCGGGAGCTGCCAACCAGTACCTTGCGCTTGATGAGCGGGAAGCCGTGTCCTGGGGCGGGTGGCCTGGCTGGCTTGGATCCCTTGGTGGCCTTCTTTGTGATCGGGGATGCTGTGGGTGATGCCTTCCGGTTAAAAGGATTCTCCTTGCAGGAAGACTAAAGGCAGGGAGAATGGCAGAGGGTAAGTCTGGGGAAGGGGGCAGTAAGACCCGCCCTGGCAGCCTGACAACGTGGGACTGAGGCCTGGAGGCCAGGAGGAAATGGCCCAGGCAGAGAGAGAAGCCCAGTCCCACTGGGGCATTCAACAAACACTTCCATTTGCAAGCACTTCCCACATACGGTTGCTGCACTGGATACCTTTATACTCTTGTTCTCTCTGCCTCTCTGCAAAACAGGTATTGTAATGCTCATTTTATCGCTGAGTACACTCAAGTGCAGGGAGCTTAACTGGCTCAGGTCATGCACTTCCCAAGGGCCCAAGCTAGGGCCAGGGCAGCCATCTAGCACCGGGAGCAACAGTCAGGACGTGGAGTTGAGGGCCAGATGGCTTCGCTTGTTCACTCAGGTCTCACAACCGTGCCTTTCTAGCAGGGACTCGGGCCCAGAGAGGGAAATGAAACTCCTTGCCCAGCGTCACCCAGCCAGGACATGTGCAAGCAGGAATCCTACCCTCCATCTGGAAGGAAGAAAAGAGTAGCTTCCTACCTCCCAGTCCAGGAAAGACCCCTACCCCTGCTGCACCCCCCTGCATGCACCCACAGCCCTGGGTCTGTCTGACTCTCTGCAGAGACCCCTGCCCCCCTGAGGCCAGCACAGCCAGAAGCCCCAGCACTGGGACAGGGCCTCGCCTGCCACGTAGGCAATGCCAGTGTCTTCCAACTGTTCTCCCTAGTGCATTGGACACAGAGGCATCATGATGGGCCCATGGAAAGCTCTCACTTGAGGCCTGTAGTGCTCCCAGGAACATTTACCCAACTTTCTCCCCGCAGCCAAGGGAGACTAGAAGGAGCCTGCTCACCCCGCCCGCACCAGGCTGTGGAGAGATTCTTTCACGGGGGGAGTCACCCTGGGATTTCTGAAGCAGGAAAAGTACCAGGGCTTGAGTCCAGGCATGGCAGGGTGACAGCATTTGATTCTCACAGAGCAGCACCCCAGGGGGCCCAGCTGGGTCAAACAACGCAAGGCCCCCAAGTCTCCCAAGAGTTCCCAGCCTTTCGGCACAGGCTTAGCCAAGCCAAACTGTCACACATGAAGATGTTTAAATGGAGCTGCCTGAAGGCAGGGGTGGGTTTGGGGGGAGGGGAGTGTCCAAAATTGACGTCAGGGATGCCTGGCTGGCTCAGCAGTTGAGTGTCTGGCCTCAGTTCAGGGTGTAATCCCGGGATCCTGGGATTGAGTCCTGTATCGGGCTCCCTGCATGGAGTCTGCTTCTTCCTCTGCCTGTGTCTGCCTGTCTCTGTGTCTCTTGTGAATAAGTAAATAAATCTTAAAAATAAAAAAAAAAAGTTGACCTCATCCCCCACCTGCCACCACCAGGGAACCCTGAGCCTCCTCAGGGCAGTCTGAGGCCTACAGAAGGGGCAAGGCCTTTGCAAGGTCACACAGCCGGCGGGTAGTAGAGCTGGACAGGAGGCTGCTGCCCAGGCCAGGGCAGATGAAGCGTCTGAAAGGTACACAGGTAGGAGCTGGGCCAATAGCTCAGCCCTCTCCCCAGACTTATCCTCTGTCAGGTCCATCAGGCCATGACCACAGCCTCCCCACCTGAGCCATCCTGCCACCCTCCACCTGGAACTGCGTGAACCTTGGGCCCTCAGACGGCTGCGGAGTGTGCGCAGGGGTGAACAATCAGAACCTGGTGCCCCAAAAGGACTGTGGCTACAAGAGAGGCGCCCTCAGGAACCAGATACCCGGAGGAACGTGCTGACCCCTGCCAACCCCCAATTCCCAGCATGGGACTGAGAAACAGTTACACAAATAGTCACAAAGGTCACCTGGAGAACGAGCTCCCTGAGATGGGTGCCCCATGTCTCCTCTGCCCCCAAGAGGAGACGGAGTGCAAGGCGGGCCTGGGAGGAGGCCCCTAGCATAAACACGGCCTCATGAACAGGAAGGTGGAGAGAAGGATGTGGAGATGGATGGTAGCTGGGGGAGTGGGTCCCGGGTGGGCAGGTACACGGGCGAGGCAAGAAGACAGGTGCCCAGACGCATCACTATATGAAGGCGAATAGATGGATGGGAGGATGGACAGATGAACCTGTGCCACCATGGATGGAGTCGTGCACGGGCAGACGGACACAGCCACATCAGTAAAGAAGTCAGAGGCCAGCCCACCTGCACGTCCCTGTCCAGAGACCAGAACCCACCCTTCCCACTAGACAGGACAGCAGCTCCTAGCAAGCGGGAAGACTCACCTTCACTTGGAGCTGCGGGGATGAGGTTCCAGGGGAAGGCGCGGGGCTCTTGTCTCCAACCAGTAAGAGAGGGGTGGGGGCAGCGCTGCCACAGGGCTTGGGGGGCTGGGGGCCGGGGCTGCCCCTCGAACCCGGGGCGAGGCCGGGGCCAGCCTGAGGTATCTGGTCTGTGCCGGGCTGCACCAGCTCCCCAGATGAGGACAGGGAGGAGTTGGCGGAGAGGCTGGCAGAGGTCCCAGGAGTGCCGGGGGCGTGGACCGTGGGCTCCGAGGAGCTCTTGGGCACCGCCGGGGGTTCCAGAAGCTCCCCGGAGGGGGTCTGGCTGGAGCTCTCAGACGACAGGCTCTCCACACTGAGGGCCGGCGACGGGGTTGCAGAGGGTGGCTCCGAGTGTGACAGGCGTGAGGCATGCAGAGCTGGGCAAACGAACAAGCACGTGAGCGCCACGCGAGAGGCATAGCCTCACCTAACACCCTTCACTCACCACAGGGCAGCGGGTGGCCCTGGAACCCCGCGTGCTTCCACGTCAGCATAAGGCCAGGGCCCAGAGGCCAGCAAAAGCCCAGCAGGACCAATCTCTGCCCTCATCCCGCACGGGTTGACACATCCCCCGCAGGGCACATCTGTAATCCGGGGCCCTCTGCCTCTCACTTCCTCCCACAGTGGCCACTGCCTCCACCTCCCCTCCCATGTCTGCTCTGACCCCAAGCGAGGCCCAGGGGGGAGGCGAGTCCGCCAGGGGAGGGAAAGGGAGGGAAGGGCCGACAGAGTCAAGGCCGGCCTCTCTCCCCGGCAGCCCTTGCAGTGGCCGGCCCTGGGCCACTTCAGTTCTCGTGTGGGTGCTGGATACTATGCTTCGAAGTGTCACCAGCTGTGTTTTCCAGATGAGGCAGCGGATTCCGAGGGAAGGCACTTGCCAGGCAAGGGCTGGGGCTGACACAGCTGCGTGTGACCCGGTACTCAGTGTCCCCCAGCTGCCCACCACCTGGAGCTAGAGGCTCCCAGGGTCCTGGCAGGGGCCGGAGTGGGAAGCCCAGGCCACCTGAGCACCTGCCCCCAGGCATCGCTCATGTGCCCTCAGCCTCCCTATCCGAGGGGCTCCCGCTGAGGTCTTGGAGGGGGCCGTTCCCCAGTCACGATGGAAGGTGACCACGCCTGAGGCCTGAGAAACCCGCGAGATGGTGACAGACAAAAACCACAATGAGGGGCTCAGTCAGTCGAGCATCTGACCTTTGATTTCAGCTCAGGTCATGATCTCAGGGGTCATGAGTCTGCTTGAGATTCTCTTTCCTGCTCTCCACTCCTCCTCTCACCTCACTTTCTGTCTCTCTCTGTCTCACTCTCTCAAATAGGTAAAACAATCTTAAAAAAGAAAAACAGGGACGTCTGAGTGGCTCAGTGGTTGAGTGTCTGCCTTTGGCTCAGGTCATGATCCCGGGGTCCTGGGAATGAGTCCCATATCGGGCCCCCTGCATGGAGCCTGCTTCTCCTTCTGCCTATGTCTCTGCCTCTCTCTCTGTCTCTCATGAATAAATAAATACAAATAAAAAAAAGAAAGACAGACAACAGCAACTACAATGAGCCTGGATGAGAGGGTGTGGCGGGCAGAGGAAGGCCCAGCGCCCAGAGACTGGCCTGCACTGCCATCTTCCAGATGGGGACACTGAACACAGATGCAGTGAAGGAGCTGCTCAAGGTCACACGCAGCCAGGTCAGAGCCCAAGGCGCCCGGCGATGGGAGGGGAGTAACAAGACGGGCAGGACTCAAGCTAACCCTGGCCACACGCTCTCCATGAGCTGGGGGTGCCCCTCCGTGGGGCACACATTTAATCTTCACAACACCTTACCATGAGGCGGGTTACCGCGAGTTAGGAGTATAGAGTATGGAGCCTCGGGCCTCCAGCCTCCTGTCTATCAACTCCTGCCTCTACTGCTTAAGCGCTATGAGGCCTTGGGCAAATCACGTACCCTCTCTGTGCCTGTTTCCTCACATCTGTAAGGTGATGCCCACCCCACTGATACACTCTGCAATTAGATGAGAGGACACGCATGGCCCCTAGCCTGGCGGGGATCCCACTGCACCACACTCCCTTCCCCAGCCCTGCACCAACCCCAGCACCCGAGCCCAGAGTTCTGTCAGGAGAGCTCCCAGAGACGGCACTCACCCAGTGGGGACGCACTGGGTGCTCGGGGGGCAGGACGCTTCTTTGTCTTGGGGCTGCTGGTGGGGGTGATCCCATACCAGGGGTGCAGGGACTTGGGTGTGGATTCCACGGAGGGGACCAGGGCAGGGCCAGTGGCCAGGCTGGGTGCAGCTGGGGGCTCCTCTTCCTCCTCCTCCTCGAAAGGGTTGTAGGGCTTGGGCTCCAGGCCAGCTGGCACCTGGCTCTGCTGGCCCACCTCCTCCGTGCCTCCATTCTCCACCCGCCTGCTGTCCCGGCTCGGAGGTCCCGGGCTGCTGCTCGGGGGGAGGGGGGCTGGCTTCTTCTTTGGCTCTGCCTGCACCAGTGTGATCCATGGGGGGTCTTTCCTGGGGGCTGGCGTCCTGGAGGGAGGTGGGAAGAGGCAGAAACCACTGGTGGCAAGGGGGGCAACATCGTCCTCCCTCTGGGCAGTTTTAAGTCCATTTCAAAGGGAATGGATGAGAAACTGCACCCATCCTCCCCAGCCCAGCGGGGTCAGCCCGGGCCAAAGGCTGAAATAGACTGTTGTAGTCACACCCCTGGCTGGGCCCCTCAGGGCCAGGGACAGTGAACCTCCACATCACACAGCCTCTATGAGCCCAGCCCGGCAGAAGATGCACAGGGACTCTCTGTGTGAGGCCAAGAAAGTCACCCAGCCCCTCTTGAGAGCCCAGTCACCCACCTATGACCAGGGACAACAATCTGCACTTCACAAGGGCATTCTAAGGAACCAGTGAGCAGAGCACCTTCCATACAGCAAATATTCATTGAGTGTTAACTACTACTGCAGCTGGGGCCCACTCTCCCCCTCACAGACCACAGACGGGGAGCACAGCTTCAAAGAAGAGCTAGAAATAGATGTCCTCATGTAGGACACAGAGTCCCAGGGCGGCATGTCCGAGACGGGTACACAGCTGAGCTTTTCTCGGTCTTTCTAGACTCAGCTGCCAATTCTCACAACAGCTCTGTGAGTGAGGCGTGGGTCTCCCCCGTCACAGAGCAGCAGAGGCATGGAGAAGTCAAGGAGCTCCAGAGTCACTGTCTCCACCAGGACCACCACCCATGGGAGTGGGGACCCCAGGGGAGCCTCGGGAAGGAGATGCGGGCACAGCGCTCACCTTCAGTGTCACCCACCCAAAATAAGCTTTGCGTGTCTTTGGGAGGGTCTGCTGGTGAGTCAACTGCCCACAGGAAGCCTTGTGTCCCAGACCCCAAGAGGACCCCCATTCCCAGCACCAGGGCCTCCAACGTGGGAAAGCCTCCCTGAGCCAGCATACCTTTCTGACAGCTTGGGTGTCCCTCTCGGCTTGGGGACAGGGGGTTCGTGCAGCCTTCCTAGATGAAAAAGGAGAGTGAGACCAGCCTTCTTCATGGGCGGCCGTCGGCTGGGCAGCAGAGCCAGGTGCTGAGGAGCTAAGGAAGTATGCCCTCCCTTTCTACCTGGCAGATCTAGGACTCCAGGTGGGCATGGCAACCCTACCTATAACCTGGCACCTCCCAGCACTCCGGGAGATAAGCACCAAAGGTGACAGGTGAAGAATGGTCATAGGGGCCAGGCCAGGAAACCTGGAAGCTCCATCTACATTTCAGCCCCAAAGGGGGAACCCAAGTGTCCCTTGGACACTTCCCCAACATGGAAACACTGCCTCAACTCAGCCCCAGTGTCACTCCTCCTTGAAGCCTCCCCTGACCCCCAAGTGTCCTCCACAAAACCCACAATAACCTCTGCTATCCCTGACTTAACAGATTTCCACATTCTGTGGAAGCCCCTATGTCTGTGCTTGTCTCCACAGCACCCCCCAACACTGCCATGAGACTCACAGAGTAGCTCGAAGGCACAAATAGGTCTGAACAGATCTGTCTCCGGGGCCCAGCTCAGGCCTCCATGCGTGTGGAACCAAACAAGGCACAGAACACGAACCCCCAGATACTCACAGTGCACATGCACATGTAAACACCAGACACACCCCAGCCAGTGCCCAGCCGCACTGGGCCCTTGCTCACCATTTACTAGGCCACTGCCGCCACCCTGCTCTGCCAAGTTCTCGTGCTGCAGACTGGACCGGGGCCGGGGCGTGGGAGGTGTCGGGGCTGGGCTCTCAGGGGCCCTCCTTGGGGCAGGTGTGGGGCGGCCGGCCGGGTAGCCACCCAGCTCCTGTGGTTTGTTTGGAAGCCGGGGCTTGGTGGTGATCTGGGGCCGGGCCACGGGGCTGGCCTGGGACCCCTCCGCCTCAGCCCCTGCGGGTGCAGTACGGCCAGGGCCACCTCCGTCAACATCCTTGACTTCTTCTCCAAGTTGCTGCTGCTTTGGCTGCAGAGGGGGCCCGGGCCTGGTCCCTGACCGCCCACCCGGGCCCAGCCTGGCACAGTGCTCCGCACACACGAAGGTGCCTTCTTCAGGCCCACTTCTGTAAGCTCCAGGGAGCAGGGTGCTAGAGCACTGCCGACACCTGTCAGGGAGAAGGTGGGGTGGGGGCTTCAACTCAGCCCGGCACCCAGCCCAGGACACCGGCTCCCCCTCTCTCCTCCCATTGACCAGCCTGGACCCTGTGCCCTAGACTTCCCAGAAAAGGAAAATAGTAACTGTCAGAAGCACAGAACAGGGCAGCCCCAGTGGCGCAGCGGTTTAGCGCTGCCTGCAGCCTGGGGCGTGATCCTGGAGACCCGGGATCGAGTCCCACATCGGGCTCCCTGCGTGGAGCCCGCTTCTCCCTCTGCCTGTGTCTCTGCCTCCGTCTCTCTCTCTCTGTCTGTCTCTCTCTGTGTCTCTATGAATAAATAAAATCTTTAAAAAAAAAAAAAAAAGCACAGAACAATAAAATCACATGAAATCAAGCAACATAAATTGTGAAACATGCCTTAAGTTTGTGCTGCAAGAGGAAGCAAAGGTTTGCCCCCACACAGAGGTACCAGCCCCGGTAGGTCATGAGTGGCTCAGGAAATCAACTGAGTAGGTTTCAACCAAGCCAGGCTTTTGGGTTATATTTTTTATGAAACAGAATAAAATACAACATATCAGAATGTATCACACAAGAATATAGTTTTAGGAAACTATAACTCCAGTTGTGCATCTGTTTGTTCAGTTTTTTTTTTAAGATTTTTTATTTATTTATGAGAGACAGAGAGAAAGAGAGAGGCAGAGACACAGGCAGAGGGAGAAGCAGGCTCCATGCAGGGAGCCCAATGCAAGACTCTATCCCAGGACCCCAGGATCATGACCTGAGCCAAAGGCAGATGCTCAACCAGTGAGCCAGCCAGGTGGCCCAGTTGTACATCTGTTTACATGGGGTTTTATTCAGGCATGTATTCACAACTGGTCGCAGGGTCAAATGTATTTTTTACTGGGGGGGGGGGGGTGATCATTGGAAAAAGTCTTTAAAATGCTGTTCTCCTGGCCAGATGTGAATGTGTTAGTATAATGTTGCCCCTGCTTGAGACCTTTCCCTCATGACACCTGAGTTCTGCAGTCAGGCCCCTGGGATTCCAGGCCTGGCCACCACACACCCACACTCACACCCACAGACACAGACATACCCCACAGACGCAGACACATGCTAACCCACACCAACAGAAACACAGACACCCACCCACAGACATACACTAACCCACGCCCATAGACACACATACACCCACAGATATACACAGACACACACTCAAATACAGACACACAACTAACCCACATTCGAATGCGTGTTGGAACTTAGTCTCTGGCTTCCCCTATTTTCTTATTGCTTTTTTTGCAACATATAAAATGTTTTCATACATTTTCTAAGTTTTTTGTCTTTTCCTTGGCTCTGATTCCATTTTCTTTACTTAGCTTCCACTGGGAGCTACACACTGAAAGTGAGTTGTTATTGTAATTTTTTTTTAAATCCTTCCTTTTTTTCAAGGACTTCTATAGCAGTCCCTTCATGGTCATCAGGTAGTTAGCCTCAGGGAGCTCCGGAGGGGGAGGTCAAACCCCTGAGCTCCGAGGCTTTTCCCCTTACTAAGCTTCAGTTTGCTCATCGGAAAAATGGAGATAAGCAAGATGCTCTGCATGCAGGGCCCCGAGGTGTGCCTGTGATACTGAATCCATAGAAGCTCCGTTCCTTGGAAACGGGGTGCTGGAGGGGCTCACCACCCCACCCCCACCCCTGCTCCTCTGGCTACTCACCGGAAGCAGTGCCGGTGGTACAGCTTGCCCTCGGCCAGGTAACGCTGGACCAGGTGCACATGCTGCTGGCAGGCTGCGCACGTGCTGCTGGGGGTCCGCTGGGTGCCCGGTTCCGACAAGCTGCCCGAGGACAGCTCCTCGCCCTGCAGAGAACAAGGTGGGCGGAAGGGCGTGGGGCTGCAGTGGCCAGCCACCCTGTTCTAGAACAGCCCCCTTCCCCGCAGATAGCCGCTGCCCTCAAGTGCACACGAGCTTCCCGATGGTAACGTACTTCACCGAAGCCCCAGAGGAGCAGAGGAAGAGAGACTGTAGCCCTTCTGTAGATGAGGAAACTGAAGCCCAGAGCGGCAGGGGGTAGGGGGAGACTTGCTCAAGGTCACTGAGTCAGAATTGAAACAAAAGTCCTGACTTCCAGTTTCTGGGGCCCTTGCTGCCAGGAAGATGGCTCCTGGCTGTATAACCCCCTTCCCTTGGCTACCCTTGACTCACTCCCATCCCTGCAGGCTGGCCCCGGGGCGGGTGACCATTGTCTTAGCCCACCTCACTGGCCTCCTCTGCCTCCCCTCCTCAAGCTGCAGCAGATTTGAATCCCAGTTTCTCCACTTGCAAACACTGACCCCGAGCAAGCTGCTCACATCTCTGGGCCTTGGGCTCACCTACCAGTGGAATCCTCTACCTCCTGCCTGTCTCAGCCCCCACCTCCCTGGGCACCCACACTGAGCCAGGCTCCCCATCCCTCAGGAGCTCATCTGGCCAAGACATGTGGGGAGCATGTGGGAACAGCCCTCTGCGCACCATGAAGTGCTATCCAGGTGTGAAGGGCTGGTGTCACTCCGATGAGCATCTCAGAGCCTGGGGGGGGGGGGGGGGGGGCGGCCTGACCTCAGACAAATGACCAAACCTCTCTGAGCCTCCATGTTCTCATCTGTGTATCAGCACAAACTACTGACCTCCCAGGGTTGGTGAGAGGACAAAATGGAATCATGCTAGAAAACAGCTCTGGGTCAACAGGAATCAAGGTGAGTATTTGCTACATTACATGTTAAATCCTGCCAGTGCCAGAATGGCAGAGTCAGTGTTACAGACTTGCTGACTGCCCCCTTCCCAGGCCTGGTATCTCCTGATCCTACCCCAAGCCCTGGAGAAAGAATGGACTGGAATCTGGCCCATTGCCGCCTCCACCACCCTGGTCTCAGTGGCTCTACTTCCAAGGCCAATGGATAAAGGACCAAGAATGAACATGGCAACAGTCCCCACTCAGCCCACTCACCCCAGGCATCTGCCTACCTGAGCCCTGTCTCCTGGTTCTGCTGGAGTAGATGCTTCGGATGGCGGGGAGGAGGGTGTCTGGGCCTTTCTAGGTGATGAGACACCAGCTGCCAAGAGACAGGAAAGAGACCCTGAGGAAGGTGGAGACCCTGGAGCCCAAGAGGCCTCCGACCTACAACTGGAGCTGCACAGCTATCACCTTTGGGCAGGTCACCCAACACAGGTGGAACAGGGCAGGCTCCCACTTCACACAGGTCAGGAGACCCCTTCTCTTCCAAGCCAAGTGCCAAGGTCAAGTTGCTTAGCCTCCCTGAGTAGGACAGTGATTCCAACCACATAGAGGCAGTGTAAACGCTAACGCCACACAACAATCACCGAATTAGCAGTGCCCAGCATGAGACGGAACCAGGAGCTTCTTTCCCACCAGGGTAAGGGGATGGGAGGGAAGGAAAAGAGAGGAACCATGTGGTGCCAGCTGGAAGACTCAGGAAAATGGGCTGGTGTGGCTGTACTCCCTCAGGAAAGAAACCTACCCACCCCAGCCCACCAGCCCCCTCTGAGACTCCACTCTTTTATTACTTCAGCAAATATTCACTGACCACCTACTCAGTACCCAGTGATTAAAATGAGAAAACTAAGGAATGCCTGGGTGGCTCAGTGGTTGAGCATCCGCCTTCAGCTCAGGGCCTGATCTCAGGGTCCCAAGATGGAATCCTGCAGGGGCTCCCCGCAGGGAGTCTGCTTCTCCCTCTGCCTGTGTCTCTGCCTCTCATGAATAAATAAAATAAATAAAAATAAAAAAAAAATAAAAATAAAAAAAATAAAATTCAGAAAACCACGTGCCCAAAAATATCAATTTTACTGTTTGGTAATTTTAAGAATAAAATCCAATTTCCTTATTGTTGTCTAAAATATCACTTATCAAACTAGATCACAATCCATTAACAGACCCTGAAACCAATTTAGTGGTTACAACCAACACATTTAAAAAGTGAAAGAGAAAATATCTTCATGCATCACATGTTGTTGTGTTGATCTTTTTTTTTAAGATTTTATTTATTTATTCATGAGAGATAGAGAGAGGCAGAGACATAGGCAGAGGGAGAAACAGGTGGGGAGCCCAATGCAGGACTCGATCCCCAGGACCCCAGGATCACAACCTGGCCAAAGGCAGACACTCAACCACTGAGCCACCCAGGTGTCCCCAGGTTTTTTTGTTTTGTTTTTTTGTTTTTTTGTTTTTTAAGTAAGCTCTACACCCAACATGGGGCTTGAACTCAGGACACCAAGAGCTGCATGCTCTACCTACTGAGCCAGCTGGGCACCCCTGCATGTATCACATGTTGTAAGGGGAAGAATCGTTTCCTGAAACTTGTTTCAGTTAACACATGTGTGCATGAACTGGGACTGTAATGGGAATGTGCATGATGAGTCAAAGGCAGAAATTTTGGAAGCCTGCAGCCTAATCGAATACCACTCTCAACATCCCTCTGTCCTCATTCCCTCCTTCCTGCTCAGTCTCCTGAAGCACACAGGCCCCCCCTGCTGCCCCTGGCCTGGAACATTCCTTCCCAGATCTTCTAACAGTCTCCTTCTCGTCCTTGTTCAAGGTTTTGCTCAAATGTCACCTCCTCAGAAAGGTCCTCCGTCACTATTCATCTAGCATAGCCACTTCATCCTCCCATGGCTTTTGATCCCACTATCTTGTTTTGCCCCCTTCATTGGATTCCCTTGAAATTATACTACCTCTTCATTTGTGCATTCTCCCTTTCCCTCCCATTCTCAGCTCTCTCCCCAGCACCTAGCACAGTTCCTGGCACACAGTAAGGGCTCAATAAATATTTGTTAAATCAATGAGTAAGCACCAGGTGCTGCGGCTACATCTAGACACAGATGGTCTGCAGGGGAAGAGGGAGGAGTAATCCAAATATTATGACCAGAGTCTTATGTGTTCACCAGACGGCAGGGGGCTCACAAGAGCACCTGGGGTAAATCAGGGCAGGCTGCTCAGAAGAGGCAAAATGTGCAGATTAGGGGATGGGTAGGAAAGAATGTTGGAGATGGAACAGAAAATGGAATTTGGGGCTGGAGGATCACCAGAAGGCAAGGCTGAGCACAAAAGGAATGTCATGTATTCGAAACACAAAAAAAATCAGACTACTACTGGGGCAATGAGCGGCTCAAGCTAAGTGGGGAGAGACCCTCAAGGGCCCCCCTAAGAAGTTGGACTGGGGCACCTGGGTGGCTCGGTCTGTTGAGTGTCCTACTCCTCATTTCAGCTCAGGTATCGATCTCAGGGTCATGGGTTCAGGCTCCACGTTGGGCTCCACGCTGGGCATGGAGCCTGCTTTAAAAAGAAAAAGAAGCTGGACTTTATCCAGAGGACACTTACCCCTGTCACCTGTGGTTGTCAATTTCACACAGCCGCTGGGCTTCCTTCACTCACGCTCTGGTTCCAGAGCAAGTGTGGCTCCTGGAGGGCCAGGGCCAGCTGACGTGCCCAGGGTCACTGGCACGTAGAACACTCAGCACAGTGCTGTGTCTTAGCCAGGGCTAGGTTCCAGAGCCACCCAGGCCAGTGAAAGTCAAGTCTAGTCAAAATCACCCTTGCAATCCTTCTACTCGCCCAGAAAGTATAGTACAGGACCATCTGGGGAGTCTAACAGCCAGCTCTGCCTCCAGAGTGGGAACACATTGCTGTCATTTCCTTTGGTTGAGCAGCAGGTAGGATAAAAACATTCGCATTCAGAGGCCAAGTTGTATGAAAAGCACAAACTGTATCTTTACCAGTAAGAACCCCCACAAGCCCAGGGGGTGCCCCCTCCCAGGCACAGCGAAGGGAGCTGGGCCCACCAGGTCTGCCCTCACCCCGGGGTGCAGAGTAAGGACCCAGAAACAGAGCAGGCACTGCCAACAGAATAGAGAGCCCTTCCCCACCCCTCCCACCTCACAGGTCCCAGAAGGGTGGCCCCCCAGAAAAGAGCCTAAAAGAAAGAGATTAGCGTTTGGAGACAGGGAACTCTCTAGAAGGTAAGACTGAATTGCGAGCCTAGGTAAGCAAGCTAAACTCTAACCAATGAAATAAAGAAGTCATAATCATATTAACTTTGAGTCCTAAATAGGGCCAGACACAGGTTCACATTTCCTCACTTCTCACATCAACCCTAAGAGATGGGCACTATTCTTATTTGCATTGCAAAGGAGAAACTGAGGCAGACAGGTGACAATGGTGGCCCATTGTCATCCAGATATTCTTTTTTTTTAAGGGTTTATTTATTTATGAGAGACACACACAGAGAGGCAGAGATACAGGCAGAGGGAGAAGCAGGCTCCCTGTGGGGACCCAGATGTGGGACTCAATCCCAGGACCCCGGGATCACGCCCTGAGCCAAAGGCAGATGCTCAATCACTGAGGCACCCAGGCACCTGCCATCCAGATATCCAATGGCAAAGAGAAAGTTCTAAACCCATGCTCTTAATTTCCACCCTACTGCCTCTCACCAAAGACTCAGTGATCGGGAAATACTTTCATTTTGATATCTACTAAAACACCCATAATGTTATTTGTTCAATTATAATATTGAGCTCTATCACTGGGGGGGACGTGCAGATTATTTTAATTTTTATGCTCTTTGTAGACATCCATTTCTGTTAGGAAGGACACTGGGTTTGAGGAGAATAACTACCATGATTTCAAGTGCTTTGATGAAACCTCAGATGCAAGGCCTTCTGGCCGTCTGCGATTTCATATTGTTGGAGCCTTCGCTGTATCCCTGGGGGTTGCAGCTTTCTATAAGTTTGCTGTGGCTGAACCAAGAAAGAAGGCATATGCAGATTTCTACAGAAAGTATGATTCCATGAAAGATTTTGAGGAGATGAAGAAGGCTGCTATCTTTCAGAGTGCAAAGTGAATTTGGAATATAAAGACTGAAAAACTCCCATTGTAAGTCTAGTGGTGAGGAACTCCTGATCTTTAGCTTTTATCTAGAAATGTCTTAATTTCTTTGTCATTTTTGAAGAATTTCTTTGGGTTGCGTTCCATTGAAGTTTATCACTGACTGTCCTGTGTTCCTGAGCTATGGAATATGAACACTGGGTTACGGAATAGGTTCTCTTGTTAATAAACAACTAAAAAAATAAAAATAATTTTTATGCTCTTTGCTCCGTTCTAAATTTTTTTTTCTTTTTTCTTTTTTTAGGATTTTATGTATTTATTCATGAGAGACACGGAGAGAGAGAAACAGAGACACAGGCAGAGGGAGAAGCAGGCCCCATGCAGGGAGCCTGATCTGGGACTCAATCCCAGTACTCCAAGATCATGCACTGAGCCGAAGGCAGACGCTCAACCTCTGAGCCACCCAGGCATCCCTGTTCTAAATTTTTTACCCCTGACTTCCTAGAACACTTTTTCTTAGAGACAAGTTGAGATTGTCCACAGGGAGAGCCAAGGCAAGAGGCGGGACCAAAATGGGACGGGGGACAGGGACCAGGGACAGGGATGTGGGGGAGGGGTGCCAGGGTCCCAGCACAGGTGTCAGAACACCTGGATTCTTATCCAGCCATCCAGCTCTCCTGTTGTGTGACCTTGACCTCTTTGGTTCCCCCTCTGGGCCCATTTCTTCTCTGCAGGAGGAGAGGCCCAGCTGTCCCCAAGAGAGGTTTCTGCAGGAGGATGCCCCAGGCAGGAGGCTCGGGAGCCACCTGGTGACCTGACTCAGTGTCAAGGAAGCACCCTGCAGCCCCCTCAACCCCCACCCCAGATCCCAGCCTCTCCGTTCTCAGACCCTGAAGGTCATTCCTGGGGAGGACGCTGCACCAGAGCTGCACAGAGGCACAGGGCCACTTGCTCTCTCTGGAGGGAAAGCCCCAGGGAAGTGTCTGCAAACAGGAAGTGAGGGAGGGGGGTGAACTCACAGCCAGCCAATGAACTCGCCCTGCTTTGTCTCTCTACCTTTATTTTGTTCCGTGATTGGTCTAGGGTTTGTCACCCTGAGACTGTGGGCCCAGCACGGTGCTGTCTTACTCAACACCTCTTTCAGCCATGGAAGGAATGGTCCCTAGAATAAATGATGCCCTGCTCTCCCCCCGTGCCCCCCAGGGCTGGGGAGCTCAGAAAACAGACCCCGCCCCACCCCCAGGGCCAGCCTCCCTGAAGGGCTGGCCCCCTCTCACCTTGGCCAGGGCTGACGAAGTGGTTGTAATACTGGGACACGTAGGTCATGATGCTGAGGCAGTCGGGGACACTCATGGAGACCATGTCATTGGGGTCCAGGAGAGCAGGGATCCCCAGCTCCTTCTCGGCCACTTCAAAGGCCTGGTGTGAGGGTAGGTGCAGGGGGTAGGGTGGGGGGGGGCAGGGGGGCCAGAGTGGGGGATGCAAGGGTAGGAGTGGGGGATGGTGGGGGGGGTAGAGGCAGGAGTAGGGAATGGGTGGGGGTGGGTGCAGGGGTGGGGAAGGTGTACGGGTGGGTGCAAAAGCAGCCACAACAAGAAGAGGAGGAGGAGGAGGCAGGGTTAGTGGGTGCCCCTCAGCCTAGACCCAGCTTCCCTCAGTGGGATGAAGGGCCCAGGACGATGGGCTCCACTCAGCTCTGGGCCCACATGATGAGCAGGAGAAGGGTGAGGCTGGTGCTCCAGGCAAAAGCGGGCCAGAAGGAAGAAGGGGGTAGGGAGAGGCGCAGCCCAGGCCCCCCAGTGCAAAGCAGCTTCTCAGTCTAGGAGCCCCTCGCCTCAGCTCCTGCCCTGCAGAACCCCTGCCCACCCTGTATCCCCTCCACACGCTCACAGCCTCTAAGGCCTCCATCTGTTTAGGGACTCACCAAACGATTATTCTCGAAGACATTGTCCTTGGAAAGCGAATCAAAATCTCTGCAAGAGGTAAAGGGGAGGAGGAGCATTGAGGAGGTGACTGGGGCAGGGGTGTGGAATCCGGAAGGATTGGAGGTGACCTCATCCCAGCCAGCATGGGCCTCTGCAGGGTTGGGGGAGAGGGTCTGTGGAGGGTCAAGGAAGAAACTGAGGCAACAAGCACGTGCTAACAGAGCCGGGTCAGCCAGGTGGGGCAGAGGATGAGCTCATGGTCCCCTGAGGCATCCAAGCAGAGGCTGGAAATCACTCTGAAGGGGTGGGGCTCAAGCCCAAGCTTTCAAGTTTAAGATCTCTTCTCTCCTTGTGCCAGAAAGCCCTGCCTGAGTCAGTGGCAACGAAAAGACACGACCAGGACTCATGTTTGTAATGACGGGGACAGCCATGGATTGCTGGCATCACGCAGGGCACTGTGCTGAGCTCCTGTCGGGAGCTTACTTTCATAGCAACTCTCCTGGCAGGTACTGACCCCGTTTTACGGATGAGGACACTGAGACCCAGACAGGGAAAGCCACCCGGCCCTGAGAGGCCACATTTCCAGATCTTCACTGGATGTCACAAACCCAGAGGAGCCATACCTACTTGCTGAATTCCCAACCCAGCCCAGAGATTAATGTTTTTTAATGGGGCCAGGAAGAGAAGAACAGGTTTGAATCAGACTGGAAATCGTACGTGCTCCAGAGCTACTGACACTAAATGTCTCTCTCGCTCCCCGGCCCGGGGCCGCCTCTGGGGACACCCTCTCTTGGGGAAGCGGCACAGGGCCTTCCAGTTTGTAAGCTGGGACAGGTGAGAGGCAGCAGGGCCTGCCCTGGGGACCCTGGTGGTAAACAGCTGGCTGGCTGGCCGGCTCTATCCATCCCCTTCCTCCCACTCAGTGCTCCAGGCTGCTCGAGTGGCTGAAACTCAGCCTTCTAGCTCAGCAGCCTCCTGGGTGCACCGGCCCCGAGCCTTGCCCTTCTATGGCTGAAAACTGCAGCCCTGCCTCGCCCACATGGTGGGCCCAGAGGCCGGAGCAGACGGCACCACCTCCCAAGTCAGCGTCCCGGGCTCTGCTCTTCCAGGCCTGGCTGTGCAACCTTGGGCAGGTCGGCCGTCTTCCTGACCTTCATTTTCTTCCTGACCTTCATCTGTAAGTTGGGGGAAGCTCCAGTACCCCCTCCCAGGTTGGTGGGGAGGGCTGGTTGAGTCTGGGCTTGGTGAGGGGCACGCCCCCCTCCTCCTGCCCCCAAACTTCTCCAGGCAGAGTCCAGGTATGATGACCAGTGGGAGAGGCAGGAAAGGGTAGCCTGAGAACCCCAGGGGGAGGTGCCCCAAGGCTGGATGGACTAGGTCAGGGGAGCTGACTAAGTATGAACCTCAGCCATTTGCCACCTCTGGCCAGGCTGCTTCCTTTTCTCCCGCCCTTCCCCCCCAAAGCTGAGTCCCTAAGCCCTTTTGCTTTGCCACTGCCTAAGAGTGTGACCAAAAGCAAGTTATCTAACATCTCTAAAGCTTGGCCTCCTGATCTGTGACACTGTGAACAGGTGAGGGGTCACCAGCCCAGCCCCAACAAAGGCTTGTTCGGAGACCAAATGAGACCAAAACAATTTGTCTTGACAGCTAATTTCAGTCTCCCCAGCAGTGTTTCTAGAAGGCTGGGGTCACGTTTTGTTCACCCTGTGCTCCCAACACCCTCTGTAGTGCCTGATATTTAGTAAGTGCTCAACAAATGTTTATTGAATGAATAAATAAACAGTGTGAAGACTGTAAAGGCCCCAGAGATACTAATTTCTCCTCCAGCTTCTTCCCCACCCCCATCTCTGTCCCAATTCAACATCTGGGCTTTGGTAACACAGATATTTTCTGAGAGTTTTCAAAAGCCGGGGAAGTTCTATTTGGCTCCAAGGGAGATGAAGTACACAAAAATGAAACCCACATGGTCTCTGTCCTCAAGGGAGCTTAAAGATGTCTGGATTGGTGAGGGGAGGCAAACAATGAACCAGGCCCCCCAGGATGGCAAATCCCACACCCTAGCAGAGGAAGGGCCACAGCTCCAAGCTTGAACATCTTCTGATGATTCTTGCCCTCAGCCCCTACCCTACCCTTACTCTCATGAAGATCCTCCCTATGCCTCCTATGGCAGCTGGGCCTCAGTTTTTCTTCTGTATAATGGGCCAGTAGCCAAGGCATTGGCCTGCTCCACAAATGAATGTCTATACATGATCCTGCTGCCCTCCCCTGCTTAAAACCCACGAAGCTCCACGTGGCTCCATCCACCCTCCTTAGCCAGCAAGGAGCCCTGGTGCTCCGGGCCAGCTGCATCTCCTGATCCTCCCTGCCATGTGCTAAGGGCCCCAGCAGCACTCCCCTCTCAGGGCCTCTGCTCTGGTGGCCCCCTCCAGCCGCCAGAACGCCCTTCCCTCAGCAGGCACCTGGCTCCTGCTATCTCCATTACCACGCAGGGCCCAGCACAGAGTAGTAACTATAAATACTGCTGAAAGAATGATGAATTACACACACTCATCACACCCCATAGTCTAATATATTAACTAATGTTAATTAAATGCTCGTTACCTCCTGTAATCCTCACAATTCTGTAACAGAGACCCTATCATCAACCCCACCGTTGACGCCCAGGCTGTCACACGCCCCACAGCAGGCAGAAGCAGCCCACCTCAACTCCTTAGCTTCTGCAGCCACTTCCCCCCAAATCCTCCCCTCCACATCCCAACACAGGGCCCGACCTGGCACCCAGACATTGTACCACAAGGTACAGAGTAGGCCAAATGCATCTGTACCAGCAGATCCTTGAGGCCATCCTCTCCTCCCTTCTCGCCTCCACCAGGGCCCTCCCAGGGAGCACAGGTCTGCAGCAGGACACCCCAAGTCTGCAGACCCTGCCAGGCCCGGGGAGCCTTGTCGGGGGAACTGTTGGCAAGAGAGGCCCTGAAGAACCAGGTCTCTGGGTCTCAAGTTGCAGATGAGACAGGAAGCGCAAGGAACCCTGTGCCTCAGCTTAATGTTCACTCAGCGTTTGATGAATGAGTGAATACATGGAGAGGTTCCAGGGTCCAACACACAGAGAGCTGAGATAGAAGCCCCAAGTCAACGGCTCTGGGGGTCTGAATAAGTTTTTCCATGAGAACCTCACTGGGCAGCTGGGGGGGGTGGGGGCAAGAAGGAGCCATCTCACACCCCGGGCAGCCCAGGCGGTGGCTGGTGTCAGGCAGACCTCAGGAGTCTGCACCCAGCCTCCCTGCCCCAGTGAGGACGGCAGGCCTGTGGGCACACACCTGGGAGGCAGATCTGCGCCCTACCTGGGGTGGGAGACGGGGTGTATATCATCCAAGCACTGCTGACCTAGGGTCTCGTCCCTGGAGCCAAGATGGCAAGGGGGAAGGAGACAAGCGAGCAGGGCCCCCTCACGGGCCGACGGGCCTCACTGCGGCGCGGGGAGCGGCGCAGGGTCCCCAAGGAGGGCCAGGTGTCCCTTTGGCGGAAATCAGTGCCCTGTGGGCGCGGCCGGGGCCGGGCCGGGGCCCCTGGGGCGGGGGCCAGCGGGGAGGCGCAGGCTGCGGGGCCGCGGGGCCCCGGGGCGGGGGCGGGGGCGGGGCCTCGGGGGGAGGGGCCCCGGGGACGAGCGCTCGGGACCCGCGAGCCGTTGGGGGCCCAGCGCCCCGGTCGGCGTCGCGGGCCCCGGGGGGCGGCGCCTGCCACCGCCCGGCTCCGCGTCACTGAGGGGGGCGGGGGTCCCCGGCTCGGGCCCGCGCCCCCGCGCCCCCGCCCGCCCGCCCCATCCCGGGCACTCACAGCAGGTCGGGCCGGTGCCGGTGCAGGATGGCGCAGAAGGCCAGGCCGTCCCGGAAGGAGCTGCTCAGGTCGCGGACGTCCACGCCGCGGTAGCCCTCGCACTGGCGGCGGCACCAGGCCAGCAGCGCGCCCCGCGGCCCCGCCATGAGCCGCGCGGGGCTCGGGCCCGCCTCCGGGCGCCGCCGGGACCAGGCTTCAGCCCCCGGCCCGGCTCCGGCCGGCTTCCGGCGGCGGCTCCGGCGGCGGCTCCAGCGCCGACTGCCGCGCCGCTCCGAGCTGCGGGCGCCGACCCGCGGGCGGCGGGCGCAGGGCGGGGAGGAGGCGGGGCCGCGGCCGCGGGGTCCGCGCTCGGGCTGGGCTGGGGCTCGGGGTCCCGGCTGCGCTCGCTGCCGCCCGCCCCGCCCCGCCCTGCCCGGACCTGCCCGAGCAGCCGCCGCCCGCGTGGCCCGGCCCGGCCGCCCGCTCGCCGCCGCCGCCCCCTCGCTGTGGGCCGGCCGCGGGCGCCCCGCTGGCCCGGGTCCCCGCCCGCCGCCGCCGCCGCCGCCGCCGCCGCCGCCGCCGGGAGTGGGGGCCTGGCGCCCCACCCAGCCGCGGCTCCGCCCCCCGACGCGCCCCCGCCCGCGGGCCCGACCCCGCGCAGCCCCTCTGCTCCGCGAGCCGGGTCGCCGCTCCTCCTCGGGAGCCCCCGAGAACTCCCGGACGGCCCCCGGAGCCCCGTGACCCGCTGCGACCTCGCCGGCCGCGAGGGACTTCTTCCCCCCACGACCCTCACCACGGTGCCCACCTGGAATCCTTTCTCCGCTCCTGCCCTCTTCCCGCTCCTTGGCCTAAGGACCTGCAGACCCCCCACACCGACTTTCCCTAAACCCACTGAGCCCTCCTGCCTGAAACGTTGGGCAGGCAGTGCCCCTGCTGAGCCCAAAGCACCCCAGATGGCCACCAGCTTCCCTGACCCCGTCTCACCCCTCCAAAACACCCCTGACCTCCGCAGTCCGTCACCCTCCCCTCCCCCCATCGCCTGCCAGACTTCAGCTCCCACCCCCATCAGTCCAGGTGTGCACTCAGTGGTGTCTTGAGCCTGACAACTGGTCCTTCGGAGTGCGCTCCCCCTGTGTTGGCTCGGGCATCTCCTCCTCCCGCCCCAAGAAGTGGTGGGGGGTGGGGCCCCGTGGACAGAACCCATAGGAAGCAGGCCCTTGTCTGGTGGGGCTCTGGGCCTCAGGGCTTTGGAACCCCCAAGCCTCCTGCTCCCCTCTCCAAGACCTGGGTCAGCGGCTCCTCCCCCCAGAAGTCCCTCCTGACCTCAGATGAATCAGCTTTCCACTCAGCTGCCATGGTGGTGACGTCACTTTGACCAATATAATAGCTGGGATGGGTCTGTCGCTCCACCCCCAAGGGAAGGAGCAGGGTCTTAGTCACCGCTGTCACCCCTTAGCTGTTGGAGGCTGGGAAGAGCAGGGTTCTGGGAGTCCTATCCACCCAGGCTGGAATCCTGGCTTTCCCCAGTCCCTTGGCAGTATGATCTTGTGCTCCCTCGAACCTGTTTCCATAGCTTAAAAATAGGGATAATTCCTGAGTCAGGTATAGAATTGTTGAATCAGTATATTGTACCCCTGGAACTAATGGAACAATGCATGTTAATTATTCTCAAGTAAAGAAAATAGAAATGATTCTAGCTTTACAAAGTGGCTGAGAGGATTCAGATATAACACACCCGACCTTTCAATCACTTGTAAATTGTAATTATTGTTACCTGGTAACCTGGTAAATGTGTGACAAAATGGATTGAAAACATTTTATACCTGGCTTCTCACCTGGGGCCTATTGTGGAGGAGAAAAGCCCCCTTGGGGATTCCCACCTCCTCAAACACCCATTAAGCCCCAGCCTAGAGTGCCATTATGACCCCAGCCAGGACCAGCCTCACATCTTAGATCTGTTCAAGGTTGGACGACGTGTTCTTGGTCCAGAATGTGGACTCTCTCTGGGGCCACCTAGGAAGTGGCTGCTGTGGGCCAGGCTGCCCAGTGATTCCCCTTGGACGCTTGGTCCACACCAGCCTGTGCTTGCCACCTCCTACCCTGCCCCCTGTGGGAAAGCAACTCCAGGAATGTTCCTTTCACTAAATCAGAGACTTGGCCTCAGGACCCACCCTGGCCTTCAAAGACCACCAGGACTCTTTCTTTAAAATCCAGGAAGGGGGGCAGCCCAGGTGGCTCAACGGTTTAGCGCCGCCTTCAGCCCAGGGCCTGATCCTGGAGACCAGGGATGGAGTCCCATGTCGGGCTCCGTGCATAGAGCCTGCTTCTCCCTCTGCCTGTGTCTCTGGCCTCTCTCTGTGTGTCTCTCATGAATAAATACATAAAATCTTTAAAAAATAATAAAATCCAGGAGGGCAGTGCCTGAGTGGCTCAGTGGTTGAGGGCCTGCCTTTGGCTCAGGATCCTAGGATCCTGGGATCAAGTCCCGCTTCAGGCTCCCCTGCAGGGAGCCTGCTTCTCCCTCTATGTCTCTGCCTCTCTCTGGGTGTCTCTCATGAATAAATAAATAAAATCTTTAAAAATAAATAAATAGATAAAACAAAACCCGGAAGAGATTCTATTCCTGTCCTCGACAGCCTAAGGGGCTCCCTGAAGACAGCTCCAGATCAGACTTTGATCCCGTTGCCGTAATAATAACTTATATGGCATAGCCCTCTGGGCCCCCATTAGCCCATTTGTGGGCCTTATAAACTCATTATCTGAGTCAGCTCACCATGAGAGGAAATAAGGACCTGCATGGACACAGCTGTGTGACTGCAGGCCAGACAACTAACCGCTATGAACCCCAATTTCCTACCCTAAAACATGGGGATAATAATCTGCCTTGCCTCTGTCCCAGGGGTGTGGATAATCTGCTGAGACGATGGATAAAAAACTTGTACACAGGACACCTAAATGGCTCAGTTGGTAGAGCACTTGACTCTTGATCTTCAAGTTTGCACGTTCAAGCCCCACGTTGGGCATAGAACTTGCTTTGGAAAAAAAAAAAGAAGAAGAAGAAGGAAGAAGAAGAAGAAGAAGAAGAAGAAGAAGAAGAAGAAAGAAGAAGAAGAAGAAGAAGAAGAGAAAGGAAAAGTGCCATGCAGACCGTAAATCCAGGGTTTAGGTGGGAGTTGGAACTGTGTTTACAGGTGAGGTCAGAAGCCACAGACGGCTAGGCAAGTCAAGTTGCTGGCCCCAAACCAACCATAATTTCAGGATTAGGCCTGAGGGATCTGGGCCCTTAATTCAGTGTTTTTCTTTATTTTTTAACTACCAATTAAGTGATCACAGTCTCCTCCTCAAAAATTGAAAAATTTTTGGGTGGCTCAGCAGCTGAGCATCTGCCTTTGGCTCGGGGTGTGATTCAGGGGTCCTAGGATCGAGTCCCACATTGGGCCCCCTGCAGGGAGCCTACTTCTTCTGCCTGTGTCTCTGTGTCTCTCATGAATAAATAAATAAAATCTTTTAAAATATTGAAAAATAAAAGCTAAAGTTCCAAGTTGTCTCATCAATCCCAATCCCCTTCTAAGAAATAGCCACAGTTGTCAGCTTGAAACTTTTCCTTTCAGACCTAGTACATGAGTTTGAATTCATGCGTGGATTCAACAAATATTTCCTGAGCACCAGCTTCCCAGCATGGGTGTTCTGGGGGAGATAGGAGTAAACAAGACAGGGAATTCCCTCATGGAATTAACTTTCTAGCAGGGATGACAGGCAGGGAACAAGAAAATGAAGGAAAATAATTTCAGATGATGAGCGGTGCTGGGGAGAAAAAAAAAATAGAGCAAGATGCTGTGCTAGAGCCATGGAGACAACCAGGGCAGCCAGGGAAGGGACCTTTGAGATGGGGACCTTTGAGTTGAAAAACATCCATCCCCCAAGAAAGCAAATTCAATGTAAGCCAGTGAGAGATGCCACTGCAAGTAGAGTTTGAATCTTTTCTCATTTATCCCAGGGTAATAGCTGCAGGGGTCCCGGTGGCCGGGCAGGATCCTGGCAGGCAAGGGCTGGCTAGTCTGGTGAGTGAGACAAGCTACTGGGTGATCTTTGTCCAGCATGATAAAGGGCAAGGGAAATGAAAGTGTCCAGAGGAGCTCCTGGATTTCTTTGGGAAAGAGCGCCATGCTTTTCTACTGGCCATTCTTCCTGCCAACCTGTTTTGTAGGAGGGCTGTGGAGGAGGCAAAGGCAAAGACAGGATGAAAAAACAGAACCCACTGGCGTAGGGGAAGCTAACATAGAATGAACACTGGTGGGAATGAAAGAGTGAGGAGATGACCAGGAATTAAGGTTTATCTTTGCTCCCCACCACCACCACCCCCAACCCCACCCCCCCCCGCCTCTTCCCCTGCACAGATCTCAAGGTCAGTGTCAGAGAGATGAAAGGAAAGGGATTGGGGGGCGCCTGTGAAGGAAAGGGATTGGGGGGCGCCTGGCTGGCTCCGTCTGTAGAGCATGTGACTCTTGATCTCTGGCTGAGTTTGAGCTCCATGTTGAGTGTAGAAATTTTAAAAAAAGAGAGAAAGAGAAGGACTGCCCTGGAGGAAACCTGGAGAGGCTGTGGGGAGAAAGAATTTCATTATTGCCTCTGGGCACCTCTGGCTGTTGAGTTTCCCTGATTCTGCACCTGCTCAGAGGCCGGTAGACTGCTTCTCTCCCGGAGCCAGAGAGCGTTCCTGGGGGTGGGAGAGGATACCTGGTCGGCCCCATTTCACCCACCACCCTCTCCGTCAGGGACTTGCTGGAAGATTCTGGACAAAGATGTCATCTACCTAAGTTCAACGTCCACATCTATAAAAGGTGGAATATTCTGTCCTCCAAAATACTATCCCAGAGGCCCCGAGAGGCACACACAAATATGGTCTTTGTTTGCTAACAGCAAAGCACTGGAAACATCCTAAACATTCATTAGTAAGGGACTGGGTAATTACCTTTCAGGACAGCTACACGACAGAAAACCACACAACTGTTAAAAAGAATATCATGGAAACACATCCTCAAAAGTGAAAAAAGCAAGCTGCAGAATAATAAGTATAAAAGGATCCCATTTTGCAGAAGAAAATTTATATATATATAATAGATATGTAACATCATATATATTTATGTATCTCAACATTTACATGAACATACAGACGGAAGTTTTTTTTAAAGATTTTATTTATTTATGCATGAAAGACAGAGAGAGAGATGCAGAGACACAGGCAGAGGGAGAAACAGGCTTCATGCAGGGAGCCCGACACGGGACTCCATCCCGGAACCCCGGGATCACACCCTGGGCCAAAGGCAGGCACTAACCCGCTGAGTCACCCAGGCATCCTTACAGAGGGAATTTTTAAACATGTGGAAGAAAGGGTACCTGCCTAAATGCTGGGGGTGGTTAACTCTGGGAGTGAGACTGGGCGTATGGCAGACTCCCTTTTTATAAGTCGTAATGGTTTGATTTAATGACAACGGCAGGTATAGCTTTTTAAAATAACAGCTTTGAGATATAATTCACATACCATAAAATCCACTCCTTTCAAGTGTACAGTTCAGTGGTTTTTAACATATTTACAGAGCTGTGCAACCATCACCACTATTAAGAACATTTTCATCATTCCCTAAACTCTGTACCCACTGGCACTCCCTCCAAATTTTTCCCCTCCCCTTGCTCCCAGCCCCTGGCAACCACCATTTTACTTTCTGACCCTGTGTATTTTTCAAGATTTTTATTTATTTATTCATGAGAGACACAGAAAGAGAGACAGAGACACGGGCAGAGGGAGAAGCAGGCTCCATGCAGGGAGCCTGACATGGGACTCGATCTCCAGGATCAGGTCCTGGGCTGAAAGCGGTGCTAAACCACTGAACCACTGGGGCTGCCCTAGTTCATTTTTCAATTCTTGTTCTGGTCGCAGTATCAACCAATCACTTGGAAAAAAAATCACTTTAACTTTCTTGTGCCGACACAACATTGTTTGCAATGTCGTCCACACCGCTAGAAGAAAACAGGGCTCCGATTTAAAAACAAAACCGGCCCAAAGTGAGCAAGACGAAATCTGTCCACAGGGCCACAGGGGGGCAGATCACTGGAAAGATGAGAAATCTGGGCAGGTCAGGTGGAGCAAGTATAACTTTATAGCGAAAAAAACTAAAATAAGACAAGGGAGTGTGGCCATGGAACTGGGCCATCCCTCCCCAAGCCTGGAGCCTCAGCACCCATGGTGTTCTCATTCCAAGATTTCCTTCTTCTAAACTTCTCTGCCAGATTCTATGATCCTCCAAGTTCCCTGTAGGTCTGACTGCCTAGGCTGTGCCCCCAGAAATCAGGGCCCTGTCCAGACCCTTGGCTCTGAGCTGCTCCCTGGGGGGAGCCTGGCAGAGCTGTGGACAATGGAAGCATTGTGGGACCTCAGAGCTGGGGCCTGGGAGCAGAAGGAGGCGCGTGGGAGGCTCGGGTGGCAGACGTGTCGGCTGTTTCGCTGCTCTTTGGGCGTGCTGGGCCAAGAAGCATGCCCGGAGCATGCCAGGACAGCATCCTGAGCCCCAAGCCTTGACCCGGGCCTGCCAGGGTGAGCTCGGTCCCCTGGAATCCCAGCTATGTCTGGGGATAGGCAGCTATCCCAAACCTTTCTTCAAAGGCTATGCCTCTCCCCAGGCACAGACATTCAGGACAACGATCTGGGACTAGCCATGAGGGCTCGTATTCTTACCCTAAAACCAAACAACCTTCCAACTAAACTCTCCAGAACAGAGAAGACCACACGCTGCCTGTTATTTGGAGGGTGCTGAGTGCCGAAGTACTCCTACTTTGCTATCTGGGTCTGTCTCAGGAGGAGAGGCAGGTCAAAGAAGCCACTAAATATCCAAGCTGGCGAGGACCATTAGGGGTTAGCTAGCAAAGCCCCCTCATAATACTGACATGACAGGCTAGAGCCCAGGGAGGGGAGACGTTCGCTCAGGGTGATTGAGACACTTAGAATGGGGACTGAACTCCACCCCTGACCCTCCTCTCTGTGCTACAGGCTGCCACCCTGCCCCGCACCCCTTTCGGCCATCCCTGAAACGCCTATGGCTGCTGTTCTAAATCCTGCAGAGGCTTCAAGGCCCAGCTCAGACATCACCTTCTCCCTGAAGCCTTCCATGATAGGCCCTGGCAGGAGCCACAACTCCAGGCCTTCTCACAGAATTCCACCCTTACAATTAGATGGAACCTAGAGGGGATATCCCTTGCTGATTTCAGGAAGGAATTTCCCCATGCCTCCCCTGGAGGCAGACCAGTGTGGAAGACAGGTGTGTAAACAATTATAATAAACATTCACAGAAAGACAAGCAATGCAATGGAGAAATGAGGAAAGGGACAACAGGGCTTTCAGAAGGAGCCTCTCATCTCCTGCCTGGGAACTCAGGGTGCATCCCTGAGGGCTGCATGGAGGAGGTGGCATTTGAACAGTTGCTCACATTGTGTGGCATTTATTTGTGCATACACGTCTCCCCTTAATGGACTCTGAAATCCTTAACGTGTGTGTGTGTTGTTGTTGTTGTTAAAGGGCATTATCTCTTTGACTCCTCACAGCAACTCTTTGGGCTAGGGACTATCACGGGACCCCGTTACTGATAAGGTTTTGAGGGGTTAAAGCCTGTTGAAGCCATACTGTCTAGCTCTGACTTCACAAAGCACTTTCACCACAAAGGTATCACTGGTGTATTGAAGCCAGCAATGTGTCCAGTTCACCACTGCACACCTAGTTTGTACTACAAATTCACTCCTTTTTATCTACCTGTGAGCTTGGTGCCCAAGAACCCTCCCTGGAGCATCAGCTGGAGGCCAGCCCTGGACAGGGAGCCCCTGAAGCCTCCAGCCTTGGTGTTCTTGTGACTTTCTTTCTTTTTTTTTTTTTAATAAGTTGCTCTGGAATTTTTTTTTTTTAAATTTATGATAGTCACACAGAGAGAGAGAGAGGCAGAGACACAGGCAGAGGGAGAAGCAGGCTCCATGCACCGGGAGCCCAACGTGGGATTCAATCCCGGGTCTCCAGGATCCCGTCCTGGGCCAAAGGCAGGCGCTAAACCGCTGTGCCACCCAGGGATCCCAAATCTTTTTTTTTTTTTAAGATTTTATTTATTTATTCATAGAGACATAGAAAGAGAGAGAGAGAGAGAGAGGCAGAGAGAGAGAGAGAGAGAGAGGCAGAGACACAGGTAGAGGGAGAAGCAGGCCCCATGCAGGGAACCCGATGTGGGACTCAATCCCAGGTCTCCAGGATCACACCCCAGGCTGCAGGCGGCGCTAAACCGCTGCCCCACCAGGGCTGCCCTCTTGTGACTTTCCACCTCACTTCCAACTGTGATACACATGACTGGTACTGGGATTCTTCTAGCAGCGTCCGTGCCTGGGTGCTGATACAGTATTCAAGACCCTAAATGTCCACAGGAGGGGCTCGGGGCAGAAATTGGACAGGAAGGAGAAGGAGTAAGACTGGAAGGCCTCAGAGTCGAGTCTGCAGAGCCCGCCCTGCTTGCGCTTTGACTCCTCAGGGATGGCCAGGGGTTATGGTGGAGATCAGGAATGCTGGAGCCCTCCCAACAACACCTCTTTATATAAACTCCCTGGCCAGCTCTGCAGATGAAAAGCAGGCAGAGTGGAAAATGGTTTCAGAGCCTTTCTGACACCGGGAGGTCACCTCTCCTCTGAGGAAAAGCGACAAGGAAGGGGCTATCAGGCTGAAGAGATTTAGGTTAGCCACAGGCCAGACCACCCGACCAGACTGTCAGACACTAGAAAAGGACTACTTGTCTCCCATTTACCTATCTACATGGAACTGTGAGCAAGGCAGCTCTTCCTGTCTGAAACAGAAAGTGAGACTTTTCTGTGGAAGCTCTGAGAGGGAGCTGCTTCTTCCTCTAAATACAACAGAGGTTAGAGAGGGGATGCCTCACCTCCAGGTGACACAGCACAAGACGGATGTAACACTCTAGCACATACTGCAGCTTTGTATGGTAAGGCTAAGAGGGCCCGGGGCAGGGGGCAATTACTCTCTCCACTTGTCTGAGGAGGAAGCTGAGGCTCAGAGAAGTTCAACATCGTGCCAGAAACGTGCCCGCTTGCAAGAGGGCATGTCAGGCCTGGGGCCCAGGCTCCCTGCTGCTTCCTAACCAGAAGAGGAGCCCACCATCCCGGTCACTGGCCTCAGGGAAACACAGGGTAGTGGGGGTGAGGGCAGAAGGGAGGTACCTTGATCTTGATGAGCGGCTGGGACAGGGTGGGGCCAGAAATAAAGAAAGCTGGGATTTTTAGCTACCGGCTTGACAGGAATGTGGAGCCACAGGAAGCAAGGATGATTTGCAGCTTCCCAGAGCCTCTGCACTCCCGGAAAACATCAGGAAATTGCTGGTCAGGCTTTGGAGCTTCAGGGTGCCCCTCCCCTGCAGCCTCTTCCTGATGCCCTACCCCCTACACCTGACACAGAGCAAAGGCTCAGTCCAACCCATCTCCATGCTGCAGGGCGGGGCCGGGGGTAGGGACTAATGGCCACTGGTAGGAGCCGGCAGTCACAGCCACCGCTTGCACAGGCTGAAGCTTGCAGGATAGTGCAGACATTCATCATTTATTCATTTTACGCCTCTCCGTTCTAAAAAAGATTTAAGGCACACTCTATCACTTATTCATACATTTATATTCATTCAATCCTTTCACTCCCTCAGGCACTCATCATTCATTCAGCTCAATTTTTAAAGATTTTATTTATTTATTTGAGAGGGGAGGGGAGAGGGAGCAGGAGCAGAGGGAGGGGCAGAGACCTTGCTAAGCAGGATGCCTGACTGGGACCACATCCCAGGACGCCCAGGGTTAATGACCTGAGCCACCCAGGCACCCTTCAGCTAATTCTCTTTATTGCAAAGGCCACTGCTCCTAAGTGCCACCTCTTTCCTCTAGTGTTCATGGGACTCCCGGCCCATGTGAATCCTAGGAGGTTACCCAGGATGCTGCACCCTTGGAGCAGCTGGTCTCACTACCTCATTTTGCAGATGAGGAGCTGATCAGTAGCCACCCAAGGTCAAAGCCAGACTCAGGGGAGAAGCCCCATCTTGGGTTTGCAACGGACCCAGTGTATGAAAAAGCCAGAGAGACACCGTGCAAAGGAAGCCAAGGCCACCAGAGGCTGGTCTATGTACCGAGGAACCAGCTCCAGCCTCGGGGTCTGAAGATCAAGCTTCCAGCCCCAGTTGTGTATTGCCTCTGCCCAAATTCTTACATCCTGGGCATCTCCACCTGGGTGCCCCACAGGACCCTTGATCTCATGTCCAAACCCAGTTCTCTACCCATCTGCACACGCCTCCTGTCCCAAACCTGCTCCACCTACCCCCATATGAGAGTCTACTATCTCCCCAGCTGCAAAAGCCAGAGGACTCGGCATCTGTCACCCCTCCACCTCTCCCTCCCCCTACTACCAAGTCCTGTACTCTATGACCTTCCCAAACCTCTCTTGAATTATCCCACTTGCCCCCATGCCACTGCTTCCACTGCAGAGACCCAGCTCCTCTGTGGCCAGGCTATTCCAGACAAGTGCCTTAGCCTTCCCGTGAACTGGTCTTCAGTGTCTCCACACAGACCTGCCTTTGGGGCACCAAGGAACAGGTTGTGGAGAAAGCCCCTGGCTGAATCTGAATGCTCGAAGTCCCTGTTCCTCCTTGAACTAGCCATGCTGATCTTTTTTTTAAGACTTTATTTATTCATGAGAGGCAGAGAGAGAGAGAGAGAGAAAGAGAGAGAGAGAGAGAGAGGCAGAGACACAGGCAGAGGGAGAAGCAGGCTCCATGCAGGGAGCCTGATGTAGGACTTGACCCTGGGTCTCCAGGATCACACCCTGGGCCAAAGGTGGGCACTAAACCACTGGGCCACCGGGGTTGCCTTAGCCATGCTGATCTACACAGGACCTTTCTGCCTGTGTAGTGCCATCTAGTACTTTGACTTCCAAGGTCACGGCTAGCTAATAATGGCCTTCGTTCCCTAAACAAACTATGGCCAGGTGCTAAGTACTTCATACAATTTCATCAACAGGGCAGTCCTGAGGCAGGTGCGTGAGACGGTGAGAAGCTAAATAATTTGGCTGCGATTCTACAGCTCATATATGGAGTTGGGACTCAAACCCAGATCTGACTGAGCCCAAGCCCACACACTTGGCTGTGCCGCTTTGTCAGTGCAGCACTTTGGTAACGGGTACCACCCCATGCTCCCCATTCCCTAACAAAACTTGCACTGCCTGTATGTATGGGAGGATTATAACCCTGTCGCTTCCATTCTGGGCAAGCTGGGATAAAACCCCTGCAAGTTGGCTGCAGCTGCTGAATGCCCTGCATTCCTCGAGCGGTACCAGGCAGAGTTCAGCTGTGCCTGCCCCCTCCTGAGGGCTGCTGGCTGCCCGGCGCTGCTGCTGGGCCTGGACTGAGCTGCTGGGAAGTGGCCCCAAGCCAGGCGCTCACACACTGGGTCTGTGTGACCTTGAGCTGAAATGGCCTGTCTCCTGGCACAGTAAGAAGAGTGCTGAGAGGCTGTGTCAGACACAACACACCTTGACCTGGCATAGTTTTAATGATGGAGACAAGAGACTGTCATGAGCTATGAGACTCTGGAGCTGAATTCCGACAAGCTAACTCCAGGTGGCTGCTCAGGTGGGTCTGAATTCCTGAGCCATCCTAGTCGAACTTGAGGACTCACAGGGGGAACAGCAGAAGAGACGGTGCTGGATAAGCCGTTCTTTAGGAGGCCAGGGAACCACAGACAGGTGCCACATGGGTAAGGTCTGGTTGGCACTGGTCTGGCAATCAAAATGCGTGGCAGGATCCTGACTCTGCCACTTGTCAGGATCCAGCAAGGTAACAGATGAATAAGTGTTTGGAAAGCTACCAAAAGCTCTGTGAATGTTCGGATTTATTACATATTAATGGAGACTGCTTTTGTTTTTTTCCCTTTGGAGAGTGAAGCAAAACTGCAGGATGGTTATCTCAGAGGCAGCAGACTGTAAAACTGGGCTGACCTGGGTTCAAATCCTGACTCCACTCTAGCTCTTGGCCAAGTTCTGTAACCTGCCTGGTGAAAACCTATCTCACTCAGACTTAGTCACAGAACTTGCAGCCTATAAATGACTGGGAGTTTCACTCCACATCTGGCCTCTCCCTCTCTCGTACCCTAGCTCACTCGGCTCCCACTGGCCATTTCCCTACATTCTCTCAACACACAAAACATGCTCTGGCCTCATGACCTGTGCACCTGCAATTTCCTCTTCCTGGAACACTTCTCCCGGGTAGCTCAACGTCTGCCTCCTTGCCTCCTTCAGGTCTCTGCCCAAATGACACCTATCAGTGTGGTCTCTCCTAACTATCCTATTCAAAATGCTAACTCCTACCCTTGACTTGCAAGGAGGGCCTTCTACCCTGAGAGCTGCACTGGTGCCCACCTTGGGGTGGTAGGTCTAGGGCTACCACCCAGATTAAGGAGGAAGCCATTCAGCCCAGCTCCAGGAAATGCCTCCCATCAAAGTCCCCATGATAGCGCCTGTAGCAGGCCCAGCTCTGCTGGGGAGCAGGCATTAAGACCTCGCAAGGACACTGTGCATCAGTGGGTAACAGGGCACTTCCACATCCACCCCACCTCACATCCTGAGGAGGGACCTTCATTTTCAGACAAGGCTACCAGCTCAGAGGGGCCACATGGTGTATTAATGACACGATTCAGACTCTAATACAGGTGTCAGTGGCTCTTTCCATTTTTTTAGATTATTTATTTATTCATGAGAGACACAGGGAGGGAGGGAGAGAGAGAGAGAAAAAGAGAGGGGCAGAGACACAGGCAGAGGGAGAAGCAGGTTCCATGCAGTGAGCCCAACGTGGGACTTGATCCCGGGTCTCCAGGATCAGGCCCTGGGCTGAAGGCTGCACTAAATTGCTGAGCCACCTGGGCTGCCCTCTTTCCACATTCTTAAGTTCACTCATAATCCAAAAACTCAAAAAGAAGCAATCATACATCAGGTGAGCCAAAGTCTAGCTCAAGAATTCCTAGCAACCCTGTCACAAGGACACACCAAGCCGCCTCACCAGCCATGTCCTGCAAAGTTCCAGAAAACACACCTTCACTTTAAGGCTTATAGACCACACAGATTTTTATGGGCTTATTGCCACTTCGCCTCTTCCTGCCAGTCTTAGGGTAGGACTTTCTAAAGCAAAAGGAGGTTTTCACTACCTACTACCTTGATCTTGGACAAACTATGTGATTACCCCAAGCCTCAATTTCCTCATCAATAAAATCAGGATACCAAGTCTACCTGGCTCCAGAATAAATGAGACAATGCATAACCTTAATGAGACCTCCCTGAGGACTTACTCCTAATACAAAATTTCTGTAGTAACAAGAACATTTGACCATCAATGAATAGGTCCAGTGAGATGCCTGAGGCAATCAGCTTCAGTGAAGTTTTCAACAATCATACATCTGTGTTGTCTGTGCTTTGTTAGAAGATTAGAAATTGGCTCTGAAGTAAATAGTGTAGGCTGCTAGGTTTTGAAGTGGCTCTTCCCACGGAAGTCCCCAAGATGCCACCCCTTGGGGATGGCATCCCACCCCAGTGGGATGGCAGTCCCACTATGCATTTAAGGAAGGAATGGCAGGAGTGAGAAAAACAGACACAACTCAGTTGTGACTGGCCATGAAGGTGCTGAGAAGCAGCTGTATCAAACTCACTGAGGGTGGGAGAGGCTACACGTAACATAAGTCATGGTTTCCAGCATGAAGTATTAAAGACATAGGCAGAAGACAGTAGAAAAAAGTGGTCGTTGGGAGCCAAGTCTTGGCTTTTTGAGAACCACAGGACATCGACCAAGTCACTTTACAACCTGAGTGCACTTCCTCATCTGTGAAGTGAGGATTCTACTGCCACTCCTGCACTGTGAGGAGTCAGCAGCGTACCCGGCTTCCTCTTAGCACAGTTCATGGCAGCAGGAGGTGGTCCAAGCTTTTGCCCAAGACCCAGCACTTCTGTTAACACGCATGCAAATCATGGTAGGTCACTTACTGCCTACGGGTTTCTTGTGAGGTGCAAATAAGATACTGAAGGTGAGAATGTCCTGCAAACTGCAAATTCAATCGAAATACCAACAACTGAAGATCAGGAGAAAAGTGTTAGAGGAAATCACATATTGTCACCCTCAACCAGATTCCCCCCAACAATGATGAGATGACAAATCTGGCTCCAAAGAAGATCTTTTACTGAGACTTATTTAAAATACTTCAGTCCTTAATCCAAATAAACTTCAACTCAGCTGAATTGCTGATGGCTGATCTAGGCAAAGGCTTCACGGAGACAAAAACAGGCCCCACCTACAAAGACCTTAAAATGAGTTCCTAACAAAGAGTGTGAATGTCCTCAGGGTCTCTGTCCCATCTTCTTCAGAGTTCGATTGAGCTAAAAGAAAGAGAAAAGCAAAGTTAGATATAGTAGTTATTTCACCAACCCTTTCCCTCTAGTGTGCATGATCACCAACCAGGACAGACCCCTGGGCTGACCCCCTGAAGTCAGGGAGGGGTGTCTGATACAGGTATGGGTGTCTGATACAGGTATGGGTGTCCACTTTGTGTGCATAAAACCCCAATTAGGTGCTCCACTCCTGATACTCCTATGGCCCTGCACAATTCATGCATACTGTTCTCCTACCTGCCCTTCACACGCCACACACACACACACACACACACACACACACACACACACAGACACACACCCTATATTGCTCTGGCCATTTTATAGACACAGGGCTCAGAGTGGCTAAACTTGCCAGGACTGCATCATCCTGCAGGAAGAGCCTCATGGCATGGACCAGAAGAGCATAGTAGTGACCTCTGCTGGAGAACTCAAGACACCAGGATAAAGTGGCTCCAGCTATGGCCACAAAGAGATTAGCACGCACACACCCTGCATCCTTGTAGTGTCTGGCCTGACCAACAAGACCTCTCCTAGGGCAAGAAGTGAAATGTACCAAGTCTGTCAAAACACAGCTTCCTGTCCTCTGCCTTCAGGAACTGGCCAGACCTGTCTCAAGTCAGAGAGTAACTGCCAAATGGGGAGGGATGGGTAAGAGCAGGCAGTGAATCCACCCATATTAGGAAATACCAAGGAGGGAGGGAAGAACTGGCCACCCGCAGAGAGAGATCTTGGAAAGAGATGCTCTAGAGAAGGCTGACACAGCAACTGCTACAACAGGCCCAACCCCATTCCCCAAACCCCAAGCAGCAGCCAGTCTCAGAAACTTTAAAGGGCCAACTTGGGGCCTTCTAGAAATGAAAAATAAAAAATTTCAAAACTCCCCACCTAGTTCCTAACCTCTGCCTCCAGCCCACAAACACTGTGACTGCTCACCTCCTCAAATTTGTGAATCTGCCGGATGAAGAAATCCCCATAGCGCCTGGCGACCTTGGTGTCTGCAATGTGGATCATGTCCTGTGGGAAGAGCAGAGTCAGAGAGGAGCAGTGAGGTACAGCCACTTAAAGGACTTTCAAGTAACCATGCTGCTAAGTGCTAGATAAACCCCTACAGTGGTTTACAAAAGCAAACAGGAAAAAAACTCAATGGAAGAGCATTACCAGTTGATAGCAGCTCTTTCTAGATGGTTGATTTTAATTTTGTTAATTCATTTATTTTTATTTGCAAGTCTTTTTTAATGAACAGGAAGCTTTCAGCAATAAACACATTCTTCAAGACAGCATTTTAATCTCATACAATATTTTATGAGTGTAAGGTTGTGAGTCCAGATTCTAAATTTTGTTTTTAGCCCAAATGTGGTTGAATACCATTTTACTTGTAAATTCCTATGTAATCTAAGTTAAGACCCAAGAACTTTCTGAATCTATTTGATGGGATTTTTTTCAAGTCAAGGATAAAAAAAGAAAAGCCAGAAAGACTGAAAGCAGGGATGCCTGACTGGCTCAGTCAACAGAGCGTGTGACATGGTCTCGTTCTCAGGGTCGCGAGTTCAACTGGGGAGGGGATGCAGGGGGGGCAGAACATACTTAAAAAAATAAAATATTTATTTATTTTTAAAGATTTTATTGATTTATTCATGAGAGACACACACAGAGAGAGGCAGAGACACAGGCAGAGGGAGAAGCAGGCTCCATGCAGGAAGCCTGACGTGGGACTCGATCCCAGGTCTCCAGGATCATGCCCTGGGCCAAAGGCAGATACTAAACCACTGAACCATCCAGGGATCCCCCAAGTTACTAATTCTTAGGAGAAGTGTTTTATTTATTTAGAAGTAAACTTTACACCCAACATGAAGCTTGAATTCACGACTCTAAGATCAAGAATCACATGTTCTACCAACGGCACCAGCCAGGCATCCCAGGAGAAGTATTTTAGTAAAGCCCATCCAGAAGCACCTGAGTCGGTTAAGCATCTCCCTTTGGCTCAGGTCATGATCCCGAGGGTCCTGGACTTGGTAGTGAGCCCACTTCTCCCTCTCCCTCTGTCCCAGCCCTGCTCATGCTCACTCTCAAAAATAAATAAAACTGGGGATCCCTGAGTGTCTCAGCAGTTTAGCACCTCCCTTCAGCCCGGGGTCGTGATCCTGGAGTCCCCGGATCGAGTTCTGCATCAAGCTCCCTGCATGGAGCCAGATTCTCCCTCTGCCTGCCTGCCTGCCTCCCTCCCTCCCTCCTTCTCTCATGAATAAATAAATAAAATCTTTAAAAATAAATAAATAAATGAAATCTTAAAAAAAAGAAAAAAAAGACAATCTATGGGACACCTTAGTGGTTCGGCAGTTGAGTATCTGCCTTTGGCTAAAGGTGTGATTCTGGAGTTCCAGGATCAGGTCCCACATGGGGCTCCCTGCATGGAGCCTGCTTCTCCCTCTGCCTGTGTCTCTGCCTCTCTCTCTCTCTGTGTCTCCGATGAGTAAATAAATTAAAAAAAAAAAAAAAAAAAGACCATCTAGATAATTGGGGCTAGTCCAGCTGGGTCACAAAGTGATGATAGCAGGAGGGAGCAGGTTACTGATACTGCCAAAGAATACATGTCAGGCACCAAGAATAAATTCGAAAAGGACTTTATTTATTTATTTATTTTTAATTTTTTATTTATTTATGATAGTCACAGAGAGAGAGAGAGAGAGAGGCAGAGACACAGGCGGAGGGAGAAGCAGGCTCCATGCACCGGGAGCCTGACGTGGGATTCGATCCCGGGTCTCCAGGATCGCGCCCTGGGCCAAAGGCAGGCGCCAAACCACTGCGCCACCCAGGGATCCCTTCTTTTTTTTTTTTTTTTTTTTTTTTTAATTTTCGAAAAGGACTTTAAATAGTTGATGTGAGGGATCCCTGGGTGGCGCAGCAGTCTGGCGTCTGCCTTTGGCCCAGGGCGCGATCCTGGAGACCCGGGATCGAGTCCCACGTCGGGCTCCCGGTGCATGGAGCCTGCTTCTCCCTCTGCCTATGTCTCTGCCTCTCTCTCTCTGTGTGACTATCATAAAAATAAATAAATAGATAGATAGATAGATAGTTGATGTGAGGGCGGGGGGACACCTGGGTGGCGCAGTGGTTGAGCGCCTGCCTTTGGGTCAGGGTGTGATCCCGGATTCCTGGGTTCGAGTCCCACATTGGGCTCCTTGCGTGGAGCCTGCTTCTCCCTCTGCCTGTGTCTCTCATGAATAAATAAATAAAATCTTAAAAATAAAAAAAAAGTTGATGTGATACAAGGGACAGATTTGATTTTTTTTCTTTTAAAGATTTTATTTATTTATTTATTCATGAGAGACACAGAGAGAGGCAGAGACACAGGCAGAGGAAGAAATAACTTCTGCATTCATAAGCATCTATAAAATTATCACACGCACAGAAAAACCCTTAAGTGGACCACTGACAGCCAGTCTCTAAAACCACATGTACTTTTTGTAATAACCTACACAAATGTCCATTAGCATTAAAATGGGAAAATCGCAGCCAACTACTGCAGCAGTGAGCACCTATGGACTGTTGTGCATGGCGATGCTCTCAAATGTAACACTGAGCAAAAAAAAAAAAAAAAAAAAATGTAACACTGAGCAAAAGAAGCCAGACACAAAGAAAGAGCACATGCTATGTCAGTCCATTACACCAAGTTCAAAACCAGGCAGCACTAATCTAGGTGCTAACTAATCTAGGGTGGGGACAAGTCAGGAGAATAACTCCGACTTGCTGAGTTACTTCCAAAAATATGTACCATCCTTTCCCGCTTTCTTCTCCAATCTTCTCTTTTGCCACAATACCCTCTCAGAGGCCACTGCAGCCACACTGAAGCTGTCCCTCAAAAATACTGGATTCACTCCTGCCCCAGGGCCTTTGCCTTTACCGCTCCCTCTCCTTGGAATGCTGCTCCCCCAGATACTTGTTTGGCTAATTTCTTCACCTCCTTCAAGTCTTAGCTACAATTTCACTTCCTGGACAAAGGCTACCGGAGCACCTTATGTAATAATGCAACCTCTACCTTGTAGCACCATTATCCTTAAATGCATAGCACTTGGCAATTTCTACCTATGAGAAAATAAAGGAAATTTTCAACTTTTCGCTGTGGGCCCTGCTCCTGGTAAAACATTTACCCAGGGTCAAAATGACTTGGCAAAACCTCAAAGCATGGGTTCTGTTCCTGTCCCAAGTACACACTGTACAGCTGCTTCATTAAAAAACCAAAACAAAAACAAAAACAAAAAAGCAGCATTCCAAATATAAAGAAAAAAAACCTTGCTGATTCCCATTAGACTCCAGTCTTACAGCCTTTCTGGAAAGTGTTTCATCACGACTTATAACTCTTTATGTAAAACAAAAACAAAAACGTATATACTCTTGTCCAACTGTTCCTTCCCTGGAGCACTCTCCTCTTTGTGAAGACTCTGTATTTCCAAGCAGCCATCTTAACTTGTGCCCAAATGAAACTTTTTTCTTTAAAAAATTTTAAAAAGGTTTGTTCATTTTGCATTGATACCTACCACACATGGTCTGCTTCACGATAATGCCTGTTTTTTAACATTAGAATATGGGTGCGAGGGCAGAAATCTTTGCTGATTTTGTTCACTGCTAAGTTCCAAATGCTCAGAATAGTAGGCACCTAGTAAACACTGCCTACTGAATGGATAGACAGAGGGCCCCAGAGGCTGAGGCCAGGGGGCAGCCATACCTTATCAATGTAGAAGTCAACTTCGGATGCCGACTGAAATTCACCATCAAGGGCAGAGATGCCACTGGTCCACACCAGGTTCTTCATCTTATGCTTGAAGACAAGGAGCTGGATCCTGAACTCCTGCTCTGTGAGGTCCAGGAAGCCGGCCAGCTTGGCCACAGGCATGGTAGTGTACAGCTTGAGGAAGCTACGGATGGTGGAGAGCTGGGCCTGCTGCTGCACTTCATCAGAAAACACCTTCAGCTGCTGCAGGAAGGGCTCCTTATGGTAGTTGGGGTGCACATTATCATAGTTGGGCACCACAGGTGACAGGAATTTGGGGCACGAGTAGCTGAAAAGTTCCTCATAGACCTGTGGGTCACCCTTCTGCATGCGTAGCATCTTATCCCCGTATTTCTCCCGCAGCTGCAGGTGAATGCTCTCATCAATTCGCATGGGGTACATGGTGAGGGCGATGGCCAGCAGTGCGTGCATCTGCTCATTTTGCTTGTTAATCTGGGGGTGCAAGAGAAATTGGTGCGGGGTCAAATGAGATAGACTTTCTGAGGTCCCACATCCAACGTGGCTCCACCACCCTCCCAAGTACACTATGCTCAGACCTCTGATTTCTCCCTGGTTCGCCTCGGTCAGTTAACTTTCCCAAAGTCTCTCCTAATCTGCCCTCTAGATCTACTGAACTTCTGGCCCACTTCCAGAGCCTCTGGAACTGGCTCCTAGATTCTTTTTTTTTTTTTCTTTTAAGATTTTGTTTATTTATTCATGAGACAGAGAGAGAGAGAGAGAGAGAGGCAGCGACACAGGCAGAGGGAGAAGCAGGCTCCATGCAGGGAGCCCCACATGGGATTCAATCCCGGGTCTCCAGGATCATGCCCTGGGCTGAAGATGGCGCTAAACCACTGAGCCACCCAGGCTACCCTGGCTCCTGGATTCTTTAGTAGAGCCTTCTCACTCTCCCTGGCCCACCACACTTCATTGGCACATCAATCCTCCCACATCATTACGACCAAGTCACCCAGAAACTCTGATGGCACCATAATGCCTATAAAGATTAAATACTTCAGCTGGGTAGTGAAGGTTACCCAGAACCAAAACCCCAATTTGACTAATCTACGGCCCTCCAACAAAGTAGTTCATTGTGCTGCTACATCACTGTACTACAAGTTTCAGCACCTTTGCTCTGCCTAGATACCCTCCAATTCTATGCATGTCTTGGACCCTCCCTCCTCCATGGCAAACTGCTTGAGGGTTGTACCCCAACTAACTCACTTTAAAACACCCACAACCCAGTGAACACTCAGCAAATTGTTGCTGAATAAATGTAGGCACTGCTGGGGGTCAAAAGTAAAACAAAAGATACTGTCCTTATCGTCAAGGAGTTCATGGTCTGAAATAATAGGCACAACAAAAGAAACTAAGAGTAGACCAGACATTAAGAAATCATCCTACTGAAAGGGCATATAAAAGGCAAAATTTTGGATAGCATTTACCAAAAACTGTTGGCATAGGTACCAAGACATCAAGCTGGTCAAAGGCTTCCTTACCATCTCATACTTGTATGTAGTCCTTTGGAACATGCTCTTGGTCCTTTGGATGTAGAGGAGGATATTGGCAAATACCCGGATGGCATCCTGGTACCGACGCATCATCAAATATGCAAAACCGACATAGTAGTATGTGGTGACCTGGCACTCAGGCACACGAGAATACATACTCTGTGGAAGGAGGCAGAAGCATCCGTAAGTCCCCAAATCAATACATCCCAGAGAGAGTCTGGAAGTTG
Source organism: Vulpes lagopus (assembly GCF_018345385.1). Taxonomy (NCBI): domain Eukaryota; kingdom Metazoa; phylum Chordata; class Mammalia; order Carnivora; family Canidae; genus Vulpes; species Vulpes lagopus. The sequence goes on from NC_054828.1 coordinate 10,603,694, forward strand.
GCAGGGTCCAGTGTCAGCTGAAGTGGAAGCCCCCTGTAGAAGCCCTGAACTACACAGGGGAAGCCCTGGCTCTGGAGTTAGAGGCTCTGAATACAGATTATACCATTTACTAAATCATATGACCTGAGAACTCCATCTTGTTAGATATAATAAAAAGGGACTGGATCAGGTGACCTTAACATTTCTTTCAGCTCCATATCCCTCCACATCTCAGTTATGTATTCTTCCTTGCTTTCTACTCCTTGATTTTCCAGGTAAACCCAATAAAGAAACAGATCAACAAGTAAGACTGAATGATACATACACACATGTCCAGAAAATACCAGTTTTTCTGTATTTTCTGTATTCAGCTAATCATCATTATACTATCCTAGAACTAAGTCTTTCACAAATTCCTTAAATAGTGAAACCAGAGTAATAAAAATCTGCGTTATCATTGTTTTGAAAATAGAAAGACCGCTGAACATTTCAAGTATTACTAAGCAACAAAGAAAAAGCACCTTGTCCACATGCAAGTCTCAATTTTCAAATGGCCTGGGGAAGAATCTTCTTTTTGCTCCCTGAAATTTGTCCTTATAGATTCTCTCAAAGCAGAGTCTCTGGCTCTGGGTAGCAGGGCAGGGGGAAACAAGTAATCACCTTCTTATTTAGTTCAATATTCTCCAGCACCTTGATGGCCTGGTAGTAATCCCCTAAAAGGGAGTGCAGACGCAGAAGCCCCACCAGGCTGAAATACCCCAGCATCTTGTAAAGGGAGTGCCGTCCATACTCGCCAGCCACACTCTCGGGGTCACCTGAGAGAAATAGACATGGTGAACATTTCAGCAGTGGCAGGTGAAGGAAGGGAAGCCTGAGCCTTGAATATTAATCAACTCTTCACCTACTACTGGCCTCTAAAGCTTCCTGCAACAGGGAATAACTGCCTTCAAAGGAATACCCAGAAGCAACATGCCTGACCTTAAACTAATCTTTTTAAAGTAATCTCTATACCTAATGTGGGGCTCAAACTCATGACCCCAAGATCAAGATCACATGCTCGGGCAGCCCCGGTGGCGCAGCGGTTTAGCACCACCTGCAGCCCAGGGCGTGATCCTGGAGCCCATGTCAGGCTCCCTGCATGGAGCCTGCTTCTCCCTCTGCCTGTGTCTCTGCCTCTCTCTCTCTCTGCATTTCTATGAATAAATAAATAAAATCTTAAAAAAAAAAAAAAATCACATGCTCTACTGACTGACTGGCCAGGTGTCCCTGGCCTTATACTAATCTTAAATTTACCAATAGGAGTTGCATGAGGGGAGTGGCTGTTGTGGTTTTGGTTATTTTCTTGGTCCCAAGACACCTGAGAATATTGAGATGGCCCCTTTTATCAGGAGCAGTTACTCATCAAGGCAACTACTTTCAATAAGCTCATGGGGTCAAAGCTATTTTCCTAGTAACACTAAGATCCTATTTGCTTTCTCACTAGAGTGAGATTTGCACTGATGGTGCAAAAACAACAGTGGGTACAAATGACTCACAACTTAGCATAAACCAGGCACTGGTACCAAACTGCATTAGCAATTACTGTATTCTTTCCCTCACGCAGTAAAAGAACCAGCCACTTTTTTTCACGAAAACCATTTTTACTTAAAAGAACGACTGACAAATTATAGTTACTTAGAGTATCTGGCAGACATTTTCTCATAAATGAATGAGGTGAGCCTGTTACATTTCAGTAAGAACTGACAGTGCCACTGCCAATGAAAATGTGAGCTTTTAAGCAAAAATCATAGTTTCCCATCCAAGTACTAACCAGGACCGACCCTGCTTAGTCAAAAATCATAGTTTTATTTTTTTTTATTTTTTTAAATATATATTTTTTATTTTTATTTATTTATGACAGTCACACACAGAGAGAAAGAGAGAGGCAGAGACATAGGCAGAGGGAGAAGCAGGCTCCATGCACTGGGAGCCCGATGTGGGATTCGATCCCGGGTCTCCAGGATCGTGCCCTGGGCCAAAGGCAGGCGCCAAACCGCTGCGCCACCCAGGGATCCCAAAAATCATAGTTTTAAAAACGTTTATCTGCTACCCTGAGTCCAATAGCTTCCAAATACAGATTTATCTGATGAGGCTGATGACCAAAGTATTTTTTTTTTTTTTAGGTTGTATAATAAAATATGTCAGCTAGGGCACGTGGGTGGCTCAGTGGTTGAGTGTCTGCCTTTGGCTCAGGTTGTGATCCCAGGGTGCTGGGATTGAGTTTTGCATCGAGCTCCCTGCAGGGAGCCTGCTTCACCCTCTGCCTAGGTTTCTGCCTCACTTTCTGTGACTCTCATGAATAAATAAAATCTTAAAAAAAAAAAAAGGCATTTAGAAAATCTTTATAACTCAATAAACCAGTATTTTACAAAATTGTGCAGCATAAAAAGATCCTTTCAAGCTGCAGGATAGACCAATACACCTTAACATAACAAAGTAAAAGTTCATTGCTAAGGTTCCAAATTCCTCACTGCAATTCACAAACACAAAACTCCCACTGTCAAGTTTGGATGTGGTAACAAAGAACATCAGAACCACTTGAAAAAGCTGTTAAGATACTCCTCGCTTTCCCAACTCCAGGTCTGAGTGACGCCAGATATCCCTCATATATTGTACCACATACTGTAATTTCTGAATACAGTAATTGCTGAATATGGAAGTACACTGAGAATCCAGCTTCTTTACAGAGCCAGGCACTAAAGAGATTTCCAAAAATGGCACTCTTCTCACAGGGAAAGTGAATATATATATATATATGTATGTATGTATGTATGTATATAGATATGTATGTATGTATGTATGTATATAGATAAATGCTGTGATTCTCACTCTTTAAAGACTGTACAGCAGTTCTGACACCAAAAAGCGTGAGAAGTGCTTGGCTACATAAAGGTCCTGGAGACACAGTAGAAGCGTCGGCAAATCAGACCACCTGAATGCTGGTCTGTCAACCCACAGAATGCCAAGCCCAACATTCCTCAACATCAACACTTGGCTACTGTTCACACCCAACACCAAAGAGAAGCAGCCCACAGCCTAAGCCATGGCGACTCCCCTGGGCTGCATGCAGCCTCTCTTCCACTGGACAGATGGCAAGCAGCACTCACCACCACTTGTGTACACCTCCAATTGCCGGTTAATGTTGGATTTGTCGACCAGGGAGTGGAGGACATTGAGGACACTGTGAACATTCCAGATTTTGGGATTGGAGCGAAGGAAGTCAATCTCTTCCTCTGACTTCTTGGCAGTCTTACAGCGGTACTGGCTGAATGACTGAAACTGTTGAGGAAGAAGGGAGAGAGGCAGCAGTGGTACACAACAGGAAGTGTGGGGTGGCACTAGGTGGCACACGCACTGCAACTCATGCTAAACTGGTCTGTACACTACTTGTTTCTGCAAAGTATCTCTGATTAAACTCAATTTGTGGGAAGCCTGAGTGGCTCAGTGGGTTAGGTGTCTGCCTTCGGCTTAGGTCATGATGGGGGGGGGGGGGGGGGCCTGGGATTGAGCCTACATCGGGCTCCCTCCTAAGGGGAGCCTGCTTCTCCCTCTCCTCCCCACTTAATGGTATCTTAATCTCTCTCTCTCTCAAATAAATAAAATCTTTAAAAAAAACTTAATTTTATTCAATACTGAATTCTGCCATTTCTCCACAGCTAAGTAAAAATCTCTAAGATGAAAGGTAGTCTGTGAAAAACATACTCAATTTGGGGTCAAGGGCACCTGGGTGGCTCAGTGGTTGAGCATCTGCCTTTGGCTGAGGTCATGATCCAAGGGTCCTGGGATGGAGTCCCACACTGGGCTCCCCATAGAGAGCCTGCTTCTTCCTCTGCCTGTATGTCTCTCTCTCTGTGTCTCTCATGAATAAATAAAATCTTAAAAAAAAAAAAAATTGGAGGTCCAACACAGCCTGGAGCCATGTAATGTCTCTAAGCTTCACAATGCAGTTAGCCTGGCTGTCAGAATGGAGTGGCTTATAACTCATCTTCCTCAGGATGCCTGGGTGGCTCAGCAGGTTGAGTGTCTGCCTTCAGCTCTGGGTGTGACCTCGCAGTCCCAGGATCGAGTCCCACACTGGGCTCTCTGCATGGAGCCTGCTTCTCCCTCTGCCTGTTTCTCTGCCTCTCTCTCTCTCTCTGTGTCTCTCATGGATAAGTAAAATATTTAAAAAATGAACAAAAAACCCCTGATCTTCCTCTACATGGCTGGGCTGTGCCTGAGTCAGGATTACGAATAATGACATGGTAGAGACAGGGTAGGTCTGTATGTGCATGTCTTGCCTACTGGAGTTGACCATCCATTCACTGGGGACAGGAACCCAGTCTGAGTTACCGCTGTACTAACCACAGAGCTTCGTCAAGTGGAAGGTACATCTCGGGCCCACATCACATGCATTTTTTAAGGCAGTGCTTCTCCATCAGTCACCCAGAGAACAGAGACCTATCCACTCAATCAGTGTTAGTTAGTTATAAAGATTTTATTTATTTATTCATGAGCAACACACAGAGAGAGGGAAAGACACAAGCAGAGGGAGAAGCAGGCTCCTTGTAGGTAGCCTGATGCAGGACTCGATCCTGGGTCTCCAGGATCATGCCCTGGGCCAAAGGCAGGCGCTAAACTGCTGAGCCACCCAGGGATCCCCATCTCAACCAGTTTTGTTTTTTTTTTTTTTAAAGGATTTTATTTATTTATTCATGAGACACAGAGAGAAAGAGAGGCAAAGACACAGGCAGAGGGAGCAGCAGATTCCATGCAGGGAGCCCGACGTAGAACTGGATCCCAGGTCTCCAGGATCACGCCCTGGCCTAAGATGGCACTAAACCGCTGAGTCACCTGGGCTGCCCTCAACCAGTTTTTAAAAGCTCTTGGGTAGGGGCACCCGGGTGGCTCAGTGGTTGAGCATCTGCCTTCAGCTCAGGGCATGATCTTGGAGTTCTGGGATTGAGTCCCGAATCAGGCTCCCCCGGGGGAGCCTGCTTCTCCCTCTATGTCTCTGCCTCTCTGTGTCTCTCAAGAATACATAAATAAAATCTTAAAGAAAAAAAAAGAGCTCCTGGGTCGATTCTGGTGTACACCAGGTTTATTTATTTATTATGTATTTATTTTTAAAGATTCTATTTATTTGTTCGTGAGAGACACACAAAGAGAGACAGAGATATAATATAGGCAGAGGGAGAAGCGAGCTCCTCGAAGGGAGCCCAATGTGGGACTCAATTCCCAGACCCGGGATCTGAGTCGAAGTCAATCGCTCAACCACTGAGCCACCCAGGCATCCCATACACCAGGTTTAGAAACCTAGAATATAGGTCTTAGATGACCCAGGAATGCTCTTCAACTCCAAATTACCACTTTCCTCTAAGAACACAAGAAAAGGTTTCCAAATTTATAACAGAAGAGTAACCAGGATATAGAACAAATTCTTAAAATTCATTAAGATAATCCAATAGAAAAATGGACAAAGGATCACTTCAAAGAAAACCAAGGTTGGTCAAATAACAGGGAAAATGCCTGATCTCTTACTGTTAGGAGGGAAATGCAAATTGAAATGAGATTACCATTTCTTTCCCAACAGACAAAAATTAGACCAATTACATCCACAGCAGAGAAAAATTCTCAAATGCTTCTGTTAGCTGTGTAATTTGATACAACCGTTAACAAGATACTACTATTTATTAAAATCCAAAGTGATTATGTTCTGTATGTTGACTATAGTGGTGTACATATTTGTTAAGTCTCATCAACAGTACATTTAAAACCGGTATTTCACTGTAATCAAGTTTGCTTTATTTTTTAAAGATTTTATTTATTCATGAGAGACACAGAGAGAGAGAGAGAGAGAGAGAGAGAGAGAGAGAGAGAGAGAGAGGGGCATAGACACAGGCAGAGGGAGAAGCAGGCTCCATGCAGGGAGCCCAACATGGGACTCGATCCCAGTTCTCCAGGATCACACCCTGGGCTGAAGGCAGCACTAAACTGCTGAGCCACCCGGACTGCCCTGTAATTAAGTTTTGACTCTAAAGCTGATTTTTAAAAACTTAAAAAGTAAGGCACCTGGGTGGCTCAGTCAGCTATGCATCTGACTCCTGATTTTGGCTTCAGGTCATCATCTCAGGGTTGTGAGACTGAGTCCTGCATTGGCTCTACGATGGGCATGGAGCCTGCTGGGATTCTCATTTTCCCTCTGCTCCTGCCTGTCTCCTCCCTTGGGCTTATGTGTGTGCGCGCTCGCTCGCTCTCTCAAAAACAAAAAAAACCTTAAAAGCAAAAATCCTTCAACCAACAATTCTACATTTGGTGATGTCAAGATAGACCTATGTGTGACACATACAAGAATATCACTATTTATAGTAGTGGAAACTGAACACCCTCACGTTCATCACAAAAAGGGTGGTATATCCATATCGTGTACATGGCAGAGAAGAACAAAGCCATCTCTATGCAGACATGTTAAGTGTTCCAAATCAAAACAAATTACACAATATACCATTTTTAAATGGTGTATTTTATATATACACATTTATATAAATGCCTAAAAAGTGTGAATGTGGTGCCTATCTTTTCAGACAGTAACCTATGCCTCTGAAAAGTCAAGGAAGACACTTACAGACAAAGTTTTCAAACAGTAATGACACATTCATGTTAATACCTGAACTGATAAAAATGCAAGCAGAGTGGTGGAGAAAGCCACTTAGCCCATGAGACAGCTACCTGGCCTGCACTGGCCCGGTCTTTGTTATGAGTGAGAGCATGTTAAGTCCCTTAACAAGAGAATACCAGCTAAACCCAAGGGATTATGATAATCTTATGAAGGATGAAGAATCTCAGCACAGATGATCCTCCTTTGACTTGCTGTGAGCCTGAGTCAACAGGAACTGCCAACCTTCTAAAATTATGCCAAAGAAGGGGCTGACACAAGCCTAGGAGCCAGAAGACAAAGGCCAGCATGGTTTGTGGTCTTTTCTGCACAAAGGGACTGAAGCCTTATCTTGAGCAGGAAGCCTCTCTCTCAAAGGGCCCTTGGAGGGCTCACCCAGTGTACCAATCACAACTTGCCTGTACTCTGTAAGCCTCTTTGGTCCCCACAACTCAAATAACAGCTTTATTAAGAAACTGATTTCTTCTGAAATACCCAGTGAGTTATATCATCCCCATAAAACTCATGGAAAACAAGTATTTTTCCAAATCCAATCATTCTTTTTTTTTTTTTTTTAAGATTTTATGTTTTTATTGGGGGAGGAAGGGGGAGCGGGAGGGAGGAGGGGGAGAGTACATGTGCACACACACCTGCACCTAAGAGGGGAGAGAGCAGCCTCCCCTCTGGGAAAGGAGTGGACATGGGCTCAATCTTGGGACCCCGAGATAAGGACCTGAGCCAAAATTAAGAGTCAGCTGCTCAACTGACTGAGAATCCAGGTGCCCCTCAGTTATTGTTTTTAAGTCTACATTCTATTTCTGAAGAATCAATCTGAGAGATGCCTGGGTTCTCTGTCGGTTGAGCCACCAAATCTTGATTTCAGCTTGATCCTTATCTTGGGGTCCCAGGATCAAGCTCTGTGTCTGCTCCACTCTGAGGGAAGTCTGCTCCCTCTCCCTCTCCCCCACTGCTCTCTCTCTCTCTCCCCCTCTAAAATAAATAAACCTTGGGATGCCTGGGTGGTTCAGCAGGTTGAGCATCTATCTACTTTCAGCTCAGGTCATGATCCCAGAGTCCTGGGATGGAGCCCCGAATTGGGCTCCGTTTGAATTGGGCTCCCTGTTCGGCAGGGAGCCAGCCTGCTTCTCCCTTTCCCTTGGCATGCTGCTCCCCTGCTTGTGCTCTCCAGTTCTGTCAAACAAATAAAATCTTAAAAAAGATTTTTTTTTTATTGAGCTAAAAGAAGGTGGTAAAGAATGATAATATTTATCAGCGTAAAAATAAGGCAATATTTCTTGATTATTCTATGGCAGGCACTGTACTAAGCACCTTTATCTTTTTACTCTATTTGTTTATTTTTTAGGTAGGCTCCACATCCAGTGTGGAGTCCAATGCAAAGCTTGAACTCATGATCCTGAGATTAAAATGTGAGCTAAGATCAAGAACTGGACACTTAACAGACTGAGCCATCCAGGCAGGCACTGCTGAACTAAGCAGTTTAGATGTCATTTCCAGTAACGTTCCCAATAATCCCTATATTAGAGAAACTGAGGCACAGTGTGGTTAAGTAATTTGCTCGAGGTCCCAGGTTAGTGAACAGCAAGACTTGAAAATTATATCCCTAGGCTACACAGCCACCTGTACTTTACATCCGACACAGTTCTTAGTAGAACCTCAACAACACATCCAAGGTAGCTAACATTTCTGTTTTGATTATAATAGTCTTCTTTATTCTGACCTAGTATATACTCAAGTAACAACTACAATCAAAATACAGAACATTTCTGTTTTGTAGGAGAGGAAAATATAAATTGGAGAGCTTAAATAACAAGCCAGTGTTACCAGTGGCAGCCCCCAAACTAGCACCAACTTGCTTCTACCTGACTCCACCTGACTAAGGCTTCTGAAGCCTTTATTTTTCCAATCAGATCAACTCTCAAGATCAGGTTAAGAGCTTAGTCAAAGTCAGTTCAACTCTGCTGGCTTCCAAGCTCACATCCAGAGGTCTTAAGCCTGACTCTTCAGAAAACCATGACATCAAAGACCACCACTATGGGATATTTCCCACAGTGAGGAGACATTTTTATCCCAAGTATGTTTTTAACAACGCAAACAATGTTAACAGCTGCTCCTTTGTTGGACTAGTTATTTCAAATTAGACCAAGCCTGGCCAGATACCTGATAGATGAACTCATCAATGATATCCCAAAGCCACTGGTTAGGTAGTTCAAGGGGAGCAGGACCATCAGCATCTATGTGGGAGATCACAGAAAAGTCAGAGTCAAAGCAATGACTATGCTCACTCAGTAAGCCTACAGAATGCATTTTGTCATTATTCTCTTAAGACAATTCTGAATCACAAGATATTCCCCTTCCCATTCCTATATTAAAATACTGCTAAAAAGAGCTGGAGGCCAACACTAGGCCTCATCATAGCCTCACATCCTTGGCCAAACGTCAGACTTACTAAGAATGGGGACGCCTGGGTGGCTCAGCAGTTTAGTGTCTGCCTTTGGCCCAGGGTGTGATCCTGGAGTTCCAGGATCGAGTACTACATCAGGCTTCCTGCATACAGCCTGCTTCTCCCTCTGCCTATGTCTCTGCCTCTGTGTCTTTCATGAATAAGTAAAATCTTTAAAAAAAGAAAAAAACTTACTAAGAATGTAGTTGAAGAGATTGCAGTAGTTGTAGTAGGATTCAAACCTCTGCTCCAAGGAGGGGCCCCCCTGTAAAGAGAACAGAAACATCAGGACGGATATTTAATTTAAATGTGTTTTACTCATGATCTGCCATGACAGCTGAACACACATGAGAACCAATGCCTACTCTTAGCTTCTTAGTATACAAAGAGCGCTCAAGTCAGAGGGAAGACTAAGTACTAGAGCATTTCAAAAGGACATTGAGTACCTGACCACAATGATCAGGCCTTATAACAACCTCAACTGACTATTTCAGAACAAGTACGCAGACTTGAAGCAAAAAGATGGAAGTACAGACAAAAGCAAAGAAGTAAAATCATGATGCTTAAAGGATAGTGAAGAAGAGCAAGTAATGCTACACTAGGCTACACTGGACTACAATAGAGGTCTTTCAGTCCCAAGAGGAATCAAGGCCAGGGAGGTTCGGCAAATCCACCTGTTTTGCTCAACTGGAATATAGCCATGTGTACTCAATGTTTATGGCTGCTACAAAGGCAAAGCTGAATAGATTCAACAGAGACCATTATGGCCTCAAAGCCAAAAAAACCATCTGGCCTTCACACAGAAGGCTGCTGATTGCCCAGAATCTAGACTTGATGTTGCTGGCAACTGAGAACCACTCCAGATTTCTGAGCTGGGGAACACAACACTATCTGTAATGAACTTAGAAAGAACACGGTCTTGGAATTTTAGTTCCAGTGCTTATTAACTGTGAGCTTCGGACAAGGTATTCCATTTCTCTGTAGCATGAGACTATGAAGTTAAAGTGCCCAATATAGTAAAGGCTCTTTCAATGAACTGCCCCCTCCCCGGGGTGGGGGGTGGGGTGTTTCAAAACTATGTTATATATCAGAGTACCCTGTCCAGTACCTGACAAAGAGAGACCACAGACTCAATAAACTTCTGCTGAATCTTCCAAAGAGAAGATCAGAGGTGGTAACACCAGCTGTATTATGGGTTCTGATGCCATGGCCTTCCCAAAGAAGCTGTTATACAGGTTAGCTAGATTCTCAACCTAGCCCACAAGGCACCTGAGCTAGAGTATCAATGATAGAAGGGAATCTTTACTTTCTATCAGATAAGGTAGTCAGAGATCTCACCAGGATGCCAGAAAATGTGGCCCCCTGCATTACTCCAACAACAGGAACTCCTCCAGCTACCACTAACAGTGGCTACTGTGGCAAGGTAGGAGCTCTAGCCAGGTCAAGTGGTCCTCAGGGGGATGAAAGCTGAGTAACTGTGAGAAAGTGGAAACACTCTAAGAAAAGATCATGATGCCGAGTTCCTTCATTTACACAGATACACTCATGCTCCAACAAGTAACCTGTCACTATCAAGAATTAGGCACCAGATTATAGCAGTGACAACATAAAGTCCATGCACTGGTAGAGTTTTACCCTTTAGTAAGGGTAGCAAACAAAAACCAAGTAAACAATACAATGTTAGCTAGTGACATGTGCTCTCTGAAACACCAGAGTATGGCCAGGAGCCCAAGAAAGGAGGGAAAGTTGCAGGAAATGAAACCGGCAAGGGAGTCAGGGGCCAGGTCAAGCAGGACTATGACTAAGACCTGGATTTTATTCTAAGTGTGAGATGGGAAGTCATGGTACGATGAGGGCGGTCGTGACTTGATGAAACTCCTTCAAAGGAATCATGTGGTTTTAGGCTAAGAATAAACTCAGAAGAGTGGAAACTGACCCCAGGTAAGCAGCTACACAGTTCAGGCAAGAGATGGTAACGCCTTAAACTAGTAGGGTAGTAATAGCGGTAGTGGTGAGAAGCGGGTAGTTTCAAGAAGTATGTTGAAGATAGAGCTAAACAAGATTTACTACAAGGTTGGAAGTCAAGTGAGAGAAAAGTCAAGAATGAGGCCAAGGTTTTTAGTCCAAGCCACTTGGCTGAATGGGGTGTTATTTATTGAGTTGGCTGACATGAAAAAAGTTTAAAAGGAAAATAAGACTTTAGTTTCAGGTATGTTAAACTTGAAATGGGGTGCCTGAGTGGCTCAGTCGGTTATGTCTGACTTTGGCTTAGCTCATGATCTGAGCGTCCTGGAATGGAACCCAACATTGGGCTCCCTCCTCAGTGGGGGAAGTCTATCTGTCCCTCTGTCCCTCTCCCTGCTCATTCTAAGAAATAAGTAAAATTTAAAAAAATAAAAAAGAGCTATACAGCTCTTTTATACAGCTAAGTGGAGATGTGGAGTAGGCAGCTGGATATACAAGTATGGATTTGGAGAGACGGGCTAAAGATAGAGATTTTCAGTCATTGTGTATATAAATAGTACAAATGGTTACTTTAAGAGAGTCAGGCATTCTAAAATTCAGAAATGACAGAAGAATCACACAAGATCCCAAAGTTGGGAGAGTATGATATAAAGAACACTGGCATCATAGCAACCCAGGCCTGGGTTCAAATAGTTTTGCCACTTACTCCTTACGTGAATTTAAGAAAAAGCAACCTCTTTGCAACTCAGTTTGCCTGCTTTGCAGGATTACTTTGAGGATTAGACTATAAATGGTTGCCAAGTGCCTAACATTATACCTGGCACGCAGCCATAGTTTCATGTGTGTTTCAGAGAGCAGAAGGCTGGTAGCATTGAAGGTAAAATGCAAGGGCATCACAAGCAGAGGCAACAGAAAGTGTTTGGGAACACACCATCAAGATGGAAGGAATCCTTTTTTTTTTTTTTTTTTTAAATATTTTATTTATTTATTCATGAGAGATACAGAGAGAGAGAGAGAGGCAGAGACACAGGCAGAGGGAGAAGCAGGCTCCATGCAGGGAGCCTGATGTGGGACTCAATCCCAGGTCTCCAGGATCACACCCTGGGCTGAAGGCGGCGCTAAACCGCTGAGCCACCTGGGCTTGCCCAAGATGGAAGGAATCCTGCAACCAAATCAATGTAATGAGTGCTGAGCCAGGAACTGCAGGGATGGAGAAAATTAAGGACAGACAAGCTCTGCCATGCTAGTTTGTTTAAGACAGACACCCAGCTTGCTGGATTCAATAATTCCCTCTGTCATTTCTTAAAAGAACCCTCAGAAAACATGCCAACCATTCTTGGACATTGAACCAATAGAACCTAATGATTGTGTTCTAAAGGCAAAAATGGCATGGAACCAACAACATTCAGATACTCACACTGACTTTGGCATATATGTGCCTGTAATATAATTCTTTGTACAAAATCAGGAAGACGGCATCTGAAAGAGATGGCAAAGAGCTGCTTTTAGTAATCCACAAAACGACTAGTCTTCAGGCAGTTTTAGCTCCCCCCCCCTTTTAAAAGATTTTATTTATTCATGATAGGCTCAGAGAGAAAAGCACAGATACAGAGGGAGAAGCAGGCTCCCAGCAAGGAGCCCGATGTGGGACCTGATCCTGACCCGAGGGTCACTCCCCGAGCCAAAGGCACATGCCCAACCGCTGAGCCACCCAGGCATCCCAAGCCCTTTGAAGGGAACAGAGGCACAAACATGATTTAAGAGACAAAATAACTTCTAAATTCTATACTTACACCCTAAGAATACATGCAAAAAGAAAACTCCTCTCTCATTTTATCTTTCAACCTCATCTTAATCTCATCCAGACCCATTTCCCTTCACCATTTAGAGATTTTTGTCATCCAGTTGCTTAATAAACACATAAATAAATAGTAATACCTTCAAAGACGGCAATGCAACATTATCCAAAGTGCAAATACATGGGTATTTTTGACTCAAATTCTACTTTAAAGAATTTTTCCTGGGATCCCTGGGTGGCACCGCGGTTTGGCGCCTGCCTTTGGCCCAGGGCGCGATCCTGGAGGCCCGGGATCGAATCCCACATCGGGCTCCCGGTGCATGGAGCCTGCTTCTCCCTCTGCCTATGTCTCTGCCCCTCTCTCTCTCTGTGTGACTATCATAAATAAAAAAATAAAAAAATAAAAAAATAAAAGAATTTTTCCTACTGATATGATACAACCACTAAAAAGGAGGAGGGTAGAAAAAGAAGTTCTTTGGGTATTTTGGGTACCATACAGAAAAGAATTAACAAAGGAGGTCTGAGACTTCTATCCTCTGGCTAGTAAAGTCGGTCCTTGGCTGGCATGTGGAAACCTGGATTTCAGGAGGGGCCCCAGCACACTGACAAGGGCAATCTGCTGAGGCTAAACTGTGCAACTCTATGGTTTATGCTGAACTCCTGCATTCCTTCTGGGAGTCTGGAATTTTGGCACCTGCCAGGCAGATGGTGTGCCCATATGACCAGCACCCAGTAAAATACTTGAGACACCAAGTGTGTTATAGGCTTCTCTGACAGACAAGTTTTCACACGTCACAATTCCTTGCATGAGGAATTAAGCACATCCCATGTAAAGTCACAGGAAAGGACGATTTGTAACATGTACCTGGTTTCCTTTGGATTCCACTGTGCGTGCCCTTTCCCTTTGCTGATTTTGCTTTGTATCCTTTTGCTGTAAACCCTCATACCTGTAGGTACAGCTATACCCAGAGTCCTGGGAGGTGTCCTAGCAAATCATCAAACCTGGGAGTGATCTTGGGAATCCTGAGATGAAGAATACTCTCCAAAAATATAATAAACTTTAAAAAGGGAAGAAAACAGGACAGCCCCGGTGGTGCAGCGGTTTAGCGCCGCCTGCAGCCCAGGGTGTGATCCTGGAGACCAGGGATCAAGTCCCACGTCGGGCTCCCGCATAGAGCCTGCTTCTCCCTCTGCCTGTGTCTCTGCCTCTCTCTCTCTGTGTCTCTCATGAATAAATAAATAAAATCTTTAAAAAAATAAATAAAAAAATAAAAATAAATTAAAAGGGAAGAAAACGGCATTTGGTCTATGCAAAAAAGAAATAAACAAGACGTACCAAGACCTGGGAAGACTAAACAGCAAGCAAAACAGCTTGTCTTGAGCTTCCTCAGGACCCCTCAGTTACAGAATCCCATCCAGCATACAGAACACAAGGAACTCATACCTACCGTTGCCAACCTGTGGAGCTATGGCTTCAGCCTCAGGCCAAGGTGTATTCTTGAAGAACCTTTCAGTCAACTTGGTCCAGCTGAAAACAAAGCCGAAAAACTCTAGAACTCCAAAACATGAAGGACCAGAGAAAAGGCAACCCACACATTTTACAGATAAGGACCCAGGCTCATAAAGAGGAAGACATCATAGAAACAAAGTCAGGGTCAGAGCCTTCAAGTCTACAACTTTCCTCAACTCAACTTTGCACCTCAACTCTTAATACAGTGAATACTCCTTTTTATCGACTAGACAACCACCGTGTTCTTCAGGATCATTTCCTGCCTCTGTATCATGAACTCTCCTCATACTTACCAGCCTGCTGTAACCTAATCTGGTAACCACTTTTTATTTTTATTTTTTTTAATTTTTATTTATTTATGATAGTCACAGAGAGAGAAAGAGAGAGAGAGAGAGAGACAGGCAGAGACATAGGGAGAGGGAGAAGCAGGCTCCATGCACCAGGAGCCCGACGTGGGATTCGATCCCGGGTCTCCAGGATCGCGCCCTAGGCCAAAGGCAGGTGCCAAACCGCTGTGCCACCCAGGGATCCCCTGGTAACCACTTTTTAGGTACTACCAACCTTCTCCCTTACCAATACTTTCCCTACTTTCCCAGAGCACTGTGCCTCCTCCTCCCCTGCCCAATCTTGGAAGAAATCAATCTGTTTGTTGCAGTCTGATGCTACAACAGACCCACACCATCCAACCCTAACACTGCTACCCAAGATACCTCACAGCCCTCTAGGAGGTCTCTGTTCAATTTCCCTCCTGATCCCCTCAAGAGTGACTTCAACTTTACCCCACTCTCCTTAAACACCATCTGTCTTCTCCAGATCTTTCAGTTCAGCACAGAAACATGCTCAAGTCCCCCCTTCAAGACATGTAGCAAAATACAAAGTATCTCGGGATGCCTGAGTGGCTCAGTGGTTGAGCATCTGCCTTCAGCTCAGGGTATGAACCTGGGGTCCTGGGATCGAGTCCCACATGGGACTCCCTGCGGAGAGCCTGCTTCTCCCTCTGTCTCTTCCTCTCTCTCTCTCTCTCTCTCATGAAGAAATAAATAAAATCCTTTATTTTTTAAAGATTTTATTCATTCATTCATGAGAAACAGAGAGAGAGAGAGAGAGGCAGAGGGATCCCTGGGTGGCGCAGCAGTTTGGCGCCTGCCTTTGGCCCAGGGCGCGATCCTGGAGACCCGGGATCGAGTCCCACGTCAGGCTCCCGGTGCATGGAGCCTGCTTCTCCCTCTGCCTCTGTCTCTGCCTCTCTCTCTCTCTCTTTGTATGACTATCATAAAAAAAAAAAAAAAAAAGAGAGAGAGAGAGGCAGAGACACACGCAGAGGGAGAAGCAGGCTCCATGCAGGGAACCCAATGCAGGACCTGATCCCAGGAGTCCAGGATCATGCCCCCAGTCAAAGGCAGATGCTCAACCACTGAGCCGCCCAGGGATCCCAAAATAGTAAAGTATTTAAAACACACACACACACACACACACACCTCAATAACACTGTATTTCCTTTTTCTTTTTAAGAGATTTTATTAATTTCTTCATGAGAGACACACAGAGAGAAGAAACAGAGGGAGAAGCAGGCTCCCTGTAGGGAGCCTGATGCAGTACTCGATCCCGGGACTGCAGGATCAGGACCTGAGCTGAAGGCAGACACCCAACCGCTGAGCCACCCAGGCATCCCCATATCACTGTATTTTCCAAGGCACCAGCCATTCTTCTCACCACACGTTCTCCTACGAAAAGATCTACCATGTACTTGCCTTCAACTCTGGTCCCTACCTGCCTGTACTGTCCAATACAGTAATCATTTGCCACATGTGATTATTCTGCCTGAAGAATCAAATTTCAAATTTTGGTTAATTTTAACAATCAATCAATCAATCAATTTAATTAAAAAACCAGTACTTAACTCAGTTACTGGAAAGCTTTCAAGTACATTTAGAATCACCTGAATCTGCTTTTTCTATCATAAATGTTATGAAATCTAAACAGAGATCACGTATTTCCAAAACACATGAATTGAGATGTCGTTTATTTATTTATTTAAAAGATTTTATTTATTTATTCATGAGAGACAGAGAGAGAGAGAAAGAGAGAGAGAGAGAGAGAGAGAGAGGCAGAGACACAGGCAGAGGAAAAACAGGCTCCCTGCAGGGAGCCCGACATGGGACTCGATCTGGGGTCTCCAGGATCACACCCCAGGCGGCAGGCATCACTAAACAACTGTGCCACCAGGGCTGCCCTGAGATGCGGTTTAAATACAAATGATGTGGTTTAAAAGACTTGATAAAAAAAAAAAGTAAACTCATTAACAGTCTGATACTAATTATGTGTGGTGTAACATTTAAGATGAAGTAAATCATTAAAATTAATTTTACCTGTTGCTTGTTAGTTGGCTTTTCTAAAAGATTTTATATATTTATGTATGTGACAGCGAGCGAGAGCATGTGCACACACAAGGAGGCAGAGTGGCAGGCAGAGGGAGAGGGAAAAGCAAGCTCTGAGTAGAGAGCCTAATGCAGGGCTCAATCCTGGGACCCTGGGATCATGGTCTGAGGCAAAGGCAGACGCTCAACTGACTGAACCACCCAGGTGCTGGGTTTTTTGTTTTGTTTTGTTTTTAAAGATTTTAAGTAATCTCTACACTCAAGTGTGGGGCTCGACCTCACCACCTTGAGATTAAGAGTCACACGCTCCACCAACTGAGCCAGACAAGCACCCCTCTTTTTACATTTTTTAGACGTAGTCATTAAAAAAATTACACATGTAGCTAGGATTACTTTTTTCTTTTTAAGATTTTATTTTATTTTTTTTTAAAAGATTTTATTTATTCATGAGAGGCAGAGACACAGGCAGAGGCAGAAGCAGGCTCCATGCAGGGAGCCCGACATGGGACCCGATCCCAGGTCTCCAGGATCAGGCCCTGGGCTGAAGGCAGCGCTAAACCGCTGAGCCATCCGGGCTGCCCAAGATTGTATTTATTTATTTGAGACAGAGAGAGTGTGAGAGCGAGCATGAATGGAGAGAAGAGCAGAAGCAAAGGGAGAAGCAGACTGCTGAGCAGGGACCCTGACTCGGGGCTCGATCCCAGAACCCTGGGATCCTGACTTGAGTTGGAGGCAGATGCTTAACCAACTGAGCCACTGAGGCTCAGTATTATTTCTATGGGACAGCACTGATCTATACATTTCTAACTAGAAAGACCTGAAGATGAAGGAAAAAACAGTTCAAGGATTAATTCTATTCAATGATCCAAACAGTCTTTGGCCATTCATTCTGTCCACTCTTCCTCCCAGAAAATTAATTAATTTTAACATTAAGTTTATTTTTAAATAATCTCTACAATGAACATCATGCTCAAACTCATGACCCGAAATCAAGAGTCACATGTTCTTCCAACTGAATCAGCCAGGCACCCCTCCCAGGAATTGTTTAAATTCTGTATCTTTGGTGAAATCTTTACTGACCATCTCAACCCTGACTATCCTGTTTCATCTCTAATGCCAATTACACAGGGCAATCCCCTCAAAACAGAAGCAACCACTCAAAGGTTGGCTCACCCTGCTATGCATTAAGTTGTACAGAATTTAAAAATTAGGCTCTAGGGGCACCTGGGTGGCTCAGTCACTTCAGTATCTGCCTTCAGCTCTGGTCATGATCCCAGAGTCCTAGGATCAAGCCCCACATCCAGCTCCCTGCTCAACAGAGAATCTGTTTATTTCCCTCTGCCCCTCTCCCTGCTCCTTCGCTCTCCTTCTCCCTCTCTCTCTCAAATAAATAGTATCTTGAAAAAACAAAGGGCTCTATGTCAGACTGTGCAGGTTCAAAATTCAACACACACTCAGCTAGCTATGTGACTTACACTTTCTATGCTTTGTTTCCCTCATCTGTAAGGTAAAGAAAACAATACTACCTACTTCATGGGGTTACTGTGAAGAGTAATGAGTAAATATGGGAAAAGCATTCTGAACATTGCCTAATCTATACTGATCAGACATACTAATACCTGCTATAATTACTGATAGTGATGTTATTATTTTAAGTCCTATAGAAGTTCTGGGAATACAGTCCAACAAAATAACATTTCTCCCTCAAGGAATCACAGAAACCCCTTCGGCACTCTCTTTACAGAGTAATGATTAAACAGCCCCTTTTAAGGGGCTGCATCAGTAAACCAGCCCCACCCAGGAAGAGGGCATTTCAGTCAGCACTCTGTACCTGTTCTCATAGATGTCCTGGATCTCATATACTTTCTGATCAATGACATCGCTGGACACACGACTAGCCTGCAGCTCGTACACCTTCTGGTCAATCAAATCCGAGACGGTTTTGTGAAAATACTGGATGAAGTTTTTGATCACTTCAGGGATCACCTGATAGGTCTGCTGTTCATACTGACGTTCATAAGCCAGATCCTGCTTTGGGTCTCCTAAAGGTCAGATAGAATACTTTAACAAGTGTTTTCAAACCCACATGTTACAAAACAAAAGAGTAAGACCATCCCCCAAAGTAAACTCAAGTCTATAAAATCAGGTATAATTCCCTTTTAAACACTCAGAGGTATATCTGTCCCCAACTCACTCTCAATTCCATTACCCTGTTTCTTCAGAACACTTACCACCATTTACAATTATTTATTTGCTTATTATCGGTTTCTTCCACTAGAACCTAAATCCTATGAGGGCAAGAACCTTTTCTGTCTCGTAGTCAGGTATACCCAACACCTAGAACAGTTGTACATATACTGTAAGAGAAGGGAAGACTGCGGGAAAGGGAAGTAAGTAGTAAACGCTTTATATAAACATATATTTTAAATATATGTGTAAATAGAAATATATTTTTAAAGGTTTTTTTTTTTAAGGATTTTATTTATTTATTCATTAGACAGAAAAAGAGAGAGAGAGAGAGAGGCAGAGACACAAGCAGAGGGAGAAGCAGGCTCCATGCAGAGAGCCCGACGTGGGACTCGATCCCGGGTCTCCAGGGTCATGCCCTGGGCCAAAGGCAGGTGCTTAACCCCTGAGCCACTCGGGCTGCCCTAGAAATATAGTTTTAAATAGACATGTATATACACACATACATATTTTTAAGTAGGCTCCACGCCCAGTGTAGAGAGCAGAACACAGGGCTTGAACTCAAGACCTGAGATCAAGTCAAGATCAAGTCGTTTAACAGGGAAACCACAGCTAGATGAGACTTTGACATGAACCATGAAAAAGGCCTAATTTATTAGGCTGTATCACCCTCCTTCTGAGAATAACTGACTCCAAACCGAGACCATAGAGAAGCAGTGTTTAACAGACGCCCCTTGGGGCTGTTCGGAGACATTCAACAAAGTGCCAAACCCTAGAAGTACCCAGCGCGCCAGACAAGCGCGTAGTCTCACCTGTGTGCATATCATAGTCGCCTGGGTAAGCATAGGGATCATAAGCAGCCTGTTAACGAAACATGGAAACAGTCACCAATTCGTGAATCCAAAGCGCTCGTTCGAGGATCTGTGTGCCAAGCAAGGTACTAAGGATACAAAAGTGGATAAAACACAGTCCCTGGCTCAGAGAAACTCACAGGATTGTGCAGGGGGGAGACGAAGCAGACAACGTTATGGGGCCATAACGTAGAGCAAAGCACCAGAGGCTGTGGGAACCCACGGGGTTTGACAAGAGTGAGCCAAGCCCACAGGAGCTCAGTTACGGAAACAAGCCCATAACCAGCCCGCGTCTCCGGTCTCGGAAAACTTGAGGACGAGGAGACCGGCCATGCGAAGTGGTTGGGCCGAGAAGGCCGGTGAGGAGCCGCCAGCCATGGGAACAGCGCGAGGGCCGAGCACGCCGGGAGGCAGACTGCAGCGGGCGCGGCCCGCGGGGGCCCCTAGAGAGACCCAGACCCCTTCTCACCGCGGAGCCCAGCATCCGAGGACACTGGCCCGGTCGCGGAGCCCAGAACACGCGCAGCGCCGGCTTACCTCGGACTCGTAATCATCAGCGGGGTAAGACATGGCTTCTGGGCTCACGAGCACCTCCGGAGAGAGCGAGAAGGGCGACCCGCGCCTGCGTCGTGAGGCCGGAAGTCCAGCCCCGCTCGGGCCTGCCGGGAAGCCGGAAGTCTACAGGAAGCCGCCAGCCATAGGAGACCGCCACGTCGAGAAGGGCGGAGACGACGAATACCTGACTTCTCCCTCCTTCTTCAATTAGAGGCTTTACGAGGAAGGGCGACTTCATAGTGCTTGTGCCAACTCAGAAATAAGGCTGAACCACTTCGGCATAACAAAGACGGGGCAAAGTTAAGAGACCCTAGAAACGAAGCCACACAAAAGATGGCTGACAGCCTCCTCGGGCATTTCTCGCGAGAAAGAAAATTCGGGTGTCGGGGCCCTGAGGCTGGGTTCAGGTCTAAGCAGTTTGCCTGCGGCAAGAAACTTCAAATGTTCGGCCTCAGAAGACTAAACGTACTGGTGTAAACGTTGAGACTTGGTCCCGTGCAGCGAGAGGTCATTGAAAAAAGGCGCCTGCCAACTTTGGACACTGAGGCTGGAGCAGGCAGCGTGAAGCCAGCTGTGGTTTGGGGCTGGCCCCTGCAGCATCCACTCTGGCTGAGGTCAGTTTCCAAAACGGACGTTGGGAGGTTTGTCCTCCGGGAGCAGGCCTCGAGCTAGGGATCGGGTTATAAAACCAGCCGACACCGGCAGGTGGGTTCCGGGGCTCAGTATGGTCATCTGCGCATCCGCAACGCCTAATAGAAATCTAGATTCCAGGGGATCCCTGGGTGGCTCAGCGGTTCGGCGCTTGCCTTCGGCCCAGGGCGTGGTCCTCGAGCCCCGGGATCGAGTCCCACGTCGGGCTCCCTGCGTGGAGCCTGCTTCACTGTGAGCCTGTGTCTCTGCCTCTCTCTCTCTCTCTCTCATGAATGAATAAATAAAATCTTAAAAAAAAAAAAAAAAAAGAAATCTATATTGCAGTCCCAGCTCTGCTGCTGAGTTGCTGTGTGACTTGAAGCATGGCTCTCTCACCTTAGGTGAGCCTCCTCTTGCTCTTGTCAAAACAGCTCTTCCTGTTTTTCCCTGTGAGGTACACTCCGACTTTGGTCTTTCGGATTCACATTTACCTGGTGTGGATTACAGAATGCAGTCTCCCAGGTATCTGCAAGGCCGGTTCTGTCACCCTCAATTCTCTGAGATCCTGTTTAGAATTGCGGTACCCTGCCCCGCCCCCCCCCGCCCCCGTGCCGCGTTTTTGCTTTGCTTTTTTACACCGGAAACTAATCTGACACCGTTAACTACTGAAATTTAAAATAAAATAAAAATAATAAGTAAGTAATGTTGATCTAACATGCTAGAGGAACGACTAAATTATTTTTTCATTATCATTATGGAAAATGATATGAAATTGTCCTCTAAAGAGGCGATCAAAGCATTATTCGGCCTAAAAAAAATATTATGGAGGTGTTGAAGAAACTTAACAAATATGTTTGTTTTCCAGATTTTATGATGCTTCTCTTGTCAGCTTTTGGAAGTTACAAATTGCAATTTGTGATGGGCTGATTTCTCCCACAATTTGTGTTGTGATTTCTTGTTCTAAATAAATATTCTCTCTCCTACCTGATTTTGTTTTTGCAATTTCTGATTCTTTTATTCTTCAGCTAAGTTTCAGTCAACAAAAACTTGGATCCCTTGTTTATAAGCACCTGAGTGTCTATATATATATGTATATATAATTTGTATATTCATGTACATATGTGTATTTGTTATTTTCTATCTCTTCCAGGATTTACACTCTTAACAGAGAATAGTTGGTAAAGGTTCTGAAAGGACCTTCCTCACTGGCTACTCTTGCTCATTTTCTTTTTTTTTTTTTTTATTTTTTTTTAAATTTTTATTTATTTATGATAGTCACACACAGAGAGAGAGAGAGAGGCAGAGACACAGGCAGAGGGAGAAGCAGGCTCCATGCACCAGGAGCCCGACATGGGACTCGATCCTGGGTCTCCAGGATCGTGCCCTGGGCCAAAGGCAGGCGCCAAACCGCTGCGCCACCCAGGGATCCCTCTTGCTCATTTTCTTTTGTTGATCCTCCTCAGCTCTCCAATCACACTCACTAGTGGACTGCCTCTTCTCCCTGGGCTTGGTCTCTTTCTCTGTCTTCACCCTCTTGGGTGGCTTGTCTGGTCCAGTAGGTTTAAATATCACTCATATGGGACGCCTGGGTGGCTCAGCAGGTTAAGTGTCTGCCTATGGCTCAGGTCATGATCCTGAAGTCCCAGGATCAAGTCCCACATTGGGCTCCCTGAGTGGAGCCTGCTTCTCTCTGCCTGTGTCTCTGCCTCTCTCTGTCTCTCTCTCTCTCTCTCTCTGTGTCTCTCATGAATGAACTAAAATCATAAATAAATAAATATCACTTATATGCTGTTGACTCCCCACATTTATATCTCCACTCCATCCCAGAAGTGGGCTCAGTGGCCCATGTAAATACCTGCATGTCTGAAGGCACCTCAGACTTAACACATCTCTATGGAGCTTCTGATTTTCTGTCTCATACTTGTTCCTTCCACAGTATTCCCCATCTTAATTAAGGGCAACTTCAACTTGTTCAGTTGAATTGAACCACCCTTGACTTGACTCTCATGCCACACATTTCAGTGTATCTGCATTTTGCTGGCTCCGCCTTCAAAATATTCCCTCTCAAATGTTACCACCTTGTTGCCATCATTCTTGTCCAAACCAATATCATCTCATTGGTAGTGTAATACTACCTCACCCTTCCTGCTTGCAATTCTCAATCCATATTTGGAGAACTGCATTTGAAATGAAATTTAGACCATTACTTGGCAGCATCTTAAGCCCACTAAGAAATGCAACTTTGAGGGGCGCCTGGCTGGCATCTGCCTTTGGCTCAAGGCCTGATCCCGTGGTCCTGGGATTGAGTCCAGCCTCGGGCTCCCCCCATGGAGCCTGCTTCGCCCTCTGCCTGTGTCTCTGCCTCTCTCTCTCCGTGTCTCTCATGAATAAATAAAATCTCTTAAAAAAGAGAGAAATGCAACTTTGAAAAAATAAAGGAATAAAGAATTGCAACCTGACCTGAAAGCAACCAGAACCCCATTACAGACTTTGAAATGTCTGATCACATGGTGTTTGATTTTGAAAGGCTCCCTTGTTAATGGAAAAGCAGTACCTCAAAGGCAAAGAAACTGGACAGACCAAAGCCCCTGGGATAATTCTAGCTGGGGGAGCCATCAAGAGGATTCAGCAGCTGAAAAGCCTTCCTACTTCTCTTGATCTTCTTTTGCCTGGGATCTGAGGCAGGAAATTCTGACTCAGAAAAGCCATTACTTATATTTTACCATCTGCCTGGTCTCTTCAGCTGGGTTCATTCCAAGCTCCACTTCCCAAGAACCCTGCGTCTCTCCATAGCTCACTTACTGTCCTGCTTATTTGAGTCTCTTGAGCATGGTCTCACAAACCCCTGCTACTCCCCATTTACTGCGGTGGGAGGTGGGCCTTGGGAGAGCGGGAGCTCAGTCTCTATAAGTCAGAAATAGAGGCTTCTTAAGGGATCATCTGGTACAAGGAGTCAACTAGACAAAAACAAAGAACGGGCGCCTGCCTTCAGCTCGGGTCACGATCCCAAGGTCCTGGGATCAAGTCCCGCATTGGGCTCCCTGCTCAGTCGGAAGTCTGCTTCTCCCTCTACTTCTGTATTCTCTCTCCCTCTCTCTCAAATATATAAATAAATCTAAAAAAAAATAAAAAATAAAAAAACAACAGTGAAGTAGCAGGCTGTTTCCTGACCTGCTAAATTCTATCTTCTCTTTCACCATGGACATCAAGACTATTGTTCTTGCCCACTGTTCACAACACACAAGTTGAACTAAGTAAATTTAAGGATCAAATTGGCTTTATTCAACAATTCATGTATGGAGCAGTAGCCCATCTAGCAATAGAAAAGAGCTCCACTCACCTGGGTGGCTCAGCAGTTGAGTGTCTGCCATTGGCTCAGGGCATGATCCTGGGGTCTGGTATCAAGCCCCGCATCAGGCTCCTTGTGGGGAGCCTGCTTCTGCCTGTCTCTGCCTCTCTCTGTGTCTCTCATGAATAAATAAATAAAATCTTAAAACAAGAGCTCCACTGAGCTGTAGGCAAGGAAAGGTTTTATTTTTATATTTTTTAAAGATTTTATTTATTCATGAGAGACAGAGAGGCAGAGACACAGGCAGAGGGAGAAGCAGGCTCCACGCAGGGAGCCCGACTCAGGACTCGATCCCAGGTGTCCAGGATTAGGCCCTGGACTGAAAGTGGCACTGACCACTGAGCCACCCGGGCTGCCCAAGGAAAGGTTTTAAAAGGCAGAAAGGATGGAGGGGGAGGTGATGCTTGGGTGGTTCAGATGGTTAAGCATCTGACTCTTGATTTCGGTTCAGGTCATTATCTTGGGGTCCTGGGATTGAGCCCTGCATTGGCTCCCCACTGGGGATTTTGCTTGAGGATTCTCTCTCTCCCTCTGCCCTTCCCCCAATTGTGCGTTTGCACATTCTCTCAAATCTTTTTTTAAAATCTGTTTAAAAAATAAAAGGCAGAAAGGGGGCAGAAAAAGGAAAGTATTTGCAAAGAATGTACACTTGCAGGCAAGATCTGCTTCCTAAGACGAATGGAAAGGCTCTATCTGGCAAATTATCTCACTAGTGCTGCCCATGTAACTCCATGGTGACCGGTTAAAGGCTACATTCCAGGTGGTGAGAGAGGTAGACCGGGTGGGTTTGAAGCTGCAATTAGGTTAGGTATTAAGTCGTGGGTTACAGCTGTGGGGCTTAGCACAAGTGACTCCCTTTGGGGCCTGCTGTCTCTATTTTATTGTTTTTTTTTTTAATATTTTTTAATTCACAGAGACACAGCTAGAGAGAGAGGCAGAGACACAGGCAGAGGGAGAAGCAGGCTCCATGCAGGGTGCCTGATGTGGGACTCAATCCCGGGTCTCCAGGACCACGCCCTGGGCTGCAGGCGGCGTTAAACCGCTGCGCCACCGGGGCTGCCCGCTGTCTCTATTTTAATACCACAAATAAATAATCACTTTTTTTTAAAAAGATTTTATTTATTTATTCATGAGACACACACACAAACACACACAGAGACGCACAGACACAGACAGTGGGAGAAGGAGGCTCCATGCAGGGAGCCAGACATGGGACTCGATTCCTGGTCTCAAGGATCACACCCTGGGCTGAAGGCGGCGCTAAACTGCTGAGCCACCCGGGCTGCCCTAAATAATCACTTTTTAAAAAGATTTATTTATTTATTTATTTATTTCAGAGAGAAAGAGCATGAGTGAGAGGGAGGGGCAGAGGGAGAGAGAATCCCCAAGCGGACTCTGACATGGGGCTTGATCCCAGGACCCTGAGATCACAACATGAACTGAAATCAAGAGTCAGACCTTTAACAAACTGAGCCACCCAGGTACCTCAATAATTATTTTCTTTTCTGAAAACACAGGGCCCTTTCTAGCCTAAAAGAGCAACTAATTGTTTAAAAAAAAAAAAATATATATATATATATAACATTGCATGTTCTCTATCTTGACTGGGGTGGTTGTTAACCTAAGTATATACATTTGTCAAAAATCATCAACCTTGTGCACTTCAAATGTGGGAATTTTACTATAGGTAATTCATATCTCAATAAATGTGATTTTTAAATTATAATTAACATTAATAACAAATAACCAAAACAATTTTGGAACTTACACAATGACAAAAGATTAATACCCTTAAGAAATTAAAGATACAATTCTCATACAATAAAGAGGAAGGTTATTTATTTGCTAATGAAGGAACCAACAATATGACAGAGCTGGTTTGGAAAGAATTTGAAGAGTTAAAGAATACACTTGGGTGGCTTAGTGGTTGAGTGCCTTTGGCTCAGGTAGTCATCCCGGGGTCCTGGGATTGAGTCCCACATCCGGCTCCCTAGGGGGAGCCTGCTTCTCCCTCTGCCTATGTGTCTGCCTCTGTGTGTCTCTCATGAATAAATAAATAACATCTTAAAAATATGTATATAAAAGGAATACTGAATTATAATTGCTGATCATACTTCATGCCCTATGGGATAATAAAACTATAATCTTTGGGATTATTTTCATTAGACGTGCAAAAATTATTGCATCTTATAAGTTTCCTACAAGCTAACTTCTAACTTTACAGAGTTGGAAAACGTCACTGGATGCTAATCAATTGCTGTCAAAGTTAGATTTCCCTAGAGAGTCAGATGGCTCTTATGTGGGTTTACAAGCAATTCTCTAGCATGCTATTAAAAAGGCATACATGCTTCTCCCTCTGCCTATGTCTCTGCCTCTCTCTCTCTCTCTCTGTGACTATCATAAATAAATAAAATTTAAAAAAATAATAAAAAGGCATGCAATCACCATATGACATATTTTCAGATACTAGATCATTTCCCTCCACATTCGTTGCTGTTATTCCACATTTAATGAAGACAAGAAATATATTAATTTCCTATTAGCTCTGCCTAAGAAAAACAACAGCACAAGTATGGCAATAAATGGCAACTGCCTATAGGGCTCAGGAGGGAGTGGTGGGGACTGTGGCAAACCACAATACCACATCCCATCTAAAGGGGAGAGTTGTCTGCAGGCACCCATGTGCCATGTGGGAGGGCTGGTCCTGTGTTGTCATATCTCCTGTTTTTAAAAGAATCTGAAGATTTGGGCAGCCCCAGTGGCCCAGGGCATGATCTTGGAGATCTGGGATCGAGTCCCATGTCAGGCTCCCTGCATGGAGCCTGCTTCTCTCTCTGCCTGTGTCTCTGCCTCTCTGTGTGTCTCTCACGAATAAATAAATAAAATCTTAAAAAAAGAAAAAGAAAAAGAATCTGGAGATTTTTTTAAATGTCCATAAAAGTTCTCCATTTTTAAATGTTGGCATTCAGTTCATATTGCTCTAAAATACTGTGAGGGCCAACATAATGAGAGAAAAATGAAAGGAAAGTCCTACTGAATCTGGAACTGAGCCAGTGTCAATATCTGACCTAGAATAATACCTTCCTACAGGAAGACAAGACTGAGGCCTAAAGAAAGGAAACACTTAACTCCAAATCAGGAGGTAAGTTTGGTCCAGACGGGACTTAGAGCCCAAGTCCTGGATTCCCAGGTGGAAGCTTTTCCCACAAGGCAAGCATTATAGGCATTTTCTTTGTCTCCCACCAAGTACTCCATATTTTATTTGCTGATTAGCTGAATAAAAATGACTAGTATGAATGATTGTCAAGTTTAAGGTCAAGTTCATAGGTCATAGGTCAAGTTCAAGCCAGTGTGTTGGGCCTAGTGTTGCATAGGATCTGCATGGGCCATAGCTTGCATCCTACCCTTATTTATTATAATAATGGCAATAGTTACCATTTTTTGAGCACTAACTCTGGGCCAAGCTCTGTGCTTTACTCACATCATATCATTTAGTCTTATGATAACCACATGATATAGGTCCTACTAATACCTCCACTGAGGCTCAGAAAGGTAAAGTCATTGCTTGAAGCCATAGCCCCACATTCTTAAGCCTCCAAAGTTGATGGTTTTAACCCCTGGGGTATACTATCCTTTCTCATTCAGGCAGTCAATGGGTCAGTCAGTCAA
Source organism: Vulpes lagopus (assembly GCF_018345385.1). Taxonomy (NCBI): domain Eukaryota; kingdom Metazoa; phylum Chordata; class Mammalia; order Carnivora; family Canidae; genus Vulpes; species Vulpes lagopus. The sequence goes on from NC_054828.1 coordinate 10,631,699, forward strand.
ATAGTTACAATGCAGAATGTGGTGGTGCCCATTGCTGAGCCAGGCATTATGGGGGAATACAGCTCAAGTTCCAGTCTAAAGCCTTTAGCATAACTCGATTCACATTCAACACACATCCCATTCTTCTAATCCAAAATAACAAGTGGTTCCTGAAACACACTGGAAGGTTGGGCTATATAATTAATACGCCAACAAAGTTGATTTTTAAAATGGGAAGTAACAATTAACTCCAAATGTTTAGAGAGTCTGTTCAAATGAAAAGATTGTGACATGTACACATATTTAGTTGACCAGATTGCTCGAAGACTGGACCCACTAGTAGGCGGAAGACAACAGCTGACTGCTAGAATAACGGGTTTGCACTTTAACCTGGGTAGGCAGATCCTACAGACACAAAAAGAATTGTACCTTAGCCAGCATATGCACCTTGAATTCTACAAAGAGAGGCTGGAGGGATGAAGACAACTTTAGAGGTTATTACATGGAATGAATAATAAAGTTATTTCCAGATACATTCAGCAGGAGTAAGGTATAAACACCCAGATGTCCCTTAAACTTTCTGGAACTAGGTTCCCAGCAGGCTCTTCATTAAAGAAAACAGTATGGTGGAAAGAGAGGACTTTGAGGGGCTCAAATCCCAGTTCTTTCTAATCCTGTACATGGGTTCATATAACATCTCCAGACCTCAATTTCCTGATGAGCAAAGCGGATATAATAACATCTACCTGCTAAGGTTCTTGTGAGGGAGAGAGAAATCATATAAAATACATCAAGCAGTTGGTAAGCGATGCGTGTTCGGTGTTCATTTCTTTCCTCGGTTTCCTTGTAACCACAAGGGGAGTAGGCATACACGTACTACCGGTTATGGGGCAGAGATCAAATAAAACAGCGTTTTTCTCCATACAGTATCACGAGAAACCTCACGGTGGTGTTCCGAGAGCACCGCAAATTCTGAAGGTGTTTTTCAACTGTCAGGGGAAAGATGACATTTTTAGTGGGTTGAGGGAGAAGGAAGAACTTTCGCCTGGACACAGGCCCTGGTCCGGGGCGCGCGGCATCCACAGGCGAGTCCCTGGTGTCCGGCTTCCGCTCCTTCCGCTCCTCGTCCAGCGTACGGACGTCCTGCTGGGCGGCCGGGTGGTGAGAGGGGTCGCGGGGCCGGTCCGCCGCGCCGAGCCCCTGCGTGTCCCGTGGGCTGTGCGCATCACCGCGGGCGGCGGGGCTGAGCCTGCGCCCTGGACACGCGGTTCCTGGCTCGGTGACCGGCTCGCCGACTGCGGCGTCGCTGTGGGGCAGTCACGTTGAATTAAAATTCTTCGTAAGTCAGTGACGGGAACCCTCACCAAAGGGATCTTTCCGCTTCAGAAGCTATTACTCTCCCCTTGGCGGAAGAGCCGCAAACGTTGACACATCCTTACTTTCCTACACTACGCACTTGCAGCGGGAAGACCTCCCTCTTCCGTTCGCGATTTAAAAAGTTGCCGTGTTTATCCCTGGAGGGCGGCTTCTTCGCTTTCCTCAGTGATTGGCTGCAGCTCCCCTGAGGTGATTGGTTAAAGCATCTGCCCGTTATCTTTCGGGAAGTTGGTGAGAGCTAAAAAAAAAAAAAAGAGAGACCAGACAGAGAGAGAAAGTGTCCTAAACTCAGCTGTTTTATTGGCTCCGGTGGCGACGTACGGTGAGGGCGTGGGCGGTTAATATTTGCGATTGGTTGTTCTGTCCGTCAATTACGCCGCCGGAAACCAATTCTCGCGCCCGAACCACGCCCGATTGGCTGTGGGCGGCGGGAGCCCGCCCCCTCCCGGTTGCCGTGGTTGCGGGCCCGGCCCGCCCGCTCGCCCGCTGACAGCGAGGCTTAGGGCGGAGGAAGCGGGTCGGTTGGTCGGCCCGGAACGAGGCTTCGGCGGCCAGGCCCGCGCAGAGCCGTTGCCATGGCAGCCGCCGCCGGGGGCGCGGACGACGAGCCGCGCTCGGGCCGCTCGAGCTCGGACGGCGAGTGCGCCGTGGCGCCGGAGCCGCTGACGGGCCGCGAGGGCCTCTTCTCCTTCGCAGACTTCGGGTCGGCGCTGGGCGGCGGCGCGGGCCTCTCGGGCCGGGCGTCCGGAGGGGCGCAGTCCCCGCTGCGCTACCTCCACGTCCTGTGGCAGCAGGACGCGGAGCCCCGCGACGAGCTGCGCCGTAAGATCCCCGCCGGGCGGCTGAGGCGCGCCAGGCCCCACCGGCGGCTCGGGCCCACGGGCAAGGAGGTGCACGGTGAGCAGCGCGGCGGGACCGCGGCGGGACCCCGGGGGCCCCGACTGCCGCGGCCGCTCGCGACCGGGTCCGCGGACGGCTGAGCTCCGGGCCCGCGCCGACCGCGAGCCCCGAGGACCGCGAACCTGGAGGGGACGGCCTTTAAGCGCTCGGGGATTCCTGAACAGAAACTTTTCAGGACTCCAGGCGTTTCTTAGTAGATTAAAAAAAAGAAGGGGTGGGGGGTTCGGGCGAACGCTTTTAGCATGAAAGAGGGGAGGCCGGAGCCTGTGGCCAAGCTCTGGCAGCTCCTTTAAGTGCACGGACTGGCATTGGACCCCTCTACGTCGAAGCCTTAGGCAAACTATAGAAACTTCCAGCCTTAGTTTTTCCGTGTGTAAACGACTACAATGCTTGCTTTACGGGGATGTTGCCGGAGTTAAGTCGGGGTGAATCAGTACAGGGTATCCTGCTTTGGTGGTGTGCCGAACACTGTTGGGCCGGCGTGTGTTCATTTCCAGTCCTCACAGTAACTCAGTGAGATCCAGATACTGTTCCCATTATGTGGAAGAGGAAACAGGCTCGGAGAGTTTGCCTTGCTCCAACCCCCGTAGCTAGAAAGCGGCTGTGCTGGCATCAACCCACATCGGCCAGGTCAAACTCCTGCTCTGTGTGGGCTCTATTGTCTCTTACATTTGGGGATGACGTGGAAACCAATGCCTTGAAAGATTTAAGAATGGAAACGTTAGTGCCCCTTCTAGGACTATCTGTGATTCCACCCTTATCTAAGTCATGCTGTTAAGATTAAATGAAAATTTGAACGTGCTATGTAAAGCATAAAGGGCTATACAGAAGTAAGGAATCATTAAATGTATCTGCTTGCAATTTTGACCATCCCTCCGATGACAAAGGCATTGTTCTCTAATACAGAGGTAGCGTCCTTATAGGAGAAAAGCGTTTCTGCTTTGGAATTACCAAATTTAAGTCAGTTATTTGGGAATGGCCTCTTTTGGAGAATATAATTGCAACAACTTGGAGCTGTCAGGATAGGGCTCAACCTTTTTTTTTTTCCCCCAGATGATAAACCTGAGGCCCAGGAGGTTTAACTAACTTGCTCAAGGTCACCCAGCTACTATAAGTGCCAGAGCCAAGATCTGACTCCAAAGACCCTGAAGGATTTGCTACAGAAAGTGGCTTTTTGCACTGTGTAGCTGTGATACATTTCAAGGTTTTCTTGTTCCCAGGGTAGTGTCTCTTGTATCCTGGTGCCTTTCCTTCCCTTTAGATGTTCTTGTGGGTGAATGGTGGATCAACTAGGAAGCCATCCACTCTCTGCTTCATCATGACTTTTATTTATTTTTTTAGATTTTATTTATTGATGAGAGACACACAGAGAGAGAGGCAGGGACACAGGCAGAGGGAGAAGCAGGCTCCCTGCGGGGAGCTCCATATGGGACTCCATCCCAGGACCTGGGGATCACGTCCTGAGCTGAAGGAAGACACTCAACCACTGAGCCACCCAGGTACCCCTGTTTTATTTTGTTTTTAACTGGAGCTCTCTTGCTCTCTTCACAGCTCTGAAGAGGCTGAGGGACTCAGCCAATGCCAATGACGTGGAAACAGGTGAGTGTGCAAAGCAGGTCTGGCCCCACTGGCTGGTTAGGGAAAGAAAAATCCAGGCAACCAATTCCTGGGAAGACAGTGCTTGAATTCAGTATGCCAGCTCATACCCTGGACTAGGCTCACTATATATATCATGTAACTGTATTCATCTTACAAGAGATAAGTCTGGCTTATTTTTTTTTTTTAAGATTTATTTATTTATTCATGAGAGACACAGAGAGAGAGGCAGAGACATAGGCAGAGGGAGAAGCAGGCTCCTTGCAGGGAGCCCGATGGGGGACTTGATCCCTGATCCTGGGATCAGGCTCTGAGCCAAAGGCAGGCGCTAAACCCATTCGTCTTGCTCAGAGGCTCACTCTTTCCATGCTTCCCTGTCACTCTGAACTTCCTGATGTCATAGTGTTTTTCAGTCTGTGGGCTCCCTGATGTGGGGACCATGTCTGCTTTTGTATCTCTGGCACTGAGCAGCAGGGTAGGAGCTTTTTAGAAGTTTTGGTTAACGGGAACGAACAGTCAACTTTAACTGCCAGAAGAGCCACCACCTGAACAGAACCACCACCTTCAACTGCTCACTGAGGCTTTGCAGTAGTTGGGTCAATGGTTCTCAAACTTGTTTAGTTGACGGAACACCCAAATGGAATGAGAGGGGCTCCTAGCAGGACACCACCCTGGTTTTTTTTGTGTGCGTGGTTGTTGCTCTCCAGCGTCCATTGGCTGACGGGAGTAGCAGCATCAGAGGTACAAGGACAAGTCCTAGGGGAAAGCTTCTCATCATATCCATATATTAGTTTTCTATGTCTGCTGCAACAAATTACCACAAACATGCTGGTTTAAAACAACCCAAATTTCTTTTTGAAAAATTTGTATTATTTTTTTAATAGCAGATTTCTTAGCACATAATTTTGGAGGTCAGAAATCCAACACAGGTCTCACCACGCTGAACGTCAGGTGTCAGCCAGGCTGCATTTCTTTCTGGAAGCTCTAGGGGAGACTCTTGTTTCCCTGCCTTCTCTAGTTTCTAGGGGTCACCCACATTCCTTGGCTCATAGTCTTCTCCCTCCATCTTCAGAGTCAGCAACAGTGGACTGAGTCCCCACACCGCTGTCTCTCTGGCTCACACAGCAGGGAAAGGGACTCTGATTTAAGTGCTTATGCGATTAGTGTGATTATCCTGAATAATCCAGAATAATCTTCCTAGTTCAGGTGCCTAACCTTATTCATATCTGCAAAGTCTTCTTTGCTGCATAAGGTAACCTATTCAATAAACTGAGGATTAGGGCATGGACATCTTGGGGGCTGTGATCCTACCTGCATCATGTGGCCATCATTCTGTTTTGGTAGTGCTGTGCTGTGGTCAACAGAGAAGTTGTGAGCATCGCTTGAGGGCCATGGGATCAGAGAGCCCATTTACAGCCAGCACAGACAGGAAGTCTTTTACCTCAGGGGGCTGGGTGTTAAACTGTGGGCCTCGAGATGGTTCCCTTACCCCTGGTGTAGCATGGTGAGCAGGCCTGGCAGCTGGAGGGCTAACTTTTTTCACTTTGGTCTTTTTTCCATGAACTTTAACATTTTCGAATATTTGAGCAGCAACCTAGATAGCTTTTTTTTTTTCAAGGAAAAATGATAAGTGTTCTCTTTTTAATACCTCTTGTGTGTGGCCAGAGATTGTTTGAATTATACTTCCCTTGCACAGTAAGCCTAATTCATCTTGAATCAAGTACTCACATGGTGGTTTCAGTGTTTTGATAGAAATACTGTAATGTTCCAGTCAGAGTCTCTGACACACCCACATTCATATCTAAATGGCTGTCACATTGATCAGGCTTTTGCTGATGGTGACCTTGGCTGTAGGGTTAGCTTCTTTACTCCTTTTCTGTTATGGTTTGCATTTCCTTTTCCTTTGTTACACATTTGTTGGGGTTTTGGTGTGTTCAGCAATTATAGTGGACATAAAACTGATGTTTTGCTATTGTTAAATCATAATATATTTTCATATATATGAAAATCATACACACTTAAAATGTTTGGAAGATGAGAGAAATATGCAAGAAAAACATCCATAATCAGCAAAGGAACTAATCTCTGTATATATATATTGGTGACTATCCTTATCCTTTTTCCTATACAGAGAAATTTTCTTTATGGGCTTGCAAACTGTGCCGGATACACAATTTTGTAGCCCATATAACTTTTCATAGTCTTTGTAACCATTCGTTTTTTTTCAAAATGGAAACATCTTTTTTTCTTACTTACAGAATAAATACATGACTATATGACTTTTTGAAGCTTATAAGGTAAAAAGCAGAAATCACCTCATAATTCCATTCTCCAGTTATAATCACAATTTGTAATGGATGCCCACTGTCTTCAGAGGAACAAAGTGAGAGTTAGTCATATATTTGCAGAATGATTTTTCTTTTTGGGGTGGGGGAGGGACAGAAGAAGAGGGAGAGAGAGAGAATCTTAAGCAGGTTGCGTGCTCAGCACAGAGCCCAATACAAGACTCCATCTCAGGGACCTGAGATCATGACCTGAGCCGAAATCAAGAGTCAGACGCTTAACCCACTTAACCTGCTTCACCCACCGTGCCCAAGTTTTTCATTGTTAAAATAATTAACCAGGTGTATGGGGTTATCACATCAAAAGATATGCATATTTCGATGACTTCTGCCAGATGCTGCTTCTAGTGCTTTCCAATAAGACTGTAACTGTACACATCATAAAAGAGAACTGACTCTTAGTTTTATCTTATCTCTTTGGTACTGGTTGTCTTTTGATGAATGTCCTGAGCTGGCTGGAAGCTCTTCTTTCTCTTCGACTCTCATAAACCTTTTCCTACCACCTTCATTCATTTCTTCAATTAGTCAATAATGTTCATGGAGCTGAACAAATTCGATCATGGTCCTAGGTATTATTTTTTTTAAGATTTTATTTATTTATTCATGAGAGACAGAGAGAGAGAGAGAGAGAGAGAGAGAGGCAGAGACACAGGCAGAGGGAGAAGCAGGCTCCTCGCAGGGAGCCTGACGTGGGACTCGATCCTGGGACTCCAGGATCACACCCTGGGCTGAAGGCAGGCGCCAAACCGGTGAGCCACCCAGGTCCTAGGTATTAAGTAAGATAAAACCAAAAAATCTACAATATAATTGGAGAGAAAAAATTTAAAGTGATAGCATTTCTAAAACAAAACCTCCAGAGAAACCAAAGTTATGTATTTCTTGTAAGTTCTGGAGCCGGAGAAGCCAGAGAAGCCTGGGTTTACATCACAGCTTTGCCTCCTGGTAGCTGGGTGAGTGTACCACTCCACAGACCAGGACTCTTCTCCTGGTTTGCTAAATGAACACGATACCTGGCTGGGTCGTCGAGGGGCATAGCAGACAGGTGCCTGGTGCCAGGTAGCTGCTCGGCATACAGCTCCCATGCTTTAAAATGGCACAGCTTATTAAAGTAGAGTAGCAGGGTGAACAGGGCACTGAGGAGACGGATTGGTACCTGAGCCTGAGAAGAAAGAGGAGGGGATTCTGGGCTTTGTCTGGAGTCCTTGAGAGGTTTGCTGCCAAAGACAAAAATGTTGTTGCTCCAAAATGATATTTGGCATCAATTTCTACATTTCAGTTGGACATACACATGTGGCAGATAATGCCTCACAATTTATAATGGCTCCACATTTTGCAAAGAAGACATTTCACATCCATTATTCCCATCATAGCAGCTCTGGAGATTGGCAGGGCGATTATTCCCATTTGCTGGTGAATCGGGACCCAAATTCAGGCTTTCCTGCCCCCAACGCAGCTCTTTCCACTGCCCCATGCTGTGTGCAACATTCTCCTTTCTTCCTTACTCAGCTTAGCCTGGGACTTCGTGTGCATGGCCCCAGGCCACTAAAGGGCTGCCTCCCAGGAGCAAAGGCCTGACAGCTCAGGCCACCGTGTCCAACGAGAATGGGAGTGTATCCAAATGGATATAGGGCCAAAGTCAGCCAGGGATTTCTGTGATTCTAGAATTCCTGGCTCTGGGGGCCAAGATCCTTCTATGATCTATCCCTAGACACAGAGCCAGAGCAGCCAGATTTGGTGGTCCTCAGTTCTGCCCTCAGGAGGACAAGTCCCTTGTCTTGGCATCCCCTGTGAGGCCAGCACCCAGGCGTGACTCGGTCTCTCCTGCCTCATGGATGCCTTACCTGGAAGCTTGCCCAGAAGCACCCCGAGCATCTTTCTTTTCAGGTCCAGGGGCTGCCGCTTAGCTAACACTGTCTCTGTCCCCCTGTTCCCTGTGTCTTGGTGGTGTCAGTGCAGCAGCTTCTGGAAGATGGCGCGGATCCCTGTGCAGCTGACGACAAGGGCCGCACAGCTCTGCACTTTGCCTCCTGCAATGGCAATGACCAGATCGGTGAGTCCTGGTCAAGGGGGAGGGAGCTGGGCTGGCCAAGCAGCATCTGTCCAGAGGTGCAGGGGGAGACCTGCTGTCTGCACACCCAGGGTGGGGGGCCAGTCTTTCAAGACATTTAGGCAACATTTACTTAGTGCCAAGGGCAGCAGCAGGACAATCCCTTCTCTCCCTTTTTAAAGTCCTTTTTTGCATGTGGTATAATGTATAAACAGTGAGCTTTCTGTATGTGTGCACTGGTGTTATCACCATCCAGATCAAGTTAAAGAATATTTCCAGGGGCACCTGGCTGGCTCAGTTGGTAGAGCATGTGATTTGATCTCAGGGTCATGAGTTCAAGCCCATGTTGGGTGTAAGGCCTACTTTAAGAAAAAGAAATAGTTTCAGCATCCCAGCAGCCTACCTGATGCCCCATCCAGTCCTTAACCCTTTGTAGACCTTGTTCACCATAGATTTGTTTTCCTGGTTTTGAATTTCACATAAATGGAAGCATAGAGTATGTACTCTTTTGTACTGTCTTTCACTCAAACTTACATCCTTGAGATTCATCCCTGAATGTTGTTGTATCGGGAGCCTTCCCTTTCTTATTGCTGGTTGGTATTTCATCGGGTGATGTCCCACAGTTCATCCATTTTACTGTTGATGGATGTCTGTGTTGCTTGTAGGTTTGGGCTGTTATGGATAAAGCTGCTATGAACATTCTTGTACATGTGACTTGGTGGATATAAGCGTTGTAACTGTGTTAGATTAAAATGCAGAAGTGGGGTTGCTGACTTGCTAGGGTACACGTACACTTAGCTTTAGTATGTAGTTCCACACGATTTCCCACCATGTGGCCCAATATACACTCCCACAGCAGTGTAAGAGTTCCACGTTTTTCCACATCCTTGCTGATGCTTGGTATTCTTTTTTTAATTTTAGCCATTCTGGTGTGGTGGCGTCTCACTGTGGTCTGATTTGCATTTCTCTGGTGGCCAGTAATGTTGTGCACATGCTCATGTATATATTGGCCATTCTTGTATCCTCTTTTGTGTTCAGGTCTTTTGTCTGTGTTTTAAATCAAGCTGCCTGTTTTGTTTTGTTTTTTTTAATTTTTTTTTTAATTTTTATTTATTTATGATAGTCACAGAGAGATAGAGAGAGAGGCAGAGACACAGGCAGAGGGAGAAGCAGGCTCCATGCACCGGGAGCCCGACGTGGGACTCGATCCCGGGTCTCCAGGATCGCGCCCTGGGCCAAAGGCAGGCGCCAAACTGCTGCGCCACCCAGGGATCCCTGCCTGTTTTGTTTTTTTTTTCTTATTGATGTGTAGAAATTCTTTGTATATTCTGAATACAAATCATTTGTCAAATATAAATGACTTAACTTTTCTGATTTTATCTTTTGTTCTCTGAGTGGTATCTTTTGATGAATGTAAGTTCTTAATTTCAATGAATCCAATGTATCAATCTTTTCTTTTTTATGGTTAACATTTCTGTGACCTGTTTAAGATATCTTTGCCTATCCCGAGGTCATGAAGATGATGTCTCATTTTCTTCTATGAGCCTGACTTAGAGCTTTCACATTTAGGTCCATGATACCTCTCACATTAGTTTCTGTATATGGCGTGGGCCTTAGCCTGGGCTCGTCATATGCATTAGTCTGCTAATGATGGGCCCTGGCAATACCACAGCCCACCCTTGAGGTGGCACAGAGACTCTCAGGGAGGAAGGTGCTCAGCATCAGCTTTTGGCCTAATTCCCACTTTGGCACGTGGCTATGGAAAGAGCAGGAAGCCTCCTTGAAAGCCTTTACAAGCAGCCACCACTGTTGAAAGAGCTTTCTTTTTTTTGAAAGAGCTTTCTTTAACCCTTAAAATCCCAGTCCTTTTCAACCATAGGCCAGAAGGCTCTCCTAGAATCCTTGGTCCCTGTCCCTGGGACTCCTGCACGTGAACCCTGTGAGTGAGTAAGTGAACGAATAAATGAACAAATGAATGAACAAAACAATATAGAGAACTGTGTCTGCTTTCAGTGTCCCACACTTTGATTTGAGGAAGCCTCTTTAGTTAGGTTAGGGGTGAGGGCTTGGGTCCAGTCCTTTGGAGTCCTCCAACAACTCTTCGTGGGTTTTCCTGTTTCCAGTGCAGCTACTCCTGGACCATGGCGCTGATCCCAACCAGCGAGATGGGCTGGGGAACACGCCACTGCACCTGGGTGAGTGCCTGAGAAGCTGCCAGGACACCCTTCTCCGCAGCACAGACGGGCTCCTTGGATGTCGAGCCTAGGGTCCTGCAAGCTCCCAGCAGGATCTCCTATCAGCCAGGGAGAGCCCGAGCCCCCTGGGGCCTCACTCCCCTTGGTCTGTGTCCCCTGGAATTCTCCTTTGGTCAATCACGTGGCCGTGCCCTGAGCATAGCTGTTTTAGTAACCTAAACACCTCAGCAGAGCTTGTTCCTGCCTGTGGCTGACCCACACTGTGGCTCACAGTGAGGCAGGCCCCGTCTCCAAGCCTCAGTCTCCCTAGCTGTACAGGGAGGGAGTTGGATTGGACCTGCCCCATGGCTGCCTTGGTGATGCCATCTCTGGAAGTGTGACCTAGAGCGGGCACACTTGGGAGTCTCATTCCCCTCCCCCAGCAGGCACACAGGGCCAAGCCTTGGTGTCCTGGACTCTCAAGTCCCTATTCTTCTTCCTCAGCGGCCTGCACCAACCACGTCCCTGTCATCACTACACTGCTACGAGGAGGTATGTGCTCCCTTCCCCTGCGCCCCCCTCTCCTGCCCTCACCCTCCACAGTACTTACTCCACCTGCCCCCTCAGGGGCCCGTGTGGACGCCCTGGACCGAGCTGGCCGCACGCCCCTACATCTGGCCAAGTCGAAGCTGAACATCCTGCAGGAAGGCCACTCCCAGTGCCTGGAGGCTGTGCGGCTGGAGGTGAAGCAGGTGAGTGTCCCTCATGCTGAGCCCACAGCTGCAAACAAGCACAGGGCAGGTGCCGCCCTAGCCACAGACACACCTGCCTCCAGCACTAGGGCTCCTGGTTGCTTCCCGCCAACCCCGTTTGGCACTTGCTCCACCTCCAGCTCTCTCTGGGCCTCCTGGCTAGAACCCCCAGCAGCTGAGCCCAGCCCCTTGTTCCAGATCATCCAGATGCTGCGGGAATACCTGGAGCGCCTGGGGCGGCACGAGCAGCGGGAGCGGCTGGATGATCTCTGCACCCGCCTCCAGATGACAAGCACCAAAGAGCAGGTGAGCTGCAGCTGCAGGGCTAGGCCCAGGGCCTGGCAGGAGCCTCAGGCCAGTGCCTCTCTGCTGTGACACAGTCACTCCTAGTGGAGAGAGGCCGCAGCCGTGGGGTTATAGCGCACTGTAGACCTCAAAGCCTCTGTCTACTTCCTTTGAAGCTACTTGTGGCCTTCTCTGTGGGGCCGTCCGAGACCACCTGGAGTCAAGGATTATCTGTTGCGTAGTCCCCACAGTGAGGCCACCACGTGCCCTGGGAGGAGAGACAACCCTACCCTCCATGTCTCTGGCACTGGGGTGGAGATCTGGGGGCCGAGACCCCTGGGCCTGTTGTGGCACCTGTGACAGAGCCTTGGTTTGGTCCTACAGGTGGATGAAGTGACCGACCTCCTGGCCAGCTTCACGTCCCTCAGCTTGCAGATGCAGAACATGGAGAAGAGGTAGCAAGAGAGGCTCCCTGCCTTCCCTGCTCTGCCACTGCCCCACCCTTGCCCCCACTGCTCTCTCATTACAAAGAAAAAGCCCAATGCCTGGGACTTCAGACCCGCACTTCTCTGGTGAGGCCCTTGCCCCCAGATGCTGCCGGGGCAGAGATGCCCTCTCACCGACTTCAGAGCCACTCCCAGCCACAGCCTGTCTCATCTCCATGGGCTGGAACCACAGCTCCAGCATCCTCCTCTGCTCCCACAGCACCACAACCACATCTCAGCTCTGGCCAACATGCACTGTCCTAGCAGGCCTTACTTGTCTTATGGCCTCCTTGGCACCCTCGGCAGGCCCCAGACCTTTCTCTGTGTCTCTTCCTGGCCAGGGGCTCTTTACAGCCAGCAGGGTATGGGCTTCGGGCAGGCATCCTCGGGGGCTTCTTGGCTGGCCTTGCACCCCTCACCAGCACTTAGATTTAGACTTGTCACCTGATGTTCAAGGAGACATTGCAGTGAGTTTCTCTTGGTTGGAAAGGAGGGTCGGTGAGGCCTAGACCTTAGAAATACAAGGTTAGGAAGGATCTTGCGGAACCCAAAACAGAAAGGAACCGAAAGCCTTTCTCTCCCTGGAGCTAAAACACCTGGAGGACCTAGTGGTTCATTCTGCAGCCTAACTAGTAGGCTGAATAGTGCCCCCCCGCCCCCGATGTCCATGTTCTTATCCCATGAACCTGGGAACATTACTCTATCGGGTAAAGGGGACTTTGCAGATGTAATTACATTAATGATTTTTGGACAAGGTGACTCCTGGAATAACCCCGTGGGCTTCATGTAATCCTGGGGATTCCTTCCTTACGGGAGGAAGGCAGGAGGTCAGAGAGGAAGTAGGAGATATAGTGGGAAGGGGTCAGAGCTGTGGAATGCAGGCGGGCGCCCACAGAGGCTAGAAAAGGCAACAAATGGATTCTCCCTTCAGAGCTTCCTGAGGGAACCAGCCCTGCTGACACTTTGACTTTAGCCCAGATCTTAGAATTCTGACTGCCAGAACTGTAAGAGAATAAATACGTGTTGTTTTAAGCCGCTGAGTCTGTGGACATTTGTTGCAGCAGCGACAGGAAACTAACGGAGTCGTGGAGGCGCAGAACTCACTGTAAAGGACGCAGCCCACCACTGCCCCTGCAGGGGCAGACTCTTCCTTCCCTCCTTGTGGGCAGTGGACACACCAAAGGCAGGGCCCGTCCTGGCCGGGGTCAGGCCACAAGAGGGGAGCGGAGGACAGAGCACCGCCTGGCCTGGCCCTCTCCCAGGCGGTGACTACAGTGTACACACAGACTCTCCCCAGGTCACTGTCCAGTCCTCCCTGGATGCTGTCCAGTCCCACCACTGCCCTCTGAGTACACAGGAATCCTGGCTACTTTGCAAGGGGAGCTTGTCCCCCAAAGCCCAGCTTGATCAGATGGGAACTGAACCCATGGAGCCCAGCTGCTCCCCAGACCCTGAAGACAAAAGGGCCGCTGTGGGTCGGAGATACGGGGGTGGGGGGTGGGGGCTGCCTTTAGCACCCTGTGAAGGGAATAGCCCCACCAGGTCGCCAGGGTTGGCAGCAGGGTTGGGGGGGGGGGAGTGTGGTGCCAGCCCCAAGACTGGGGAGAAAGGGGGGCGGAGGAAGCAGTCAGGTTTCCACAGACCCAAGCTGCTGCTGCAGAGAAGTGACTGACTGTCTTGTCTACATGGTGGAATGGGGGTTGGAGCACCGTGGGGGAGGGAGGGACTCCTAGGGGGAAGGGTGCCACAAGGGGGTGGGGGGCGCTCTGGGGGAGGGGTTGGGGAGGGAGGTGCTCCTGTGAGGGAGGGGTAGACTGAGGGGGGACCCGTGAGGTAGGGGTGGGCTGAAGGGACGAGGTAGGGGTGGGCTGAAGGGACGGGTGCCATTAGGGCGGGCGGGGAGTGGGGGGGTGGGGGGAGGGGCGAGTCGGGGGAAGTACAGAGGTGGGGCGGCTTTTCTCACTCTGAGAAGCTGGAGCTTCCCTCAAGTCCAGGAGCACGTTTGAGTTTGCCCTCTCCAGGGGCTCTGCTGGGGCTGAGGCCTGGACAGGGCCCCTTGGCCCATGTCCTGGGGGCGAGGCTGCGCAGGGGAGAGTCACTGCAAAGGAGAGGCAGGGGTGGGAGGGAATGGACCTCAAAGTCAGTGGGCCTCTTCTCTTGGGACCTGCCTTCTCTGGGCCTCCCATAACCACACCCCTGGGGCTGATCACCCTAGAGAGAAGTGAAGAGTTTCTCAACCTCAGGTCTAAGGGGTTCAGTGAATGGGCCCTCAGAGAGGTTTGAATCCCCTGAAACCATCCACGACTGTGTGGAGAGTGTGCATGTGTTGCTAACAAAAGTGACCACAGCTTTCATTCTCAGCAGGGTCCACACAGAGAGTTAGGAACTCTTGCTATAGAACTTTGGGAGCTGATAGGGCAGGGGCCTGCCAAGGGCATCCTGGGGACTGCTTGGGGACTTCTGAGATCGGTTATCCCCTAGGGCAGGCTGCTTTGCACTGGCATAGCCAAGAGGGTGGGCAATGCTGGGACTTTGTGAAATGGCCCTTAGAGGACTTCAGGTGTTTCTAGAACAGTCTGACAGACACTCACTGGCTAACTCCTAACAAGTCCTTGGCCTGGAGCAAACCAGCCCCACCTGGAAAGCGGGTGGCATCCCTGCAGCATCCTTCGCCCCTGTGGTGCCCCATCCACCCACTTCTGGCCCTGTAACCACATAACCATGAGAATGGGCCATTGGGAACAGCGAAGGGACTATCGTCCACTCCCTCCCCAGCCATATAGGCCAGTCATCAAACACTTGCCAGACAGCCAGGCAGCCAGCCAATCGGCCTCACCCCATTTCCAGCCAGGAAATGTCGGCACCCCCAAATCTGTCTGAAAAGCCAGCCCATTAAAGTCTGCCCCAGACGCTGGAGTGAGTCAGAAAGCACACAAGTGGGCCGTAAGCTGGCTGAGTTGGGCAGGGAGCAGGAGAGAGCACTCATCAGAGGTTGCCTGCTTCGGAGTTAGTTCTGTTACTAGCCAGCCTGGGAGTTACTGGGGAGGGGGGGAGGGTAGAGGGAGCAGGAGAAAGGGCAGATGGGGGAAAAAATCCACCTCTACAGATTTCACTTTCTGGGTAGCAGCCTTTGCTTTATACCTCACATTTCATTCGGGTTAGAAATACTTATTGAACACTGGGCTACACTCTAGGTGGGAATACAGCAGCGAACGGGAGATCGAATCCCTGGCAAACAGTGGTAAGTGCTTAGGGAAAAATATTCACAGGTTCTCACAACCATCCTTCCAGATAACTAGCCTTGGGGTTGCTCTTGATACCGGAGAAAATGCAGGTTTGCGGAGGAGACCCAACTGGGCAACTGGGTGGGAACCACCCCCAAAGCTCATGCTGTTTCCACCATGCTCGAAATTAGAGCCTTCTCAGAAGCAGAGTTTTCTAAAACTAAGGGTGAGGACATTTGCTGAGTTCGCACTAGGTGCCAGCAGGCCCTCTATACACAAACCTTTGCTTTCGTGCTTGCAAAAAAATGTTAGGTAGGCAACATAGTGCAGCTGCTATCTTATAGATGCGGAAAACTGATGCTCAGCCAGAGGAAGTACATTGCTTGAGGTCAGATAGCCAGTGGGGCCCAGCCCAGGTCTAACATAATTTCTGCTAAGGGTTTCCAAAGTGCAACGTTCACCAGTGTCCCCTGGGTCACCATCGGAAGGAACTGACCTACTGAGTGAACATTTCTGTTTCCGTGACCAGTCTCAGGTGCTCAGTCTGACCGAGCACATGACATAGCACACTTGGTAGACGAAGCAGGTACCTGGTCACTAGGGGTCAGAGAAAGGACAGTACGAGGTGGAGAGGCGGGAGTGGCCCTTGCTGACCTTTGGTGGTTGCCTCAACTATTTCAAGCTCTGCGGGGTGGCTGGAGAGCTGGGAAGGTGGAGGGCACACCGTGAGCCAGGCCTGGAGGCTGGAGGACAGGCATGGGCTGGTTGTGGGACCAGGAGACTGGCGTGGAGAGTGCTAGGGCCAGGAGGGTGAGAGGTTGGCCAGAGAGGGAGGTGGGACGAGCCTGCAGAGGTCCTGAGGTCTGAAGATTTGCCCTCGTGGCAGAAACCAGGTGAGGCAGGCTGTCACCTCCATGCTGAGGTCATGTGCATTCTTACCCAAAGCAGGAACTGAGCTCCCAGGGGATCCCTGGGTGGCTCAGCGGTTTAGCGCCTGCCTTTGGGCTGGGGTGCGATCCTGCTGTCGGGCTCCCTGCATGGAGTCTGCTTCTCCCTCCTCCTGTGTCTCTGCCTCTCTCTCTCTCTCTCTGTGTCTATCATAAATGAATAAATACATCTTTAAAAAAAAAAAAAAAAGGAACTGAGTTCCCAGAAAAAGCCCCCCTGGGAGGAAGCCACTATCCCTGACAGTGCTGCCTGCTTCCCAGGCTGCTTCAGATGCTGAGCGCAAGGCAGGCTTAGGAAGTCGGGAAGCTGATCTGAGGCCTGGGCGATCCCAACAAAGTCCCTGGCTCCCCCCATCTTATGGGTCCCGAAGGGAATTACAGCTCCAACCCCCTGATGCTGGCTCTCAAATGAACACCAAGACTTTGGTGCATCAGGGAGATATGATCAACTCCCTTTACACATAAGGAAACAGGTTCAGGGAAGCAAGAGTCTTTCCCCCAAAGCCCCAGCCCTGGGATCAGAGTGTTCTCTTGTCCCTGGGGCTGGTCCCATGCAGCCTGGTGACTTTCTCCCACTTTGAAAGCCTGGGAGGACAGCGTGTGCCATGGACACATCCCCCACCATGGACGCCCAGAGGGGCAGAGGTGGTGAGTCACGCCTCTTCAGCTGGATTGTGAAGGGTTTGCTGGAGACCAGTCTCTGCCCCGGGGAAGCCCTGGCAACATCACACACAGGTGGCAGCAGCCAGTGAGCACCCAAGGTGGCCTGCCTCAACGGGACTCGGCTCTGACAGAGCAAGGGCATAGAGAGGCCAGGGGCATGAGGCACAGAGGCCAGGATTCAAACCCAACATGGGGGCCCAGAGTCCATGCCCTGGCCCCTGCACCACGCCACCTCTCTGAGTAGACCTGGCAGGTCTATCAGATGCTGAGGCCAGCACCCTCCCCAGGATCCCAGGTACCCTTAGCTGGCACCCTCGCCCCGCAAGCCCTCCTCACCACCCCTCCTCTGCTTTGGTATCACCCCTGCACTGAGCCTGAGCTACCGCTTGGCCCTGAGCAAATGCTTCGATAAATCAGAGTCTGGTTCTCTTACACCAGAAGCAATCCCACCCCTGCACGGCTTTTTCCTCTGGCTTCGTGCCTTCTTAGATCCAGCCGGCAGCTCACAAATGAGCCCTGCGTCAGAGCTGAGGAACTGGTGTTCATTAACACGAAGTGTCAGGTGGTTAATTGGGATTTATGTCCCCAGACACACACCTCGTAGTTGATGGATGACGCGGGTCCTGGCAGCCTGAAGCAGGGGGAGGGGTTGAGCAGCTGTGCCAGTGTCCTCACCCCAGTCACCTTGCCCAGGACAGAGCTTGAGCTCCGGCTACAGCTGTTACACAGGGTGGGGTGGGGGGTGGGGGTCACCTTTGCACATGCCAGTTCCTCCCTCCATGCTTCAACCACTCCTTCCTGCCCCTTCTCCCTAAAGACCATGGAACTGAAATCAGACAGACCCGAGCGGGGCTGTTTGGGGCCAGCTCTGTGATCTTGGGCAAGTGGCACAATCTCTCTGAGCCTCAGTTTTTCCATCTCCAAACTCTAAAGCAGATGAGTCATGTTCCAGGGCCAAGCACAAGGCTTGAGTGCAGCAGGTGCTCCATGGAAACCCCCAGAGAGCCCCCGGGCCCCTCAGTCTCAGCGTGTCCCCCCCAAACCTGTGCCATTATCCCCTCTGCCACCCCCAGTAGCCCCAGCCAGAAGTCTGGGATGTCATCTGGGACACCCCCTAAACATGTAGTCACCAAGTCCCGACGACTGTACCTTGTAAGTGGTTGTCCCAGCGGTCCACACATCCCCACCTGCTATCACCGTCTAGACACTTTCATGTCTCCTAACTGGTCTCCCTACCCCACCCCATCTCATTCTGCCCTCCTCCCCAGGAAACCTGCCTTGCAGCCAAAAAGTTCCCTGTAGAGTGAATCTGGCAAGTTTCCTCTTTTGTTTACAACCTTTCCGTGGCTCCCTCTTGCCCTCAGGACAAAGTCCAGCATCAGTTTCAGAGAGGACCTACAGAATCCTTTGTGACCCCCCCCACCGCCCCGCTCCCACCTCACTTCCTGCTGCGGCTCCCCAGTACCCTGTTGCAGGTCCTCAGCCCACCATGCTGCCCGACTCCAGGTGGCCCATGCCCATGTTATTCCATCTTTCCCTTCCCCATCTGCCCTGATTAACTCCCACTTTAGGACTTGGCGTGGGCACCAGCTCCTCTGGGAAGTCTTCCCTGCCTGCCCAGGGTTAAGGCCTTCTGGGCTCCCCCAACCCCGCATGCTTCTGCCTTTTCTTCCTGCAGAAGAACTCTGTACCTAGTAAGCGCCTAGGCGTGAACACTGCAGGCCTATCCCTAAGAGGTCTGCACAAATAGGAGGATGAGAGGCCTGCAGGATTCAAACCTCCTTCCACCTAAACTCCTGCCAGGACCCCCCAGGCTGCCCCCAGGCCCACCCAGAGACCCTGCAAGGGGGCTCAGGTTGAGTGGATTCTCCTGGGCCTCAGAAAATGGCCAGGGCTCCCTCAGCCTCTCCTCCAGCCCCCAGTGGCTGCCTGTGGCCCTACAGGACTCATAGCTCTCTCTGAACCAAAGTACTATGACCATCTGCTCTTCCAAGCATTTCATTAGCCCCTGAGCAGGCCCAGGAGCCTCTGAGGCCAAGCCCAAGCCCAGCAGCAGGCCATCAATCTTCCTGCCAAATCCAAGGCAAAATAGTTTCCCAGTCCTAGGCCAGGCCCTTGGGGGCAGCTTTCCTGGCCAAAGGCTTGGGGGATGCCTGGGTGGCTCAGCAGTTGGGCATCTGCTTTGGCTCAGGGCATGATCCTGGAGTCCTGGGATCGAGTCCCACATCAGCTCCCTACATGGAGCCTGCTTCTCCCTTTGCCTGTGTCTCTGCCTCTCTCTCTCTCCAATCCCTCCATCTCCCATGAATAAATAAATAAAATCTTTAAAAAACAAAAGAAAACAAAGGCTCACAGATCAGCCTTCAGGTTGGGCTGCTCACTGCCACCCTGGCACCTCCAACCCAGCCTCCACATGGCAATGCTGGGGGCTTTCTAACCACACGTTTGATGGGGCCCATCCTTCAGTGGCATCACCGCCCACCTGAAGGAGGAAGTCCCCACTCCCTGACTGGCCCAGGAGGCTGCCTGATCTCACTGCACTCACCATCCCGGGCTTCCCAGGCCACCATCACCCCCCTTCCTCCAGCTTGCTTCAACTGCATAAGCCCACAGTTGCTCCTGCCTGAACCCTGCCTTGGAACAGGCTGTTGCTCTACTTGGCAGACCCTTTGCACCTTTTTTTCAGGAAAAGGCATGGCAAATGTCACCTCTTCTGGAACTCCTGCTTGGACTTCCCAGGAAGGCAGAGGTTAGCTCCCCTATTCCCTTTCAGGACCGGGTGCTCTCCCGTTATGACCCACCACACGGCGCTGTCTTTTCATCTTTTGGTGTGTGGCTCTGCAGCTAGACAGAGCTCCTGGAAGGAGCTCACAGCAAAGCTTGAGGCAGGCACTCACATGGCTGGGGAGTAAAGGAAAGAAGGAAGGGAAGGGTCATTTCCGTTTTCATGCATCAAATACCTGCTGTGTGCCTACTGTGGTCCAGAGGCTCCATTAGCCGGAGCCTCTGGCTTTGTTTACCTGGCCCCAGTGGGCCCGACGACTCGCTTCAGAAGCAGGCCCTGGAGTCCAGGCAGGGGCTTGAGCTGTACAACTGTCGCCTGCCAGGTAAGCAGAGCCCCAGGCCACCGTGGAGGACCCCCCCCGGACCCACCGCCCCTTCCCCAGGCCTGGGGTCTCACGCAGGTTCAAACTGGCCCTGCCACTCCCTGGCCAGGTGATCTGACCTCTCTCCTGTCCCAGACGGAGGCTGTGGTGGGTCAGCCGCTTGTCCACACTCACAGGGCTGACCGCAGGAGCAGCAGCCCCGCTTGTTGGCCGGACCAAGCACAGCATAAGCACACCCGGAAAGATGTTCCCCATTCGGCTTTGAAGGCACTCACCTGTGTCGTGTGGTGAACTTTGTCAGATGGTCTAACATGTTTCCCTGGGCTGCTGGGCCTGCCACGGGAGCCGTCGGTCGGGCCCAGTTAGGATCCCAACTCTGCCGCGAATTTGCCACTTGGCTTTGGTCAAGCTACCTGTTTCTACTGAAAATGGAGGTCTCCTGTCTCCGAGGCACAGAGCAGCCAGCGGAGGTGTGAGTGGTGGCAACAGGGAGGTAGAGGCTGTGCTGGGTGCTGTAGAAGCAGGCAGCATCACGCCCCTGCCATCTGAGAAACACTCCCACCGTTGCAGCCTGAGCCAGCCATGGGAACCTTGGCAGACACGTGGTAGAAAGAGCGCCGGACCTGCTGTCAGGCCCTTGTGCTGGGCCCCCCTGTGTAGGGTGACTGACACTCTGACCCCCAGGGTCTATGGCAGGTGGCAGGCAGTGAGAAGGACTCGGCAGCTGCCTACTGTCAGGGAGGGGCCTTCCCAGGGTGCCTAGCAGCCGGGAGGTGTGCCAAGGAGACAAGGAGGCCGAAAGGTCTCAGGCCTCTGCCTGAAGCTAATAAATATTATTGATGTGTGCGGAGGGGAGAGAGGGAGGGAAGTGGGTAGCTCTGCAACCATCGGGACTGATTTATTGGTTAATTAGGAGGTTTCCAGAGCCACAGACTACCCTGCTGTGTGCATGGACAGGGAGAGAGAGGGCCACAGGGCAGCCAGGGCTGCCAGCTGGGACCCGAGTGTGGCTCAGTGTCTCACCTGAGCCAGGAGCACCAAGTGGCTGAAGGAATAATGCAAGGGGTTTGGGTCAGGCGACGGACCTAGGACTGTGCGGCTGGGGGGGAAGCCCACAGGACTTGCTGGCCTGAGTACCTGAACAGAACAATCCTAAGGAAAGGGACTGGGAGCCCTCTGAGGTTTCCACGGCATCCAGTCAAGTCTGGCGAGCTGCCTGTTTAGGGAAGAGTGCTGATGCAGAACCAGAAAGAGCAGAGTAAAGCCTTGGAAACGATGCAAACCGACAGCAGAGGCCCCAAAGGTGGAGAAGATGGTTCCATTGAGCAGGAAAAGCGAAATTGCAGTGGATCTGAATCCAACTTCTGCTAGACACTAGCTATGTGACCTTGGGCAAATCATTAAACCTTTTTTTTTTTTTTAAAGATTTTATTTTTGAATAATCTCTACACTCAGGGGGCTGGAACCCACAACCCCTAGATCAAAAGTCATATGCGCCACCTACTAAGCCAGCCAGGCGCTCCCAATCATTAACCTTTTCTGATCCTTGATTTCTACGTCTGTAGAAAGGGAACTAATTGTATCTACCTTGCAAAGCTGCTTTGATGCTTAGGTTGAAGAACGTAGCACCGCAGAAAATCCACAGTAAATGCTTCATAACTATGCTGCTAGACGCCGTCTGGAAGGGAGAAGGGGCCTGGTGAAAGGTAGCGGAGGAAGCCGCGCCTAGAAGGTGCTGACCAAGCTGGAGGCGTGGGCAGAGGCCTGCTCTCAGGCCGGCTGGCTGTGGCCAGACTCCAGACCCGGGGGGCTGTCTGGGGGGGCTGCGCTTAGCTGGGGTGACCCAGTGTCACCATCCAGGGGTGTCCGCCGGGCTGGAGCCCCAGCTCGGCCAGGGCGCCTGGGGGGACTGCCGCCCGGGGTTGGCGCCATCCGCCCCGTGGGGTCGTGCCCGGGGTCACCGGCACAGAGGAGGCGCACGAGGCTCAGTCGGGGCCCAGGGCGGACGGGGCTCGGCCAGCCCCTGCGGCGCGCGCGGCCTCTCCCCCGGGGGCCCCGCCGCGGCCGCCGCCCGCCGCCAGCCTCCCTCGAGGCCGGGCGTCCCCGGGGCGGCCGGCGGGGCCCGCGGTGGCGGTGGCGGGGCGGACGCGGCGGCGGGCGCGGTGGCGGCGGTGGCGGCGGCCGCAGGGCCACAGGCGGCGGAAGCGCGCGCGGAAGTGCCGCGAGGCGAGCGCGTAGACGAGCGGGTTGAGGCAGGAGTTGGCGTAGGCGAGGCAGTGCGAGGCCAGGCGGCAGGCGTAGGTGGCCGGGCTGAAGGCGAAGCGGCCGAACCAGAAGCAGAGGATGAGCGCGTGGTGCGGGCCCCAGCAGAGGGCGTAGAGCGCGGCCACCGCCAGCATGGCGCGCCCCGCGCGGCCCGTGGCCCGTCTCCGGGCCTCCGCCGCCGCGCCCGCGGGGCCCACGGCCGCCCACAGGAAGCGCAGCGTGCGCGCGTAGGCCAGGCTCACCACGGCCACGGGCAGCAGGTAGCCGGCGGCGAAGGTGGCCACGTCCAGGGCGCGCCGGCGCGCGTCCTCCCAGGCGGGCACGCAGAGCTCCAGCGCGCCGTAGCGCACCGTGCCGTAGTAGCTGAGGTAGGGCGCCGAGAAGAGCGCCGCCAGCAGCCACACCAGGCCCACGGCGGCGCGGGCGTTGCGCGGCGTGCGCAGGGCCCGCGAGCGCAGCGGGTGCCGGACGGCCAGGTACCTGCGGGCGGGCGGGGGGCGCGGGTCAGCGCGGCGGGGGGCCGAGCGCCCCCCCCCGCCCCCGCGCCCCCCGCCCCCGCCCCCGCCCCGCACCCGCCTGGACGCTGCGCCGGGACCTGGGGCCGCTGGCCTGGCTTTCCGGGTCTGGGCAGCAGGGGCGAGAGGGCGCCACCCGCCTGCAGGGGGCTACAGGGTGAAGGGCATCAACAGGCCAAGCGCTTAGGGCAGTGCCTGGCACCCAGCAAGGCTGGGTTAGAGGCTCGGAGGGAAGGGACAGTGAGCCTGGCTTGGACCCCAAGTTCGGAACGACGAAGGCAGGGATGACCGCAGAGCGGGTCAGGTGTGGGCAGTAATAAAACACCTGGTGAATTCATTCATGTGTTCTTTTTGCCATTCATGCGACACAGGGCATCTACTACGTGTAGGGCTCTGTGCCCACACGTGAGACACAGAGATGTCCCCTGGAGGCTCACAATGGAGTGGGGGGAAGGCAGGATGGTCCCCTCAAGGACACTCTGCTGCCGCCCAGAGACTGGTTGGTGGGGGCCACAGAGCTGACCCTTCTCTCCCTCCCATTTCCTTTTTGGCTCCCCGTTCTCTCCTTCCTAAGGAATCTGTTCAGGTCTTCCCTCCCCAGCCCAGACCCAGCCAGGTCCCGGGCACAGCCCACCTGTCCACCGAGACGGCGGCCAGCGTGAAGCTGCTGGCATACATGGTGAGGTAGATGAGCAGGTGCACAGCCTTACAGACAAGGGCCCCAAAGAGCCAGGCGTCCAGCGTGTAGATGGCGGCCTGGAAGGGCACGCAGCACAGGATGAAGCAGAGGTCGGCCACCGCTAGGTTGAGGATGAATAGGTCCGTAGTGCTGCCAGGCTCCTGCCAGGCGCTCGGGCTGGGCTGCAGCAGCACAGCCAGCACCAGCCCATTGCCCACTGTGCCCAGCAGGAAGATGAGGGCAAACACCACGGGCACTGCCACAGCGCCCACGCCCCCTGGGCTGTCTAGCGAGATGTTCTGTGCATCAGCCATCTCCCCATCTGATGGGCACCTGAGGAAAAGAAGCTGGAGTCCTCAGACAGGAGCCCCCCGGCTCTGGTCACTCGATCCAGGGGTCTCAATCCAGGCCCCTGGCCTGGGCCCAGCCAGGTCTCCTGGGCATAGAGCTCATGGGGGTCGGGGATGGGAGTGGGGAGATGGCCAAAAGTTATCACTGAGCTCCCTCCACTTGTGCAAGCCTGGCACAGTTGCATATGCGTCTGAGGTGGGTTTCTCAGTTTCCTAGGGGACACTCCCATGAATTAGGTGATGGACAACTCCAGGCAGGATGGAGGGTGAGGACATGGCAGATGGGAGGGGGGCAAATCCAACCCAAGTTGCTGATATATCTACCTTACTTCTCCATGGGGGTTTGAAGCCCAGGGAAGAGTCTTGGACATGGGTCAAAGTCAGCAAGACTTGGGTGATATCCCTGAGTCATCATAAAGTCCAATTTAGTGAAAGCCCCACAGGGCACAGCAGGGAAATCCATATCAGTCGCTACGCCCTTTCTGCACAAGAGGAAATTGAGGCTCAGAGAGGGGACATGGGAGGTTAATATCACACTTTGAGTGGCAGATCCGGGGCTGTTACCACCCTGGTAGCCTGACGCCCAGACTGGAGCGCTCATCTGACAGCCTGTTAACAGGTGGTACCTCTGACAATGTGCAAGTATGTGTGCGTGCATTTATGCCGGCTGTGCCCCCTCTCACACTTGCTCCACCCCACGGCCCAGATCGGCCACTACCTGTGGATCCCCTTGCATGCTTGGGATCTCTGGGTTGGTGGGACAAATTAAGGGCATGGTGGGGTTGCAGAGTGGGGGGACGGGAAGGAAGGAGAGAAAAAAGGTAGTATCTGCGCCCCCAACCCCCAGCATGCAGCAAGCCCACCCTGCCCCGAAGCTCAGGATGGGCAGCACCCACCTCAACTCTGGGCACTGAGCCCTGCTTGGTCCTGGGTGAACCGGCCAGACTGGGGCTGCCTCTTGGCTCAGGGGCTGCCCCTAGGCGCCTCCCTGCAGGTGCAGCTCTGCCTCCCACTTCTCCGTCTTCTCTTTTAAGGCACCTCCTCTGCCGAGCCAGACTTGGGCACTCCCTCCGGAGTAGACACTGGCCACCTCCTGCTCGGTGCCTGATTTCCCTCGGGTGGCATGCTCTTCTGCCTGGTTCTTTTCTACCTCCCTGCGTTGCATCTGCCTCTTTCTGCAGTGAGGAACCCATTGATCTCACTCTCTGAGATTCGCTTTGCAGTTAACCCCTCCATGCCCAGGGCCCAGCCCATTCCTGGCACTCCCACCTCCTGCCTACTAACTCCCTCTCCATCTTCCCTCTCCCTGCCCCATACCAAGCTCAGAAAGGATTCCTCATCTTGAATAGGGTGTCCTAGGCTAGGAAACCAGAATGAGTCTCTTTTCTGAAGACCAGATAGGACTCCTCCCCCCAGGCCCTGAAAATCCTGGGGCCCATCAGCTTTCCGAAGCTTATTTCAGAGGTTCTGTCTGGCTGGAGATGGAATGCTTTGGTGCCAATCCAGAGTTTGGCTTTAGCCTGAGGGCAATAGGAAACTAGTGAAAGTCTTAGAGCAGGGACATGTTCTGCTTATTTAGTTTGTAATCAGTTTATTTTGGCCTGGGGTGAGGATGGAGAGAAGGGGAATGATCTAGTGACTGATCTGTTAGAAGCCTCCTGTCCCCACAAAAGCCAGAGATTAATCGGTCTTGGTGAATGGCTGTGTGGTTCAGCCATGCACAGGGTTCTAGCCTGGAACTTTTGGAGGAGTAGGCCACGTGGCCAAATGCTTCCAGAGGGTTAGAGAGACTAGTCAGGGAGTGGGGTGGGGAGGGTAAGGTACACTGAATTTTGTAACAGTGAGGTTGTTGGTAAACTGGACAAGTGTAATGGGGACAGAACAATCTGCAATGAATTAAGGGAGAGAAGAGGTAGTAGGGACTACATGTAGTCTTTCTAGAAGCTGGGACACTTTCTTGGGACCGATGGGGCTTGCATTCAAGACCCAGGATGCTGGGGAAGGGACTCTTCAGAATTAGCTCCTCCCAGGCCCCTGGGATTTTCCCCAGTGCTCAGAGGTATTTCTTGAAAGTCTGATGTCACTCACGCTAGATACAGAACATCCCTGGAATTCTTAGAAATATTCACTAAACGGAAGATATTAGGACTCATACCTACACTGCCCTGAATTCAGAGCTATCAGAATTGAATTAAGGAATTAGAATGGTAGAATGTCATGATCCATGGAGTGCAGAATTGTAAGATTCCAGCCCCAGAGCACCGGGGTTTTAGAATCCTTGACTGTCAGAGGTCTATCACCACCCTGAACTCTGAAAGCCCCCCAGATCCCTGGCACATTATCCTCCCTGTTTTGGGGAGCCTCCGGCCCAACCGGCTCCTGGCCCAGGGCAGGACTCTGGATGGGCTGCTACAGGAGGGCGAGAACTCCCAGCAGGACAAGGCTGATAGGATAGCTGAGCCCGAGGGAAGGAGCGGGGACGGGAGGGTGGAGGCGGCTGGAGGGCCGGTGTGGGGCCGGCAGAAAGCACGCGTCAAGGTCGGGCCCCAGCGCGTCCCTGGCGCCCCCTCCTCCTCTTGCTCCGGGCCCCGCAGCCTCGAACCTGGGGCCCCACGCAGAGGACGCGGAGCGCGCCGTGGGGGCGGCCTCGGGACGAGCTCCGGCCCGCGGGAGGGGGAGGTGCGGCTGATCCGCGGCCCTTCGACTGTCCCGGGCATCGGGCGGCCACCGGAACGCGCACCCAAAGCTGCAGCCGCGCCGGGGGAGCTTCCCACCAGCCCTTCCGGAGGGCGGCGGGCGCAGCCGGCACAGGTCGGCACGCTGACCCACGGGCGTGGCGCCGCCGCCGCAAGGCAGCCGCCCACGCCAGCCGCCAGGGGGCGCAGCGCCAGCGGTGGCGGCCGGGAGCCCCAGGCAGAGCCCCTCTGGCTTGTCCTGCGCCTCGGGCGGTGGACCTGGGCCCGGGTTTCTGGCCCCGCAGGGTACGCCACACCTACTACTGGAACGCGTGGCTGGTGGCTGCTGGTGGCCACCCCGTGTAACCGCCGGCCTACGCAGGTCACGCGTGCATCAAGCCTCTGGCTTGGCCCGGGCCGGTGCCAGGCCTAAGCCCTCGCCGCTGCAGCAGTGCGCCTGAGCCAGCGCCAGGCACACTACCCGGTGGCGGCGGCCTGCGCCTATTGAGGCTGCTGATGTGGCGGAAGCAGTCCTCTTCCTTGGGCTGCCATCTCCCAGCACCTGGAGCTCCTGGTCCCCAGCTGCAAGCTCCTCCAGACCACAAGCTAGGATTCCCAGAATCCCAGAGTTAGGATCCCCGAAGCTCGCCCAGACCGTTCCAGGCTACAGGCAGGGCTGAGGTTCAAAGACACGGAGAAGGGTGTTCCAGTTCCTTGTCGTGAACGAGGAAGGGCCTTCTCATCCTCTCTGCTCTACCTTCAGCAAGGTATGAGTTCCCCAAAGCTACACCACGCTGAGGCTGGAGCTGGGGTGAATCTGAGCCTATCCCACCTGCCCCCCCCCCCCCCCCCAGTCCATCAAACCTAGAGGGGAAGGCCAGTGAAGAGACAAGGACCAGGGACAGCGACTATGGGAAGGGGGTTCTCATCATGTCCACTAGGGGAGGAGCGAGTCCTAGTTGGGGACAAGTGTGGATGGGGCCTTAGTGGCAGCAAATTGCCTATCCTGAGAGCCTTGCCTGTGGGACTGCCCAGTTGAGTCCAAGGCCTGGATTCCGGAGCCTGGACTCACTGCACTCCCTGGCGCCTGATCAGCCGGCCACTAGACCTGGAGTGAGAGGGATGAAGGGACCCTAGCTGTCTATGTAACATTCATTCTTGGTAAAGTGCGGGAAACTGAGGCACACACAGGTGAAGGGGCTTGCCCAAGGCCACTGAGTCAGGGACAAAGTGGCATAGAATACATGGTTCCAGACTGTCAGGGGCTTTTCCCATAGTGACCCACATTCTTTCCTTTGGGGCTTGAATCCTCTGCCTCTCCTTCCACACATGGGTTTGGGTGCTCAGCTCCTCCTTATCTGGGCAGCTGTATGCCATCTTTTGGATGGGGAGTAGGAAATGAGGTGTTCTCCGGGGGCTGAAGAGTAAATGGGGTGGGAAAAGGCCTGCAGGGTTGGTGCGCAGCTGCCCTCTCCAGCAGCACAGAATCCAGTTGTGCTACATGGGGGCCCCTGCCTGTATTACCAGTGCTGCCTGGGTCTCATCTTCACCTGGGGTTAACCTCAGAGGTCAGCACCGACATCTATCTACTCAGGAGCCTGCCCTCAGAGCCCCAGCTCCTGCCTGGTTCTTTAGCTGGTCACAGGGCTGGGCCTGCCCAGAGAGAATAAAGCACACCGACATGTCAGCCTGTTTCCACATTGTTGCTTGACACTCTTGACTACACACTTGGCCTACCCCAGCCCAGCCCAGCCCGAGGACTTTGAGAGGACTCAGTGCCTCAGGACTGGGCTGACCAAAGGGCCCTTCTGTCAATGTGGAGGGAGGGAGACCTTGGCTCTGCTTGTCACCAGCTGGGTCAGGGTAGTGCCCCATGCAGCCGCCCCACCTCCACGAAGGCCTCCACACAGCGGTCAATGTCCTCCTCGCTGTGCACGGCTGAGATCTGCACCCGGATCCGGGCCTTGTTCTTGGGGACCACTGGATAGCTGAACCCGATGACAAAGATGCCTGGTAAAGTAGAGAGGGTCAATCCGGGGCTCACCAAAGCTAAATAGGCTTTGGGAGACATGACACATGGTGCCTCCTCTCCTGAGGGTCACAGAGGGCAAGGGAGGCACCCAAGGTCTCACAGACATGAGACTGAGTCACGGCCTGGGATTTTCGGCTTGGACAGACAGCTGGTCTAAAAGGCGTAGTAGGGTGAGGGTATGGGGGAGCATTCACAGTATAGGGGTTCCCTCCTTTTTCCTCTTAGGACCCATAACTGGTCCTCTTGCCCCAGCTTCCTTACCTCGCTTTAGCATGTCATCTGCCATGCAAGAAGCCAGCCGAGCATCACCCAGCATCACAGGGCAAATGGGGTGACCGGCTCCCAAGACAGTGAAGCCAGCAGCCTCCATCTTACTGCGGAAACTGTGGACACAAGCTGGGTGTCACAGGGAGCCAGGGGGCTGTGGAGTGTTCACATGCACTCCTGATGGGCATGTGATCCAAGATCTGTGCCTGAGTCTGCAGGATGGGCCAACGGAGACAGATGCAGACCCAGAGCGGCAGATGGGGAGCCAGGCAGAGGAACAGGCAGACCAAAATGGGTGATGAAAACACAGCTCCCCCACCCCAGCCTGCCCAACCCCTGCCAGGCACCGCACCGCTGGGTCTTGGCTGCCATAGACTGGACAATGGCATTGCTCTCCATGAGTAGGTCCAGGGCCTTGGAGGCACAGCCTACGACAGCAGGTGGCAGACTGTTGGAGAAGAGGTAGGGCCGGGCGCGCTGCCGTAGCAGGGACACCAGGGGCCCAGGCCCCGTCGTATAGCCCCCTGAGGACAAGGGGAGAAGGGTGGGAGTCAGAGGCCAGGTGCCAGAGCTTACCCCAGGGCCCTCCTGACAGGACAGTCCCTGCTGCTCTCTTCTGTATGGTCCCAGCTCTCCATCCCCCACCTTCCCTGAGACTCCTCCAGGGACCTGCAAGTGGATAAGGGGACCCCAGGGGCACAACTCTGCAGGTACCTGAGGCTCCACCCAGTGCCTTCCCCAGTGTTGAGTTGATGATGGTGACCTGGTCCATCACGCCCAGCAGCTCATCTGTGCCTCTGCAGAAGGGAAGCTACCACTGTCACCACCGGCCGCCCAAGTATCATGGGTTAGGTTTAGGGGCTGACTTCCTGGTTTCCCACCCACCCTTAGAAGCCCAACCCAAGGCCCTAGGTGACGCATGCTCCCACCGTCCTGTGGCCCCCAGGAAGCCAGTAGCGTGGCATTCATCCACAAAAACCAGGGCACCATATCGAGAGGCAAGGTGGCAGATCTCCCGCAGGGGTGCTATGTCCCCGTCCATGGAAAAGGCCCCGTCAGTGGCCACCAGGCGCAGTCGATGATTCTGCAGGGAAGCCATGGACAGGTGATGGCTCATGTCCCAAGTTGGGCCAAACCACCCATTCTCTATGCAGGGGGCTCTAAGAGCTCACCCTGCCCAGTGTCTGGCACAGAAGCAGACACATAAGCATTACTGTCTTGGGGCTGGCACATGCTGGCCCCCATCTGTGCTTCCCTGAGCCTTGCCCACCTCTTCCAGGGCAGTCCTAGCCAGTGAGAGCAGCTCAGTCTCCCCTCTGAGAGGGAGGGTATGATGGGGCCATTTCCATCCCTAAGCTCATCCCCCTTTATGCCTAGCAGGCCCTGCCACACATGAGGTGCTTGCTAAAAGTCAAGGCAGCATGGTACAGTGGAATAAAGCCCTGGGGCTGAGGGATTTGGATTCAAGTCTGTTTCCAACTTTCATGTTCTTTGCCGTGAGTGCCAAGTTGGTCCCTCCAAGCCTCAGTTCATTCACCAGTGGCAAGGCTGAGGATAAGCCCAGTTCTCGTCCCTGGAACCCTTGGCCCTTGTCTTACCTGGGCCTCCTGCAGCTTGGCCTCCAAATCAGCCATGTCCAGGTGGCGGTAGCGGTACTTATGGGCCTTGCACAGACGGATGCCATCAATGATGGAGGCATGGTTCAGCTCGTCTGAGAGGACTGCATCCTGTGGGCTCAGCAGGGCCTGGAAGGAAGAAGGCAGTTGGGAGTGGATCTACTGCCCAACCACCTAGGGGTTCTCCCTCCCCATGTCTCCTGGTATAAAATTTCACTGCCATCCAGGATCTTCCTCTGGGCAGGGAGGCAAGGAGCCCCTACCTGCCTCTATCTTGGTCCTCAGATTACCCTCCAGGCCTGGGCTGGACCAGGTCCCAGCCCCTATGAAAGCAGGTGAGAACATGTTTGGTAAGTCCCTGATCCCTGTTATCTCCAGCCTTCCCCCTGATATAGATCATCCCCCCAGGGCCCTGGAAGATTCCTCCTGGAGCACCTACCTGGCCTGACCTTAGCCTCCATATGAAATGGGCACTGGAACCTCTAGGCATCCTGCCAGGTTCTCCTGACTGCCCACTAACAAGCCTTCCACAGCCTAGCAGTCCTCACCAACTTCCACCTGAGGCCCCACACACACCTCAAAGAGGCCAGCGTTGGCATCAAAACAGCTAGGATACAGGATGGCATCCTCCCGCTGGTGGAAGCGGGCTATCTTTGCTTCTAGATCCTTGTGGATGCTCTAAAGAAACAGAGTGAAATAGGTGTTGATTCCTGCGGGGTCACATGAAACAAGTCCTGGGGACAGAGGCTTAGAGGGTCACAGACTCAGCACAGAAGGCCTACAGCCTGGGCCTTTCCCTTTCTTCATAACAAGGGTCTCTCCCCCACAGCCAACAGGAACTCGGCAGATGGTTCTCACTGAGGAATCAGGCTTGCTAGGTATCTCTTCCTGGTTGGATCTTCCTTTGTAATTGGGGCCTAATGTGGAATTATGGGTGACGGTGGCCAAGGCATGACATCTTCCTGACATCAGACTAAGTACCTTTTTTGGTTGCTTAATGGCAAAGAAAAGGATTATGTAAGCTCATTTGGGCCTCAAATTCTTGCGTCTGAAAGCTGTTCAGTCCAAGTGAGGGTTTTGTTGGGAAGTGCCCTGGCTGGGAGTTAGAGTTCTGCCTCTGATATTCATTTCATCGTCCCCTTTCTGGGAAGATGTGTAATAATAATCACAAGTGGTCAGGAGCACAGACTGTTAAGCCAAGCCACCTGGGTTAAACTCCTATCATAATAGGCTGTGTGCCCTAGGGTAAGACACTTAACTTCTCTGGGCTTCAGCCTCCTCATCTCTGTAACAGAGACAAGAATATCACCTATCACGACTGTTAGGAGCATTATCTTTTTTTTTTTTTTCCTGTTAGGAGCATTATCAAGTTAATATTTGTAATGCTCTTAATACATACTTGGTATATAGTAAGCACTAGAAGTTTCACATTTGTATGTTTATTTTGTAACATTTACAAAATAAACTAATCAACATTTCTTGAGCACTGCTATGTGCCAGGAACCATTCTAAACACTTTTGCATGCAGCTCAGAAAAGCGATGCTCAGAGAGGTCAGGTTTCTTTCGCAACAAAACAGAAGCCTGATCCTGGCCTTTCTGGTGTACAGCTCCAGGCTAAGAGTGGGCCCAGGGCCCCGGGGATGAGCTGAGCTGGCCAAACCAGCCCTGCTGACTGGGGGAAGCAGCCCGTTGGAGTCAGAGCCCAACACTAGGGACGAGGCACCCCCACACTCCCCCGCAGAAGCCACTGTGTACCTGGGTCCCACAGATGAAACGGGTAGAGCTAAGGCCAGCTCCAAATTCCTCCAGGGCCTGCAGACCTGCCTGGATCACCTCAGGGTGGCTGCTCAGGCCCAGGTAGTTGTTTGCGCAGAAATTCAGTATTCCTAAGGTGGAGGATGGTGTGGACACAGAAGCTCAGGGCAAGAAAGGGCCTAGAAAAGCATCAGTGCCAGGCCCTGGGGACTCCGAGAAGACACAAACCTGGATTCAGCCTTGAGGCAGCAACCACTGCACCATGTGATCCACTCTGGGGCAGAGGCCAGGACAGGGAACTAGGGGCCCCAGGAGGTACCGTATCCGACAACCACAGGAGAGGAAGGTATGGAACAGACCCTCAAGGTGGTACTTTGAGGGATAAGAAGTTTAAACCCTGGCTCTGACTCCCATTCCACCCAAAGGGGAATGTAGCCCTACCTCACAGGCTTCTCCTGTCCCCGAAGACTACCAGCAGCCCCTCATCTGGGCCTTGGTTCCCTCACAGGTGAAAGAGGGCTCAGGTGCCCACCCTGGTTACCCCAAACTCCACACAGATGACTCTGCTGCCTGCTACAGAATCATGTGCTTAAAGTCCAAAGTGAACACAGCTGACCTGAGGAGGAAACTAAGGCCCATAAAGGGCAAGGTTCACTCAGTGTGGGAGACTCAAAAGTAAGATGAGAACCTGTGTCTCCCATTTTGATCTGCTCCAGGCTTCCCCCAGGCAAGGGCAGGGTGCGTGGGAGGGAGGGAGTGGGGGGTGGGAAGAGGCAGAGATTTTTTAGGACCTTGGTTTACAAATGAGTACAACAGCGCCAAGGATCCCAGGCCTATTTCCTGAGCACATGGTGGGTTTGGGAGCCTGTTTATAACCAGGACCCACCTGGGGCCTGGCACAGACAAGATAGGTAGTGACTAGAGGTTAGCTAGAAATGAGGAAGGCCTGGGTGTGCCTGGGTGGCCCCATTGGTGAAGTGTGTGCCTTCAGCTCTGGTCATGATCCCAGGGTCCTGGGATGGAGTCCCATATCTGGTTGCCTGCTCAGAGGGGAGCCTGCTTCTCCCTCTCCCCCTCCTCCCTGCTCATGTACGCTCTCTCTCTCTAATAAATAAAATCTTAAAAAAAAAAAAAAAAAAAAAAGAAATGAGGAAGGCTCAGTGGGTCAATTCATGGTGTGATTTCTGCAGCAGCCAAACCTTGCTCCCTGTGACTCTGGCCAGGAAGTTGGTTTCTCTGACCCATTAGCTGACCTTCCAGCTCCAGTATGGGGAAGCATGTGGACCAAAGCCCAGCTCAGCCTGCCGCTAGCAGGGGCCTTTTTTTTTTTTTTTTTTTTTTTTTAAGATTTTAAGATTTATTTATTCATGAGAAACACACAGAGACAGAGGCAGAGGGAGAAAGAAGCAGGCTCCACGCAGGGAGCCCGATGTGGGACTCGATCCTGGGACCCGAGGATCACGCCCTGGGGTGAAGGCAGATGCTCAACGGCCGAGCCACCCAGGGGTCCCTAGCAGGGGCTTTTGGGGAAGCCATTTCACATCTCTGAGCTTCAGCGTCTTTAAAATGGGTTGTTATTCCCCCGTTTGGGGGTTTGCAGGAGTCCACGTGCAGCAGGTAGTGGAGACCCGCACAAAGCAGCAGGTGCAGAAATGCGGGGCTTCTGGCCGCCACCTTGGCACCGCCCTTCCTTGAAGCAGCCCGGTGGGAGCCAGCTGGGTGCTTCTCTTTTTCTCTCACGCTCTCACGGCCCGGGTCTCACTCCAGCCCCACCCTCTGAGTGGAAAAGGTGCTCAAGGGCAAATCACCTCCCCCCGTGGAAACAGGTTTAGCGAGGTTCCAGTTAACATTGGGAAGCCGAAAGTCAGCCTGATAGATCGGGAAAGGTGCCAGCGGCCACGCGGGGCCACCCGCCAGGCGCCGCCCCGGCCGCCCCTCCGCCGTGCGTTCCAGCGCAGGCCCCGCAAGGGTCGAGGGACGCCCGGCCCGCTCCGACGACTCCCAGGGGCGGACGGTTACCTCCGGAGACGCCGTCCACGTGGATGCGCGGCCCCTGACGGGACGTGATGACCCGCTCGCTCTTCCAGGTGCCAGCCCCGCGGATGGCGTCCAGCTCCTCCTCCAGGACGCCACGCAGCTGGGTGAGCGCCGACAGCGCGCGGCGGCCGCGGGGGGCTGCGGAGGGAGCAGCGCGGAGCACGCGCCCGGCCCACATGCTGCCCGCACTGCCCGCGGCCTAGCTGCGGCCGCCGCCGTGCGGTCGGGGCCCGGAGGCCGGGCCGCGGCAGCCAATCGGGGCGGGGGGGCGGAGTCCGAAAGGGGATTGATGGGTGCGCAGCGACTCCCCGTGGGGGAAGGGGAGGCGACCCCGCGGAGGGTGACGCCTCAGGGCCCCGCCCACCAGCCCCCCGCCCTCTTCCCAGACCCAGCCTACGCACCCAGCGCTCGCGGGGTAAGGAGGTGCAGCCGGGACCCCAAGGCGAGACCCTAGAAGCAGGCTGAGGCACGCTCTGCACCCTTCAGCGCCGTTTCCTGGTGCCCGTCCAACTCTTGGAGCCGGGCTCCACTCTCAGGTGCAAACGCCGGCCGGATTCCACCCTAGCTCGCCGGCCCGATTGCTCCGCATTCGCCTCCGGCCATAAAAGTGAGGAAAAAAGGCACCGCTCAGGGTTTCGCTTTTTTTTTTTTTCTATTTTATTTTAAAGTTTTAAAATTACAAAGACAGCAAATTCTTCCCGGCACAAATAACACTTGTTTAAAAAAAAGGGGGTGGGGGGCGGACCACGCGCAAGTGCGCATTTTCCTATATTATTAAAAATAAAAGACGACTGTACAGGTTTTTTTCTCCCAGCTCCCGGGTGTGAGACGAAAATACTAGCCCTAGATAGGTATATATACATATGCACACAGACACACAGACCTAGCTCTGTGAAACTACTTAGCAATTCAAAATCAACTGTAGTATGTCTTACCGTCCACTTCCCGCCCACTCCCCCCTCCCTCATCTACAACTACTTTTATAAAAGACGCAAAAGTAAAGAGGTTGGGAGGTTTTTCAGTGGCAGGTGGCAGGTCTGGAGCCCCACCAGGCCACCAAGCAAAATCACCTCTTCTACAGGAGGAACCAAAAAACCAGGGGAAAAGGAAAAAGTCCTCCTAGGATACAATCCAATTGTGTGGAAAAACCCAAGTTTTAACAGGGCACACTGAGGCACTTGGCTGAGTCCCCACCCTTCCCCCAAAATTTCCACTCCAGTTTAACAGGAGACTTTCTGAAGCCACAAAGACCCCCCAATGGCTAGTTTCCAGCTTACTGAGAGAAGCCACAGCTTCTGGGACCAGCTGTCACTTCGATCCCCTCCTTCTCTTCCCCAGGACAATAGGGAGGCCACAGGGGCACACTCACAGTGAGAAGGAAACTGGATTTGGACCCCCCACTGCTCACTATTGGAAGGTGGAAGTCAGCCCCCCCCTAGGGTTTTTTTTTTTCCCCACTTCCCTCCTTTGCCATCCAGCTGCTACCACTCCTCCCCTCTCCCCACCAAGGTTCTGGAACTCTCAGGGGTGTGCCACCTAGATTAGGCTGGTTGACCTTAAAGTACTCCTGCAAACCTTACCATTTCCGGGGTCCCCCTCATCTCGTCCCAACAAGCAGCCTTGCCCATTCTCCCCGCCCCTTTACCTTCATAGTGAACAAATCATCCAACCAAACAAAACACACAAGCCCACCCAAGTCCCTAAACCCATTAAGTAGATTAATAACAAGTCAACAAAACAAAATAGAAGTACATTTTCATCCTTAGGGATGAGAGTTGTGGCTGCTGTCCTTGCATGATTGGTTAAGGAGAAATGAATTATTCCCTAATTTCTGAGGAATCCAAATTCTGTCTCTTAGGAAGTCAGAATACAAAGGGGCAAATGAAGATCAAGAGAGAAGAAACGAGAAAAAGTATTTACAGAAAATAGGAGACAGGCAGGAGTGTCCACAAGAAAAGCCTCATTGTCACTTCTTCTTGCCGGTCCTCTTGGCACTGGACTTGGCTTTGGGCTTCACTGGTTTGGCCTTCTTAGGCTTGGATGCCTTGACCGGCTTGGCCTTGACAGTTTTGGGTTTTTTGGTTTTCTTGGGCGTGGCAGCCGGCTTTTTCTTGGCCTTCTTGACTGGGGTGGCTTTGGGCTTCTTGCTTGGGGCTTTGGAGGCAGCCTTCTTGGGCTTGGCTGCCTTCTTTGGCGCGGCCACCTTCTTGACTTCTTTCTTCGTCTTCTTGAAGGCCACTGACCTCTTGGGCTCGTCGCTTTTGGCCAGCCGGAAGGACCCCGAGGCACCCACCCCTTTGGTCTGCTTGAGAACCCCAGTGGTGACCAGGCGCTTGATGGACAACTTGATCTGCGAGTCGGCGTTCTCACCCACCTTGTAGTGGCTCTTGATGTACTTCTGGATGGACTGGCGCGAGGAGCCAGCACGGTTCTTCTCTGCCTGGATGGCAGCCACGATCATGTCTGAATACTTGGGGTGGTCTGTGGACTTCTTGGAGGCCTTGGCCCGCTTGGGCTTGGCCGCAGGCGTGGACGTAGAGTTCTCGGTCATGGTGGCCTGTCTGGTCCTGCTGTCGAAGGAGGCGCCTTCCAAAGGGCCAGCCCTCGTCGGAGGCCGAGGAAAGCCTTACTCGGGATCTGCTCTGGCGCTCCTCCTGACTCCCGGGCCGGTCCGGGCCCGGCTCTCGGGGACCCGCCTCGGAGCGCGGGAGGACTCGCGGGAGGACTCGCCGGGCCGGGTCTGAGCGGCCCAGCCCCGCCGCTCTGTCGGTCGGTCTCGGCGCCCGCCTCGGGCTCGGACTCGGGCTCGGGCGCGGGCGCGGGCTCGGGATCGGGCTCGGCCTCGGGCTCGGGCTCAGGCTCAGGCTCTGCCTCCGCCTCCGCCTCCTCTGCCTCCCTATTCCCAGCTCCGCGTCTGGCGCTCGGGCGGCGCATCCGGGTATTTAGCGGCGGCGGGCGGACCGCGGTGAGGACAGGGCTGCTGGCTGCCTGCTCCCGGCCCGGAATGGCGCCGCGCCGCCGCCATCTGTGTTTCTTCCGCCCAGCAAATCCGACCTTTCCCCCCGGCCCGGGCCCTCCCGCTCCCCGCCGCCGCGCGGGACCGCTGCCTGGCTCCCTGGGCTCCCCCGCCGGGCATCCCGCCGGCCCGGCCGCCGCCCCCCGCGCCCGCCACGCGCCCCAAACGGCGCCGAGGACCGCTGGTGCGCCTGCACATTTCCCCTTTGCGGGGGGCTGGCTCTGCGGGGCCGGGGAGCCCCGGTGCGGGAAACCCCCCGTAGCAAAGCTCCCCCCTGGGGCTACCGGGGACCCCGCTCCCGGCCCGCGGCGGGACCCCCCAGCCCGGCGGAGCGGCTGGAAAGCGGCCCCAACTAACACACGCTGCCCCGAGCCGGGCGACTCCCAGCCGGGCCGAGCCGGGACAGGGGGGAGGGGTCGCTCCCCCGGGGTCCGGTCACCTCTCGGGGGGGTCACCCCACCACCGGGCCCCTCGCACCCCTGCCTCTTCTCTGTCCTTGGGGCCCCTGAGCAAACTTTCCCTGGAAGAGTTGGAAGGGCACTTTCAAACTTCGTCCCTTCCCCCTCCTCGGCGGGCTCTCCCCCAGCCTGCCCCCCACCCCTGCGTGGGGGTTCTCTCCCGGGGCCGAACCCGGGCACTGCCTGGGACCCCCCAGGGAGTGAGGGCGGGTCCCCGGAGTCCTCTCCTCTCAAAGACCCCCACATCGCCCGCATATCCTAATCGGGAATGCATTTATATGCCTCTTTCAGCCTAGGAGTTTCGGGGTCTCCGAGGCAGAACCTTGCTGCCCCCACCCCCGAGGCACGGCCTTGGGGGCAAGTCCCCCTCCCAAGGTCCCTTGAAGGCAGCGGGGGGGGGGGGGGGGCGGCAGGCTGCAATGCAGGAGCTGTCCCAAAGGCTCCAACCAGAGACTTGTCCTGGGGGCCCTTGGGATGAAAAGAGGCCCTGGTGCTTTGGGAACTTGGGGAAACGGCTCTGGTGGGGGGAGGTGGAGGAGGGGGTCTCGCTCCTGGGGTCCTGAGTAATCCTCTGAAAGTGTGCAGCTGCTCAGAGAGCCGTGGCCGGGACCACCGCCATTTTGCTGGGAGGATGGGATGTCTTTGTTAAAATGTATACATCTTTGCCACGCTGCTGGGCAGGTATAGATGCGGGACAAGGGGCGTCACCCTCTGAAGGGAGTCTTGAGGGGGCTCCGAGGGACTTTAGGGGCCAGAGGCCAGCAGAGGGGACCCCAGAGTTCCGGGGACCCCTTGTCTATGACACACATCCTAATCACGTGCAGAGCCCGCTTGGCAGTGGCCCTGGGTTGAGATTCTGGGATGCTCCGGGCCCCCTCCCGCAGCAAACCGGCGGCTTTTATTCCCTAAGCAGAGAGGCCAGGCACTCCTTATTTAAACAATACCCTGGGAGTGGGGGTTTATAGCTGGTCAAAATGATGAACGTGTCTCTGGTATGGTCCGGGAGCTGTTTGCAGACACTGGCTGTTGGGAAGGGGAGTGGGGGAGGGTTAGGAGGGTTTAGGTGGGGGATGGGGGGGTCGTTGCTGCCGGTGGGAGGAAGGGCTCCTACTGGACTTGGGGCGTCTCTGAGGCCAGAAAAATTAATAGGCTTCCCCCCACATACACCAAGGGATGGATTAATCCAAATGATTGGGGAGGCGAGAGAGAGAGAGAGAGAGAGAGAGAGAGAGAGAGAGAGGCCTGAGACTTGCTATCAGATGCCTTCTCGGTGCTTATCTCGGTGGCACAGGCAGGGAAGGGAAGCCACTAAGGGCCAGGTTAGTTCAAAAGGTCAAGGTTCTTATTTGGATGATGTCAATTACCCGAAAGTTCCCTGATTTGAAAAGAGCATTCTGGTGGGCTTGTTTTGGCTATTTACGAAGTCAATTCTAATTCCCACCAAGATCTGCACGGGAAAATAGGCAATCCAAATAGCCACCCCCCCAGCCGAGATGTGTACACACACCCCTCCCACCCCCACCAGGACCCTGGGTGTCTGAAAATAAGGACTAGATGAATCCTTTGGCACGATGATGAAATCATTTTATTTACACAGCGCCGTACAGTTTGCAAAGTGCTTGCTCTCCACTCGGTTCTGGATTCTTTGCGCCTCCAGCCTGGGGAGGCAGCCAACCTGATCACTCCCCCAGTGGTCCCCATGTTACCGGGGAGGCCGCGGGATTCGGAAGGATGGATATGGGAGCGCACGTGAGGCTCAGCTCCCGGCGCCCCCAGGCCTTCATTTTGTAGCTCTCACATCCCATATGCCTGCCCATCCCAGAGACCTGTAAATTCTCCCCGGGAACTGAAGCCAGAAGTGGAGGGGAGGGGTCGCCACGGAGCCGCGGGGGGCTTCCCGCCTGCGGACAGCCTACGTCCAGCGTCCAGCCGGCGAGATTCACCGCCCCAAACCGCCCCCCCCTCCCAGTACGGGAGAGTTGGAGAAGGGAGGGGGCCGGGACTTGGGCGCAGAGGCCGACGCCGAGGGGGACACGATGAGGAAAGGCTGCCTCCAGATTGGCTTGGCCTCACCTCTCCTGGCTGACACTGCAGGGCCTGGGGGCTTCTAGACTCCGGCCCGCCGGGTACCTCCGCAGGGCGCTCTCGGGTCCGCACCAAGTGCCGAGCGGTTTTCCGGCCGGTGGACTGCGAAACTCGCCCCCCCACCCCCGCCCCTTTAACGCGAGCCCTTTAAAAACCCGGGAGCCACAGAGCTGCGGGCAACTCCTCCTGGGAAATGTAGTCCCCGGGCGCCGAGCCCCTGCACTGTTCCCCCATCCCCCGCCCTCCCGGGACCCTCCCGAGCCTCGGAACCGCCGATCAGCCCCCCTGCGTTGGGCGGGGGTCAGACCTCATCTGTCCCGTTGCTCGGCGAGGGGCCCAGGCCTCCCCGCTCTTTTTCCACCTGTCAAAAAAAGGCTTCAGTGTTTCCACCTGTAAAAAGGTGAAAGGTGGTCATCTGTCCTACCTACCTCTGGGCTTGTTTTAAGGGTGGAATGAAATCCTGTATGGAAAAGCGTCAATTGCGTTAGAATGCCAGCGGTCACGTTTTTCTAAAGTCCGTATGTTTGCATGTGCCAGGCTCTATTAAGCCCTTGGTACACACCTAACATCTCCATTCTTCAAGGGGAGGTGTAGAATGACTCGTCCAAGGTGGATCAGCCCGAAGGAGGGTGGCAGGGTGACACTCCCAAGCCAATGACTCCCACGGCACCACCTGTGGTCTCATGAGACCTTGCAAGACACACACTCATTCTGGGTTTTGGAACCTTAGGGTATTCACTTGATAAATGCCAGGCACTGGGGCAGGCACTGGGATATGGCTGTGAATAAGAGATAAGAGATTCCTGCCCTTGTGGAACTGACATTCTCATTGAAAAGATAGATAAGCAATAGACCAAATAAAGAAGTCAGTTATACAGTGTGTTGGAAGGCCATAATTGCAAAGACAAAATTAGAGCAGGGTAAGGGGGAGGTGATGGGCAGTGTTAAGAGGAGGTGGTTTGCAGTTTTCAATGGGGTGGTCAGAGAAGGGCTCAGTAAGAAGCTGATGTGAGCAAAGATTCAAAGGAGGTGAGGGAAGGAGCCATTCTTATTCTTGGAGGAAGAATCTTCCAGGCAAAGGGAACAGCCAGTGCAAAGGTCCTGTGGCAGGAGTGTGCCAGGTGGCTGCATTAAGGAGGACAGCAGGAGAAGAGGAATTTTAAAAAGGTAAGAGTTGGAGAAGTAAATGAGGCACAGGTCAGAGGGGGTTTTTGTGGGACTTTGGCTCTTACTTGAATGAGATGGGAGCCATTGGAGAGTTTTGAGCCGAGGAGGATATGATGGGATCCACAGTCAGTTATCAACCCTGGTTAACTCTGGTTGCTGTGTAGACGCTGCAGAGGGCAAGGACAGAAGCAGGGTTAGGAGGCGATTGTGATAATCCAGGTGAGAGATAATGGTAATTTGGCCCAGGTGGCAGCAGTGGAGGGGGTGGGAAGTGGTCAGGTCTCAGGGGCACCCCAAGGACTTTGGCTTGAACCCTGGGAAATGGCGCTGTCATGAGCGGAGGTGGGGAAGACCCGAAGGCAGAGCAGGTCAGAGGGGTCTGGCTGGGTTAGGTTTGAGACGTCTCCCGGATGTGTGAGTGGAGATGCTGAGAAGGCAGGTGAAGAGGAGACTCCTAAGTCTGCAGTTCCGGGAGTGTGCAGCCTCAGATGCATATTTGGGAGCTGTCGTAGACAGCTGGCATTTAAAGCCCTGAGCTGCACGTGATTAGAGGGAGAGCAGACAGGAAGAGGACAAAGGACCAGGTCTGGGGACACCGACATTAGGAAGTGGGAGTGAGGAGGAGCCATCAGCAGAGAAAAACAAGAAGGAGCTACCAGAGAGTTGAAAGGCAAACCAGGGGAGGAAGGGTGTCCTGGAGGCCAGTGAGGAAGGAGAGTGTATCAAGGTGGGGAGGGAGAGCCCAATCTGCCCGATGCCACCAGCCAGTCATCTGCCCTCCTGGCACAGGGGTTGCCCTCGTCTGGAGAATGAAGATGTTGACCAGAAGGTCCTCAAGAGCCCTTCCAGGTCTCTGGGACTCAGGTAGGACTGGGGTGGGGGGGCACAGGTTCGTCCCCCAGCTTTTAAAAATATCTCCTTTAGG
Source organism: Vulpes lagopus (assembly GCF_018345385.1). Classification (NCBI taxonomy): domain Eukaryota; kingdom Metazoa; phylum Chordata; class Mammalia; order Carnivora; family Canidae; genus Vulpes; species Vulpes lagopus. The sequence continues at coordinate 10,673,420 of NC_054828.1, forward strand.
GACAAGAGGAAATAAAGACCTTGGCAAGAGGCTTGGGATGAGGGAGGATTCCCAGAAGAGAACACAGGAGCGGGGCTTTGAAGGATGAAAGGAATTCCCACAGGTAATGGGGGCAGGTGGCAATGCAAGTCAGATGGAATGGCAGGAGTGAAGGCGTGGCCATGGGAATGTAGGCGACTTCAGAGGCAGAAGGGAAGTGACCCAGTGGCTCAAGCCAAGATCCAGCAGGACTGGGATCCAGGCCTCACAGCTGGGCAGAGAGGGCATGGAATGTTTTTGTGCAAGGAAAGGAGTGTGCGTGACACGATCAGGCTGGCATTTATGTATGTATATATGTGTATATATGTATGTATGTACATATGTATGTACGTATGTAAGTAAGTTACCAAGCTCTGCGCCCAGTTCAAGCTCTGCTTGAACTCATGACTCTGAGATCAAGAGTTGTGAGCTCTACCGCTGAGTCAGCCAGGTGCCCCCAAGGTGGACATTTTAGAAGATACATGGGCTGCAGCGTGATGGTAGGCCTGAAGGCGAGTGTGCCATCAGGTGTGGGGCAGCGTCGCCAGCTGTGGGCATGGAGAGGAGGTGCTGGATTTCATTTAAGAGGTCAAACCAATGAGTCTCAGAAGGATGAGGTTGAGCAAGCTGAAGGTGTGAATGGGCCGTCAGTAGGGGAGAGGGCAACTCTGGCCACATAGGGCTTGCAGAGCCTGGAGGGCTCTAGGTAGAAGTGTCTGGAGGCAGCTGGATGAAGAGTCAGGGACTCAGGAGAGAGATTGGGGCTGGAGACCGCGAATTGGAAGGGTTTGCAGCAAAGTGCTGCCATTCCCAAGGGAAGTGTGGAGCGAGAGGTCCATGGTCCCTGAGATCCCAGCATGTTGGCATCAGGTGGCAGAAGAGGAGCCAGCCACAAATACTGGAGACCCCATCCTCTGGAAATCTTAGCCAGGTTCTAGGTTCAGCCCCTGGAGTGTGTTCTCCATGAGGCTGTGCTGACTTCCCAGCCTCCCCTGCTCTAAGCACTGTCTCCAGAGCCTTCTGTCTTGCCATGTAGTTCAGTGGTTCTCAAAGGGAGGCGGTTTTGTGTCCCCAAGGACATCTGGCAATACCTGGCCACATTTTTGATTGTCACAGTGGGGAGTTGCCTCTGGGAGCTAGTGGAAAGAGGCCAGGGATGCTGCTTTAGCATCCAACAAGGCACAGCACGGTGCCACCCGCCCCCACCCCCAACAAACTGTCCAGCCCCAAATGTCCATAGTGCCAAGGTGGAGAAAATGTGATATAGTCAGAGAAAATCTGGGAGGTCCGGAGTGCCATGAGGGTGGGAGATCCTACCTCACTTGTCCTGTCCGTCCCCAAACTGAATATAGGGATTTCCTTATCAGAGCCCCTCAGAGGATGTTAAGTGCCACAGTATGAGCTCAGATGCATCCTGCCCCTGGGATGGCCAGCATGTAGCACGTGGTAGTGTGTGCCAAGCACTGGCCTAACTTAAGACTCATTAAGTCCTTCCAGCACTACTGAGGGGTGGACTATCATTACCCCTGATTTTACAGATAGGAAAACAGAGGCAGAGAGGAAGTAGCATGCCCAAGGTCACACAGCTAGTGTGTGGCAGAGCCGGATTTCAAACTGAGGCACATCTGACATCAAGTGCCTACAGCTTTGCTCAGCTGCTTCGTTTTAAAGAGCACACGCAGAAGGAAATGAGCAGTGGATGGGGTCCTCGGGCCAGGCTGATGGCTCAGGGGACAGGGGCCCCGTCACATTACCTGTGGCCATCCTTCCTGCTCTTGCAAGTTCACCAAATGAACAGATTATCACCATTGTCCTTAAGTCAAGGAGCCCTTACTTAATTCCACTGAATGAATGGTGTGTCCCTTCCTTTTAAACAGATTACCTGGGACACGTGGGTGGCTCAGTGGTTGAGCATCTGCCTTTGGCTCAGGGTGTGATCCCAAGGTCCTGGGATCGAGTCCAGCATTGGGCTTCTTGCTCAGCGGGGAGTCTGCTTCTCCCTCTGCCTATGTCTCTGTGCCTCTCATGAATAAATAAATAAAATCTTTTAAAAAATAAACAGATGATGCATACCACACAGGGAAAGAAAGAAACACCTGCAGATTTTTCTTCCTGGTGAGAAATCCTTCTTCATTTAAGGTGATGCTCACTTCTTTCTACATTTCTCTTGCTTTTATTTTTTTAATTGTGGTGAAAGACACCCAACATGAAACTTCCATCTTAATCATTTTTAAGTGTATGATAGCGTTAAGTATGTTCACACTGTTGTGCAACTGACCTCCAGAGGTCTTTTCATCTTGCGAAATCAAAGCCCTGTCCCCCCTGAGCAGCAACCTGTCCCCACTCCGCCAGCCCCTGGCCACCACCGTTTTACACACTGTGTCCATGAACTTGACTCTTTCAGGTACCACACGTGAGTGGATCATACAGCATTTGTTTTCCATGACTGACCTCACCCAGCGCCATGTCCTCAAGGTTTATCCATGTTGTAGCATGTATCGGAATTTCCTTCCTTTGAATAATAATCATTATTGATGGTGGGACAATATTCCATTGTATGTATGTATCACATTTTGTTTATCCATTCATCCACTGATGGACTCTTGGGCTGCTTCCACCTTTTGACTATTGTGAATAATGCTGCTATGAATACGGGTGTATGCACGCTGCTTCGAAGAGTAGAGAATATTTTGCCCAGCAGTGCCCCGGATGAGGTCAGAGTTATCCCTGGCTCTCTCACTTGTACCCTGAGGAGAGAGAAGAAAAGAATAAATTACCCAGGGTATAAACTCCTGCTGCTCCTGCAGCAAATTGTCCCAAAGGTGGTGGTTTAATTTTTTTTTTTTTTTTTATGATAGTCACAGAGAGAGAGAGAGAGAGAGAGGCAGAGACACAGGCTGAGGAAGAAGCAGGCTCCATGCACCGGGAGCCTGATGTGGGATTCGATCCCGGGTCTCCAGGATCGCGCCCTGGGCCAAAGGCAGGCGCAAAACCGTTGCGCCACCCAGGGATCCCACCAAAGGTGGTGGTTTAAAACAACACAAAGGAGTCAGCAGATGTGTGTTCCTCCTGGAGGCTGGAGGGGAGAATCAGTTTTTTTGTCTTTTATTTATCTATCTATTTATTTCATTTATTTTTTTTCTTTTTCAGCTTTTAAAGGCTGCTCACATTCTTTGACTCGTGGGTTCCTTTCTTTCTTTCTTTCTTTCTTTCTTTCTTTCTTTCTTTCTTTCTTTCTTTCTTTCTTCCTTTCTTTCTTTTTCTTTCTTGTATTTGTTCATGAGCCCCATAGAGAGAGAGGCAGAGACATAGGCAGAGGGAGAACAGCTCCCTGTGGGGAGCCCAATGCGGGACTCGATCCCAGGACCCCCGGATCATGACCTGAGCCAAAGGCAGATGCTCAACCACTGAGCCACCCAGGTGCCCTTCATGGGTTCTTTCTATCTTGAAAGTAAGGTCAAGTCACTTTCATGACATCATCTCTCTGGTTCAGACTCTTCCCTCTCCCTCTTCTCCCATGTAAGGACCTCAGTGATGACACTGGACCACCTGGATGATGCAGGCTCATCCGTCATAGGCATGCAGCATAACATGTCCAATTTGTGGGGATCAGGCCTTGGATATCTTCGGGGAGCCATTAGTCCTCTCACACACCGTTACCTACATGCATTCCCCATCCATCCACATCTGCCCTGCAGCCCAGCTCTCGTCAGGGCCGTTCTGTGTTCCAAGAAATCTCACGTGGACAGAGAGCTAGAGGCAGGGTGGTGCTACCCGGTCATCTCACAGCAGTGTGACTCGTAGGGAAGGAGAGGACATTTGTAAAAACCCACTGGCCGGACTCTGTTAGATTTCTGGTGCCCCCAAAAGTCAGTTGAATTTTAATTTAAGAAGTCTAGGGACACCTGGGTGGCTCAGCAGTTTAGCGCCCGCCTTGGGCCCAGGGCATGATCCTAGAGTCCCGGGATCAAGCCCTGCATCAGGCTCCCTACATGGAGCCTGCTTCTCCCTCTGCCTGTGTCTCTGCCCCTTTCTCTCTGTCTCTGTCTCTGTCTCTCTCTCTCTGTGTCTCTCATGAATAAATAAACAAAATATTAAAAAAAAAATTTAAGGAGTCTAAGCGACCTCTAGCCCAGGTGGGGGTGAGGAGCATCTCTTATTTCTGGCAGGTCCCCAGGTCCCCAGGCAAAGGGTTACCCCAGAACCTTGTTGACAGGAGAACACCCAGCCCTCTGGGGTGTAGCGGCCAGTCCTGAGTGAAGGGACCACCGTCCGCTGGCCCCTTCTTCCCCCCAAGGCCTTGCTTTCTTTTCTTTTAAAAGGGGACCTCGTTTTCCCTTTTGTGTCTACCTGAGTGTGAGCCTCGACTCAGCCGGTACAAGTGAAAGCCCTTCAGACATGGAGGAGGCCCAGGCGGTGCTAGAACAGACCCTGTGCTCAGCCTCTTGAGGCTCAGAGCCCAGGGCACTGACAACACTGCAAGTTGGGGTTGTGTCAGGCTTTAGGCAGGAGAGCAACACGGGCTGTGAAAGGCTGTGACGGGCAGGTTCACACCACAGAAGGCTGCGTGGCTGGCTAGAGACAGTGCTGGGGAGTGTGGAGTGAGCCACCAGCAGAGAGGTGAGCCGCCTGGAGCATGGGGGGGGGGGTTGTTGGGGGGGTGTTGGGGGGGGTGTTGGGGCCTGGATTCGGTTCTGAGTCCACCAAGAAGCCACTGCAGCATTTTGAGCTTAAACCATTTTAAAATCCATCCCAGACTGTGGTCTGTTCCACTAGAGGAAAAAGCCACAGTTAGTCTCTGTTCTCCTTGTGATAGAATGTTCCCGAAGATCTCTGCGCCCCAATCCCTGGAACCTTTGGGTGTGTTTGGTTATGGACTAAGGAGGAAGTAAGGCTGCAGATGGAGTTAAGGTTGCTGATCCTAAGATGCAAATTAACCTGGACTATCCAGGTGGTCTAGTGTCATCACAGGGGTTCTTTTTTTTTTAATTTTAAGATTTTATTTATTTATTAGAGAGTGAGCGAGAGCATGCATCAGCAAGGGAGAGGGAGAAGCAGATGCCCCACTGAGCAGGGAGCCTGATAAGGGGCTTGATCCCAGGATCCCGGGATCATGACCTGAGGCAAAGGCAGACACTTAACCAACTGGACCACCCAGGCGCCCCATCACAGGGGTCCTTAAGTGGGGGAAGAGGGAAGTGAAGAGTCAGAATAAGAGAGATGGCACCATGAAAGAGACTTGGCCAGCCGTTGCTGGCTTTTAAGATAGAAAGAGTTCACAAGCCTCTGTGTTTGGAACAATATTTTCCTTCCTTCTCCCTCCCTCCCTCCCTCCCTCCCTCCCTCCCTCCCTCCCTCCCTCCCTCCTTCTCTCTTTTCCAGAAATGAACATCAATGGAACACTGGGTGCATACATCTGTTCTCACATACATTTATCTATCTATCTATCTATCTATCTATCTATCTATCTATCTATTTATCTGTCTATCTATTTAGATTTTATTTATTTATTCATGAGAGACACAGAGAGATAGAGAGGCAGAGACACAGGCAGAGGGAGAGGCAGGTCCATGCAGGGAGCCCGACATGGGACTCCATCCGGGGTCTCCAGGACCAGGCCCTGGGGTGAAGGCGGTGCCAAACCGCTGAGCCACCCGGGCTGCCCTGCTCTCACATTTAATTCTCCCACGAAAACCTCTACGATGGGCATTATCAGTGATTTGTAAAGGGGGAAGTTCGGGTAGGAACTCTGGCCTGTCTGCTTCCCAAACGTGTCCCACCTTCAAAATGTTCAATCCTACAGAACACAGGGTGTCTGTGAGCCACGGGACACCCCCTCCCCCGAGCTGCCCCTGTTGGGGTGTTTGGTTCTAGGAGACCCCCAGAAGCTGGAAGAGGCAAACCCCAGATCCTCCCTGTAGAGTCTCCAAGGAACAGACATGTGCTGACACCTTGGCTTTAAGCCTGGTGACACCCATTCTGGACCTCTGACCTCCGGAGCTGTTAGGTAATAAGCTGTGTCACTTGAAGCCACCAAGTTTGGGACAATTAGCTGAACTCACACTACTGTATTGGCTGCCTGGTTGGGTTGTTTCTAGTTTCTTGTTTCTTGCTTTCCAGACAACATTGCTGTGACTTTTCTACAGCAAGAGTCCTGGGGCAAACAGGAAGGAGCTGCTATATGAGTAGCTCCAGCTTTCCTGGGTCGTGCCAGCTGCCTCCCATGGGCGGCAGTATGGACGGTGGGTTGGGGAAGGACAGAATGAGGGTGGCCAGGCCCCGGGGGCCATCTCCACTGTGCGGGCACTGAACCTTTAAAGAGGCGGCCCTGGATGTGGAAAGAAGGGACAAGTGTGTGAGAAATATTTAGAGGAACGAGTCCACAGGGTTTGCTAAAGGGTTTGTTGTTGGGGGTGAGGAGGAACCAGAGAGACTCCCAGGTTCCTGGAGCAGAAAAGCAAGGGCAGAAGTTGGTCCGGAGATGTGGCGGCTGGGGATTCTGACCCCAGGACCCTTGCTTGGCCTGCCTTCCCCTTCCCTGCTCTGACAGCTCTCCTCATCCCTCCTCATGCTGTGGAAGCTGACCTCTCACCTGCTTCTCCCAAGGCATGAAAACAATCACAGTCCCACACGGACTGAGAACCAAATGTTGGAGAGACAGACAACTACTCCCCAGGACAAAGGAATAAGAATGCAAGTGACAGGATGCTTAGCTGGCTCTGGCTCGGTCAGTAGAGCATACGACTCTTTTCTTTTTCCTTTTCCTTTTCCTTTTCCTTTTCCTTTTTCTTTTCCTTTTTCTTTTCTTTTCTTTTCTTTCTTTTCTTTTCTTTTTTTTCTCTTCTTTTCTTATTTCTTCACCAGTGGGGAGAGGGAGAGAATCTTAAGCAGGCTTCCCACCGAGCATGGAGCCTGACATGGGGACTTAATGTCATGATCCTGAGATCATGACCTGAAACCAAACCAAGAGTCAGACACTCAACCGACTGAGTCACCCAGGCACCCAAGAGTCTGTGACTCTTGATCTCGGGATTGTGAGTTCAAGCCCCACACTGGGCATGGAGTCTACTTAAAAAAAAAAAATGCAGGTGACAGCTTCACAGTCACACTTTAACTTCCTAAGATTTAATGCGACAGGCAACATCACCAAGGAAAAGACTAAGGTTTTGACCTCACAGAAATGGTTTAATCTGCTTGGTGGACGCCATCCTTTGGAGGGCTATGCACCTCATATTCGGGAGCAGAAGCTACAGGTGTAGACATGAGAAGTGGATACTTGAGAAAAGCAAGCTAAGAGAAATGTGTGTGTGGGATCTCATGTTTATAAACTAAGGAAATCAGAGAGTTCCCGTATGTATTAGGGAATGAAATAATTGTTTGCATTTATTGAGCAGTTTCTATGTGCTGGGCACTGCTAAGTGCTCTATCCATAGGTCCTGGTACAATAATCTTCTGCTGTTGTTCTAACTTCCTTTGACAGATGGGGAAGGAACTTGCCTAAAGGGTGTCTGGCCCCGTGCTCTTAACTGTCAAAGCTGACCCTCCTTAATCTGGGAATGAGTAGGCAAATTTGTAGCTGCTGTGGGGCAGCCCCAGGCTCTCCTTTGAGCAGGTCAGTGGGTCAGATCAGCTGCCATCTGAATTGGGACAGTCCTGGCCAAGGGCAGCTGGCAAAGAGGACACCTCTGCCTCAAAAGAGGGAATTCGCTTTGTGGGCAAAGCGTATAGACAGGTGACCCAAGGCCAGGGCCAGAGGCTGGGTATTTCACAAGGCCTCACAGGGTGGGGGTGGGGGTGGGGAGACGCCCTGTGTGGCTTGGGTGAGAGGCCATGCGGGACTCACCCATTCTGGCGTTGTTCCCACTTCAGGGAGCAAGGACAGAGCTCCTGGTATGAACGGGAGGGCTGTAACCCTGGGAGCCACGGGCAGGACTGGCCTTGTGGAAGAAAGACTGGCCTCCTCTGGACTGAATGATCCCCTGGGATTCTCAGACTATTCTGGAAGAAACCTCAAGAGGGAGACACTGGGCTTCTTACCAATAAATGCATGCTGATGCATGAGAGATTGGCTAAAAAAAATACCTCACCACACTAGGACCAGGGGAATTCTCCGAGCTGGGCAAGTGGGCCATGGACGTGTGTGCTCTCGCTCCACATTATATACTGACTGTTTCCTCTGACCAGGGGACCTGGGGCATGGTGGCTCTTATTTTTTACTTTATACAGTTCTATTTTGTTAAACTTTTTTTTTTTTTTTTAAGATTTTATTTATTCATGAGAGACATAGAGACACAGAGAGAGGTAGAGACACCGGCAGAGGGAGAAGCAGGCTCCCTGCGGGGAGCCTGATGCAGGACTCAATCCCAGGACCCTGCGATCAGGACCTGAGCCAAAAGCAGACACTGAGCCACCCAGGTGCCCCTATTTTGTTTGACTTTTAATTTAAAATAGTTCCGTATTGTTTTAATTTGGTAAACAATAAGCACATATTTTGTTACTGAGAAAAAAACCTTCATAATGTCCAAAAACATACATATGATGAAAAGACAACAAAGCATATAGAAAAAAACCCTCCAGAGGAAATATGATGAATGGTAAATATCTGTAACATAAAGAATAGTACTTGCAAATCCTTAAGAGGAAAATAATTAACACCCTCGTGGGATAAAGGACATAAACAGATCATTTATAGACAAGTAAGTACCAGCATCTCCTCGACCCCATATGTAAGCAGAGATACGCACCTTAAATAACAGCAATAATGTTACTGTTGTCATTTTTCAGATTGACTAAGACTTTTAGAAATGATGACAGTGCCAGAGTGGGGCGGGTCCCCCTGCCCCAGGCCACAGGCATGGACATTAAGTCACTAGGTCTGGATAACAACGTCCCACTAGGAATTGGGGACCTGACACTGTTCAAAGTCAGCCTGGATTTAATCATGAGCAAAGAACTAGACAAACCCAAACTGAGAGACATATTCCAAGATAAAAGGCCTGGACCTTCCAAAAATGTCATTAAGTCATGAAAGACTGCAAAAGGCAGGAGGCATGTTCCAGACTGCAGGAGACAAAGAAATCTGCCAACTAAATACAACACATGATCCTTGCTCGGAGCTTGCTTTTTTTTTTTTTTTTTTTTAAGATTTTATTTATTGGGGCACCTGGGTGACTCAGTGGTTGAGCATCTGCCTTCAGCTCAGGGCGTGATCCTGGGGTCCTGGGACCGAGTCCTGCATCAGCTTCCTTGCAGGGAGCCTGCTTCTCCCTCTGCCTATGTCTCTGCCTCCCTGTGTCTCTCATGAATAAATAAAAATGTTTTAAAAAGATTTGATTCATTTATTTGACAGAGAGAGTGAGCAAGGGCAAGCACAAGCTGGGGGAGAGGGAAAAGCAGTCTCCTCACTGAGCAGGGAGCCCGCTATAGGGCTTAGCATCTCCGGGCTGGAGACCCTTTGCTGGCCTCTCTGGGGACTCGTGCCAGGGTCACCTCCCCCACCCCGCCCCATTCCAGATCCTTAGGCCAGTCCTTTCTAACCACTCCTCGTCTCACATCAGGCTCAGGATGAGGCCAAGCCCCAGCCCTGGCCCCGATCGGCACTCACACCTGGCTTGCATGGAGGACAACACGTCTCAGTCCCAGCTCTGCCTGCGGTCTTGCCTGAGTACCCCTCAGCCCTGCCCTGGGACCATTTCCTCCCTGGACTTGCCTGACTGTCCTCCTTCCAGGGAGGTCACGGAAGGCTCTGGAGGTGGAGGCCTCCCTGAAGAGGCTGTGGAGCACCCTGTCCTAAGCCTGAGGCCCTGCTTCTGTCACTCAGGGCCCCAACCCAGCTGATGAAGCCCGAGGCCCAGGGAGGAGCCGTGTGTGTGTGTGTGTGTGTGTGTGTGTGTGTGTGTGTGTGTGTGTGTGTGTGTTTTCAAACAGTAACAGGCAGCATCAGCACCAGCTGTTTTCCTAACCTCAGGGCACGTGCTGTACTATCAAAGTGGTCAGCCAAGCTTGACCTTGGAGCCCCTCACATGAGCAAGAGCCTGCCTGGAGGAGGAGATAAGGAGGGGGTCCCTGGGTGGGGGGTGGGGGTGCCCAGGGCATCTGAAAGCCACACACACACACAACCAGACCAGAGGTTCCAGGAAAAGATGGCAAAATACCCAGGTCAGGTCCCTTTCGTCTGAGAGGCCTAAATGCTGTCTCCCACCGCATCAGGGTCCTCCAGGCAGCCCACTTCCAGGAGGCCCGTGGGAAGGAGCCCAGGCCTTCCTTAGCCCCAGCTTTTGGGAATGAAAGACAAAGATTCCTAGAATCCAAGAGTGCTGAATTATCAAATTATGGAAGCTGAGAACTCTGTACTCACTTATATTAGATTTTTTTTAAAGATTTGTTTATTTATTTATTCATGATAGACACAGAGAGAGGGAGGCAGAGACACAGGAGGAGGGAGAAGCAGGCTCCATGCCGGGAGCCCAATGCGGGACTCGATCCCAGGACTCCAGGATCGTGGCCTGGGCCAAAGGTAGGCGCTAAACCGCTGAGCTACCCAGGGATCCCCTATATTAGATTTTTTTTTTCCCTATATTAGATTTTTAACTTGATATTTGAATTCTAAAATGTGGGACGCCTGGGTGGCTCAGCGGTTGAGCATCTGCCTTCGGCTCAGGTCGTAATCCTGGGTCCAGGGATCGAGTCCCACATTGGGTTCCCTGCATGGAGCCTGCTTCTCCCTCTGCCTGTGTCTCTGCCTCTCTGTGTGTGTGTCTTTCATGAATAAATAAATAAAATCTTAAAAAAAAAAAAAAGAGTCTGACACTTAACCAACTGAGCCACAGAGGCACCCCTCTCCCCTTTAGAAAAAAAGAATTCTAAAATGTAAAATATTAGAATCATGATCTCTGACAGCCAGAAAGTGGTTAGGCAGATAAGCAAACACTATTCTTCTACTCTGTGCACCACACTCAGATACACGAACCGGTGCCCTGACCATCACCAGCAGCCAAAGAGTCCTGGAGCCTAGGCTGGGAAGGCAAGGATGGCAAGGAGGCCCACACACCGGGCCTGGCTGCTAGCTGGCAAGGGCCGTGCCCACCGAGGCCCAGACGCAACTGGCACCACCTCCTGCAGGTGTTCAAAACATACGTAGGTGCTGACTGGGGTAGAAAGCAAAGCACTGCTTCTAGGGAGGAGTGGGTGTAAGGTCTGGGTAACTGGTGCTTCTTTGGAAAGGCATAGGGTTCATTTCCCATGGGCACTGAGGGGGTTCAAACACTGTGAAAGGCAATTCGGGTGGGCAAAGCACCCAGATCTGCTGTGTAGCCCAAAGTAGCTTTCTAACCCTCTCTGGGCCCATGTGATGGGCAGTTCCATATGGTTTTGCTTAATTTTTTTTAAATGTAGGGATTTCTTATTTCTGAATGTAGTCTGTTAGAGAGACCAAAACTTTTAAAACATGGAAGAGGCCCACGTACAGGAGCTTCACCTAAGGAAACAACTAGAAATTTTCGTGAATGTTTGTGTACCAGGATGTCCACCACTGCATTATTATTTTTTTTAAGATTTTATTTATTTGAGAGAGAGAAACTGAGTGGGAGGGGGTGGTGAGGAGGGGCAGAGGGAGAGGGAGAAGCAGGCTCCTCACTGAGCAGGGAGCCCAATGTGAGGCTAGCCCCCAGGACTCCGGGATCACGACCTGAGCCGAAGGCAGATGCTCAACCCACTCAGCCACCCAGGAACCCCTGGGTGATGCGTTTATTGATGATTCTTTTTTCTTTTAGCTCCTTTGCTCATCCTCACTTTCAAACATTCATGTAACTCCCTTATATAGTAAATAAGTCTTTTAAATTTAGAGGGGTTGTAATAAAAATGGCAAAAAAAGTTGGTTTTTTTTTTTTTTTTTGCCATACTCAGAGAACTCCGGGTCCCTTTGTGGCTGAGCCCCACCTCAATTCCTCAAGACTTGCCGGATCAGGGAGCGCCATCCCACTCCCCTCAAGGGTAGTTTTCTGAGGGTTCTCTCGGGGCCTGGCTCTGTGCTAAGAACCTTGCGTTCACGACATCATTGCATCTTCATGACCTTCCTTTGAAGCAGGGAGGACTCTTCCCATTTTATAGATGAGGTAGCAGAGACTCAGAGAAGGTAAGGGACCCGGCCAAGGTCACACAGGCGGAAGGTGCTGAAGTCAGAACCAAAATATACTGGATTCTAAAGAGCATGCCTTTAACCATTACCTGGTCCTCGCTCTTCCTCTGAGCACTGGGTGGCATGATTTCCGGCCAGCCCCTCTGCACAGGCCGTACAGGCCGGGCTACCATTAGCGTCCCTCCTTTTTTTTTTTTTTTTAATTTTAATTTATTTATTCATGAGAGACACACACACACAGAGAGAGAGAGAGAGAGAGAGAGAGAGGCAGAGACACAGGCAGAGGGAGAAGTAGGCTCTATGCAGGGAGCCCGACGTGGGACTTGATCCTGGGACCCTGGGGTCATGCCCTGGCCCGAAGTTAGTGCTAAACCACTGAACCACGCAGGCTGCCCATCATCCCTCCTTCTTGGAGTACAGCTGATGCGTCTCCAGCTTGACAGGTCCCCAGATGCTCTGCATCTGAGACAGCTGAGTTAGCACATCCTGATAATGGCAGAGCCAGTATCCGTGTCACCCTCGGAGCACAGCAATACAGCCTCTGACGTCTGGCTCGGGGCATGGCCAACTAGAGAGGAGACTGCCTTTCCCAGCGTCTTTGCAGCTAGACGTGGCCATGTGACCAGGTTCTGGCCAAAGGAATATAAGTGGAAGCATTGTCCTGGAGCTTCCTTAAGAGAAAAGCTGGCTTGTGGCACTGGGGTGGCTCAGGGGATTGAGTGTCTGCTTCGGCTCAGGATGTGGTCTCGGGGTCCTGAGTCCCGTATCAGGCTCCCTGCTCAGTGAGAAGTCTGCTTCTCCTTCTCCCCCTGCTCATTCTCTCTCTCTCTTGCTCACTCTCAATCAATCAATAAAATCTTTTAAAAAGAGAGAGAAAGCTGGCTTAAGTCCTTTGTCCCTCCTTCATTTTATTTCTCCTACCTGCTGGCTGGGATGCAGATGTGTTGAACGGAGCTAGAGCAGTCATCTTGGACCATGAGGTGCATTTGTGACTGGAGGCTGTGGCTAAGGGAGTCTAGGTCCTAGTTATAAATATATAAGGAGCTCAGGTCCTGACACTGTGGCTCAGCCTGGGATCCCTCCCTTCAGACTTTTCTGCATAAAATAAATAAATGGCTCTCTTTTTTACTCTCATTGCCACTCACAACTAAATATATCCCAGCTAATACACTCCTGATGACCACTCTGCCAGAAGCTGGTTCTTTGGACAAAGAAGCCACACACGAGCCCCATTTCCATGACACTCACAGCTCAGAGGGGAGCTGAAGATGAAATGGGCAATCCCAAAGCCAACTCTATTTTCAATAGAGTTCTCACCACAATCTGGGCCTTCTGCTCAGCACCCTGCACTGTGCTGGGTGCAGGGACACCTGTGCTGGCCCTCAAGGGGCTCCCCTGCTAAGAACACACCCCATTATCCTGGAGCCTTCTTTCTGTCCGCAGCAGCTACCTATGACCCAGCAGCTCTCGAATGTGGTCCCTGGATGCCCATCAGTCTGGGTCCACCCTTGTCAGCAGGTCTGAGAAGGCAGCCTGGAGCCTGAGGAAACATTGTGGACCCTCTGTCACTGCCCTGTGTGGACGTTCAGCTTGGGAGGAGAGGGCAGAGGCGGCATGGGCATGTGGAGGGTGTGTGTGTGCACCGACACACATGTGTCTGCACGTGCGTGTGCCTGAAAACGTGTGTATGTGTAACAAACATGCATATAAGTGTGCATGAGATGTATGGAGGGTGCATGTAGGCTTTTGTGTGGATCTCTTACATGCGTGCACACTCAGCTTCCGTGTAATAGAACATTAACATTTACTATGAAACATGAACACACAGTGTAGTGATAGTAATATATTATGAAATATTTGAAATGTGCTCGAAATGGGACCAGCAAACAGCTGCTGAACCGTCTCTGCCGAACCGCTCGGGAACCGGCTCATGCACTCCGAGACCCCAGGAGGCTGGCGCTGTTGCGGTCCCCGGGTTAGAGGGAAGGGAACTGAGGCACAGAGGGGTTAAGTGCCCTGCCCAGGGTCACGCAGGCAACCCGCAGTCTGTCCCCCGCCCACGCCCGGGCCCCCATGCCACCCTGCCCTCCTCGCGCAGCCAGCTTGCGAGCACCTGGAACCCCTGCAGGCAGGTGCGAAGGCCGTGCGGGTGGGCTGGGCGTGCACTCAGGTGCTCACGATCGTGCGGCTACAGTGTGTCCAGCCTGCCCCCCACCCCCACCTCGAGCCGGGAGTGCCCTCCCTCCCCTCTGTCCCCGGATCGTGCCTGCCTGTCTCCAGAGCCTGGGCGCGGGTGTCACCTCTGCCGGCGGCCCACGCTGGCTTCTCCAGCTGGGTCAGGTGCGTCATCAGCCCTCCCCAGTGTTGTTGTCTTCTAGCAGGGTCAGGGCGTGTCCCTTCATGGCTGTGTCACCTGGGTGCGGGGAACAGGCTCGACCGGGACATCCACAGTAACGCCAGCCGCTGTGACTCAGTGGGCGCGGTGGCCGTGAGGCGTGTGCGGCAGTGGCGCCCTCCTCACCTCCTCAAAGCCCATTTATGATTTCATCCCAGGTGAGGTGGAAGAGGCCTCAGAGGGTCACTGACTGGAGCAGGGATGCTCAGAACCAGGCTCCAGCTCTGTCTTCCCCATACCATGCTCCCCTTGGGGCTAGTTTTTTTTTTTTTTTTTGACATTTATTTATTTATTATTTTTAAAAATTTTATTTATTTGTAAGAGACACAGAGAGAGAGAGAGAGAGGCAGAGACACAGGCAGAGGGAGAAGCAGGCTCCCTGCAGGGACCCTGATATGGGACTTGATCCCTGCATGGGAATCATGTCCTGGGCCTAGGGCAGATGCTCAACCACTGGGCCACCCAGACATCCCAACCTTTATTTTTAAAAAAAGATTTATTGATTTGAGAGAGAGAGAGAGGGCAGCCCCGGTGGCGAAGCAGTTTAGCGCTGCCTGCAGCCCAGGGTGTGATCCTGGGTACCCGAGATCAAGTCCCACATCAGGCTCCTTGCATGGAGCCTGCTTCTCCCTCTGCCTGTGTCTCTGCCTCTCTCTCTCTCTATCCCTGTCTCTCATGAATAAATAAATAAAATCTTAAAAAGAGAGAGAGAGAGAGAGAGAGAGAGAGAAAACGAGACAGTGAAGGGGGGAGGGGCAAAGGGAGAGAGAGAAACTCAAGCAGACTCCCTGCTGAGCACGGAGCCCCATGTGGATCTTGATCCCATGACCCTGAGATCATGACCTGAGCCGAAATCAAGTCAGATGCTTAACCAACTGAGCCACCCAGATGCCTCAACTTTAACTTATTTTGGAATAGGTCCGTGTGCACCCGAGAAACAGTTCAGGCTCTATGGAAGCCTATAGTCTCGAAATAAGTGTCCCTCTACCTCTGTCCCCTGCCTTCCCGCCCCCTCCCTGAGGCAACCACTGTGCCAGTTTCTGGTATGTCTGGGGCCCCTTCCCACTGGGTTTTCTCACCCTGTGTGTGTGTGTGTAGATCCCTCCTCCCCCCACCCCCGAAAGGTTTTAAACAAATATGAACACACATGCGCATCTGTGCCTCCCTGCTTCCCTCCCCGACCGCAAGTAGTGCCACATCCCGCAGCTGGGCCCTTGGAGTGGGCTCCGGCCGACAGGGCTTCCTCTGCTGTAACCGCGGCCCTGAGGTGGCACTTCCTACTTCCGGGCTGCAGTGCGTGTTCTGTAGACACCGACGGTCACTGAATGAAGGGTCAGTGGATGAACGAGGGAATCGGCCACCGAGAGTGTGACGTTGGGGCCTGAGTCATGGGGACCCTGGCACGGGGCCGCGCTCAGGAGGCCAAGCCAGGCCTCGGGCCCAGGGACCAGCTCTGGGATGCAGGCTCCTCCCCTCGCACTGGCAGAGGAGGGGGAGCCCCAGGGCCGCCCCGGCCTCAAGGAGCTGCAAGGGGCTTGCAGAAGGCAACCAGCTGTGGCCAGGCGGCCCGAGCGGGGCGGGCTGGCGGGGGCGGGAGGAGGAGGCCCGGTGGGGACCTGGCACCCCCCATGACACATGGCGAATCGGGAGCTGCAGGTGGGGACGAGGGCCAGCCCATGATGGGGCAACGCCGGGACGGCCTCCTGCCCCTGCAGGGCCTCCAGCCTTCCCGGCCCCCCGGGGGGACCCCCTGGCTCTAAGGGAGGCAGAAGCGCGGGGCTCATCGGGGTCAGGCCGACAGAGGTGCCCCCAGACCTGTCCTCACGCCTACACCCGAGGGGGGACCCGAGGCACCTACTGTCCAGGCAGCCGCAGTGAGAAGACCTTGGTGGGCTCAGGAAGCTGCCTGCACAGTGGGACCCCCAGACCTGACCAGCTCTGTGCCTGGGGGGCTCTGAGCCCCGGGGCCCCCAACTATAAAGTGGGGATAGTTGTGCGCCTCCCTCACTGGGCTGTTCGGGAAATTAAAAGACATCATGAGGGGTGCCTGGGTGCTCAGGGGTGGAGCATCTGCCTTCGGCTCAGGGCGTGATCCCAGAGTCCTGTATCCAGCTCCCTTTGAGGAGCCTGCTTCTCCCTCTCCCTGTGTCTCTGCCTCTCTGTGTCTCTCATGAATAGATAGATAAAATCTTAAAAATAAATAAATAAATAAATAAAAGAGACCGTGAATGCACAATGTTTGTTACGGGGCCTGGCACACAGTGAGTGCTCAACGGAGGGCAGCTATTATTACCGTCAGGGGAGGCGGTGTGAGGGAGGAGGCTTGGGTGCCAGAGACAGATGTGCCAAGATGTCAGTCGTTGAATTATTGACCTGGGTGAGTCATGACCCCTTTCTGAGCCTCAGTTTCCTCTGTAAAATGGGGACAGCAACAGGTACTTCAAAGAGTTATTGTGAGCATCAACAGGGATGCGGTCCAGAATGTTCGCACGGCAGGAGCTGTCAAAGCCGGCCCCTCCCTGCCTGGGCTCCGAGCCTGCAGGGCCCTCATAAAGTCCAGAAGGGACGCTGGGATGACAGGGATGATTCGGGTTTCCACCCCAGCCTTTGAGGTACCAGAAGCTACCATCAGCTCCCAGGCCCCTAGGCTGGCTGCCAGGCTTCCCAGATGGTTTATGAGGAGACCCAGCCCATGGCAACTTAGGGTGCTGGAGCGGGGGCTGAGGCTGTGGCTGCACCCTGGCTAGAGGGCGCCTGGCTGCCTGCGTGGTCACCTGCTTCTGGTCAGTCAGCCAGTCAGTCAACACACACACACACACACACACACACACACACACACATGCATCCAGCTGAGACTCCATGTGCTCTGTGCTGGGCCCTGGCCTCAGGGGTCTCACAGTCTGGGAGAGCCGAACAGAAAGAACACGGCGAGTGGAGGAGCTGTGGGAGCCAGAGCCGTCGTCCAGCCCCATCGGGGGCATCTGGGAGGGCTTCCCGGGGGTGGCAGATGATGACTGATCTGAGTACTGACTTTCCCAGGGGAGGTGCGGGCAGGGGGCAGGTGTGTGTGGAGGAGAGCCGGGAGGACAGCGAGTGTGGCTGGGGACCCCGGGGAGATGTAGGCGGCCTCGCGGGGGCGGCCTGAGCCCAGGGAGCCCAAAGGGGCAGAGGAAGGTGCGGGCTGACTGGGGGGCTCATGTGCCTATACCTGGGGGATCGGGCAGACCTTCGTGAAGAGAAACAATGGCCAGCTCTGTTCTAGAAAGCCCACGCTGGGGGTGTGTGGATTGGATGTGAGGGGAAGAAGCCAGGCTGGGGACGGGGACGGGGAGGAGGCAGGACAAGGGGGGCTCAGCTGGAGGAGCTGTCGTCCTCCCGACCGGGTGCCACACCTGCTGGCAGGTGAGATGCGCAGGGAGCTGCTGTGAGCTCCTTAAGTGGACCCTGCTGGAGGCGGATTCTGCCCCAAGGGTCTGGCCTTGAACCTGGCAACACATCCTGCCTGAGAGAAAGGAAGTCTCAGGTAATTCTGAAAAGCGACAGGTGGGAACTGGCCAGAAGGGAAGGAAGAGGCCTGGATCCTGATGGGCCTTGGAATTGGGGTTTGGACCAAGTGTAACCAGACCTCCTGGGGAGGGTGGGGCAGGGGCGGGTTGGGGGGGGCAGGGCAGGGGCAAGGGGAGGGGCAGGGGCACCCAGCTGACTCCTGACAAATAACCAGTAATAACAGCTGCTGCTTCCCTAAGTGCCTTAGAACATGACATTCACCTGACCTGGAACATGCTCTCTGCCCTCCTAGCCTGGCTAGTTCCTGCTCAGCTCCAGCACCCCCTCCTCCAAGAAGCCTCCCCTGACTTCTCAGGCCAGGTCTGCTGCAGGCTCTGTGCTGACTGTGGCTCCTTGCAACTAACTGAAGAGCAGCAGGTTGGAGGGAAGACCAAGCCTTGACAGTGGCCTTGAGACTGAGGCCGCTCAGGTCTGGGGTTCCTGAGCAAGCTCTGGGCTGGAGACACACAAAAGCCAAACATGAGCAATCAAGGTTGTCACAGAACACATAGAAGGCTGGACAGGAGAGCTGGGGACAGACCCCAGGAAGCTCCAAAATTACAGGGCTGGTGGGAAGAACAGAACTGCACGATGGAGGCTGAGAAGCAGGAGCTGGAGAGAGATGGGAGAAGCAGGAGTGGGGGAGAAAGATGGCACCCAATGAACCACTTCTAGCATTCAGGCCCTGGTGGCGTCCCCTTCCCTTGAATCAGGACTGACCCTGTGACTTGTTTTTTACTAATGTGATAGAAGTGATTCCACAGCACTTCCAAGCCTCAGTCATAAGAAGTGTGAAGATTGCACCTGGGTCTCTTGGAACTCTCCCTCAGGGAAGTCAATCACCACGGAAGAAGTCGGACTACAGACTCCCTGAGGGCGCCATGCTGCGAGGAAGCCCAAGTTAGCCACATGAAGTGGCCACGTGGAGAAAGGGAGAGAACTGTCCAGTGCCCCCCACCCCCGATGTCACAGCCACCCCAGCTGAGGCAGCAGACATATGTGTAAAGAAGCCATCTTGGGGCAGCCCTGGTGGCTCAGCGGTTTAGTGCCGCCTGCAGCCCGGGGTGTGATCCTGGAGACCCCGGATCGAGTCTCGCGTCGGGCTCCCTGCATGGAGCCTGCTTCTCCCTCTGCCTGTGTCTCTGCCTCTCTCTATATATATCTATAATGAATAAATAAATAAAATCTTAAAAAAAAAAAGAAGCCATCTTGGATGTCAACCCAACCGAGCCTTCAGATGACTCCCATCCAGTCACCACTTGACAGTGACTGCAAAAAAGACACCATGAGAACTGCCCCGTTGAGCCCAGTCCATCCACAGGACATGAGTGATAATTTAAAAAACTTGTTCTAGGCCATGAAGTCTGTAGTAATTGGTTATACCACATGGTTGTTGAAGCAGTTGGTAATTTAGAGCCCTCTGGGGTAGACATCGTCCCCATTTCACAGATGGGGAAATAGAGCCCAGAGAGGGATGTGACTCAGTGAGAGTTATGTAGCCAGCTGGAGGCAGCGGTTGGGCTTGGAACGCAGGCAGGTTTGTCTGGTAGCTCAACCCATGATCTCTCCACAGCATGTGCCCGGCTGTCTGGGACCAGACCTCACAGCCCCATCACATGGTTTGGGCCAAATTCCCTGTGTGACAGGCCACTGGGCTTTCCCCAGGGCAGCTCACCTGGGCACCCGCTGGAACCCTAGGGCTTTTTTTTTTTTTTGCTTTGTTTTCCATTGAGACATGATTCATACACAAATGCACAAATCGTAAAGTGTACAGTAAAGTATACCATTTTACATGTGTATACACCCCTGTGACCACTACCCAGATCAGATCTACAACATTGCCGGCACGCCAGAAACTCCCCTTGCTGCTCCCTGCTGGCCCATGTCCATCTCCCACCCCAGCCCAGAGGTCCTCCAGTTCCAATGACCTTCACCATAGCGAATGTCGCATCAATGGAATCGTACAGCCTGTGCTTTTGTGCCTGGCTTCTTTTGCACATTATCTGGAAGATTCCCCCATGTTTCTATGTGTGGCACAGGCATCCTGTCCTCTTACCATGTAGGATTCTGATGTCTGAATCTACCACCAACTCATTCGTTGGGACGCTCGCATGGTTTCCATATCCCGGCTACATCGGAACATCACTGTGCTAGTCATTTCGTAGACTTCGGTGCTCATTTCTCTGGGGTGTATAAGAAGGAGCAGAAATGCTAGGTCACAGGGAGGATGCCCGCGTCACTCCACAAAGAGACTGCCAGCCTCCCACAGTGGTTGTATGAAGACCACTCCCCACCCCGCTTCTCCATATCCTAGGGGACATTTGGTGTCGTCGGTCCCTTTAATTGGAGTCATCCCAGTAGAGGGGAGTGCTAGGTCACTGTCTTTAAAGGTGTGCGGTGGAGCACCTTTGCCCGCATTGGCCTGATTTTTTCGCTTGTCCCAGCAGTTGAGGAGTGGGTGGGTGGGACCCATCGCTGCCCAGAAGCTAGATGGGCGCCCCCTCCAAGTTGGGCTGAGTTAGTCCTGGAGGCAGAAGATGGAATCGAGCACGTCAGGAGGGCTGGTGGGAGGTAACAGAGCAGGTGCAGGTGGGCAGGGCTCTGAGGTCAACTGGGTGCCAGGGGCCAGTGGCTCAGGGATGCTTCTGATCTCACTGAGACAAGAAGTCCTCAAACAGGGTGGCGCCAAGCCTGGGAGATTTGAAGTTTCAGGGTTCTGGTTCTTCCTCTTTCTACTTGGCCTTTTTTTTTTTTTTTTTTAAAGATTTATTTATTTACTAGAGAAAGGGAGAGTGTGGGAGAGGGAGAGACTCCTAAGCAGACTCCCCGCTGAGCATGTAGCCTGGCTGGGGGCTCCATCTCACGAACCTGAGATCATGACCTGAGAAGAGATCAAGAGTTGGACACTCAACTGACCGAGCCCCCCAGGCGCCCCTCTACTTGGCCATTCTAGTATATTGACAAGGCAAAATGATGGCAACATGGGAACTTTACCTGACACCGTCTGAAGCCCAGGAGAGGACTCCCTCTTTTGTACCTCTTTTTTAAGAGCAAACACCTCCCAGATGGCCCCCTCCAGCTCTCCACCCCACTTCAAGACCCCTCGGCATCTCACCGACTGGAACTGCCTCCTGGGCGCATCCCTAAACCCATCACTAGCCAGGGAATGGGTATATTCTCCCCACAGCTGACACGGTTGCTCCCCTTGACTCTTTCTCTGAACACAGCAGGGATGTTTATAGGGCATTTGCTCATGCTGTTCCCTCACTTGAAAGGCCCTTCCTGATTCTTCCATGTAGAAAGATCTATTTCAAAATCACCTCCAAAAACCCTCTTCTACCTGCAGGTTGAGTAGTGGGGGGTCTTCTCTGGGACCCCAGTGTCTGGGACCCAACTTGTTTTTGTGGCCTCAGTTGGGGCAGGGCCAGTCCTTGATCACCTCACCCAGTACCCAGCCCGGATTGATTGGCAAAGCTGAGGGGAGGGGAGCACAAGGCCGGCTCACTTGTCACCCCATCGTGGCCATAGCCCTGCCGATTTGACAGCTGGGGCTGGGCTTGCACTGGCTCACATGGGGACTAGGGCTGAGGCCTCCAGCATGGATGTGTGGCCACATCCACCACCCCACCAACCTTGTCCAGGCTGGATGTGACCTCCGGGCACAGCCTCAGTATAGGATTGGGGCTGAAAGGCACCCATTTGACGGAGAAGCAAAATAAGGCTTAGAGGTGGGGTGTGGCTTGGCTGGTCAGCAGGGCCAGAGCCTCCGCTCCCACCCTTTCTGAGGGCTAGGCCTTCTCGGACTTGGAGAAGTCACTGGGGGTCCGAGTCACAGTGTAGATTCTGACTTAGTGGGTCAGAGTGGGACCTGGACTTGGTATTTCTTTTTTTCCTTTTTTTAGGTTTTATTTATTTATTTTATGAGAGAGAGAGAGAGACAGAGAGAGAGGCAGAGACACAGGAGGAGGGAGAAGCAGGCTCCATGCCAGGAGCCTGACGTGGGACTCGATCCTGGGACTCCAGGATCACGCCTTGGGCTGAAGGCAGGCACTAAACCGCTGAGCCACCCAGGGATCCCCTGGACTTGGTATTTCTAACCAGCTCCCTGGTGATACGGCTGCAGCTGCTGGTCTGCAAACCCCACGAGGTGCTGCAAAGCTGTGGCCTGATGCACGAACTGGATTCTCGACTCTGCCCTCAGAACTCACTCGCCTCCCTTCAGGAAGGGTGGAGAGCTGGGGGTGTGGGTGGTGAGGTCCCAGTCTTCATGACCCACCCTGCCCCAGCCATCCTGGACACCAGAGCTGTGGGAACATTTTATTAAGTTAAGAAGGCTCATGGGGCAGGAGAGAAACGCCTTCATGGGGCAGCTCCAGCGTTCCATGCCTAGCACCCCCTCGGAGGAGGAAGAGGAGGAGGAGGCAAGGCCTTAGGGACAGCTTCTGGCTCCCTCTGCCCATCTGTCCCTCTGTCCAGAGTCCCAAGGTGTGGGTCCCCTCAGGGCAGGAAGTAGTTAGTGGGAGGTAGGGTAGGAAGAGGGTGGCTGGCTCCCTGCCTCTCCCACCAGAGTCCACTCTGCCATGGCCGCTGCTAGGCCTCTGCTAGACCCCTCGGATAGGGCCACGGGTCCAGAAGCGCTAGCAGGTGGCTAGAGACAGAGGGGGAGCCAGTGATGGAGGCACAAGGCCACCAGGAATTGCTTTTTTCAAAGTATAAAGTGTTCTGGGGGGGGACAAAAAGGAAAAAATCTATATAAAAATCTCTTCACATATAAAATCCTGAAGAAGGTGCAAGGTAAGACCCAGTGCGAGGGGCGCGCTCAGATACGCAGAGTGTGTATGTGTGTGTGCATGTGCATGCATGTGTGTGGTGTGTGTGTGTGTGTGTGGTGGGTATGAGTGCATGTGCGGCCCACAGAGGGTGGGGAGAAAGCTTGGCTGGCTTCTGACTTCCATCCAACAGGAAGGAGGGCAACGGAATGGTCCCCTCAGGCCGGGGTGGGGGGTCTGCTGCAGGGCCGGGCCACCACGATCTGGAAGGCAAAAGTTGGGGAGCTGCAGGTGGAGGCCAGGCAAGGTGGCCCCAAAGGCTGGGCCAGACCTGCTGCTCCTCTGGGCTTCTACCCAAATTGCCTGGCCCCTCCCAAGTGCCTCGGGAAGTCCACAAGGATGGGTCAGAAAGCAGGAGCTCCAGGCTGGTGCGGCCTTAGGAGATGCCCCCTAGGAGTGCTGATGCCTGGTGAGTCCCCGACGGCCCGAGACTACGGCAGGGTGCCAAGCTCCACCCGGGATGTCAGAGGTGCGCGGCTCAGTGGAAGGGATGCTGTTGCGGGTCAGTGATGGGCGACACGCTGCCAGCTCTGGAGCGGGACCCAGGCTCCCTGGATTTGCTGGCCCAGCCGAGGCAGACCCACCAGGAGCACTATTCAGTCCTGACAAGGCGGGTGGGTTCATGAGGCTGTGGTGGGGGTCGGGGGGCGCAGCGCTAACAGGTGCCTGCGGTCCTGTGGGGGGATGAGGCAACCATTGGGCCCTGACCTGCACTGCCCCAACTCTGAAGAAACACACTCAGGTTTACAAACAGCCTCTGACTGAGTCTGACTGACCCACCGACACCTCCGCGGCCCCATGTTGCAGGGGCCACGAGAAGGAAGCGTCCTGGGTCAGTGGCACAGTGAGTCGGGCGTGGATGAGCCCTGAGCTCACCCCTATAGGCCCAGTGCCCCACCAGGCCCCCGCCCCGCTTGGCCCTGCCCACCCCTTGGCACTCACCTCTATTCGGCCAGGCTGTTGCGCATTGATTCCTTCTCCTGCAGGGCAGCCATGGCAAGGCGTAGGTGTTCCTTCAGCTGCTCGATCTCCCGCTCTGACCGTGTCTTGATGTGGTTCAGTTCCACATACACATCCTGGTACTTCCCTGAAGTGAAGCGCTTGTCCTGGGAGGGCGCGGAAGGGGCCATGAGGGCGTGAAGCCCTCCCTTGCTGGCCCCGCCCACCTGGCACATGCCTGCCAAGCTCCCTGCTGGCCACACGAAGCACCCAGGCCCGTCCCCTTGGCAGCCCCCAGGCCTGGGCACACCCTCCTAGAAGGACCCAGTGATGGCTTCCAGCATCATTTTCATCCCTTGAGATGGGAGTTGAGGCTCAGGGAAGCAAAGCTTTTGTCTAAGACCTCTTGGCAGCGAGTGGCCAGGGTGAGAACCAGGTCAACCTGGCCCAGGGCTTGGGCCCCTTCCCGTGAGTCTGACTCATATCCTCACGGAGCCACCAACACACAGGGGTGTCAGAGACATGGGGACATGGCACAGGGCAGGCCTCAGACTCACAACACTAGGCCCAAATCGTGGCCCTCCCCACTGCCCGCCACACAGCTCATTCCTCACTGGAACGGGTGCTCCGCTGCACAGGGCTGTGGGTCTCTTCTGTCCACAGCTGGCCCCCAGCACCTAGCACAGTGCCCGGCACCTAGTGGGTGCTCAGTGAGTATTTGCTGACAGCACAAATGCAAGTGTGGCCATGGGCAAGTCACTCTCCCTCTCTTGGCCCCCATGTCTTTGTCTGTAAATAGGGACAAGGACGTGTACGTGGGAGGTGCATGAGAGAGTCAGGAACAAGGCAAGGAGAGTGGCTGGCATGGAGCAGGTGTTCATGGGGCGGGGCAGTCAGGTGGGCCCAGAGGTTCCCTCCCCAGCAGCGTTGAGTCAGACCCTACCTTCTGCAGCATCTGCAGCTCATCCCGGAGACACTGCACCTCCTTCTTCAGGTACTGGAGCTCATTCTCCTTCACTCGCAGCAACACCTAGGGTCACCGGTGCCAGGCTGACCCAGGGCCACAGGCCAGGGCGACCCTGGCCCACAGCACCATGTGGCCTGGCTTCTGTCTGCTTCAGACCCCTAGAATGTAATCCCCAACCTGCCCCAAGACCACCACACCCCAGGGCCAGGCTCCTCCAGAAAGTCCTCTCTGATTTCTCCTTGCTCTCTCACCTCTTCATACCAGTGAGTGGCTATCTCATGGTCACCTCTCCTATTGTCCCGAACCAGCACCCAGCCCTCAACTTGAGGGCAAAGAAGATGACCATAGTGTAGCCCTCCAGTGAACTATGGAGGGCGCCCCCCCCCCCCCCGTAAAATATCTCATTAACTCATCCTCAAACCCTGAGGGGTAGGGGTTGCTATTCTAACTTGACCAAGTAGGGGATGAGTTCGGCCAGGACTGGGGAGGCTTAAAAGCTGTGATCTGGAGGCAGACAGCCAGGTTCACATCCCAAGTCCTGCGCTGACTAGCTGTGAGACCTCGGGCAAGGTACCTGGGCAAGGTACCCTATGTCTCAGTGTTCCATCCATAAACAGGTATAGTAACTATATCTACCTTGTAGGACTGTCATGAAGATTCATTGAGTTAACAGACATGAAGGACTTATGGAAGTTCGAGACACAGCGTACAGCCATATATATATATGTTTTTGTAAAACAAAACAAAATAAAATAAAATACAGTACAAGGGGATCCTGGATCACACATTTTCTCACTCTAATGTCTCTCAGTAAGGGGGTGCTAGCCTCATTTTACAGATGAGCTACTAGGGCTCAGAATAGTGGGGTGACCAACTATGGTCACCCAGCAGCTAGGTGGGACCCAGATGTGAGGGCTGGACTCTGGCTATAGGGCTTTGTCACAGGTGTTCGTCCCAGCTGTGCTGGCTTCTCCTCCCTGGGGGCCAGCCCAGCAGAGCCATGCCATTCTCTGCTACAGGGCACACCTGGCCTGTCGGTGTGCTGAGAACCAGGCTGCCTGGCACAAGTGGTGGGCACTCACCTCCAGCTCACAGGAGCTCCGCTCGCTGCTGCGTCCACAGCTGTCACCCGTGCCCTGTGAGGCAATGAAGCCACGCAGCCGGTCGATCTCCTCTGAGAGGCGGGTGTGCAGCTCCTGGGAGGCACAGGATGGTCAGCGCAGAGTCAATGGACTGCTGTGCCCCGGTGCCCCCGACCTCGGGCCAGGCTCACCTGGTTGTGGCGCAGCAGCTCCTGGCCTTCCTGCTGGCAGCGCCGCAGCGTGTGCTCACGCTCCTCGGCCTGCCGCATCAGGGCCCCAATCTCTAGGCACTTCTGCGAGTACTGCTCCGACAGCACCTGCAGCTCCCGCTTCAGCGCCGCCACGTCTGACCTGTCCGGGGCAGAGGAGGGCAAGGACGGGGTGGAACTTGGGTCAAGAAAAGACTCAGCAGCTCAAGACCCCAGGTACGGCTCTGATTTTGCCTTCAGCCCAATGTGGGGCTGTGAACTGGTGACAGCTTCATTGGGCTGCAGGGGCCTCCTCCATGAGGGGATGGGTTGGGCCTCGAAGAGCCTACAGCCCTAACATTCCAGAACTGTCCTCTGTGTGGTGGGGAGGGACACCTACTGCCCGAGGGTGGTACTGTAGCCCAGCTCTAGGGGACACGAACCAGAAGAGGAGGTGGAGGCTGGGACCAGCCCCACAAGGAGAGGCCTAAGTACAATCTATGTGGACTGCCAGGGGGCTCTGGCTGAGGCCCTACTGATTCTGTCCCCTGTGCCAGGTGACTGGATTGGGAGTCTCAGCTGGGGGCAAAGTAATGTGTCCTCTGCCAAGGATCCTCAGCACAGGTTCCTGCCTCACCAATACCAGGGTGGGCAGCCCTTAGCTCAGAACAAGGCCTAGCCCTGAGACCCCAGGGTCCAGGTGCCATCTTACTGGTGCTGCTTGCGAAGGCCATCTGGGCCCTGCTGGAGACTCCGTGTCTTGCTCAGTTCCCGGCTCAACTCTTCCTGGTAGGCCTTCTTCATGGCTTCAATGGCTAGAAGCAGGGCAGAGAGGTGGGTGGAGTTTGGGGTGGGGTCAGCAGCAGTAAGCTCCACCTCCTCCAAGGACCCACATGTTACACACAGACAGAAGTGAAGAATACTGGGCCAGGCTGTATCAGGAGCTGAGTGGCTTTAGGTTAAGTTGCTCGACCTCTCTGAGCCTATTAAGGGAGGATAACAATCCCTCTCTGATGGGATGGGACAGTGTCGGGGAGACACCTCAGTGTGACCACTGGTACCTCTTGTTAGTGATGTCTGGGTAAGACCCCACAGAGCCCACTATCCCTGCAGAGCCTGGAAGGTTCTTTCACAAGGCCAAGCTCCCTTGCCCACCCCACTGATCTTGCCCAGTGCAGGGATTGCAGTTGGTACAAATCTGTACAACTGTATGCAGAGGACTTAGCCCCTCTGGGCCTTGGGTCCCTTGTTGGAAAACAGGAATAACAAGAACACCTTTTCTTGTGGGTTATTGGAAGATGTGTGTAGAGCATGTAGAGCAATGCCTGGCCCAGAGAGCTCCCGCTGGCTTTTCAGACTGTGAGCAACCAAGGACCAAGTGTTTCCATACTCACACAGAGCTGCTGGGAGGATTAAACAGGCCCTTGCCCATAATCTTATCCATAATTCTAAAATCCAAAGGTTCTGAACACTGGAAGCTTTTCATCACTCTTTCGGTGGCAATCCCTGACCTGAACAGATGCCAGGCTCTCTGCAGCCATTCCTAGTGCATGTAAGCATAACTCTGAGAAATTTCACTGTGAAACCTTATAGCACTAACCTCAGATGCCTAGGATGTGCCAGGCCCACACGGGAGGTGCGCAAGGAACACAGGGAAGGAGGGAGTTATCTAAAATCTTGGGTGTTCCTGTCTCTGGCTTGTGAGAACAGAGGGTAGGGGCAGGGCCTGGCTGTGAAGTCAGGGTGCTCTGAGCAACCCCCGCTCCGCCATCTCCAAGCTGTGCCATCTGGGACAAGTCGCTAACCTCTCTGGGCTCCAGTTTCCTCATCTGTGAAATGGGGTCTGTCAGGCATTGCAAAGAGCTAAGGGTGCTTGCGTGGGAAGCAGGGCTTGGCAATAGCTTACAGCTTTGCTCCTGCCCTCCCCAGGGTCTGGCCTCTCCCCCGGGAAGCCGACAGTACGAGAAGGGTCTGTGGCTGCGCAGTCTCTATCCCAGCAAACAGTGTGCACCTGAGCATGGAGTTGGAGCTTAGGGTGTGCATGTGGCTTGGGGTGGATCCCCAGGGTCTGCGGGCCCCTGAGAGACAGGAGTCACAACCCAACTGGTTGTGTCCAACCAGTCACAACCCAGGAGAGGACATGGCGGGAGGAGGGGAGATGCTTTTATTGTCTCAGTTTCCCCTTCTCAAGTAGGAGCTAAGGCCAGGTCTGGGGGCTCCACCCCCTCCCAGCCCCTGTTCCCAAGTTTGGACTGAGACCCCCACCTCTTATTTAAAATCCTCCCCGGGCAGCCCCAGTGGCGCAGCGGTTTGGCACCGCCTGCAGCCTAGGGTATGATCCTAGAGACCTGGGATCGAGTCCCACATCAGACTCCCTGCATGGAGCCTGCTTCTCCCTCTGCCTGTGTCTCTGCCTCTCTCTCTGTGTCTATGAATAAATAAATAAAATCTAAAAAATAAAATAAATAAAATAAAATAAAATAAAATCCTCCCCAATTTCATTAAGGAGCTGCAGTGGGGGGCTCATGGGGCCCGGGGTCCTCACCTGAGGCCGTGGCGGCCGTCTCCTCAGCCAGGAGCCACTCCTTCTCCTGCTGCAGCCGCTGCAGCTCACGCTCATGGTGCCGCTGCAGCTCCTCCATCACCTGCTGGTGCGACGACTCCATCTCGGCCAGGCTGCGCTCACACGCCTCCTGTGGGCAGGAGGCCAGCTAGGTCCCGGTGCTGCCCCCACTGCCCAGGGAAGGTGGCCTGTGCCCAGCCCCAGACGGTGAGCCTCAGGGGCAGGCCTGCCCCAGTCCGGCTGTCTCCACCTCTCCTCCCTGGAGTCTGGCTCCACGGGCCACACCTGCCCCTGCTCCCCCAATCCACAAACCTCACCATGTCACTCTCCTGCTTCCAACCCTTCAGAGGCTCCTCTCCCACGGGGTCAGGTCCCTGTTCCTGTGTCTGACCCTTGTGGCCTCAAGCCAGGCCCTTCCCCACCAAGGAACTCTAGTTATGAAGAATGACTCATGGCATGTTCACAGCTCTGAGCTTGAGCTAAGGCTAAGCCCCTCTGCCTGGAACATTCTTCTGCAACTTTCTCTTCCAGGGTAATGGACTTGGCCTGCAGTCCAGCTTAATGTCTTCCCTGCTCTGTTTCTGGACAGCCTCTCACCTGCCTCCGAAGGCTCTGCCTCTGCCAGACTGTAAGTTCTCCAAAGACAGGGAAGACTTGGGCAGCCCGGGTGGCTCAGCAGTTTAGCGCCGCCTTCAGCCCAGGGCATGAGCCTGGAGACCCCGGACCGAGTCTTGCATCAGGCTCCCTCCATGGAGCCTGCTTCTCCCTCTGCCTGTGTCTCTGCCTCTCTCTCTCTCTCTCTCTCTCCCTCTCTCTACCCGTGTCTCTCATGAATAAATAAATAAAATCTTTAAAAAAAAAAAAAAAAGACAGGAAGACTTGATCCAGCTCGGAGTCCCTGGGGGCCCAGACCAGGGCCTGACATGTGGCAGGTGCTAAGTAAGTAAGCTAAAATTGATGACTTCACAAGCCTGTAGACTAGATTGGCAAGTCTTATTAAAATATTGACAATACGCACTGTTTGGGAGGGTCAGCTGGGACAGGTGCGTGGAAGGCACCTGGCTGGCATCATCACATTGTTAGTAACCCACCCCCATGACCTAGCAGAAAGTCACATGTGTATGAAGGAATGACCCCACAGAAAGTCACAAACACTCTTGGACAAGGGTATGCCCTACGGTAAGGCTGGTAACAGAGGGAAACAGGAACAACACTGAACAGAAGAGCCCTTAAATAAATGATGGGATCAAGCCTTACAAAGGCTACCTGCCCTCCTCCCCCCCCACCACTGGCGGCTGGTAAAGGACAGAGCTGCCCACGTGAACTGCTGTGGAAAAGTGTCCTGAAAGTGAGGTCACCCAAGCTGGTCTCTGACATGTATGGTGCGATCCCACTCACGGAAACAAAACACAGAGCCACGCATCTGAGTACATGCATGTCGAACACAGAAAAGGGTATGGGAGGACACTGTGGGAGGCAGAGTAGTGGTCCCAGAGATGTCCCGTCCTACTCCCTAGAACCTCTGAATGTTACCTTACTCGGCAGTGGGGAATTGAGACCGCTCATCAGCTGACCCTAAAACAGAGACTACCCTGGATTATCCCCTGGGCCCAGTGGTCACGGGGTCCTCGGATGTGGAAGAGGAGGCAGGAGGGCAGAGAGGGAGAAGTGACCACAGAAGGTCAGTGCCCGGGAGTGAAGCGGTCAGGCTCTCCACCACGGGCTTGGAAGATGAAGGATGGGGCCAGCTCAGGGATGCAGGTGGCCACAAGCTGCTGGAAAAGGCAAGGAAACGGGTCCCACCCAGAGCCCGAGGAAACAATCTGAGCCCAGCGAGACCCTGGTTAGGCTGCTCCCCTCCAAATCCATGAGATGATACATTCGTGTTACTTAAGGTTGTGGTGATGTATTCCAACAGCAACAGGAAAGTCTAGAGATATGCTCCAATGGTGACCAAGGGGACCCCTGGGAGTGGGGGGCAGGGGAAGGAGAGCTCATGTGTTTATGTCTAACCTTTTGATTGGTTGAATTATTTTTGAAAATGTATTTTTTATGTAATTAAATTTAAGATCACTAAAAAGGAAAGGGGAAGAGCCCTTGAAGAAATCGATATGGATATTCCCCTGATGCCATAGGGCACCTCACGGTGTGTGTGTGGGGGGGGACGGACCCCCACCTCTCCAGCAGCCGCACCAGGGGGCTACAAGGACCAGTCTGGAGAAAGGGCCGGGGCTCTCAGGTCCAGGTGCTCTGAGTGGGGCAGGTAACGCCTGTCCCTTTGCATCTGTCCTCTGGTCCCTCCAGTCAGAACAATAGGACATAGCTTTGGAGTTCCACACATCAGGTCCTGATCCTCCCTGTACCAGAGTGAACAAGCCCCTTCCCCACTCTGAGCCTCAGTGTCCTCTTCTATAAAACAGACCTATAAGGCCAACCCATGAGGATCCCTAAGATAAGCCTACGTATAGAGATAGGAGTAACATGGGGTGGGGACTGCTGTCCTTACATGGCCAGATGAGGCAGGCACACCCTGCAGCTAATAGGGGGTCCAGAGGCAGGACCCCTGGCCCATAAGAAAGGAGGAGCTCCTAGAAAGCCAAGTGCTGCTCTCTGACCGATCTTCCTGAGGGCCCAAGGTGTCCAGCAGTCACCTCAGTCACGGATCCAAGTAACTAATGAAATGCCTGTTACTCCCAATAACCTGCGGGGAGGCCAGACGAGGAATGGAAGCCCCAACAGGTAAAGCCCAAGGCCCCCCAGCTGCTGTCCTATGTGGCAAGGCCCACAAGCTGAAAGAGAGGCACCCACTGGATGCAGACACCAGGTTGGGGAATCCCTCTCCAGCTGTCACCTCTCCATCATCCACTGAATCCCCAGCCACCTCCTCCTGGGCCAAAGGGAGACCCGGATGGCTCAGCTCCTCTTTCTGGCGCCCTCCTCACCTGGGGCCCCTCCTTCACCCCATCTGTTTCCTTATCATTCCCTTCTCATCCCCGGCCTCCCCAATTCTGTCTGCACCCCTGCCCACCTCAGCCTAACAGGGTGAAATGCTGACAGCCCTTTGTGAGCCCAGTGGCCCCACGGGGACCAAGAAGCCTGGACTGCCGACACACGGCTGCCTCCAGCTGGGAGGTCTCACCTCCTCTCTGGGGCTCAGTTTCCCCACCCATAAGCTGAGCAATCAGAGCAGTGCTTTTCAAACTTCATTTTAGTGACAAATCTTTTCCCAAAGGGAATCTAATGCAGGTTCTAACAGTAAAATAGGTAAGTGAGGCTACTGAGATACTGGATACTGATGGCTGTGAACGGAGCCGTCCAGGGACTCAGAGAACATTGTACAGGCTTCTGGACAGGGGGGTTTCTGAGGGGTGTCCCAGCTGCCTCTGGCCCTGGTGCTGGGCCTCACCCAGCCTGAAGATGTCCCACCCACTCCTTCCTCTGGCCTCAAGGGAGCCTTTGACACAACACTGCTCCCTCCCCGCTGTTCCCTCTCTGCTCCCCTCCCCTCCCCATGTCTGGTGACCCCAAAGCTAGACCCCCTCCTCCCACCCAGGTCCCGAGTCCCCTTGGCCCTGGTGTCCCTTCAGCTGAATGGCCCAGCCACCACTCAGCCACAGAGGGTTCCCTGGCCTTGCACAGCGGCCAGCGTCAGGGCCCTTGTGGCTGCCCCCATCTTCCTCGGGCCCAGTAGCCCAGTCCTAACCTCTTCTCTCTGCACTGCCCCCCTGCAGCCCTCCCCTCTCCAACCACTGTCTGAGCTCTTGACCCCATCTCTGCCCCTCCCAAGCCCCCCTCTGCCCCACACCGCCTTCCTGATGTCACCGTCAGACCCCAAGTCTCCTCCGGGCTGTGGAATGAGATCCCGATTCCTTGACTTGCTGGAGGTCTCCACCTACAGGCTTGCCACCTCCTGCCCCACCCTGTGCCCCCACCCCAAAACCAGTGCCTTCCTGGGCATGCCCCGCACAGCCATCTCCAGCCCTGGAACTTCTAGAAGGCAGCCCCTGCCCAGAGCCTAGGATCCCAGCATTCTTTTCTACTTCAGGCTATGACGTGCTGACTGGAGGCAACCAACTGTCATATTTTTTTGCAATTTTGTGACATGATTATTAAGTGCAGCCATTTTAGGAGTTAAATTATATAAACTTACAATTAACTACAGCGAAAACAAAGGTTGATACTCAAAATTCATCACTTCCTAATTATTTCACTGCATTTTATTATTGTCTATGCTTTTGAGTTTTTGTTGTTGTTGTTGTTTTTTAATAGATTTTATTTTATTTTTAAGTAACCTCTACACCCAATGTGGAGCTGGAACTCACGATCCCAAGATCAAGTCGCACACTCCACCAACTAAACCAGCCAGGCACCCCTATGCTCTTGAGTTTATTTACATCTTCTGTATCTTGTAAGGTGGAAACGCTCTAGAATCCTGTACACATATATCTTCTGATTCGGCGTTTAGGGACATCAGCTATGGTGGGGGTATTTACACCATGGAAATTGGTAAACATCACAGATCAGGGCTTGATTTATTGTTTTGTTGACTGGGCTTAAGCAAGGGATGAGAAAATGCTAATAATGCAGATTCAACTTCCAAGTCTGCCAGATTTACGACCATCACATTGTAACTAGAACACAGACTTGAGAAAATACTCTAACGAGAATATTCTCAAGAAAACTATTATCCGATTTGGCCAGAAGTTACTTGTGACATTGATCAAGTAAAGTTTTGACATATGTCTTCTCATTTTACTCATTAACATAAACCAAACTGTCAACCAATGTTCATGTTAGAACAATCCTTGCTTGTCAGTTAGCAGAGGATACAAGTATTTGGAAAAACCAGTGAAAGTATTCTGAGAAAACTCAATTAGCTATATACGAATTCACAATGAGAGTTACGTATTTTGTATTTGTACACTGTGTCCTAAACATCCCTTATAGCGTTAAAATTGACAGTAAACATACATTAGCATGTATGTGCTTAGCATACACGTGTATTTTTCTGTCAAACTGTTTCCAGACATGGCCAAATGTCCCTGGAGGAACAAAATCAGCCCCAGGTGAAAACCACTGTCCCAGGCTGACCGAGGGTCCCCTGGGGGCCACTGGAAGGTCCCACATCCCACAAGCCACCTGCTGTAGGGCCTTGGCCTGGCAGGTATGGGCGGGATTTCTCTGCGCCGAGGCAGTGACCCTGGCGGTCTGCCCGTCGGGGATCCCACTCCCCACTGGCTCTCCTTCCCCAGGATGGTGTGGGCGAAGGGGTCCAAGTGCAGAGTGTCACATGGGGGCTCACACACAGGCTCTGAAGTTAGCCGGAACCGAACTCAAATCCCACCTCTGACATCTGGAGCTCAGTTGACCTCGGGCAAGTCACATAACCTCTCATAGCTCAGTGGCTTGTCTGTAAAATGGGCACAGTGGTCATGTCTACCTGCGGGGTACATTCAATGAGATGATGCATGTCAAATGCCTCACACGGGTTCTGCGACACTCCCAGAACATCAGCTGTTCTCTGAAACCACGGCAACCAGAAACCTGCCCGCAGCCCCCACAAATAGCCCCTCAGTCTCACCTGCGAGATGTAGCCCGGGGGGATGTGGCTGTCCTCCTGGGACCTGTGCGCACCCTGAGGAACCTCTCCTTGGAGACGCCATGCCTCTAGCTGGGCACGAAGAGACTGGACCTACAAAGGAAAGCGGGGGCAGGGCTGTCAGTGGGAACCGGGAAGCCAGGAGGGGGTTGGTGGAAGGCAGGGAGGAGCTTTGGGTTTGAG
Organism: Vulpes lagopus; assembly: GCF_018345385.1. Classification (NCBI taxonomy): domain Eukaryota; kingdom Metazoa; phylum Chordata; class Mammalia; order Carnivora; family Canidae; genus Vulpes; species Vulpes lagopus. Next base: position 10,707,865 of record NC_054828.1, read on the forward strand.
CAGGGGAAGCAGCCCGTGGTGGAAATGCAGGCAAAGGGCCGTTCCAGCTGTTTCCTGGGTGGCCAGGTCAGTGACCCAGGAGAACTTTGTCCCAGAGAAGACTAAACAGGGTTGGGAGCAGGACACTGTGGTCACAGACATTTATCACATTATGTAGGTGGTCTGTGAGCCTCAGTTTCCCAGAAATATAACTGTGACAAGGTCTATCCTCTGGGACCATGAGCCTGCTCTGAGGATTACATGAGCCAATATAGGTAAAGAAGGCCTAGGATGAATATACAGAAGATGCTTAATAAGTGATCTCTCCCTCCTCTTCCCTTCTCTGTGGTTGCTGAGGACAAAACTAAGAAGGGGGGGAAAATGCCCCAAAATGAGAAACACCAAGGTTCAGGAAAGAAGATTCCAGTTTGTAAGAGTCTGAGGTATCAGACAGTGAATCAGGGGTGAGCTCCCCATCACTTTATGCATGCAAGATAAATGCTGCAGGGTAAAGGAAGGGATCGGAGGGGCACTGGCAGGGTGAGGGGGCTCCCAGGGGCCAGCTGCAATGCCTACCTCCTTCTCCAGGGCCTCGTGGCTGTCACTGGGAGGCCCCCGGCGCTCCCCGCGGCTTTGGTTGAGCAGGGCGGTGAGAGGCACCCGCTTGTTCTCCCGCAGGGGCAGCTTCTCCAGCTCCTGCCATTTCTTCTCAATCTCCTCACTGAGCCGGCTCTGCTGGTCCTCAGTCAGGGGGGCCCCCAGGCCCCGGCGTGGCCCCTCACCAGCTGCGGTCTCCACAGGCCTGCTGTCCGTGGCCTCAAACCACTTGCGTCGCTCTTCAGAGCGCTGGGCCAGGTCCCGCTCCAGCTCCTCCTGCTTGGCCGGCCGGTCGAGAGTGCGGGCCGGAGTGCGGGCCCGCTGCGGGGAGCCCTGGGTCAGTGGGGAGAGCTCTACGTAGTCCAGGGACTGCCGCTGCCCGTCCGTCTTCCGCGGGCTGCCCCGACTGATGACCTCAGAGCACCCCCGCTGCTCCCCTGCCTTCAGGGAGCCCTTCTGGGTGCTGTAGCCATGCAGCGTGTTCTCCTTATTGCAGTCTGAGAGCCTAAGGTGCCAACAGAGCCTCGTCAGGCAGGCCCTTGCCCACTCAGCCCCCAAACCAGCACTTCTGGACTGCCACCCCTGGGCCAGGGTCTGGGGACAGACCCCCGTGGAGGAAGCACAACCCAATCTACAGGTTAGAACTAGAGCTTCATCACTAACCATCCCAGGGCTAACACTTAGCGCAGGGGCCAGGACTGCTGGCTTCCCTCTTTGGCCCCTAGTGACCCCCCATCTGTAACATGGGCCAACAGTACCTCTCACAGGATGGATGTGAGGACTAGGTGAGGGGATGTGTGTAAAGCAGCCAAAAGCCCTTTGCCAATGGTGATCAAAGTGTTATTACCAGAAGTGTAGTTTAAGGCAAGGTCCTGGGTTCAAGAGACTCACAGTGGAGTAGGGGAGATGCCCACGGCCACTGCTGATGCAGTGAGTTGACCTCTGGGTATAGAGCACAAACCGTGGCAGTCCTCCCCTTCCTCTGTTAGTAACAGCTAGGTACATAGTTGCCTGGCCAAAAATACCCGCCAGCACCCGTCCCAGCGGTGAGGCCATGTGACAATACTCTGCCCAATGGTGTGACAGGTGGCACCCTATGAAGCACCGGCCATGCCCTGGCCTGGCTCCTGGAGAACAGAGCCAGAGACAAAGGTGTGAGCTGTGGGCCGCAGAGCTGCCCCACCAGGTCTGGATCACACACCTCTGGATTGTTCTGGAGAGAGAAAGAAAGTTCTCCCATATTTATGCCACTGTGTTTGGGGCTTCTTTGTTACAGCAGCTGAGCCTATAGACTAAATAAAAGTCCAGCTGCATAGTGCTTCAGAGTCCACAGAGGGCTTCCGCATACATCCCTCCCAGGAGGCAGACGTCACGCTCAGCATGACAGATGAGGGATCTGAAACTCAGACAAGAAAGTCACTGGCCTGAGGCTAAGCAGCCAGGGTATGGCCCAGTGAGGGAGGGGGGGCTCATGCTTGGGCCCCCCATCACCACACCCTGTTCCTGCTGTGCACCTGCTGCAATTCCCACGCCCCCCGTATGGCTAGGGTTTATACCGTGTGGGCACTGCTACCAGCTCATTCAGCCATCCTACCCTCTACTCAGGGCCACCTCCAGGGGATGAGCTCCCCATCCAGACTACCTGACCACACCTTCTCCCTAACACAGGCTTAGACACAGCTCCCTCGGCTCACAGACAATCAGCCACCTAGCAGGGGCCTTTCACTCACTGGCATCTTCTCTAGAGTCTAACCCCCTCCCCCCCTTTCAGGATTGGGGGGATGTCAAACCTCAAATCCTCCATGTATTTTCGAGTGAGTGCCCAGAATGCTCATTGCCCTCTCTCCATTTTGTTGATGGAGAAACTGAGGCCCAGGAGGTACAGCCTCAGAGCCCTCAGCTGGTGTGCCTGAACCCCACTCAGGGAAGCCGGGCTAAGTGCTTCTCTCAAGGTCCCAGTCCAGCTTGGCACATACTTGGTGACATCCGGGGCAGAGGTGGGTCGAACGGTCTTCCGCAAAGCCTCGATCCAGTTCCGCCGGATACCCGAGGTCATGGCCGACAAGGTGTAGACAGCATCCTTGGTCTGCAAGTCCACCCCATGGGCAGGTTGCCACGTGGCCAGTCCCCCACCCCGTGTCCACTGTTCACCCTGGAAGGATGGCTCTTTCTCCCTGGGGAGGAAACCTAAGGTCCTGCCCCTAGGGATGAGCGGAGGGTAGAAAAGCTCCCCTCTGTCAGCTGGTTCCAAGATCTCCCCAACATCCCACCTGCCCCATGATATCTGTGGTCTCCCCAGATAGGCTAGGTGTTGGCAGCAGAGTGTCTGACTGGCTCTGAGGACAGGTCCTCCAGGTAAATGAGTGCTTGGAGCCAGTCACGAAGCCCATCACCCGGATGACGCCACCCCAGAGGCATGGAGGCTCACGTGGATCTGGAAGCCATAGTTGCGCTGCACTGCGAACTCGGTGACATCCGTACAGGAGCGCAGGTCGATCTCACCGTCCAGCTCATCGGCCTGCAGCAGGAAGGCCCATGATGATCCACGTCTTCCACTTCCCCCACCCCTGGCCCCCTGATCCCCTTCCAGGGCCCCCCAGCACCTGATGAGCCTTCTCACTCTGTCTCACCTCCTCAGCGGTAGAGTCCCTGTAGTATTTAAGGCTTGAATCTGTCAGCACAAACCAATGCTTCTTCCACTGTGAAGGAGAGGTGGCTGTGAGCAGGGGAGGGGGGCTGCGGGCAGGGCAGAATGAAAGGGTGTGTGTGCAGGGGACAGGGCAGAGGTGGAACTCCAGATCTGAAGCCTGGCCCCTCCAGGGGCAGCATCTGTGAAATGGCTTGACCACACCTTCCCTTTCCTTCTGGGAGCCCTTCTCTGATTTGGTGACAGTCCCATACCTCTCCTGACCCTCTCCATTGAGATTATCCCTCTGGTGCAGACCAGGAAGGGGTTGTGACCTGTGCAAGGTCATTTGCCTAGTAAGTCAGGGAACAGAACCTTGCACTTGTCTTTTTCCCCATGCCCCTCTGGACCACCTCAGTAGCCAAGGACAAGTCCCAGAGTAGGACTGGAAGGTGGCCTGGGGGAGGTGTCTGAGCACTGGTCCTACTCTGCTTCTTGAGCTGGGTGCTGCTTACACACGTGTCCAGCTTGTGAGAGTATGTTATCTGCACATTTATGATTTGGGCACCTTTCCACAGTGCCTCTCTGCTCCAGCTGGGGTTAGGTTGGCAGGCCACAGAGGGGGAGGGGACCAGAACAGCTTGATATTAAATATGCCAAGCTCAGCCCACCTCTGGGCTTCTGGCCATTCACTGGAATGCCAGTCAAGGTCCACCTACTCGCAGGGTCAGCATATGCCACCCAGTCCTCAGCCCTCCTGGGGCTCCCCTATCACCAAATTCTATCCACATTGTTATTTCAAATACTTAGTTTTCTTTTCTCAAGAAGATGGCAAGTTTTCAAGGATGCCCCAGGATGACACTTTTGAATTCTTTCCATATGGCCTCCCCTAAGAAATAGGGTTTAGCATCCAAGAGACCTGGGTTACGATGATTTTATCCCTTGCTAGCTATGTTCTTTCAATCAAGTATCTCCACCTCTCTGAGCTTCACTCTTCTGACCTGTAGGGCTAATAAGAAGTCCCTAAGTCTTCTTGTGAGCTTAGAAGTATCTATCCCTCCCTCGTATGTCTCTCATGGCACTTAGCATAGGGCCAAGCACTAAGTTACTCGGGATTGTCCTAGGCATGGCCCGAGTTCCCACTCAGGACCTCAACTGTCCCTCTACAAAGCAGGGCAGGGTCTCTGGGCCACATGGTCTCTTTGGCCCTTTCAGCCTAACCTATGACTGAGATAGGAGCCAGTGTGTTCCACGGTCTTAGGCAGCCCAAGTTCTAGGCCTGGGTCTACCACAGGGGCTACCAGCCCTGGAAAAGATGGAAGCTTTGTGGGCTTGTCCCCTGTCTGCACCAACGGGTTGGGCTGGCTGAGCTCCCAGGGCCCTTCCAGCTTGGACATTCCAAAACCCTGTGAAAAAAGATGAGTAGCAGCCAGTTCTGGGTGGGGCCCATAATCTCTGCCCTCCAGAGACCCTGGGTGGGGAGGTTGGGAAGGGTCACTGGCAGGGTGCCAGGCCTTGTGTGAGCCTGGAGCACAGCCACCAGAGGACCAGCGAGCAGGCAGCAGGAACGGAAGGCTGTGGGCTGGAGGGAATAAAACATGTGGGTAGGAAACACAATGAGATTCCCTTTGGCTCGGATCCCTCCCCGGCATGCTGGCTGCACACAGACCCGAGCCACGGGCGCATGCAGGACAGGGGCGGGGAGCCGTCCCCTCCCAGGCTGAGTGGGCAGGAAGCCAGCTCCAGCTCCCAGACTCCATCCAGCCTGGCAGCTGAAAGGGCAGAGCCAGCGAGAGGCCGATGCCCTTCCTGGTTCTAAGGATGGATGCATCAGAGAAAGGGAAAGGTTATTAGCTGAGCTCTGGCAGGGATCCTATGCTACTCGACCTCCCTGACCCTGTTGTCCACCCTGGAAAGAATCATTATCCATCATGCCCATTCCATAGATGTGGGTCCTAAGGCCAGAGGAAGCTGTGACCTGACCAGTGGAGCCCAGGTTGGTGAGACTCCAAAGCCTGTGCTCTGAGGCCCACTTCTGGGGGGAGGGAGACGTGCCTGCATGGCTGAGTCTTTGGGAATCTGTAACGTCTCAGGCCAGTTGATCTCTCTGAGCCCTTCCACCCCCACACCCTCAGAACCAGCCAGGGTTGTCAAAGGTGAGAGGGCCAAGGGACTCTTGGCGACAGGAGCAAATGGGGTACAGGGAGTGAGGGGCTAGGAGGCCTCTACTCCTGCTGCCCTTTACATCTGCAGACTGTCCCAGCAGCCTCTGCCTTCCCATCTCCATAGCCCAAGGCCCTCTTCAACTGCACAAAAAACACCCGCCCTCAGGGTGCCCACTCAGGCCCCTCCACCCATAGGCCAGGCTCTCCAGAAGCCTAGACAAGCCATGGAAGCAGCTGAGCCTGCTGGGCTGCCCCCAGGGACCTGCTGGAGGCACTGAAACTGCCTAGGCCGACCCCTCCCTTCTCATTGCAGCCCTCCTACCTCTCCAGGCTCGTCCAAGATCGACATCCATCCCTTCTTGAAGTTGAGCAGATCGGGCTGTGGGAAGATGAGGAGGCAGATGATTTAGGCCCAGTGGAGAACCAACCAGGGCTGGGGAGGAGGGAGTGTTGCATCCATTCTTCCCCTGAGTCCTGTGAGACTGAGGTCCTGGGGAACCAGGAGGGGGGCGCTGAGGGCCCAGGTAACCCCCAAATCCAGGCAGGGTCCCCAGCCACGGAGGCAGCCTTGGCCCCTTTCCCCAACAACCTGAGAGCCAAGAGCGATGGTAGGCAGGATGACTGGCACATCCCCATCAATATTAGGCTCCCCTTCCCACCAGCCTTCCTCCTCACTGAAGAGTAGGGAGTGAGGGCCCAGAAGAACCCTGCCTATCAAGACCCCGAGAACTCTAAGAACAGTCTGGACCGGCAGGGCTGAGCAAACTGTTCAGTTCCTCTCACTGACAAGGCCAGGAGACCCACAAGGAGAATATCTTAATGCCCCGCTCATCCCCCACTCACTGATCTTCCTGTGTTCTGACAAGCTCTGCCCTTTTTGGGTCTCCTGCAGACCCTGAAAGATGGAGCCAGGTCCAGGCCAGCATCAGGGATTCTCTGGTCCCCTCCAGATCTCTGGGAGGGCCAGGAAGATGGCACCTCAGTGTCAGCAAGCCCTACCTGCTGGGTGCTGCCCAGTGGGGCATGGCCCGGAGGTCTGGGGGCTCCCAGCTGCAGCATGGCCCACGGAGGCCTGTGAGCTAGATACCCCCACCTGGGCCTAGATGAAGCAGCAGCTCAGCCAGGCATTTTCTCCGGCCGTGCCCATCCGGTGGGCTTCAACCACCACACCCTCCCAGCCCACTGACAAGACTTCTCTCTTGTCTAAGTGCTGCTCCCTTCAGTAGTGTCAGCTTCTGCCCACTGGCAGGGAGGAGAGTGGGGCGGGCCAGGCTATGGGCAGAGGAGGCAGCCACCTGTTGCCATGGCTCTGAGCCCACCTATCAGCACCGGCATCACAACCTCACCAGGCCAAGGTGTCTGGTTGCGTGGAAGGAGCCTGCAGCATGGCCCAGTGGGGTAGGCAGCAGAGACAGCAGCTGGAAATCGGAGCCACCTGACCTGGCCACCTCCCCTGACCCACCTGCCTCCCCGTTCTCCTCTTCCTCAGGTAGAGGAAGTGGCTTAAGAGGGGCTTGGGCCAGCAGCCCCTCCTGCATACCTGTCTGAGGGAGAGGACAGGGCTCCATTCAGAGCTGGGAAACCCCGGGGCTGTGTTTGCCCCGTGTCTCTCCATTCTCCCCTACCCTGCTCTCCACAAGTGCCAGAGGCTGCTTAGGGTGGTCTCAAGCTAAGACCAAAGACTGGCAGCTACACTCAGAGCCACCAAATCACCAGGGTGACCTCCATTCAGACCGGAACCTCCAGTGAGGAACCTAGAGCCCCGGAACCCCCCCAGGGCCTGGCGCGCTGTGACTAGGCCTTGACAAAAACCTGCTGAATAAATATTACCCTCGTTTACCTTCCTGGTCTAAATTCCCGTGCTCTGGGGGCAGTCATCACCCCCCCACTCCCCCGGCCTGGAGAAGCCAGGCTACCTGGGATGGCCCGCAGAGCTGGCATCAGGGGAAAGCTCCTGGGCAGGTACGAGCAGATGACCCAGAGCCCATCAGACTGGGCCGGGGCCGGGAGATCAGTGATCAGCCATAGGCTTCCAGGGGTGAGCAAGGGCTCCCTGGCTAGAATGGCAAGCAGGGACCCCCAAAGGTTGCCTGGGAAGCAGAGGGTGGGGAGGGGGCAGTGTGGGAGGGTGCATCACATCCCCTCCCTAAGCCCTGGCTGCCTAATGTGGCAAATGATGGGGGGATGGTCCTGCTCTCCTCCGAGCTTTGTGAGAGGACTGAATGAGCTCCACACGGAGAAGCTCAGTGACCTTCTGGAAGCTGGTACAAACACACCACACGCCATGTAGGGTGCTAGATGGCCCAGACACCTTGCGGGGAGGAGGCTGCCAATGGGAGATTTCAAATCCGCTGGCAGGGAAGGTCCTACGGTACCCTGGGAACCCCTGTTTGGGGTCAAAAGTTTTGGAGCCTAAACCTCTCATGCTGTTCCTTCCCACATGGCCTCTTCGGGCCCAGGCACCCTTCCTCCATCTGAGGAAGCTCACATTCCCTGAGGAAGCTCCCACAACCTGCCTTCTCCTCCCTTTGGTCATGGCCACAGGTCAGCACTGCCTCCCACCTGCCTGGACCACTGACACGGCCGCCCCTAAGCACACTCTTGGCAGGCGGACCCCCTCAAAAAGGCCTAGTGTCACAAGTCTGCTTCAAACCTCCAGGGATGGCTCCAAGTGGCTTCTAAACAAGGTCCGGCTGCCTGATGGCACAAAAGCCTCAGCTCACCCTTCCAGCCTGGCCTCCCCCTTGCGAAGAGAACCCCATTTTTATATCACCACATATGCTCTCTGATCCTCAACATATCAGGACCCCCGGCCTTCCACATGGGCCCATGTCTTCTGCTTAAATACCAGGCTTCCTCCTCCTTCGTGGACCAGGCAAATCCCTACTCATGCCCTAAGGCCCAGTTTAATTGCCACCTCCGAGGCCCCTTTCCCAGTACACAGCACACACCATGCCAGCTGCTCTCCCACAGCCTCTGCTGCATTTGTGATTATCTTAAAGCCATTCACTTATCCCTCACAGGATAGAGGAGAAGCAACTCGGAGTTAGAGACATGCGCTGACCCCCTCCAGGACCAGGGGCTAAGAGAATGTGTGCTGAAAAACAAATTTTTTTTTTTTTTAAGCACCAGCCACTGCTTTAGGCCAGGAAATAAGCTGCAAACAGGAGATGTGGCCCCTGCCCTGGTGGAACTCAGGAAACAGACAATAAACAAGTGGACAGGTATATAATTTGATGCCAGGCAGTGGCTGGGGAAGGAGGCTCCAAGGGCAGGGCTGTGTGGGGCCAAGGCAAAAGGAGGTGGGGCAGATTGGGACTCCAGGCCCGGCTTCCTGAAGCCTTCAGGCATTTACCTGTTCATGGCAACTTTACCACTTGCTCCCTGTAGATCTCTGAGCTCAGGGCTGGAGGCCAGGAGAGGGGAAAAGGATGTGGAGAAGGTACAGGAGGGACAGCAGGCTAGGGCAGGCTCAGGCATGAAGCAACCACGATGAACCCAGCAAACATTGTCAGTGGTGACCATGAGCCTCTGCTCTGCTCCAAAACCTTTCTTGGCTCCCCAGTGCCCCTGACCAAAGCCCAAACTGCTTCTCCTGGCCTGCGAGGCCTTCCTTTCCAGGTCCCTTTTGTATGTTCTCAGCTTTCCCCAAACATGACCAGGATGTGTTTGTCTACAGTGTTCCCTCCCCAGTTCATTTCCACCTGACAAAGTCTGACAATCAATCACAGGAGGGTGTCTTCCTTTGGAAGCCCCCATCACCACCACAGGAATATGCTGTCCCTCCTCCAAGTGCTCCCACAGGCTTCCCGGAGCAGCCTCACCCCTGTTCACCACGGGTTTCCTCAAGAGAGGCAACAGTGTACATTTCTTATTTAGCCCCGGAGAGAAAACTGGGACAGATCTGGATCCAAATGCTGGCTCAGCCCTGGGGCCATGTTACTTCCTCTCTACACCTCAGTGTTCTCATCTGTTGGATGGGAAGCTATAATCATCCTTAAAGGATCAACTCTGCTAACGTGAAAGCACCCAGTTCGAGATCTGGCAGGCACCCAGTAGGCAATGCAACCACCCTCCCCCTGGGCTTGGGGGCCTGGGGGTGGGTGGCCAGGACACTGACTCAGCTCCTCCCCCCACATCCCTCTCCGCTCCCTGACCAAAGGGAGGCTGCTGACGACAGGAAGAGCCAGCAGGGAGGTGGCAGGATGTGCGGAGGCCGAGGAAGTCCAAGCAGCGGCCCGGTCATCACACTCAGGGGGGCAGGGGCCCTTAGGGCCAACCCGGGGCAACCCAGCCCACTTCTTGTCAGGGTCTCCACTAGCTGAGGGAAGGGACGTGCGCATGCGCAAACCCTCCCCGCTCAACTCCATCACCCCACCCCCACCCCCAGGCTGTCAAAGCCTCCCCAAGGCACTCGCCAGAAACCAAAAGCAGCCCCGCCCCTCCTTTCCAGAACATCACGGTCAAGGGGCCAGACTGACCTGAAAAGAAGCTACTCCTTCCTCTATGCTCAGGGCAACCCCGGGCCACTCACCCCTGTCCCTCCCCAAGCCTCAGTTTATCCAGCTGTGAAATGGGAATAATGGTGACCTCAGCCGTGAGGCCCGATACGATCATTGAGGCACAGGTACCGACGTGACTTGGGGAGTGTCCACCCCCCAGAGCACGACAACGCTCTGCCCCTCTGTGCCCCACCTCACTCGCGGGCTTGCCCCCGCCGAGGCCCCAGCGCCGCCGCCAAGTGGCAAGCCCGGCGGAGCAGGGCATCGCGCCGCTCCAGCAGTCCCAGCGCGGGCTCCCGGACAGGGCGGGACGGGGCGGGGCGGCCCCTCACCCCGCGGCCTCGGGCCGGCGCCCACGCGGGGAGGCAGCCGTCCCAGCGCTGGGTCTGCGCGCCCCTTCCGAGCCGGGACGGCGTCTCTGCGGCCCAGGCGCGACCCCACGCCGCGGCCGGGCCCGTCCTCGCTCCCGCACTGCCCGGAGCTCTGGGAGTCTGGCAGCGTCGGGTCAGGTCTTCCCCGGCGGGCTGAGGGCAGGTAGGAGGCGGCCGCCCGAAGCGTCCGCGACCCGTCCCGCAAAGGTGGCGGCGGAGCGGAGGGCTGCCGGGGCCCGGAGCCCGCTTTCCTCGGGGTCGCCCTGGCCCCCCGGCCGGGAAGGGGAGGGGAGGCTGCGGCCAGCGGAGGCAGCCGGCCGGGGGCGCCGGGCTCGCCCCGTCTTCCGGCCGAGACCTCCTCCGCGCCCGCCTCCGCCTCCGCCTCCGGGAGGCGAGGGGTGCCCCGGCGGGAGCGGCCGGGCGGAGGGGCGGCCCGGCGGAGGGGCACTCACCGTCATGGCGGCGCCCCGGGGCGGCGGGAGCAGGACGCAGGAAGGTGGAAGGGGCTCTCGGGCCGGGCCCAGCAGCGCGGGAACCCCGCCGCCGCCGCCGCCGCCCCGCTCGGCCGCCCGCCGCCGCTCCGGCCCTGCCCTTCCCCGGCGCTGCCCCGGCCCCTTCCATCCGCCCATAAAACTTTTTTTTTTTTTTTCAAACTTCCTGGGAGGACCCGGGAGGGCCAATGGGCGGCGGGGAAGCCCGGACAAACAGCGGCGGGGGCGCGGGCGGACCAATGGGAGCGCGGGCCGGGCCGGGGGGCGGGGCCTGCCGCGCCGGGACGGGCGCGAGGGCGGCGGGGCGGGCGGATGGGGCGGAGGGAGCCGCGCGGGGCCGCGGCCGCCGGCGCTGGCAGGAAGGCGGGGCCGGGCGTGCAGGGGACTCGGCCGGCCGCGGCGCGGGGCTGCACGGCGGGGGCAGCGGGGGCGGCGCCCAGTCGCCCTGCCCTGCCTAGGGCTCCCGCGAGCCGCAGGATGGAGCCGGGGTCCTGCCTCCGCTCCACGGGGCCGTGGGCGACTCGCCGAGCCCCGCTCTTACCTGTGCAACCTGACTTCGGCCTCGCCACAGACCTGACCGGGAGGTGTCCCTGTCCCCATGTTACTGATGAGAAAACAGGCTCAGAGAGGTGAGCCGACTTGCCCAAAGTCACACAGTAAGAAGGGGCGGGGATTCCTAGCGGGGAATGCAAGCGCACGGTGAGCTCAGGGAAGGTAGGGCGTTCCCCAGGCGGCCCCTCCTCACAAGCGGGTCTTTCTGGGCCTAAGAACCCCTTTTTGGGTTCTTGGGGGTGGACGTACACCTGATTCCCACATTCTCAGCACTTGGCAGTTTGTAAGAGGCCTCTTGCCTGCGGGAGCTCCTCTGAGCCTTGCAGCACAGAAGGGACCTTGATGGAAGTTGTTGAAAATGTGGTGGAAGCTTGTGCGGCATTGTGGTTCAAACCCTGTTAACTTTAAGCACAGTGCTTAACCTCTCTGGGCCTCACCCTCTGTAAAAGGGGATCCTTCCTGCTCTTATCTCACGGTGTTCCTGTAAGGACTCAGTGTTAAGTGCCGTCGCTATGGGAGGTGGGGCAGGGGAGCTGGGAATAACTGCCACTCCAATTTTCTGTCATCTCAGTTTGGAGTTCCAATATTATTGCGGTCATAACCATAATGACTCCCCCCATTTCACAGACAAAGAAACAGAGGCCCAGGGACCTGAAGTTCTTTCCCGCGTTTCCCACTGGACCGCCTCTTCTCCACCCTGAGGAATGAGGCCAAGAACAAGCCTATCTTCCTTTAGACATTGGCCTTCCTGACTTCGTGTGCCCTACCCCTGTACCTCACTCAGGCATTTGGTCCTTGATAGAGTCAGTGAATAAACAGAAGACCTCACCTACCACCAGTGCCCTGGCCCAGTGGCCCCTGACAGCACCAGCCTCCTTGCTGCTTTCCTGGCCTCTGGGACTCGGCTTGTAATACCCTTAACCCAGCGATCAGATCACTCTCCTGCTCAAAGTTCAACACCTCCCCCGTGCGAATAGATCAGCTCTGCATTCTTGTTCCAGGCTGTCAGCGTCCATCATAATCTGACCCCTGCCTGTTGTCCTCCATCACCACACACACACACACACACACACACACACACACACACACACACACATTTTACGTGCTAGGAATATGTCACACTGAGCAACTGGGAATTCCCAGATTAAGCCAGGTCCTTTGTACCTGAAATGGGACTACACTTGTGGTTCTCTGAAACACTCCATTTCCTGTCCTTTGTGCCCCAACACACACACACACACACACACACACACACACACACACACATACTCCCTTCTGTTCCCCACCCCTTCATCCCCTCTCTGCAAATGTTTGTTTTGCCTGGAAAATTTCACCTGGTTCTCCAGGTCTCTCAGTCCAAAAGGAGCCAAAGTGCCCCCAGCTCAGAGTGAGAATCTCCTCGCACAGCGCTCCCTGCATCGGACATTCAGCCACTAAAGTGATGACCACACTGTGTTCTCATCAGTTACATGTCAGTGGCCTCACCAAATCGAGTTTCCTGTGGGCTGAGCCTGTATCTTGGAGGCCAGCCCAGGGCCCCAGTGCATAGTAGGTCCTCAGTAAACATCGGTCCAGGGAAGGCATGCACAAATGGAGGGATGGGTCCCTTACCACAGCTTATCCCTAGTAGGACGGAGCTAATACAGACCCAGGAATCCAGGGCCACCAAACTCCGGAGTTATCCACGTCAAACTGCTCTCTATTGAGGAGAACACCATGAGGCTCAGAAAGGGTGACGATGGCCCAAAGCCATGCTCATTGGTGACAGACAGGACTCAAGCCTAGGGTTCCTGACTCTTGACCTTGGACCAGTTTCACTCTCCAACGCAAGAGATGTTTGAAGCTGCTCTAAGTAACTGTCTGGGAGGCCCCGCTGGCAGTTCCATTCCCAGCTCCTGAGTTTCCTCTCTCCCAGATGAGAGAGAAAACGGCTGCCAACTCAGCCTCCATGGCCACATTTGTCTAATGGGGAAAAATCTGTGGAGATTCTCTCCAAGCAGGGCTTGGAGCTCAGGATGCTCCACGAGGTGGGAGGGCTCCACAGTCAGACCAAGCAGGGTTCGAATCTCAGCTCTGCCCCTGGTGTGACCTAGAACAAGTGGCTTTTCTCCTCCCCGGGTTTCACTTTCTCATCTGTAAAATGGACAATACACACTGTACTTAGTATGCCTGGTGCTGAGGGTTAAATGCGCTCAGGCATGTCACTCACTGAACATGGAGCTGAGCAAAAGGAGGTGCCCATTGGTTCTCATCACCAGCACCATTATCCCAGAGTCCTTCCCCCTGTTTCTGTGCCCTTCTCTCTGCCAGCGACTTACCTGCTCCCTCCTGCCAGACCTGCCACACGTTGGCAACCTTTACTTAGTGTGATAAGGTAATTCCCGCCCAGGGTTTGAAGGTACCACCCTACCCAGATAACCTTGTTTGTCTGATCACCCTAGTGCCTTAACCCCCAAAAGCAGCAGAGAGGAAATCATAAGGTGGCAGGGAAAGTTAGTGTTTAGATGCTCCCCCCACCCCCCCGCCCACGCTTGTACCTCTGTGCATCCTGAGCAACCTGCTCTCTGCAGCCCTGAGAGTCACTATAGACTTTTCCCCATTACACAGATGTGGCCCTTGAGGCTTGGTGGGGCGGGGGTGGAGGGGCTAGCTGCAACCATTCTCTCGTCTGGGAACCAGGAAAATCACAAGAGACTAGCTCCTCTAAACCCCATCTGTGCAACTTGAACAAGTCAGCTCACCTCTCTGAGCCTCGGTCTTCTCATCCGCAAAATGGGTTGTACTGTCCCTAATGTGCCCAGCCTAGTGCTGGACCCAGGCCCAAAGAGAGTGCAAGAGTCAGCCTGTCACTAAGAGAAGGGACCCTACGAGCCAGCCAGTGGCCCCTGGAGAGGCCAGGGCCCTTGCCTCTGCTGTGAAGGGGGCAGGAGGGAGAGAGTCAAAGCTGCCTCCCTTCTCTGCCCTTGAGGAAACCCTGAACCAGAGGCCTGAGTGTTTACAGCCCTCACTGGGCAGGGGGTAGGTTACGTAATGCCAGATGTTTGTGAAACTGGCTCAGGCCCAGGTCTGAGACACACTTTGCAATCCCAGAGCCCCCCGCAGGCCATCTGTCTCTCCCTTCCCCCAACCTGGCTCCCCTTGGCTTTTTGGGAGCCATGTGGATTATTCAGTCTCCCCCCTCACCCCAAAAACTGAAAACAGCCCCAGCCCTGTCCTGAGGGTGGGAAATCCCAGCCACTTGCAGAGACCATGGGGCCCTGAGGACCCTGCCTCTATCTCTCCTTTCTTGTATGGGAGCCCCAAATCCCCCTCCCAGCCTCCACTCTCCCTCCTTTGACTGACACCAACATCCTTCCTCCCCTCCCCCTCTCTCCCACCCTTATCCCTCCCACCCTGCTGGAGCCAGCCTACCCTTTGCCACCTGAGGACCCCCAGAGACAGCAGGAACGGATTGAACAGCGTGGGACGGTCCCCGGGCATCCGCCATGAGGTCACCAGTCGGCCCTTGAGTGGGCTCCCAGCCTTGCCCTCCGCTGGCCTCTTGTCTGCCTGTCAAACAGGGTCCAGTGTTGGCCCCCACGTCCCTTTGGTGGGATGGGGGGGGCCTGACTACAGTCTCCCCTGCCTATTCTGTAATGCCCACCTCAGAGGCCCAGGGTTCCTACCTTTCTTGTCTCACAGAGCTGCCAAGAAAAGAGCTTGTTAACTCATTCATACTACGGGGTGTTTGGCTGATAGGGCTCTTGGGGCTCAGCACCTTTAGAGACGTGCACCATCCTAAAGTCAAACCGCCGGTGGCCAGGAGGAGGGCCGTGCAGGCCCCAGAGGTGTGTTCAGCCTGCATAGGGTTTTCAGATAATGTGCATTAGGTCCCAATGTTAGAGAATCAAGAGATTAGGGGCAGCCCAGGTGGCTCAGTGGTTTAGCGCCACCTTCGGCCCAGGTCGTGGTCCTGGAGACCTGGGATCGAGTCCCATGTCGGGCACCCTGCAATGGAGCCTGCTTCTCCCTCTGCCTGTATATCTACCTCTGTGTGTGTGTGTGTGTGTGTGTGTGTGTGTCTCATGAATAAATAAATGAAATTTAAAAAAAAAAGAATCAAGAGATTAACATATAACTGCCTATTTCCAGTTTCTCATGAAATACCTAAAGATGTGGAAACTCTGAGTCCATCTTCCCCATGGCAACAACCCATCTGGCACCAAGGGGTCACATAAGTGCCCCCACCTGCCTTGCTCTCTCCCCTTAATGAAAGGAATGAATCACAGACCTCTGTGGTTACCCCTGGCAGAGCCCCCATATGCACCCTCTTTGCAGTCATCTTTGTTTGGGAGACAGGCCCCAGCAAAGCAGAGACATTTACCCAAAGTGCCATAAGCAGCTTACAGCCAGAGAGGTAGGACAGAGTTGCAGGGGTCCCCACTCTTCAGAATCCAGAGAGCATCTGGCAGTGGAACGGAAAGCGTCAAAGTATGGGTCCGGCAAGGCTTTGGGGGAAGGACTGCTCCCCACCCAGCCTCCACCTTCCCCAGCACAGCCCTGGCCACTGGACCAGGAGCCCCATGTGCTCCAATTTACTTCTGGCCCACACCCAGGCATACAGAAGGTTCTGACTAAGTATATGTGAATGAATGAATGAATGAATGAATGAATGAATGAATGAACAAACGGACAAGCAAACGAGGCAGTCGTCAGCTCTGTCCAATCCAGGTTGCCTGGAAATGGATTGAGAGGTTTCGTGTTGGTGGGGATTAGAGGGGGACCCCCTATACTGCTCTTGCTTTTTGGTTCACAAAACTCTGGCCCCAGGAAGTATGAAGAAATAACCCAGAAAGAGGAAGAGCAAAGTTGCCAGAGCCCCTGTGAGAGCTGGAAGTGCCTTTAGTGACCGGTCCTCTGTCCCCTCCCATTTCACAGACAGGAAGACAGGTCACCGAGCAGTGAGAGTCCTGCTGCCATTGTGGGAGGCTACGCACCACGGGGAATCAGGACAGGGCCAGGAAGCCACGCCCAGGCCGCAGAAGAACCCGGGGCCAGAGCCCCAGGTCCTAGCTGGAGGTTAGGGGCTGCCTGGCGGTGTGATCTGGGATGACTCCCTTCCTCATCTGCACAGTGCCAGTCTGGGCAGAACCCACCCCCGGACCACTTCCAATTAGCAGCAGGGCCAGCCCGGGGGTTCCAGGCAGCCAGACAGATGCCCCCCTCCCAACTTGACTTCTCAGGCGGCAGCACCGAAATAGCAGAACTAGAGCAGGACGAGGAAAGCACAGCCCCAAGCAGCCGGTCTCCTTCTCCCTGCTTCCCGCTGCCCGGGCTGTCAGCTCTGACCTCACCTCTCTGGAGGCCGAGGGTGATGAGAACAGTCTGTTTGGCAGGTTGTGGGGAGGGGCGGGGCCGGCAATGTGCTCCAGCTGTAGCCGGGCCTCCCAGCAGCCTCACTGGGTCCCACCCCCACCCCTCCCGCACACATCTCTCCCGCCCAGGACCCTGGAGACCATCCAGGCTCAGCTGACGGCAGCACCTCCTCGGCCGTTCTCTGGCTCCAGCTCCTGGAATCTCTACCCCTTCTCCTGCCTGGCCAGCCCT
This sequence comes from Vulpes lagopus, assembly GCF_018345385.1. Classification (NCBI taxonomy): domain Eukaryota; kingdom Metazoa; phylum Chordata; class Mammalia; order Carnivora; family Canidae; genus Vulpes; species Vulpes lagopus. The sequence continues at coordinate 10,724,734 of NC_054828.1, forward strand.
CCAGAACCAGAAGGACCTTGCCTCCAGACACCATCAGGGTCAAACTGCCATTTACCCAGAAAAAGGGAGTGAATTTTCAGGGCATCCTAACAAGTTAAAAGCAGAGCCCTGGGCTTTGGACCCCAGGATCATTTACCTACCCAGGGCCCCAAGCCAGAGGTGGCTCTGCTGCCCAGCTCCTCTGGAGGCCCTCCTCTCAAGGCCCTACCATGCACACAGATGGCCCCAGGCAGAGCCAACCCTGGTCTGGACGACCCTAGAGCTCATCAGAGGACCTCAGCCCACATCCAACCTGATTTCCCTTCCCTTCACCGCCCTATGTGCCCACACCCATGACCCAACTACCGAGTCTGCCTGCTTCTGGCCGGTCAGTGAGTCTTGGCCTTTGCTTGGTTCTGACTCCTCAGGCTCCTCTGATTGTAACTGGAGATAAGAAAGAACAGAGCTTAGCCCTTGGGTTATTCCCCAGGTTCCATTCATGTTTCCACCTTCTTAACCATCCGTTCATCATCCATCCATGCAACACCCATTTAGCATCCAACATCAAAAGATCCAAGTATTATCCATCCAACCAACCAATATCTGCCCTACATTATCCACTCACTAACCTACCCAATATCCATTATCTCACACATACATCCATTCTCTATTCATCATCTATCCATCCATCCAACATCCATGTGGCCTTTCTCAGTCCATCCAACATCCATTCATCCATCATCCGTCTACTCATCCTTCCAATATTCTTTCACCACCCATCATTCATAGTCCACATTTATCCTTCCACACACTAACGATCCATCCATATTCTACTCATATTCATCCATCCATCAGTTCATCACCCCATCTGGCATCTAAGCAACATCCTCTATCTAACATCCATCATCTGTTCCACCATCACTCATCTGACTTTCCACCCAACTTTTTATCATTTATCATATTTATCTATTTATCTGTCCATCACCCACTAACACATCCAATGCCCATGATGCACCCGTCATCTACCCACTGACCCACCCATCCTCCATTTGTTTCTTGCATGCATTCAAGCATTCATAAATTCACTGTTCAATCATCTGTTGAGCTGAACCCCTCCTTTATGTCACTCCCTGAGCCAGGAGCCAGAAGTGCAGAGATAAAGTAGGTGCAGCTCCTACCCCATGGAGCTCATTTTTCTTAGGGGAAAATGACAACTGAGTGTGGCCAGGTGGAGGGTAGCAGAACGACCAAGCCTAGAAGGGAAATATTACCAAAGTAGGGGTGGGGTGAGTATTCAGGGAAGGTATCTCAGAACAGGGCACCTGGCCTAAGACTTGAACAATAATTGGTGGGTGAAGAGGGAAGGGAGGAGCATCTTAAGCAATGGGAAAGGCACATGCAAAGGCTGGCAATGCACCCACAGAACTCTGCAGCCAGCTCTGCAAAGTAGAGAGTAAATCTGGGTGGAAGGAATTCCAGGAGGAAGCCATACCAAGGATTTGCATAGAGGGAACCCCAGCAGCACCTGGTGAATGCTCTGTGGTCATTCATGAAATGCTGTTAAGCACCTGGTGCTCCTGCCCCTCCCTAGTGGCCATGGCTAGCTTCCCAGGGACTCCAGAGCCTCACCATGGTGTAGGTGAAGAACCTTTCCAGGCCAGGCTGCAGTGTCTCAGCATCCACTGGGACATAGTACCCCTCCTCCCTAAGCTGCCCATGTCCATCTGCCTCCCTGACAAGCCTGACAGCTTCTTGTGTGGGGGCTCCAAGTTCCCCAATCCCCCTTTGGCCAGGAGGACAGGACCAAGCTGGTTCATCCCTGCATCTCTGGTGTCCGTGCATTGAGTTGATTGGAGAGTAAATAGATAAAAAGCCTCAGAGAAATACAGGGGAGGGGGGTCCCCAGTTGGGCCCTGGGTTCAGAGGCTTCACAACATGGCAGTTAAAAGTTCAGGCTTTGGAGCTGAAACTTTGACCTAATTTCTCACAACTTCCACATGTGTGACCCCCGGCAAATGCTGGATGAGGTTGAGCCTTCTATCAGGCTGAGGCATACATGGCACATGTAAAGCACCAAGCTCAGAACCAGGCACACTGTAACCTCCCCGCCCCTGCTGTCATCCAGGAGGGAGGCAGCACCAGGCTGGACTTAAGGAAATTAGGGGTTTGGATGAACAAGCACGAGCCTCCGTATCACCCCAGCGGTGCCTATCAGGGAAGCAGCTCGTCCCATTTCACAGGGTAAGACCAGGCAAGAAGGGCTGGGTGCCCCAAACCACGTTCCCAGTGAGCTGAGGCCAGGTTGCCTCCAGGACCCTCCCAACCCACCATCTTCAGGTAGATGCTCCAGGAAGCACCGGAGTACCAACAACTCTAGGATCCAGCCCCTGGGGCGAATGGGGCAGGGAAGGGACCTCATGGGCCCTGATTACATGCCAGGCACTGGGCCTACCTTGTGCATGCACTCTCAGTCTGTCCTAGCAGCCTGCTTGACCCAGTGAGCATTTGTGCAACCTCTCCTCTGTGCCTAAGAGAAGCCATAGTGGCTAGAAAGGGGTAAGTGAAGCCAACCCGGACTTTGAGGAACTTAGAATAGATCAGGGGGGAGGGGACTTGACCACACTGGTTGGGTCCCAGCCAGGCCAGGTAGGAGCCAGCAGAGGCTTCACGAAGCAGAGCCTGAGCAGCTGGGAAGGGGGGAATGCCCTGGGCAGAGCACCTGGCCTGAAGCCCCAGGGTGGTCTGCACTGAGCCATCCTGTGGGCCACCCCTGCTCCAGCCTTTACTAGCTGTGTGATCTCAAGTAGCATAACCTCTCCGTGCCTCAGTTTCCTGCTCTGTAAATGCACAGTGCCTTTCTTACCAGGCTGCTATGCAGATTAAATGAGGAAAATAACCAGAAAACATTCAGACCAGAGTTTGGTTGGTAGTCAATGTTGGTCATAAAAAAAAGTGTTGGTGGGATCCCTGGGTGGCGCAGCGGTTTGGCGCCTGCCTTTGGCCCAGGGCGCGATCCTGGAGACCCAGGATCGAATCCCACATCGGGCTCCCGGTGCATGGAGCCCGCTTCTCCCTCTGCCTGTGTCTCTGCCTCTCTCTCTCTCTGTGACTATCATAAATAAATAAAAAATTAAAAAAAAAAAAAAAAAAAAAAAAAAAAAAAAAGTGTTGGTCATTATCACTGCAGTCAGGTTGGGTGGTTGGCAAGTTTTGGTTCAGGAGAGATGATTAGGGCTGAGCCTTGGAGGGTATGCAGGAGCCGAAGAGAGGCCTTTCTAAGGATACCTGTCTGGGTGGGGCAGACTTTCAGGCTGAGGTGAGATGGACTTACCTCCCACTCTGGCAAACTGGGATGCTCTGCAGGGCTCCTGCTCCCCAGCTGGCCCATCTCCTCCAGACCAGCCATAGTTGAGGTCTCTGGTCCACTCGTCACTTTGGTGTTTGGCCACTGGGTGGAGATGCTGGCAGGGCTGGGCTGCTGGGCAGAGCTCTGGGGCCACTGCCCAGCGCTTTGTCCATTGACTAGGGTGGCCTCCATCCAGCCGTCAGGCTGGCCCTGTCGCTCCAGCTCCAGGGTGCCGTTTGTGCCTGAGGAACCCACCTCAGGCCCTGAAGCCATGGCCAGGGCACCCCAATGTCCAGCTGGGTCCTTGCGGGGCAGCTGGGCCTGCAGCAGTTCCAGGAGGCCTTCCCAGTGCAACCTGGGAAGGTGGGAGGCGAGCGTTGACTCCTCTGTGTGGGCCCAGGCCCCCTCTCTGGGTGCCCCGAGAAGGCCCACCAGGTCCCTCCAGTCAAGCTCGGGTCGCCTCTCAGGGCTGTGCAGGTGTGGGCAAGTTCCCTCAGCCCCCCAGCCCGTGATGGTGGGTGTCTCAGGCCTCTGGGATTTCAGAAACTCTGCTGGGCCTACCCTGGAGTCCTCTGGGGGACTCTGAGGCTGGGGAGCACTGGGAAGCTCCTGCAAGTTGCCCCAGCCTCTCTGAGCTGACCTGTCAGGGGCACCCTGCAACCCATTACTGGAGGGCTCCTCCCAAGCCTCTGGCTGCCCTCTGCAGCCGGTGGAGCCACCTGGCTGCCCCCAGCTTTCCTCGGACTCCCTGAGAGGGCCCCTCCAGGTTCCCTCTGGGGCTATGGCAACCCCCTGGCTGGGCTCCCCAAGTCCTTGCCAGCCCCCTAGGCCAGGGCCCTCCCGCCGGCTGCCACACCCGCTCTCCAGAGGTCTGTGAGGGCCCTGCGTTCCTGGAGGCTCCTCCTGACTCTGCCACCCCCCCAGAGGCTGTCTTGGGCCCTCCTGGCCACTTTCCAGAGGTCTCTCTCTCCGCTGCTCCTTCTCAGGGATCCTGGCTGATGTCCTGGGGGGCAGCGAGGACCCCTGGAGCCGCCGGTCCCCTTCAGGCCGCCTCTCGGGGCTCCTGGGAGGAGGGAGCTCTGCTTGGGTCCGCCGGGCCGGTCCTGCCTGCTTCACAAGGGGCTTGGTTACCTGAGGGCGAGGTGAGGGGGTGGGTGAGGCTCCAGGACCCTGACTGTGCAGTCTCTCTCTAGGACAGAAACTGGCCTTCACCTGGCCAGGGGAGAGTCAGGCTGTGTCTTCACAGCAGCCCACAAAGCGTCCAGGGTCCCTGATTTTCCTCCCTTGGGGTGTCCACTCTTCCCTTTCACCCAGTCTCCTCCCTTTGAGACCGAGATCTTTAAAATGCTGCTTACTTTCCTGGCTCCCCACCCCCCACCCCAAAGTATTGATTCCAACCTGGGGTATCGGGTGCCAGAATTTCCACCACCAATACCATGCTTCACTGGGGTCGGGCCCTGCTCTCTGGGTTTCTTTAAAAATACAAACCACCACCCTGAAAGAGGTAGCCCTTAAAGCCAGAATGATGCATCCGGGGCTTCCCTGAAAACTTTCCAAGGTAGCAGGTGCTACCTGAATGAAGGAAGGCAACAACATGGAAGGGCCATCTTCAAAGGACTAATCTGGGGGCCTTCTCAATGCTTCCAAGAGCTGCTGGCTCTTTGGGAGAGGGGGAATCTGAATGCCCAAGATTGGGAATCTGATCCTTTCATAAAGGACCTCCCTTCCCAAGCCCCCTGCCTGGCGCCTGGGGGAGGGGAGAAGCCGTGGGCCACCTCTTGGGGCTGCAGGGGCCCAGGGCAGACTGGCAGTGCTCACCTCCCTGCTGAGGGCAGGGCTGGACTGTCTTCGGAGAAGTTGGCTCTGACCTTGGCTGGGCCGCTGCGACCGCCCCTCGTCCCGGGCCTGGAAGGTCCCCGGTGCCTCGGACTTCCTATGAGCAAATGCAGCCGCCCCTCTGAGGGCCCTTGGGACTGTCCCACTCCCAGCATCCCGGCTCCTCTACTCCCGCCCCCAATGGGAGCCATGAGCTTGTTGAAGGGCCCTGAGTGAGGGATGATCCTCTCAGGTTCTCAATTTCCCGTTCTGAAAAATGAGGATGGTCAACCACTCTAATCTACCTACCTCGGGGGGTGATGAAATGAGAAAAAGAGTAAGCACAGGTGGGAGGCTTAGCCTTGGCCTTGACTGTTTCCTGTCTCACTCGGTACTACCACCACCCCACGTGCAGCCCACCACTCACCCCTAGGCAATGGTTAGACTGGTCCTTGTGGGAATTAAGATTTATTGAGCACCTACTGTGTACCAGGCACTGTGCACACATGATCGTAACAGCAAACATTTATTGAGCACTTCCTGTGTTCCAGGTGCCAAGCACTTGCCCATCCCACTTTATCTCACGCAACCCATGAGGTGGGGAGGAGAGATGCAGTGTCATGTACCCTCATATCCCATTCTTTCTACCCTTTTCCTGTCCACATGGGGAGTTTGGGATTTCTCAGGCCCGTCTTCCCTCCCCTTCCGTAACTAAGAGGGTTCTGGCACTTAACCTTGCACACTTCAGGCCTACCTAGCTGTTGGTAAAAAAGCTCTTAGCAAAATCAGAGGGAGGAAAAACATCCTCTACAATTCCGAAAAGCTAACATAAACTGTCCACACCAATGTCACTTCTAAGACACCTGGACTTCAAGCATTGTTGCCACATCTAACAAAGATAACCTCTAAGCTATAAAAAGTCTCTAGTTCCAGTTCATTGTCTTGCTTTATAATGGGAAGCTGTGGTTGTTAATTAATATTTAATTCAATATCTCTGTTGAGAGGTAGGAACCAAACAGTATCTGGGCACGCCTCTCCCATCCTGTGTGTAAGGGCATCAAAACCCAAGACCAGGGACGCCTGGGTGGCTCAGCGGTTGAACATCTGCTTTTGGCTCAAGGCTCAGGGTGTGATCTGGGGTCCTGGGATCAAGTCCCACATCCAGATCCCCACAGGGAGCCTGCTTCTCCCTCTGCCTATGTCTCTGCTTCTCTCTCTGTGTCTCTCATGAATAAATAAATAAAATCTAAAGAAAAAAAAACAAAAACAAAAAAAACACCTAAGCCCCAACCACTCCACTGGATGTTTATTTCAACAAGTCTGACTTCACCTAAATTGACATAGGAAGCTGGGTCTCTAAAGGCTGAACTGAACTGAGAGAAGCCTGAAAGAGACGACCAGTTGCCCAGCTTCCACTGAGCCAGCCAAAAGGGAAGGAAGAGGGATCTCTGCTCAGCCAGACCTGTGCTCTGCCTTCAGCCTGCCTCCTGCTTGGGAAATATGCTGAAACTCCACAGAGGATTTGGAGAGTAAAAAAATTATGAGTTTGAGGTCTGTTGCTGTTGTGGTATAGCTTTTACCAATGTCATTAGAATCAGACCCGTGGGATGCCGAGGTGGCTCAGTCAGTTAAGTGTCTGCCTTCGGTTCAGGTCATGATCTTGAGGCCTTGGGATTGATTCCACGTCTGGCTGCCTACTGAGCGGGGAGTCTGCTTCTCCCTCTCCCTCTGCCCCTCCCCCTGCTCATTTTCTCTCTCTCTCTCAAATAAATTTTAAAAAAAATTGGACCCATAAAGTAAGTTGAGTTTTTAGCAATTCTGAGCAGTAGACTCACAGGAAACCAAAGTTCTCTACCCTGGGAGTTAGGGTTTCTGAGTTTGAGGGCTGCCCAATCAGCTTCCATTTTTAATCTATCTGAGATGATGGGGGGTTCCTTGTTCTGTGAGATCTGAGGCCTCAGAGTGAGTTTTCTCTAGAACCAAGTGTTGGAGGCACCATGAAGTGAAAGCCCCCAAATGTGACTAGATTGAGGAGGGTAACAGTGAAAAATACATGGTGCAGGGTGGACAGGAGAATGTGTGCTCTTTCCAATGGAAGCACTTCCCATATAAACTCCACCTTGCCCAACAATCATCTCTTTTAAGAAGTTTCCCCCATGTGGAATCGAGAATAGGAGAAAAGGACTCAAGAAGATTCCAAGACACCAACAGAGACCCAGCCTTTGTGGTGCTGAACCAGCAGTGTCCCCTTGGGCCACCTGTTCCTCAGTGTCGGTGTGGCTGCACTTAAGAAGACAAAGGAAGCATGTTTCGTTTGGAAGCTTGGATGGGCTCTACTCTACTTCCAGAGAGTATTTAAGGACAAAAGCCATCAAGTCAGGGATGCCTGGCTCGGTGGTTGAGCGTCTGCCTTTGGCTCAGGGCATGATCCCAGGGTCCTGGGATCGAGTCCTGCATCGGGCTCGTCATGGGGAGCCTGCTTCTCCCTCTGCCTGTGCCTCTGCCTCTCTCTGTGTCTCTCGTGAACACATAAAATCTTTTTTTTTTAAAGCCATCACTCCTAGCAAATTCCATGAAAGCTCTCTTCTAAATTCAAGAGATTGCAAAATGTCTATATGATGCTAAGATAAGGGATTCCCAAGGCATCTAGGAGAGAAATATGAACCTATCAAGCCAAAATGCCCAGTGCTTTTATGTGAAAGCCCTTTTAAGAGAAATTTCCCAGGCCCACATAGACAATGCTTGGATAGAGTAGATGCTCAATAAATACAGGTTGAATGAATATATGGGAGAAAATAAAAGCATAGCCCTCTAGCCATCCACTGATAACTTTGTCTGTCCCCTTACAGATACTTAAATAGGTTTTAAAATTTCATCTTCAGAGGACAAGTGCTTTTCTATTAGGAAAAATGTCATACAAGAGAAAAAAAAACTCAAGTACTCAATAGTTATAAAACCTTGATTAAAAAATAGTCTACTTTGCCAAAATGTATACATTAAATGTACGCAATTTTCTATCAGTTATCCTGCAATAAAGCTTTAAAAAGGTAAACAACTTCAAAGAGAGCAAAAGAAATGAATAGAAGTATCTGTGTAAAAATAATTAAATGGTTAATAAAAGTATAAACATATTCCTGATTTCTATTACAAACCCTTTATCTCTCTCAAAGTTATCCCCATAAGGAAAAACAAAAGAAGGAGGAGGAGGAGTGGGGGGAGGAGGAGGAGGAGAAGAAGAAGAAGGAGGAGGAGGAGGAGAAACTGAAACTGGAACTCTGGTTTAAATTAGAGTCCCTGTGGAGTTATCATATAAAAATCAAAAGTCTGCAAATTGATAAATAAAAATAGTAATCATAGAAAGGCCAAAGACAGGGGAGGGGACAGTTTAGGGCAGTTAAACAACTCTGCATGATATCATAACGGTGGTTACGTGCCATTATACATTTGTCCTAATTCATAGAATGTACACTGTCAAAAGTGAACCTGATGTTAACCATGGACTGTGAGTGATAATGTCATGTCAGTGTAGGTTCATGGTTTGTAACAGGTGCTCCACTCTGATGGGGGCTGTTGTAGCGGGGGGGCTGTGCAGGAGGGTAGGGGGACAAGGGCTGAACGGAAAATCTCCGTACTTCCCACTCAATTTTACTGTGAACCTAAAACTGCTCTAAAAAAAACATGAAAATGCATGTGTGTGCATTTTTTAAGGGCAAAAAAAAAAGAATTACACTAATGATGGAGACCACAGAGGTTGTCACCTGGGTAGTAAATGGATAAAACTTACTAGAGAAGGAAATGTGAAGAAGAAGAGAGATAAGCTTTCTCAAGGAGATTCAAATCTCAGAGAAAATATTGCCTAAAGGAAAACAAAGAATTCTGGAATGCAAAATATTACCCGGTCCCGGGGTAATGGAAAGGCTCTAAAATTAGGTAGTCTCAGTAAATACACTGTAATGCATTGAATTGTACACTGCAAATTTTGAGACTTTCAGACCTACTTTTTCTTTGCTTCTCTTGACCTTAACTTATAGAATTCCAGCCCTGATCCTTGAAAATCCTGAGGCTGGCACTGCTGGAGAAAGAAATCTCAGCCAGATTGGGAGGAAATGTTTTCCCTCCCCACAGCTGTGCCAAAGCAGATGCCCTGGTTCATAAACCACCTGCACAGCACTGCTTGAGCACCAAGGGGACTCGCAGAATACGTGGATTTTGGGCATTGTCGCCCTATCCCAGGAAAGTGACACTTAACCTCTAAATAATTTGTAATTTGGGCAGCCCCGGTGGCCCAGCAGTTTAGTGCTGCCTTTAGCCCAGGGCGTGATCCTGGGGACCTGGGATCGAGTCCCACGTCAGGCTCCCTGCATGGAGCCTACTTCTTCTCCCTCTGCCTGTGTCTCTGCCTCTCTCTTTCTCTGTGTCTCTCATGAATAAAGAAATGAAATCTTTTAAAAATAAATAAATAAATTTTAAAAAATTGTAATTCTGTGAGTTCTCTTATTTAAAATATGTGGCTTTAGCCATTCATTTTAAACTGACATCTCTGGGGACACCTGGGTGGCTCAGTGGTTGAGCATCTGCCTTTGGCTTAGGTCATGAGCTCGGGGTCCTGGGATGGAGTCCCACATCGGGCTCCCCACAGGGAGCTTGCTTCTCCCTCTGCCTGGGTCTCTGTCTCTCATGAATAAGTAAATAAAATTCTTAAAAAAAAAAAATAGGGACGTCTGGGCGGCTCAGCAGTTGAGCGTCTGTCTTCAGCTCAGGGTGTGATCCTGGGATCCTGGGATCAAGTCCCACATCTGGCTCCCTGCATGGAGCCTTCTTCTCCCTCTGCCTATGTTTCTGCCTCTCTTTCTCTGTGTCTCTCATGAATAAATAAAATCTTTTTTAAAATCTTTAAAAAAAATTAATAAACTGACATCTCTGTTTTCTGAAATGCATGGGGACCCATGAGTTTCCTTTGTTAAAGCAGACAAGAACCATGGGTATTTTCTTTTCTCACAGGTTAAGAAGGAAAAAAACAAAATAAACCTGTGATTCTGGATCACACAAAGGGTTTGAGAGTTTGATCTTATTTGAATTAATGTACTAACGTTCTCCCCATTTTATGGATGAGGAAACAGACTCAATAGGTTAAATCACTGTAGGTTAGGAATTGAAAAAAAAAAAAAAAAAAAGGAATTGAATTTGACCCAAGATTTTAACCCAGCCCACCTGACCCTGGTCTTTGTACTTAATCACTAGACTATGCACAGTATCACTTGGTAGTCAAAACAAAACAAAACAAAACAAAACAAAACAAAACCTCCTAAAATGTGGAAAGAGAGATGAAGTGACTTGCCCAAGGTCACACAACCAGTCAGTGGCAGGGTGGGGGGTTCTGAACACTTTCCATCTGCCAACCCGAGCCTGTGAACCTTCCACCTGCTCTGCTGCCAAGCCTCCTCCCCAGCCCACCTGGCTGACCCCACCCTGAGCTCACCTGCGCTCTTGCCCGAAGAGGCGCTCCACCTCTGCACGGCCAGGGCTGCGGGTGCGGCCCCCGTTGCTGCACTGGGGCCCTGGCTCCCTCTGTGCCAGCCTCCTGGGTGGGGGCAGGTCAGCCAGCACGGTGTACTCCTCCCTCTCCAAGTTGTGCCTGGTCTCCCCAGGGGGTGCTGAGCCCCGGGAGCCCCCCGAGCTGCCTGGTGGAGGTGAGGGTGCCAGGAATGCTAGGTCACTGGGGGGGTGGCGGGGTGGGGAGGTGGCTCGAGGTGCATCCCGGTATCCAATGCACACTTGAGGGAGCAGCATTGGGGAGCCATGCAGAGAGTCAGTGGAGGGGGCCAGGCTCTCCATACTAGTCCCTGGGGGATCTTGAAAGAAGAGGGAGGTCTCAGGGGCCTGGCGTGGTGGGGACGAGAAGGAGGGTGCATCACGGTGCCCAATGCACACGGGGGTGGGGATGTGGGGGGGCTCATGTAGTGAGTCTGTGGAGGGGACAAGGCTCTCAGTGCTGGCCCTGGGGAGATCCTGGAATAACAGGGAGGGCTCTGGGGGCTGGCGTGGTGGGGAGGAAGCCCGGGGTGCATCACGGTGCCCAATACACACTGGTGGGGGGAACTGAGGAGGGTCATGCTGGGGGGACTGAGTCTCAGCATCTGATGTGTCTGGGAGGAAGGGGAAGGGGTCAAACTGGGTGTGGCGGGGGGGTGAAGAAGCCCGGGGAGCATCTCGATGACCAATGCACACAGATGGAGGTATATAAGGGGGGGTGTGGTGGGGCAATTCACTCTCAGATGCATGGGGGTCTGGGAAGAAGGGGAAAGGGTCATGTTGCAAATAGCGAGGAGGTGAAGAAGCTCGAGGGGCATCCCGATGCCCAATACACACAGAACATGCAGGCTGGGAGGGTTCAGAAGAGGTCTGGGGTGCTCCGTGGATAGCCGGGTACAGAGGTGAAGAAGTCCGGGAGGCACTGTGGTGGCCCGGGTTATGGGATGAGGAAGTGGCCCGGGATGGTGAGTTATGCTGGGTAGATCCAAAGGAGGAGAGAGGTGGGTGACGCTGAGCTGGCCTAGTGGGAGATGAGGTCTGAGGCTTGTCACCTTGGGTTGGCCGAAGGGTGATGGAAGCCCAGGGAACCTCACTTTGTTTGGAGCGAGATGGGGAAGAGGTTCGGGGACCTTCACTCTGGGTTGGGCGGAGGGGAAAGGAGGCCCAGGGAATGTCTTTGTTGGTACGATGGGGAGAAGAATTCCTGGGATTGTTCCGCTGAGTGGAGAGATGGGGAGACGATGGGCCAGGATTGTCCTGTTGTGTGCAGCATCGAGGGGAGGAAGTTCCAGGGTTGTCCCGCCGAAAGGAAGATTGTGGATTGTCTCGTTGAGTGTAAGAGGTTCTAGGGTTATTCCATTGCGTACAAGAGGTTTTAGGGTTGTCTCGTTGGGTAGAAGGAGTTCTGGGGATGTTCTGTTGAATACAAGATGTTCTGGGATTTTCCCGTTGAGTGGTTCTGTTGGGAGAGGAGGCTCTGGGATTGTCCCAATGGGCACAAGATGTTCTAGGGTTGTCCCGATGGGTGGTTCTGCTGGGAGAGGAGGCTCTGGGATTGTCCTGCTGGGCACAAGATGTTCTAGGGTTGTCCCGCTGGGTGGTTCTGTTGGGAGAGGGGGCTCTGGGTTTGTCCCGCTGGACACAAGATGTTCTGGGGTTGTCCTGCTGGGTGGTTCTGTTGGGAGAGGAGGCTCTGGGATTGTCTTGCTGGGTACAGGATGTTCTAGGGTTGTCCCGCTGGGTTGTTCTGTTGGGAGAGGAGGCTCTGAGATTGTCCCGCTGAGTGCAGGATGTTCTAGGGTTGTCCCGCTGGGTGGTTCTGTTGGGAGAGGAGCCTCTGGGCTTGTCCTGCTGGGTGCAGGATGTTCTAGGCTTGTCCCGCTGGGTGATTCTGTTGGGAGAGGAGGCTCTGGGATTGTCCCGCTGGGTGCAGGATGTTCTAGGGTTGTCCCGCTGGGCGGTTCTGTTGGGAGAGGATGATCTAGGGTTGTCCCGCTGGGTGGTTCTGTTGGGAGAGGAGGCTCTGGGATTGTCCCGCTGGGTGCAGGATGTTCTAGGGTTGTCCCGCTGGGCAGTTCTGTTGGGAGAGGATGTTCTGGGGTTGTCCCTCTGGGGAGTACAAGTGGAAAAAGAAGTCTGAGGGTTGTCCTGTTGGATAGAAGAGGTTCTGGAGTTGTCTTGTTGGATGGCTCTAGTCGGAGAAGAAACTCGAGGATTGTTTCGTTGGATGGAGGAAGTTTTGGGGTTATCCCATTGGGCAACTCTTGAGGGAGAGGATGCTCTGGGGGTGTTGCGCTGTGTGAAAGAGGTCCTGGGGATGTCTTGTTGGATGGAGGAGGTTCTGGGCTTGTCCCGTTGGGCGATTTGTGTGGGAGAGGAGGTTCGGGGGGTATTGAACTGTGCAGAAGCAGTCTGGGCAGCATCCCTTTGGACAGAATGATGAAGAGAGGAAGCCTGGGGGGTGGCACTTCGAGGTCCGCTCTGCGGTGTTGCACAGGAAGCCTGGGTTAGCGCCGACCGGTGCCGCTCCAAGAAGTGCCCACTTTCTCCCCGGAGTTTCGCCCAGTGCTGTCCAGCACTTCGGCTCCCACTGCAGGTGTCTGGAGAGAGGAGAGGCTGGTTCAAGGTAAGAGGAGGGGTCTCACACACTACCTCTCTTTGTCCCCTGGGACAGATAATTAAGGCAGAGCCTACAGCCCCTTCTTAGAGGACCCGCTGTCCACACCAAATGACTCCACCCCTTGGAAGGAGTTTGATTGGAGGAGGCTTAAAGGCCTCTCTCAAGCTGAGGCTGAGAATTCGAAATTGAAACCCCACCTGACTCAGTCACTGGGAGGTAGTTTTCTGAGCCTGAAGGGACTGGGAGTCCCCGGACAAATTCGTAGAGAGCAATTTTGACAATAGCCCATGGGACCCGAGAAGATGAGAGGCGAGTCTAGCAGCAGCTACCTAGCAACTTCCCTTTCTCTATTCTACTTCCTGCAGATGGGTTCTGAGAAATTCCCCCATCTCTTCTAATGAGGCTCTTCCATGTGTGATAGCTCTAGAAAGCTCCCATTCCTGACTCCCAGAGAGGCTCCTGCCCCAGCAGCGCCCGTTGGAGCTACCATGAGCATGGAATAGGCTTTTGTGAACCTGCAGCATAGGCCTCACCTGGGAGTTTGCTAGAAATGCAGATTCTCGGGCCACCACCCCACCACCCCCGCATCGAATCTACATTTTAATAAGATTCCTGGGTGATTGCATGCACATTACTGTCTAAGCAGCCCTGGTCTGGGAGATTAATGTAACTGCCCGAAACAGGGACCCCCTTCACAACTCCCATCCCTGTGAAGGGGCCGCCGTGGCCTCAGTGTCACCCTCCAGCTCCTGCAGGCCCTGGTCATCCAGCATGTGGTAGCCCCCAGCTGTATGAGTGTCCCTGGGCCAGTGCTTCAGGAGAGGACTGAAGGGGAAGGTGGCCTCATCTGGAAGGAGCCATGGCTGCTTTCATTAAAGGCCACGCTTAAGACACGCCCCCACCCCCTCATGCTGGGAAAGCTCTGCCTCCTCCAAGCTTTCTGAGCTGCTGTCCCAGAAGTCGGAATTTCCCGCACCTAGCAAGGAACTAGAACCAAGCACACAGCAGATTTTAAATTTTTCGTTGCTGTTGCCGGATGAACTGACGCCCCATGACCTTCCAAACCCCGGGCCAGATTCTCTCATCTGCCTCCTCCCACTCCCCACCTCTCCCTCCCCCATCAGCCAAGTGAATCCCTTGCCTTGGATGGTTGCAGTAGCCCTCAACATGTGTGCTGTGGGCCCCAGATCATCATCCCATTCAGGGAGATCCTTTCCAAAAGCAAACCTGGATAGTTCACCCCTGCTTACAGGGAGGGTCCAAAGAGCTATAGACTGGAGAAGACTGGGAGACATGGCGTTACATGCCATGTGGGTCCTGGTTAGGAGCATAGGACCACAAAGGGACATCAATGGAAAAACCCGGGGGAACCCAAATAAAGTCCATAATCTAGATAGTGGTGGCATACAAATGTTAATTTTTTTAAAAAAATATTTTATTTATTTATTCATGAGAGACGCAGAGAGAGAGGCAGAGACATAGGCAGAGGGAGAAGCAGGCTGCATGCAGGGAGCCCGATGTGGGACTCGATCCCCGGACTCCAGGATCACGCCCTGAGCCATAGGCAGATACTCAACCTTGGAGCTACCCAGGCATCCCAAATGCCTATCAAAATTAAGAAATTAATACTGGGGGCACTGAGGGCATGGAGCCTGCTTCTCCCTCTGCCTATGTCTCTGCCTCTCTCTCTCTGCATCTCTCATGAATAAATAAATAAAATCTTAAAAAAAAAAAAGAGGTCAACATTAGGGGAATGGGGCAAAGGATACAAGGAAATGCTCTGTACTCTTTGCAACTCTGCTATCAATCTGACATTATTTCAAAATAAAAGATTTCAAAAACATCAGGAGCTCCCAACTGCATTTGGAAGAAAACCCAAGGATTTCCCATGGCTGGTGAGGCTCTGACTGCCCACCCACCGGCCTCCCCGCTCCATCTGGGGAGGGGCCCCACCTCTAGTTTTCTACTGTGCCTCCTGGGCTGAGTGAAGAAAGTGCCCAGCACACCGAAAGGGCTCAGTAATGCTGTGCCCCAGCTTCCAGCTCTGAGCTCTCTCTTACCCTTTGAGCAGGGGTGCTGGCTGAGATGGCGTTCACCACCACTCCCGGGGCCTCACAGCTGGGTCAGTGCCCCCAGCCCAGGCTTCTTCCTTGCCCTCTCATCATGAGCATCTCTTTCAGCCTGGCCCACTCAGGATCTGACTTCACTCCAGCAGCCCCACTACTGCACACACAGGACAAGCTCTACAGATGTCCTGGGGCACCGGGTCCTGTCCCTTCAGCCAGCTGGGCTCTGCACAGCCCACTGCATAGAGTGTACTTTGCAAACTAGGAGGAGCCCAGAGAGGAATGTCAAGGAGTTCCTAGCATCTCATCTTGGAGTTGGCAAATTCCTCCTGGGCCCTGGACCCCTGCCTATGATTTGGGAGCCTGCCATCAGGTGGACAGTAATGACAAACAGGTCACACATAGTGAGGGTTTCCCACTCCACTGCCCTGTGTTAGAAGCAAGAAAGCAGGTGTTTAGTACAAAATCCCACCTGTTTATTAGGCCACTCTTGCTCCAGGGAGGCATTTGGCTCCCTGTGTTCTGTGATATTACTTCTTCCTACAGACCCTCTCCCCAAGGCCTGATAGGGCAAGGCAGTGGGGGTAAGGTGGTGATAAAATCTGAGTCATGGAGGGTTTTTTTGTTTGACTTTTTAGAGACAGAGAGAGAGAGAGCATGTGAGCAAGGGGAGGGGCAGAGGGAGAGAGAATCTCAAGCAGACTCCATGCGTAGCACAGAGCCCCACACAGGGCTTGAGATCATGACCTGAGCCAAAATCAAGAGTTGGACACATAACCAACTGAGCCCTCCAGGAACCCCTCATGTTTTTAAAGGTGTCTCCAGCTGCTGTGGGGAATGGACTGAGAGGCTGGGCAGAGACCAGAGGCTTGGAGGGGGCTCTGGGGACAATCCCAGCGAGGGGCAGCAGTGGCTTGGCCAGGGAGTACTTATACAGATGGCAAGAAAGGGACAGATTTGAGGTATGTTTTGCAGGTGGTGCTAACCAGAACTGCTGTTGAATATAAAGGGTGAAGAAATAAACCAGGAAAACACCAGATTTGGGGTCTAAGCTGTTAGCATAGTGGTGACATGGAGTAGACTGCAGGAAAACAGGTTTGGAGGGAGGGTCAGGTGGTGGGTGGCCCTCCACAGCAGCCTCCTCTCCCCTCCCTTCCCTGACTCCTATGCTCCACATGCTCCCATCACCCATACTGGGCTCACATGTCGATGAGATGCTAACCAGTGTCACGAGCATCCGGGCACTTGGCCTGTGCAGTGGCCTTTCCCTTTCTCTGCAAACAATCCTCCTGATTTCCCGTGGGCAATCTCCTCCCCCGGTTGCAGGCCATGAGGCATGCACAGAGGCCTGACTCCATCCCTGATCACCAGGTTGGGCACGTGACCCATGCTGGGTCCCAAGGAGAACCATATTGAGAAGACTGTGCCCTCTTCCCTAGGAGCTGATACACAGGTAGGAGACAGCCAGGTCCTGCTGCTGCTCATCATGCTATGACCGGGGCAAGGTCTGGCTGAGAACAAAGCCATCGCAGGAGAAAACTTAGCAGAGACCAGATGTCCGATACTATTTGAACATCTGGATCCAGCCATGCCTGAAGTCACAACCGCCTGAACTTTTAACTTAGTGTGAGTCATTCCGTTTATGTTCAGTCAGTTTCCATCAATTGTAACCTGATCCTAACCAACCAGTTGTGAGATGATGTACTTAAAGCAGGTCGCATGGCACACCAAGGCCGCTCCATAATTATGTGGGAACTGTACTGTTATTACTCAGGCCACCAAAGTAAGATGTGCTGGGGGACCCAGATGGCCAGTGAGATCTGGCCAGGCCCCGGGCTGTCACCACATCTGTAGTCACAGAGACCAACCTGGCCTAGCAGGACTCACCTTCCTTTCTCTGGCCTGCGGTATCACCTCCCACGGGGGAACGGGTAAGGAGAGATGGAGCCCTTCGGGCACTGTCGGCTCTTGGCCTTTCCTGGGGTTTCCTCGGGATCATCGCGGTGAGCTCGTCCCAGCTGGGAGCCTCCTCCTGCCTCGTAACAATATCCCAGTCCTGCCAGGGAAGGGAAAGAGAGAAAACATGTTCGGAACCTCTAGGACCTGTGCTCCCAGCATGAGATGGGGAGAAGGAAGGGAAAGGCACTGACACGGAAAGAACACCTACTGTATACTCGGCACTGCCCTGGGCTCTTTGCAGACGTTAACCTAGATTAGCTAATCAACCCTTGAGGTGGGCGTGACTGCACCCAAAATCAGGCAGCTGGGAAATGGTTTAGGTGGGAGGGGACTTGAACCCAGGGCAATTGGACTCCATGTGGTGGGAAGGCCCTGGCCTAGCAGCCCCCGGTCCCCAGAGACATCCCCAGAGGTCCAGGGAGAAGTGAGTTCAAAGCCTTGCCCCTCCACTTCCCAGATACGTGGCCTCAGGTAAGTTGCTTTGCTGCTCTCAGCCTGTTTCCTTGCCCCAAAATGGGGCCATAAAAGTCTCTACATTTCCTGAGCCCACACTTGAGGTCCTATACTTTCCCTTGGAGGTCTCACAAATAGCCTGCCTCTCCAGCCCTCTGAGGGGTGAATATCCTGGGAAGTTCCAGAGTCTTCTCTTCTCCCAGCCAAATGGCCCCCAGCCCTTGCCCAGGCTCCTTAGCCTACTCCCTCCCCTCTGTCCCTTTATACCAGGAGATCTGTACCAGGGCCGGTCATGGAGCTCAGTGGTGTGTGACCGGGCCCAGGACCAGTCCCGTCCCTCCTCTGGACAGCATGCCCGACATCCGGGCCCTCTGTGACCTGAGAGTATTTGGCAGCCCGACCCTGTTGGTGATTTACCTGCTACTCCCTGTCAACTGAAACTCCTGTCTTTTCACAGTCAGCCCCCAGTTCCCTGGGCTGGCTGGGCAGAGACCCCTGCCCCTCCCAGGTGGTTGGTCCCAGCGGCCAGAGATGCTGGCTAAGTCTCCAAAGGACCTTGGCCCAGTTCTCCGTGTGGGTGGGACCCCAGGGCTGGCACAGAGGGGTGATCTGGCCCCTGGCCTCCCATCCCCAGCTCACCACGAACGACAAGTCGCTGGTATCATCAGGGGTGTCACAGTCAGGGCTGAAGCTGGCGCCAGAGTCAGGACCTTCGTCGAAGCTGCCACTCTGAGAGGAGGCCAGACCCTCCAGATAGGGCACTGCTTCTGGTTCCTGGCTTCTGCTCTTGGGGGCAACTGTGGGGACCTCTGTAGAGGATCCTGCTGATGGGCCCCTGGGAGAAGAAACAGACCTATGACTTCTTCCCCAAAAAGTCATAGAAATTAGAGAGTAATACCCCCACCCAGGTCTGCACACACCTCATATTAGAGCAAAGGAGGGAGCTAACACCAAGGCCTTCACACAGACTGCCTCATTCAGCTACAACAGTCTCCCTTTGAAATGTAATGATTCCCATTTTACAGACGAAGACACCGAGGCTCAGAGAGATCAAGGGACTGGCCAGGGTCACAGAGCAAGGAAGGGGGTACAGCTGCATTGTGAACCATGCCTGTGGCCCTAGCATCAATCCTCTGTCACTGGAGCAGGAGTGGGATCCTCATGCTCAGTACAACTAAGAGGACAGAATTGTACTGGGGTGAAGGGGGCTTCAAAAGGTAGCAGGGCTCCAGGGGTGGTGACAGGGTCACCAGTCTGGATGCCATGGAGGGGGTAGCAGAGAAAGCCCTGCTTTAGAGAAGCCAGTTGGGATAGCCACAGGTCCAAGGGGGCTTATAGATGACAGTATCCCCAAAGAGTGACCCACAGATCGACCTACAAGATAGAAAGAGATGATAGCCCTGAAAAAGAGGTCTGTGGCCAAGTGAGTTTGGGACGTATCACACACTTCTACCTCCTTACCTAAAAGCACAAGGCCTGCTAGCAAACTAAAGGTTCTGACAAATCTTGCAAGGAAGATATTCAAATCTGTTTATCCCAGACTTTCTGAAACATACTTGGTGGCAAAGCTGGATTTTTTGTTTAAGTAATACCTACCTGGGAAGAATACAAGTTCCCAAAGCAAAGCTGATTTGGTTCAACTCCTCTTATTTTTTAAACAAGGAGGGGCACCTGGGTGGCTCAGTGGTTGAACATCTGCCTTCAGCTCAGTTCGTGGGCCCAGGGTCCTGGGATCGAGTCCTACATCGGGCTCCCTGCAGGGAGCCTGCTTCTCCCTCTGCCTGTGTCTTTGACTCTCTCTGTGTCTCTCATGAATAAATAAACAAAATCTTTAAAAAATAATAATAATAAACAAGGAAACTGAGGCATAAAGGAGGGAATAATGTTCCCTTAGTTCATCAGGAATGGAGCTGAGGCTAGAACCCAGGTTTCTGGACCCTTAGCCAGGCCCTTCCAAGGTACCATGTCCTCAGAGAGGGACTTCAGTTCAGCTTAGGCCTGGAAGTGGAGGGAATCCCAAAGCCAGAGCAGTGCACAGTCAGGTAGGTGGGTGGTTAACAGGCACCCTGGGTGCTGAGACTAATTTTTCAAAGCTGTGCCAAGGGAACCAAGAAATGTGAGCGGGCTGGGGGCCATGCACCCTGCAGGGTGGGTGCACGGCTGCTCTATACCCCAGAGTAGACGGAGCTAGAGCCCGAGGAACATGCCCACTGCCAGCCTATGCCCTGGCTGTGTGAACTGACCATGTGATCCATGCCCAAGCCAGCACAGACACTCCTGCTATCATGAAGGGGCCTGGGGGGGGGGGGGTGAAGGCATCCTTCCCTAGGGAACCCTCCCCCAAGCCCTGGGGCTCTACCCACCTCTCAGGCCCTGGCCCAAGGCCCAGGCCCACCACGGACTGGCAGCTGGAGGTTGAGGGGCTGACAGGGTCCTCAGAGGCAGGTGGGCGGCGTGGCAGGTCGCAGTAAGGCACCTCAGCACTTGGAGGGCTCCCCGGCTCCTGGGGCAGGGTTGGAGAGAGGAGACAGCTCCTGGCCCACGTGGGGGTTCCCCACCCCCTGCGCAGCCCCTCCCCCCACCAGGCAGTGTGGAAGAGTGTCCAGGCATCTCCTGGGGGTTCTCATGCTTCTCAAGGAGAGCTGTCCATCAGGCTGGAAGCGCCTCTTGGGACCCAGGCTGGGGGCTGGCAGAGGCACAGGGTGTGTGCACCTGCACACATGTGTGTACAGGTATGTGTGTGTATATAGGCCCATGGGTGTGCAGGTGTGCACACATGCATGCGTCTGCAAGTCCGGGGGATACACTAGTGCGTACGTTCGCATCAGTGCATGTGAGTATATTGCTACAAGTGTGTGTGCTGGAGGATGTGAAGTCAATGGAAGGGCCCAAGCGGGTGTTCTGAAGCTGGAAAGCCAGGTGGAGGAGGGAGGGGAAGGAGGAAGGACCAAGCCCACCTGGAGTGAAGGCAATGGTCCAGGGAGAAAGAGGAAGTCTGAGGCCAGGAAGCAGGGACTGGGGGATCTGCCCTGCTGCAGAGGTGGGGGCAAGGGGCTGGGAGCCTGGAGGGTCCAGGCCCCGGTGGGGGTGGGGCCCCAGCCGCCAGCGGCCAGCCCTTCTCTCCCGCCAGCCCTAGGCCAGGCCACACCTGGGCGTGCGAAGGCTGGTACTGGGCTCACCCGGGGGGAACGGCGGCGGCTGGCCTCCGGGAAGGCCCCCCCATCCCTCCCCACCTCCCCGGAGCCGCGGGCCGCGGCACCCTGCACCCCGCCTCCTCTCGGGTTACCTGGGCGGCGGGCTCCCGCGCAGCGGCGGCTGGCGGCTGTCAGCACCCTCGTCCCCGGGGGGCTCCGGCTCAGGCCCCCGCGCTGCCGCCCTCCCAGGCCCTGACTCTGGGCCGCGGTGGCGGCGGCCGAGGCAGTGGAAACCTTAGAGGGGCCGGCTGCGAGCAGGGGCCCCTCATTACTCTTTCATAAGCCGGGGCCCAGCCAAGAACAATGCGGGACATGAAACCGCAGGAACCTGATCCCCGCGCTCACCTGAGAGCTGGGCAGGACGGAGGGGTAGCGGGGCTGGGCGCGGGCTCCCCGGGGACCCCGGGGCTCTGCGCTCAGGGCTGAGGCCACCGCCGGGCCCCAGGGCAGGGTGGGCACAGGGACCCCGAATTCCAAGCCGCCTGGCAGTGGCCAGGGGCAGTGCCGAGGAGCAGGGCCAGGGCGCCCACTGTGCATCCAAGCCAGAGCACCGCCATGTGGGTTCGGTTTCGCCCCCTGCCCTGGAGCCAGATTCTGATCAGAACTCGACAGCGGGAGGTGTCAGATCCGCAGCCCAGCCTGGCGCCTTGGCCGCCCTGGGGACCTTGCCACGTGAATGAGGAGGGAGTAGCTGGTTGGGTACCACCAGGGGTCCAGCTCAGCTGGGCCCAAGCAGGACCCCCAGCCTGTCAGACACAGCCTCTATGCTTTCACCCCCAGCCCCCATCACTGCCCACTGCCCATTGGAGCAGGCCCAGTAGCCAGTCCTTGGCTCTGATTTCCTGCCTGGCGGGTCAGCACGGGCTCTGGCCTCAGACATCAGGCCCAATCCTGGCACCTCCACTTCCTAGCTGGGTGACCTCAGCTTGGTGGATTCCCTCTCTGAGCCTGGTTTTCTCATCTATAAAACTGAGGATGATAAGAACACCCATCTCCCGAGGAACTTGGGAGAATTAAATGGGTTAATATTTGTAAAGGGCTTAGAACAGTGCCTGGTCTACACATCTTCAATATAATAAATAATGTAAAAACATTAAATAGAATCTTATTAGTGTTAAATCAATAGAATGTTAAATACAGTGAAGAATAAATATATTGAAAGGGAGCCTAAGTGGTTCAGTCAGTTGAGTGTCCAACTCTTGGTTTCAGCTCAGGTCATGATCTCAGGGTCCTGGGATCAAACCCTGAGAAAAGCTCCATGACAAGCCCTGCCTTGGGCTCCGTGCTCAGTGGGGGAGTCTGCTTAGGATTCTCTCTCTCCCTCTCCCTCAGTCCCTTCCCCAGAGTGTGCACACATGTGTATGCTCTTTCTCACTGTCAAATGAATAAATAAAATCTTTAAAACAAAATAAAGATAGATTTATTCATTTGACAGAGAGCACAAGCAGGGGGAGTGGCAGGCAGAGGGAGAGAGAGAAGCAGACTCCCCACTGAGTAGGGAACCCCACATGGGGCTTGATCCCAAGACCCCAGGATCATAACCCAAGCTAAAGGCAGATGCTTAACCAACTGAGTCACCCAGATGCCCATCAGTATATATATATATTTTTTAAAGATTTATTTATTGAGAGTAGAGCAGGGATGCATCCAGCACCCAGGCTCCTAAGGGAGCCAGAGTAAACTTTCAGGGTGAGGGCTGCCCAGGCACCTAGGATCACTTCTGCATATTTCCGGGTAGCAATAATGCCTGACACATTTTAGGCACCTGTTCGTGTGTGAATATGTGAGCTGGCCTCGGTGTGGCCAGACTGACACTAGAACTCAGACCTGTCTGGATCCAAGTTTCTCCTCCAGTTCCACGCTTGCCATCTCTCCACTCACTGCAGGAGGGCATGTGCATCGGGACTGACTAGAGGGGCTTTCAGGAATGTTTCCTGAACTTGGGGCTTGAGGGTAGAGAGCTGTTATTGGAGGTATCAAGACATGCAGAAAAGAATATCCCAGGTTTACTTTCCTCCCAGGAGGAAGAGAGGAAATAACATGTATTGAATTAGCCACATGTGCCTTGGACTAAATGGTGCCAGATGCCCTGAGTGAGAAGGCTGATGCCCTACTTTCCGCATTAGGAGAGTGAAGCCAGAGAGGGTAAGTGACCACAGGTCACGCGGCAGGTAAATGGTAAACCTAGGACTGGGACTCTGGCTTGCCTGGCTCCAAAGCTGAAGGGCTAACTCCCTCCTAATGGCCACCCCGTTCAGCCTAACACCCTGCCCTGAGTGGAGCTGGCTGCCAGGCTCAAGAAGAGCCTCAGGACCCTCTGGGGATGGCAGACCCATGGGGTGGGGGTGGGGGTCAAGGCTGGAAGGGTCCTTGGAGATTCACAGCCCTGCGCTTCTCGTTGCTTGTGTACCAGGCGCTCTGGGTTTACGCGTAGCAGGGCTTGGCCTAAGACCATGAGGATTGCAAAGTGAGAAACTCCCCTCCCCTTTCACTCCTTCAATACCTCCAAGGAGAAAGTCTGCAGTGAGTGCTGTAGTACCTTTTATGCCTCCATAACACCTGCCAATCTCTTTTTTAACAGAAGAACAACAAGACTCAGGCCCAGAGCTTTCAGGAGACATTCTCTAGTTAGAATTTAATGACATTTCTGATTCTTTTCTTTATCTTTCTTCCATTTTAACCTTCCATATAAAGGATATGATTCTAGTTTCTTATTTGTAGTGATGATATAAAGTTTTGTTTTAGTGTAAGTTTTAAAAAGGGGTTTTATTTATTTGAGATAGAGCGAGGGAGAGAGAGCGCATGAGCAGGGAGGAGGGGCAGAGGGAGAGGGAGAGAGAGAAGCTCTCCTCACCAAGCAGAGACCCCAATGCTGGGCTGGGGGGCTCAATCTCAGACCCAGGGATCATGATCTCAGCCAAAAGCAGACACTTAACCAACTGAGCCCCCCAGGTGCCCCAAGAGTATTTATTTAAAGGACAATAAAATAAGTTCTGGATTACATGAGGCTATGGCAAAAAATCATAAAGCAGGAGAATGACTTGCATTTGGAAAACATGACATGGTCCCAGTGGCTCATGGTACAGATGGCAGAACCGCAGCTGCGCCCAGGAGGAAGGCCAGTATCTGAGTTTGGCCACAAGTTAGTGGCCCAGCCGGTGCAGCCCTTCATGAACACCCCCATCCCAAACCACCACCACAACCACCCAGGAAACCTACCTGGTGCCTTGCTCTGTGAGCCTCCCCAGGGTGGAAACGGTTTTGACAGCAGCTCTGGGCAAGCAGGTTGGCCTCTAAGCACTCACAGGGGGCATTCCCAGCCACCCCCTCCATATTGGTTGAGTCAAGCCAAAGTAGCTCCTGTGATCCGATGGTGGGGCCTGGGAAGAATGGTGGGGAGCAAGGACCAGGTAATTGGATGGCAGCCCACCCAGAACCCAGCCTTAGCTGCCCCTAGACAGATAAGGACTAAGGAAACAAAGTTATCCATCCATTCATTCATCTGCTCATGTATGTTCACTCAGTAAACACTCATTAAGCACCTACTAAACACCAGGCACTCTGCCAAGCATTTGGCATGTGACTTCTAGTCATTACTGCTGTGTTGCTCGAAGTGTGTTCCAAGGACGCTGCATTAGACTCAGCTGAGCTGCTCATAGAATGCATGTTCTGGGGCACCCAGGTAGCTCAGTCGGTTAAGCACTAAATGTCTGCATTGGGCTCAGGTCTTGATCCTAGGAGCCTGCCTTGCATCTGGCTTCCTGCTCAACGGCAAGTCTGTTGCTCCGTCTGCCTCTCCCCCTGCTCATGCTCCCTCTCCCTCTTTCTCCCTCAAATAAATAAATAAAATTTTCAATAAAATAAAATGCATGTTCTTGGAGCACCTGGCTGACTCAGTCAGTGGAGCATATGACTCCAGATTTCAGGGTTGTGACTTAGAGCCCCACGTTGGGCATTGAGATTACTTTATAAACAAATAAACATATTCCAAGTTCCCTGCCCAGATCCATCCAGTGAGAATCTCTTGGAGGTGAGGCCTGGGGTTGTGCATTTTCAACAAGTATCCTAGGTGATTCAATGCACTCCAAAGGTTGACTGCCCTTGACTCACAGTTATGCTACATTGTAGATAAAGTCAATGCCAATTTCAGAGGAGGCATCTGAAACCAAGGCTCACCAAGGATTCACACCTTGCTCTAGGTTCCTTGCTCTAGGCTGAACTGGATTCAAACCCAGGTCTGTGTCCCTCCCCACCCTCTTGGAAGTGGAAGTGAGGGGCACTGCATCATACCGCCAATTCACACAGGTTCCTCGGGGAACACTGTGGAGCAAAAGGCCAGTAGGTGTTTTCAGAGTTGAGGACAAAGTTATGGGCAAAGGTGAACACCCTAAGGCCCCACAGTAAGTATGTAGCACAGTTCAGCCAAAAAAAGCTCTGACTTGAACACAGAGCTCTCCCATCTGGGTGAGGCCACTGACAGCCCCAGCACCATGCCCTGGGACAGAGGCAAGGGAAGATGCCCCAACAAAAGTGACCTGAAGATGCCTTCCTCGCTCACACTGAACCCCAGGAGGAGAGTGGGGTGGAAGAGGAATCTGTATCCCCAAACCCCACAGACCTCGTGGTGCCCCAGGTCAGCCGCCCATGCACCACCCTCATCTGGTGAGTTTCCAAACATACCAAGACATAAGGCCTTTATGGCCAATGTCAGCTGATGGGGAATTTCACATCCTGGGGGGCGGGGGGGGGGGGGCAGCCAGGGCGGAGGTTCCTGGCTTCTTCACGTCAGACCTGGGGAGGCGGCAGGGCCTGGGTGTGTGTGTGTGAGGGGGGTACCCCCTGACCCTTCCACCCTCCCTGGGCCGTGGTACCCCCACGTCCCCTGCCCCAGTAGTGGGGGTGGGGGAGTGCGACACGCACCGGTCCCGCCCAGCTTGGGCGGTTCTTTCCTTGTCTGGCCACATAAAGGAGCATCGCCTGAGACAGAGAAGGCTGCTCCTTTCCCCGGGGGCGGATGGGAGCCCTATCCCACGTGCCCCTCACTGCTCCCGCTCCCCCCTCCTCCTTACCCCCAACCAGTCGGCAGGATCCTCTAAAATGCACATTAGATGTGGCTGCAACAGTGAGAAACCTTGGGCGGACTCCCATGCCCCACCCGGGGAGTGGGCTCCTGGACCTCTCCAGCGGGTCAGCCAGTCCCTCTCCGTACGCCTTGCCCCTCTACCTGACCCCACTCAGCGTCGTCTCCCCGCCCCCTCGCCCCCTTTCCGCTGCGCGCTACTACTGACCTGGCTCGGGTTTCCGCGCACAGGGGGTGCCGGGGTGGGATGCGGGGGTCACAGCTTCTATTTTAACAATGAATCAGAACGTTGCCCGGGAGGTGGACGAAGACCACGCCCCTACCGCTCGGGTATAGGCTCGTTCCAGGCGCTTATTTACATACAGGCTGCGGGATTGGACAACCCGAGGGCAAGGGGCGGGGCGGAGGCGGGCGGCGCCCAGATGCCTGTGAGCGCGGGACCCGCCGCACGTCAAGCCTGAGCCGCCGGGTCTGGGTTCCCAGGAGGTCCCTGAGAGGGCTGGCACTGCCGGGCTGGCTCCCTCGGATCACTTTCCTGCCGGTGCATTCTCGCTACAGTGCCCCAGGCTGGCCTTAGCCCAGATGTTGGGCTAGAGACTTAGAGTCTCTGTGCCTCAGTTTTCTTCTCTGTAAAATGGGAAGAGTAGTAGTACCTGCGGGAAGAAATGAAATACCCAGGGGTTTTCAGCCTCCATGTGCTCGCTTCCACTGAAGCAGAGCTCACTCACAAAATGCACAGCACTCCTTTTTTTGTTTTGTTTGTTTCAATCTCCCTCCCTTCCGCCCCTTTTAAAAATACTTTATTTATTTATTCACAGGAGACACAGAGAGGCAGAGACACAGAGGGAGAAGCAGACTCCCTGAAGGGAGCCTGATGTGGGACTTGATCCTGGATCCTGGACGTCCTGAGCCTAAGGCAGATGCTCAACTGCTGAGCCACCCAGGCGTCCCTCTGTCTCCACTATTTTTTTTTTAAGATTTTTAAAATTCATTTATTCATCACACACACACACACACACACACACACACTCACAGAGAGAGGCAGAGATACAGGCGGAGGGAGAAGCAGGCTCCATGCAAGGAGCCCAATGGGGGACTGGATCCCAAGTCTCCAGGATCAGGCCTTGGGCTGAAGGCAGCGCTAAACTGCTGAGCCACGCGGGCTGCCCTCTGTCTCCACTTTTAAGATGACATTTATTCTACCCTATGTGCCAACTCCTATTCCAAAATCTTTACATTCATTAGGATACTGTAACCGAAAGGGTTAAGTACTGAGATCCTCATTTCACAGCAACTAAGGACAATTAACTTGCCAGTGTCACACAGCTAGTAAAAGGCAGAGCCAAGACTAAAAACCTGGGCTGTCTGACTCCACTAGCACCACAGAGCATCTTCATTCCCTAATTCACTCAGACTTTTATTCTATCTGTGCTGGGCACTGGGGAGATGGTAACATGAATAAAATGTGCCTCCTTCAGAGATGAGAAGCACATTGACCAGTGGAGGAGATAGTCACTGAACATGTCATCCTGGCCCAGGATGGAACAGGTGGAGACACAGTTTAGGAACAAGGATAATGAGCTTTCAGCATGATCCCAATTACTGTGAACAAAACAGGAAGTAGTGAGACTGAGGTTCAACATACAGCTCTAGCACCTCTTGGCTGTGTGATCTTGAGAAAGTTACTTGACCTTTCTGAGAATGGTGTGGGTTAAACAATTGGTTTGCGTTTGAAGGTCAGGACATGGCTGGGGTCCTTTAGCCCCCCACCCCTACGAATCAGTAAAACCTGGAGCTAACTCTGGGTGACCCTCCTGACAACTCAATTCATTGAATATTTAAGAAACCCCTACTTAGTGAGTTGTGTATGCTGAGAATACTTAGCAAACAAAAGATTGAATCTCCTGCTTCCTTGGTGCTTCCATTCTAGTGGAGACAGACCCCAAACAAGATAAAGATTTATTTATTAGAGAGAGGGATGGGGAGCAGGGGTTGAGGGAGAGAGAGAATCCCAAGCAGACTCCTTGCTAAGCAAGGAGCCCAACGCCATGGGGGACTCTTCTTGGGGCTCCATCCCATGATCCTGAGATCAAGGCCTGAACAGAAATCAAGAGTCAAACACTCAACTCACTGAGCCACCCAGGAGGCCTGAAGCCAAATAAGATAAATAAGCAGTATATGGAGTAAGCAGGCTGGTGAGAGGTGCTAAGTTGAAAAATGAAGCCAGGAAAGAAGGTGGAAGTGATTGGTATGGGAAGGACATTACATTTGATATAAAGTGATCAGGGAAGGCCTCACTGAGATGGTGACATCTGAGCAAAGCCCTGGAGGAGAGTGAGTGAGCCTACAGGGCCTGGGGAAGAAGAATGGGGCAGAGGGGACCGAGCAGTAAGGTTGGAGGAGAGGAGGGAAGAGGGGGGAGAGTTCGGAGAAAGGATGAGGATTGTCCTGAGCACACTCCCTAGCTCTGGAGCTGTTTGGCTGGGCCCCTGGAGGGCAGGAGAGGATGGCAGACAGATGGGCAGCAGCCAGTGTGCTGAACAAGAGATGACTGCAAGGAGGCAGGAGGAGGGGGCCAGGGAGCTCCACGGACTGTTGGAAGAGGCCCCTCTCTTGGTAGGGCAACAGTGGCTGTAAGACTGGTTGAGGCCCAAAGAGGGGCCTTCAGTCATCTAAGTAATAACAGCCCCTCCTTTTCCCGTGGGGGCAAAGCTGGCCTCTCCGCAGACACAGTTGCGTTTCTCTCAACACCTCCCTGTGATGAGAAAGGCAGCCATCACCATGTCACCATTCCTGTTGCATAGAAGTGAAACTCAAGGCCAAAGCAAGTTGCCCAAAGCCACTCAGTTACTTGATGACAGAGCCTGGTCTTAAAAAACACACTCCGAGAGTCCTGCAGGATTGCTCAGATGGCTCAGGGTGCAGTGGCAGCTAGGGCAGCGCACACCACCACTGTCACCATTTATTCTCAGCTTCACTCCTTTCCCTGTGGAGTCTCTGCAGGGAGTTACCTCTATCTTTGCTCATGCTGTTCCCTGAGGCCAGAATAGGCAAGGTAGAGATGGAAGGGGCCGTGGCCCCACCGAGCATCTCTAATAGGGTCACAGAGCTGACTCCAGCCCACGGCGACCCTAGGAAGCGGCGGTCCGGTGCAGCCAGGCTTAACTTCTACTGAAGAAGTCAGAAACTTCCTGACGTGTGAAAATATGGCTAAGTTGAATTATTTTGGTTTTGGTTTTGGTTGGGTTTTTGCCTCAAAAAACTGGGTAAACACTCAGAATTATTCCACTCCACAGAATTCTTTAGTAAGGGGCAAAAAACGATCTGAAGAAAAACCAGAGAAGTCAGATTATTATTATTATTATCACTATAGTCAAATTGTTGGGAGGGGATTTGGGTTTTGTTTTAAAGATTTATTTGTTTTAGGTGGGGGGCAGAGGGAGAGAGAGACTCTCAAGCAGACTCCCCACTGAGTGCAGAGCCTGACTCTTGGGGCTCCACCCTACAACCCTGAAATTATGACGAGCAGAAATCAAGAGTTGGATGCTCAACCAACTGAACTACCGAAGCGCCCCTGGTCAAATTGTTTTTAAATACTCTGTGAGTCAAACTAAACTAATGTACAGGCCTTCTGTCCTCTGCTGTGTCTCTGAAAAGGTAAATCACAGACAGATTTTTCATTCCCTTAGTGATAGCTTAAATGGCACCCTCTCCAGGAAGCCCTCCTTGGCTTCCCCAGCCTTTAGTCACGGCTCACTGTACTGCACTGAGATCCTGTGTGGGACTCACACAGCTCCTGGGGCGTCCCTCACCTCGTGGACCTGTGAGTGCGCCTCTTGCAGGTAAGACTTGGCTTCTTCAGCCAGGCGGGCAGTATAATATATCTAGAGTGGGGCTTGCTTCCTGAGGGGGCCACCTCAGTGTACCTCAAATGCAAAATGGGCTTAATGGAGTTGCCTAGACTGTGGGGTTACTGGGAGGACTCAGTGAGTTAACTCATGTAAAGAGGAGCTGGTATATAGCAAGTGCTCAATAAATGCTACTACTCTCAGCACCTCTCCAGTGTTCTCCACTCCATCCCCATGGCTCTAGCTCATGAAATGTAAGTCACTAGAGGGCAAGGACCACCCTCTCTTGCTCACCAACGTATCCCCAGTGACTGGGACTTCATAGGTGCACAATAAATGGTTGGTGAGAGAGTAAATGGGTGCCTGCATGGGAGGAGGGCCTCCTTGCCTCTCCCGGAGTAACTACAACAGGGTCTTGGAGCCTCTAGTACTCTCAGTGCAGCCTCCATGCTGCCACCAGGGAGATCTCTCTAAAACAATCACTGACTCCAACTTTCCCCTGGCAACTTCCCAACCCCACCTCAGGGGCTCCCACTGCCCACAGGGTAAGGGTCCAGATCCTTAGCTCAGTATTTGAGGCCCTTTAGGGTCTGTGCCCATGGGCCTCTGCAGCTGCCACAGCAGTCCCCTCTGGCCACTCCCCACCTTTGCTCACCCAGGCCCTCTGTCTGCCTGCCCATCCTCTCCCCCAGATGCCTGGCCAACCCAAGTCATCTTTCAAGATTCACATCAAGGACCACCTCCTCTCAGAAGTCTTCTTGGATGCCCTCCTCTCTGCCCTCTGGGCCTGTAAGGATGTTTGCCCTCTAACATTTTGTTGAACCCCTGACCTTCCAAGGGACTTCCATGTGTCTCCCCCCTCCATGGAATGCAAGGACCATGTCCTACTAGCCATGACAGGTAACTTCTGACAATTATCTGACAATTATGTAACCAGTGACTCAGTCTATTCGCCTGTCAAATGGAGCTAATACTCACTTTGCGATGCTGCTGTGAGTTAATAATGTGACTCACACACGAGAAATGCTCGATAAATTATTTTCCTATCCTTTTTCTTTTGGTTGTTATTTGGCAATTGTGCTGACTAGGGTGGAAGGGAGAGAGGGCAAAGTTCACTGGATGGGGAAAGATTTCAGCAGGGGCCCAGGAGAGATGGATGTGGTGAAGGGAAGGAGAAAACAAAACAGATTCAGAAACTTGCAGACAAGCAAACATGGCACTGCTGCCAAGAAAATTCTAGAACAGATTATTTCAAGGGTCACTGGGAACACCTGTGGGGAGGGGGATTGGGTCCCGTGTAATCCAGCCAGGACTGGCTGCGAACTGTGCCCACAGCAGAAACACAGCAGTTACTGATACAACTTCTCACTCAGAAGGCTCATGGTCAGCTAGTGGAGACAGACAGAACCAGGTTACAATGTGTTCAGTGTTTATAAGAAGGAAACACAAAGTGTCATTGGAGCCCAAGTGAGGGGAGGGTGAAGGATCAATTCCCAGGGCTGGAGGACACTGCTCAGAGCAACAAAGGCTGTGAACAGCCTGTGAACATCTAAAGAGCACCTCCCACATCTGGAAGATGTCAGCTCGAAACCTGGAGGACTCTAGTCATGCTGGGCCCGTCCACAACTGAAAAGGCTGTGAGGTCTCTATCTCAGGACAAACTGGGGAACTCCCTGCCAGAGCCACTGACACCACAGCTCAAACCTGGGGGCTCCAAGCCTCTGAGGTCCAGGGCACCTTGGAGAGGATGAAAGCTTCAGCCTCCCTGGCACAGAAACATCTCCTCTACAGCTCCTACCCTCATCCCCTGGGGAGGGCTCAGTAGCCCCCAAACACATCCTACCGTCTTTCCTGAGTTGAGAGGCCTCATTCCTTCTGCTAGCACAGGGCCTGATCCATCAGGAAAGTTCAGTGCAGTAACCCAGGAACAGAAAAAGAGTCTGCTGTGGCTGTAGTTCCACACAGTTGGATCCCCCCCCCCCCCCCCCCCCACCGGCAGCCCTTTCCTTATATATCTGGCTTCTGCGGGAGACTCTGTGGCTTGTACCCTAATACTAACTCTCCCTTCAGTTAGCAACACAGTCCTCAATTCTTATGTGGGCACAGGGTTCTCCAGAATGAGCCACAATCATAGCCCTGTCTGCAGCTGGAGCTGCTTCTTTGTCCGGCCCCATGTCTTCGCCTTCTGCCCAAATGATGGCACATGACAAATGTCAAATGTTCTTAAAAGGAGGAAGAAGTTCTTCAATCCTTTCTCCTTCCTGCTAGCTGAAAGGCACATATGATGGCTGAAGCTCAAATGGCCATCTTGGACCGTGAGGTGAACACTATGTGTTGAAAATGGCCCAAAACAAAAAGCTCAAAGCCTGTCACCCCAGCCCCCCAGCTCCAGGCTAGTTACCTCCCTGTTAACCTCCTCTTATATAAACCGCTAAATTCTGTTGTACATTATATGCAGCTAAATCTAATCCTTCTTTATAAAGCCCCTAGAAGCCCCAAGCCAAGGAGGCCCACAAGACGGAGAGAATCAAGAGGAAAAGATCCAGGCTCTGGGGAGAAAAGGCAAGTTCTCTATAGGGTTCTGATTCCACCACTTCTGATCTCAAGATTGGCAAAATCGCTCACTCAGTTTCCCTGGTCTGCTCAAAGATGCAGATGGCACATATAGAAGAGAGTGGAGGAGAATTTAATACTTGTAAATGTCACAAACTGTAGATGGAAGTGGTAATGACCCCGTGTCACTGGGAGCGGGAGAAGAGACCTGGGTCAGATGTTGCAGTGGACAGCAGTGGCTGTGAGCATACACTGCAGGTGCATCCCGGGAACGTCAGGTGCTGTGGGAGGTGGTTCACGCATACGGGCTCATTTCAGCCTTGGGGCACCCCTAGGACATAGGTGTCTTCTCATCTTACACACAGGGATACACCCAGAGAGGTCAGCGCAGCAAAGCGCTCACACAGA
Organism: Vulpes lagopus; assembly: GCF_018345385.1. Lineage (NCBI taxonomy): Eukaryota > Metazoa > Chordata > Mammalia > Carnivora > Canidae > Vulpes > Vulpes lagopus. The sequence continues at coordinate 10,757,587 of NC_054828.1, forward strand.
CACCAAGTGGTGGAGTTGGGACTCAAGTCGGGACTCAAACCCTGCTGCATGCACTAACCCCTGGGGCCCAGAATGGGTTCTGCTCCCAGGGGCCATGAAGGGCAAGGCTCACACTCACTGCCCTGGGTTGAGGATGAGAACCACCTGGGGAGCTTGCTGGCAGGCCCCCCCACTGTGCAGGACAGGGACAGCCCAGCAGAGCGAGTCACCACGCCCCAATAACAGGAAGGCAGCAGGAAGAACAGTGGAAGGAGCTAAAGAGCCAGGTCACAGCACCTTCCAGCCATATGCCCTGAGCTGCCAGTGGCCAAGTCCAGGGGTGGCCTTCAGAGAGGCACCAGATGGTGGGTCTCGATGGTGATATGGGGCACGCCAGTCACCCCCAGACACAGCCTAACGGAGCCTCTGTTCCTGAGCCTGCCCAATGGCAGCTCTCCGTGGGCTGAGCCAAAGCAAGACCTGCTTGGGACTTCAGCTCCCTCCCGCCAGATCCTCCCACACCCCGGGGCCAGCTGGAACTTGCACCTGTGCTCTTGTCACTGCTCCTGTCACTGCATTCCCCTGTCACCTTGTCCACCTCTCACTGATCCTGAGCTCTGCTGGGGCTCTGCTGGGGCTGAAGGCACATCTACTCTCCTTGCAGTACTAATGTTAGGGCACAACGTGGTCTCCTAACCAGGGCACTGCCCGGATTCCTGTGCTCTGACTCAGTCACAGGAAGCAGTAAGTGGCAAGGGCTGGTGGTGTCTGACAATGTCCCCTAACAGGTGCCCTGGCTGTCCCTGCCGGTGCATCTACCTGCTGCACTCAGGATTCTACCCTGCTCGCTCAGGTGACAGTGGGGCAACAAAGGGTGGGTCACTCACAAGCTGGGACAAGGAAGGGTAAAGACTGGTTTTCTGAAGCCACATCTGAAGAGCATGCAAAACCAGCAGCCTTGCAGAACGTCACCTGGCCTCTTGCAGAGTCTGCTTGGAAAGGGTCATACTCTTCAGGTGAGTGGAGATACATTTTTTCTTTTTTTTTTTAAAGATTTTATGTATTTATTCATGAGAGACAGAGAGGCAGAGACACAGGAGGAGGGAGAAACAGGCTCCATGCAGGGAGCCCAACGCGGGACTTGATCCCGGGTCTCCAGGATCACGCCCTGGGCCGAAGGTGGCACTAAACCACTGAGCCACCCAGGGATCCCCCTACATTTTCTTTAAAAAGGGTTGATCACTCCTTTTTTGGTCTCTTTCCAGGAGCTACTAGAAGCCTAGGGAAGAGGCCCAAGTTCGGGGGGTGGGGAATGCTCCAGAACTCATCTGCTTCCACCACTTCAATTTCAGCTGAGAAGACCAATGAGGCCAAGAAGGGACAGACCCAAAGTCTCAGCCAGTAAGAGCAGAGCCGCCACTGCTCACCCACCTGCCCCAGTAGCTTTTTTTTTTTTTTTTTTAATGATAGTCACACAGAGAGAGAGAGAGAGAGAGAGAGAGAGAGGCAGAGACATAGGCAGAGGGAGAAGCAGGCTCCATGCACCGGGAGCCCGACGTGGGATTCGATTCCGCGTCTCCAGGATCGCGCCCTGGGCCAAAGGCAGGCGCTAAACTGCTGTGCCACCCAGGGATCCCTGCCTGCTCTTGAGTAGTGAGATGACTCTGGTTCCTACCAGTGTACCCAACAGGTCATGTTGATCTGTAACCTGGGAAAGGGGGCCCAGACCTAACACTTTCTCTTTTTTTTTTTTTTTTTGACCTAACACTTTCATACCCACTGCTAGAGAGTGAGGATGGACCCATTTCCCTAATAGTTTCTACTGTCTCAGAAGCCTGCCCTTGGCACATGGCAGCAGGGTCAGGGACAAACAGACCACTCAGTTTCACAAATCTGATGATGGCTCGGTGGGGCAGACATTTAGGTAGATGCCCCAGATTTGGCTCTAAAGGCGCCTCCTGGGGGGAGCCAGCTCTCACCTGTCTGCCCCTTCCAGGGCCCAAGCTCTGGACCAGAGAGGTGCTAGCATCCCAATCCTGGGCCATAGAGTCACCACCTTGGTACTGGGTTATAGGGACAGCCCGGCTAAGACAGGACAGGACCTTAGGGCCCAGGCTGGGGCATGGCTGGTTCTCAGGGCTCACTCTCCACTGTGCCGGGCTTTGCCTGTCAGCCGGCGGCGCTGGGTCTTGCTCGTACGAGTGGCACTTGGGGGCTTCTTGGTGGAGTCTTGGGCCCGTCGGGGATGTTTCCTCTTGGTCTTCTTCCGACTATGTGCGTGCAGTGATGCTGTGAGAGCAGAGATCCTGTAGGGGGATGGAAGGCTGGTCAGGCCGGGGCCTCATTTATTCTCGAAAGCAGGACATGAGTGGAAGATTGGGTTTGGGGGTGAGTGCCTGGCTCCCGGAGGAAGTCAGGACAGGCCTCGAATGCTAGGGAGTACCAAATCCATGTCAAAGACAGCTTGCTCTGACCCCAGAGGGCCTGCCAGTTCCTCGGCTCATAAAAAAACCCTGACCCCAGGCACTCTGGGCACCCAGGGCTGGCCATTCTCAGGGAAAGGGAGTAAGGATAGTGAGGAGGGACACTTGGTAAGCAGAGTCACTGCACCAGGCCCCACACCTGCTCCATGCCACCAGCCAGTGAGAGGTGGCTCCACGGGGCTCATCACCACAGTCAGCCGGGAGGGAGAAGTGCCAGAGAGAGGGACAGGCCAGGGCTCACCGCTGGGACAGGAGGGGATCTCTAGACTTCCTGGGTAAGGCTCTGGTCAGCTTCTCAATGGAGGACGCCTCTTCCTCGGACCTGTGTCCAGCCCCTTGCTAAAGAAACACAGGACAAGGACTGTCACACAGTGTGGTAGATTGGGAGGCCTGACACCAGCAGTCATGGCTCTGTCAAGTGGGGGTGTGGCCTGCTGCCTTGAGGATTGGCTCAGGGCTCGGAGAAGGCCACCGGGGGACAAGCTGGGTACAACTTCGAAGCGGGAATCACATAGGGAAAAGCTGTGTCTCAAAGCCTTGTCCCCATCTTCTTTCAGTTGTGAGTGTCTGCACGTCCACTGCAATCTGAGGCCGTGGAAGATTTACAGAAGAATAAGCACAAAAAAGAAAGGAGTATGAAGTCAGGAAGGACATGATAAAGCAGTGGCTCAGGGCTTTAGGACGCTTTCACCCGTGACAGGAAATGTGCTTCACCTTGTGACGCTGTATGTACAGGCATATTTAAATTATGCATTTAAGCGCATCCAACCCAGACAAACACAGCTTTGAAACATTTTGTGAAATGGTACTTACCTGTGAGCCTTTTTGATATTTTCAAAGACATTCTATTTCTTTCCTTACTTTTTGTTTTTAATATTTTTATTTAATTTTTCAGAGTTTATTAGGCAGCTCTGTCCATGTGACATTGCCCCGTCACCTCGAACCTCTCTCCCCCCTTGTACCCCACCAAGGTGGAACACCCTGTCATATCACCGATTGAAGCAAAAACAACACAACATGCTGCTGCTTCACCCAAAAGCAGTGTTTTTCCTCTGCCCTTTCTTGACGGCTCAGTGGGTTGAGTCAGGGCCCACTGAGTGCTTTTAAAAGGGGGATCCTTTTTTTTTTTAAATCTTTTTAAAATATTGGTTACAATCTGCGAGTACCTCCTGACTCACAGCTTGAAAACGGTCAGTGCACATGGATGGGCTGTGTCGTTGCTGTTACCACGCAGTGGTGTGATCACCACAAACTGGTATTTGAGGTGCGTCTCTTGGATTAACCGCTTTTATACTCACAGCAATCCTAAGAAACAGGTGCTATCATCAATTACCTCCCTCTCCCTCAACTTATTGGCGAAAGGAAAGTTGGCAAGGCAGACACTTGCCCATGTTCCCACAGTCACTGAGTCACAGAACCAGCTTCTCCAAGCCCCACGGATTTTGTGCAGGCCCTGAAGAATGCCTAGGAGAGAAAGAGCCCCTCGCACTGGAATCTGCCCAACGGGGACCAGCACTCAGCATCCCCAACAAGCCAGTATGCACCTAGGGCTGCACTAGGGCCCATCTTCCCCAGGGCTGGAAGTTACACTCACCTCAGGTGGAGGCAGTCCAAGCAGCCGGGCCCCTGAGAGGTCCAGGTCGCTGATGGTGGTCACGGTGACTGTGTGATTGGGGTGGTCATACTGCACTGACTCTGTCTTTGCTGTCACCAGCCTCTCCAGTTCATCTGCCTCCTCTGTGCAAGGTGGGCACAGAACCAGGTCTCAGCCTCAGAGCACAAGTAACCAGACTCTAACCCCCTGCCCAGCCCTGGAGTGCAATGGCCCCCTCTACTCTGGGAGAGTGTCCAGGAAGTCACCAGCTCCAGAGCCTGGTCTGCAGACAAATGTAAGTGATTCAACTCCTTCCGATACTCTGGGGAGACCTCAGACCATCTGGTTCTCATTTAGGACAGACCCGGTGTGACCCCAGCAGCTGCTACTACCCATTCCCCTCTACCCCCAGTCCCTCCAGGCTTCAGAAACTGAGCTTTCTGCTCAGGATCACTTTACCAAGAGGTTGGTCTTTCCTGTCTCTGATCCACCCACATTTATAGAGGGTCCTGAACACCAGCCCTGGCCGATGGCCCATGTCACCACCAAGACCCCTGGAGCTAGGAAGTTAGCTTCTGTGCAGCCCCCACACCCCTCCCCTTCCATCCACCAAGGGATAAGTAAGTCTAGGCCTGTTGGCTTTTCTTCAGCTCAGGGCAAAGATGTGACTTACCCAGAGCCTCCTCTCTCTCTGCCAGCATCTTCAAGTATTCCTGATGGCGCTGAAACCAAAAGGGAAAGGAACACAGTGAGGATGGCCTCTCCAGCCAACCCCAGGCAGGAGCTCATAGTGAAACACCAGGAGATTCCATCCTACACCTTCCCCAGACCCGAGCCCACCATGATTCTACTGTACACACTGCTCCCTAGGCCTGCCCACACCTCCCCTCATTTCTGCAGATGCCCCTGTTAAGGTCACCCAAGGATGTGAATCCCTTGGGAATCAGATATAGATATATAGATATAGATACACACACGCACATGCACACTTTCTCTCTCTCTCCCTAGCCCCCTTCCCCCCCACCCAGCCTTCCCCTCTGTACCTCCTCCCGGAGCTTCTTCTGCTCCAACTTGAGCCGATGCTTGATCTCCTCAATGGCTGCCTTCTTCCGTTCCACCTTGCGCTTATGGAAGCCAGTCAGGTACTCCCTACAGGAAAGAGTCGAGGGAGAGTCAGGAGGACACACAGGAAAGAAAGGTTCACTCCAGGAAGAGAAAAACCACTAATACTGTACCCACTCTAAAAATGCACACGTGTTAACTCACCTATTCCTCACAACAGCTTGTGTGGTCGGTACCAATGCCCATTTTACAGACAGGGACACTGAGGCAGAGAGAGGCTAGGCTACTTGCCAAAGGTCATAGGGAGTGTAAGGTCAGGAAGAAGAGCGAGATGCTCCTTCCACCCCCGTCCCTCCAGGGCTCAGCTTCAACAGGGCCAGGCATGTGGGCCTACGAGCCTAGGACAGGTGGGGGCCCCTCCTACATTGCCAAATCCCATGACCCAGTGAATTAAGCCACTTCCAGCAGGGCTTTTCAGGCCACCCTCACGGAGACACCCACACACTTTCCACTGGAGTGCACCCCATTTCCCCAGGACACCTGCCCCTGGACCCATCTGCAGGGCCCCTGGACCGCACCTGCCCTCCCCTCCTCTATGTGATCTTGGCTCCTTCTCTCGGGAGCTGCCGCACCATTCCCAAATGTTGGGGGGTCCGGGGAGCAGCACTAGGCTTTTCGCCGACCCACTACTACACGGCAAAGTGGCGCTCATGGCGGGGAACGTCCGACGGACTTGACGCAGAGGCCTGGGGGTCCCCTAGCCACCGCCCCCCACCCCACCCCCCGCCGCGCGCACTGCGGAACTCGGGGCGCAGAGCCCGGGAAGGGGGGCGGGGCGGGCGATTCCACCTCCCAGGCCGGGGGGGGGACTGCGGGCGCGTCCATCCCGCGGGGGGCGTCGGGGGGAGCCGCGGGCCGCGCCGAGAGGGCGGGACCGGAAGGGACCTCTGCGTGAGCGCAGGCGTTTGGCCCGGGTTCTGGCCCCGGCCCCGGACGGCAGCACGAGGCAGATCCGCTCCAGCCTCCGCACTCACCGCCGCTTCTCTTCGTCGAAGCTGAGGACGAGGCGCGGCCGCCGGTCGTCGCCATCTCGCTTCTTCTTCTTGTTGCGGCCCATGGCGGCGCGGCCTCCGGCAGCGCGGCTCCCGCACGCCTAAGACACTTCCGGGTGTAGCAGTTTTTTTTAGGTTCCCGGGGGCGCCTCGCACTCCCGCTGCGCAGTTCCGCTCCCAGGCCCCGCCTTTTAAAGGGGCCGCGGAGCCCGCCTCCCCAGCCCCATGATTCCTAACCCCGGCCCATTCCTAGGCTAGCGGCGGTGAAAGCGAGTCCCGGAGCTCAGCACGTTACGGCTGTGGTTCCGGACCAATTGCCCTCGCTTTGCCGCAGTTACCCATTTGTAAAATGGGGATGATTATAGTGACTTTATGATTGCGAAGCAGTGGTGTTTTTTTTTTTTTTTAAGATTTTATTTATTTATTCATGAGAGAGAGAGAGAGAGGCAGAGACACAGGCAGAGGGAGAAGCAGGCTCCATGCAGGGAGCCCGACGTGGGGCTCGATCCCAGGACCCCAGGACCACGCCCTGGGCCAAAGGCAGGCGCCAAACCACCGAGCCACCCAGGGATCCCCTGGAAGTGGTTTTCAAACTTTGACGTTCTTCGGAATCCCCTGCACGGCTTGCGGAAACCCAGATCTCCTGGCCCCGCCCTAGAGTTTCTGATTCAGCGGGTCTGGAGTGAGCCCCATAATCTGCAATTCTGACTCGTTCTGGGTGTGTGTGTGTGTGTGTGTGTGTGTGTGTGCTGATACTGCTGGTCCACGGACCATACTTTGAGAACCACGAGGAGGAGGAGGAAACGTGAGTTACATAACACTTCATATAAGTAATACCTGCCACACACGTGCTTACTACACAAGTCATCTCCCCTGTCTGTGCCTCAGTTTCCCCAGGTGTGGCATTGGGGTGTAATCATAACACATTCCCAGGACGCCTGGGTGGCTCTGCGGTTGAGCATCTGCCTTTAGCTCAGGGCGTGATCCTGGGGTCCTGGGATCAAGTCCTGCATCCGGCTCCCGGTGGGGAGCCTCCTTCTCCCTCTGCCTATGTCTCTGCCTCTCTCTGTGTCTCTCATGAATAAATAAATAAAATCTTTAGAAAAAAAAATAACATATACTCCACTGAAGACAAGGGCGTGCATTCAGTAAAACACTGCCTGACGGGGACTTTTGGTAACTGGGATCACACGCCTGAATCCCCTGTTCTTAAGTCACACCTGCTGGGTGCTGCACACAAGCTGCTGCCCTTGCTTTTTTTTTTTTTTTTTTTTTTTTTTGCCCTTGCTTTTAAAGGACGGCCCGAGTGGCGAGGTTGGCGATCATTACAGTGCAGGGGATGGTACCTCTGTAGTGAGAGGCACGGGGTGGGGGGGCTGCAGAGCTCACTGTTGGCTCCCCCACTGCAGAGGGCTTCCCAGAGAAGGTGACCCCAAAACTGGCTGAGAGTGGGGATTATCAGAAGAGTAATATGCGCTTAAGACCTGCTCCCCACTTCTCATTGGACAAGTGACTGGAGCCCAGAGAGCAAGTGTGCACCTGTGTATCGAGTGCCTACTGTGTGCCAGGCACCCTGAGAAGGGACCTGTTTGCCCAGAGAATGGAAGATATTTGTCCAGATTTACAGGGCTGTTCTGTGTCCAAGCTGGAACTTGAACCTGAGTCTGTGGCCTCATGGCCCAGCTCCCTAGACCACTGGCTGGAGGAATCACTCCCGGTAGCCAGCATGTCCCCCGCCCTGGAGGGCAAGATGCAGACTTTGTGAGCTTAGGAAGGAGCGAGGCAGGGGGCACCTCGGTGGCTCAATGGTTGAATGTCTGCCTTGGGCTCAGGCATGATCCTGGAGTCCTGGGTTCGAGTCCCACACTGGGTTCCCTACAGGGAGCCTGCTTCTCCCTCTGCCTATGTCTCTGCCTCTCTCTCTCTGTGCTTCTCATGAACAAATAACATCTTTTTAAAACCGAAGATTTTAGGGATCCCTGGGTGGCACAGCGGTTTAGCGCCTGCCTTTGGCCCAGGGCATGATCCTGGAGACCCGGGATCGAATCCCACGTCGGGCTCCCGGTGCATGGAGCCTGCTTCTCCCTCTGCCTGTGTCTCTGCCTCTCTCTCTCTCTCTGTGTGACTATCATAAATAAATAAATAAATAAATACTTTTTTAAAATGAACATTTTATTTTATTTTATTTATTCATGAAAGACACAGGTAGAGAGAGAGGCAGAGACACAGGCAGAGGGAGAGGCAGGCTCCATGCAGGGAGCCCGATGTGGGACTCGATCCTAGGTCTCCAGGATCACACCCTGGGCTGAAGGCGGCGCTAAACCACTGAGCCACCTGGGCTGCCCAAGATATTATTTTTTTAAGTAATCTCTACACCCAACAAGAGGCTCGAACTTGCAACCCTGAGATCAAGAGTGTCATGCTTCACGGAGTCAACCAGGTGTCCTGGTTGGTGCTACTTTCATCCCTATTTTTTAAAAGATTTTTATTTACTTATTCATGAGAGAGAGATAGAGAGATAGATAGATAGAGAGAGAGAGGCAGAGACACAGGCAGAGGGAGAAGCAGGCTCCATCCAGGGAACCTGACATGGGACTCGGTCCCGGGTGTCCAGGATCACACCCTGGGCTGAAGGCAGCGCTAAACTGCTGAGCCACCCAGGCTGCCCACTTTCATCCCTATTATACAGGTGAGGAAACAGAGGTTCAGACAGGGGAAGTGCCTTGACCAAAGTCAGCCAGTTAGTAAGTGGGAGCCATTCCCTGACTGCCACCCTCCCTGAACTTCCAGTCTGGCACAGAGACAGGGACTGAGTAAAGGAAAAGCTGCACCTGCAGGACCTTGTTTTGGGGGGTACTGGGTGGTTGACCCTTGCAGCCCACCCAGCTCCCACTGCCTGCCTGCCCACAGGGTTGGGGCTCAGGGAGGCCTCATGTGCAAAAGCCCCCAATGCAGAGAGTGAAGCCTGTCACCTCAGGCATGTGCTGTTGCTCCACACTTCCCGGAGGGTTGCAGGTCCCCTTGCCCCAGGAGAGGAGACGAGGGACCGGGACCCCACCCAGACTCTGAAACTTCACTGCAGTTCATGGTCTAAAACACCCACCACTCTTTGGGGACGCCGGGGTGGGTTGATCACCAAGCGTCTGACTCTGGATTTTGGCTCAGGTCATGATTTTATGAGTCATGATGTCAGGGTTGTGAGATCATGAGACCCTGGGTCAGGCTTCCTGCTCAGCAGAGCATCTGCTTCTCTCCCTCTGCCCCTCCCCGCACTTGCATTCTCTAAAATAAATCAATACATCTTGAAAAAAGTTAAAAGAAAATAATAACCCACCTGCCTCTTTGGATTGGTTTCTCCTTGAAATCATTTTTAGGTTTATTGAGCACCTCCTGTGTGTCAGGCACCAGGCATTTCTCTACATTATCTCAGCTAATCCTCGCAACAACTGCCCAGGGTAGATACAAGTGTTCATGCAATTTGATGATGAGGGAATTGAGGTTCAGAGAGGACTAGTAACTGGTCCCGGGGCACACAGTGATGGAGCTGAGGTTTGAACACCGAGCCCAGTTTCCTTCCTGCAGACCCGGGGGTCTCATTCCCTGTCTGCCCCAGGGCTTTCCTTTGCCGGCTAGTCGTCCCTCCCGCCCCCATGTATTGCGGCCTTCAGCAGGTGTAGGGAGAATCCGTGGGGCTGAACCCTGAAGACCAGAGAAAGACCGTCCCAGAGACACTTCCACCGATTTCCAGCAGGGGGCGGCCCGCCACCTCCTGACTTCCAACGCTGTTTCTCTTGCGGGGCCACTTGGGTACCCTAGGAGAGCCCGGAGATTGGGTGTAGCTCATGGCAGGCCCAGCATGTACACTCTATCCTCCTGGGCCCTCTTTTTTTTTTTTTTTTAATATTTTATCTATTTATTTGACACACACAGAGAGAGAGAGCACAAGCAGGGGGAGCTGCAGGCAGAGGGAGAGGGAGAAGCAAGGACCCGGATTCAGGACTCAATCCCAGGACCCTGGGATCGTGACCTGAGCCAAAGGCAGACACTTAACAGACGCCCCACCTCCTGAGCCCTCTTACAGACATGTACTCCCCAGGGGACCCACTGAGTTGGGACTCAGCCACCCCAAAGGCCCAGGTGCAAATAATGACTCCCATTTTACAGATGAGAAAACTAAGTGTGAGGGTGGAAAAGCACCACCACCCTGGGTCCCACAACTAGTGCTGCTTCTCCTAGAGAATGAAATTGGCCGGTCTTCCCACCACCATCACCACACCTCAAGAGACAGTGCCCTCAGTTTTGGCGAAGCCTATGGAGGTTCTGATGCTAAATCATCCTGAACATTGGCTCAGTTCTGGGGGCTGTTTCCCAGGGAGGTGGGGTCCCTGCAGCAGGGAGCAGAAAGGAAAAGGTGCTGAGGAATGGTCAGTCTGCAGGGTCGCCCAGCCATCAGCTCAGGCCCCATCACTTAGGACTAGTGAGTGTGGTGGGCTGGGTTAAACACGGCCCTCTGAGGTAGAGCCTGCTGGGTCTTGGGATACGTGTGCTCTTTGGAAGCCAAGAGAGGAGAGGCGCATGGAGACCTCATCTCAGTCCCACGGAGTTTCCTGAACTCCTCTGCTCTGCAGGAAAGAGCTGTGTGCACCCGGCCTCTGGGAGCCTGGAGGCTGCCTACCTCCAGTCGGTTCCCTGTGGTGGGGCTGGCGTGGCCCCCTCAACACCCCAGACCCTCCTATACAGAACTGGGCCAGCAGGATCTCGGGGTCATGAGTTTGAGCCCCAAGTTGGATGTAGTTATTGTAAATAAATAAATAAATAAATAAATAAACAAGGGGAAAAAGGAAAAAGAAACGAGCCAGCAGTTGTGCCAAGACCATTGCTTGAGCCTATCTCCCCTGGGATGAGGGTCTTGTCCAGGGCCACAGAACCAGCAGTTTCCAGCCCAGTGTCCTGGTGGCCCTTAGGCTCCAGTACTGGGGTACATGGCCTGGAGCCCCCAAGCTGGGCTGCCCCACAGGACTCAGCAGGGCCTGGTACAGACCAGGGAGTTGAGTCATCGCGCAGGACTGTTTTCCTCCCTGTGCGGACTGGGGTGAGGACATCTCCCGCGGTAGTTCAGCCGGGACAGAAGCCACCACCCACCGAGCATTTGCCACCTTCTCACATCTCACATGATCTTCATGACAACCCTGATATACAACGTGCTATCACCACCTCCCCTTGTATCTAGGTGCATAAAGCAAGGCTCAAGAGGTCAGTTAAGGGATCCGTGGGTGGCACAGCAGTTTAGCGCCTGCCTTTGGCCCAGGGCACGATCCTGGAGACCCGGGATCGAATCCCACGTCGGGCTCCCGGTGCATGGAGCCTGCTTCTCCCTCTGCCTGTGTCTCTGCCTCTCTCTCTCTCTGTGTGACTATCATAAATAAATAAATAAATAAATAAATAAATAAGAGGTCAGTTAACAGGTCACACAGCTCGTGACACCACACTGAACCAGATCTCTTTCTGGCTCATGAGAGCAAAGGAGCGGAGCCGCAGAGATTCTTCGCTGCACCTCCCTCTGTACTGCTGGATATGGGGCGTGAATTGGTCCCTCCTGGCCTCTTTCCCCGTTTCATTGACTTGTCATGTTTTGAGCACCTGCTGTATGCTGGGGCTCCCCAGGTTGGGAGCTGATTGAGGGCTTTGACTGGGTTTATCAATCACCAGTCCCCTCCCATGTACTGAGCTCCCTGTTGGGCCCTGGGGAGCCAGGGGAAGATGTCCCTGGCCCTTAGGAGGCGTGCACTGAGGAAGCAAATGGAAGTGAAGGAAGACGGAGCCTAGGGGAGTTGGTGGCAACCTCCTCTTCCACTGCCCCCACCCAGACACACACAGGAGGCAGGGAGAGGGGGAGCAGAGGCAGCTGCCTTTATTAGGGGCCACGGGCCAGCGCCTTTAGTCAAAGGCCAGGCACTTGATCTTCATGTCACCATCAGCTGCCAGGTAGCTGATAGCCTCCAGGTTGAGGCGGTTGGGGAACTTGAAAGTGTATCCATCTGGCAGCTTGATAGTCAAGTCCGCCTGGTCGAAGGAGATGCACACCTAGGGGGCAAGGACAGCAAGTAGCTCAGACCCTGAAGCAGAAGCCTACGCTCTGCACTCACAGAGCGGGGCCTGGGGGGAGAGGGCTGGTGCTCACTGGCCTCCCTGGCCTGGAGACAGCAGGGGAGGGGAGGGAGAGGACAGGGAGGGAAACGGAGAGAGGGTGGGGAGGGGGCACCTAGGACTCTAGCCGCTAATAACCCAGCTCCGCCCCAGCCCAGCACCCCAGCACCCTGGGTCCCAGCCCACCTCTGTGACAGTCCCGGGCTGGAAGGGGAAGGCGGACTCTCGGTGCTCCTCGCCCCAGGCCCCGCCATCCTTGCTGTTACACACAATGGTGTTGACGTCGCCGTGGGCTTCAAAGCGAGGGTTGAAGTGCAGGCACAGGTTGTCCCCGTCTTTGCCCAGGTTCAGCACGAAGCTAGAGAGGAGCAGGGGGTACTGAGGCCTCCTCAGCCAGCTGCAGCCCCCCGAGACCACCCAGCCAGGGCCACCAGAGTACACCATGACCTCGCCAGCTGGGAGACTCAGTGCGGAGGTAAGAGACCAGACCGGAGCTCTAGTTCTAGCCTAGCTGCCTCCTTGCTGTGTGACCTCAAGCAAGTCCCTGCCCTTCTCTGGGCCTCAGTCTCCTCATCTGCACAGTGGGGGTTGCATGAGAGTGATCTCTAAGGGTCTTGCTGTGCTGACAGCCAAGACTCTTGCAGACATTAGTTGGTGTCCCTTTGGGCAAGGACGGAGACTCCCCTACAAGGTGACCTTTGGGAGGGCTAGGGTCCTCGTATATCTCTGTACTCCTAGTGCCCAGCATGACGACACAGTACGTGCTCAGTAAACACCATGATTATCGTCATCATCAAAAAGAGCATCCAGGACACCTGGGTGGCTCAGCAGTTGAGCGTCTGCCTTGGGCTCAGGGTGCGTGATTCTGGGGTCCTGGGATGGAGTCCTGCATTGGGCTCCCTGCAGGGAGCCTGCTTCTCCCTCTGCCTATGTCTCTGCTTCTCTCTGTGTGTCTCTCATGAATAAATAAATAAAATCTTAAAAAAAATAAAAGACAATCATACATTTGCTGAGTGGAGAGCAGAGCAGTACGTACCTCGGAAGGTTTGGTAAGCATGATAAGGATAGTGCACATGAAGTGTGCGGCTCTTTCTAATGTCAGCTGGTCATCATCATGGTCACTGAGAGATCCAGCATCTCACTTCCTCCACACAACCACCTCCCCCCTCGGTGAAGTGATAACAGACTGAATGAAGCTCAGGGCCGTGGCTTGACAGGTCCAAGGTCACCATGGCTGCTGAGGACCTAGGCAGCCTGCTGAGTGAATGATGAGTGAAGAAGGCCCAGAAGGGATGAAAGGCTGAGTGAGTGAAGAGCGCAGGATCCAGGGTCCAGGGACCTCCGAGGGCCGGCAGCGAGGTGCCCCCCATTCCCTCTCCCGGGCCCCCCCGCGGCCTGGGCTCCCGCCTACAGTGGGGGCAGGGCCAGCCAAGGTAGATGAGGAGGCCGCAGCTGGTTTAGTTTAGGAGGCTCCAGCAGGGAGGGATGGGGGGCGACTCTAGTGGGGGCGTCCAGACCCGCAGAGGAAGTGGCTCACCCCAAGACGCCATGGCCGTTAACCCCCTCGCCGCCGGAGGGGAGGCGGGGGCCTGGCCAGCCACGCCCCTGCCCGACGCGGATCGGACCCCGGGGCTCGAACCCCGCGCCCCTGCCGCCCGCCGCCTCCCCACCTTCACCCCCTCACCTCTTGGCTTCGGGGACCACCTCGCATTGCACTCTGAGGCACTGCCCAGGTTTGAGACTCAGATTGCTGGCGACCAGACCCTGCAGAGACGGGACCGCAGCCAGCCGGGTTAGGGGACGCGGTGGCGGGGGTGGGGTGGGGTGGGGTGGGTGGGGCCGGGGGGTCGCCCCCGCCCCGGACCCTCTGACCCCGCCCGCTGGAAGCCAGGGGAGCCCGGCCCAAGTTCTAGACTCCCTCTGGGTGGTCCTGGGCCAGTCGCTGCTCCCAACCGGGTCCATTTCCCATCTGTAACACCGCTGAGGTTGTAGAAACCAAGATCTGCAAGTTTCTGCGATTCAGCTCAGGATTTTGGATTCAGAGGGGCCTGGGAGGTGGGAGGTGGGAGGTTATGCTCTATCCCTTCATTTGATAGATGGAAAGAAGCAGAGTGACACTGCGACTTAGGCGGCAAAGGAAGGTGCATGGGAGGGTCTGCCCTTCTGCTGGAGAGGAAGGGGCGGGGGGATGTGCAGAGGGGCGCAGGGGGCTGGGGAGGAGACCCCAAGGGGCACGGAAGGGACAGTCAGTGGGCGGCCAAGGGCCCGAGTCAGCAGCCTGGCTGGCTGGGCAAGAGCATGATTGAGCGCAGAGCAAAACTGGTGTGAGTGGTTCCTTCTGCCAGAAACTTGAACCGTTTCCCTCGGGGCCTGCGGAAGATTCTTGCCTCCTCTCCTCCTCAGCACTCACAGCATCTCCCCGCAGGGGGAATGTGCGCGTGGGGGGAGGGGAGTACCCAGCCCCCACCTAGCTCCCTGGACGGAACCACCCTCCGCCCACTAACCCAGGCAAGCGCCCTCCCAGGCGGCCTGTCTCAGATCCTGGCGACTTTTCAGAGCTCTCTAGAGCAGAGATGACTCTGCCCTGGCCCAGTGACTGGGGACAGCTGCAGGGGGGAGGGGACGGGAGGCTCTCTGGGGTGAAGCGGGTGGGGGGGGGGGGAAAGCGGCCTGAGTGTCATCAGAGTGCTTCCCCACCCCACCAGTCGGCCACACCCTTGTCACTCCCGCTCTTCAGAGGGCTGCAAAACGTCAAACTTTGACAGAAAAAACTGCTGTTAGATCCTGGAGGAATTCAGATAATCCTTGAGCCAGAGACGTCCTTGGGGGGCCACGGCGCCCACCCCCATTTTACAGACGCGGCCACTGAGGCCCAGAAAGAAGGAACTTGTTCGAAGCCACGCCCCGGGAACTGGAACCCAGATCCTCATCTGCCCCCGCTCTGCCCCTGGCTATCGGTCCCCACGCCATCCCTGGGCTTCGGGGCGGGGTCCCCACACTCACACAAGCCATGATTGAGGATCGGAGGATGTTCCCGCGGGCTGGAGCACCAGCTGTCTCAAGACTCTTCGCGAGAGGTGGGCCTCCGGGCCGCTCCCACCCTTTTAACGGGACCTGACTCCGCTGGGTCCCGCCCCCCCCGGAAGCCCAACCAATTGTAAGTCAGCACAGGGCTGGGGGCCCTCTGGGGGCGGGGTCAACGGGTTGGTGAAGCGGCTCTGGAGCAGAGGTGACCAATCAGAGGAGCAAAGCCCCTGCTTTAACCCTGCCCCCCGCCCGGGGCCTGGCTCCGCCTCCCATTCTCCTTCATCCCTCCCCACCCCCCACCAAAAAATTCTGCTGTGGCAGGGCCTGGGGGGAGCCAGTGGAAAATAGTTTGAGGATGAGTTAGGCACAAGAATTGGCGGGAAGGGGGCCTGGGGCCAGCAGGCCTAGCTCAGGGGTACCCAGAGAAGATGACTGAGGGCTGAGGGGACACAGGGACCTTCAGGGGATTAGAACTGGGGTTTGGCAGGCTGCTCTCTGCAGGGGCCAGGGCGTGGCCTGAGCTGCAGGCCTCTGCGGAGCGCCCAGGACCATTAACCACAAGGCCCTGGCCCCACCCGGGCCTCCCCCGGAAGCAGGGATTGTCGCTGCTGCTCACTCCTTACTAGCCCTAAAGAAAGACTGGGCCAGGTGCCAGGCCTGAGGCTGCCAATGGGGCTCAGGCCTCAGGCTCAGGCCCCATGCCTCAGGCCTGCTGAGGGGCCTGCTGGGGATCCTCCCAGAGCCCCTGCTTGAAAGCCTCTGGCCTGAGCAAGTCAGGCCTGAGCGGGGCCCAGTGGGGGTTGGGGACCCCACTCAGTGTCCCCCTCCCTTCCACTCTCTGCACATGTCTCTCTCCAAGACTATGGACAGCCTTTCCTTTTCCTGCTGGTTAGCAGATATTTTACTGAGCATCTACTATGTGCCTGTCCTGAGCTAGCCTGTGAGGATTCAGAGAGGGACCCCAATCGAGTCCCTGCTCTCAGTAGCCCACTGCTGGGCCAGGACCTGACTAATTAGCACGATCCAGGTTCTAAGGGAAGTCATGAACAAGCACCGTGGTGCTATGGAGACTGTCCAGAATGTGGACTTTTTTTTCTTAAGATCTTATTTATTTGAGAGAGAGGATGAGTCTGGGGAGGGGCAGAGGGAGAGGGTGAAGCAGATTCCCTGCTGAGCAGTGAGCCAGACATGGGGCTTGATCCCAGGACCCTGGGATTATGACTGGAGCCCAAGTCAGATGCTCAACCAACTGAGCCATCCAGGTGTCCCAGTAGGTGGGTCTTGCAGAATGCGTGAAGAAGGAGGGCCTGGCACTCCAGCATGAGCAAAGGCTCAGATGTGAGAAAGCACAGGTCTGGGCAACAGTGAACATCTGGGCATGGCTGGAGTTTCAGGTATGTTGGAGAAAGATGGGGCATGAGACTGGAAAGCCAACAGTATCTGGATCAGAAAGGGCCTCATTAAGGGGCGGGAGCCATAGAAGGTTATAGGGAAGGGAGTATTGAGGACAGACACGGACTGCAGGGAAGATCACTGTAGCAAGAGTTGAGGGTGGATTAGAGGGGTGCTCACTTCATACAAAGGAAGTAGGAGGAGAGGGGGTGTGGGGAGCACCGGCCAAGGTGGGGCACGTACTAGGAGAGTCATCACCGGCACCTCCTCCACGCTATCGTCTCCCTTCTGAAATTGTCGGCACTGAAGGGGGAGGAAGACTGGACCAGGAGTGACTCACATCTGGAGGCTAGGTCCTCCACGGCCCCCCACCCCACCTTCCTCCAGATGACTGGAGCCCACCCTGGCACAGGAGGAGTGGCCAGGAGTGCCTGGGCCTGCCTCCAGGAGGCTGGGCTGTCCCATCTCTGAGCCCCTCATCCCTTCCTCCAAGTCAAAGCCTCAGAAACCAACCGCAGCTGCTTCATTTTTTCCTCTAGGGCCTCCCCTAAACCTCAACCTAGGAGGGGTGGGTGGAGCCGTCCCACTGCCTTTCCTTTGTGCCTCCCCTCCAAGCACCACCGACACCCTCTGCCTGGTCCAGGAGTGGGGGCATTTGAGGAGTCCTGCCCGAGGAGCATGGGTGCTTTAGACACGGTCCTTTGCCTGCTGGCATCATGTGGGTCCGGCTGGCTGTCCCAGCCCAGCAGTCGGGCTCTTGGGGCCTGGAGAGCTGCTCCTTCCTGCTTCCCCCGGCCTGGAAGACAGGTCCAGCATCAGGACGGGTATGCTGTTGACCAGGGGCTGCTTTATTCTCCAGGGTCTGGCCCCCTGAGGGCTGGTAGGGAGGTGGCCTGAATGGTGAACAGCCCTCCAGAGAGGCCCCTTTGGGAGTCCAGGGAGTTGGATTCCATCAGCCCTGCCACGCTGTCTCCAAGTCGGTCTCCCCAGGCTAGTACAGGGTGGAATTCACGTCTGTTGTACTAAATAGATGACTATTTTTTCCCCAACCTCAGAAGGTTTGGGCTTCCCTCTTGTGTCATTTCCTAGGTTGAGCTTACCTTCCTGGGGTCCATGCTGCCCTGGGGGTGGGGGGTCTTCCTCTCACCCCTACCTACCTCATCCCTACCAGGCCCCTCCTGCCTGCACTGGGGCAGGGGGTCTCTCCAGCTTCCAGCGTCCACTGGAACAGGGACTGTGGGTGTCCGGGGTGGGGGCAGGGACAAGGTGCCCTATGTGTACCCCACCCCCTTTCAGTCCTCAGGGCCTCCTAGGCCACTTATCTGTCAGGCCCTGTGCCCGCAGCCTTTGCTTTCACACATTATCTCATTCCATCTACACTTCCCCTGGCCTCATGGAATGCACGGCAGAGAAGCTGCTCTGGGCACTGAAAGGAACCTGATGTTAGAATCCGGAGGGGAGGCAAGTCCAAATTTGGGGTCTGCCTGGCTGTAACTGTGGCCAAGGTCCTTGACCTCTCTGAACCTGTTCCCAGGCCTGGAATATTACCATTCACTTACGGTTGGAGGATTCCAGAAGTGATGGATGGGCGGGGGGGGGGGGGGTTGCTCTCAGCATTGGTTCTCTCATGTGCACCCCGAAGGCCAGGCCTCCCCAGCCCCACCCTGAGACTCTCCTCCATCATTGCCCCGCAGCAGAGGCAGCAGGCTCCCTGGAACTCCTCCATCCTACAGGCTGGACATTGGTTGCTGTGGTAAGAAATGAGCTCAGCACCTCTGGAGAGGGGATCCAGGCCCTTCCCAGCCTGCCCGTTCCTGCCCTGTCCTGCCCACGGGAAGGCTGTGCCTCCTCCAGCTGGCAGTGGCTGGGAAGGCTGCTGAGCCCCCTGAAACACCATCCACATCCCTCAGCCAAGCTGACTGGCCCAGCTGGGGACAGTGGGGAGTGATCAGGGCCAGCTCCAAGTGTCCTACACGTCAGAGCAGCAAAGGACCCCAGAAATTCTGCAACGGACCTGCTCCCTCATTTAGTGATGCAGAAACTACCCAAAGGGGCTGGCCTTTGGCCAAGGTAACACAGGGAGCAAGGGCTGGCGAGCCTTCTATCTGCTGAGCCAAGGAAAGAATATCATGGTCCTGGGATACCTGGACCTCAGAAAAACCAATCTTTTCCTCCCACTCCATGAAGGGTAGAAAGGACTGGGGTGGGGGGAATGCCCCCCTCAACCTCAGGCACTCTGCCAACCCCCACTTACCTTGCATATCTGTTTTTACCTCCCTGCCTTTGCTGTGCTGTTCCATCTGTGTGGAGAGCCACGTCCCCAAACACATGGATTTCCTACCTGGTGTCCGTCTTCTGATTACAGGCATCACTCACCTTTGGGGAGCTACCCCTTCTCTCATATAAGGTCTGGGTGACCTCCAGACCCTGCCATTCATTAGCCCATTAGGGCTCAGGTGCAAGTCTTTTAATTTTTGTAATGTGTGTGGGGTTTTTTGAAAATTTTTTTAAAGATTTTATTTATTTATTTATTCATGAGAGACACAGAGAGGGAGAGGCAGAGACACAGGCAGAGGGAGAAGCAGGGTCCTCACAGGAAGTTTGATTCGGGACTCGATTTTGGAACTCCGCCCTGGGCCGAAGGCGGCACCAAACTGCTGAGCCACCTGGGCTGCCCCCACTGAGCTACCAGGGCTGCCCTAATGTGTGTGTGTGTGTGTGTCTTTCTTGTAAATGACATAGAATTACTTTTTTTTTTTTAGAATTACTTTTTAAATAATTTTAAAAAAGATTTTATTTATTTATTCATGAGAGACACAGAGAGAGGCAGAGGGAGAAGCAGGCCCCGTGCAGGGAGCCCGACATGGGACTTAATCACGGGACTCCAGGATCATGCCCTGAGCCGAAGTGGGGTGCTAAACCGCTGAGCCACCCAGGAATCGTTTTTTGTTTTTTTGGACTTTTTTTTAAATTCAATTTGCCAACATACAGTATAACACCCAGTGCTTATCCCCTCAAGTGCCCTCCTTAGTGCTCGTCACCCAGTCACCCCATCCCCCAACCCTCTTTCATGGCTTGTCTTTCTCTGTATTTTTCCTCCACTCAGTTTCCCTTCTAGAAGCTGAGAGCTTTTTAAGAGCTTATAAAGTATTTGAGGTCTGAAGCAAAAAATATATTGGCTCCAAAATGCCTGAACTGCAAAGCTGAAATTAATCAGCATTTACTCTACTCAGGTTTAAAGCCTGGTAGTCATAAAAGTGGAAACATTTGAAAACAATTTTCTAGGGTTGCATTCTCTTATTTCAAAAGGGTGTCCAAGTCTTCCAAGAAGTTAGTCACTCCTACCTTAGAGCCCCAGAGCCACATGATGTCTCAAACAAACATACAGGGGCTGCTGGGTGGCTCAGCCTGTTAAGCATCAGACTCCTGATCTCAGCTCAGGTCTTGATCTCAGGTCGTGAGTTCAAGCCCCAAGTTGGGCTCCTCATGGGGCATGGGCCCTACTTGAAAAAAAATAAAAAATAAAACAAGTGCATAAAAATACTCTGAAAATGTATAGCAAAAAAGCCCACATATATTTAACGTGGGACTTCTGGGAAGTGGGTGCATTTGAATGCTTTTTTTTTTAATTATTATTTATTTATGATAGTCACAGGGAGAGAGGCAGAGACACAGGCAGAGGGAGAAGCAGGCTCCATGCACTGGGAGCCTGATGTGGGATTCGATCCTGGGTCTCCAGGATCGCGCCCTGGGCCAAAGACAGGCGCCAAACCGCTGCGCCACCCAGGGATCCCTCTATAAGATGCCTGGGCCTATATATCAGGAGAGGTTTTTTTTTTTTTTTTTTATACTTATCAGGAGAGGTTTTGATGGTAACAGAAAACTCAAAGCAAACTGCTTTATTTATTTTGTAAAGATTTTATTTATTTATTCATGAGAGAGAAGCAGAGACATAGGCAGAGGGAGAAACAGGCTCCATGCAAGAAGCCCGACATGGGACTCGATCCCAGGACTCCAGGATCACGCCCTGGGCTGAAGGCGGCACTACACCGCTGAGCCACCTGGGCTGCCCGCAAACTGCTTTAAAATTAAGGGAAACTTTCACATAACAAGTCTGGAACGAGGAGGTTTCCATGGCCATTAATTCAGTGGCTCAATTAAATCATCAAAGGGCTGGGTTCTTGTATGATTGTGGAGTATGGCCATGGAGACAGTCCTTGTTCTTCCACGTTGCCATAATCCATGATTAGTCCTTACTCCTAGGAGAGACGAGCTAAAGGATTTCGAGTGAACGGTCTTGACATCTGCAAAGTACTCTCGAATGAGTCAGTGACAAAATGCAAATATTTATAAAGGGTGAATAAGCAAATTGGACGACTGGGAATCCAGGTGCATGGCATATGGGTGTTCATTATGCCATTCCTGCAGCTTTTCTGTGGTTTGAAACTTTTCTAAACTAACAGTTGAAGAGTGTGAGATAAGAAATGTATACCTGGCCTCTGCCCCCTGTTCCTAGTATCTTTTGTCCTAATATTTCGTCTTTTTTTTTTTTAAGATTTTATTCATTTATTCATGAGAGACACAGAAAGAGAGTGAGAGAGAGAGAGAGGGAGAGGCAGAGACAGAGGCTGAGGGAGAAGCAGGCTCCATGCAGGGGGCCTGACGTGGGACTCAATCTCAGGACTCCAGGATCATGCCCTGGGCTGAAGGCAGGCGCCAAACCACTGAGCCACCCAGGGATCCCCTAATATTTGGTCTTTGACTCAACCTGACACAAGATATCCTAAATCCCTTGGAAGTTCCTGGGTTATGGGTGAGCCCCTGGATAGCTTCTGGGTGGGGGCTGGTCACCAGAAAGATCAAGCGCTGGTTAGAAGCTTGAACTTTCAGCCCTACCCCTCATTCTCCAATGAGGGAATGGGCCGAAGATTGAGTTGATTGATCATGTCTATGTGATGAAGTCTCAAAAAAAAAAAAAAAAAACCACCCTAAACTTATAGGGTATGGAATTTCTGGGTTGGTGAACACATGTACACGCTGGGAGGGTGACACACCCTAACTCCATGGGGACAGAAGCTCCTGACTTGGGACCCTTCTGGACCTTGCCCTATGCATTTCTTCATTCAGCTGTTCATCTCTATCCTTACATATCATTTATTATATAAAAAACCAGTAAATATAAATGTTTCCCTGAGTTTTGTGAGCTGTTACAGGAAATGATGGAGTCTGAGAAAGGGGCTTTGGGAACCTCCAATTTATAGCCAGTTGGTCAGAAGCACAGGTGGTGACACCTGGGACTTGCAAGTGGCATCTGAAGGGGGGTGGGCAGGGAGTCTTGTGGGGCTGAGCCCTTAACCCTGTGGGGCCTGCACTAACTCTAGGTAGTGCCAAATTTGAGTTATAGGACACTCAGTTGGTGTCTGCATAAAGCTACAGACTTGCTTGGTGCAGAAAACCCACACATTTGGTGTCAGAAGTGTTCTGTGGGCTGAGGAAACAAGTTTTCCCTTTTAGTTGGTGTCAGAGAAGTGGGATTTGCTGGAACTGCCCAGGCTCATGGAAACATGTGGTTTGGGAAGAGAAAGGAAAGGGCAGAGAAGAGGAACCTTTGATGCTCGGGTGACCACGTCACCACGTGGCAGCTGTGCTGTACTCAGTTAACTAATGGTAGCAGTGATGTTATTTAGAGATGGCTCCAGCTCCTGGGACTTACTTTACTGGATACATAAGGCCACAGATACCCTCCCCTGGTTATGGTTATCTGTAATAGCTAAAATGAAATCAAAAGAGTACTGGGTGGGCCTTAGTGCCAGAGAAAGCTCAGATTTCAAGGAGCCTGAGCTGTAGCCACCAGCCTCAAAGCCACCTCCATAGGAAAAAATGATGTTGAGTCAAAAGAAAGTCCCTCTAAGGCCTCTGGTCTTAGAGTGGAATCAGGGGGTGGGGGGACAGGGGAGACAAAACCAGGAAACTATTGAAAACCAGGGAGTAGAGTGGGACGGAGTTGTTTCATTTTACAGATTGGTGTCATCAGCTTCCCAAAACATTAACTGGGAATCCAGGTGAAGGACATAGGGGTGTTTATTGTGCTGCTCTTGAACGTTTTCTGCCAGTTTTAAACTTTTCTGAATTAAAAGTTGGGGAAGGGGCACCTGGCTGGCTCAGTTGGTAGAGCATGGGAATCTTGACCTTGGGTTTGTGAGTCTGAGTCCCACTTTGGAAAGTGTAGAGATTCCTTAAAAAGAAGATCTTAAAAAAAAGTTATTTTTTAAAGTTTGAGGAAATAGCCCCAAGTTCTTCCCATGCTCTGCCACCTGAAGCAGTCATGAAGTGAAGTATATTGGGTCAGCCTCAGGATCACAGAGTGGCTGCAATGCAGCTTCCACACCCAAAGCCCAGAAGAATGCTTCCCTCCTCCATTCACAGCCTTTAAAAATGAGGCAAACCTTCCCAGAATCTCTCCCAACAGACCTCTCCAGGTGTCTTTTTTTTTTTTTTTTTTTTTTTTTTAGTTATTTGAGAGAGAAGAGAGAACACAAGTGGGGTGGGGTGGGGTGGGGAGGGGGAGAGGGAGAAGCAGGCTCCCCCCTGAGCAGGGAGCCCAACACAGGGCTCTATCCCAGGACCCCGGCACCATGACCTGAGCAGAAGGTAGACACTTGACTGAGCCACTCAGGCACCCCTCTCACCACATGGTCAGAAGCATATCGCAAGACTATGGCTAAACCAATCACTAGACTGGGAAATCAAATAACCTTGATTGGTTTAGACTCAAGCTTTAAACCAATCAAGAGGGACTGAGATGCCTCCCCCTTCTGATTCACATGCCACCAGGTGCTACTTCTCTCAGGGAAATCTGGTTTCAGTCCACAAGTTAGGTGGGGAGTGGCTGCTAGGACCAGAGTGAGGCCAGGGAGGAGGGGACTCACTCCTCCACGGAGCACATGACCCAGGGTGGCCAAGAGCTCTGCTCTATCCCCTTGGGCACAGGTTCTGAGATGGGCTTGTGACCTAGGCCGGGCCCACCAGAGTCAGCCTCGTGGTGTGGGTCAGATGAGGCAGCGCCAGCAAGAGGGATACACCTGGAGATGGCTGGACCAGCTCGCAGAGTGAGGGGACAGGAGCAGCCAATGAACTAAATCCCTTGTGCCTTTGCCAGGCTAAGCAGAGTTCCTATCACAGCCAGAAATCTCTAAGAGTGAAAATATGACTTCATGAAGCAGCCAGGCTCAGTCAAGCACTCCCTCTTGGCAGGAGGAAGCACACTGGAGAGCATCTCCCAGACCTCAGTCCCACCCCTCATCTGACATGGGAGGAAAGAGGTTGAGCAGGAAGGCCTGGTGCAAACTCCTGCCCAGTAACTCAGTGACAGGTCTGGAACAGCCATGGCATCTCCCCAGGGGGCCACCCTCAGCCAGCTCACAGAAGGGCAGCTGGTCACAACTGCAACCCGGGTGTGAGGGGTGCCCAAAAGGGGGCTGGGGGGCCACAGCATCTCACCTGAGCTCCAGGAGAGCCAGGACCTATTTCCCCTTCAGTCTTGACAGAGTGGGGGTTGCAGGCTCCTAGAATCAGCCAACACAAGTTCAAATCCTGCCTCAGGAGATCATGCTTTGTGGATACCCACCATTGCGTAAGTGCACACTGCATTTCTGGAGTATCATTTCTCTTTTTTTTCTTTTTTAAATAGTGGGCTTGGACTCATGACCCTGAGATCAAGACCAGAGCCGAGATCAAGACCTAAGGAGAGATCAAGACTAGATGAGAGATCAAGACCCAAGGAAAGATGAAGACCGGAGCCGAGATCAGGACTGGGGGAAAGATCAAGACCGTGGCCGAGATCCAATCAAATCTTAACAGACGGAGCCCCCCAGATGCACCCTAACACTGCATTTCTGATCCTCATTCCCCAAGTGGTAAAATGGGGCAAGTAATATAAGCTTGCTGTTTTCTGAAGGACTGGAACAAACTGGCATCTAAAGACTCAGCAAGGCATCAGGTGCCATCGGGTTAAGGTAGTACCTCACACAAAGTGCTCTGGAACCGGGGTGGGTCATCCCAGGCGGGGAAGGGTGCAGTGGGCCAGTTCTGTGGAGACCAGGCTTAGGCAGGGGGTCCTCCTCCCACCCCACGGCCCACACAGACTTGGACCCACACAGACACACTCCACTCGCACTTTATTAAGCACGGGAGGACTGATTACAACAGAGGTGGAGGTGGTGGGAAGGCCCAGCCCCCGCCCCCACCGTCACTGGCACACCATAAGAAACAAATAAATAAATAAATAGCTGGGGTGGGCACGGGGGACAGGTGGCACAGCAATCACTTGACAGCACAGGGAGGGACACAAAGCCCCGCCCTCCCGAGCTGCGGCCACCATTAACACTGGCCGGGTACCACGATCAGGGAAGGGTGGGGTTCTCAACTACAGAAGCCCCCAGAGCCACCGCGTGGCCCCCCTAGATCACAATCTTTATAGAGGAGGGGTGTCTTCAGCACTTGAACCCTTACTTATTGACAGGCATCAGGACCCCTAGCTGCTCTGGTCAGATCCAGACTGTCCAGAGGCCACCGTCTCTCAGGCTTCTGGATTGTTCTCTTTAGGATCTAAGAGTCCAATGAGTCCTTATTACCTGGTGTCCTGATTAGGTCTCCTCAGGACCCAGGACATGAAAGTGTCATTTTCACATAGCCTTCTGATTGGCCCACTTTGGCTCCAGAACCTCAAAGGGTCATTATCACTTTAGGTTCCCAGTGAGACCCCTTTGGACAGACCCATCAATGAGTCAACTCTCACTTAGCTTTCTGATTGGTCCATTCAGGGTTGGTGGTTACCTAGGCCTCTAATTGGCCAAAGGGAGCCCAAGGGCAGGGCTCCAGGAGCAAGTATAACTCTAGGGACACGCCCCCCCCCCCAGGGATGGGGTAAGAGATTAAGTGTTCAGGGTTGGGGGAAATCTTCAGTGGGCAGCAAAGCCCAGACTTCAAGGAGGTCACAGGGCAGGAAATAAGGCCACCTGGGCTGGGTCAGTCCAGGGCGAACTGGTGGGGGAAGGGGACAGCTTCTGGAAGAGCAGAGTGCCCAGCCACCACTGGGAGGGAATGTGAGGGCCCTAAAACCTTCTGTGGGTCCCAACCCCACCAGGCTGCAGAAAATGGGCCCAGGGAGCTGGCCGCTCTTGGCCCATCACCTCCATCTACGGGATCAGGGGTGGGGAGGGGTGGGACTGCAGTGCCGGTCAGGTGGGCTCAGTCCTCCAACCCCTCCATCAAGTCCGCGATGCTCTCCACATAGTAATGGGGCACGAGGTCGTGCTGGCCAGACGCCAGGTAGGCCTGGGCCTCCTCCAGGCGGGAGACACCCGTGAGCGTGAGCAGCGTGGTCATGCCACAGCGGTGGCCGAAGAGGATGTCGGTCTCCAGGCGGTCGCCCACCATGAGCGTGCGGGCAGGGTCCACGCTGAAGTGCTCGGTGATACACTCGAACATGTAAGGGCTGGGCTTGCCCACCACCAGGGCCTGGCGGCCTGAGGCTGTCTCCACTGCAGCAGCCAGGCTCCCGGTGCCTGCAGGGAGATGGGAGACGTGGTCAGTGCCGAGTGGCAGCAGAGGAGATAGCCAGGCTCAGACGCTGACTTCCAGGGAGGCAGCTTGGCATGGGGGTTAGATTAGGCACTGAAATGAGTCAAAAGTCTTCCAGGGCTTAGGTGTAGTGCTTAAGAGTACAGACTCTGCAGCCAGATGCAGATTCAGACTCCATCATCTCTACCCTTCTTATGCTGGCCATTTCAGCTCTCTGGACCTCAGTTTCCCCATCTCTAACATGGCAGCATGGGGGCTGAATGAGCCACGCTGGGTGTAACTGAGCCTGGCTCAGTCAGTCCTGCCCGAGGTTTACTATTTTACCCTGGCAGCTGTGTGCCCTCGGGCAAGCTGCTTGACCTGTTTCCTTGGACTCACTGGAAAAGGTGGATCCGGGTAATTCCTACCTTCAAAGAGGTGCTGTGGGCACCGCAGGGGCAAGTGCTTTGGAAACAGACTTAATAGACAGCAATTGTGGTTACTGCTGCAAGAATGTGGGCTCCGGCAGCTGAAAGTGGCACAGCCCTCTCAGAACGCAGCAGGGCACATAAATGTTCGCGCCTTGGCCCCAGTCAGCCTTGGCCGGCAAAGTGATCACAGGGAGAGAATTCAAGCTGGAGACAAAAAGCTACATGCTTAAAGATGTCCGTGGCCGCTGAAACTATAATAAGCAAAAGTGGGACCGCACCCAAGTATTTAATAATAGGAAGGCTGTTTATAAAAGGACAGTCCTGACTCTCAGCCCAGTACCATCCTGCCCCACACAATGAGTCCACTGTGTCCGACCCACAGGCACGTCTTTGTCGCAAGGTTCTGCCTTCACATTAATGTCTCTGAACAAATGATGATGATAATCACAATTTACTAAGCACATTCTAAAGTGCCAGGGGCTGTGCTGGATGCTCACGGAAGCCCATTTGACAGATGAAAAAGCTGATGCTCAGTGACATTAAGTAACTTATCCAGGCTGCACAGCTTAACAATGGCAGATAAAGGTATGTGTTTGGGTGGATCTGACCCAGTCGCGTGCAGGGCCAGCTTATACTGGCTTGGGAGTGCTGAATGTTTCATTTTCAGGAATTTTGTGAGCTCGTTGTTAAAGCCACTATGAAAGGTCGACCCATATAAACTTAGGGTCACAATACGTTTAAAACAAAGGTGATACATTCTCAAGACTCATTACTTCCTATTTTACCATTATCTATGTTCTGGAGATTATTTACATCTATAATGATGGAAATACTATAAAATGGTGTGCACACATCTTCCCAACTCCGCATTCAGTGACTTAATGCTGGAATGCCTGAAACTGGCCATGGTGGGAGTATTTACACCACGGAGACTGGAAAATGGTATAAATCAAGCTCCCCCCCACCCCCAGCTATAAACATTTGTGAATACACCACTGGGCAGATCCCCAAATGCTCTGGGCCTTGTCTTCCTTCACAGCGGAGGAAATTCCGAGTAGTTAAGCCAAAGTTAAAGGACAATAAAGCGGGCACAGACAGCAAGAATCCTCAGCCCAGCCCGCCTCCAGGCGAGGAGGAACTTGCCCAGCGTCACGAGATCAGGGCCCAGCTGACCCAGAGCAACACCACTGGGAAGTTCTCTGACACCTGACCTAGAGCTTGCTTGCTTGTTTTCTTGATAACTGGGTTGGGAAGGAAAGCTATTTGCCTTGTTGGTTAGAAATTCTTTCCAGGATGGGAAGGGCTCAACTGAGTCAGCCCAAAGTGATTTTCTCCCCTCAAGAATGGTCTCAGCTGTGTCAGCAATTTCCTCTCCCACCAGGAGAGAGCCGATCACCCTCAGCCCCCCAGGTCCCACTTTATCCACTCAGCTAGTATTTACTGAGGCCCAACTACACACCAGGCACTCTGCTAGACCCTGGGCACAGAGCAGTAATGGCAACAAGGACCCCTACCCCAGCGGAGTGAGCATCCTAGTCCGGGCGTCTATGAACATAGCTCTGTCCTCAGACTACCACTAGGCCACTTCATTTAACATCCTGTAATCCAAGGCTGTCCCACAGTTTGGTGGTGACATATTCCTAAAACAGCAGGTATTCCGATTTGCCAGTTTAAGCGGCTGCCATGTGGCAAGATGGTAAACACACAGTTTAGGAGACCCACAGGGGAAGGAGAAACTGGGGGGAGAGACTTGCATTATTTCAGATTTTTATGCATATTGGGGCCTTTATTAATATTGTTATACCGCTGTTTCAAAGTCACATGATTCAGTTGTGTACAAGCATGACAGCCGCGTTGTAGCTAAGCCTCTGCCTCCCCCTCCAGGTTGTGAGAAAGATCGACAGGGTCCTTGCGACACAGCCAGGTGGGGCGGGGAGATGGAAATGGCAGGCACAGGCAGGCAGGACACAGCCTCTCCCCAGCTCCTCCAACCACCCTTCCTGAGTTCTAGGGGGCCTTTATTATTATTTTTTAAAATATTTTATTTATTTATTGATGAGAGACACAGAGAGAGGCAGAGACAGAGGCAGAGGGAGAAGCAGGCTCCCTGTGGGAAGCCTGATGCAGGACTTGATCCCAAGACCCCAGGGTCACAACCTGAGCTGAAGGCAGACACTCAACCACTGAGCCACCCAGGTGCCCCCCTAGGGGGCCTTTAACCCACAGCCCTAACCTGAACTTTGAAGCCTCCAGGATGAAACTCACTTTTCATAGCATGGCCCAGGACAGGCAGGAGCTGCCATAGCCGGAAGCCCTGACCAGAGCCCTCATCGCGGATTTATGGGAAAACTGAAAAACGCAGCAAGTAGGTCTACAACAAAGCGTGAACAGAACAGCCTAGAACTGTAGATTCCCCACCTGGAATTGGTTCTGCCGTGGCCCACACCCTGTTCCACAGTTCATCCCCTACTGTTCTGTCCTGCAGAATGCCTCCTCCAGGAAGCCTTCCCAGATCCCTTCGGCTCTAGGCACTCCCTGTCACCCCATCACAATACTGCCTATTCCTCAATTGATATCACCCCCCTCCCCGGATTTGGTATCAATGACAGTCTAAATCAGTGGCTGCAAGGAGGGAGTGATGGATCTGTCTCCGCCCTCAGCCTACTGACTGGGGTCCTGATTTGTCCACACACACAGTTCGCTACTGCCACCATCTGCTCTTGACTAACTCATACCCTCCAAGATGTAGGAGCCTCCACCTGCCCCTGCCTCCCCTGAGGGCCGGATACCCACATGACAGCAGTAAGGGTGCCCTGGATGTGGTTGGGGCTGGCCACAAGAGCCAAGTGCAGGTGCTCCTGCTCTCGGGTAGTTCAACTCCCCTCTCTTAGCCTCAGTTTCTTTAACTGAGAAATGGGACAGCTCCAGAATAATTTGGAAACTAGGTAAGGAGCAGCCCGGTGGCTCAGTGGTTTAGCGCCGCCTTTGGCCCAGGGCCTGATCCTGGAGACCCGGGATCGAGTCCTATGTCAGGCTTCCTGCGTGGAGCCTGCTTCTCCCTCTGCCTGTGTCTCTGCCTCTCTCTCTCTCTCTGTCTTTCATGAATAAATAAATAAAATCTTAAAAAAAAAAAAAGAAACTAAGAACAAATAGCAGGGCACTTCATAAAGCTCTGTAATAACACGAGAGGGCTCTGGATACAGCCCGCACCAGTCGAGCACCCACCGTGTGCCAGGCAGTCACCCTGATCATTCTTCCCTGGGAGGAAACTGGCTTGGTGAGCCTTCCCATTTTACAAGCAGGGGACAGTGATGCTCTGCCGTTATGTAACTTAAAGATAATGGAGCCCTGGAGCTGGAACTGGAACTCAGGTCAAACTCCATCCGCCTCCTATGCTCCCGGCACACCTGCCTGGCGGCCCAACCGCCCAACAGGGGGGGACGATCCTTCCAGGCGGTGTTTCCAACCCTCGGACCTCATCCCTGATTGGCAAATGGGACGAAACGGCAGGAGTCCCCAAGGCGGGTTCGGGAAGGCCAGGGCTGGGTGTCCGCCTGCAACCCTGGGGACCACAAGGGGCCTCAGCTTCCTCCTCTGTCAGACGGGGACCCTACTACTGCCCCTCAAGCGGTGGCAGTTTCAAGAATTACCAGACGTGGCCGTGAAGAGCTCGCCGGGGCTCCTTCCTGCAGGGCGGGCCCCGCCCTCGCATCTCCCCGGGTGCCCCCCGTCACCCCGAGACACCCCTTCCTCGCCCCTCAGCCCGGGGCGGGGCGGGGCGAGCGCGGGTCGCCACCCCACCTCGTTTCCCCCGCCAGCCCCGCGCTCACCGGGGGTCCGGCTGCCGTCGCTGAGCGGGTGCCACGGGTCGCGGTCGGTGGCCACGAGCAGGCAGTCGGGGTCGCGCAGGTGCGCGCACGCCTCGCTCAGCTTGGCGAAGGAGAAGTGCTCGTCGTAGCCCACGAGCACGGCGCGCACGCGCGGGGCCGCGCCCGGGTCCTCGCCGGGGTCCCCTGCCAGGCGCAGCCCCGCGGCGCGCAGCTCGGCGCGCAGCCCCTCGCCGCCCAGCACGAACACGGCGCCCGGCGCGGCCGGCGGCCGGAGCAGGCGCTGGCGCAGCAGGCGCGCGGCGCACAGCGCGGAGCTGAAGACCTGCTCGGCGCGCAGGCCCCCGAAGCCGAGGCGCGCGAAGCGGAGGGCCAGCTCGGGCCGCGCGCGCCGGCTGTTGTTGCTCACGAACAGCGCCGCCTTGCCGGCCCGCGCCAGCCGCTCCAGCAGCTCCGGGGCGCCCGGCACGGCGCGCTCGCCGTTCCAGAGCACCCCGTCGCAGTCGAACAGGACCCCCTGCGTCCGGCCCAGCACGTCGCGCAGGGCCGCGCCGCGCAGCCGCTCGCAGCGCGCCATGCAGCCGGCCGGCCGCCCGCCCGCACGCCCGCAGCCCGCGCCGCGGCGCTCTCCCTCGGCGGGCACGGCGCGCTCGCCCGCAGCCCGCCCTGTTCCCCGCAGCGGCCAATCGGCGCGCCGGAAGGGCCAGGGGGCGGGGCCACGGCCGGCCCGCGGGCCAATGGGAGCAAAGAATCTCGGGGAGCGGCGCGGCGTCGAGCTAACCGAGCCGGGAGAAAAGGGCGAATCGCGGCGGCCGCCGAGGGGAGGGGACCAATGAGGATCTAGCCTGGCCCTGCACCGCTGCCCTAGCCCTGCGGAGCTCCAACCCCGACTAGCCAATGAGGGGACGGCCTGACGTTCTTCTCGGCCAGTAAAGAGTTACGGAGAGAAAATCTGGAGCGAATAGCAGCCTTGCGTTCCGCAGCCAATCAGAAGCTGAGGAGGGCTGGTTGCTAGGAGGAAAACAGATGCTCAGGGACTCGCCGCCTTTGGGTCAAACCTCGTTGCCCTCTGAACCGGGGACGCTCCAGTTCCGAGCAGAGTCCTGAGAAGCGTGTCGGTTTGATAGCGGAGACGCACATGGTGTCTCCTCGAGCGCCGGGGCCCCTGGCCTAGACCAGTCCTTCTCCACGCGGGCTTGGAGAGTCCCCTGGGGAACTTACGTTTTGAGATTTGATTTACATACAAGGAGGATGCGCAGATCTTGAATGTACGGCTCGATGACTTTGACAAACGCTTTTTAAAAAATACCAAAGCGTGGCTGCACCCCAGAGATTCTGATTTAATAGTTTGGGGGCAGGGCTGACATATTTCGGGTTTTTGTTTTTTAATTACACAAGGCCAGGGTGGAGAGGCACTGGGGCACAAAGGCCAGAGGCAGGGGCACTCTGTGGCCAGAGGCAGCCTGCACTCAAGCACCCTGGGGAGGGAAGGAGCCGCAGCAGCAGTAGCCAGTTGCCCAGGGCAGCCATGGGGTGATTTGGCTGCCTAGGTCCCCGCCTGGGGAGGCACGTGTCACCATTCCAAGTTGTCTGCGAACCTCTGAGAAGGCATTGAAGAGTTGACCTCCAGGAGCAACTAGAGCTCCAAAGACCTGGGAAAAGCCAAAAGCCACCCTGTCTCCCCTCTCTGAGGCTCAAATAATTTGTTCCCCAATGCCCTGGCCTTTTGCTCCAGTCTCAGGTGGTCTCCTTAGCCTGGGATGATCTTCCTTCTTCCCTTTTTCACCTGGTCAACTCCTAAAGGACTCCTCTTGCCCTGGCCTTTTGCTCCAGTCTCAAGTGGTCTCCTTAGCCTGGGATGATCTTCCTTCTTCCCTTTTTCACCTGGTCAACTCCTAAAAGACTCCTCTCTGAGTCACCTCTTCCACGAGGAGGTTCAGCACGGAACAGCCTCAGCGGTTTGCAGACAGAGCCAGCCCTGCTCCGCGAGGGGGCCTTGCCAGCATAGTCTGCGGACAGCAGGAGTTAGGGGAACTGGCAGCCACAGCAGCCAATGCTGATAGGGCACTTCTGTGCGCAAGGGTGGCGCAGTGGCCTTTACAAGAATGTGTCGTGTAGTCCTCAGAACACTTCTGGGGTGGAAATCACTGTGCCGTTTCCTGGCTGAGGAGGCTAGCATACTAGAAGTTAATAGCTCAAGCTGTGGGCAGCAGGCCCAGGCTCTGGCGTCCGTTAGACCTGGGTCCTGATTCCATGTCCCTGCCTCCCTTGCCGTGTGTCTGTTTGGCGGGTCTCTTTCTGAGCCTTGGTCTCCTCAACCTGTGAAAGGTAACGGGATTTACTTCCCAGGGAGAAGGTTCTATGGAAACCATACATGGAAAAGCACAGTGGATAGCACAGAGTAAGCGCTAAAAATGCTGGCTCTTTTTATTTCAGACAGGAAGAAAGAAAGGAGGCAAAAAAAGGAAGTATCTTCCCTTTCGCCCAAGTGGCTTCTTTATTTTGAGGGCAGAAAGAAAAAAAAAAAACCCAACTGTCATTTGGGCAGCTGCTCCAGTTTTGTCCAAAATAATTTATTTACCAGCCTTACAAAACAATATGTTGGCAAGAGAAAAATAACAGTCCCATAGGTACAGGCAAGCCCCTCCTGCCTTCTGGCGGCTCCCCGGGGACCCTGCCAGGGAGCTGGAAGTCGGGTGAGGGGTCCCCAAGCCCAGGGTGGCTGCAGGAGGAAAAGATCTGGAAGTGGAGGACTGTCCTGAGTCCTCCTTGCCGTGGGGCCGACCCAGCGGGCACCGAGGCACTTGTAGGCAAAGGCTGGGGGACCCCACTCCTGGGAAGGTCAGGGCTGTGTCCAGGCGGACAGATGGGAGGGACAGGATGCTGGGGGCTGTCACAGCCCCACTCAGTCGGTCTCTGAGGCAAGGCTCCTGGGCCGGGGTTGAGGGGGGATGGCTGGGGGGGTGGAGGTCCTGCCTACGGCCTCGGGGGCCCCTCCATCCTCTGTCGCTGCTCCCAGGTCCCCCTGCACAGGTGTGCTCAGAGAGAATGGGCTGGGTGAGGCTGGCCCCGGGGAGGCTGGGCTGGGGGAGGCCGGTGAACGCCGGCTCTGGCGCCGGGTGGGCTGGGGAGGATTGGGGGGCAAGGGGGGTGGCACTGTGGGGGCCCGGAGGTTGCTGCCAACCAGACGGCGGGGCAGAGCCTGGGGGGCCACAGGGCTGCTAGAGCCAGGGGGTGTGAGGGGGGCTGGAGGGGAGGAACGTATGCTGGAGACCTGGGGGGGCGGCATGGTGGGCCGGGCTGGCGCTGGGCGCTTGGCTGTGGAGGAAGGACAGGGGCAGTTAGGCATCCACACAGCCTGTGACCAAGCCACCAAGCTCCATGCTGCCTCAGGACCTTTGCATGTGCCATTGCTTCGGCCAGGAACACCCTTTCCGTGGCAACTCCTAAAGGACTTTTTTCCCTTTTGATGAGTGTCCTCATCACTTGGGCCGCTCACCTGTGCTAGAATACACTCCTTCTGCTGCCCTGCTCTAGTTCTATTTTCCTGTTATATTTTCTTCATAGAACTTGCTGCCCTCTGAAATGCGCTTGACTCCCTGACTAGAAGGGAAACTATGTGAGGCCACACCTATGTGGGCTTGGCTGGCACTGTTGGGGGTACGGAGTGGGTGTTCACTACGTGTTTGTTGAATAAAGAACTGCTGGCTGTTTGCCCTGACTCCTGGGTCTCGCTCACCTCTCAGGAGCCCATCAGAAACACCCCACCCCAGTTTCTAACCTCATGAGGTGGCTGAGGGCCCAGGAGGCCTGCACTCTGGTCCTCACCCTGCCTCCACCCACTGGGGGTTTTTGGGCAAATCACGTGCCCCCTTGGGGCCTCAGTTTCCTCATTGGTAAGATGGGATGAAAGCCTGGACCTCCCCGGGCTAACACGAGGACTTTGGGGCAGTTGAGGGGCTGTGCTCCAGTGAGCACATATCCCTAGATGCCCCTTCCTGCAGGAAGGTCCCTCTGTGAAGTCACAGTCCTATCCTGCTGGGCCAGAGCTCCAGCTACCCCTTGGCTCTACGCTGTACCCCAGGTGCAGACTCCAGTGCCTCTGGGGCTGGCTGGGCCCTCTCATGTGTCCTGGTCCCCAGCAATGACTCCCCATCTGAACCCTGGGCCTTCTCACCAGCTTGGCTTTAGGACAAGTCAACAGGTGAGTGCA
Organism: Vulpes lagopus; assembly: GCF_018345385.1. Classification (NCBI taxonomy): domain Eukaryota; kingdom Metazoa; phylum Chordata; class Mammalia; order Carnivora; family Canidae; genus Vulpes; species Vulpes lagopus. The sequence continues at coordinate 10,792,355 of NC_054828.1, forward strand.
CCACAGGGCCTCATAGGAGCCTGAATTTCTGCTCACCTCCACCACTTCTCCACCTTGTTGCCCTGTGAAGCCTCCACCCCATCTTCTCTCCTCTTCACTCCGCTCTCTGGACCCCTTCAGGGACTGGACACCATGCCCCCCAACTGCCACGATGGCTAAGCTTTAGCAAGCATTAACTATGCACCAGGTATGAGTCAGGCAGCACTATTTCACAAACAGCCCTACAAGGTAGGTGTGGTTACTGTTCTATTTCCACAGAGGAGGAAGGGCAGACATGGTGAAGTCACCTGCCCAAGGTCACAGGGCTGGAATCTGAACCCAGAGCACCAGGCAGCAAACCTGGGCTCGTGGCCTCTCGGATTTCTGGCCTCCCCAGCTGTCTGAAAACATGAGATGGTTTGGATTGCTGGCCCCCCTTCCCTGCCCACCTTCTACCCCCCTGCCAACTTACTCCTCCGAGCCATGTCCTCTGCTGGAGTGGCTGCCTCTGAGGGAGTCCTACTGACCTTGGGGGAGGCTGGTCTGGGGGGCGCCTCGGACTCTGTCCTGTGGAGGAAGGAGAGGGTCAGGGTCAGGTCTGGCCACCTCCCAGAAGTCTCCCGAAATCTTGGGGAGACTCCCAGTTGACAGGCTTCGTTTGAGTTCTTCCAGGATTTGTCCTGGGCCACCTTGTGGTGGGGCCTGGGATCTGTCCCCAGGATAGTCCCCCTGCCCTGCCCCCACTGGGGCCACAAGAAGATGCTTCTGGCCTTGGTCAGAGTTTGTGTCCATTGGACCCCCAGCTTCTGTGTGAGGCTGCAACAGTGTCCATGGATCCCCGTGGGCCAGCAGGGCCTCAGCTCTAAGCCTCCCTGTGGTCTTCCCTGGCTGTTCTAGCCACTAGAAGCCAGAGAGCAGCCGAGAAGCGGGAGGGGAGGCCATGGCTCATTCCTGGCTTCCTCCAGCTAGCTCTCTGCTCAGTTGCCTTCTCCTCGAGGAGGCCTTTCCTGATGCACGCCCTAAAGCAGCTGCCCACTCCAGCCTCCTAACCTGCTGTCTTCTCTTTAGGGACATGTCTCACTGCCTGGCACGACAATATCTGTTTATGGGAGTGCTTGTTGACTCCCTCTGCCCCAGGAAAACAAGGTTTCAGGGCAGCGTCTGTCTATCTTGCTTATCTGAGGAAAGTCACAGTTTGGGCCCTGGCAGTGTGATAACAGAACCATGCCTACTTGGTAGGGAGGCAACATGGTACCATGGAGCCCTTCTAGATTTAAAGGATCAAAGAGAAGACTGGAAGGTATTTACAAATTCCAGCTGCCCAGCGCCTTTGTTCCCTAAATCCCTGGGGCCTAAAACAGTGCCTGGCACACAGGAGGTGCTCAGCAAACTGCCGTATACTGAACGCGGGAACACATCACAGGCCGAGAGGAATACGGCTTCTGACTCTCCACCCCATCCCCTCCAAATGGGGAAACTTGGTATTTGGGTATGAAAACACAATAATCACCTTTCCTAAAATGCTGCTGGAAGTCCTGAGATGGTGCCTCAGGCCGATGTCTTGGGGCAAAGACATTCAAGGGGGTCATTCATATTCATCCGTCCTTACCTTTCCTTGGGGGCCAGTGAGGCTGGGGTCGGGGCTGGGGCCGGGGTGGGGGCCGGGACCAGGGCTGGGGCGGCTGCCACCATCGTTGGAAGCTCCTCAGCAGCTGGCCTGTTGCTGACCTTGTCCTGGGGGCCAGGGGCTGAGAATAGGCTTGACACGTTGAAGTTGATGTCTGCAGACAGAAGGAAGCGGGTCTGAACTTGCAGAACCTCTGCCAGCTGCCCTTAAAACCTAGGCGAAGGTCAGGACCGTTGTCCCTTTCCCCTGACAGTATGTGGACCCTGTTTCACCTTCCCGCTCCCATGTGAGCCTTACAACAATCCTGCAAGGTAAGCAGGATCATCCCCATTTTACAGATGAGACACTGAGGCTCAGAACAGGGAAGCAATGAGCTCCAGGCCTCCTGGTGAGTTCGTGGGGCTGCCAGGGACTGAAGCGGAGTCTGAAGGACACCGAGCTGGGCAGATGAGGGCACAAAGGGATAGGTTCACAAAGGCAGGCACTTCGGGGTGCCTGGGTGGCTCAGTCAGTTAAGTGTCTGCCTTTGGCTCAGGTCATGATCCCGGGACCCTGGGATCAAGTTCTGCTTTGGGCTCCCCGCTCAGCAGGAGTCTGCTTCTCCCTCTCCCTCTGCCCTCCACCCCTGCCCTGCTTGTGCTCTCTCTCACAAATAAATAAAATTAAAAAAAAAAAAAAAACCCCAAACACAAAGGCAGGAGCTTCACCTCCAGGGAAGAGGGTGTCTGCGTTCTGTATCAGAGCCTCCACCACGCCCACCACCTGGATGGATGACACTGAGGCGGCGTCCAGCTGGGCCTGGTCCCTGGGGCAAAAGGGAACAGAAGTAAGCTGTCCATTTCCTAACAGTCTTCGTGACCCCAAGTCTCTTTCTGGCCCAATCACATCAAGTGCCTGTTCTCAGAAAGCTCGCAGACGGCCAGCAGATGGCCAGCATGTTGCTCACATGCCCGACGTTCCCCTCCTTCACCCACGACAGGTGTCACTAGTCAGAATGGTTTTCCCCTCACAGTTCGTGGATCAAGGGAGCCTCTACCAAGTAATCATCCTCAGCAGATGAATGAATCTTTGTGCCATCAGTGACCAGGTGCATTATAATGACCCTTCACATACCCCACACTGCACTTTATAGCTTATAAACCATTTCTCCATTCGTTATCTCATCTAATTCCCAAAGCAAAAATCCTCAAAGTTTGTAGTTTCTCTCCAATTTATAGATGAAGAAATGGAGGTCCAGAGAGTGCCTTCCTGAGACATTTCTGGAAGGGTGAGGGGTGGGGCTAGAACCAGATCTTTGGGCTCCCAGCCCTCCAAGCACCCCCCTACCATGATCACCCAACGCCTAGCTCCAAAGCCCTGTGGGGTCCATGTTCCCTTTGGGCTGCTCCTCACGGCAGTTTCTTGAGAATAGGAGCTGCTCAACCCACTCCAAGGATGGGGAAACTGAGGCCCAGGGAAAACATAAGCAGGAGATGGTTGGAGTGGGTGATTGCCACCTTCCTCCCAACCTGTGGCCCCTCACCCTTCTTTCTCAGGGGGCCACAGCAGGTTGGGCCCCAGGACGATGGCGATGTTGCTGGGTGTCATCTTATTCACCTCCTGCTCCTCAGCCAGTCGTGCCAGGAACTTCATCAGGTACCTGGGGAGGCAGAAGGTGGGCTTGGCCAGGGACAGGGGCAAACTCTGGCCACGAACACCACAGATGCTCCAGAGGCCTCAGAATTCCTCAGCCTGGGGTTTCCAAAGAGAGGCAAAGGTCCCCCTCAGGATGGCTTAACATTTTTTAACAGTTAAATTAGCTGATCTGCTGAGTGCCAGGTGTGTGTCAGGCGCTGGGCTAAGCTGCGAATCCCCCAGCCACCCTGTGGGGTAGGGACTGCCACGCTGTTTTCCAGGTGAGGGCACTGAGGCACAGAGAGGTCAAATCACCTGGCCAGGGCCACACAGCCGCAGAGGTGGGAATTTCAAGCCAGGTGATGTGGCTTCAGAGGTTTAGTTCAATGTCTAGTATAAAACACATGACTAGCACATCTTAGGTGTGTTTTCGGAAATACTGTTGAGGCCAAGGGGGCAGGCTCAGGCTCACCTGAGGTTGTTGAGGCTCTCCGGGGGCAGTTGGCTGCACACCTCCTGGAGGGCCTCTAGCCGGGCCCCTGGCTCCTTCAGGCTGGGGACAGGGAGAGACCTGGTGAGCCAGTCTAGGGCCCCAGGGCCCCACCCCTGCAGCCCTGCCTTCCCCAGCTCCCACCTCACCTGGCTGCCCTCATCCAATCGTCATAGAGGTCAAAGGTCATCAGAGGCTCTGGAAGCTCCCGCAGATAGGACTTGAGGGCACCTGAAATGGTGGTGGGGGTGTTGGACACAGTGCCCGAAGCCCCCACCTCCACCCCAGTGCCTAGCTCTCTCTGTCTGTTAGGAACTAGGCCCTCGTTCACACTAACATGTGCAGGTCTGATCATTTCTTTGGGCCGTGAGTCTTCTGGAGAAAATGATGAAGTCCAGTGGACTTGTTCCCAGGAGAATGTACATGCACTGCAGGGGGTTCATCACGGACTCCCCCCCTTTATGAACCCGCCTCCTGAGGGCTCGATTATCAGGCCTTCAGCCAAACCATCACAGGAGCATTTCTGGCAGCTACGGGGAAGGGATCTGGGGGGAAGGCCCCCTCCTCCCTGGGCTCCTGGGAGTAGGCACCTGCCACAGCATGGGGGTCAGAGCAGAACTCCTGCAGGCTGCCGGGGTCCGAGGCCATGGTCTGCTTGAGGCGCTTCAGCACTGAGGCTCCAGCGGCCAGACGGAAGAGGCCCTGTGGTATGAGAGGGAACGGGCGGGGGTGGGTCACGGAGGGGTGGGCAGGGACGGACACCCTGGCGGGAGACAGGTGTCTGGATAGGAGTGGAAGGGAGAGAGGAGGCTGGCAGTACTGTCAAGACGTCTCTGAGTAGAGTTTGGCCTCCTCAGGGTCTGTCCTCAGGAAAGGAGCTGAGGACGAGTGACAGCCAGGTGCCTGGGACAGATAAGGGCCTGTGCAGTCGTGACTGCACCATGGGGGGTGCCCAGCTTCACTGCCACCCCCTCGTGTGCCACTGGGCATGTTTTCCTCTTGGCCTCCGTCCCCGCCTTGGAAAGTGGAGCCAGTGAAGGGTTGTGGGGATAACTAAGTGTCAAGGCCTTAATAGCACAATGGCTGCCTCACGAGCATCACTGAGTGGGAGGCAGTGTCAGCTTGACCTCCGGAGGCTGTGGCCTCACAGACACCTGGGCTCTAATGGTGGGATGACAACCACAGCCGGAGCAGTATGTGGAGCGGTGGCACAGAACCAGGTGCCCCTCCCTGACCTGCCCCCTGGGCCCCACCTCTTCCTTCATGCCCTCGGAAAGCAGCATCCTGACGCAGGCTTCAATGGGCAGCGCGATGTCCCGGCCCAGCTCTTGCAGATGGGTTCCCAGTGACACCCCATACACCCTGAAGAAGGGGGCGGCCATCATCGAGGGGGAGGGGTCTGCAGGGACGAGACAGATCAGCGGCCCAGGGTCCTCCCATCCTTGGCAGCCAGGCCAGGGCAGCCAGGGCAACCCCCCCCCCCCCGCCCAATCCTCGAGGGCTACTGCCTAGGCCAGTGGTACTACCTCCCACCCAACCCTCCAGGCCACATATCTGGAAATCACCCGGCATCTCTCTGGAATCCACCCACCTCCACTATTTCTGCCCTGCTCCAGGGCGCCTCCCTTCTTCCTAAAGGACTCCTGTCTTGCCCCCTTCACTCCATCCTCACAGAGCAGACTACCTCTCCACCACAAATCGAATCAGAACGAATCTGCCCCGAACTCATCCATGGCTCCCTATGGCCTTTCAGGATGGAGCGCAAGCTTCTAAGCATGCCCTGAGCGGGGCTGGGTCGGGGGTGTGGGGCCAGGCCCGGCCTGTGTCCCCACCTGCTTGGCTGTGGTTCTCCCTCAGCTCAGCCAGAGCTGTGTCCAGCGAGCTCAGAGACTTGCGATGGTAATCCGCTTGAATCTCCATAAGCTGCAGAGACAAGAGGGGGACCCCCGGGGGAGTGAAGGAAGCTGTGCCTCCCTGGAGTCCGTGAGAACACACCCCTCCCTTCCACATCCTGAAGGATGTCCCAGTGGCCCCTGATGTCCACCCTTGAGTTCCAGCGGCTGGAGCCCAGTCTTGAACTCACATGGATGAAGTAGTTGGCATATGTGTCCTCCTTGGTGGCAAAGTGGTATAGGTCGGCCAAGTACTCATCCTTGGAGAGAGAAAGGGGAGGGCTCACCAGTGAGGCTGGGGCCCAGGGGGCAAGCTGAGACCCTGAGGCACAGAGAGGGGTTAGTGACTTGTCCAAGTCATACATGGAGGGCCTGGCCAGTTCTCTCTCTGCTATGGTTTGCATTTGGGGACACGGGAACCCGTTGAACTCTTGAAGGGCTTTTACAGCCTCTAGCCCTCATCTCTGTGCCGCACACCTTCGCACAGTTGTTTGCATTATTCACCGTTCATTCCTTGACTCACTCAACAAACACGCCAAGACCACGCCAAACACAAGTCCCTGCCTCCCAGGAATCATGTGTGCGGTGTAGACAGAAGAGGCCATGAGCTGGTGGCTGAGCACAGAGCTTGGGGGCTGACTGCCTGGACTCGAATCCTGGCTCTGCTGTTTCCCAGCTGTGTGGCCTTGGGTGGGCACAACACTTCTCTGGGCTTCAGTTTCCTCTTCTGTGAAATGGGGAGGGGACCCGCCCGCCCTTGCTGCCCCCTCACAGCCGGGGAGCTCCAGGCGCCCACTCACCTTGCACTGCTCCACCTTCCTCTTCAGCTCCTCCTCCTCTTCCTTCAGTGTCTCCACCTTGGTGGCTGTGGCTGTATGGCTGTAACTTCCAGGGCCACTGCCCAGGCCCTGACCGCTGCCTGAGTTCTTAGCTGCCTGAGTGAGCCTGGCAATGATCCCCAAGTGGGGTGGTCAGTGTCCCCCTGCAGCACGTCCAGATCCAAGTGTCCCCTCCATATGCCTGCCCACCCAGGATTCTAGGGTTTAGGGATGAACATCCCAGAGCTCCCCTGGCCCTGGGCCTCACCCACGCCTGAGTCGCGAGTGCTCAGGGCCTCCCCCTGGTGGTGGGCTTGGTGATTATGGCCACCTAGCTCCAGAGTGGAGGGTGGGGGCTTCCTGCAGGCCAGGGATCTTGGAGGATCATTCCTGGCTATCCGAGGCTCTGGGGTCACGTGCAGCTGGCAAGAGCACATGCACACACATGTTCACAGAGGCACTCTTACAGGTGCCCTCACGACATGCGTTCCTAAACGCTAGATGTGTGCACAAGTACTCACACTAACTCTACCCAGTGGTCCCTGCTGCATCCTCCTAGTGTGGCTTCTGGCCACCTCTGTAGGCTGACCTAGGTGCGGACCCCACCCAGGGCCTATGGCTCCCACCTGCTCTTAAGGGTGTTCCAGTCGGAGACCAGCTTCTGCAGGCTTTTCTTGTGCTTGAGGATGGCTGGCAGCTCCTCCTGGGAGTAGGCACGGGGAGGGAGGGGGTCAGCGGGCCGAGGAGGTAGGAGTTGAGGCTGGGGGAGCGGAGGGCTGGGGATGGGGTGAGGATGGGGAAGTGGGGAGGGTCACCTCACTCAGCCTGCTGAGTGGCTGCAGAACATCCCTCTCCAGGGTCATCTCAAACTCGGCCAGAATGCGGGCCAGCTGGTTCTGAATAGCACAGCTCATCTCTAGGGCTTTCCTGTGGACACAACACCAGTGGGCCCAGCACTCCCACAGCTCCTCACCCCCATCTGGAAACACTTGGGGGTCTCCTCCCTCCCCATCACCTCCTGCCCCTTCTATCTCTCCTACATCTTCTCTGAGCCAAACACGCTCCCAGACCTGGCCGCCCTCTCTGACCTGGACACTGCCCTCCGGTGCAGACACGACCCTCAGCCTGGTCATCCTCCTGTTGTGGACGCCCTTCCACACCTGGACCCCCTCCCAGCTCAGATCCCCCTTTGGCATCTCTGGGTGAGGGACAGGGCCCTGTCTGTGCTCACCCCATGCTGGAATCGGGGTCCAGCTCCTTGAAGCTCTCGGCCATCGTGGTGGACAGAGCCATGAGGGGGAGCTTCTTCTGCAGGAAGGGCAGGCCTGGTTGTGAGCACCTGCTGGGTCTCCCTCCACCCCACCCAAGCACGTGGAGAGTTCCTGGGGGACGGAGCCCCACTGAGGCACTGAGTATGGACAGGGGAGCAGGGAAGCCAAGATGGCCACAGTCTTAGGTGGGAGTGGAGACAGGATGATGACCAGGCATGGCTGAGCGACATCTCCCTGTGACCATGTCCCCCACCCTGTCCCATCTGGGGTGCCCTTTTTGCCTCCCAGAAACGAATCCACTGAGCACGAAGGGATGACCAAGTACCCTCCCACACCAGAAAACTAAGAGAGGGCATGGAGCTTGCCCTAGTTCACACAGCTGGAAGGAGGACGGAGGCGCTAGGAGCTCTCTGGGAGTGGGGCTGTTCCCCTGCCCCAGGGGAATCTGTGGCTTGGCCTTAGTCACTGCTGAACTCAAAACCCTCCCACCTACAAGTTACGAAGAGCACCAGCTTGGGTCAGAAAGACCAGGGATTAAATCTCAGTTCTGCCACTTATTAGTCGTGTGACCTTGAGACTTCACCTCCCCGTGTCCATTTCCTCATCTGTACAAAGTGCTAATGAGGGCAGCCTCCTCCTAGGGGTGTCGTCAGCGGTAAGTGAGGCAACACGTTGACACAGCTGAGCAACAGACTAGCAGTCACCGGTCTACAAATGCTCGCTGTGGATTGATACCGGTGAGTATTAATATCAGCCCAAATGCCACTTCCTTCAGGAAGCCCTCCCACACGGCCTCAGTTCAGAGGCCTGCTCTGGTCCGCTCTGGGGCTGACCAGACAGAGAAGTTCAGGTGCTGTGGGAGGCCTGGCTCTGCCTCAGGAGAGTCCGTGCAGACGGGACCAGGGTCAAGAAGGGGGTGGTGAAGAGATACAGCGGTGTCACTGGGGTGCCTGAAGGGTCTTGGGACAATGCAGGCCCCACCCCCTCAGAGCCAGAGACTGAGATGGGCAGGGAGACCCCAGCCCTGCCCTCACTCCCCCGCTGGGCAGAGGTGTCCTGTCCAGGCCCCAACTCCCTGGGACCCCCACTCACCACCCGCTTGTCCATGTCCGCCCCGCTCTGGCCCTGCAGACAGGCCTGCAGCCGTTTGTGGACATTGTGGGCTGCTCGCTTGGCCGGCTCCAGGCGCTGCTCTACCTGAAGGGGGGGTCGGGGTTTATGGATCATAGGAGGTGGTTGCCCCCTGCCCCCCACTGCCCCATTCTTTCCCCAAGCAGGAGCCACTTTTCTCTTCCCTCCTCCTGGAGACCCCATGGCCAACAGCTTGGGGGATGACTCAGCCGGGTCCCCCAAATGGCGTCCTCACGCGGCCCTCTGCTGACAGCTTGCACAGGCCTGCCTTGCCACCGGCTGCTGGCCCAGGCATGTACCTGCTGCAGGTCCTCCCCAAGGAACTCAGCCGTCTCCGGGGTGCTGTGGGGGAGGGAGGAGCTTCTGCTGAGGCCGACCAGGTTAGGAAACCCCCTGCCTCCCCCTGCCCCCTCAGCAGGGCACCTGGACCCCTGTTGCTTCCAGGGCCCCTCCTCTTGGGGCCTGCCCTGGGTGGCCTGCCTGTCTGCCTCATCCCAGTCGGAGCACATTCCATGGGGGCGTGAATAGGATACACGGCTTTTTCCTCCTCCACCCAGGGCTGTGTCCTGAGAGAGGGCGGATGAAACCCAAGGCGGTGAGGTTGGGAAGCCACCCCAGCCTCTTCTGCTGACCCTGGGAAGAGGAGGCCAGGCAGGCCCCAAGAACGGGAAGTGTGCGAGCTCAGACTCCTGGGCTGTCAGTCATGCAGGAGTCAGGACTGCAGTGGTGTGCAAGCCCTGAACCCCTGTTCAGGGACACTTGGGGACACTGAGGCCCAGAGCAAGGGCGCCTGACTGCCTAGGCTCACATAGGCATCCATGCGGTGGGAGACTAGAGCCAGGCCTCTGGACTCTCAGTCCCCTCCCCTGGGCCCAGAGAATGGGAAACTCCCAACACAGAGGGAAGAGGAGAGAAGACAGGCCTTGGGAGCTCCCCAAACTTCTGGCCTCCACTCCACCGGCTCTGGGGTCCAGCCGGTGAGAACAGAGACCTGGGGATGTTTCCACCTGAGGCTGGGAAAAGCAGAAGCAAGATAGAGAAGCTGGAGGCCTCTGGGCGGGGGGGTGGGGTGGAGGGGGAGAGGCACAAAGCAGGACAAGAGGCCCCTCCTCCCACCACAGGGACCTAGTCTCCTCTCCCTCCCCAAGGTTTGGGGCCCGATCGCCCCCAATTGCCCCCGATCGCCCCCACTCCAGGCGACCAGAGATGGTTAGCTGTCCCCATTGTACAGAGGGGACAAGTGAGGCCAGGGAGGACCGTTCGCTCAAGAGGCTCATGGAGGCCGAGAAGACCCAGCATCCCTGATCCTCCCTGCACGCAGAGGGCTGGGGGTGCCCCCTTCCCCAAAGGGCCTTGCCCCTCCCGCTCTGGCCGGGACGTGGGGTGGCTCTCGGAGGCGGGGGAGCGACGGCAGGGCTCTGGCCGGTCCGAGGGTGTCTGTCCCGCCGTCCCCAGCCTCCCCGCCCCTCGACGGCCGCTCGGGTCCGGCGGGGGTGAGTGTGTGAGTGTGGGGCGGGGAGGGAGAGGGTTGACACTCACCGTCCCAAGCTGCCCGTCTGGGCCAGCTGCCGCATGCGATGCAGCTGCCTCTTCATCATCTTGGGCGCGGGCGGGGGCTGCGGGGTCACGGTGGGGGGCGAGGGCCCGGCAGCCCCCGGCCCAGCCTGCCTGCGCCCGCAGCGCCGCGCTCGCCCCGGATGGGTGGGCGGCGCTCTCCGCTTCCTGGGCCGGCGGCGCTCGGGCGGCCGCTCGCTCCCGCCCCCTCCGCGGCGACTCCGCCCCCGGCCCCCAGGTCACTCCTCTCTCCAAGTTTGTTTGCTCGCTCGCCCCCGGCTTCCGGGCCCCCCGCGGTCCCCGGCCGGTCCCCGCGACTCGTCGGGCCGGCGGCCGCCGGGCGGTCCACAGGTTGGTGGCGGCCCCGCCCCCGGCCCCGCCCCGCCCGGTGGCGGGAAGCAGGTAAGCCGGCTCCTGCCACCTCGCGGCCGGACTCTGGGCTCCGCCCCACGCCAGCCCCCGGCCGGGGGTTTAGGTCCCGCACCCCTCTTAAAGGTAAAGAGGGTTGCACGCGCGCGACGCCGAGGGCCCCGCAGGCCTCCCCAGCCCGCGCCGGCGCACCCGAGCCTGCCGAAGGGTGCTGCCCGGGGTCCTCTCCGAAGGACCTCCTGGCCACCTCGAGCTAGAGATGACCCCTGCCTGTTCCCCTACTGGAGACTTTTTGGAGACTGGCCAGGACTTCGGCTTCCTGGGGCCACCGTGTTGCTTTGTGCCCTTGGACAAGGCACTAGAACTGAGGACTTGCTCTTTAATGGTCTGATGGGCCAACTGAACTGCCCATCCTGGAGAGCGGACAAGATAACCTTGGCTCTTCCCGTTGTCCCTTTAAGGGGGGGGTTGCCCCACCCTCCAGAGCAGCTCCCTGACATCCAGCTCCTTCCCAGCCCCAGCACAGTTCTCTCCACTGTCCTTAAAGCCTCTCCTTCCAGCAGACTTTGTGAATCCTTGCCCTTCCTCTCGTTAAGACAGTGAGGTGAGTGCTGCTCTGAGCCCCCAGACTCAGTGGTAGTGATTCTTTGGCCCTCCACCCAAAACACAGCTGGGCATACACTAGGTGCTTCATAACTGTTAGTTAATACAAAATGAGGGACTTTAGGGGAGCACCTGGATGACTCAGTGGTTAAATGTCTGCCTTCAGCTCAGGGCATGATCCCAGGATTCTGGGATCCAGTTCCGCATCCAGCTCCCTGCACAGAGCCTGCTTCTCCCTCTGCCTGTGTCTCTGCCTCTCTCTCTGTCTCTCAGGAATAAATTAAATCTACCAAAAAAAAAAAAAAAAAAAAGACCTTAGGAAAAAACAGTAGGGTCTCCTTACTCTGAACCCCTGGACTCCTTCGGCATCAGGGACCCCAGGGAGAGTGGGAGGGGGAGAGACAGCAGTATGGTCCTGCCACTCCCCCTGCACTTTGCTTTGTTGGGAGTTTTAACTCAGTTTGAGGATTACTTGAGCGCCTACTGTGTGTGGGTGGGCAGACTGTGTACTTCTTGGGGGCAGGACCTTGGCCTCAGACAGGGGCCCTGCCACAGGGCGAGCACTCACTGGGTGCTGACTGCTTGCTCCTCCAGTCCCCCGAAGGGAGAGCCAGACCGGCCCAGCAGGAGTGGGAGGAGGTGAGAAGGGAACCCTCTAGCTGCTGTTGCTGCTGCTGAGTCAGAGCCTCACAGCCCCGCAGCCCCGGAGCCCACCTGAGTGTGGAATCCACTGGATCCAAGGCTCAAGCTGGCATAAGGAGATCCCAGACGTTTTCTAGCCCACCTCCCTTTCACCAACTGGAAGGCCTCTGGAAGAAATTCTAGAAAAGGGGCAGGGCTTGAGGAATGCCTTGATGGTGGGAGAAATCAGAGTCCAGTCTAGACCTGGCTTCTTCAGATGCGGGGTTAGGGTTTGCAAGGTTTGGGTTCCAGTCCTGGCCTTTCCCAATTCCTCACTGGCCAGATCCCAGAACATCAGGGTGGTTCAAGTCTCCCCCCATTTCTGCAATGGGCACAGCCTACTGTGTGCACAAGTAGGAAGCTGAAGACTCCTAAGCCAGCAGCTTGACACCAGGTGCCACTGTCTTGCTGTCTCAGAAATCTGTGGGTTACAGGGTGTCCCCACCCTGTTTCAGCCTGCCTCCAGCCTGGAACACACTGGGTTGGGTTTATCCACTTCTTCAGCTCCTCTCAAGGTCCCTGAGGGCAAGGTCTGGCTTCTACCTTTGTCCCCTCTAGGCTTGCCCAGGCCTGGGCCCCAGCTTGGGTCTGCAGGGGGGTCAGGACACTTGGGCCATAGCAGTATCAGCTGAAAACAACCAGGGTCGTCTAATCAGCCTGGTGGAGCTCTGCACCTCTCACCCAGGCTCCCCTTCAGTCTGGCCCAAGAGCTCTTCTCTGTCTGGTCTGGGTGGGGCTGCTGTGCCTCTGGGTTGGGTGAGGGGTATGTTTTAGGGTATATTTAAGCTTGAGCACACTTGGATGCTGAATCATAAAGGTTTGGAAGCCCCAAAGGTTGGATCATTGGCTGTTCCTTCGAAGGATGTTGTAATCAGAGACTTTTGGACACTGGAAATTATATCAGTGAATGTTGAGATCGTAGTTTTAGAAGTGCAGATGCACGGGCACGGGGGTGGGGGGGGAGAGCACTTCAGAGGTCACCAACCAACACCATCTCCAATCACAAGAGCTTTTCACACTGTCTTGTGAGGGCTTGTCGACTTGGCTGGCTTTCCTCTGCTCGTGCCGAATCCTGCGTGGCCTAGCAATGTGCCATGGTCCCAGGAGCTCAATAGACCGGGCTGACTTGAATGCAAGTGAAGGCATTGCATCAATGGACACTTATTTCCAACCCAGAGACAGCAAGAACAGAGCTCAAGTGTGTGTGGATGAAACCGGCCAGCTGGGCTAAGCCTCGAACTAGCTGGGTGACCTTGGGTGAGGTAGTCCACCTGTCTGAGCTCAGTGTCCTGGGTAAAATGAGAACAATAGTGGGTACCTGACAGATTCTTTTGAGGACTAAAGGAGTTCCTACATAAAATGCTTATAACAGGCCCTGCTCCTTGTTATCCAGCCTGCAAAGTCTGGAATGAAAAGACTGGAATGCTTTTTTTTTTTTTTTCTTGTTTCAGGGAATCGGGGCCAGCCCAGGGAGGGGTCTCATTCTCAGCATCTCCCCTTCACCTTGTGACCCATCAGGGCTGTGTTTGCCGATGGTTGGGTCATCCCAGCAGTGAGAGACTGAGCAGGTGCCCAGGGATCACAGAAATCGACTACATGCATGGGAAGAGTTGGGTTTTGTGATTTGTGTGGGAATTTGATCTTTGGAGCTGCCTTGACGGGTTGTAAAGTTTCAGAAAAAAGGCGATGTCTGGCACCTACAAGGAGGGCTTCCGTGTCCTACCAGGCCAAGCCTTCCTGCCTCTCCAAGGGCTCTACTTTGGGTCCTGGGGCCCTAGGGACCCTCATGGCCTACAAGCACATTGCCTCCATTTCTGCCTAGTTGCCACCTAAATGTGTCCTGCTGCCTTCTTGGGACAATAGCACTTTTTTTTTTTTTTTTTAGAAAGACTTTATTTATTCATGAGAGACACAGAGACAGAGAGGCAGAGACACAGGCAGAGGGAGAAGCAGGCTCCATGCAGGGAGCCTGACGTGGGACTCATTCCCGGGACTCCAGGATCAGGCCCTGGGCTTAAGGCAGGCGCTCAACCACTGAGCCACCCAGATGTCCCATAATAGCACATTTTTTTCACATACTTGCATACATCTCCCAGTGAGGCTGGCATCATAATCCCCATTACCCCCTACTGATAAGTAGGCCAAGGCTCCAGGGCACCAGGTCCCTCACGGTTATGTGGTAGAGGCCAAGTTAGAAAGCTGACCTGAGGGGCACCTGGGTGGCTCAGTGGTTGCGCCTTTGGCTTGGGTTGTGATCCCGGGGTCCTGGGATCAAGTCCCATATCAGGCTCCCTGCATGGAGCCTGCTTCTCCCTCTGCCTGTGTCTCTGCCTCTCTCTCTGTGTCTCTCATGGATAAATAAAATCTTAAAAGAGGAAAAAAAATCAAGCTGACCCGACAGGCTCCCAAGCCCTCACATGCATGCCAGATGCCACTGCTTGGAGGCTCCCGAAATGCTGCCCCCTGCTCCCTCCATCCCTACGGCTGCCTCCAGGGGACAAGCCTGGGACAGCCTGGGAAGTGTCAGTGGGTGAAGCTCAAGCAGAACATGCGCAGGGAGGCCAGTGGCTGGCACGGAGGTGATGGTAGCAGGGTCGGCTGCGGGGCCACTGGACTGAGCAGGAACATCGCGTTACGGACACTTGAGCAGATCGCTTGTTTGTGGTCCTACCAGGGCCGGGCTCTGAGTGGAAGCTTCTGCCCAGGGTGGCCAGGCCTGCGGGGCGATTTCTGGGGCTCTGAGAACTTGCCTGCCTCCTTCCCAAGCCAGAAGCACTTTCCCAGAAGGAAACCCTAGGAGGGGCAAGAGCAAGAGGACTTCCCAATCCTGACAGCCCTCCAGAGTCTGTGCCCTGATAACCCTGGCTTCAGGGTACAGCAGCCCACGGAGGGCTGGGGAGAGAGGGCTCCTAGGGAGACCAGGGTGTGGGGCGGGGGGGGGGGGTGGGTGGGGGTGGGGGTGGGTGCACACAGCGTGCTGCCGGAGGGCACCTCACCTGACAGCTGGTTGGACTCGCCCTAATGTGTGCCCTCAGGCATTTACAAGCTCTCCGAGCCTCGATTTTCTTGTCAACTCTTGTCACTGCAGGCAGTTCTGAGGAAGAGTGCCAGGCCAGGCCTCGGGCTGGCTCCTGTGCCCTCCTCCTGTGCAGATCGGGGCAGAGATGGGCTCTCAGGCGGGTGGCTGCCACAAACAGATGAGCAGTGTGCTGTAGTTGCCAAAAAAGAAACCCCAAGGAGCTGCTTTCTCCAGCCGCATGAATAGAAGTGGAAGTGTGGCTTCAGGGTCTGGGAAGTCCCACTGCTCCTGGCGTGGGGGTGGGGGTGACCCTTCAAGGCAAGAGAACCCCCCTTCCCTGTTCCACCACGAGGACTCCAGAGGCTCTGGGTCTCCTGAGCGGTGCTCCAGGCCTCTGGCTGAATCCACACACGTTATATGGGGAGTGATTCCTCCAGGGAGTGGAGCCAGCGGAGGGTCACCTTCCATCATCAGACTCCACCCCCAGCCCTGCAGACAGATGCGGGCTCCCTCCCAGCTCTCCTGTGACATGCTGAGCTCCTGGCTCACAGGTTCCATGCCGGCCTGTGGGCTGACCGCGGGGCCATGCCTCGCATGCAGGCCGCTCAGAGGCACCTGCAGGACGGCAGATGGTTGGGATAGATTGACTAGGGAAAAGGGAAGGTGGTAGGTCAGGAAGATGAAAAGGGATAGCCCTGTCCCTGCAACATCTGGTCACCCCACGCCAACACTTTGGTGACCAGTTTGCTCAGGGACTCTTCAGAAGGCCTCAGAGAGGCCTTACAGCTCCCCAGGTCCCTTCCCACAATCAAAGAGGAACCCAAGGGCCAGAGAAGGAAGCATCTCCCTCAAAGTCACACAGCAAGCCCGGGACCCCACTGGGAGCAGGTGGAGACTCCCAGCCCGAAGCTGCACCCAGTCCCATCCCACCCTGCAGCGCTTCCACAGTTAGGACAAGATCGTACTGCAAATGGTACTTCTGGGACTTAAGGGCAGCATCACAGGGAATAGGGTTTCGTTTCATTTAGAAGAACCTTCCTACTACAGACTCTTTCAGGGACATCACAAGTGTCCAGGTGGAGTCTGGCCCAGCAGAGAAGGGAACAGGAATCAGGCCATGTGGCTGGGGGTATACAGGGGTCGGGGTTTGTGGAAGCCCCACTGCAGGAGGGCTGAGTCTGGTGAGGGGGGTTCCCGTGGTGATGTGAGGCACATCCAGTGAGACCTGGGATGGAGAAACCCCCCTCATTGCTGAATGGAAAGGAGTGCCCAGGCTGGGGAGTGAGCATGCTGGGCTCTGGGAAGACCAGCGGACTGGGCTGTTCTCCAGCAACTCCCAAAGTATCTGTGGAAAGGGGTTCAGCCTGGGAAACACTGGGTTAAGCAAAGTGAAACAGTTTTTTAAATGCAGGACTTCTAATTGGCTACTAGGGAAGAGAGATGGCGGGCAGCCTTGTCCAGACCTATCTCAACGGGAACCCCCTCCTGCAGAGCAGCACGGAGGTCTGACTCCACACCACACCAGGCCGTGCCCTGGACTAACTCCCCCTAACGCTGGCTTGCTCTCAGCTTCCTGGCAGAGCCATTCCCCAGGGACTGGACTCCCAGTGAAAACTCTGGTAACACCAGGGGGTTAAGTGTGCCCCAGCTGGGACTGGCAGGGGGCCCGGTGCAGCATCCCCGGGCCTCTCTAGAAACAATCTGCTGCAATTAGCACCCTGCTTCCTGGGAGCAGCCTCTGGGGAAAGCGAGAAGAGAAGCAGGCAGGGCCCTCAGGGGAGTGTAGGCCGCAGTTGTGTTTGGAGGGCTGAGAGCAGCAAGCGGAAGTTGTGAGCAACAGGGGGCCTCCCACTCAGCGTCTGCAGCAGCTGGGGCTCCTGGCAGGCAGGCCTGAGCGGCCACTCGCTTCCAGCTGGGACAGCTCTGGGCCCGCCACAGCCCTGGGCCCTCTGTGGTGACTCAGCACCACCACGGGCCCCCAAGCAGGGCCTCTTCCTGTGAAGGGCTCAGGGGTGATGAGGAGGAGAACCCTGGCTGGATCGCCAAAGACAGGGCTGGGGAGGCCTGCAGGGCAGCCCCGGGACCCTCCCACTCCTGGACCCTCGTCTCCCTCCATCTCAGAAGGGCCAGGAGGGCAGCTGGTCCAGGAAAAAGGACGTTTTATTTCCATAAATATTCCTGCTCTCACTCACACACAGACCCCATTCCGCCCACAGACAGACGGATGGGCAGAGGCGGGCCACCCACAGGAGGCAGAGGCCAGGGGCCCAAGGAGACGCCCCGAGGATTCCAATGTGGGACCTCCCTTGGCCAGGGGCCCTGGAGCTCCCAGCTGGGGCCCCAGGTCTGCCGTTACCTCTGGGCTGGCAGTCACAGCCCCCACAGTCCCTCAGGAGGCCTGATGGCAAAAGGGGGCAGGTGGGTAGAGTGAAGCCCCCACGAGGAGTGGGAGACAGGTGGGGCTCCCCCAACTGGGCCCCCTGAGACGATGACCACAGGGCCACCGAGAAAGAAAAGCAAAGAGTGTCAAACCACACACCAGAGAGTGCAAAGAGCTGGGGGTGCAGGCGTCACCCGCCCAGTCACCCGGTTCCTATGGAGGAGGCCTGAGCTGGTTCCTGCTCCAGCATGGCCCCCGAGTTATGGCTGGGCCTTCCCATAAGGCATAAGAGATAGGTGGGGACAACCCCACCCCAGGCTGGGGTTGGGGCTGGGCCTGAGGTCCTGGCCCCTGCCCGACAGCCCTGCTTCTCCCCTACGACCCCAAGTCCTTCCAGGGCCAGGCAGCTGTTCCCCTGCTCCAGGCTCCCCCCTGTGGCAAAGGTCCCCAGCAGTGCAAACCCAGGCCCAGCCTCCTGCTGGGTTCAGCTCCGCAGGGGAGGGGGCAAGGAAGGAGGGGCCCACAGGGGTATGGAGAGAAGCACCAGGCCAGGGGGGGATGGCCATGGGAATGAAGGGCGTCCTAGGCCACCATGGCCTCCCACCCAGGCCAGACAGCGCCCAGTCCTGCTGCCCCCTCCTCTCCCCAGCCCCTCCCTGTTCTAGAGGCTCCCCCAGGTCTCGGGTGGGGGGAACTGGTCCACGTCCCCCATCTCGTTGTAGGTCTGGTCGCCCATGGTGAAGAGAAGCTTGTAGCGGAGACGAACCTTCTCCTGCGGCAGAGAGGGTGAAGGCAGAGAGTCAGAGGGAGAGAAGAGGCTGCCCCCACCCCATAGCGGGGCGCTGTCATGGCCTGGCCCCTCACCTTCTGGGGGTTGGCAAGGAGCAGGACCTGGGTGATGGCGGAGGGGTGGACGATGGGGTTAAATGCCGGCAGTTCCGTGCCTGAGGGCGGCTGCAGCTTCACTTTCATGACCTGCAGACAGGAGGGCAGGATGGGGCCCAGCTAGCCCTGGCTTCCTGTCCCCATCCTGAGGGACCAGGCCCAGTCCACCTGCCAGCTCTTCCTTGGAGGGTCCTGAAGCTCTTGTCCCTTGGTTCCCTTCTATCCCCTGATCCCCAGGGGACCCTGCCCCCTTCCCCCCACCCCCTGATAGCTGGCTCCTATCCAGCCCCAGATCACCCTGCCTGGAAAGGAGGGAGGCAGGCTTGTGTCACCTTGGGGACAGCTGACTGGAAAACGATGTTGCGAATGGGCTGGGGGGCGGTGCTCAGCATAGAAACCACCACCACCAGCACGTCGGAGCGCCCCGGCAGTGGGTCTCGGGCAAAGTGGAAGAGGACCCGGAAGCCATGCTGGTCATACACTGTTACTGGCAAGATGCTGCCTGGCAGAGGAAAGGGGAGAAGGTGATGGGTGGTGCCAGGCCCGAGCCCATGGGCGTCCAACCAGCTCCCCCGACCCAGCTCACATCAGGCACTTGCGGCTCTGCTGGGAACGAGTGAACGAGTCCACACGCTCAGGTCCCTGCCTCGACCCTGGGCAGTAGTGTGGCCAGGGGTACAGACCGGCCCCCAGGTGGGGCAGGCAGACTTCCACCTGTTGGTGTTGGTGGAGGCAAGATGCCACCATGGACGGAGTCACCGCTGTGGCTCCCCCAGCACTGCTCCCTGGAGAGCTGGGGTGAAGGCCTGGCTGGGGGCTGGGGTCCTGCTCTCCCCGTGTGAACCTGGTACGGTCACTCTGCTGTCCAGGATCCTCCTTACTGGTAAGAGAGGGGGACCACTACCCACTCCTTGGGGACACTGAAGGGGTGATGCTCTTGGTCACAGGGCAGTCACAGGATGGACAAGGCCGAGAAGACTAGTCAGGCTTTACCTGTCTGCTCGCAGCCTGGGCTATGAGCGGCCTCCCTTTTGCTCCCGGGCAGGAGAGGCTCAGGCTTGGACCTACATCTTTACCCTGGTCTGGTTTCATGATCTCGGAGAGACCCGGAACCTCTATGTCCTCGCCTTGACTTCCTGGGAAGGCAGCACTCAGCAGCCAGCGTATGAAGTCCTCCTGCCTATGGAACCCTGGACTCTATAGAGCACTCTGCCTTCGCTCTGAGATGGATGAAAAAGTGGAATCCTGGGAAGGGCAGGGGTCTCACCCAGAGCTCCAAGGGCAGTGAGGGGGTGCTGCTGGATGGCGTGCTGACCCAGTCCAGCCTGTAGCTGCCTGCACCCTTGGCCCACTCACTGGGTTTGATGGACTCCAGGGGCACAGTGATGGTAGCCAGCGAGAGCTCAGTTGTAGTCGGCTGCTGCGGAGGCCCAGGGGGCTCGGGAGATGCGGTATGAAGGAGGCCAGCGGCACTGGAGCTGGGCGAGCTGCAGTTGCTCTTGTTCTGCAGGTCCCGGAGTGTGAGCCGGGGGGCAGGCTGCTGCTTCTCCCTTGTTGGGGGACGTGGCATTGGGGGGTGAATCTTTGGTGGCCGAGAGATCAGGGTCACAGGACAGGCTGGGCTTCCTGGCTGTCCCCAATGACCAGCTGAGATGCCTCCCTGCCTCTCCGGCCTTTGTCTCCTCCCCTTGGAATAGGCAGCTCTTGCTCCCCCACCTGCCACCCTTGCCCTGTAGAGTACAGTTCCCCTTTCTCTCATAACCTCTCTGTTCCACGGAATGGGCCCTGCACCTGCCTCGGGCCCTGTTGCCTCCCACAAGCCCTGCACAGAGCTCAGCACATAGCAGTCCTCTAGGTGGGGAGGAGTGGGGGGAGGGACTCCCACCCCATTCCAGCCAGGGGGTGCCCTCACCACCGCACTTGTTGGGACTCCGGGGGCAGTGACTGCTGCAGGAGGGTCTTCCCCAGGAGGTCCAGGTCATCCAAACCACTGCTTGCTGGCAGGGATGTCTGCGCTGAGGGCTGGCTGTCTGTGCTGGGGACCCGAGGCGGGGCTGGGGGTTCTGCGCCATCAGAGGACTGTTGGGCACACAAAGCATGCAGATGGCTAGGGTGGTGCTGAAAAGGGGCAGAGTCACCTGGTGCTGCCCTGAAGCCCCTTCCCCTCCTTGCAGGTGACATCCGGGGAAGCAGCACAGAACAGGACGTTCTTGCTGGCCCACTCCCCTCTTGTGGGCTGGCCTGGTCTGGGGTTCTACTCTAGAAACCATCACATTCCAGGGTCCTTAAAGTCACCCCCCAAAAAAGAACGGGGAACCCCATCTCAACCCAACATGGAGACTCGCAGGGAGAGCATGTGGAGGTGAGAATGCCTGCCTTCCCCCAACTGCAGACCCCACTTGGGGACAGGTGCCTCAGCGCCAGGGCCCCTGCCGCCCCAGGGTCCCCTCTCCTCACTGCCTCCTGGAGGCTGCCTGTCCCAGCTGCCCTCCCCCTGGGACAGGTCAGGCGGGTTCCTGGCCCTCCTACCTGGAAGTTGTTCCATCCAGCACCGTCCAAGCTGGGGCCTGGAAGGGGTGTGGGGTCACTGAGGCCTGAGAGGAAGTGAGGCAGAGATAAAGGAGCTGGATTCCTGAGAGTAAACACAGGGGCTGGGGGCTATGTGCTGGCTTGGGGGTCACCGGCTCCTGCCCTCCCTCTACATCCCCTCGAGAGGCTTAGTTTAATGGGGAAATTCCACTTTTAGAGGGAACGAGCAGCAGAGCAGAAGCAGAAACCAAAGATCCTGAAGGCCCATTCCCTGCACCCACTGGTTTTCCTCTTCTGCCACTCTGAAGCCATCTCCATCACTGGACATCAGGACTTTTGTCTTCAGAGTCAACGGGCAACTGGGAGCCCCAAGTGGGTGGAGAGGTAGGATTCAGTGGAAGACACCAGGTGAGGATCCATGGACAGGGGGTGGCATTGTGCCCACCCAACAGTGGCCTCTGGACATCAGAGCGCAGGCAGTGCCCCAGACTGAACAGCCAGGCTGGCTGGGCTGCAGTGCCCGCACGTGCACAGTGGCAGGCGTGAGCTGGGGCAGACTCCCGAGGCCTTCTCTGCCCTGGCTGGTGCCCACAGGGTGGGCTGGCTGGGGCCAAGGAGAGATGGGGGCCCTCTGGATGGCTCTGCTTACTGGCCTGCCGATAAGCAGAAGGCAGTCCAGGTCACCAACCAGTCTGACCTCTGCCCGCCCCGAGGTACACTCGAGACCAAGTTCACCACGGGTTTTACCTAGAGAAGACAAGTTATCCTGTTTCTAGCAAATCCTGAAGAAGTGAGCTGCAGCCTGAAGTGCTGCAGGCAAAGGCAAGGCACGGGCAGCCCAGATGGCTGGGTCTCCTCTCTGGGCACAGCACCCTGAGAGCAGGGACGACACGGGGGTGGCTGCTAAGGTTTCCCACACACCCCTGACGTGTCAGGCTCCTCAGCCGTGGGACTCACTGAATCCTCAAACTACCCTGTTCACCCCAAGGGCGGTGCAGTAACCTGCCCCAGGCCACACACCCGGCAAGTGGCGGCATCTGGGCCCGGCTGGAGCAGGGCCTCATTCCTGGAGTTCAAACACAGCTCTGCCACTTGGCTGTATAACCTCAGGCTGGTGACAGCCTCCCTGTGCCTCATCTGTAAAACTGAGCCAACAGCCGTCTGTACGAGGGGACCGCGGTACACTAGAGCAACGAGAGGAAGTGCCTGCACCGTGCAGGGCACCCTCCTCAGCAGACGGGAAGTCTGCGTTGCTTACCCTGCCCCCTCCTTCACCCTTCCTGCGGCGAAAAACCGTTTAGGACAGGCCCCCTCTGTGGTCCCCAGGCTTCCTCTATTCCCCCAGAGCTGGGCGGGTGCTGCCCTGGCACTTCTGGTTCCTGTTCCCACATTTTCTCTGCTTCTGAGTAGAAACCAATGGGAGCTGGAGGCTCAGGGCTCTGCGGCAGCGGCCCAGGGACAGGAAGTACGAAGCACACCTCACTTCTCCTAAAAAGGTGGCTTTGCCCCAGGTGGGTAGTTGTTGCCTGGCACAGGCTCTGCTGGGGCAGATGAGCCGGGGGCGGGGGTGGTGGTGCTCTGTCACTGGACCATCCTGTCCCTTTCTGTAGCTCAGAATGAAGAGGGGGCAGGTGGATGGGAGGCAGAAGCAGACCCACAGACACCCTGGGGTCAGACCCTTTTAGGTAGGGTGCCAGCTGCTGGGCCTAGACAGGAGCCCGTCCTGGTCCACTGTCCAAGCTCTTGTGTCCCTTTCCTGGCTGATTAGCTGAGTCAGAGCCACAGAGAGGTTCAGAGAGAGACTCAGGATTGAGTGCCTCGTCCTAACCTACGTGCCCCCTTTGGCAAGGCACCCCTCCCACCTGCCTGAGCCTTGGTTCTGCATCTGTACAGCAGGGATGTTGGTGGCACCCATTCCTGTGGTGGGTGGAGAGTGGTGGTCTGTGATACGACAGTCTGGTAGCCGTGGTTAGGGAAGTCACCTGCCCAGGACCCTGGCTCGTGAGTGCTTCTTCCGGTCCATTAGGTTTGGTTTTTACCTCAGAATTGGCTCGAGAGAACACACTGACTCTTGGCATCGAAGTCAGTTCCCGCAACTAAACCTTTGAGGTTCCTCTGACAGAGCTCAAGCTCTTTTTATTTCTTTTTTAATAACTTCAGGGCTGAGACGGAGAGGCCACCACCACGATCTCCTGCTTCTAAAGCCTCAGATGGGGCTGCTGCATCAGAAAGCTGGACTCCTAACAACTGTCTGGCCAGCTGGCTGCCCCCTGCATCTTCCCCAGGCATGTGCCTGGTCCCCGTGGGCTCTTGAGCCCTGCCGCTAGCCCATAGTCCAGGACCAGCCTGGGACATGGAGTGCTTGGGGCTCTGGCAGCAGCTTCCCCGGAGCTTCCGGTATTGCAGGGCCATGGCTCTGTCCCTGTGCCTCTCTCCCTCTTTTTTTAAAGATTTATGTATGTATGTATGTATGTATGTATGTATGTATGTATTTATTCATGAGAGACGCAGAGAGAGAGACAGAGACACAGAAAGATGGAGAAGCAGGCTCCTCACAGGGACCCTCCCCCGACCCCAGGGTCACACTCTGAGCCTAAGGCAGATGCTCAACTGCTGAGCCACCCAGGCGTCCCATGCCTCTCTCCCTCTAGATGGGTGGGAAAACCACAGCTCTCTGCTGGGAGGCTCCCAATTCTTGGCTCTAACCTGCTGTGGGGAAGTCCCACCATTTCCCCACAGGCCACTGGAGCCTAGGTATGGGCTTGCTTTAGAGGCTGGCCAGTCTCACCCTTTGGCTAGTGACCCAGTAAGAACTCCTTAACATTCCTGAGCCTCAGCCTCCTCAGCTGTGAAATGGGCCTAACCCCACAGGACCCACTGGATGCAGGATGCCTCATGCACTGTGGGCATCCCCTCCACCTGCAGCCAGCCCACCCTCCTCTGGGCCCAGCCCTTCCTCACCCAGAGACATGAGTTCATCATCAAGCAGGGAAACTGAGGTGCTAGGCTGCTCGGAGCTGGCTGGGTCAGCAGGGCGGGTAGGCACGCCTGGGTAGGTGGTGCCCGTAGGAGGGAGATCCAGGCCGGAGAGGTCCAGCAGGGCCGAGGTGCTCCCTGCAGGGAAACGAGAGTCAGGCACGCCCTGGGTGGAGGACAGTCAGGCTGTTGGAGGCCAAGGTCCTGGGTGGGGGGGGAGGGGGGGGGACGGACTGGGGAGCAGGAAGCTGTCCCCCTACCCCCCACAGCCCTCCTGCTTCCTTTGCCCTCCTTGGCCATACTGTCCTGGTCCCCAAATCTGACACCAGGCCCTTTGTCTAGCACACGGTGTTCTTTCTGTCCAGAACCTATTTTCTCCTTCCCTCTACTTGGCCAGCTGCCCCCCCATCCTTTGAGATGTCACTTAAATCCGGCTGCTTCTGTGTAACCCCTGCCCCTGCAGCCCCCCAACAGGGTCCCTTCTAACCTCTGTGGGCCCCCATGGCTGTCACTTCACCCTGACTGGAGCCGAGCCTACAACGTCTGTGTGCTAAACCCTCCCTCCCACCTTCTGATAAGTAAACCAAGCCTGGAGGGTGCCTTCCAGCCCCACATGACAGGTGCCAGATCTATCAAATGAAAGAAAGGCCTTCCTTCTTCTGCCTGTCCTTGCCAAACCCTGGCTCCCTCTCCCTCCTCCTCATGTCCAGACTTCCTCCCCCACAGCTGCAGCCTTGTCCCAGACTTCCCCCCCAGCTCTCTCCTTAGGGGCCTTCCCTATTTAAGGGGCCAGGGTCACCCTGGCAGTCACAGCCCCCAGCTCTGGAACCAGCACTCCACCAGCCTGGTAGGGCCCTCCCCAGCTCCCCTGCCACATGCTCACCAGGGATGGAGCCGGCTGCAGCATCACCGTTGACCTCCTCGCCCCTCACCAGCTGCTTGTACAAGTTGATCACCTGGGTGAGGTTGTCGTTGGCCTGCAGGATCTCGGCTGGAACAGGCAAGAGAGGGGAGACTAGGCTGCGGGAAGGTGGGGGCCTCTGGGGGGAGATGAACACCTGCATCCATCCCAGCCCTCGGGTGAGGGGGTGGGGCGGGGACATCCCGTTTGCTCTACTCAGGCCCCCTGCCACCTCCCCTTGTCCAGTGTCTCCACTTGACCACCACTCGGTTGAAAACCATCACTGCTCACGTCCTTGCTTATTGTCTGTCTCTTCTCCATAGGCTGCACGCCCCACTGAGGAATCATATCGCCAAGGACTAGAACAGTGCCAGGCACAAACTAGGCCCTTACCAACACCACCCCCTCAGGGGCTGGGGCTTAGAGGGGTCTGGGCAGCAAGCAAGTCTCTTGGGCAGGGACTAGGTTCCTGGCACACAGGAGGCACTCAGTGAGCTTCCACTGAATCAGGTGCTGAGATGGCACCCAGATTGCTGCCCAGAGACCCTGGATGCCAGAGAATAAGGACAAGAACCTGATAATGTGGCCCTGGCAGGGGTCACAGGGCCCCGCTCTGGACTGCTCAAGCCTGCGGGACTTGTCCTCAGTTCCCAACCCTTACCTACCAGGAGGCAGTGTCTGGCGAGAGCCCCTGGCCTACCCTGGCTCTGTCACTGTTATGCTCTGTGGTCTGGCAAGTTCCTTCTCCCCATTTCAGCTTGTTCAGCTTGTGGGCAGTAAATGAACTGCCCAAGCAGGGGCTTGGCCCATAGCATCTCATAACCACATCTGCTCCTGCTCTCTGCTTCTTCAATGAGGAGGAATCCGAGGTCCTGGAGAAGGGGGCCCCCTGGTGGCAGCTCCTGTCAACTGCAGATACTTAGCAAGGCCTGAGAGAGGCAGCAGAGAAAAGTCTTAGGTGACTCTGCTGGGGGCTCACCTAAGGCCTCATCGTTGTCTTCAGTGTCACTGGCCAGTCGGAAGAGTGTCGGCCGCATCCGCTCACAGCGCTGGTACAGCTCCTGGGGGCAGCAGGGTGGGAGGGTCAGGCCGGCGGGGGCCAGGTGAGGGTGGGGGCTGGGCAGAGGAGGCCGGTGAACCCAGACTGAACCCGGACCAGTACCCATACCTTCATGAGGTCCTCGCTGCTGCGGGCTGAGGTTCCGCCCTGGCTGTGGCTCATCACCATCTCTGTCAGCAGCTTCACGTTGTTGTTTACCTCCTCAATGGCACTCACCCGCTTTGAGATCTTCTCCATCCGCTTCTGGTCCTGGGGAGGCAGCAGCCCGGGAGAGCCCAGGTCATGCCTGCTCTGAGCCAGGCACCGTCCAAGCACTCTAGTTTCCACTGGCTTGGTGTGACCCCCCACAAGGTGCTCATGCCCAGCACAGGGCATTTGAGTCCAAGAAGCCCTCTGCCAACCACGTGCTCACTTCCTCTCCTCTCCTGTCCTGATGCCCCCTGAGCCCAGGCCTCTACAGGAGCCAGTCAGAACCTCCAAGGCCCTCAGACACAATCTCCAGGGTGGCTTGGGAATCTGGGCTGGGTGGTTCTGGAGGATGAGAGCTACATACCCACGCCTGTGGTTTTACACGACCCTAGCTCTCCTTGTGTTTGACCCTTGAAAGGAGGTGCCTGCACTTGAGAGCCAAAGGGAGCCTTCGTGGTCACTGAGCACAACTCAACACTAGGACAGACACCCTCCCATCCCATGCCCGCCGTGCTTACTATGCACATTCCTCCCGGGTGGGACAAAAGGTGGGCTTGTGCTGTGCCCTCTAGCATAGTCACCCTCCTTGAGAGGGGCCACCCCGGACTTTCTCTACACTGTCAAGGCACACCCAGCTTGCCCTGAGGACAGCCTGGGACTTCTGCCCTGAGTGTCTCCAGACTGTAGGCTTTGATGGCCTGCCTCCATCGATAAAAGAAGTTTCAGCGTGCGCCCACAACATCCATATGCTTGCTTAGAAGTTAAACACATACTCTTTCTTTGCAAGACATACACATATGTGAGTCCCTTAAATATAATGAACGATGCCTAACTGATTTCTGTTTCTCGTGGAAGAGGGAGCTGGCCTCATAGAAGGCCCTTTACCTGGGTCACTGCAGGGTTCCTCATATGCACACATACAACCCCACCTTGGTGGCCCAGCTCAGATCCCCACTCTGCCTCCTCCCTGCACCACGGGCTTGGCCATCACCTCTTGCACCATCTCCTTGATGAGTTTGTTGGCTGCTCGAAGGTCCTCGGGGTGGGAGCTCTTCAGTAAGCGGGCCAGCATCTGCAGGGATGGAGGGGCACAGCTGTGACACCAGGACTGGGCCGGGGGTCATATCCTGGCTCCCTGTTTCCTCACTGGGGGGACACAGGGCGTGTATTAAGCTCTTTGAGAAATGGTGAGACTCTACCGACACTTGATGGAGGAGGCCATAGGACGCCTGAAACACTGCACATAAATACTCCCCAAAGAAGTTCTCAACAAATGGTACAAAATGTTATATGACTATCGCGAGAGGATCTTTCTGGGTGTACCAGAAAGGTACAGAAAGCATGTACCAGAAACTCAATAGCGCTTCCCTCTGGGGCTGGGACTAGATAGACAGGATCTTTTATTTTGTATCTTAGCTCCTCTGTGCTGTTTAATTTCTTGCCCATGAGCACAAGCTTCTTCAACACAAAGTTAATGAAATTATCATTGAAAGGATCAAAGACAAAACTGCTGCTCAACCTATGAAATGCCCTCAAAGTAATCCCAGGGATACCAAACATGCTCTTGCGCTTACTAAATGCAGGGGTTCTGGATGAGAAGTACTCAGTACACAGAAGTGCTTTATAAACTGAGCCTGTCACCCACTACGGTGACTGTGCCCCACGTGAGCCTCTGCTTCAGGTCAGGGCAGCCAGGGCCTGGAATTCAGACCAAGTGGGCCCCGAAGCTCCTCATCTACCCCTCCTACCCCTCCCTGGAACCTCACCTTGGATTTCTCCTCATCCTCAAAGATCACATTCTTGGGTCGTGGAGGAGGAAGGGGAAAGGTGGCATCATCTGGAAGTTTGGGGTCGGACTTCACAATCCCTGGAGCAGACAGTCGTGAGAAGGCTGTCAACAGGACCTAGGGCCAGGGGTGGGATGGGAAGGGGCGGGGGGCAGGCGAGGGTAGGATGGAGGCTGGGGGACAGCCTTTCTCCAGCATACTGGCTTTGGACTCTGGTGGGCCAGAGTCAGCTTCTGAACTAGGATGCCAAACTGAGTGGTGGAGTTTAGGCACCCATATTTTAAGGCCACTCTGTGGAGCCCATAAACAGGCCCCCCTCGCTATAGGTTCTTGGAAAGTTAAAGGGCAGCTCCATGACCACGTTGCCAGAAGCTGCCCCTGAAGTGGCCAAAAGCCCCAGCTCAGGGAGGAGGCACTGCTCACACCCCACCATCTGGTGCCTCACCCTGCTTCTTCAGCATCTGGTAGGCCTCTGCGATTTTCACCTCCTCAGGCAGGCCGACCGTCCAGCTGTAGAGGAGCTCCAGGATCTTGTTCTTCACCTTCTCTGATGTCCGTGAGCCCAGGTACTTCAGACACCAAGGGGAGAGGAGGCTTTTGCAGTTGTCTGGCCCCACTCACTGCAGCCCAGCCCCTGCCCCAACCTGGCTGCTCCCCAGGACTCCAGGAAAATCTCAGCTTGCGGGGCCCTCACGTCCCACCTGACTGGACTGGTGCAGACTGAGCTCACCTCCTAGCTCTGCTGCTCACTAGCTGTGCCAGCCCTGAAGGTCTGTTGGCCCCACCTGTTAAGTAGGGATGATAGCAGTGACACCATGGTGAGGATGCAGAGCTGACACGGGGAAGGTGCACAGCCTAGCGCCTGCTTTCAGCCAGCTCAACTCTGGCTTAACTCAGTGACCTCAGGAAGGAGGAGCCACCTGGCTTGGGGGTGGCCAGGGTAGGGGCAGGTGTGGAATTGCTTGGCCCTGGGTCCCACTCACAGTCTCTTAGCAGCAGACTAGGCTGAGGCAACTGGCTCTCACACCAGTCACCTCCTGGGAAGAGAATGGGGGGCCGGCTGGAACATTCAGCTGCTACTGGTCAAGAGAGGGGTATGAATGAAGGAGGGGCAAAGGGGGTGGGCTCTCACCCAAGGGGCATTAAGCATGTGCACGCTAGGGATGCCTGGGTGGCTCAGTGGTTGAGCATCTGCCTTTGGCTCAGGGCACGATCCCGGGGTCCTGGGATTGAGTCCTGCATCGAGCTCCCTGCAGGGAGCCTGCTTCTCCCTCTGCCTGTGTCTCTGTGTATCTCATGAATGAATAAATAAAATCTTAAAAAAGAAAAAGCATGTGCATGCCCTACGGGAGGACCCCCTCACTCCCCACCCAAGGCCAAGGCTAGGGCTTGACCCATCAGCGGGCTCAGCCATTCAAGTTTGGGGCCTCAGCATCCAAGGTCTCATGGAGGCTACTCTTGTGAGGTGGGGACAGGGAGACCCTACACTAGAACCCCAGGAGCGTGGGGAGACATCAGAGACATACTGGCCTACTGGGGAGGCTGATCAGCAGCTGCGTGCATGCCCTGCGCTCATTCCTCACTAAGCCTGAGCCGCCCCATCCTTGAGCAGCTCCAGAGCAGCCAGCTACCTGGTGACCTGGAAGCCCTCCTCCTGGACCTCCCACCATCCCAGACTCAGCTGTGAATGACCTCAAGGAAGGCTCTGTGTTTGTGCCAGAGTTCTAACGGGAGCCTGAGCAGCAGATGTGGGAACCTCAATGTGAGTTTCTGGGAGGACAGCAGTCAGGTGCCTCCCACAGAGGGTCCTCCTTCCTCAATACCCCCCAACCCCCCATGACTGCACAGGCCTAAACTGGGTCTGGGAGCACTCACCTTGGGAGACACGACCTTGATGAGCTCGTTGAGAAAGCGGAACTTGCCCACCTCGTCATGGAACCTTTTGCCACAGCTCTTCATACATGTTTCCAGCACCTAGTGTGGGGGGAACCCAAGGAGAGGGGTCAGAAGAGACAGTCTCTCCTCCCACACCTTGGCCAGGGCCCGGAAGCCCAGGGATGGGCATTCAGAGGGTGGAGGGTGGGGGGAATGACTCCTGAGGACAAGTGGATTCTGTGGGTCAGAGGCCCCTGAGCCTGATCACCACCCTCTGAGGTGGGGTGGGTGCCCTTGAGGGCCGGCAATGTCTAACTGGCAGCGCCGAGGGAGCCCCTCCATGGCCTGGCCACATTTGAGCACCACTTATAAATGAATTCCCTATTCCTTTTCTGCGAAGGTTTTTTAAACTTCAACAGGCACCATGCACCTCGCCTTATCCTATTTATCTGTGCACTCATAGGACTAGCAAGTTTGAGAAAACCCTATCAAAACAAATACATAACTATGAAAAGAAAACCTGCTTATCTGCCACCTAAGGTCAGCCTCGGTCTATGGTGAGTTGCTAAAGGGCCTTTCCCTGGGGGCCACAGACCGTGCATCCCCCAGTCTTCTGCTGACATCGCTTCAAAAGTTCTGGCCCAAGCCCAGAGCCAACACTTGAACCCCCAAGGGAAGGACAGTACTGTCTCGGTCGGGAGACCACTGATGGGCTGAGCTGGTTCCATAATGCACCTGGGAGCTTTATAAATGTGCAGGTTCCCGGGAGCAGATCCTGAAGGAACTTGGGTTCAGTGGGCCCGGGGTAGGCCTTCATTCAGTATGTAACCGGCCTCCTGGAGATCTGACACCCGGCTGGAGCAGGGAACCCAGGCCAGTCCTAGAGGGCTTCCTCCCCACAAGAAGCCTAATGGTGCAGGGGCTGGGACGGGAGGCTCTGGGCCCCCAGGGGCTGGCCCAAACTCCTGATCGAAGTCATTCTGGCACCACTCCTTTGGGCTCGAAAGAAGAGCCTGATGAGACCCCCAAAAGACTTCAGTCTTGGCCTCCCTGGGTCATATCCATGTGGTCAGGGGACAGATGGCATGTTCTCCCCTCTTCTCACCGTCAGGGCTTGGATCGCCTCCCACTCCTGCGGTGACTGGATCTTGTGAGCCAACAGCCGCGTGGCAAGCGGAGGCCTAGGTGAGAGGAACAGCACAGATCCCAAACAGCCGGAGCCCAAGGCTCCCCAGGGTAGGGTGCCACACCACCCTGCTCGGATCGCAGCCCTTGGTGGCTTTGGTGGGGCAGATGCAAAGGCCCAGCTCCTTTTTTGATCATCTGGGGCCAGAGATGTGGCCTGACAGGGCAGGGCCAGCAAGGAATATGAGCTGGGGACCATCGAAACGCGTGAGCTCGGCTCGTCGGCCAGCTTTCCTGAGAACTGCGAGTGGGAGAGGGGACCCCAGCCTTGAAGGACCCAGTCTGGGAGTACACCATGACAAGGTACCACGAAGGATGGGCAGACATAGCTCCCTGGGAATTTGAGGGGGCACAGGACATTCTGCTGAGCAAAATCAAAGATGGCAATGTCACCACTAGATCATAAAAGACCCATCACTAGTGACAGTGCTTAGGATGTATGAGGAGTCTCACATGCATTTTCCTGCCCAGCCTTCAGGGGAGCTCTACAGGGTTGGCAGCGCTCTCGCCTCCCCTTTACAGCAGAAGACCTGGAGGCATGCCCGGCTGACTCAGCGGACAGAGGGACGGGGTTCGCACCCCAGCAGCTGGATGCGGGGTCACTGCACTTTATGCACAGCCTCCTGGAGCAGAGCACCGGCACTGGTGGGAGTGCAGTGGAGGTGGAGCACCCTGGTTGCAGTCCCCAAACGTCAGCACCACCTGGGGGAGCCTGCTAACAAAGCCACCCCAAGCTCCCTGCCACTCTAGTCCTTATCTGCACCCAGGCCCCAAATGTGCATTTTTGAACAGCACTAATTTTAATGCAGGTGGTTCTCGCTCCTCTTTGAGCCAAGGGCCTGCTGGCCTCCTCCCAGCTGAGGAGCATGTCCCAACAAAGCACTGGCTGGGGTGTAGGCGGGCCTCGGCTTAATGCAGCCCAGGACTACCATTTTCTTTGTGGGGAACCCCTGAGTCCCCTGGGCCTCAGTTTATTCACCTGTAAAATGGGTTCAGTAAGGCCCGGTTTACAGGGTGGCACCGAGCAGCACCGAGTACCCACTACCATCATTAATTTGTAAGCACGTTTAGAACGGAAGCTGAGTCTCAGCCCACTCATGTCTCTGCCCAAGGCCAGGGTCTGGAGTGTGCAAGGCAGGTGCCCAGTAGATTCTGTTGAGTACGTGAGCAAAAGAGGAGGCCACCTACCCCTCAAAGTCCTCGTTGAGCTGTTCGCAGAAGCCGTTGATGCTGGCCCAATTCAGCTCCTTGTTTAGAGGATTTGTGGCTCTATCTGTAGGAGGAAAGAGGGCCATGGTGGTCTGGTGAAGGGATCCCTGCCTCTCCCACTCCCTCTGGAAGTGGGGTTGGTCAGTAGGGGACAGGACTGAGCATACAAAGAGACTCCCTTGGGGTAGCCCTGGTGGCTCAGCGGTTTAGTGCTGCCTTCAGCCCGGGGTGTGATTCTGGAGACCCGGGATCGAGTACCACGTCGGGCTCCCTGCATGGGGCCTGCTTCTCCCTCTGCCTGTATCTCTCTCTCTGTGTCTCTCGTGAATAAATAAATAAAAAATCTTAAAAAAAAAAACCCAAAAAACAAAGAGACTCCCTTTGACGTCCTGTTCCAGTAGCTTCAAGACCCAAGTGATGATCTTCAGCTGCATCAATGGACAGATGAGCTCCTGTCCACTGGCTTCCCCTTGTGGCCTCTCCCCGAATAGCGCTACTTTTAGAGCCAGTGCTCAGGGGTGGTTCGCCACACTCTAGTGTTCCCATCTCCACAGCTGCACACCTTTCTGCCTGCTCCTGAAAGTGTCCTCACAGTTCTCATGGAATTTATACACTCAGATCCAGAAGTAAGGAAGAAAAGAAAAAAGCCATAGTTCTACTCTCAAGGAGCCATGTGGCTGGCTGGGAAGTGGGCCAAGGGAAGCTAGGTTCTCAATACAATGTGACAAAGGGCGAAGGAGCCAGAGCAGGGGATTTCAGTCAGGCCTGGGACCAGGGAGGCTGTCTGGAAGAGGCAACGCTCAAGCAGGAATTAGTTAACCAAGCTGGGATGGCATGAAGGCTGTGTGTGAGGAGGAGAGATGTAGATCACTGAGCAAAGGGCAGAGCACGAAGGACCTTGGTAATAAGGACTGCAGCTCAGATATCACCTCTTCCACGAAGTCTTCCCTAACCCTGGCTCCTGCCCAGGGTGGCACTGCTGGATCAGCTCTCTCTTGTGTGTCCCCCAGCTCTGACCTTCATCCAAGGGCCCATGCCTGCAGTTGCACTGCATCTCAGCCTCTTGGGCACATGCCTATTTTCCCTTGGCAAACAAATGACTGAAGGAGGGCTTGGCTGTGGGCAGGTGGGCATAGGTTCTGGAGAAGTCTGAATCCAGGAAGGAGTAGTGGCCAGGAAAGGGCACAGGTCTACAGGAGGGGGTAATAAACAAAGCCAATCATCTCCCTGATGCCCAATGCTGATTAAAAAACAATCAAGTAGCTCATGTGACTTCCCTGAACCTCTGTTTCCCCATTTGTAAAGTTGGAGGGAAACAAGGACTGATTTAGGTGACAAAATACTTTACGCAAGATGAGGCCATGGCGACAGCCAGAGCTAGATCTTCACTACTTCCCCAGAGCCGGTCTCTAAGCTTCACCCCATCCTGGTCTGTTCTACCCAAGCCGGACATTGAGCAGGGGGTGTAGTGGGCAACACTGCCCAGCATTGGGGAGGGTGTCGGATAGAGAGGGATCTGTGGACAGGAGGCTGGGGACCCAACATGTGGCGCCTGCCCACCTTGGTTCTATGCTGTGGTGGGAGGTCCAGAGCCCCGGGATTCCAGTGCCTGGCAGCCATTTATTCAATTCATATTTAGTCAATAGATATTCTGAGTGCTGGGGTCACAGAAGTAAACAAGACAAAATCCCTGCCCTTCCAGAGTTCATAGCCCAGCGAGAGAAACACCTACCACTCAGATAGATAAAAAAACAGAACACTGTACACTGTTGTGAAGCACCATGAAGAAAATCATAGCAAGGAGAATGTATGGAAAGGGTTTTGGGGGGGGAGGTGCTGCTCTCTCTGAGAGAGCTCTCAGAGGAGGTAGAGCTAAGCAGAGGTCTGAAGGAAGCATTTTCTCTCTGTACAAATCTGTTCCAGGAGCCCTGCATAGCCCTCTAGTCCCTCGGGGAAAGGAAGCCCCTGCTGAACACCCAGGGACCCAAGAATAGCTGTCATCCCCCCCCCCCTCCCGCCGCCGCCACCTGCCCCACCAAGGGAAAGTGTGTCCATCTACTCTGCCTCCCTAGTTCCCCAACACAGCCAGAGGCTGGGGAACACGAGTCTGGAGTTAGAAAGATAGAATGGGGCTAGATCCTATCCTCAATGACATCTGGGTGGGGGACTCTAATAAAACAGGAAGTACCTTAGAAGTATCAGACACATGAGTCTGAGTGAGGACAGAGAAGCTAGTTCTACAAACTGCTCCTGAGTCAGAAGCCAGTGAGGAAGAAGCAGTGGCATCATGAGACACCAGCTTTCTCCCCTGCGTTGGGCTCAGAGTGAGAGCTGACCAACGTCTCTGGCCTGAGCTCCCAGCCCCCAGCCCTCTTACCTCTACCTGGGGGGAGCACTTTCCCCGGCAGGCAGGCAGCAAGGGAGAACACCCAGGGAGGGCAGAGGGAAGTCTTTCACAATACAGCACAACTCTACCCTGTCGCTCCACAGCGGTGACGATATCATCATCTACCTACTAGAAGCTACTCTTTACCCTCAAACCACTGCAAGAGAAGAGCTTATCATTTTGGTAAGGGATAAAGGGGAAGAAAAAGAGAGAGAGCAATTGTAGCCTCAGTCTATTAGAGTCCAGCCTGCTGCCAAACCCAGGTGTCCGGACTCCTGTTTCTCAGATCAGGCTCTGGACTCTCGGAAAACCCGGACTATTGGTAAACCCGAGACTGCTTTGTATCACCCTCAGTCCAAGTCCTGCAGTTGTCAGATCTGTTAGCCAGGGCCCTGCCCATCCCCCAAAGCTGCTGCGGGGACCTGGACACTTGTGGCGTTCTGGAACAGTCTCGGTGACCACCGCGTGCCTCCTTTCCATGCCCTCCCCCTCCACTGGCTAGACTGACTTTGAAACATGCCTGGAAATGCTCTGGTTCCTGGGCCAGCCTCAGGGTTCGGTTCTGCTCCAGACTGGCTCAGAAAAGGCTGGTCATGACTGCAAATCACCCCGCACAGCCCCTGACGTGCCAGGGGCCAAGGAGCGAGCTGAAGGTAGACCGAGAGCTCCCTGAGGCCCTGGCACAGACGTGGCCCAAAGAAGAGACTCAGGAGTAGCTGTCACTAGCCCAGGGAGAGTCCAGGAGGCAGGCTGTGAGAGCCAATATCTCCGTCAGCAATATGGCTTAGGGGCCAGGCAGAAAGTGTAGGGGCTCCGAAGCCCGAGTACTAGGAGCCGGTGCCTAAGGAGACACAGGGAAAAGGGTTCAGGGGCCTTGGAGGAAGGTCAGCAAAGGCTGGGAAAGGAGTCTCACTCGGGCAGAGGTATGAACCTGAGGGGCTGGGCTGAGGGCAGTGGGAGGGAGCTTGACGCTACTTCTGGAGTCTCAGATGGGACCCTCCCAAGCCTGTAGGGCTCGAGGGATCCCCACGGTGTGGCCAGAGCTTGGAGGATCTGATGGGCCAGCGTCCTGGGCGAGGGAACGAGCAAATCTGAAAGGCGCTGCAGGCTCAAGGAACGCATAGGAGGGGATCTCGCAGGCAGGGCCGGACAGCGGAGGGCTTGCGGCCCACGGAGAGTAGGGCCCTCCCTGCGGGGCCCGAGGAGCAGCCCAGGGGCAGCTGGCTTGCCCCCCAACCCCGGGCCGAGGAATGACTCGGGGGTCCGCTCTTCAGCAGAGAAGGCTGGGCCTCTGGGGCTTGGGGACGACGGGGTCCGTCCGGGGGGCTCCGGGCGCAGCTCCCTCCGGCCCCAGGACCGGATGGGTGGGCGGTGCCCGCTCCCGCCGAGCGCCCGCGCTGCGGCGGGGTCTTCCTCCACCCCAGGGTCGGAGGGAGCCGGCTCGGGGCGCCGCCTCTCCTGGGCCGGAGGCGGAGCGTGGGGAGGGGGCGCCGCGTACCCCGCCCCCGCCGGGAAGGGGCCCGCCTCGTGCCCCCGGTTCCGGTTCCGGTCCGGCCCGCGCCCCTCCCGGACACTCACTGATTCGCGCCTCCAGAGTCTCCGGCTCCATCGCGGGCTCCATCCGCCACGGGACCCCAAGCCTCGGCACCGCCCCCCGCCCCCCGCCGCTCTCGCGGGACCTCCTCGGCACCGCCCTCCGCCGATTAAAGGGCCAACGTCCGCCCAGACGCGCGGGAGCGGCGCACGGGAGCGCTCGGCACCATAGAGACGCGAACGAGCTGGCCTAGAGGGTCACTCGCTCTCCCGACTCCTCCCCCCAGGTGGTGTCTACGTCGCGGGCGGGACTCGACCCCTGCCTTCCCGTTCCCGGCGCTCAGGCGGGAGAGGAAGCGGAGGGACTGGGGGCCGAGAGCGGCACCATGGAAACCCCACGGGACGCTGTAGCTCGTTGTGCGTCACGAAGATGCCCGTGACTGCTTCCGGAAGAACACTCCGCGGCCATGTTTCTGAGGGGCTCTGAGGTCACTTCCGGAACCCTGAGGGGATACTTCCGTTTAGACTGGAAAAGTGGGAGGTTCCCTTAAAGGGGCCATGACGTACATTGGCCGTGGCGAAAGCGACGAGTCAAAGTTTGTCGAGTGCTTACAGTGTTCCAGGCATTGTTCTAAGCACTTTTTTTTTTTTTTAAAGATTTTATTTATTTATTCATGAGAGATGCAGAGAAAGAGGCAGAGACATAGGCTGAGGGAGAAACAGGCTCCCTGTGGGAAGCCCGATGCAGGACTCGACTCAGGACCCCAGGCTCACAACCTGGGGCAAATGCGCAGCCAAAGGCAGATGCCCTTGTCCTAAGCACTTTTTTTTTTTTTAAACCTTTGGAATTTCCTTTTTTTTTTTTTTTAATTTTTATTTATTTATAATAGTCACACAGAGAGAGAGAGAGAGAGGCAGAGACACAGGCAGAGGGAGAAGCAGGCTCCATGCACCGGGAGCCCGATGTGGGATTCGATCCCGGGTCTCCGGGATCGCGCCCTGGGCCAAAGGCAGGCACTAAACCGTTGCGCCACCCAGGGTTCCCTGTCCTAAGCACTTTTATGCATGAATGCATTCTGTCCGCACAACCAACCCATGAGCCGGATAGTGTGTCTGAGGTCACACAAGGAGCGGAGCCTAAATCCTGTGCTGTCTGCATTCATTTTGCGAACTTTTATTGAACTCTGCGTTTGCTTTGCTCAGGGATGGGCGCTGGAGGAGAAAGGCCAGGCTGGATATTTATTACAGAGGTGGGGGAAGCCCACGGGTGGTGGCAAGTCAGGAGGTTGCTCCCGACTGCAAACGAGGTGTGTGTGTGGGGGCTCTTGAAAGGGCAGGTGTCACAGAGGGGACATTTAGCTGCGAGACGGACGGACTTCTCCGCGCACACCTGGTGGGAAAAGATGTTTCAGGTGGAGGGAACCAGACGTTTCAGGGCTCGCAGGGCCGAACGAGTAAGGTGCATTTAGAGAATCGAATCGAAAATATCCACAGGGCTCCTGAGGATGTTGGCCTGGCAGTAGGCAGGGGCGAGATCATGCGGGTCTGTGTTCAGCTTTTTTTCTGGAAGGCACATGGGTGTCGTTAAAGAGCTTCATGGGTGGCGACAAACTCAGGCTTTTGTTTCAGAGCGGTCCCGGCGGCAAGAGTGGGGAGACGATACGGGTGGGGGCTCGCCTGAAATCAGGGGGGGCGGGACAGGCAGATTTCCTAGCCCTGAGGTCTTTCCTCCTGCCGCTTCTTCCTCCCGCAAAGGTCTCCCTCCTCTGGCTTTCCACCTGCCGGCCGGGATCGCCGGGTGACGTCACGCCCAGGGAGCGGGTCCCCGGGCGCCCCGGGTCGGCTGCAGTCTGTCGCCCCCTGGCGGCCCTCCGGGGAGCCACCCCTCTGGAGCCGCCCTGTCCCGGGGAGGGTTAAAGCCGCAAAGACTAGGAAATCTGGGGAGGCCGGTTCGGCTTGGTGAGCGCCTTGGTGAACGACCTCGAGTCACCTTGCAGAACCGCAGTGACCTCATCTGGAAGATGAGGGGGTTGTGCTGGGTCAGTTTTTCCCCTCAGCTCACCATTCAGCCGACTGAGATGCTTTTCTAAAATTCTCCCCGCAGGCCATTCAAATGATTCAGTAAAAGTGCTATGTATGTTTATTGCATTCCTCAATAAAAGCTGTAACATAATGTGTACTTAGACCTCTTCCTGTTCCTTTCTTTTATTAGCAAAATGAATGATCCCAGGAAGAAAAGGCAACTGTATTTACCACACTGATTTCAGGGCATATAACACCGCGTCAGGAATCACGTTTTAAAGATAGCATAGATTTGACCTGGATTCAAATTCTGACTTCACTGCTTTCCAAGCTGTATGACCTCGGGCAAGTCACTTAGCCTCCCTAGATCTCAGGCTTCTCACCTGAAACATGGTTGTGAGAATTCAAAGAAATGGTTTTTGCAGAGTGAACCCCCCAACACATGCTCCCTACCCACTTTCCTTGATGAACTTTTCTCCTTAGTACTTATATTTGTTATGTACTTTCTTTCTTCATTGTGTTTTCTGATCCCTCTTCTCCACTAGAATGTAAGCTCCATGAGAGCAAGGAATTTCATCTGTTTGGTTCGCTAATGTATCTCAAAAGCTTAAAAGAGTTGCTAGTACATGGTAAGTATTTGATGGATATGCATTGAATAAATGAATGAATTGAAGCTATTACTTCATAAATATTATGGAGGGAGGGGTGCAGGAGCATGTCCCACATCGCAAAGTAGATGTGTGTGTGTGTTGGGGGCAGGCTGTGCTCTCAAGAAAGGCTCTAGGCTGTGCATCAGCAAATCTCAGAGAATAGGGCTTGGTAAGGGAGACTCAGGAGCTGTGCCCAGGCACGTGGGGCCTGGTCCAGACTGGGGGTCACTGGAGAAGGTGCAGGAAAAGGAACCCAAGGATGGTGAAAGGAAAAAGCACAGGAGACAGGGAATGCAGGGATTTGGCCTTGAAAGCTGTGTCCATCTCCACCATTTGCAAATGTCTTGCTCTGAGTGACTTGGGAACTCTGGATGCAGGGACAGGAAGAAACCAGAGCTATTCTTGAAGCCTCTGTGATTTACTAATAACCCATGCTGACCTCCTAGGGCTTAATGCCTCAGACCCTTCCAACCCTGAAAAGGCTGGCTAGGATGGGTGGGGAAGGGGGAAAGAGGAAATGGGGAGAGATCTTGGAGGGCAAGTAGGAGGGCACTCAATCCTTTTCTTGGGAGGCGGGGAGCAGGGGGTTGTAGAAGGCTCACAAACAAGCTGAGGCATGGCTTTAATTCCAGCCCCTGTAATCCCAGCCAGGTCCTGGCTTACATCTCTTTACCAGGCTGCCCTCTGGGGGCAAGGGCACAAAGGACCATGGGTGTCATCCTCACACAGACCTCAGAGCTGGGTGTTATCCTCCCATTTTACAGATGAGAATTCTGAGGCCCCATGTACAGAGGTGGTTGGCCAGCGTCACCACACATCTTCCATCATAAGAGCTATGTAAGTCCCAAGTCCTTGCCTTCAAAGGCCAGAAAACACAAAAGCAAACAAAATATGCTGAATTCATTATAAAAGTATTACAGTGGGCTGCTGTGGGAGTGGAGGCCATGTGTGGGGTGGCCAGCCAGACCTTTCTGATGAGTTCACATTTTAGCTGAAAAGGAGCTCAGTGTAGGAAGGGTGTCCAAGCCAAGAGAATAGCAAGTGCAGAGGTCCTGAGGTCATACAGCTCAGCACACCTGAGTCAATTTGAGCTCAAGCTTGAGCCTCTGCACTCAAAGTCTGTGTTTGATTCCAGGAACCATGATTACAGATTCTACTGCTGGCTGAGGAGAAAGCAGGCATCAAAAGGATGAGAGAGTGCATGCAGCTTACGTATTCAATCACTTCTTATGCACATGGGGACAGAAATGGACTCATATTTTCCGAATCACAACTAGGTCATCTGGTATAGGGAAGGTTATTGCCCTGATTTATTAATTTACATAAGTGAGGAATCTCATGGAGTATTAAAATTCAGCCCTGTTTCCCTGTACATTTATTTTTCCCTCGTACATTTAACAAATTATCTTTATTGAAAAGAATGACCTTATAGCTGAAAGGAAAGATAAATTCAGTGCAAATATAAAGCCTCTATTATAAAAAATGATTTAATTGGTTATTTATGATTAAGGCCATCCCAGAAAATCTGGATCATTTCAAATAATGGGACAGTAAACCTAAGATGTGGTTGAGAGGGGCTGGGTCATTTCTTGTGCGTGGAGGGAGAGGATTGAAGCCTCGAGATAAGTAAACCTGTTCATTGAACTTTTCCATGTCATGGGGGGTTGGGCAGCAAGTGGGTATCTCTCTCGTGACAATTAATTTGGCTGTCTTCGCTTTGATTTCATGACAAAAACAATTTGCTGCCAATTATCAACTCACCTGCTGTGTGCCATGACTTTACATATATATCATACCTTTGAGGTGGGGATTAATCTCCCCATTTTACAGAGGAGGAAACTGAGGTCCAGAGACATTAAAGAAAATCTTGACTGAGGCTGCAAGTTAGTGGGAAGCTGGGACCAATTTCTGTTTGGTTTCTGAGGTTGCACTAGGGCTACTCTGCTGATTTTCTCTGAGGTGACTATGTGTGTCGAAATCCCCTGGGGAGCTAATGAAGGACACAGGCTCTTGGACAACCTCATATTCAGTTTGGACTTGCTGAGGGTGTGCCTCAGGAATCTGCAGTCCGAGGTTAGCCTAACCACCCCTTGCACCTGCCTACTCTGGATCCTCAAGGACCTTATTTTATTTATTTTTTAAAAAGATTTTATTTATTTATTTATCTGTGAGAGACAGACTCAGAGAGGTAGAGACACAGGCAGAGGGAGAAGCAGGCTCCATGCAGGGAGCCTGATGAAGGACTCGATCCCAGGGCTCTGGGGTCACAACCTGAGCCCAAGGCGGATGCTCAACCACTGAACCACTCAGGCACCCCTTCTCAAGCACCTTAGATCTAAAATGGGCACATTTAGTGTTACACAGACTCACTCCCAAAGATCCGACCAGAGATCACGTGGATGATCTCTGCAGCATAGTGGGACCCCGGTTCCTGGCCTCCCTCTGCCCCAGCTCATTTTAACAGCAGCCTGTCCCTGCTCTGGTTCTCAGGTGTACCAGGCAAAGTCCCACTTTCCGGGGACTGAATTGTATGCCAACCCAGGTGGTAGGGAGGAAGAAAAGGCTAGGGAATGATGGGTGCAAGCAATACCCATTTTCCCCTACATCCCTTTCCAGCCAGTAGGAAGAGGCCCAGAGGCACAGATGCTGCACTCTGATCCTCTCATGATGGAAGGAAACAAGAAACCCCAGGATTCACCAACCAGAAGGCAATATTCAAACATGGCCTCTCTCTAATTGCTGATGGGCAGATGCTTACCATTCATTAATGTGCCCTGGTGGGATTTACATTCTACTAAACTGATAAACCCATAAATGAACAATAGAATTTCAAAAGGGGTTATGGCAAGAAGACAACGCACCAGGGAGCTGTGAGCCTGCTGCACTGTCAACGTCCTGTAGGGCTATCTTCTAAGCTCCAAGGTGGGTGGTGGTGGTGGTGGGGGAAAGACCAGTTATCCTGGTGGCGAACTGAGAGGTGAGAGAGAGGAGGTGCCCTTGAGCAGGGCATTAAAGTGGAGCAGGAATTCCCTCCCCAAGAGAAGGGGACAGTATGTGGGAAGCATGGCTTGGCTGGAGTGAAGGGTGTGCAGGGGAGAAGAGAGAGAGCTATATGTGACTTCGGGCAGGGAACTTCACCTCAAGTCCTGGTTGGTAGAAGATTAGAAATAACATGTACCACACTTAGCATACAGTAGGCACTCAATAAATGTTAAAGAAGGCTCTGAATGGTGACTAGTGCTGTTATACTGGGAGGGACCCTCCATTCTATTCCCCAGGTTTAGGGTTGGGTCCTAACCCTTGGTCTTCCTTTTCTCCCAAAGCATATACCTTCAAGGTATCTGACCTCTTCCTTCAGAGCTGAGCACACCCATACTTTTGTCTCCCTGCCGAAAAAGGACTCCAAGTACAGCAACAAAGTCTTGGATAAGCTCCAAGACAGGACTTCCTTGTCTTTCCGTTGGAGTTAAGCTACTGGGAGGAGGGGAACTGGGCACATTTCCCACAGAGAGCATTCTGGAGTTGGAAGAAATCTCAGAGATCGTTTATCTAATCCATGGATTTTCAATCTTTTTGTTGTTGTTGAGATACCAAATGTAAGCAATGCCCTTAAAAAAAAAGATTTTATGTATTTATTCGAGAGAGAGAGAGAGAGAGAGAGAAAGAGAGAGGCAGAGACACAGACAGAGGGAGAAGCAGGCTCCATGCAGGAAGCCTGATGTAGGACTCGATCCAGGGTCCCCAGGATCATGCCCTGGGCCAAAGGCAGACACTCAAGCACTGAGCCACCCAGGCGTCCCTAGGCAATGAACTTTACATAAGGACAAGGAGAAGTCAAGTTTTATGGAGAATGAAATTTATGAAAATTTGGAGACCTTGGGGCATCTGGGTGGCTCAGTAGTTGAGCATCTGCCTTCAGCTCAGGTCGTGATCCCAGGGTCTGGGATCGAGTGCTGCATCGGGCTCCCTTCAGGGAGCCTGTTTCTCCTTCTGCCTGTGTCTCTGCCTCTCTCTGTGTATCTCATAAATAAATAAATAAATAAATAAATAAATAAATAAATAAATAAACTTTATTTAATAAATAAAATATTTAAAAAAATTTGGAGACGTCACTAAAATAAAAGAATGTAAAATTACACATGCAAAATTAGGTATTTACTGGGAGTGAGAATACAAATTCCTATGAATTACAAACTTTGAGAAGCTGACAAATATACTCATAAAATCAGAACAATATGAAATTTTTACTTAACTACCTGACATGCCACTGTAGGACATTTCCCCCCCCCCCCCAATTTGGGGCCCATGCTTTTCAGATAGCAGTGATTTTATTATATTTTCTATAATGAGAAAGGAAAGTTAGGGCAGCCCGGGTGGTTCAGTGGTTTGGTGCCTGTCTTCAGCCCAGGGCGTGATCCTGGAGACCCAGGATCCAGTCCCATGTCGGGCTCCCTGCATGGAGCCTGCTTCTCCCTCTGCCTGTGTCTCTGCCTCTCTCTGTGTGTCTCTCATGAGT
Source organism: Vulpes lagopus (assembly GCF_018345385.1). NCBI lineage: Eukaryota > Metazoa > Chordata > Mammalia > Carnivora > Canidae > Vulpes > Vulpes lagopus. The sequence continues at coordinate 10,835,486 of NC_054828.1, forward strand.
AAAATAAAATCTTTAAAAAAAAAAAAAAAAAGAAAGGTCAGGCTTCTAGCATGTTTGATCAAAAAAAGTTTTTTATTTTATTCTGTTAGAAAGGGTTTTCTCAAAAAAAAAAAAAAAAAGAAAGGGTTTTCTCTGCTTCATAATCTGTTATTGGTAATGTCACGTCAATCTTAGATTTTTAATACTGTCAAACTTGAGAAAGCCAAATTTTGTGTATTGCTTCATCAGGAACTGTGAAATTCTGTCCAAACCAAATGTGTTCTATGCTGAGACACACTCTCATGCATCATGTTATAGAAAACATTTGGCATAACACACAGATGCAATTGTTGTTTGCACTACTGCTACTGGCTTGTGTCCTACAACAGAGGCATCCTGATCAATTCAATTGTACAATTGGATTCCCAACAAAGAAGAAAATAACCTATGGTAGGTTTTTAGATTTTTAAAGAAATTATTTATTTGAGAGAGAGCTCACATGCATATGCAGGGGGAGGGGCAGAGGGAGAAGCAGGCTCCCCACTAAGCAGGGAGCCAGATGCAGGGCTTGATCCCAGGACCCCAGGATCATGACCCAAGCCGAAGACAGATGTCCAACTGGCTGAGCCACCCAGGTTCCCCAAGCATGTGGTATGTTTAGAGTTACAATGACGTGTTGTTGAGTTTTCCCAATGGCCTGGAGTTCCCTTGTACCTAGGTGACTGTGAGAATTGAGTCCACCACTTGTAGTTTTATGTATCTGAGAATTGGAAGAGTTTTTCATAGGCCAGCTTCTGGCTCTGTACAACGCAAACCTTGGTTCTCCCCCACTGCCCACATTCTTCCCAAGTCAGGTGACTAGGGTGATATAACCTCTTCCCCTGCACCTTTATGTCAGGACACCAGCTGACTCAGCAGAGTGGGTATGGGTGTTAGGAGTATTTCTGGAAACGATTGTCTACACTAGGACAGCTAGCAATCCCCTAACTATTCCTAGAAGTGACTGTGAGCCTTATAATGATAACCCACGAAACTCAACCTAATGCTTCCTGTTAGTTAGATCGCAAATTAGACCCAGCCACTAGAGAGAGAAAAGTGTTTTCGTGATATGGAACAATATCCAAGATATGTGGTTAAGAGAATAAAACCAAGATATGGACAATACCACACATGCCAACCAAGGAATGGCAGGCTCTCACCTGAGAGGCATGGAGCATGACTTGGAAAAGAATCAGGAGAATGGTATTTGCCTCTGGGTGGCTGTGGGAATTTTGGTAGGAGGAAGACTTACTTTTTCCCTGTCCAACCCTTCCAAGCTCCGGGAAGTATTTTTTAAATCACATGCATGTTGTAATTTTTTATTTTTCTGAGATGGATGCTTAGCAGTTGATGAGTTCCTTCCTTCCTTCCTCCCTTTCTCTTTCTTTCTTTCTTTCTTTCTTTCTTTCTTTCTTTCTTTCGTTCTTTCGTTCTTTCTTTCTTTCTTCTCTCTTCTTTCTTTCTTTCTGATTTAGATTGTTCTTTCAGCGACCAGCAGGAGGAGGCAAATGCTTTCTCTCTCCTGGGGAGGTTACCCCCTCCACAACCTCCTAAAAACACAGTGGCTATGCCCTGTGGCTGGAACCCAGACTCCAGGTGGTGCCCTAGGAGGAAAATAAGTGAAAGAAGTTGCCATCATGAACTCCAGGCAAGCTCTGAGTTTGAAATAGTTCTATCATGGGGTGCCTGGCTGGCTTAGTCGGTGGAGTGTGAGACTCTCAATCTCAGAGTTATGAGCTAGAGCCCTGCATTGGGTGTAGATATTACTTAAAAATAAAATCCTTATTGGCGCCTGGGTAGCTCAGTCAATTAAGTATCTGACTCTTCGTTTCGGTTCAGGTCATGATCTCAGGGTTCTGAGATCAAGCTCCACGTTGGGCTCCACACTCAGTGAGGAGTCTTCTTCTCCCCCCACTCTCTTGTTGTCTTTCGCTCTCTCTCTCTGGAATAAATAAATAAAATCTTTAAAAAAAAAATAGCTCCATTGTTATATAATTCACATACCAAGCGACTCAGACATTTAAAGTGTACAGTTTGATGTGTTTTGGTAAATTGCATTATTAATTTGAAAAGACTAGCACAATTGGGGCACCTGCGTGGCTCAGTTGGTTAACTGTCTGACTCTTTTTATTTGTTTGAAAGATTTTAAAAATTTATTTATTCATAAGAGAGAGAGAGAAACACAGGCAGAGGGAGAAGCAGGGAGCCTGATGTGGGACTTGATCCCAGGACTCTGGGATCATGACCTGAGCTGAAGGCAGATGCTCAACTGCTGAGCCACCCAGGTGTCCCAAGTGTCTGACTCTTGATTTCAGCTCAGGTCATGATCTCGGGGTTGTGAGGTTGAACCTGTGGGCTTTGTGCTGGGCGTGGAGCCTAATTAGGATTTCTCTCTCCCTTTGCCCTCCCCACCAGCCTATGCATGTGGACACTCTCAAAAAAAATTGTAGCAAAAAATATATATTACATTAAAAATTTCCATTTTAACTATTTTAAGTGCATAATTCAGTGGCAATAATTGCATTCACAAGGTCGTACATCATCACCATCTATTTCCAAAACTTTTTTATCACCCCAAATAGAAACTCTGTACTCATTAGACAATAACTCTCCAGCCCCAGCCCCGGGTAACCTCTAATTAACTTTCTCTTTTTTTTTTCCAGAAAAAGATACATATATATATATATATATATATATATATATATATATATATGTGTGTGTGTGTGTTTTAAGATTTTAACATATATATGTATATGTATATATATATGTTTTAAGATTTTATCTGTTTATTTGAGATAGAGAGAGAGAGAGATCACAAGCAGAGGAAAAGGACAGAGGGGGAGGCAGATCCCCCCTGAGCAAGGAGCCCAGTGCGGGGCTCCATCCCAGGATCCTGGGATCATGATCTGAGCCAAAGGCAGACACTAACCGACGGAGCCACTGAGGCATCCTCTAATTTATTTTTGTCTCTATGGCTTTATCTATTGTAAAGATTTCATCAAAGTTAAATCATGCAACATGTGGCTTTTTGTGTCTTCCTGCCTTCACTGAGCATACAGTTTTCAAGGTTCATCCATGTGGCAACACGGATCGGCTCTTCATTCCTTTTTAAGGCTGAATAACGTTCCATTGTGTGTGCACACCATATTTTGTTTGTGCATTCACCTGTTGATGGACACCGGGCTGTTTCCATCTTCTCTGTCATCAGTGATGTTGCTAAAAACATCAGTGTACACCTCTCTGTTCAAATCCCTGTTGTCAATCCCTTTTGACTCTACCTAGGGGTGAGACTGTTGGGTCATGTGGTAATCCTACTTTTAGCTTTTCGAGAAACTGTCAAACGGGTTTCCATGATGGCTACACCCTTTTACATTCCTACCTGCAATGTATGAGGGTTGAAACCTCAGTTGTTTTTTTGTTTTGTTTTGTTTAGGTAGGTTCCAGCTTGGAGCCCCATGCAAGGCTTGAACACGACCCTGAGATCCAGACCTGAGCTAAGATCAAGAGTTAGATACTTAACCGACTGAGCCATCTGAGGGCCCCTAGACCTTGATTTTTAAAAATCGACTGGTTGTCTGCTGCTTGCCAGGAAATGGACAGACTCTGGTAAGATCCCTTACCCTATTGGCAAATCAACTCCTGCGGGGAAGGAGGAGACCTGAGGATGACTTAGGGCAGGAAGACAGGGAGGGAGGGGCTGGGGTCTTCTAGAATTCTGTAGGCGAGAAGGGCACATGAGTCTGCAAGCAGGCCCCTGAAACTCCAGTTGAGAGGTGGGTGGCCAGGGCAGGGCGGAGTGGCAGAGGGGGAGTGATCCCCTCTGGGACATTGAGCTAGAGGGTCATTGCTCTCAACCCCTCTTGTGTTCAGACAAGAGAATGATGGCCTAGTGAGTGCTAGCTCCGTGAAGCACCTCACAGCAAATCTAATGATGGAGGTAAGGGGCCTCACCATGGCCCAGAGCATGGGAACCACTCAGTAAATGCCAGCCATTAGCTATGAATTACAGAATAGTAATTGTGGAGCTCCTACTATGTGCCAGATTCCGTATGTGAAACCCATCACATACGTTCTCTCCATTAGCCCCATGGAAATACTGGGAAGTAGAAATCTTTAAAATGACTTTCCAGGAATGCCTGAGTGGTATAGTAGTCAGATAAGTGTCAGTCTGGCTCTTCTTGGTTTTGGCTCAGGTCATGATTTCAGGGTTGTGGGATGGAGCCCTGTGTCCTGCTCCATGCTTGGTGTGGAGTCTGCTTGGGATTCTCTTTCCCTCTCCCTCTGCCCCTCCCCTTGCTCACTCTCTCTCTCTCATAAATAAATAAATAAATAAATAAATAAATAAATAAACTTTTAAAAAATAATAAAATGACTTTTCAGGCAAGGAAGCCGAGGCCACCAGACCTACCCAAGGTCACACAATAAGTAAGTGTCAGATCCAGGACTTGAGGATGATGTCATTTTGCTGAAGCCCGAGCGCAGGCAGCTGTGTGGACTTGGGGTCTCCATCCTCACCGGTGTCCTCGAGCACTGTGCCTGCAGCTGGTGGTCTCCTGAGGGGCCTCTGGGAGTTGGGCAGGGGCCCATTACAGCTCTGGGCAGTGGCTCTCTGAATTGTGAAGTTGATCCATAGAAGTACTATGGGGCCCTGGGGTTCCATCCCCACTCTAAAAAGGGAGCACCAGCCTCTGAAATGGATATTTCCCCCAGTGACTTCACGGGCCCCTGGAATCCCTCAGCATCTACTCCCACCCTGGGATGCAAGAGTGACAGATGTTGACTCAGTAAGAGGAAGGTCTTTCTAGTGCTTCATGAGCTTAGGGTAGGCTGGAGGCCTTGAGAAGGGGTGAGCTTCCCTTGACAGGGGGCGGAGGGTGAGGGGACTTCCTCTGCTCCTAACCACATCAGGGCAGATTAACACCCTTCCCTTACAGACACAAAGACTGCCTATCTGCCCTGAGGCAGATATAGTCCTGCCCTTGAGTTTGCCGGGAGCATGGGGGAGGCGGCAGGGAAGCAGGGTGGGAATGCCAGGTTGGGGGTTATAATCCAGATGCTGTTTCTGTCTGCCACGGATCTGCTCCACCAGCTGTGACCAGGACATCAAAGTGTACCACTGTCCACAGGAAGATTGAGTGGCCTAGGAGGAGGAATGGGGCTCGGGGCTAGGGTCTCTCCTCCTCCAGGAAGAGCACTTCGGGTCCATCCAAGGAGCAGTTTGATTTACTTGTCTAATTTCTAGAGAGACGTTCTGTGTGGAAATGTTCCTCTTGCTGCTTATATGAAACAGAGCATAGAACATTGTGGCCTCTTCCGTAAATCTTCCCAGCACCATGTGTGCACCTCAGGGAGCTGTGACCATGAGGAGCCTCCCTGGTCCAAAGGGCCTGGGTAACATGCTGGGGGCAGGGAAAGAAGCAATGGGCTATGCATCCCTAGATCGGAGCCCCTGCAAATACCCACACTTCTGCCTCTCTGATGAGCGTTTCTGCTGCCATCCACCATCCAGCCGCCCATCCACCATTCTGCCACCCACCTTTGAGCTGACACGGACCTGATAAGGTCCATCCAAGAGCTGGGGAAGAGTTCTAGGTGGAGGAACAGTGAGAACAATGGCTCGAGGCTGGAATGAGCTTGGTGAATTCAAGGGTCAGCCTGGCCAGGGACATGAGGGGTGACATGGGGCTGCAAGGTGGACAAGACCAGATTAGGTAGGCCTTGTCAGCCAAGGGGGAGTTAGGATTTGGTTCTAAATGCCAGAAGAGGGGCGCCTGAGTGGCCCAGTGGTGGAGCATCTGCCTTCAGCTCAGGGCGTGATCCCAGGGTCCTGGGATCGAGTCCTGTGTCAGGGGATGGAGTCCTGCATGGAGTCCTACATGGAGCCTGCTTCTCCCTCTGCCTCTGTCTCTGCCTCTCTCTCTGTGTCTCTCATGAATAAATAAATGCCAGAAGCCACTGGAGGATTTAGAGCAGGAGACTGGACTGTTGTCACTTAGATTTATGAAGATCCCCGGGGGTGGGCAAAGGTTGTGGGGCAGGAGACGAGGAGGGAGGGTGGAGGAGGCTAAGTGACTGACCCATTCCCTCCTCCCACTTCTCCAAAATCCTTCCTTCTTCCAAGCCACTCTGGGTGAGGTAAGGATGACCCAAGAGCTCCAGTGGACCTAGGCGGTGCTGGAGGGACTTCAGCCAGGCACATGGCAAGGTACAGCCAGTAGCTGGCGCTCAGAGTGGAGCCGCAGAAACAGGCCATCAGGTTAAATCAGAAAGATCCCTGGGCTGGAGGAGGCAAGAGCTCTGTGGAAATCTCTTGAAGGACAGACAGTCAGCTGGTTGGAGCTGGAGAGGCAGGACTGGACATCTACTCCGGCAGCCTTAACATCCAAGGATGCCTAATGGATAATATTTAATAACAGCAAAAGCTTATTCAACACTGAACACGGCTCAGCACTTCAGTGTTTAGCACTTTGTGTACATTCTCCTGTAAGGTTCATATCTGCCCTGTGAGGTGTGGCCCATGATGTATGACACTTCCCATTTTACAGATGGACAAACTGAAGCCCAGAGAGGTTGCATGACATGCCCAAGATCACACAGCTATAGAAAAGCCTCCCTGGGGCAGTCCTGGTGGCTCAGCAGTTTAGCGCTGCCTTCAGCCCAGGGCGTGATCCTGGAGACCCGGGATCGAGTCCCATGTTGGGCTCCCTGCATGGAGCCTGCTTCTCTCTCTGCCTGTGTCTCTGCCTGTCTCTCTCTCTCTCTCTCTCTCTCTCTCTCTCTCTCTCTCTCTCTGTGTCTCTCATGAATAAATAAATAAAATCATAAAAAAAAAGCCTCCTGGTGCCTGAGGCCAACAAACCTGAAGAAAGACTAAGGCCAGGAGGGTTTTTATCTGAGAGATTGAAGATCGGAAAGCAATAGACGGTGAGCCCTAGCTCTGTCTGGGTGATGGGACCCCTAACCGACTGGTGGGAGCATCTGGCTGCCTTGAGCGTCTGGCTGCCTTGAGATGGTACATCTGGCTGTCACCAGCATCTTTCTTCTCATGTCCCAGGCTCCTGCCCAGGTTCCCTGGGCTCTGGGAGAATGGACACTGGCTTCCCAAGGACAGCTGTTCTCCAGAGGGGCAGGGGAAGGAGCCGCAGTCCGCGCTGTGGGATGCTGCTCACTGCAAATTCACCTGAGCTTCGGCTCTGTCCATTGTCCTGGACTCTGGGGTCATCAGCACAGGTGGAACTGTTACTCATTTAGGAATTCTCCCAAAGGAAGGAAGGTATCTGTTCATTTATCTTTTTTAGCATCTATTATGCGCCCCACATGCTACATAAGTTTTTAAATCAAATAAAAAAATTTCTCACAATCATCCTGTAAAGAAGGCGTTATTAGCTCCCTTTCACAGATGAAGAAACTGAGGCTTAAACTGACTTGCCATGGGACACCTGGGTGGCTCAGTGGTTGAGTGTCTGGCTTCTCCTCAGGTCATGATCCTGGGGTCCTGGGATCAAATTCTGCATTGAGGTCCGTGTAGGGAGATTGCTTCTCCCTCTGCCTGTGTCTCTGACTCTCTGTCTGTGTCTCTCATGAATAAATAAATAAAATCTTAAAAAAAAAAAAAAAGGTAACTTGCCATGCCTCCACAGTTTGTAGGCGACAGAACCAGGACTTGATAGTTTTTCATTTGATACCAAAACTCAGTGCTTCTGTGCACCGCCCCCCCGCCCTCCACATTCCCTCTGCCATCCGAAGTAGAATGTTGGGGAGAGCGTGAGCAAGGAGGGGTTCAGGAGGAATATCACTGATGTGTTGGGCTGTTTGCTCTTTGGGAGGAGCAGAACAGGAAAGGAGATAGGCAGGAACCTCCCAGACCTTAGGACCAAAGTCTCCCAACAGCAGAAGTCCAGTGGGCCATAGTCACCAGGAGCTGTGGGCTGACTCCTCCAGTAGGCATAGCAGGCACAGAGCCTTGGGCCCAGCACAGAGGCTCCCTGAAAGATTTTAGTTTTTTTTTTTTTTTTAGATTTTAGTTTTTTATAAAATCAGAAGAAAATGAACTTTCAGGTAGAAAGAAGTGTGGGTATTTTGGGGTTTGCTTTTTATTGAGGTATAGTTGATATATCACATTACATCAGTTTCAGGTATATAATATAAGGGTTTGGTATTTGTGTATGTTGAGAAATGACCGCCACACTAAGCCTAGCTGCCAGCACCGTGAGGAGTTGCACAATTTTTTTCTTGTTATGAGGACTTTTAAGATTTTTTTTAAAGATTGTATTTCCTTATTCATGAAAGATATACAGAGAGAGGCAGAGACGTAGGTAGAAGGTAGAAGGAGAAGCAGGCTCCCTGTGGTAGCCCGATGCAGAACTCGATCCCAGGACCCTGGGATCATGACCTGAGCTGAAGGCAGATGCTCAACTGCTGAGCCACCCAGGCATCCCTTAAGATTTATTCTGCTAGCAACTTTCAAGTATGCAAGAATATAATTAAGTATAGTCACTATGCTGTACTTCGAATGACTTACTTTATAACTGAACGTTTATACCTTTTGACCCCTTCATCCATTTCGCCCATCCCTGAGAAAATGTTTAATATATAAATAATATATGTTTAATATATACATATATATAATTTTTTTTTGAGAGAGAGTGTGCATAAGCAGGGGGGAGAGGCAGAGGGTGAGGGAAAGAGAATCTGCCGCCGACTCCCTGCTCAGTGTAGAGCCCAACATGGGGCTCAATCTCATGACCCTGAGATCATGACCTGAGCTGAAATCAGGAGTCAGATGCTCAACCCACCCAGGGACCCCTAATATATAACATTAAAAAAAAATTCAGTACAGTTAACATACAGAGTTATAGTAGTTTCAGGTGTATCAATATACAATATTAACATATTTATTCAGGGCAGTAGTAAAATATAGTGATATATATGTGTGTTATGTATGTGTATATGAAAATATGTGTGTGTGCATGTTGTAGTTAATGTAGGAAGTGGCCCATGAAGGCTGATGTACCTTGGACTCACGAGAGTCATAACGGGGCTCTGGGAAGTTGCCAGAAGAACATTCCTAGAGGCCTGAGGGTTCATACAGCAGCTGCCAGGAGGGGGGTAGTTACCTTCTTTACAGCCAACACAGGTGGGCCACTGGGCTTTTGGTCATAATAACAAATAGTATCTGTTAACTATTAACAAAGTGGCTAGGTCTTATCTCCTTTAATCCTTAGGACACTTATGTTCTCATTTTACAGAGGAAGAGATCGATTGAAAGGTTAAGTAACTGGCCCCAAGGTCACATGGCTGGCAAGTGGTAGAACCAAGCTTCCCATTCCATATTGCCCTCCAAAGGACATCTGAGGACCCCTTCTACCCTGTAGACGTTCTGGGAATCTGGAACTTTCTGGAACCTTCCACTGGGGATGGTGGTGATAGTAATTCATCGTTTTTTGGTTATTTCCAGTGTTCAAGCTTATATCCCTACTTAAGCTTGGTCTCTTGAAGGTCTGGCTGTATTTTATTCTTTTCTTCTATGGAGGCCCTCAATCCCCCATCTTACAATACAGAGACCCTGTGTGGCCAGCTCAGCCATGTCCTTCTTGGCACCCCAGAGGTATACACACACTAGCAGCTTTGTTGTGACTGTTCCTTGCTGTTGCCTCTTAGTACAACCTGGTGGCCTTATGTACAATTCAGTGAAAGCAGCTCTGTAAGGCTGGTCACGGAGCCCTGGGAACTTAACGCTGTGCCATGAGCAAGGGACCAAGGGCACAGAAGGTGCCCCCTGCCCCGATGTGACCTTTCATGGCTTTATCATAGTTCATTTCTATTTGTGTAGCCTCATGAATGTAGCCAACTCTGTATTAGTGATAATTTACTTTCTGCCCTATCCCCAGTAATTTTGGTGATTTTACTCTACAGTAGATCAGTTCCCAAATAGTTATTAAGCATGTCCTGAGTGCTGAGGACAACTTTCTGATCATCTGGCTTCGGTTCAAGGTAACATTTGGAACAGGAGCACATCTATGAGATGTCACCATAGAGGGAATTGAGGAAAATTTATAGCCTTGAATGCATTTATTAGTAAAAAGACGAGATGAACGATGAATGAACTAAACATTCAACTTGAGAAGCTAGAAAAAGAGAAAGAAAAGAAAAGAAACACCAAGAAAAGAGCTAATTGGGCATAAAGGAAGGAAATAAGGACACAAAACCAAGAGCTGGGTCTTTAAAAAGACTAGCATGATGGAATGGCTAGGGACATGCCCAGACCGCAGATTCTTTTGTTTGGAGGCCTTCAGAGATATTGTTTCTCCCACTAAGCCTTTGGTAGTAATCGCTTGGCCAAGTGTACTAGTCATTCCTTGCTGTGTAACAAATTCACCTCAGCATAGAGACATAAACCAGAAAGAGGTTTCTCACAGCTTCTGTGGTCAGGAATCCAGATAGGACTTTGCTGGGTCTCTATCAAGGCTGTGGTCAAGATGTTGGCGACCTCAGCCATCCTTAAGTTGGCTTAAGTTGGGGGAGAGCCACTGCCAGGCTCACTCATCAGGCTGTTGGCAAGCTTCAGGTCTCCACTGGCAGTTGGCTGGAGACATCGGTTCTTTGGTACATGGGCCTTGTCTGGAGGGCTGTTCATAACATGGCTTGTTTGCTTCCCCCAGAGCTAGGGCACAGAGAGAGAGAGAGAGAGAAAGAGAGAGAAGGAGAGGGAGAAGGTGAGGGGATTGTCTTTTTAAATGTTTCTTTTAAATTATTTATTTATTTATTCATTAGAGACACACAGAGAGGCAGAGACATAGGCAGAGGGAGGAGAAGCAGGCTCCCTATGGGGAGGGGAGCCCAATGTGGGACTTGATCCTGGACCCCAGGATCACACCCAGAGCCAAAGGCAGACGCCCAAATGCTGAGTCACCCAGGTGCTCCATTTAGTGTTTCTTTTTGTAACCAGTCTTCTCATAACCTAATTTTGGAAATGACCCTCCATCACTTTTGCCCTATTCCAGTATTCTATTGGTTAGGCTTGAGTCTCTGGGGACGCCACACTTAAGGGGAATTAATATACAAGGATGTGAACACCAAGAGGTAGGGATCAGTGGGCATCGTGACTGAGGCTCTGTGTCACACAAAGGACATCCTTCTGGAGGGCAACTATTATTCCCTTCGCTAGTGAGCAAAGGGTTGGTAGACAAGGCAAGCCCTGCTACTTACTTGTTATATGGGACTCTTCCTTCTCCATCTGAAAAATGGGATCATAATAAAGATCAGCTCGAAAATTTGTTGAGTTTATTGTGATGACGGCTGGATAAAGCACTTTGTAAAGTGTAAAGTACCCTTCAGAAGGCAGGCTTTGTTCAATTAATCAATTAATTAACTTGAGAAAGAGTGAGAGTGAGAGCACAGAGGGAGAAGGAGAAACAGACTCCTGCTGAGCAGAGAGCCCTAGACGAGGCTCTATCCCAGGACCCCGGGATCATGACCTGAGCCAAAGGCAGCTGCTCCACCACTGAGCCACCCAGGTGCCCCAGGAGGCAGGCATATTAAGAGAACAGGGCTGGCGATGCAAGTGTTGGTGATTTTATTTTTTTTCTTTCCTCCCTTCCTCCTTTCCTTTCCTTTCCCCCTTCCTTCCCTTCTTTCTTTCTTTTAAAAAATCTCTCATTGATGTAATACATACACACAGAAGACTGTCCAGTTCAGAATGTGGTCTTGGGCTCCCAGCTTGAAACATTTTTAAGAAACAAGTGAACTTGTAAGTTCTTTCGACTTGGTGCACTTTCCGAAACCTTCTACAGTGAGCTAGAATTACTGCTATAATCAGAAAAATGCCACCTTTACAAGGTGTAGTTTCTGTTGATTAGGGGGTTTCTGTTTATAAAGCACTCGAAAACTCCTTATCTTGCTTGGGCTTTACCAGTGCCGTGGGAGAAAGGCCGAGAAGGGACGGATTTCCTTGTGGCTTAAAATGAGGAAATCACTCTCGTTTCAGGGCGGGCAGGGGACGGGAGGTGGTGTCCTCTGTAAGCACTGGGCAGCAAGCCACCTCTCAGCTCCTGGCCCCGAAGGGTTCTCGCAGGGCCAGCCTCCTGGCACCCCTTCCAGACCGGCCACTGCCAGCTCTGATGGAAACCACTCTGGCTCGCCAAACCAGGGCTGCAGAACAATCCCCCTTCTGGGAATCCACCCTCAGTAAGTTGTCAGGATGTGGTCAAGCTTTATATGCAAAGAGATTTAATGCCGCAGCGCTTTTAATAGCAAACATTTAGAATTAATGTTAGTCTTCAGCAGAAGGAAATTGGTCAGATAAATTTAGTCATTGAAAGGGGGAATATTTCACTGCCGTTAAAATATACCTGTGAAATATAGATTTGTGGGCTTTGATGGTTACTGAACGAAGCAGGACAGACACCTGCATAGACAGATGGCTGTCTATGATACAAATCTACACAAAATCCTGAGGAGAGAAACGGGCCAGGAGAGTAAGCATGTTCCCTTCTGGTGGTAGGGTTAGGAGCTCTTGCTTCATTTCTTACTTTTTTTTTTCCCAAAGATTTTATTTATTTATTCATGAGAGACACACACAGAGAAAGAGAGAGAGAGAGAGAGAGAGAGAGAGAGAGAGAGGCAGAGACACAAGCAGAGAGAGAAGCAGGCTCCATGCAGGGAGCCCGATGTGGGACTCGATCCCAGGTCTCTAGGATTGGGCCCTGGGCTGAAGGTGGCATTAAATGGCTGAGCCACCTGGACTGCTGCACTTTTTTCCTATTCAAAAATTTTTATTTATTTTATTTTTATATTTTTTCAAAAAAAATTATTTATTTATTGATGAGAGACACAGAGAGAGAGGCAGAGACACGAACAGAGGGAGAAGCAGGCTCCCTGTGAGGAGCCCGATGAGGAACTCGATCCCAGGACTCCAGGATCATGCCCTGAGCCAAAGGCAGCTGCTCTACCACTGAGCCACCCAGGTGCCCCCTTTTCTTACTTTTTTCTTACTGAGGATTTTGAACTGCCTGCGTGAGCCTGTCAGTTACGAAAGAGGAGCGAAGCATTTAAATCCCCAGTCTGGAAAAAAAAGAATTAAAAATCAATCAATCAATCAATCAATCAATCAATCCCCAGTCTGCCTTCACCTCAATCCTACTCCTTCCTTCCCTGATTTTAACAGTTTGTTATAGATTCTTCTAGATGTTTTCCCTGAATCCACCACGTATTGCTTTTAAACTTACCCATAGGATCAGAAAAGTCATGGCACGAGGGGAAAAAGCAAGACAAAAGGGCTCTCAGAATGAATCTTGACATCACAGAAAATGAGAAGCTTCAAGTTTTTTTTTTTTTTTTTTTTTTTACAGGGCAAGTCTCTCTGTTTGCAGATGAGGAAGCGGGGCTCAGGACCAGGGCGGCTTGCCAAGCTCACAGGGTGTTCGTGCTGACACCCATCTGGCCTCATCCCCAGCCAGACTGGGCTGGGCAGGGGATGGGGTGCAGAGGAGCTGGAGGCAGGAAGCTGGGTGCAGGGAAGTCGGGAGGATGCTCTGGGTGGGGCTGGGTGCGCCCCGAGTGTGGAGCCTCCTATCTGTTCATTCTGGGTCCTGGGAGATGCCAGTGGAGAGACATCCTGGTAGAAGGGACCAAAGTCCCCATTTATGGCCTGGAGGAGTTAATGTGTAATATTCTAGAAGATAAACTGGGCTGTGACTTGCGATCCTGAGCCCAGGCCTCCAGGAGCCTCGGAGAGCTGCGGTCAGGAGCTGCCACCATGTCGGTAAGGATGCTGGCCTCCCTACTGGCCACCTCCCCATTCCCCACATCTTTGCCTGAGTAGGTGGCTTGGCAGGGGTGGGGGGAGGCGCTGGAGAAAAGTGTCACTGCCCTTCTCTGGGCCTCAGTTTCCCTATATATATAGCAACAAAGTTGGACAGACCGCCTCCCCCTCCCTCTAGGATAGATGTTCTCTTCTCTCTCTCTCTGTCTCTCCCACCACCCTGCTGCGGGGGCCCGAACCTATCGCTTCCCCTCTCTGGACTCGGTTCCTTGTTTGTAATAGTAATAATAGGAGTAATAATAATTGTCAACACCTATTGAGCTTTTTTTTTTTTTTTACAGATTTTAGTTATTTGAGTGAGCGAGAGAGAGTGGATGTGTGTGCACAAGCAGGAGAGACAGAGGGAGAAGCAGACTCCCCACTGAGTAGGGAGCCTGATGGGGCTCGATCCCAGGACCCTGGGATCATGGCCGAAGCCAAAGGCAGACACTTAACCAACTGAGCCACCCAAGTGCCCCTCTCCTGAGCTTCATAAAGATGAAGACACTGAGGCTGGGGGAGGAAGTTGCCCAAGGTCACAATCTGTAAACTGCAGGAGTTTGAGTGGATCCTCTTTGTGATCCCTGATTCTCTGACTTAAAATCTGGCTCTCTCATGACTGGCTGTGTGGCTTCAGACAAGTCACTCCCCGTCTCTGGGCCTCAGTCTCCTGCATTTTGTGGAACTGGATCACATATGGCATCTGAGGATTAAGGTGTCTTAGTTTCCCGTGGCTGCTGTAACACATTCATTCTCTCACAGTTTAGGAGGCTAGAGGTCTGAACATGAGGGTCAGTAGGCCATGCTTCCTTAGAAGGTTGGCGGATCCTTTGTTGGCTCTTCCAGCTTCTGGTGGTCGTGGGCAGTCCGTGGCAGTGCTTGGCTATAGCTGCCCAGCTCTCCTCTCTGCCTCTGTCCTCATAGGTACCTTCTCCTCTGTGTATCTGTGTTTCTGGGTCCACTTTTCCCTTTTCTTATAAGGACACCAGTCATATTGGATTTAGGGCCCGCCCTAAACAAATCTTAACTTGATTACATTTGCAAAGACCCTATCTCCAGATAGGGCACATCCACAGGTGTTGGGTGGATGTGACTTTTTGGGAGACACCATTCAAGCCGGTACAGACAAGACGCAGGATGGGAGTGCCCCTGGCAGGGTCACCTGTGGCAGGGACAATGCTGTCGCCACCCTCTGCCTCTCAGGGGGAGCTCTGCAACCCAGAGACTTTCCCGACCCACTTTCCCCTTCTCCATAGACCACCCCGTCCAAATCTCTTGTATTAATGATGGGGGATCTCCTCCCAGCTCAGTGCCCTCGAGCGTGCAGAGGGCGAGTGTGACCTGCAGCCCTGGGAGATGGTGCTTGTGAATGGGTGCCACCGGCAGAAGGGCTCTGGGCGCGGGCGCGATGAACGTATCATGGAATGTCTCTCTGTTGGCACAGGGGAAATTTGAGGTTACGAACATGGACATGAAGTTGGGGGCAACCCTGAAGATTAAGGGCAAGATTGCTGGTGATGCTGATGGGTGAGCAAGGGGAGATGGGGTAGGGAAGCCGTCCACAGGCCTGGAACAGGCCCGGAAGGTGGAGGCAGGCGGGGCTGCCCTGTGAGATGGTCACAGAGGAGAGCGACCTCAGGCCAAAGGGGCCTTTTTTTTTACATCTTTGCTGTGTCTCACACTCACCCACGCCCCCACTGGCTCTCCTCCTGCTAGGGGCCTGCCTTCTTGTCTGAAGCTGTTTGGGGACCCTCAAAATTTCCCAGCTCATGCTATATGCTCAACTCTGTGGCCCCCAAAGACACTGAAGGGGCAGTTGGGGAAGCCCCTGGAACTTGGCCCAGCTCTCTGTGGGTCAGGCGTCTCTACTGAAAGCCCCCCCACCATTACCCAGCTGAGCGGGCTGAGGCCAGCCTTTCACACACGTTACACCAGAGACAGCCACCAAGGGGCGCCAAGTGGCCTCATTTGGATCACCTCTGCTAGAAGGGACAGGGCTCACCCTCCGCTCACCCTCTGCGTTACACGCAGCCCAGCACCAGCCTCCCCTGTGTGCTCAGCGGTTGTAGAATTTTTGGGGACTGATATCCATTAACTTTGGGTTGAGGAGGGGCAGACTGATGTAGGGAGGGGGTAGGAGCCAAGAACAAAGCCACCCACCCCTTTCTCCTACTTGGGTTCCTCAAGTTTAAAGACATTTATGACACTGCTGGTCTGAGCCCTCCCACAGAAGGCGGATCCCCCATTCATGACTCAGAATGTCCTACTCTCAGGGACCTTGACGGTCTCAGGCTGTACTCATCCTGTCAAGAAGTCACACAACCCCTGATTGAATACCTGTAGTGACAGGGAGCTCACCACCTAATATGACCCAACTCAGTAGATACCTAAGGACAGCAGTTCTCTCCCCCAGGATAGGTACCCCTGATCCCTGAGATTGTCCCTATCAGTTACCCTCCTGTTGAGAGCTTTAGGCCAGGTGACAAATAGAATGTGGTACTCCCCTGCAAAGCCTGACCAGGCTGTCACCTCCCTTTTCAGGCACAGGCCTCAATTAACACCTTTCTTTCGTGATTCTTTCAGCTTGTTGTCAACCAAGACCCTGCCACCCAAGCAGTTCTACCCAGGAACGGCCCCCACTCCTTACTCGTTACCCCTTTGCCCTACAGGTTTGTGATTAATCTGGGCCAGGGGTCAGATAAAGTGAACCTGCATTTCAACCCACGCTTCCACGAATCCGTCATCGTCTGCAACTCACGGGATGGCAACTGGGGGCAGGAGCAACGGGATAAGCACATGTGCTTCAGCCCAGGGTCAGAGGTCAAGGTGAGGTCAAAGGGGAAAGGTGCCTGAGGAGGATGTCAAAAGGGAGAGAGCCCAGTTGGTAGGGCACCCTGGCCTTGATGAGCGCTGGCCCTGATGGAGACCCCGGGAGTCTCCCATGCCTGGGCTCATGTCTGGGGCCTCCTGCCTCCCTGACACCCTCCCTCCTAACCACAGTTCTCCGTGACCTTTGAGAATGACGGATTCAAGGTGAAGCTGCCAGATGGGCACCAGTTGACCTTTCCCAACAGGCTGGGCCACAGCCACCTGAGCTACCTGGGCGTGCAGGGCGGGCTGAAGGTCTCCTCCTTCAAGATAGAATAAGCAGGTAGCACCTCAGGGGGGTGAAAGACCCCCTCCCTGGTGCAGATTCCCTGTCCTGAGCTTTTACCCCGTCACACAGGATCAGCAGCCGCTGGCTTCTGTTTCCCTACCAGCAGCCCTGCCCCTGGAACCCTACTCTCCTCCTCTAAGACTAAGAATAAACAAAAGAATCCGCCTTTGGCCAGTCTGTTTTCTTTCTTTCTTTTTTTTTTTTTCAGTCTTTCTGTTTTCCACACATTGTAACACTCCCAGCATCCTCATGGTACAGAGAAGGAAACTGAGGCACAAGGTCATAGGACTGCGAGGTGGCAGTTTGGACATGCTCCCTGACACCTCTAAGCACCGCTGCTGCCTCCTTGTCCCCGATTATCACCACGGCAAGCGCCAAACTGCCCTATGGGATTACGGGGCAGGCACTACTTCCAGGCACCTGGGCCAGGGGCTGTTCCAGGAACTGGAGATAAGGCTCCCACCTGGGCCTCTTATCGCTGGAACATTCATTCCAGCCTGGTTATTCATTACCCCCTGCCTGGGCCTCTCCCCTCAGTGGGGAGAGGGGCACGGGTTGGGGGCATGGTGTGATTCTTTGGTTTTCCCCATGCATGCGAGGCTGTTGAAGCAGGTGGAGCTAACCGTGATCTCCCAGGTCCCCAAGCATCTTGCAGGACACCTTTTATCAAAAAGTTTTTTTAATTGGGACCCAGAAGCAGGTCTGGGGAGCACAGGATGGTGAGACTCCTCCCCCTGTGAGGTCACACCTGACTTTTCTCTGAGACTTCTGGGATAAGTCAGGGCTCAGGGTTGGAATATCGGGGAAGCAGCCTTGGCAGGGACTAGGGCTCTTGGGGATGTAGCAGGGACCTTCCTGGGGGCAGCTCTAGGATGAGCTGGGGCAGGCAGTCCCTTCAGGAGAGGAGACAAAGGCCCTGTGTGGTATGCACCCCCCTCCCCAGGACAGTTTTTTCCAGCACAAAGGCTGTACTGTAAGGCTGGGCCCTCTAACCAGTGGCGGTGGCACAGGGTTGGGAGGGGGCTTAAGGAATGGCCCTGGGTCCAGAGTGGTGGGGGTATGGGGGTGGGCGAGTAGGGGGCTAGGCAAGACAATCCAGCAGGGCCCATGGGAACACCCAGGTCCCAGAACAGGTCTGGTCTCTCCTCTGGCCTCCTTCCCATCTGTCCTGCAGAGGTGTGGAGGGGCTTGGGGGGGCAACTGGGTTCTCCCATCTATCATGGGTAGGACCTACATATCAGGTGCTGACTCTGCACCTGGGCTGTTCCTAGGTGGTGCCCTGAGCTCAGCAGGGTCCTGAGCCCCTGGCCAGCCACTCACACCTTGACTTCATCATCCTCCTCAGCATCAGCAAACTCAAAGGTGTTTGCTTGCACTGTGCTGGGCACGGGGGCCCTGCTGCCTGCCTGCCCCCACTCTTCATCCAGGCTGTCCCAAGAAGCCCGAGCCTGGGGCAGCACCCCCTGCAGCTCCCGCCAGGAGCTGCCCTGGCTGTCCCCCCAGCCTGCTCCCCAGTGCCTGCCAGGGGCCATGTCAGCAGGTGCACGGGGATAATCTTCCACTGGGCTGGCCCTCACCTCAGCCAACAGCCCAGCAGTTACCCCATTGGGGCAGCGTCCACGGGGTTGGGGACTTGAGGCAGGGGCTGGGGGTCTTGAGGTAAGCGCTGGGGTTCTTGCAGCAGGGGCTGGGGTTCTTGTAGCAGGGGCTGGGGGGCTTGTGGCAGGAGCTGGGGAGCTTGGGGCACGGGCTGGGGGGCTTGGGGCAGGGGCTGGGGGGCTTGTGGCAGGGGTTGGGGTGTCAGCTGCAGAGGCTTCTGAAAGGCTCATGACCCCCAGCAGCTCACTGAGGAGAGATGGCCCAAGGTCGAGGTCCAGGCGGAAGGACAGGAGGGAGTCAGAGCGGCGAAGCTCAGGCTCAGAAGGGAAGGTACTATCATGGTCTCGGTCACGAGGCTTTTCCTGGCGAGGCACGCGGGAGATAGTGCAGAACCCAGAGTCCAGGCCTAGAAGAGAAATGGGGAGCAGGGTCATAGCTGGGGTCCCTGACCAGGAATTGGGAAGGGGAGAGCCAGGACCAACACTAGCTTGTTATGTGGCCTCTAGCACGTCGGGCCTCAGTTTGTCCCATCTTTCAAATATAGCAAACCCTGGAGTCTCTCATGGGATCTTCCTATCAAGTCTAGAAGTGGAAAGTGGGACATGGTCCTCATTCCCATTTTGCAGATGAAGAAAGTAAGACTCAGTTTGGGACAAGGGGAAAGGCTGGCCCAGGGTCAGAGTCTGAAGGGGTGGAGCCAAGCCTGGAGCTCAAGCCTTCTGACTCTCCGTCCCAACTGATGGTCATGGTCCCTGGTCCCCTTCCATGACAGTGGCCGGGGGTTGCAGATGAACCCACAGTGTGTGGGCTGGTTTGGGGGCATGGGGAGGGTCCAGGGTCTGACTGCACAGAAATCACAAAGGACAGGCAGATGCCCCGCAAAGGACGTCTGGTCGCCCTCTGCTCCAGGACAACCATGGCCGAGGCCCCGCGTGGTTACTGTGGAGCAGCCCAGGGTGGGGATCTATCAGAGCAGCGGGGGTGGGAGGCGGAGCTCGGGAGGAAGCCGGGGCAGTGGGGCAAAGCCGCGGGCGGGAATGGCCACCAGGTGGCAGCAGGGCCCCGGTGCCCAGGTGAGCTGTCCAGCAGCGCCAAGGTGGCACCTGTCACTCCCACCACAGCAGGAACGGCCTCTGGATTCTGTCCACGTGAGTGGTTTTTCTGAATTTGTCAGGTCACGGGAACTTCTGTTCAAATAACAACGCAGCAACAGCTAGCTCCTCTGTCCTGGGCACCTACTCTGTGCGACTCTGGGCCACACCTCATACGCATATCACAACCCTGAGTCTTAGCAATGACCCTAACGGACCCATTGTACAGGCCAGCGTTTGATCTTCAGGAGGTCAGTCAGCTTGTTAGAAATCAGGAAGAAGGGATCCCTGGGTGGCGCAGCGGTTTGGCGCCTGCCTTTGGCCCAGGGCGTGATCCTGGAGACCTGGGATCGAATCCCACATCGGGCTCCCGGTGCATGGAGCCTGCTTCTCCCTCTGCCTATGTCTCTGCCTCTCTCTCTCTCTCTCTCTCTCTCTCTTTCTCTCTGTGTGACTATCATAAATAAAAAAAAAAAAAAAAAAAAAAAAAAAAGAAATCAGGAAGAATCAGGATTTTCATCCAGAGCCCAGACTCCCAGCGTCTCCACCCTGTCATTCTGACCTTAGGGGGCTGCTTCCGTTGAAGGGGATGGGAGAGGAAGAGCCGGCTCAGCCAGGGGACCCAGACACAGGGAGGCAAGTTAGAGGCAGGTAGAGCTCAAACCCCATCTCCTTACCTCTCAACCTTAGCATGCTTTGGGGTGAGGTTTTGCACCCCTTGACCCCCACCCCATCCACGGTTTGGGGCTTGGGCCTGACCTACATGGTAAGACCAGAGTAATGTGGGGAAGAGAGCTCACTTGGAAGCGAGGCTGACGATCGAACCCTCTGGACCCCAGCCCCTACAAAATGAGCAGCTGGCCCAGACCCTCACCGTAATTGGAGCGGCCATCCGTGGAAGTGGCAGGGCTGTGGTCAAAGGTGAACTTGCTCACCAAGAGGCTGTCGTAGGCGGCCTGGTTGAGCTGGGGCAGGGAGATGGCGTTCTTGATGATCGGGGAGATGGCCGGTGGAGCAGGGGAGGGCGCCGGCGGGGAGGCCATCCGCCGGGGCGGCGCCCCTACTCTCCGCACCTGCTGTAGCTTCTTGGCCAGGAAGCTGCGGGGTGAGCGATGAGTGCCCCCCGAGCTGCCACCGTGGTTGCTGAGAAAGGAGGTGTCGCCGAAGACATCCCCGCCACGGCCCACGTGCATGGTGTGGCGGAAGTCCCCGAGCGGGGGGCTGATCATATCTGCCGTCAGCCGCCTCTTCCCGTGTGAGCTGGACACCCAGCCCACTGGTGAGAGCTTGCCCAGGCTCATGGCAGGGGCTCCTCCGCCCCCCTGGGGGCCCGGCATTGGCTCTGGCTCTTCACGGCTGCTGGTCCATGCGCCCCTGGGGGTCTTCCCCGCGGAGGGGCAGTGGGCAGGGGCTGCCCGCTGGTGCTCCTAAGGTGTCACCCCCAGATGCTGAGGCTGTGGAAGGCCCATGGCTGGTCTCTCCCTGGGGCCTGGCTCCCCGTAGCAGCCGCTGTAGGTGATCTGTCCAAGAACAGAGAGGGTATGAGATGTGCCTTGAGTGTGGACAGCCCTGGGGGTAGGGACCTGAAAGAAAGGAAGAAAATGATGGTGGGCCCGGGGGATCCTGGATCCAAATCACAGCTCAAGAGAACAGGCGGTTCCACCCCCAGACAGAGGTGGGGACCACCACCAAGATGCTGAGCGGGTGCACAGGAGGACAGGCTGTATAATCCTGGGCACCGGATGTTTAGCCGCAGGCAAAGGAAACAACACTGATAAAGTCGGAATCGTGGCTGCCCCGGAGCAGGAGCAGGGACTGCTGGGTGTGGGCACAGAATAACCCACCGAGCTGGACACTCGAGGTGTGTATCAGTAAGCAGCACGCTTAATGGTCTTCATACCGAGACTGTCCGTGAAGCACCTACTAAGTGCCAATTAAGTTATCTGTCATTTACGTAACCCACGCGACAGCCCTGAGGGAGACACTATTTTAGAGAAACTGAGGCCTGAGGTGACTCGTTTGCGGCTACAGGGTCAAAACGGCGAAGCAGAAACCCCCGATCCCCAAACCCAGAGCCCCTGAGCCCCAAGCTACAGTCTCTTCTGCTGCCAGTTTGAGCAAATGGCCTCCCTTCTCTGTGGGTTAAATTGTCCTCCACTCAGAGAGGCCAGGAGGGAGGAGGCGCCCTGCCACAGGCTTTGTGAGCTGCTGTGTAAACAGCCTGCACAGAGGTTCCTCAGAACCCTCTGCCTTTAAGGTGTTTCCTGGAAAAAGGATCCTGTGGTCAGAAGTGGCTTTTCCCAGCTGCCTACTGCATGCCTGAGCATATTCAAGGCTCTGAGAAGGCCCGCGGGAGAGATCTTTACTATAGTTTTTCAAATTGATGGAGGAGCCTTGTTGTCAGGGAAGAGGTTTTGGAAAAAGCTCAGTTGGTGCCAAAAGCTATTCCTCGCCCACTCCCTCCCCCCTCCCGATCTGCCGGCCTCCTCCCCAGCGCCCACCTCCTCTAAGCTTCTCTCCGTCTGACCCATCCCTTCTAGTACCATAGAAAGCGCAGTCTGGACGACACTTGTGACTCTGTGGTCTGATCTCCGGTTCTCCTGTGGCCCAGAGAGGGCCCAAGTTTGCTCAAGGTCACCTCAGGAGAGCTAGTCAATACTTGAACTCAGAGCCTCTGACTCACGTGGCCTTCAACTGGCTCCTGGAGCCCAGTCTTGTTTCCCCAGATTGGCCACACACCGCGAAGGTGGGGCAGCCGTCTGAATGGTCCCGTCTTCCCCTGCTCCTGGCACCCAGCTTGGACTCCCCATGTGCGTGGCAAGTGCCAAATCAACGGGGGTTCAATCGCAGGACATCTTTGTGATGACCTTCCTGCCACAGGATCACCCCTTGCTAGCTTTCAAGTGACGGCAGGTAGGTGAGGGTGGGGGTGGGGGATTAAAAAGCTTCACCAGGTGACCTTGAGCAAGTCAAGTACCTGCACTGGCCTGGGACCTCAGCTGATAAAAGTTGATAATAATCCCTAACAAGAACACCTAGATCTGTGCCTCAACTCTTTTTTTTTTTTAAATTTCGCTGCCACCTCCAAGCATAAAAATCTCAGTAGGCCCTTTGAATGTTATTTGAAATTCAAAATAGGTTAAATAACAAGATAAAAACAAAGAAAGCAATAAAACAAAGCTTGCTTTGTTCTCTGATGACATTCTCTTCCCTTCCCACCATCTGATCCTCCCCCAACCCTAACTCCTCCCCCTCTGGGGGGGGTGTCTGAATCATCCCTTTCCTTGGCACCCCCACACCAAGAAGTCCTCGTGGAATGTTTGCTGAAGCGCTCCGCCAACCATTACATGATGTCGTCTGACTCCAGCAGCCCCGCAAAGAAGAGGGGTTAGCCCATTTTTATACAGAGAGCCAAGGTTCAGAGGGAAGGGACTTGGCCAAGGTTACCTGGCAGGTGCATGGCTTGGGCCAGGTTTCCTTGCTTAGCAGAGATTAGGGAGGAATTTCTGAGCAGGAGGGGGAGAAATTGGGGAGAATTGGGGAGAAATTGGAGGTGTTACCCTGAAATATCATGCGAGGTGTCACTGTGTCTGCCTTGTTGCTACACCCACCTCTCTCCCAGCCCCCACCTCGAAGTAGCCACTCTTTACTCTGCACAAGGGACTCTGGCCCCCCAGAACCCCCATGGCCACTTTGACTTGTGAGACCAGCTTCTGCCCCAATCCTGTGATGCTCCCACCTCCCAAATGCCTCTGGGTACCTCTAAAAAAGTCTCTCCCTATCCCTCCACCTTGCCCACTGCAATAGAGAGACCCTGCCAATGGAGAGGTGGTGGGACCAAGGGCAGGCAGAGCATTGCTACCAGGGACCTATTTTCCCACGTGGAAAATAAGAACATGGAAAGCTGGTCCTTTCCCGGAGTTGCTGTAAGAGTGGAAGGTGCTGTACCCAAAGCCCCAGGTCCCGGAACAGGGCAGCCCCAGTTCAAATCCAACACCCCAGTACTAACATCTCTCATTCGGTGCACCCTTGGCTGCAGCTCTGTGGCACCTGCTGCTGACTGCAGGGTATTATTGTTGGTGATCAGCGGTGCCCCAGGGGAAGAAGGGTTCCAGGCGTCCTGGTGCAAGGCCTACCTCCCCTCACCAGCCCAGGATTACTACCTGTTACGCTTACACCCATTTTACAGGTGAAAAAAGTAAGGCATGGAAAGGGGACTGACTTGCCCCAAGTCACAGAGCTAAAAAGTGGTGTGGCTGGGAACCCCACCGGGCTACTGTGACCATCACTAGTAAATGCCAGAGGAGGGGTAGGACCACAGGGGCCCGCGGAGAGTTGTTAGAGGAGGCAATGCCCAGCTGCTGAGCTCCAGAAAAGGGCAGGCCTGCGAGGCAGGAGACTCAGCTGTGTGGATTCAGAGACCTGCGCAAGAGTGGTCACTGGGCAGCCTCGGGGTCCTGCTAGTGAGCCTACAGAGGACAGTCAGGCTGCGCCCCTCCCAGGAGGTTACTCAATGGTGGCAATGACCTCACGGACGAGGTTTGAGGCCGCATGCAGGGACCCTGCTTTAGGAGAGGCCGACAGGGGCCGCTGTGGAGGCGCGTGTGGGGCGGTGGAGGCAGGGGCCTGTCCCCGCCCCCCCCCCCACCCCGGGGTTGGGAGAGGCTGGACTGGGGCACCCTGGCACTCATCTGGGGTTCACCCGCGGGCCTGCGTGCCGACGCGGGCACCACCTGCCATCGGGAGGCCACGCACACGCGCACAGCCCCCTCCCCACTGGTGTGTCCAGCTGGGTAACACCACCGGTACCGCTGGACAGCGGGGCCCTGCCTGGCTCAGGGCTGCTCTGGCCCTGGCATAAAAGGTTAACTGCCCGGGGCCTCTCGCATCCCCGGGAGCCCCCACCCCCACCTCCAGGTGGAGAGATGCGCACCCGGCGGCCAGAGAGGGGCAGCAAGCCGTCTGCCGTCGCAGGGGGGGCCCTGTTGCCCGGCTCTGAAGGGGTTGGGAGAGGGAGAGCCGGGGGTCCTGGGGGAGTAAGAGGAAAGAGCGGGAGAGGCGCCTCTTGGTCCACCACTCCAAGGTAGAGCCGAAGCCCCCCAATCCGGGAGGAGGTGGCCACGGACCAAGTGTCCCCCGGTTCCTGGGTTCCAGTCCCCGAAACGCGTTTGGCGCGGCCTCCGGCGGGGGGGCGGGGGGGGGAGCGTTCCTCTAGGCCTCAGTTTTACCGTCTAGAAAATGGGCTTCGGGCTTCCATGCGGGTCTAGCAGGGTTGAGGCAAGGACTGGACAATCCCGAGGCCCGTCCGGACTGGAGGTCCCGGAAAGACTCTGGCCATAAAACATTCCCTCCGGGAGGCAGGGGGTTAGCCTGGGGAGGGTCGATCGGCGGGGGCAGGGGACAGCCGGCTGCCGTGGCCCGAGGGGAACCGGACGGGATGACCTCATCCGCCGCTCGGCCAGGAATGCGGCGGGTGGGGAGGGGGCAGGGTGCCTGGTCCCTCTCCCCAGCGGGCCCTCCCGCCCCCCACTTCCCGCTCTCCGCGCCGGCCTCGCCGAGGGGCCCGACATTCCGGCCCATCGCCCCCTCCCCTGCCTTCCCTTCCTCTCGGGGGGCAGGAAGGAGCGTAGACGGCCCCCGCTCGCCCCCTCCTCCCGCGTCCGCGCTCCGCTCGCCGCCGCAGCTCTGCGCCCGCCGGGGCCGCGCGAAGCCCCGTCCCCAAACTTGGAGGGACCCCGCGCCGCTCCGCGCGCACCCGGGGCGCCGTCGCAGGCTGGCCGCCCCCGCCCCCGGCCCGGCCCCGGGCGCCTGGGAGGGTGCAGCCCCCCGCCGGCGTCCACGCCCCCCCGGCGGCGCGGTTACCTTCTCTCGGCGAGCCCGGGGGCCGGGGCCGGGGCCGGGGGGCGGACGCCGCGGCAGGGGCGGTGGCGGGCGCGTCCCGGCGCGCAGCCCCGGCGAGTGGCTGGGCCGGTCTGCGCCGCCCTGGCCGCGGGCTCCGCGGGCTGGCTCCGGGGGCGGGGGCGGGGTGTGGGCGCGCTCCCTCCCCGCGCCTCGCTCCTCCCGCCCGCGGGCGGGGCCGGGTCCCCCTCCGGGGCACCGGTCGGGCCGCCGCGAGTGGCGGCGGGAGCTGGAGGGGGGCGGCGGCGGGGGCGCGGGGCCGGGGCCTGAGGGCACGGGGCGGGGGTGGTGGGAAGCGTGCGGGGTCCGGACGGGGCTACGCGGGGACCCCTCCCTCCCCCACCGGCTCCCCGCGGGGCCTTGGGGCGCCCAGACCTGAGAACTCTGGCTCCCGGGCTCTAGCCGCTCCCTTCGGGTCTGCGGGGGCCTTGAATGCCGAGAAGACCCCCGTAGACCCCGAGATCTACGAGTGGGATGCCCACTGCCTTTGTCCCGATCCCTCAATCCCTTCAAGCCAACGCAGGCCACAGGGGTGCTGGGACCCAGAAGTGAGCCAGACTGGGGCTCAGACCACAGCAGGCGACTCACACAGTGGTGTGTGGTGTGGTGGTCAAGGATGGTGGCCCTAGGACCCAGGGGCCCGGTTTCCTCTCCTGCCTTAGCCACTGCATAGCCTTTCTGGGCCTCGGTTTCCCATCTGTAAAATGGGATAATAACAGTAGGCATCGGATGTTATGTTATTAAGTGTTCTCTGCTCTGTCAGCACCTAGAAGGCCTGCTGAACAGGTCCATGAGACCACACCTCAACTGCATGGGTTCAGAAAGCTTTATCGAGCACCCCCCAACCCCACCCAGGAGGGTCAGGGAATAGCCCTACACAGGACCCTGTGTCATCCTCAAGGAGGGGAGATAGACCTCTGATCCCTGCCACATGTTTTTCTTGTCCTCCTCTGATTCTCTCCTGGGACTGTGAGCTGCCTGGGGATGCGCAGAAAGTCCTGAGGGCTGTCCTGGCACAGAGAGACCCCTAACAACCTCCAGGGGAGTGTGTGTGTGTGTGGGGGGGGAGAGCAAGTTTTCCTAGAAGGTGATACCCGACATAAGTTGTACAGGACACATAGGCAGAGGGGGCGCAGTGCAAGTGCGCACACACACCTGGTGGGACACAGCACAGGCCAAGATTTGGAGCAAAGGAGCTACAAGGAAGACGAAGGTGTGGCTGGAGGAAGTCACCTGAGTGCTGTTCTGGCTGGGGATGAGGGGCTATTTTTACACACAGGTGGAGGAGACAAAGTTTTGGTGTTTACAGAGTGCTGGGCCTCTTGTGCTGACTCCCTGAGTCCTCCTGCTGGCCACCAAGAGAGGGGTGTTATTTCCCCAGCTGGACAGATGGAAAAATGGGGAAACTGAGGCACAGCAAAATCTGGCACTTCCTCTAATGGGCAGCAGTAGGACTGAGACTCCCATTGGATAGAGCCCTTCCTTTGGGGTCAGGCGTGGAGGTGCTTTGTCCTGGGGAGAACTGGGGATAGTCTCAGGGGTGCTGAAGAGCACAGGTGAGGAAGAAGGGAGACTGCCCCTGAGAGGCAGGGATGGGGCAGGGGCACAGTCAAGGGCTGAGAGAGAACTGGGCCAGGTCTTGGGGGCCTAACCTTGGGCCAGGCGTCTAGCCTCTCCCAGGCAGGGATGGGGAGCCAGCAGGCAGTGTGAGTCAGATTGTATTTGTAAGTTCTTACTCTGAGCCAAGAATGGACTGGAAACACAGTGACAGAAGCAGGGACTAGTGGCTATTATCATTAATAGCAGTAGTAATAACCAGTATTTATTGAGCATTGAATGCTTATCAGGCCCTACAGCCTCTTATAGGCACTGTCACATTTAATTCTCCTGAAAGCCCCAAAGGGACAATCCTGCCATCATGTCCATTTTGCAGAGAAGTGCAGTGACTTGCCCAAAGTCTCCTGCTCTGGCAGGATGGCCATACCCCTCTCTGCCCAGGATGGTCCCAGCATAATTATTTTAATTAAAAAAATACATATTTATTTATTAATAAAAGATTTTATAATTTGTTTGAGAGCTAGAGAAGGAGCCAGCAGAAGGAGAAGCAGACTCCCCGCTGAGCAGGGAGCCTGACATGGGCTCAATCCTAGGATCCTGGGATGATGACCTGAGCTGAAGGCAGACACTTACCCAACTGAACCACCCAGGTGCCCCAATTTTATTATTATTTTAAAGATTTTATTAATTCAGGAGAGACACAGAGAGCCAGAGACACAGGCAGAGAGAGAAGCAGGCTCCATGCAGGGAGCTCCATGCAGGACTTGATCCCGGCACCCCGGGATCACAACCTGAGCCAAAGGCAGACGCTCAATCACTGAGTCACCCAGGCATCCCTCAAATAAATCTTTAAAGAAAAAAAAATTTTTTAAAAAATAAAATCTGAAGAAAGGGGATGCCTAGGTGACTCAGCAGTTGAGCATCTGCCTTTGGCCAAGGGCTTGATCCTGGAGTCCGGGGATCGACTCCTGCATCAGGCTCCCTGCTTGGAGCCTGCTTCTCCCTCTGCCTCTCTCTGTGTGTCTCTCATGAATAGAAAAAAAAAAAAAAAAAAGATTTATTTGAGAGAGAGTGGGGAGGGAGGCAAAGGGAGAGAAAGAATCTCAAGCAGATTACACACTGAGCATGGAGCCTGACACAGGGTCCGATCCCATGACCTGAGTCTAAATCAAGAGTTGGACATTTAACTGACCAAGCCACCCAAGTACCTCTAAGATTTTATTTTTATGTAATATCTATACCCATTGTTAGGCTTCAACATATAATCCTGAGATCAAGAGTTGAGTGCTCTACCAACTGAGCCAGCCAGGCGCCCCCAGCATAATTATTAATAGCACTTCCTTTCACTCTCAAAGATGACCTGGTTCGACAATAAATTACTTGTCACTTTAGCCAGAGGATCCTCAGAACAGCTGGCAAAGGAAGCAATTTAGTGCCCTTTCAAAAGGCCCTGAACCCAAATCTTGACCCATTGGCTTTCCAGGCATTGTGTGACTGGGGGCAAGGCACTTGGCCTCTCTGATCCTCAAGTTTCCTGTCTATAAAATGGGTATAATACCGGTGCGGAGATTTGCTACTTGTTGCCAGCCTCAGAGATGGCTGAGAAAGCAGTCTTAGTAAGAAGGGTTACAGCCTGCCACATAACTGCCTCCATCCTCTCCAGCTCCAGGCTGGGGGCAGGGATCCAGTGGCTGAGAACCTTCTCCTTATGTGCCAGGTACTTTGTTTCCACTAGCTCATGGCGAGGCAGTGTTCGAGTCAGAAATTCTTTGCCCCATTTTACAGATAGGTACACTGAGCCTGAGGGCGGCTCTCTCCCTTCATTCAAAGCCTCTCTCCAGATAGAAATACCTCTCCATGCAGGCTGAATTCCTGTTCCTTGCTTCACTTCTGATTTAAGTGTCAAACTCAGGTTTTCCCCTCTGGAAAATGGGAGGACAGAGGGGCCTTGGCACCCTCGTGAAGGATGCAAGAATGGGCAGTCTCCATTTCCTGTGCTTTTTTTCCTCCACTAATTTCTCGTGGTCCCTTTCCTTTCCTGGTGAAGGGGCTGTCCATGTCCAGGAGCACAGGGGTTAACCCTGGGGAGCTGTAATCACCGTGTAGAATGCAGAACAAATGCCTCCCAGCTAGGGACTGGGAGCTGCTAAGGGGGGTACTGGCTGCCTATAGCATTCAGGAGCCCCCAGCTCCTCCTCTGTCCTGGGGGAATGGGGGTGGGGGGGCGGGGGGGGCTTGGGCCTAATCACAGAGCTGGGCTGCCCCCTCAACTCACCCCAGCAGACTGGGTGGGCTGAGGCTTAGGGCTTATGGGAAGGAGGCGGTTTCTGGGCAGGGAGTCCTCTATGGAGCTGAAGCAAGGCACAGCTTGAGAGGGGCACTCCCCCTTGGGAACTCAAGAATGCCAGTGGCTGCCCACCCGGCTCCAGTGAGGTTTGGAGTGTGATCCTTGAGCTGAGTGAGTTGGCTTGGCCACATCTATCAGCCCTCATCCCAGCCTCTCCTTGGGGAGCATAGCATGGACCCTTTCCATCCCAAAGTCTGGCTGGGCTTTTTGTCCATTGATTGGGCTTCCCAGTACTCTCTCTCCTGAGTGGCCAGTGGTCCATCCTATGGATACGATTACCATTCCATCCTTCTACCCACAACCCCCACTCCTTTCTATCCATCTACTCCCCTTGCACCCACCCATTTACCCACCTACTTCCCCATACTTTGACCTACTACTCACCCCCATTCAATCGGCTAACTGCTTACCCACTCCTCAGTTGACCCACTGCCTACACCCCTGGCCATTCATTCATCTGCCCCTCTGCCCATCTGCCCACCTACTCACCCATGCATCCTTCCATCCTCATCCATTTATATACCTGTATATTCAGCCACCCATTCTATCCATCTAGCATCCCTGGATCTACTGCCCACACCCACACCCACACCTGTCTACCCACCCACCTGTCCATCCACGCATCATTCACTCATTCTTTTCCCTGTCCATCCTGTGAAGTGCTTGCGTCGACTCACACCTGGCTTCTGCTGACCCACGTGGGGCTCTGAGGGTGTCTTCATTTTTTTCACATAAATAGACCTCGCTCACCTTCATCATGGGTCACCCTTGGGCAAAACATCCCCCCCTTTTTTGAAAGATTTTATTTATTTTTTTATTTTTTTTAGATTTTATTTATTTATTTGAGACACACAGAGCACAAGCAGGGAGGAGGGTCAGAAGGAGAGGGAGAAGCAGACTCTGCACTGAGCAGGGAGCCCGACACGGGGCTAGGCAAAGCATCCTTGAAGGCTGCCTTGAAATGTCACCTCCTCCTGGAAGTCCCCCTTTGGGGCCAGCCTCTCCCTTGCACCCTGTCTTCCATATTGGTATCTGTTGCCTGTGAGGTCTCCCATGAGATGGTGATGTCTGTACTTCTGGCACATTTGGGGGATGCGTGGTCACAGCCAGCGTAAGCAGGGGGTCCTTGCCTCCCAAGCTGGACAGCCACCACCATAAGGGGCAGCTACCCTCCTCCGGGACCACTCTGGGGAGAGTCTCTATGGGCCAGACTCCTGGCAGGGGCTCAGACATACAAACGCATTGCAGGGGAAGGGGACAACGTTGGGTCCCTGGGGAAGTTTGTGAGGCAGATTACATTGTCAGCTAGGGGACACTGGCAATGGGGCCCAGGGGGGCACCCCCATGCTCTCATCCGTACAACCCAGCGTGTGTTTGCAAGTTAGACAAACCCAAGTCCAAATCTCGGCTTTGCCTCTCACTAGCAGAGTGACCCTGGACAAGCCACTTCCTTGCCTGGGCCTCATTTGCTTTGTCTGCGATGAACCAAAACGTTCACTGACTGACCTGTAGTTACTGGTCGAGGAAGGATAGCTACTATTATTCCTATTGTTATCATTTTTCTTTACCCCCTGGAGATGATTTCATTTAACACATTTTAAGTAAGCTCCTGCTGTGAGTCAGGCCCCAGGGCTGGGGTACCTTGTGAGGGAGCAGTGAGTAAGGAGTGTAGTTCCTACTCTACAGAGACTTCTCGGCTGGTAGGGAAGACACAGGCCAGGATATTGATGGGGATGAAAGGCTAAAACAGTGGTAGAAGGGACCAAGGAACCAGAGGACTGACTGAGGAGGTCCAGGAGGCTTCCTGGAGGAGGTGGTATTTGAGCTGGGCCTTGTATCTTGGGGAAAGAGTGCCCACAGGTGAACCGGGGAGAGAACAGGGCTCAGGAGGGTAGAGGATGAGCTGGGAAGGGTCTACGATGGAGAATGGGAGTGAGGCCTTGAATGCCGGGCCCTCTGTGGCCTGGGCTAGCCTGGCCCACTGCTCTGCCCCCGGTGACGGCTGCCCTTGGGAGTGGGATGCCTTGGGATCCTGGTTGGGGTTTCCTTGTTAACAGACCAGAAGACAGCAGCCTAGCCCTAAGTTTTTCTCCCCTGGCTGATCTTGAGGACAGGAATGTGCTCTGAGGGAGCCAGAGGATAGAGACCCTTCTGGAAGGAGACTTTGGCCCTCTCATTCCTTCCTCTTTACAGCAGAGCCCCAAGGGTGGACACTGGTGGTGGAGGAGCAGGGCCTCAGAGGGCTGTGGAGACACTGGGCCCAGAGAGGGGAGGACCTCTGGTCCGCAGCAGAGCTGGGTGTCCCCAGCAGCCACACTTCCCACGGCTGCCTTCGGTGTGGGTGAGCATCTGTTGAGTGCCTACTGTGTGCCAGCTCCCAGCTCAATATGGTGAAACAGACAGGCTCACAGACAGTTAAAGCTGACAGAGCACAGACTTGGCAGGGCTCCCAGGAAGGCTCCCCGGAGGAGGTGGGATGGGGTTCTATACAGACGTGTGAAGCTGTACAAACCAGAAGGCGTGCTAGCCAGGCTGAGTGCACTAAGTGTGTGTGTCTGGCACGAGTGTGTGCCCCATGGGGAATCGGCTGGGGTGATGATTGAGTGCTGAGGAACATCAGGGCCCTGCTGGGGGCTGGTGGGTGGCCGGAGGCCCAGGTGATGGCAGATTAGTCCCTGGCTGTCCTGTCCAGCTGTTTCTGGAGGTGATGCCTAGGTGTGAGTGGGTTTTTTGGAGCAGCGGGGTCAGGATGGGAGTTAATCCCAAGGGTATTTTGAAAGGCGTGGCCATGAGGCCCGGAGGGAGAGCCTGGATCCCCGAGGCAGGCAGCTGTCAGGGCCGGAAACGCCTCTGGAATTCTAGGCTCTGGGAAAAGTGCTGGCCATGTGGAAGAGTTTTCTCAGCTGGACCCTTCCAGGCCAGCTCAGCTCTGATTCCTTGTTCGCTGCTCGGCAGGGAAATGGGGGCGGGGAATGCCCCCCCATCCCCCACCCCGCCCGGCTCCCTTTCTCTTGGAGAACAGGACAAGAAGTTGGACGGGGGCTAGGAAGGATGTAGGGTCAGTTCCTCCAGCCCCACCCCTGATGAGGACAGTCAGATGGATGGAGGGAGGCGGGAGAGGGAGTCTGAGGCGCCTGGAGCTGCAGGAGGTGGGGAGGTGCAGCAGAAAGGTCAGGGCCAGGTGACCCTGTTGTCCCAGGGGTGATGGAGCTGGGTTCTCCAGAGGTAGGCCAGGCGTCCAGGAGCCTGGATGGAAGGGCAGTGAGGAGGGGTCCTCCAGGAGATCTTTGTTCTCAACGTGGGGGAGCCGGTGAAGAGAGGAGGGGCGAGGGGGACAGGAAAAGTATTTGAGGAGCAGAAACAATGGCCCATTCTCTGCCGTTCAGCCTGGTCTGAGAGATAGGCCCATAGGCCGGAGGCCAGCGCTGCAGTGGCCTGACCATCTCCACCTCCCCCCACCTCTCCCAGCCCTTGGGGCTTCACGTGCCCCCATCTAGATGGGGTTGGGGGTTCCTTTCTCACCCTACAGGTTCATTCCTAGACACGTGGGTCCATCTGTTTTCATCCACCCAAAGCTTGGGTTGTCCAAGGGCTTTCACGTACATGGTCTCTTACAGAGGAGGGAAAGGCACGTACCCATGGCACCTACCCACTCCTGGGGGAGCGGAGGGTTGCACCCAGCGCCCTGGCTCCAAGCCTTGGGTTTACCCAATGATCCTCCCGCCATTACTTCTTAGCCCCTGGTTTCTTCCTCCCTCTCCGGACTATGTCAAGAGGAATATTATCAGCAGCCAGGGGAGCATTAATTAAGCACCTTCTAAGTGTCAGACTTGAGCATGAGCTCTGGGCTTGGTGCTCTACTCAGGTTTGCTCTAATCCTCACAACACCATTATACAGATGGGAAACTGAGACCAAGGAGGTAACTTTACTTCTTCAACCTCTCACAGCTCGAAAGTGGTCCCATGGGATTCAAGATTCAAACCTGTGCCTGTGGTGTCCCCAGTGCCCTGCTGCCTTGAGGGCAAAGGCTCCGAGGCCACCAGGGGACCCCGGTTCATCAGTCTCACTTGCCATGCACGCATCCCCCTGGGGCCGGACTTGCTCAGGAGCATGCCTCACTGCTGGGGGTTGCCTCTACCTTTTTGGTGACGGGGAGCTCACCCCCAAGAGGTCAGGCTCTGCCAGTCGAGGATTTCTCTCTGAAATGGAGCCAAAATCAACTCCCTAAAACCCCTGCTCACTGTTCCTCCTTCTGTGTCCTGGTGCTGCACACAGATGCCCCCAGGAGTCCCCCGTCTCCAGATATCTGCTCAGGAGTCAGAAGACCTGTCTTCCATTAGTCCCCCGTGTGGATCTTGCGCCAGTTCCTTCGTGTCCCGGTACCTCCTTTTTCTCACCCGTAGAATGGGAGTAATAATGCCTGTGATCAAAAAAGGTGGCTGGTGGGATCCCTGGGTGGCGCAGCGGTTTGGCGCCGGCCTTTGGCCCAGGGCGCGATCCTGGAGACCCCGGATCGAATCCCACATCAGGCTCCCGGTGCATGGAGCCTGCCTTCTCCCTCTGCCTGTGTCTCTGCCCCTCTCTCTCTCTCTCTCTCTGTGACTATCATAAATAAATAAAAAAATTAAAAAAAAAAAAAAAAAAAGGTGGCTGGAAAAGGGGCTTTGCAAGCACAGGCTGGGGGCGTGGGTCATGATGATTGCAGGTGTTTGGCTTCTTATACTTTTCTGGGTCGTTCCATAAGCTCAGTTGTCACCTTACAGCAAGCACTCATGAAGCACCTACTTGGCACTGGTGACAGGGCACAGCTCTTGTCTTGGGCTTAGGAACGCTCCCTCCAGCCCGCAATGGGGAGAGACACAGTGCCTTGCACGGTCTTAGGGGCAGAATAACCTTTATCAATTCATAATGAGCCCACAATGTCCTCAAGGGATCTCACAGGTGAGAAAACTGACCCAGAGAGGTGGAGCAACCTGCCTGAAGTCTCACAGCACCTGTCTGCAGGGTGATTGACCCATTGATTCAACCCAGGCCACTCCCCAGTCAGGCCTGCAGAGGTGAGCTGGGCTGGCTGGTGCCCAGACCAGGAGGAGGCCGGGTGGCTCAGAGCGTGAGGGGTGGGGTACGGGCAGCCCCCTCTAGGTCTCTGACCCCACCCCGGTGGGCAGCTTGAGCCTCTGCCAGCCTCTTGTTGACTCAGCCAGCCTCCCTTCTGCCAAGGCCTGCT
The DNA here is from genome assembly GCF_018345385.1 of Vulpes lagopus. Lineage (NCBI taxonomy): Eukaryota > Metazoa > Chordata > Mammalia > Carnivora > Canidae > Vulpes > Vulpes lagopus. The sequence goes on from NC_054828.1 coordinate 10,870,182, forward strand.
GGCCAGAGCTCCCACGGGGAGGGTCAGGCCACATTCTTCTCTGGCTAGAGCCTGGGGGGAGGCTGGTACCTCCTGGTGGAGTCTGTGTGCTGGTTTGCGGGTGCCAGAGTAAATGCTTGGGGAAGATAGGGAAATGATGTTGGGGGGAGGGTGCCCAGGGGGGCGTTCCAAGGGACCACTGAGGGGTGAATGGACGAGCCTGGGAACCAGGCCACTTGGGCACATGGCTCAGGTTTGCCATTCACAAGCTGGGTGATGTCAGCGAGCCCCCACCACCATCGTGTGCCCATCCCAGCTCTCAGTCTCCCTATCCATCAAATGGACACAGTAATACTAGGCCTCGCCCACTCTACCTCATAGTTGGGAGGATCAAAGGAGAGAACGAGTTGGGCCAGAGTGAATGCCCTTTGTAGTCCAAGGACCCACGCACGTCGGCTGGCGGGCCAGCCTGGCATCTCTAGGTGGAGTAAATGAAGGGGAAAGGGTGTAGGGACAGCCCTCAGTCATGGCCAGAGTCTGCTCAACATTCCTGTCTCCTCCCCAGACTTGACATAATGACAATAACAATACCGCTTGGAAGGCCAAGCACAGAGCCCCCTGAGAGTTCACAAAGTCCTTCCCTACCCATTATGGGAGGCTCTCCCCTCTACCGCTGCCTCAGGACCTTTTCACTACTTCTCCTCCCCGGAACACTCTTCCCCACAGTGAGTGAAAATTTGCCTTCTTCTCAGCCCAAACTCACCTCCCCCAAAGCCTGCTAGACCACCCATCTAAATTAACTTCTGCTCCATCCCTGGTCTCTCTGGTACCTTCCCTTCCCTGCTTCTGCTCTATGTCTTTTTTTTTTTTTTTTTTTTTAAGATTTTATTTATTCATGAGAGACACATAGAGAGAGGCAGAGACAGAGGCAGAGGGAGAAGCAGGCTCCCTACGGGGAGCCCGATGCAGGACTTGATCCCAGGACACTGGGATCATGACCTGAGCCGAAGGCAGATGCTCAACCACTGAGCCACCCAGGCGTCCCTCTGCTCTGTGTCTTAAGAGACTGCCATGACCCGGCTCATACGGGGGGCATCTCCCCCGTTAGGACATCAAGCTCCATGAGGGCAGGAGCCATGACTGCCCTGTGCACCGCTGCGTGTGGAGATGGACCACAGCCTTCTGCGGTAGTTCTTTGTCCCATCTCACTGGAGGAACTTGAGTCTCCAAGAGGCTAGATGACTTGCCCAAGGCCACACAGCCTGAGAAGAGCTGCTCCGCAACCGTACCACCTGCATCCTTGCCCGGCCCCACCTGTCACCCCTGTGGGGTCGAGCCTGTTCCTCTTTCTTTACACACTGTGGGTGCTGTGCTCATGTTTGGTGGAACATGGGGAAGACAAAGATATGCTGTAGGAAGAATGTGCCACTGGATTTAACATGCCAGTTTGGTTGCTGCCCCAGGGGCCTCTGGGCTTACACCTTGGGCCTAGGGTGAGGGCATCCCAGGGGCCTCCTTCCCCTGCCCAGCGGGCTGGCTGGCCTAGCCACTCCGTCCTCCCCCGGAATTGTCTCGGCAGCTGCGGGGTGGCCGGATGCCCCACCCCCAGTGCCTCTGGGCCCAGAGCCCAGCCACAGGCAGATCTGTGGCTGGCACTGCTCCTTCGGTTTGGGGTGGGAACACCGCAGGGATTTTAAAAATAAAGGGCCTTGAGACAGTGGCCTGGCCCAGCCAGCCGTGGGATGGGGTGGGGGCCAGACAGGGACAATGGGATGCTGAGTCTTGGGGGCCATCCACCCGCGGGGAGCAGCCAGGCCGGAGGAGCCCCTTTCTCCCACCTCCCCACTCCCACCCAGTAGTGCTGCTCCCCCAGGAACACTCCCTCCTCACCTATCCTGAACTTAGACCTCACATACTTGCTGAGCACCTACTATGTGCTCGGCTTCACTGAGCACAGGGTGGGGAGGCCCAGCCTCTGTCTCCCCTAACTGTCCTGCTCTCCCCAGGGTGGCCCTCTCCCCCCTGCCCGATTGCAGGCCAGGCCACGTTATTTCTCCAGTGCCTACTATGTGCCAGGCTTGCTCTGGCCGCCCCACTTCCCAACCCTCTAGCTTCCTGTGCTTTTCTCCTCTGCTCTCACACTCCCGCAGGCCTCTCCCCATCTCAGGCCATGTCTGTCTCCCTCTCTCCTCTGGCCCAGCTAACAGGAAGCAGCCGGAGAGGTCAAGGGCCGCCCGGCCTCCAGAGTCCAGCGTCTGCACACACAGGGGCCCGTCTGCCATGGTGGGGGGGACTTCCTGTTTATGAGAATCACAAGGACCCCTAGGGCGGTGCCTGGGACAGGCCTGGGGCCGCCCCTCCAGTCCAGACCTCGGTCCTTCCCCTGAGCTCTGCCCCAGGCCTCCCTCCCCCCTACACTGGGGGAGGAGGAGCGAGGAGTCTGTGGAATGGCCAGGAATGTGGGAGTCCAAATGTCCAGAATGTCCGCAGGAAGCATCCCTGGCTCCAGGGCCCAGCCCCCACTCCTCCCCTTGGGGGCCCCGCCCCATTCTCTCCCCCCACACCCCCCACCCTAGGGCCCTCCCGGCTTGGATAGGGGAGAGCTGTGCAAGTCGAGAGGGAGGAGGCCGGACCCTGTGCTGCCCCGCTGGGGCCACAAGACTCAGCTCTTGCTTGGCCGGGCTCTGGCAGCCACAGCCTCCCATCTGTGGGCAAGGGCCCTGCGCCAGCAGCTCTGTCAGCCTCATTCCTGCCCTGGCTCAGGGCTGCCTGCAGGCCTGGGACCACTGGAGAGACCACGGAACAAGACTTCACACCTCGAGGAATCAGTCCCTCCATGTGGGCCCAAGCCCAGGTGGGGGGGGGGGGGTGTGTGCAGGGGGAGGGGCGGGGTGGGCTGGCCAAAGTCGCCCCTCAGGAAGCAAAGAGTTCTGCCCTCCTCCCCCTCCAGCCTGTCCCTGCCAATCTGTCCTGTGGTTGCCCAACAGGTATTGACCGAGGGCCAGGAGGTCACGGCCAGTGGAAGAGGCAGGGCAGGGAGACCGGCCCTGCCCCTCTTCCTCTTCCTAGCCCAGGAGGAGGTGAGTGACAGGGTCTCTGTCCCCCCCACCCCCCACCCCAGCTTAGAGTGCCTGGAAATAGATCCTTAGGTCGCAGCATCATCCATGCCTGAGGCAGTCGTCCCCTAGAGGGTAGTGGGGGCACTGTGGAGCCAGCTCACCCAGAGCAGCAGTCAGGAAGGGCTTCTCAGAGGAGGCTGCCCTCCCAACATGGAAGCCTATAATCAGGAAAGGGTGGGCCTGGCCCGGGAAAACAGCCTGGTCACAGGCACTGCACTTCTAGAGAAGTGCTAGTGACATGATGGGGCTGGAGAAAGGAGCAGGTGAGGGAGTGATGGGAGAGAGGATAGTGTGGGGGATGCCCGCGCTTGCCTTAGCTCTAGGGCACCCTCTTTTGTCCTGGGCCAGGAGGCAGAGTGGCGTCCAGTAAAGGAACCAGTGGGATTTGGTGTGGTTTGGTGGCCACCGTGAAGGGAAGGTCCTCGGGACAGGGACTGGGACCTTGGCCTGTAGCTCTGTGAAGCTGCCTGGAGAAGACTGTGGGCTCCTGAGAGACCTTCCCTGGAGCATCTAGGCACATCCTGCAGGAGCTGGGGCTGCTGGCACAGGCCATAGTGGGGTGGCAAATAGAAACCTGGCTCTGCCAAGTTCCAGCTGTGTGACCATGAGCAAGTTACTAACTTCCCTGGCTTCAGTTTCTGCCTCTATAAAATGGGGTTAAAGACAGAAACTGCCTTAGAGGGCTGTTGATGGATGGAATTAATTTAGCAAAGCACCTGGCACTAGTGAGGGCTTATCCCCGTTTACAAGTAGTAATGTTACTAATTGGGAAGAAGAGAAAGTTGGTTTTCCCCCAGGACCTGTTGACAGGTGGGTGGAATGTGTGTTACCAGAAGAATCTTTAAAAGAAGACTTGAATTCCCAAGTCTTTTGGGATTCCCGAACTTGCCTGATTCAAGGAACCCCTGGGGCCCTTATGAAAAGCATTAGCTTCCCACCCCCAGACTCTGACCTGGCAGGTCTGGGGTGGAACAGGTCTCCGGATTTATAAGGAGGCCCCAGGCCTGAGCCTTATACCAGACAGGTGTGGGGAACATTCCTCTCTGATGACAAGGATTCACTCCAAATGCTTTGTCTTTGGGAAAAGTTTCTTTTAAAATACACTTTAAAAAACAGCCACTGTATAGAGTATGCACTGTCTGTCCTCAGCCCTTTCTACGTCAATTCAGGGTCCTTACAACAATCCTGGGATGTGTACGTACTTAGAGCTGCTCTCATCTTATTGATGGGGAAACTGAGGAGCTAAGAAACTTGCCCAAGGTTGCAAAAACCCCGTGACTTGCCAGAGTCGACTTAGAATTTGAGCCTGGACTTGGGCTCTTAACCACTGGGTTGTGGTTCCCTCATCTCTGCCTCGAGCTCCTGGAACACTTGGTAAGATGCTTCTAGACTCTTGGGGTAGGAGCTGGGAATCCATACTTTTCCCTCCTTTGTCTTTTAAGACTATGACCGAATCAAGAAATGGCTGGTCTTGCTTGTAAACCCCTCTAGGGACGCCTGGGTGGCTCAGTGGTTGAGCATCTGCCTTCGGCTCAGGGCGTGATCCCACCGTCCCGGGGTCGAGTCCCACATCGGGCTCCCTGCATGGAGCCTGCTTCTCCCTCTGCCTATGTCTTGCCTGCCTCTCTCTCTGTGTCTCTCATGAATAAATAAATAAAATATTTAAAAGAAAAAATCTGTATGCTTCAAAAAATTAAGAAAAAAAAACAACCCTCTAGGAGGCAGAAAGCTGCATGCAGGTTCCTGTGTGTGCTACTTTACTTCCAACGGGGGGGGGGGGGGGGGGGTGTCTCCGTTGTCAGAACTCCAGGAGCTGGCTTCCCTGCCTCTAAAATGGGGGTGCTGCACCTCCCTGGGTGTCATCAATGAGTCGCCAGACCAGGGATGGGAGAGGGTTTGCACACTGTTCAGGCTGTGGATTCTTTGGGACCTGGGTGTGGTCGGGTAGGGGGTGTGGGGAGCAGGGATGGTTCTGGAACTGCTCAAAGTTGCCTGCGTCCAGGGCCAGGCCCTTTCTACCTACTGTGGCCAAGACCACGGAGGTCCCCACCCCCCCCAGGAGGTCATATGGTGATGGTGGGGCTGGGGGTGGCAGGGTTCGGGGAGGCAGATGGGGGAGCCTGGTTTCTCCCTTCCTGCCTGACACCTCAACAGGCCCTGGCTGGTGGCTGCTAGTGATTCACCCTGCTTTAAGCTCTAGTTTCGTCTGTAATCAGGAAACGGGCCACTAGAGAGCCTGAGGCATTTTCTGGAGAGCCCAGTGCCCTCCCAGAAACCTGGTGTGTGTGTGTGTGGGGGGGGTGGTGGTGGGGAGGATTGGAGGAGGGACGGTGGGAGAGAGAAGGCAAAAAGTCTGGCTCCCGAGACTTGCATAATTTATTCTTGTTTTTGAGGAGGGTGAGACATTCCCAGGACCTGACATCCCTGGAAACCATCCGGTCATTCAGAATGGTTCACTCATTCATTCTGGTTTACCAAGCCCCTTACGCTGTGCCAGTTACCATGGATAGAGGGAAGTAAAGAGAAGATTTTCAGGTGCTTCCCAGAGGGGAGTCCACCATGTAATCCGGTTGCTCCCGCTCAGCGCAGGGAGGGGGGTGTTTACAAAGTGCCGAATCCACAGAGGAGATAGCAATGAATTTGGGGTTGGAGGCTGCGGTACAGATAAGGGGAGGCTTCAGTGGTTTGTTAGACAGTTCTGAGGCTCCCACAGGAGGAATGACAGTGCAGGCTGGGCTGAGATCCTTCTGTCACTTCTCAAGGGTTCCTCTTCCATCTGGGCCTGTTTCCCCACCTGTGACCTGGACACAGTAATGGGGCCTCTCTCCTAGGGTTGTTATGAGGACTCACAGGGTGAACCCGTGTGAAGCACTCAGAGCAGCACCCTGTGTGTCTAAATATGGCTGGTGTCACTGCAGAAGGGTGGGTCCTGCGGGAGACAGCTCCTGAGACATGGGTCAGAGTGTGCCTGGCACACGGGGAGGGGACACTCCAGGGAAAGGACACTGCCTATGCCAAGACCCAGAGGCATGCAGCATATGGGTACCTTAGATATCACTGGGGTGCAGTGAGAGGTTGGGAGGCACATTTGAGGTACTTCATTCCCTATGGACATCATCCTTAGGGCAGCAGGAGCTATGGAAGGCTTTTGAGCCAAGGAGTGAAAAGATAGATCTCAGCACCAAGAGTATTGATAAACTGGAGGACCCACCTGGGGCAGGGGGACCTGAGGAGGTGGCACAAGGGTCCTGGGAAGAGATGGGGAGGCCTGAGCTAGGGCAGAGGGTGCAGGCTAGGGGGTTGGAGAAGCCAGGAGATGAAGACTAGTTAGGGGACACACAGCTGACCTGACAGTGATAATTCGTGAGTGAGTAGACGCAGTGGCTGAGGGGAACGGAGGAGTCCAGCTGTGCTGGGAGCCAGAATATGTGCATATACTTATGAGAGGATATTTAGGGAGGGCTTTGTAGGGTGTACAGGAGTTGTACAAGGGGACCCATGGTGGGGGCAGGCCACCAAAAGTAAAAGCGTAGAGGTGTGAAAGAGCCCATGTTTGGAAAGCAGTGGGTATGGTGGAGTTTGGATTTGGGGAGCAAACAGTGGGGTCAGGAGTTGGGGGGTCTCAGGTGCCATCCTGGAGGCTCGGGGGCAAGGGGCAGCGGGTTGAGTGGCAGGAAGAGAATTTAAACACCTGTCTGAGTCTCCTGGGGCCGTTATAATGAATGAACACAAACTAGGTGGTTTAGAACAGAAATTTATTCTCTGATGGTTCTGGAGGCCAGGAATCTAAAATCGAGGTGCTGGCTGGCAGGGCTCCCTCAGAAGGCTCTAGGGGAGAATCTGTTCCTGCTTCTTCCACTTTGTCTTCCTTGGTGGCTTCCTTGGCTTGCGGCTGCATCACTTCAACCTCTGCTGCTTCCCCGTGACCTTCTCCAGGTCAGCGTCTTCCCTCATAAGGACACCTGTCATTGGTTTCGGGCCCCTCTGGATCATCCAAGATGATATCATCTCTAGATCCGTATCTTAATTACATCTGCAAAGACTCTTTTTCTAAATAAGGTCCCATTCACAGGTCCAGGCGGACCTGTCTTGGGGGGGGGGGGCACCACTCAACACACAACCTGATCCTAAACAAAATCCAGATGGAACCTGTTTCCCCATTTCCCTCCTTCCTGGGCTGCCAGCCCCTCCAGTCCTGCTTTCTTGGGCAGGGACGCCCCCAGCCCTGCGTCTTCCACCCTCCCGTCCCCAGGGCCCAGAAGTGTGTGTTCTGGGTGCCCAGGCAGCTGCCCCCACCTCTCCCTCCCTCCGGGAGCCGGAGCCGACGCCCTCCGAGGCTGGGACCAGGCGGGACCTGCGGGGGGAGGGCGCCACCGTGTGTCCCTTCTGGGGCAGCGCGCACGGAGGCTCCCGCCGGTCCCCTCCCAGCTGACTGTGGTGGCCCCTCGCGGAGCCCCTGCTGCCCGCCGGACAGCCACCAGCCACGACATCGGTTCTGCAAGCGTCAGTTAGAAGGGGTTGGTTACTGTCCCCACTTTTCAGAGTAGCAGATCGCGGCTCGGCGGTCGCACAACCTTCCACCTCCGTCCTCTCCAAAGCCCCACCCACCATCCGCAGCCCAAGTCCTGCCCCAGGCGGGGCGGGCAGGCCGCAGGCTCGGGCTGCTGTCCGCAGGGATCTCCCATCTACTTTCCTCGTCCGTAAAGGGGACGGGGTGCATGGGAGCCCCCCTCACCCCTCACCCCCCACCCCCAACCCTGTGGCCCCCTGCAGTTCTCTGATCCCGACAGAAACCCAAGCGCGGTATCCTGTGGACCTTGCTGCTTCCCAGTACTTACCAAATACTGATCTTTTATTTTATTTTATTTTTTTTAAAAAGATTTTATTTATTTATTCATAGAGATGCAGAGAGAGAGAGAGAGAGGCAGAGACACAGGCAGAGGGAGAAACAGGCTCCACGCAGGGAGCCCGACGTGGGACTCGATCCCAGGGCTCCAGGATCACGCCTGGGCCAAAGGCAGGCGCTAAACCACTGAGCCACCCAGGGATTCCCTCTCTCTCAAATAAATTAGTAAAACTTTAAAAAATAATAAAAATAAAAAATAATTTAAAAAGACATCGAACACCACCAGCCCTTCATGAACCCTTTTTGTGCTCCCTTCCGACTCTGGGAAACAAAGGGAACCGCTGTCCTGACCTCTTAAATTTTGACCTATTTCTGTTCTCTGTGTAAATAGAATCATATCCTCTTTTGTCTGCAGCTTCCCTTGCCCAATATCGTGTTTGTGGGACCCCTCCATGTTGTCGCCTATAATTGTACATTATTTGCTGACATTGCTGTGTGGTCCTCCAGTGTGTGGAAATACCACACTTTATATGATCTATTCTAATATTTCTCTCTCTCTCTCACTCTCTTTCTCTCTCTCTCTCCAAGTAGGCTCCATGACTAGCATGGAGCCCAACGTGGGGCTTGAACTCACAACCCTGAGATCAAGACCTGAGCTGAGGATCAAGAGTTGGACATTTAACTGACTGAGCCACCCAGTCACTTCTATTTTATCTGTTCTACTATTGATGGAAATTTGGAGAGTTTATAGGTTTTGCCTGTTACAAATAGTGTTGCTTTTAATATTCTAGTGTGGTATGTGTCTTTCAGTGAGCATGTTGGATGTATACCTAGGGATAGACTTGCTGGGTCGAAGGTCTGCCAATGTTCTGTTTTAGCAAAAGCTGCCCAAAGGATTTGGAAGGTGATGGTAGTAATTTACGTTCCCACCAGTTCTGATTACTCAACATCCTCCCTGACTTGCATTTTCAATGAAAAATTGTGGCCATTCTGGTAGATAAACAGTGCTATTGCATTGTGGTTTCAGTTTGCATTTCCCTCATTACTAATGAGGTTGAACCCCCTTTCATGTGCTTACTGGCCATCTAGGTATTCTATTTTATCAGTTTTAGTTTTTTGCCCATATTTCTATTGGAGTGTCTGCCTTTTTCATATTGATTTGTAGGCACTCTTTATATATGTATATAAAGTACAAACTTTAAATATCCTTTTATACTTTGTAGATTGTCTTTTAATTCTTCTAAAGTATACTTTTTGATGAACATATTTCTTTCCTTTTTTAAGATTTTATTTATTTATTCATGAGAGAAACAGAGAGAGGTAGAGACACAGGCAGAGGGAGAAGCAGGCTCCTCGCAGGAAGCCCAGTGTAGGACTTGATCCCTGGACCAGGATCAAGCCCTGAGCTGAAGGCAGATGCTCAACTGCTGAGCCACCCAGGTGTCCTGTCAACATATTTCTTTTTTTAAAAAGTATTTTATTTATTTATTTGTGAGAGAGAGCACATGAGTGGCAGGGAGAGGCAGAAGGAGAGGGAGAAGCAGACTCTCTGGTGGGCATGGAGCCTAATGTAGGGCTGGATGCCAGGACCCCGGGATCATGACCTGAGCTGAAGATAGATGCTTAACTGACTGAGCCACCCAGGCACCTCTATTGAATATATTTCTTGATTTTATTATCACCCATTTACATATATATATATATATATTTTTTTTTAATGGTTAGTGCTTTTATTTTTGGTTTAAGAAAACTTTGCCTGTGCCAAGGTCATGAAGATGTTCTCCTGTATTTTCTTCTAGGACTTTATTGTTTTATTTTTATTTTATTTTTATTTTTTTAAATTTTTATTTATTTATGATAGTCACAGAGAGAGAGAGAGAGAGAGAGAGAGAGAGAAAGAGAGAGAGAGAGAGAGAGAGAGGCAGAGACATAAGCAGGCTCCATGCACCGGGAGCCCGACGTGGGATTCGATCCTGGGTCTCCAGGATCGCACCCTGGGCCAAAGGCAGGCGCCAAACCACTGCACCACCCAGGGATCCCCGGACTTTATTGTTTTAATCTTTCACATCTAGGTATGGAATTTATTTCTGTTCATGGTGTGAGGTAGGGGTTGTGGTAGGCTGAAAAATGGGCTTCCAAAGATGGGTTCATCCTAACCTTTGCAGTGTGTTTGCAGATGTGATTACGTTAAGGATTTTGAGATAGGGAGATTATCCTGGATTATCTAGTTGGGTCCTAAATACAACCACATATATCCTTATAAGAGGAGGTCAGAGGGAGATTTCATACACACACACACATACACACATGTCTTCCCCAATTCTGCACAGTGGACCCAGCACTATTTACTGAAAGGATCATCCTTCTGCACTGCACTGCATTGTCATTTTTTGTCATAGATCAGATGTGTGTGTTTTTGGACTCTATTCTGTTCCATTAGTCTGTTTGTCTGTTCTTTTTTTTTTTTTTTTTTTTTTTTTAAATAGGTGAAGGGATTAGGAGCACACCTTTTGTTTTTTTTTTTTTAAATTATTTATTTATTTATGATAGTCACAGAGAGAGAGAGAGGCAGAGATACAGGCAGAGGGAGAAGCAGGCTCCATGCACCGGGAGCCCGACGTGGGATTCGATCCCGGGTCTCCAGGATCGCGCCCTGGGCCAAAGGCAGGCGCCAAACCGCTGCGCCACCCAGGGATCCCTGTTTGTCTGTTCTTGTATCAACACCACACTGTCTAAATTTCAATACTAACAATAGTTCTTGATATCTGGTACATTATGTTCTCTAGTTTTGTTCTTTATTTTTGCATTTTATATAAATGGCTTTTCTTTTGCATCTCCATGTAAGTTTGGGAATCAGCTTGTTAATTTCAGGGAAAAAAACTTCTGGGATTTTGATTAGGATTCCACTGAATCTGTAATCGGAGAAGAATCGATGTTTTTACAGTGAGTCTTCTAGTCCATAAACATATGTCCTTTGATTTATTTAGGTCTTATTTCGTTTCAGATTGTTTAGATCTTATTGTATCTTGACACAAAAATATTATCTAAAAAGTTGAGATATAATTCACATTCCATAAAATTTGCCAGTTTAAAGCATTCTATTTAGTGGCTTTTTAGTATATTTATAGAGTTGTAAAATCACTACCACTATCTAATTCCTGATTATTACCATCACTCTCCAAAGAAACTCCATACCCGGTAGTAGTCTTTTCTTATTGTCCCCACCCTAAACATTTGAAAACCACTAGTTACCTTCTGTCTTTCTCTATGGATTTGCCTCTTCTGGACATTTCATATCAATGGAATTGAACAGGGGTACTTGGGGTGGCACAGTCAGTTAAGTGTCCATCTCTTGGTTTCAGCTCAGGTCGTGACCTCAGGGTCATAAGATCGAGCCCTGTTTTGGGCTCTGTGCTGAGAGAGGAGTCTGCTTGAGATTTTTTTCCCCCTCTCCTTCTACTCCTCCGCCCCCAACTCTCTAAATAAATAAATAAACTCTTAAAAAAATAAATGGAACCAAACAATGTATGGCTTCCTTTTGTGTCTGGCTTCTTTCACTGCACATGATGTCTCCAAGGTTCATTTGTGTGTAGCAGGTGTCAGGACTTCATTCCTTTTTTGTGGATAGCTAATATTTAATCACAGGGAGACACACATTTTGGCTCTTCATGCATCATTTGATTGACATTTAGGTTGTTTCCATGTTGGGCTATTATGAATAATGCTGCGATGAACACCATGTATAAGTCTTTGTGTGGGGAGATATTTTCAATTCTCTTGGGTACTTTGTACCTAGGAGTGAAAATTTTTGGGTCATCTGGGAACTCCATATTTAACTTTTTGAATACTTGCTAAACACTTTTCTGAAGTGGCTGTACCTTTTTTGCATTCTTATCAGCAATATGAGAGAGTTCTAATTTCTTCACATCTTAGCCAACACTTGTTACCGTTTGTCATTTTGATCAAGTTATCCCAGTGGGTGTGATATGGAATCTTATTGTGGTTTCTATTTGTACTTCCCTGATGCCCAATCATATTTTGCATTTTCAGTGTAGGGGTCTTGTGCACCTTTTTATGATTTTTGGGTATCCCCCAATTTTCCAAAGTTTGTATTTCACCCCTTCATTTTTACAAAAGACCTTCATTAGTACATGTTTTCACTAGGCCAAAGAAATCTGAAGATTTTTGGTTTTACAAAGAAAGGCCAAGCAAAACACCATTCAGCATTGGTTTTGCAAGGAACCATTAGAAGCAGTGCACACTCTGGGCGGTGAGAGTCGCCCTACCAAGCTCATACCTGGGACGACCCTCGGCATCTAGCTGCCAGAGCTTTGAACTTGGTACATCTAGATTTATTTTGTGCATCTGTTAGCAAGATGTGTCCTCGGGTATCAGAAAAGCCTAAGAGAGGTTATTTTTGGGGGTCTGGGGACACTAAAAATGTTTTCATAGAAACGAATGGTAATTGTTCTTCACTTTATAGGATTTCAGCTCAAAAGTTTTCATAGAAATACTCCCCTTTTGCATAGTGGGGGAAACCTATATTCCTAGGAAGTTGATGTTTTTGATGGTCCTATAGGTGGAGCATAGATTTTATTTTTTAGAGCAGTTTTAGTTTCATAACAAAACAGTAGCAAGTTCAGAGGGTTTCCATATATCCCTTGAATACCTGGTCCTGCCCCCACACACTATCAACAGCCTGTTTGATCAATCAACAAAACTACATTGACACATTATTACCTAAAGTCCATAGTTTACATTAGGGCTTACTCTTGGTGTTGTATGTTTCACAGACTTGGATGAATTTGAAATGACATGTATTTACCATTATAGTACCATACAGAATAGTCTCACCATCCTAAAAATCCTGTGTGCTCCCTCTGTTCATCCCTCCAATGCCTGCCCAACCTCTGGAAACCACTGATCTTCTTGTCATCCCCAGAGTTTTGCTTTTTTCCAGAATGTCACAGAGTTAGAATCATACAATATATGTAGTCTCTCCACCTTGGCTTCTTTCACTTACTAATACACATTTGAGGTTCTTCCATGTTTTTCATGGCTTACTAGCCCATTTCTTTCGGTGCTGCATAATATTCCATTGTCCAGATATGCCATAGTTTATCTGTTCACCTGATGAAGGACATTTTGGTTGCTTCCAGGTTTTGGCAATTGTGAATAAAGCTGTCACAAATATCCATGTGTAGGGTTTTCATGTGACTTTCGGTTTTTCAACTCCTCTGGATAAAGACTAAGGAATGTGATTGCTGGATCATATGGTAAAAGTATGTATAATTTTGTTAGAAACTGCCAAACTGTCTTCCAAGGCGGCTGTGTCATCTTCTATCCCCACCAGCCACGAAGGAACATTCAGGTTGCTCCACATCCTCATCAGCGTTTGGTGTTGTCAGTGTTTTGGATTTTGGCCATTCTGATAGGGGTGTAATCTCATGGTTGTTTTAATGTGCAATTCCCTAGTGACCTATGATGAGCATATTTTTTAAAAATAATTTTACTTCTTAAATTTATTTATTTATTTTTAGTAATTGCTACACCCAGTGTGGGGCTCGCAACTCCCAACCCCGAGATCAAGAGTTGCATGTTTTACCAACTGAGCCAGCTGGGAGTCCCAGTTCCATTAAGTTTTGCTTGTATTTTGAAGCTCTGCCACTGGGTGCATACAAATTTGGGGTGATTGACATCTTCCTGACTGAAATGCCCCTTTGGTTTCTAGCAATGCTTCTTATCTTCAAGTCTACTCTAGGATAGCTGTAGTGGACTTTGTTGATTATCGTTTGTATGGTATGTCTTTTTTTTTTTAAGATTTTATTTATTTATTCATGAGAGACACACAGAGAGAGAGAGAGAGGCAGAGACACAGGCAGAGGGAGAAGCAGGCTCCATTCAGGGAGCGCAACGTGGGACTCGATCCTGGGTCTCCAGGATCAGGCCCTGGGCTGAAGGCAGGCGCTAAACCGCTGAGCCACCAGTCCGGGCTGCCTGGTATGTCTTTTTTAAAAAAGCGTTATTTATTAGAGAGAGAGAGAGAGAGAGAGAGAGAGAGAGATGGGAGAGAGAGAAACTCAAGCAGACTCTGTGCTGAGTGTGAAGCCTGATGCAGGGCTCGATCTGAAAAATTTGAGATCATGACCTGAGCCAAAACCAAGAGTCAGGCTGGTGTGCACCTGACTGTGCCACCCAGGTGCCCCATGGGGGATGTCTTTCTATCCTCTTGTTTTCAACCTTTCTGTATTTTAAAAAATATTTTATTATTTATTCATGAGAGACACACAGAGAGAAGCAGAGACACAGGCAGAGGGAGAAGCAGGCTCCCTATGGGGAGCCCAATGCGGGACTCAATCCCATGAGCTGAGCTTGGGATCACGCCCTGAGCCAAAGGCAGACACTCAACTGCTGAGCCACCCAGGCATCCCAACCTTTCTGTATTTTTATATTTAAATCATGTCTCTTGTAAGTAGCACCTAGTTGGGTTGGTCATTTGTATCTAGTTGCACGATTTTATCTTTCACTTGGAATATTTGGAGGAATTAAAAAAAAAAAAACCCTGTATATTTCCATTGAATCAGGATGAACGGACTCTTTGAAGTAGAAAATGGATTAGCTCCTCCACTTTCTCCCACCTCCCCTCCTTCCCACTTCTCTGTTATTATTGCTTATATTGTTTCTGCTTTGTTGGAGTTTATAACATTACATCCTGAGTTTTTTTTTCCCTACCCTAACTTCTTCCCTTGTTTAGTTTTAATTCTAGAGTGAAGTGGATTTCATGCTTGCTGCCGTCCCCATGGCTTCCTCATTTCTGAGATCACTGTTTAGGTGGCTGCATGTCATTACCAAGAGGTTTTTGAAGAAGGGCTCAGATATGCCTTATGCTTATTATTATTAATCTAACCATACGGAACCACCCTGATAAAGGTATCAACACATAACACAGAGCAAAACCAAGTCAAGCAGCGATACCACGTTCCCTAGTGTTCGCTTTTACATCATGTCTCCTTTCACTTGTGTTAGAAACGGTGGCTCGGAGTGAGACTTCACTTGAAAAGTGGTTTCCACTTCACCTCCAAGAGGCTGGCTAAAATTAAACTTAACTCAGCCTGTGTGGGTGAGGATGTGGAACTGACACACCACTGGTGAGCGTGTAAAATGGTGCTGGCGTGGGGCAAGACTACTTGGTGGCTCATCAAGGCCGAACATAGCCTTATCCTGTGACAGAGCAAGCCTGGCTCTTGAGTATGAATCCAGCAGAAATGCCTGGATACGCTGATCTTCTAGAAGTGGCTCTGGATGTTCAGAGCAGGTGTTGTGACAGCTTCCCAACAGGAGCCACACAGATGCCCACTCCACAGCATATTCATATAACAGAGCACTACTCAGGAATGAGAGTGGACAGTTGACCAACCCAACGTGCCCTAGTGGAAGATTCTAACACATGGTGAAGGAGAGACCTCAGAGACAAAAGAGCACACACTGTGCGACTCCATTCATGTGAAGAACCAAATTGGTGAAACTAAATCCCCGGGAATAGAGGACAGAAGAGTAGTTGCCTCTGGGGGGTCTTGACTGGGCATTGGGAGCACTCAGTACCTTGGTTGGGGTGGTGGTTGCCCGGGGGTGCACATAAGTAGAAATTGACTGAACTCTCGCTTAAGATCTGTGCACCTCACTGTGTTTTATACCTGAGTAAAAATGTTTGAAAAGCTTTAAATAGGGGGATCCCTGGGTGGCTCAGCGGTTTAGCTCCTGCCTTTGGCCCAGGGCGTGATCCTGGAGACCGGGGATCGAGTCCCACATCGGGCTCCTTGCATGGAGCCTGCTTCTGTCTCTGCTTCTGTTTCTGCCTCTCTCTCTCTCTGTGTCTCTCATGAATAAATACATAAAATCTTAAAAAAAGAAAAGCTTTAAATAATGGTTGGGGCATAAGGTCCCCTCCACCCAGGACCTGGAGACTGAAGCTGTTGTTCCCGGGCTCCCTGGCTGACGCCTCGATCCGGCCCTGGTCATCTGCTGTGACAAAATGCATTTTCCAAAAATGTTCAGCTGAACGTTGCCACTCCTCCATCCATCCAGAGTGGCCGTCTATGGCCTGTGTCCACCTCCTACCCTCCCAAACCTGGGCGATCTGATGACTGCTTTGACCAGTGGAGTGTGACAAAAGTGACACTGGCTGACTTCCAGGGCTAGATCATAAAGTGGGACTTCTCCTCACTCTCTTTGACATGTGTCCTTGAAACCGCCACATAGGAGGCTGGCTGTTCCGATACCACCATGCCCTGGGGACAGACCACGCAGTGAGCCCACAGAAAGATAGAGGTGCCCGAGGGGCCCAGGCTGTCCAGTCTGCACCACCCTCTTACGTGTCCCAGCTGGTGCCATGTGAACAGAGACTAGCCACCCCACTGCAGAGTCACCAAGTGAAATAAACTGGTGGTGGTTGTTTCCTGCTACTATATTTGGGGTGGGTTGATAGGCACCAACAGGCAACCAGAACACATAGTAACTTTATTCCCCAGGGCTCCCTCCGGGCCCTCTCTGTTCCACTCATGCCAGCTGCACCCAGGTACACTCAGTTCCCTACTGCAGGCTCAGCAGTACTCTCCCAGGCTCAGCCTCTGCCTGGCCTCCTCCGGGAAGCCTTCCTGTTTGCAGTGTTGGGCAGTGTCGATAAGCAAGCTGATGGTGATAATGGCGGGGAGGCAGGGGGTATAAGGGAAATCTCTGGATCTTCCCGTCAGTTTTTTTTTTTTTAAGATTTTATTTATTTATTCATGAGAGACACAAAGGGAGAGAGAGGCAGAGACACAGGCAGAGGAAGAAGCAGGCCCCATGCAGGCAGCCTGATGTGGGATTCGATCCCGGGACTCCAGGATCAACCCTGGACTGAAGGCAGGTGCCAAACCGCTGAGCCACCCAGGGATCCCCTTCCCGTCAGTTTTACTGTAACCTAAAACAACTCTAAAAAATAAAGTCTTAAAAAAAAAATAAAAAAATAAAAAAATAAATAAAAAAATAAAAATAAAGTCTAATGGGCAGCCCTGGTGGCTCACAAGTTTAGGGCCACCTTCAGCCCAGAGCCTGATCCTGGGGACCTAGGATCGAGTCCCACGTCAGGCTCCCTGCATGGACCCTGCTTCTCCCTCTGCCTGTGTCTCTGCTTCTCTCTCTCTCTCTCTGTGTCTCTCATGAATAAATAAATAAAATATTTTTTTAAGATTTATTTATTTATTTATTTATTTATTTATTTATTTATGATAGAGAGAGAGAGAGAGAGAGAGAAAGAGAGAAAGAGAGAGAGAGAGAGGCAGAGACACACGAGGAGGGAGAAGCAGGCTCCATGCTGGGAGCCCGACGTGGGACTGCATCCCGGGTCTCCAGGATCGCGCCCTGGGCTAAAGGCAGGCGCTAAACCGCTGAGCCACCCAGGGATCCCCTAAATAAATAAAATCTTAAAAAAAAAAGTCTATTAAACAACAAAAAAAAGCATGTTGACTCCAAAAGTAGACTGTGTCTATGTTAAATTCCCAGATCTTCCACTTCCCAGCCGCGTGCCCTCGGGCAAGTTACTTAGCTCGCCTCAGTTTCCTCATCCATAACACGGGGTGGTAATAGTGGCTACTTCCCAGGTCCACTGTGAGGATTAATCTATGGAAAGCTCTCCAAGTGTCCCCGGCATACAAGAAGCACTCCATGATGCTGGTGAGTGTTATTATTGCCCTAGGCCCTGGGTGCTATCATTTCTGAGCTCTGGGAGCTTACTCAGTGTGGGGGATACACTGGATCCTAACGTTCATTCGCTCATTCATTTATTCTACCCATATTGCTGCAGTACCAACAGTGTGCCAGGCACTGAGCTAGGCTCTACGGATGCAGGGAAGTGGAGGTGGATGCCACATTTGTCCCTAGGGGGTTATATTCTATTAGGGATGGAAGTGGACAGGTACACTGAGGAATTGACAGATTTCCATGGGAGCCCCAAAGGGCAAAAGTAGGAGGTGGAGACAGAAATAATGGGAGGATCTCCTTTCCACAGGGCAGACAGGGAAACCTCTCTGGGGAGGGAACATGTGAGCTGAGAATTGAAGGGTATGGAGGAGCCAGTTATGAGAAAAAGGGAGGGAGGAACATTCCAGACAGAGGAGGAACATTCCAGATGGACGTGTGCAAAGGTTTCTTCGGGGTCCAAGTGTGCTGGCACAGAAGTCAGGACAAGCATGGAGGTGGGGTGGCCGGGTTGGGCGCAGAATCTGCTAGTCGTGGCCCCTCCCAGCAGACAGCCCTTGTGGTTTGCAATAGCCAGGACTCTACTGAACACCTGTTACGTGCAGGGCGCTGTGTGTGTGAACTCATTTCATCCTCAGAATAGCCCTATCTGATAGCGATTATTGTCCTCCCCATTTTACAGATAAGGAGACTGAGGCACCAGGAAAGGGTTCTGAATGCAGGCAGTCTGGTTCCAGAGCCTGTGCCATACTGCAGTTTCATTTTGTTCAGTCCCAACCCACTGCATGGGTGGGGAAATTAAGTCAAGAAAGGAGATTCCCATTCCCCAAAGTCCAATCACAAATGAAAGGCAGACTGGTTGAAGAACCATTTCAACCTAGTTTCCTTGTCCACACCGAGCAAGGCTGCTCATTCTCCCAAGAACGTGTTGAAGTCAACAGTTTCCTGGTTGGGACTGGGAGGTCTGCCCCTAGGCTTACCTGAGCTTCGGCTTCCTCACCTGTCCTAGGAGAGTGCCAGGCCTCCCCTCTGGGCTTGCGTGACATGTAATGAGTTCACAATCTAGCATAGGGTCAGAACTCTCTCTGTAAAGCCAGTGGGATGATTATTCACCAGTCTTCTGGGCAGGACCGCCCACTCACCTCATCCCTACCCCTGGGGGTTCTGAGTCATGGGGACTTTGGTGAGCGGGACTGATAGCTTGGAATTGGAGCAAGTTTGAGCAGGAGAGAGGAATGAAGGGCCCCTTGGGAACGTAAAGTGAGATTTCCTACCTCCAGGCCTTTGCACTGGCTGTTCCTTCTGCTGGACCGCCCTTCCCTGTCTTGCCTCTTCCTGAGTTTTAGCTTTTGATGCTCCTGGGCAGAGTTGAGGAATCCGTATTCTCACCACTGCGAGCAATTTACTCCAGGGTGGTTAGTCCAGGGCACCAAACAGCAATGCTCTAAGAGACTGGGAAGTGGTGGCGGGTGGTGGTGGTGGTGGGAGGTGTTGTCATACAGGGCAGGGCGGACCCCCACCTCTCCAGGCTTAGCACCCACAATATCGCCCATGCAGCTCCAAGTGTTTTAGCCGTTTCCTCATCTGCAAAATGGGGTTAACGGGAGAAGCTGCCTCACGGGTTTGTTGATTGAAGGAGCTATGTGTTCTGGAAAACGATTGTATATAATAACATTCCATACATAATAAGGGCTCAAGACTGTTATTGTTGTCATGGAGTGCCCACTTTGTGCCAAGCACTTTAACTACATAAAGTCACTTATTTAATCGTTTATTGTCTCCACTTCCCTGTCCCGCCCAGCACGATGACTCTACTGAAGGGGCAGGGCTGGGATTTGGCCCCTCCTGACCCTCCCTCCCAGCAGGCACCAGCGGCAATTTCTAATGGGCAGAGAGAGATAGTATCACATGTACCAGTAGAGACGGGTATAGACTTTATCATGGTAAGTGACCATGAGTTTCCCTGGGGGGAGGGGGGAGTATGGACGCAGCTCTTCTCAATCTTACTTGACCTTGACCACAGAACTACTCCCAACCATTTCTGGGTTCAGCCTCTCCTCCGGAGGAACGCCCTCCGGGCAATGCGGGGCCTCTGGCCCCCATGTTCTTCAATGAGACTTTATGTAGGACGGGAGTTAAGTGTGGTGCCCTTACAGTTCAGACTCCCATCTCTGAGAAGGTAGCCCCGACACCGACGCCGCGGTTCTCTGTTGCCCACCCAGGGGCTGCCCTGAAGCTGGAGGGAAGGTGCCAGGGCTGGCGGCCTATCTGGGGACACCGAGGCCCAAGAGGGCTAGCATCTGCTCACCTGCCCAGAGCAGGAGGTCAGAGGCCGGCCGGGCTCAGGACGGGTGCACCGTGCTGCTCCCAGCAGGGCCGGGGAAGTGCTTCAGACCTGGGAAGCCTCTGGGGGGCCCCTGGGTCCCGTGAGCGGGGGAGCCCTCGCCCCGCACTTCACGGTCACGCGGCCCGCGGGGCCGAGCGGGTGCGCGTGGCGGGGCGGGGCGCCCGCGCGTGGGGGCTCCGCGAGGCGCCGGGGCGCGGGGCGTGCTGCTGGGACGGCCCCGCGCGGCCGGCCTGCGGGCGGGAAGGTGCGCGGCGGCGCGGCCGGGGCAGCGTGCGTGGCCCGCCCCCGCCCCGCCCTCCCGGAGGCCGGGCAGGTGTGGGCGGGCCGCCGGGACCCCGCGGGGCCGGGGCCGGGAGCGCCGGCGGGAAACAGGAAGCGGGGGGAGGCGCGCGGCCGGAGGGCCGGGAGGAGGGCGTGCGGGCGGACGTGCGGGCGGCTGGCGGGGCCGGACGCTGGGCCCGGGCGGCGCGCGATGTGGGGGGGCCCGGGCAGCCCGGGCGGCCGCGGGCACGGGGGCGGAGCCCGGGGCGCCGCGGACACCGCCCCCCTGCGCCGGCGGAGCCGCCGCCCGAGCGCGGACCCGGGAGTCCGAGGCGGCTGCGGCGTGCGGGGTGAGTCCCGGGGAGCCCGGGTGAGCGGGGGCGCGTCCCGGGGCGCGTCCCGGGGCGGCGGCGCGGCGCGGGGGCTCCGGCCACGACGGGCGGCGGGTCCCGCGGCGACGCCCCGGGGGATCGGCGGCGCACCCCGCCCGGGCCCCCGCTGACCCCGCGCGCCCCTGGCCCGCAGACCCCGAGGACGCGGCCATGCCGGGCGGGGCCGAGGCCGCAGAGGCGGAGGAGGAGGCCGGCGCCGGCTCGGGGTCCGAGGCGGAGGAGGACGCGCTGTGGGAGCGGATCGAGGGCGTCCGGCACCGGCTGACCCGCGCGCTCAACCCGGCCAAGCTGACGCCGTATCTGCGCCAGTGCCGGGTCATCGACGAGCAGGACGAGGAGGAGGTGCTGAGCACCTACCGCTTCCCGTGCCGAGTCAACCGCACCGGTGAGCCCGGGGGCGCGGGGTCGGGCGGGCCGGGCTGAGCGCCCCCTCCCCGGATCGGCGCGCGCAGCCCTGGCGCTGGAGGCGGGGTCAGGCGCCACCGCCCTGCCTCCTGCGGGACCCCCGCCGCGACCCAGCGGCCGGCCGCGCGGTGCCCCCTCGGGCATCTGCGCTTTATCGGGCTTGGAGCTTCCTCCCACTTCCTGGGCCCGCTTGAGAGTGGGAGCTGGATGTGGTTGCCAGCGCAGCCTGATCTGGGACCTCCGGGCACCTTTCCTGTGCCTTTGATGTCTTGGGTTCTCTCTGCCCTCTCCCTCTGTGCGCCACACATTGCCCGGAGAGCCGTTTTTCCTTAAGGTCTCAAGATCCGTCAAACTTTGTGAGGGTGCCCTCTCCCACAGGGTGTGTCTTTGAACTAGAGTTAGCAAAGGGATGAAGCTCTAATGGTGGAATTTCAGGCATTGACCCGTTGGAGAAATAAGAGTAGTTTGCTTTTGGGGTAGCGGGGGCTCCTGTGTGCCACTGGAAAGGCCGGGAGTATTTGCTGGCCCTGTATCTGTGTGTTGAGGGGAGGGGGCAGGCTGGGGGTTGCGGATGGGTCAAAGCACAGGTGCCACGGCCGGAGGGTCCTGGCCTTCCTGGCTGTGGCAGACAGGCTCTCCCCACTGATGTGTTGAGACAGGCCCCTGTGTGTGTCACTGGTTCAAAAATCTGGGGAAACAAAAAGTCTGGGGAATGTGGGCCCTGAAGCACAGGGAGAGAAAGGGGGAGGAAGTGGCTAGGCACTGGGGGAAGCCCTGACCTTGACCCTGGGGCATCCCCTGCCACTCCTAGGGCGCCTGATGGATATCTTGCGCTGCCGTGGCAAGAGGGGATACGAGGCCTTCCTGGAAGCCCTGGAGTTCTACTACCCGGAGCACTTCACACTGCTCACAGGCCAGGAACCTGCCCAGCGCTGCTCCATGATCCTTGGTGAGTGAGTCCGCAGCAGCTGCTGGCGCCTCGGACGCCAGTGCAGAGGTTCCTTACCCCATCCCTGTCGGGAAGGCGCTTCCATTATCCCTGTTGAACAGATAGGGAAACTGAGGCACGGAGAGACCTGAAGCAGTTTGCCCAGGTTGATATTCTGATCCATTTAGTCTGAGTTCAGAGCCTGCACGTTTATCATGGCTCTTTCCTCCTAAAATTATTTTCAGACATGTATGTGTCAGGCGTACAGAGTTTGCAGTTTCCTGTGTAAATCAGACACTCTGGGCGACTTTAGAATAAAAAGAAAAGATCTTTACTTTTTCGTTTAGCTCAGTTTGGCTGCTGACAGCCGGGTGAGTCCTCTTTTTTCTTTGCATTTGCACACACACGCACACTCACACACTCATGGGGCCATCCTACATGAGTTGCTCCGGTTTTCACTTTTCCTGAGAACTGATTTTAGTGATTCTTGCACATTTGGTACACTTATTTGAAATGACCGCAAATGTTTATTAGCGATGCTGCGCCATAAGTCATTTAAGAGATCCCCTGTTCATGGACAGCCAGCTTGTTTCTAGTTTTGTAACATTTACCGATGATGCTGGGAACATCTTTGTATGTATGTGTATGTTTGTGCAAATGGAGGAGCTGATCTGGGAAGTAAAATTTTAAGTGTTAAATGAATACTTATCCCACCAACAGTGTATAAGGGCCCATTTTGCTGTACCCTCATGAATCCTGGAGATCACTTAAAAACATTTTTGCCAGTCTGATACATCAAAAATAATATTTTCAGTTTGTACTTCATTGAGAGATGTAGTTCACAGCTTACTAGTTAGTAAACCTTGGGCAAATGACTTCCTGTGCCTTAGGGTTTTTTTGTCTTTCAAGTGGTTATAATAATAATAATACCTACTTTATACTGTTGTCATGAAATTAAATAAGTTATTATACTTACTTGGCAGAAAGAATGAAACCAAATGTTCATGGCTACTATTATCATTATTGTTATATCAGTGATTGATGGTGAGTTGGGGTATATTTTCCTTTGTTTATTTTTTTATTTTTTTATTTTTTTAAATATATTTTTTTTTAAATATATATATATTTTTTTATTATTATTATTTTTTTATTTATTTATGATAGTCACAGATTGAGAGAGAGAGAGGCAGAGACACAGGCGGAGGGAGAAGCAGACTCCATGCACCGGGAGCCTGATGTGGGATTCGATCCCGGGTCTCCAGGATCGCGCCCTGGGCCAAAGGCAGGCGCTAAACCGCTGCGCCACCCAGGGATCCCTTTTCCTTTGTTTATTAACCAATTTTGTTTTGGAACTTACCTATTAGTAGTTTTTGCCCATATTTATTTGGTTTGTTTTTTCTTATTGATTCATAGGAGTTCTTTGTATACTGGAGCTGTGAATCCTTTGTTAATATTTATTATATTTTCTTCTGCTCTGCTCCTTACGTTTTATTTTTTTTTTAATATTTCATTTATTTATTCATGAGAGACACACAGAGAGAGGCAGACACAGGAAGAGGGAGAAGCAGGCTCCCCATAAGGAACTTGATGTGGGACTCAATCTCGGACCCCGGGATCACGCCCTGAGCCAAAGACAGATGTTCAACCACTGAGCCACCCAGGCATCCCTGCTTCTTACGTTTTAACTTTTTTGTTATAGCTTTGATTATTTAGAAGTCTTAAACAGTTTTATATGGATTTGTCCATTTTTTTCTCTTATAGCTCTTATTGACTTGTGGGAACTCTTTATATATTGTGGCTTGGAGTCTTGTTATATTTGTTATATTTTCTCCCGTTTATCTTTTAACTTCTTTTGTTACATTTTTTCCCCTACGTTGTTCATAAGTTAAAAAACTTTTGTATGGATTTGTCCATCTTTCTTCTTACAGGTTCTAAATTTTGTATCTTGATTAGGAAGGTTTCTCTACTCCGGAATTAGAAAACTACATTCCAGAATTGCCATGTAGTGTGTTTAAAGTCTGGGTTTTCCCGTGCAGGCTGCTCTCCCCCAGGATTTTATCTGCTTGGCTTGACCGCTTCTCTCCCCTGTCCCTGGCAGATGAGGAGGGGCCAGAGGGCCTGACCCAGTTCCTGATGACGGAGGTGCGACGGCTGCGGGAGGCTCGCAAGAGCCAGCTGCAGAGGGAGCAGCAGCTGCAGGCTCGGGGTCGGGTGCTAGAGGAGGAGCGGGCAGGCCTGGAGCAGCGGCTGCGGGAACAGCAGCAGGCACAGGAGCGCTGCCAGCGGCTGCGGGAGGACTGGGAGGCGGGCAGCCTGGAGCTGCTGCGGCTCAAGGATGAAAACTACATGATCGCCATGCGTCTGGCACAGCTCAGCGAGGAGAAGAACTCGGCTGTGCTGCGCAGCCGGGACTTGCAGCTGGCGGTAGGTGCTGGGGGCCGAGGGCCGGGTGGGAGGGGATGCGGGCGAGGGGCAACCTCTACCACAACTGCCTGCTGTGTGGTAGCTGGCCTGTGTCCCAGAGCCACCATCTGCTGGCTGCTGTACCCTGGGGCAAGTTCCTTCTCCGGCCTGTGCCTCAGTTTCTCATCTGTAACACAAGGATGTTGGTAGCATTGACTTCATTGAGTTATGATGGTGGTTCTCAACTGGGGGTGACATGGCCCACCGCTGGAAACACTTGGCTGTGTCTGGAAACATGTTTGGTGGTCACAATGAGGAGTGTGCTCTGGGCACCCAGCAGCCCGCAGCGTGCAGGAGAGCCGCCTCAGTCAAGAGTTTTCCAGCCCAAGGTAGCCCATTGCTGAGGTGAAGAAGCAGCCCTGGTTAGTGAGGATTCCAGAAGTTTAAAACCAAGAGTTTGAGATGCATGGAGGCCTGCGCCGCTGGGCTCAGACCTGTATTGTCATGAGCCGCTGTCGTTAAGTGTGACCGTGCGACACCCAGGTTATCCCACCGAGGCACCAGGCACCAGATTTCGTTTTGAAGCACAGACACCGAGGCTTGCGTCACGGAGGCCCTCGCTCAAGGTCACAGAGCCCTTGAGCCGGGGAGCAGCCCAACCTGGCTGCGCACCACATCGGCTAGCCCCGGCGCTGGCCCCTGCCCCACGACGACACTCTTTTGCCTCCTCCCATCCAGGTGCCATCTCCCCTCTTCTGGGTGGCGAGTGTGGCTGCGCCATGTACAGGCCGAGAAACCGAGCCTTGCCTTCTCGGCTCCTTACTGGGACCTTGTTGGGGGGCCGAGCTGGTGTCTCGGTGCTGCAGGGAGTTGTCCAGAGGGCTTAGTGAGCCAGTGCTTGTTGAGGATTTAACGGTGCCAGCAGCACACAGGACGCTCTCTCCACCGATACCGTGCGAGGCCCCCTGGGGGGGTGGTTCTGGCTGTGATTTGCAGCCCCCTCACCCATGAGCCTCCTGTCGCTGTGGTGCAGCAGGTATGCTGGGTACCGCGGACGACGGGGGGCACATGAGAGGCCGTAGGTACCGGTGTTGGGGTGTTTGGGGAAGAGAGTCCTGGTCGGGGGCATTGAGGCCGCTAGTTGAAGGGCTACCAGGCCTGTTTGGGAGTGTAGGTGGCCAATGCAAGGGTACGAGGTGACCGTGAGGCTGTCATCTGAGCATCGGCCTGGTGTTAGGTGTGAGATGGGGCTGTCGGAGGCTTGCAGACTGGCGGCAGCTTGAGCAGAGGGTGGCACTGGCACGGATTCCTCCCTGTGCCTCTGTTGCCTTATCGTCCTCATGGGAGGTGGCGGCTGCGGCTGCTGGAACCACGGTACCTGGTGTCCAGGCTCGGTCCTCAGTGCTTGCCCCGCACCAGCTACTTGACTTCTTTAGCGGCTCCTTTGGGGCGGGTGGGGGCGGGGCACACTGTTAGTGCCCCGTTTCTGGATGAGGAAACAGGCCCTGAGAGGTTGGCTAGAGCATTCTCCCAGTATCCCAAGAGTGAAGGATTTCTGACTCTGCTGTCAGCACTGCTGGGGGTGGCCTAGGGTCCCCCCACTCTTCACCACATCTGCTTTTCCTGAAACATATGTGGGGTTTGCAGTGAGGTTTTCCTGGAAGAAAAGGGTCTGCTACTCAGGATAGTAGGACGGTCACCAGCCCAGGGGAGTCAGGAGGGGCATGGCTTGTTTCACCTTTCGGTTGGGTCCCCTGCAGTGGCAGAAGTGTGTATGTGCCTGGGCGGGGGGTGCGGTGGGGTGTCGTGTGTGTGTGTGTGTGTGTATGTGTGTGTGTTTGTGTACAGTTGTCTGGGGTTTCCTGGGTGTGGTAGGGGCGTGAAGAACAGGAGGGGGAGGTGCCTCTGTGTGTCTGCAGGTCAGCTGCAGGTGCATGTTCTTATGACCATCCTGGGTGAGGTCACCTGCCCCCGGGCAGATAGTAACTGCTTTTCCCTGGTTTAGGGAACACAAGGTAAGGGATGAACTTCAACCAATAGATAAGATTTTCTTTAAACATAGTTAGCAGAAACTTGCCTTACTTTTTTGGAGCTTTTCTGCCAAAAAAGTAACAGAGGTGTTGCAGATGGAAATGAACAGAACGGCTGCTGATTCCTGTCTTGGCCGCTTGGGTCCCCTCTCCCCCACGGGCAGGTGTGCGGTGGCTGTGATTTAATACTGTGTTTTATAAGGTGCAAATTTAATGAGCTGTTATTTCTGAGCAACATAAACTTAAGGACCGAATGCTATAATTTTGTGCTCAGTGAGTTTGTACACCAGGATTAAATGCATCCGTGTTTCCTGGTGTTCGGGGAAGATTCCCAAGTGCCCTGTCTCTGAGCTCGTCGGGGCGCCTGCTGGCCGCGGGTCAGGCCAGAGGCCGTGGTGTGTGGCTGCAGTTCGCCGGAGAGGGTGTGACTACAGCCCTTGTAACTAGCTGTCTTTCTCTGGTGGTTCACAAAGCATGTTTTGTGAGGGGAAAGGAATGTGAGAGTCATGAATTTCTTTTTGAGTCCTTTGTGGAGGAGGAGTGGAGCTGCCTGACCCAGCATCCAGACCCACGGGTGTGTGTGTGCGTATGTGTGTGGTGTGTGTATGTGTGTGGTGTGTGTGTCTGTGTGTATGTGTGTGTATGTGTGTGACCCTGCCTGACTGAGGGGTGTGGGGCTACAGGCCATTTTCAAGAGAGGCCAGGGCACTTGTAGGGCACCAGACGTTGGCACGCCTGTGCAGAGCACCAGAGGTCATTGTGTCCTTATCCCAACAGTGACTTCATTTTGTGGCCTGCCACCTGCAGCTGCTCTTGTCACTGCCCAGCGCCCTTGGACCCCACATGGAAAATAACTCTGGCTGAGAGTGCTTATCATCCAGCAGACTGTGTGTGCGTGTCACTCTGGGCCAGGCCGTCACGCAGCTGCCCACCTACCACCCTGGGCCAGCTTCTGGCTGCATGCACTAAACTGGTGACAGGTTGGGGTTCTGGGATTTTATTTTATTTTTATTTTTTTGTTTTATTATTATTTTTTAAAGATTTTATTTATTTATTCATGAGAGACAGAGAGAGGCAAAGATGTAACCAGAGGGAGAAGCAGGCTCCATGCAGGGAGCCCGATGTGGGACTCGATCCTGGGATCCTGGGATCATGCCCTGGGCCCAAGACAGATGCTCAACTGCTGAGCCAGCCACCCAGGCATCCCAGTTCAGGGATTTTATAGAAAGCTGTGAAAACAGCCACCGTCACACCCACTGGCAGTTCTAAAGTCAGCCTGTGAGAATTTGAAGGCCTCTACCCATCTGTTGTCTTAAAGGGGGGCCCATTTCACTGGTGAGGAGATCGAGGCACAGAGAGGGGCCGGGACTCACTCATGGTCACACTGAGTTGGAGGCAGAGCTGGGCCCAGGCCCCGGCTCTCTCTGTTGCTGGTACGGTCCTCCTCCTGTGTCTCCTTGGCACTGGGCTGCATCACCTGCGCTCAGTGTTGGAGCTATGGGACAGATGAGTCTGTGGGGGTGAAGTACCCCTGCCCACAAGTCCTTGAAGCAGATTCCCCTGGGACTCCCCAGCCTGTCCCTTCTTCATAGACCAGTCCGGGGAGGACTCCTGCTCGGGGAACCCTGGAGGCCACGGGAGACAGCCATGGCCTTGCTGGTGGCCCCTCCCCGGACTGTATCCCTCCTGGGGCTGATCCCTGTGTTGGGCCCCAGGTGGATCAGCTCAAGCTCAAGGTGAGCCGGCTGGAGGAGGAGTGCAGCCTGCTGCGGAGGGCCAGGGGCCCGCTCCCCGGGGCCGAGGACAAGGAGAAAGACAAGGAACCAGACAACGTGGACCTAGTGTCCGAGCTTCGGGCCGAGAACCAGCGGCTGACTGCGTCCCTGCAGGAGCTGCAGGAGGGCCTACAGCAGGTGCGCGGGGCCGTGAGGGGGTGTGTGCAGTGGGGGGTGTCAGACAGCCTGCTGCTCGCTCATCCTCCTGAGGCCTGGAGAGTGAGGTTCTGGAGCTGGAGGCAGAATCCTGGCTGGCTCTTGTCTTAAGCTCAGAGTGGAGGGTCCTTTGTGCTGGGCTCTCCCTGGGTGTTTGGTCTGGGGCCTGTGGGTGGCCCCAAGAAGTCTCTGAACTTCCTGAAACTGCATCTGATTTTTGCATGTGAGCATTTTTTGTGGGGAGAGGCCTGCTGCTTCCCTCAGATTTGTAGGGGAGTCTGCAACCCTGGAAAGGTTCAGACTCCTGAAGTCTGGGTGGCCCTGGGGCTTGCCTGGTGTCCTGTGGCAGGTCAGTGGTGGGTCAGTGGCAGGGTGGGCCTGCTGCCTGGCCAATGCTCTACACAGGGAGTGGGGGATGGGAGTCAGGACTCTGCTGTATTTCATAGGGTTAGGGTGCCTGGCTAGAGTGTGGGTCTCTGGGCTGCATCTCGGGCCTGTGGTCTATCCACTTGGGCCAGGCTCAGCTCCTGTGAAGCCCTTGTTGATGTGGTTGAGGGGAGATAGGCTTTGGAAATAGCACTCATTAGCTGCCCTGGGCGGTGGGTGGGAGCCAGAGCAAGAGCTAGCGGGCCTGGTTTTTGTTTAGGAATAAAATTTGGGCCAATTTGTACAAGCACGCCCTCATCCACTTACTTCATTTCCACCCGAGATGCTCCCTGGAGGGTGCTCAGGGCTGTGGGCCGCACCCACTCTACAGATCGGGAAATGGAGGTCCAGAGAGGTCAAGGCCCTTGGCCAAGGTGGCAGAGCCAGTGGGGCAGGGCTGAGGGCTGTGAGTCCCCCTCCCTCCTGCCACAGTCACTGTGGGCCCCGGGCCTGAGGCTGAGGCAGCCTCTGAACTGTGATCCTTAGGAAGCCAGCAGGCTGGGGTCCCCAGGCTCAGAGCGCATCCTCCTGGACATCTTGGAGCATGACTGGCGGGAGGCCCAAGACAGCAGGCAGGAGCTGTGCCAGAAGCTGCATGCCGTGCAGGGGGAGCTGCAGTGGGCTGAGGAGCTGCGGGACAAGGTAGCAGCCCTCCTGACCCCTACCCTGCCCCCTGCTTTGTCTCTGCTTTGTCCCCACCTTCCTCCTGGCTAACAGCCTGGATCCTGGAGAGGGGAGGGTGCTGGGCATCGCCATGGTGCTTTAACCCACCTGCTCGGGGCATCTGTTGTGTGCCAGGCACCATGCTAAGACATGTGCATCCATTTGTTCTCGAAAACTGAGATACACCAGCAAATAAAACAGAGCTTTCTGCCCCTGTGAAGGGTAAACTCTGGCAGGGGAGACCACAGTACTCTGTGCACATCTTCCTAAGTCAGTTACTTGACGGAGCAGAGGGTCAGCACTGTGCCGGAAGCGGAACAGCATGGTCAGGGAGGCTGAGGTTGGTCGGCAGGGTGTCGTTATTAGTGTTATCCCCATTTTACAGGGTAGGCACCCAGGGAGGTGAAGTCAGTCTGTGGCCCAGGCTACCCAGCTGGGGAGGTTGAAGCTCAGGCTAAGCTGACTGGGTCCCCAGCCCTGTGGTCTGACCTGGGCGCGTCCCGCCCCGCTTCACCCTACCCCGCCCGGCCCACAGTACTTGCAGGAGATGGAGGACCTGCGGCTGAAGCATCGCACACTGCAGAAGGATTGTGACCTGTACAAGCACCGCATGGCCACGGTCCTGGCCCAGCTGGAGGAGATCGAGAAGGAGCGGGACCAGGTGAGTCTGGACGCTGGTTCTCATATGAGGAGAAGTGGACGGGACTAGGATTGTAGCTGGAGGCTTTCATGGTGCAGGACTGATTTGGGAGGGGCAAGTAGGCCTGCAGAAGCACAGACTCAGGCCCTTGAGCACTCAAGATCCATCAGCCTCACCCCCCCTGAGCACACCTGCCTCACTTGAGCCCCCGTTCAGGAAGGCTGGTCCTGGCACCTATTGTTTCTGAATCCCCTGTGCCCTCCACATCAAGGACAAGGCTGACACAGGTTGGTGCTTGCAAATATTTGCCTTTGAAGAAATTCGCCAGAGTTCTGGCTCCCTGGGTACCATGGCCTTCATCTCCTGAGGCCACAGGGCAAGCCATCTCCTGTAGGTCCCCCCCTTCCTTGTGGAGGGCTCTCCACGCAGGGGGATGGGCAGGAGGTTTTGTCCTGGCACCAAGTTCGAATCCCACTGGAGGAGTTGACGTCTACACATTAGAATGAGCCTCAGGGGCCCCTGGTGGGTGTGGGGAAAGTGCAGGTGACCTGGTGGTCTCTGGTGGGCCCAGGAACCTGTGCTGTCTCTGTCCCTACACTCTCACTGAGGCATTGGGTGACAGGTCCTGGCCATGGTCCAGCTCCCAGGGACTCTGGTGTTCATGGTGGGGACAAGCACTTTGGGTGCGGTGTGCTGGGTTTGAATCTCAGCTCCTCCACTAGCTGGGATGCTGTGAGTCAAGCCCGGGGCACATGGTGGGTTGCTCTTGGGAAATAGTATGACCCTGGACTGTGCACCTCCACCGCCCCAGGTTTGAATCCCAGCTCTGTCCCTGCTGGTCAGGCTGTCTATAAAATGAGAATAAAGAGAACTTGGAAAGTTCCACCTTGGAAAGTTCGCGTGAAGATTAAACGAGCTGATGTTTAGCACCGGGCCCGGCACCCAGGAAGTGCTTTGTACCCATTTGCCCATGGTTTTGTTGCCTGCCCCTGTCTGAGAGGGTAGAGGGCAGGACGACTGGGCCAGTGTGGCCCCTTCACCCCACTGCCCGCTCTCCCCAGGCCATCCAGAGCCGTGACCGCATCCAGCTGCAGTATTCACAGAGCCTCATCGAGAAGGACCAGTACCGCAAGCAGGTGCGGGGCCTCGAGGCTGAGCGGGACGAGTTGCTGACCATGCTCACCAGCCTGGAGGGTGCGAAGGCCCTGCTGGAGGCACAGCTACAACGGGTGCAGGGCGGGCCCTGCCTCAAGGTGTGCAGGGTTAGGGGAACAAGGGTGGCAGTGGGAATGCTGGGCTTCTGGCGGGAGCTCCTGGCCAGGCTGGGAATGTGCAGGACCTGGTGGGAGATGTCAGCCCGGCGGTGGGGCTCCACGGGCCCCATGGGGAACCCTTAGCTGGGCATGGGACAATACTGGCCCTGGGAGGAAATCTGGGGGTTCTGATGGGACCCTCACCGTGGGTCAAGAATGTGCTGGTCTGGGGGAGCTCTCAGCTGGGGTGGGCTTGTTGTATCAGGAGGCAGGAAAGAGGTGCATGGGTTTCTGAGTCTGGGGTTTGCTCCTGGGGCACTAGGGGAATAGTTTGATTTTGATTTTGGTTTTTGTGGACACTTGGAGACATCCAGCTGCACAAGGGCCTGAAAGCCCCTCAGAGACCAGCTAGTTCAATCTGCTCATTGTATGATGATAGGCCCCAGAGAGGGTCAGGGGCTGGCACAAGGTCACACAGCCAGCCGGCACCCCTTTCAACCAGATACTAGTCCTTGGACCTCTGTCAGGATCTCTGCCTTTTCCTATCTTGGGTTTGCTTAAAGATGATCCCTTGGCCCCGTGTCTGGTGCATGGAGCCTGGAGGAATAGAACAAAGGAAGCGTGCATCCTTCACTTCTCACTTCTTGAAATTCTCAGTGGCTTTTCTGCTTTTAGGTAAAGACAAAGCCCCTTATTGCCTGCGAGGCCTGAAGGGTGGGCCCCTTCCTCCCTCTAACCTTGTTCTCTGGGTCACAATCTTTTAATTCCTGGACTGTGTCTCAGTCCTGCCCGAGGGCCTTTGTGCATACCATTCCAGCTGCCCAGACCATCCTTCTCAACTTTATCTGCTCAACACCTACTTATCCTCATGTCCTCTGTCCAAACCACACTTTCTCTGGAAAGCACTGTGTTGCCCCCAGTAGGGTGGGCCGTTTGAGTGCCTTCCCCACCCTGGACACCTTCCTTCCCTCCTCCCTTGGTAGTTCGGGGTTGTTTCCTTTATCTGTCTGCTTGTTTACAGTCTGTCTCCTCTGGGCTGTGAGCTCCATGAGGGCAGGGATCCAGCTGTCTGGTTCTCTGCTGTGTCCTTGTTCCTGATATTCAGTAAATGACTGTGGTTGGCGCTTGTCCTGCCCTGCTCACCTCCACCCTCCTCCTTCCTGTTGCAGGCTTGTACCTCCTCCCATTCCCTGTGCTCTAACCTCAGCAGCACCTGGAGCCTCAGCGAGTTCCCCCTGCCACTGGGAGGCCCGGAAGCAGCTGGGGAGGCGGCTGTCATGGGGGGATCTGAGCCCCACACCTCGGTAAGATACCTGCCTTCCCTGAATGTGGCGGGCGCAGGGTGCGGATGCTGCTGGTGCTCACTAACGCGCAGTCCTGTTTCACATGCGAGCACCTGAGGTGCCCAAAGGCTGACTGCCTCATATAAGCTCGCCCAGAGCCAGCTTGGTGCTGGGCCTGGGTACCAGGAGACTTGGGACCCTCACTGCACACCCGCAGAGCCCTCCACCTCCACCCGGGGCCCTAATTGGTACCTATGGAAGGGGCACAAAGTAGGCACATTAAGGTGCAGGGGTCATGGTGGAGGTGACCCAGACCCTACTGTGGCCATTGGCAGGAGGAGGCCACAGACAGTGAGAAGGAGATCAACCGGCTCTCCATCCTGCCCTTTCCCCCAAGCGCTGGCTCCATCCTCCGCCGGCAGCGTGAGGAGGACCCTGCACCCCCTAAGAGGTAAACGGGGTGGGGAGAGAACAGTCAAGGCTCCAGGAGATGCTGCTGCCACGCCTCGAAATGGCCACCTCCCAGAATCCCCAGTGCCAGTGTCAGGGCCAGGCCAGCGCCTCCTTTGACTGCCTTAAATGGCTGGAGCTCTTGGGACCCAGCTTCCCAGGATTCATAATCGTGTCCTGGGTCAGGGGCTAAGCCAAGGCCAATGGGCGGAGTGGGCTGAGCCCCTGCTGAGCACTAGCCAGAGAGCCACTGGGGGGCAAGCCTCAACCATCCTAAACCTGGGGGGAGGCCTAGGTGTTGGGACTGGGGAACGTGGAGGATGTTCCAAGGGGTCCGGGACCTCAGGCTAGAAAGCAGTCCCCGTGTTCAGTTACAAGCGGCAAATACAGTCCAGAAACACCAGGCTGTGTTTACTGGTGGTAAGACCAAGGGCAGGGGGACGGCCTGCGTCCTGGCATATGGTTCCCGTCCCAGCGGTGGCCCAGTACGTTGCCCTTAATGTATTCCCTTACGGGTGCCTATCCCGAGGCTGTGATCAACATGGGCGTGATTGATTGGACCAAAGAGTCCACCAGGACTGGGGTGTATGAGCATGGGAGCAGACATGGGAGTGGTGAATGACAAAGGCAGAAAGTAGGGGTGAGGTGAGGGGGTGAGAGGTCAGGGGAGGCCTCCAGGAGGCGGTGGCATTCCAGGCCAGGCCAGGGGGCATCTGAGGGGGAAGGACGTTAGCTTCTTACCTTGTGAGTTTAGGGGAGCTGGTTGGCACAGCTGCCCTGGGATTGGGCCCCCCCACATGGGCTTGGGGGCTGCAGGACCTCTTGGTGGCCAGGGTGCAGGGGGAGCGGGTAGGGGAGGGCAGAGTATGCTCTGTGCCTCAGCTTCTGTCTCCCCCGCCCCCTCAGGTCCTTCAGCAGCATGTCCGACATCACAGGTAATGGCCCTCAGGGACTCCGTGGGTGGCCTTATCTGGGGTGGGGGATGGCTTTCCAGCCCACCTGAGGCCTACATGGCCAGCTCTGCCCTCGGCCCTCTTTCCTGAGGCCCCACTGTGCCCTGGGCCAGGCAGGGTGACTGTGCTTGGGAGGATCCTGGGGAGTTGGGCCTCACCACTCACCTTGAGCCCAGGCCTGCTCCTTGTTCTCACACCTGGCTGCGCCATATGGGCTCCCCGGTCCCAGCCTGCCCTCCATCCTCTCCTGGGGAACTGAAGGGTCATTCTGGGGCTGGCCCTGGCCCAGCCCTGAGCCCAGTGGGTCTGGTGTGCTTGGGGCCTCAAACCTGCCAAGGTCCTGGGCAGTCCCTGGGCTTGAGGGGCTCACCCCTTCCCACGGGCCCTGGCTTGCCCCGATTTCTTGGTCTGGCACCCCAGAGCCTCAGTCC
The DNA here is from genome assembly GCF_018345385.1 of Vulpes lagopus. Taxonomy (NCBI): domain Eukaryota; kingdom Metazoa; phylum Chordata; class Mammalia; order Carnivora; family Canidae; genus Vulpes; species Vulpes lagopus. The sequence goes on from NC_054828.1 coordinate 10,904,657, forward strand.
CCCCTCACCGCACCCCCCCCCCCCCCCAGGGAGTGTGACGCTTAAGCCCTGGTCTCCTGGCCTCTCCTCATCCTCATCCTCCGATAGCGTGTGGCCTTTGGGGAAGCCTGATGGCCTCCTGGCCAGAGGCTGTGGCCTGGATCTCCTCAACAGGTACTGTGGCTGCCTGGGGGGGTGGGGGTGGGGGTGGGGGAGGCAGATGGGGGACTTTGGGGGACAAGTGCGGGGTGGGGGGATCAGCGGCTAAGCCAAAGCCTCATGCAACTGTAAAATATTCAGGTTTTCAGACAGACACCTGGGATTCAAATCCCATCACTGTTTCTCATCTACTTGGTGCCCCGGGCTGGTCACTTCTCTCTCTGGGCCTCAGTTTCCTCTGCTGAAGGTGGCCCGTGATCTCTTCTGCATGGGGGTGTTTGGGGATCTAGGACTTGAGTCAGTAAAGCACCCTGCTCTGCCAGACGTGTCGGTAGGTGCTCAGTGAATGGTCATCGTTACCCGTACCTGAATGGTCATCGTTACCCCTACTGATCCTCTGCTGGCTGTTCCCCGGACTCTGAGCTCCCAGCAGGTCGGGGCCTCCCAGCAAAGTTTTGTGCTGTGGGTGGGGTGGGGCCACTGTGGGAGCCCTGCAGCTGTGCTGGCCACAAGCCCGTGACAGGAGTCATGAAACAGATCAGCTCAGCCGCGCTGCAGGCGAAGTGCTCTGTCATTGTTGATTGATGAGTGACCTCCCTGGTCACTGGAGGGTCTGGGGAGGGCGGGCAATGGAGGAGGCCGTGTTGAGAACGTGGCCTTCGGACTCAGGGAGGGAGGGCAGCTGGGGAAGAGCAGAGGGCAGAGGGTGGCTGTGCCAGGAGGGGGAAGGGGCCGGGGCCGGGGCGGCGCTGAGTCAGGCTGGCTGTGAGTCAGGCGGGAAAGTGTGGACTTTGGCTTGTACACTCCGGGAAACATGGCAAGGTTTGGCTGTGACTGCTGGCTGCCTCACAGCATTCTCCCTGTTTGGGGGAGGTGGGTGTTGTTATGATTACTCCTGTTTTATAGAGGAGATTGAGGCTCAGAGGGGTCAAGCCACTTGCCTGAGGTGGCACAGCTGGAAAGTGCCAGGGTGCCCAGGTCCATGGTGACCCGATCAGATTGGGATTTTGGGAAGGGCAGAGGAAGCACTGAAGGTCAGAGCCAGAATGTGGGGATGCGGGATAGAAATGACAGGTCACACAAGAAATCGGGGCAGAGCAGGATGGGCCCGAAGCAGCCTGGCTGGGCCCCTGCCCCCACCCCTGCCCTCCGGCAGCAGGCCCAGTAGGACATTGTTTCTCCCAGTGCAGGACGTGCTTCTGGGGGAAGGGGCGGAGGCGCCTCCCTTCCTGCCTGCCTCCCTTCCTCCAGCACAGGGGTCCTGGCGGCTGTCCAGGGGGCACCGGAGCTGGAGGTTCTGGCCCAGTCCCTGCTGAGGCCCCGGGATCACAAGAGCCACCTCTGTAGTTCCTGGGGAGGAGGGAGACACGGGGTAGAACGCAGATTGGGGTGGGGGCAGGGATGGTGGACTGAGAGGGAAAGATGCAGATAGATGGGTGGGGAGGTGGGGAGACCTGGACTGGCGGGTGGGGTGCAGCCTGTGTGCGTCCAGGCCGCTGTTCTTGCGCAGAGCACAGTGGGAAGAAAGATATTGGGGCTCTGTCACCTGCTACAGGGAGATATTGGGCAAGTCACTACATTTCCCAGGGCCTCAGTCTCCCGCTCTGTGACATGGAGTTGTCGTGGGTTCCAGTGTCTCCATTGGAGCGCTTGGGACAGTGCCTGGCTCAGAGTGAGTGGTGACGGTAGCTCCTTGTATTGTGATTGCTGCTGCTGCTCAGTTCCCAGGGCTGGTGTTTTTAGCCCCCTCATACAGATGATGAGAAGGAGGCCTGAGGACAGTCAGGAATTTGTCACCAAGGCCGCTCGGTGGAGTCGGAGATTCCAAAGTACCTTCCTTCTCGTGAGCTACTTTCAACTCATGTTCGTGGTTCGTGTTCACTGCGTGCTGGGCCTTTGCAGCCTCCCAGTCTCCTCTGCCCTTCCAGAGTCCTCAGGCCCTGGGGCAGGGCAGGGGTGCGGGACAGTGGGTGTGCTGGGGCAGGCTGGAGGCTGGACAGACAGCCAGGCCGGGCAGGTGGGGAGATAGTGAGGAAGAGCCAGAGAGTGTGCATGGGGGCGCTGAGCAGGGTGAGCACTGGGAGAGGGTTGCTGGGCGAGTGTCAGGGTGGGTCTCCCTGGTAGGTCACATGGACACTGAATCTCTGGCACTGACCACCTTGCCTGGAGAGGTCATTGCTCTACACCACCCACTGGCTGGGCAACCTTCGTCAAGTAATAACTTTGCTGTGCCTCAGTTTCCCTCTTCTCCAACATGGAGGCTTACAGATGGTTCCCAGGGGGCTGTTGGGAGGATTAAATGAGATAATTTATGCGACAGACTTGAACCTGAGCTTCATGGGTCCCTGGCCTGGAGCAGAGCAGTCATGTGCACTGCCTGGGGGTCTTCCCACAGTGCACTGGGGCGGGGGAGAACATATTGAGGCTACACACACTGCTCAGAGTGGGCGGAATGAAGGACTGGCCCCGTCTCCCTCTGTGACCTGCCTCCTGACTAGACACTGAGGGGAGGGGCTGGTAGGTGGGTACCCCTACCGGTCACAGGTTGTGTTGCTAGAGACCCAGGAGTCCAGAGGTTGGGGCAGGCAGCCCCCGCCCCCCACTCTGTTCCTCTTTCCCCCACCCCTGTGCACTTGTCTGAAGCCTGTAGCTGAGAGGGACCCAATTGGACCTGGCCCCAGGGAGCCCCCAGGTGGACTCTTCTCCCTCCCCCGGGGGGGCAGTAGAGGCCCAGAGAAGTCACCCCGTCCCTCAGGGAGTTGGGCCAGGATGTCCTGAAGGAGGTGCTACCGGAGTCGCATGGGTGGGAAGAGCAGGAAAACCTGGGGTTTCAGGGATTGAGAGGCTGGGGGTGGGGATGGTATGCCAGGGGCAAGGGGTGAGGGGCAAGCAGGTGGGACCCCGAAGGGCTGAGTGCAGGCTGCTGTCTGGGCTCTCACCTGGGGTGGCCCTGATGCTCGGTTGTCTGTGGGTTTGAAACAGGTGGGGAAAGTGTGAGCCACAGACAGGTGACTTGTTCTGAATCACACTTGCTAACAGTAGATGTCTGAGTTTTACTGGGCCTCAGTCTTACTCCACGTTCTAAGAGCGCTCCACGTGTCATTCACCCAGCCCTCCGATGCGGGGGGTGGATGCCCCTGGGGCTGCCGAGGAGCAGAGGCTAAGCAACCAGGCCATCTGGCCCCCGAGTCCCAGCCGGTCCCACTTTGTTCAGACGCCCCTGACCGCACCCCACAGACACCCAGGGCACATGCCCGAAGCAAAAGGATCACGAGACAATAGCTGGATTTACTTGAAGGCAGGCTGGCTTACATTTTTTTATTCCATTTTAATCAGAAATCACGCTGACCGTGACCTTGTGTATTTCACAACCAGGGCTCAGGCCTGCAGTTGGACGTTCCCTGGAGCCCCCTGGTTCCCACCTCTACCTGCATTATCTTTACATTTGTCTGACCCTCACACCCACAGTGGGAGACTGACGTCATTGTCCTGGCTTTATGGATGTGGGGACAGAATCAAGCAGTCAGCTCACTTGTCCAGTTAAGCTGGGGTGTGCAGCGGGACTGTTTCTCCAGCCCTGGGGCAGCATAGCCAGGCCCAGCCTCCACCCTCCCATCTCTGGTGGGGCCACATCAATGCACCGGAGCTGGGTGGGGCTGAGGTTGCCTATGAAGGCAGTGCAGATGCCTCTGGCACCCATGTCCAGTCGCAGCCCTTCAGGTTTGGCTCTGTTTTGACTGAGGGAATAGGAGCCTGGAAAGGTTCCAGGAAGGTCAGAGACCCCCCACCCCCCCACCCACCCCCCACCCCACATGGGGGCTGATTGGGTTAGAGCCCTTGTATCCTTGCCCACGCCATGCTGGCAGCAGGGGGCAGTGTGGCTGTGTGGGCTGCAGTTGCCAGGGGGAGTGGGGAGGTGAGAGGACACTCGGGCTCTCCTCTTCGCTGATGCTCTGGCCAGGGGGGTCACAGAAGGGAATTCCAGGCAGTTGTCTCTGAGCTGGCCACAGGGACTCACCAGTTCTGTCCAGGGGCAGGAAGAGCCCTGCTATGATGGGGATCTGGGTGCCACTTTGTTTCCTCTGCCCACAAGAGGAAGGCCAGACGCCTTCATTCTGTGCCCTCCTCAGGCTGGCTCCAGCTAGCCTTTTCTGGGAGCTGTTTCCCATGATGGTAAATTAGTTAATTAGGACAAGGAGCTTAGCATGGCGTCTGGCACATGGGGAGCACTCAGTAAGTGTCCGCTGCTGCTATTATTACTGTTGTCACTCAGTCCTTCCACACATCCTGCGTTCTGCGCTCCACACCTCTGCCTCTGCCAGCCCTTCAGCTTGGAACACCACCTCCTCTGTCTAGTCCCGAGGCGCCTCCGAGGTTCGCCACCACGGCGTCGCCCTGCAGCCCCGTCCTCTGGGAAGCTGCTCCCATGGCCCGCTGTGACCGTCTCTGGTCTGTGTTGTGTTCTAATGGTGACCTTCCTCCCTAAACTGTGAGCAGAATGAGCTTTTATTAGTCAGCTGCCCTGTGCCATGCACGCACTGTGTTTGGTGCTAGGATCCCGGAGCTGACCATGATAGCACGCTGGTTCTGAGGGGGTTTCTCCCGGCGAGGTGCAGATGGTGTGGTCCCGCAGGAGGCCCGACCCCACCACCTGCAGGGGTCTGGGAGGGAGAGGTGGCTTTGGAACTGAGCTTTGAAGGATGAGCAGAATTTGCCAGGCAGAGATGAGGGGGAAGGGCATTTCCAGTGGCACCACAGGTGCGGTGCCCCCCCCTCCCTGGGGTGGGAGTCATGGCACATTCGAGGAGGGGCGGTTTGCTGTGCTGCTTCTCCCAAGAAGGTTGAACTGAGTCAAATCCTGATTGAACTCTGATTCCCATCTCCCTTCTCCCTTCCCAGGTCTCTGGCCATCCGAGTGTCTTGCCGGAGCCCGCCGGGGGGGCCTGAGCCCCATGACAAGGGCCTAGATGGCCTGTCCTTCCTTGGGGACAGCTGGTCTGGGGCCGTGGTGCGGAGGGTGCTCTCCGGGCCGGGGTCTGCCAGGGCGGAGCCGAGAGAGGTGAGGTCCCACTCCTCGGGTTGGGGGTGGAGCCATGCAGTAGCTGGGGCGGGACGCCCTCTGATTGGTGGGTGTAGGTTCCTGGGCGGAGCTTCTAGGGGTTGACCGATGCCGAGGCAGGCTCGGAAATGACTTGTGGGTTGCCCTACCTCAACCAGCAGCGCATTAGATCTGATTGGGCCGGGGTGGGAGGTGGGGCAAGCCCACGTGGCAAAAGCCAGGTGTGCCACCCTGGGCGGGGAGTCCTGTTGATGGGAGAAGGGTCTGATTGGATAGATGCCCTGTGAGACAGGGGCATCGGAATTACGGGACAGATCATCCCCACCCAGTTTTCTGCTAGCCCCAGGGCTGTGTTGCCTGGGAAGCTCACTTCTTTCCATGCCTGCCTGGGTCTTCTCTCAGCCACCGGCAGAGGCTGCTGGCCTGGAGGGGGCAGGCCTGGAAGGTGAGGTCCAGCAGAGAACCTTGCCCTGGAGCCAGGTGTCCACGCTCCCCTTCCTGATGGACTTCAAGGGTAAGTCTGGCCCAGGGCAGGGAGGAACTGGGGACTTCCAGTCCTAGAAGGGTGGAGCTGACAGCCCAAGAGACAGCTCACCCAGCCCATTGTGTAGGCCGGACAGCCGAGGCAGGAGAGAGAGGAAGACAGACAGACAGACAGACACACACACACACACACACACACACACACACACACAGAGCTACCTGACTCTCAGCAGTGCTCTGCCCTCCCGCAATGCTGCCCCCTTGCTGCTTGTCCGTCTTCTAGACAAGGAACACTAGACAGGAGTCCAGAGACCTGGGTTCAAGGTCTGGTTCTGTTCCTAGTAGGCTTGGTGGCCTTGGGCAGGTCCCTGTCCTCTCCGGGCCTCAGACTCTTGCTTTAAGAAGGGGAACATAGCATTTTGGCAGCATAGGCCTTGAAAGGGGCCTGTTCCCTGACTCTGTCCTCCTCTTGCCCTCCCTGCTGCCCTTGCCCTGCCATGTCCAGCCTGTCAGTCCTTCCATGAGGCCCTAGATGCCTGGACAAAGGGGCTGAGCACTGAGCCCTTCTATATTCGAGCCAATCTCACCCTGCCTGAGCGCGCAGACCCTCATGCCCTGTGTGTGAAAGCCCAAGAGATCCTGCGTCTGATGGACCCGGCGTACAAGCGGCGGCAGGAGTGGTTGTGCACGCGGGTTGACCCCCTCACACTGCGAGACCTGGACCGGGGCACTGTGCCCAATTATCAAAGGTGACGCAGAACCAGGAGTCTGGGGACAGGTCACACAGGGAGCCAGGACCAGGATGGGAGATTTTTCCTCTCTTCCTGCATGGTCCCTCACGATTCTCTGCTAAAGCATAAGGGGACTGAGGGTAAGGGCTCCCTTTCTCCCTACAAATGTGTGATATGATCCCTACTCCCCACCCTACCCTGCAGAGCTCAGCAGCTCCTAGAAGTTCAGGAGAAAGGCCTACCCTCCAGCCGCCACCGAGGGTCCCGAAGTAATGTAAGTGGTGCTGGGCGGGCTGGCAACGGCTTGGGATGAGGGGCTGCTGGGAGTGGGGTCCCAAAGGTAGAGGCCAGGTTCCATTCTCTGGCGGCCCCAGGGGGAGGAGAAGAGGGAGGCCCCCACCTCACTCCTTCCTCTGGACATGGTTGATCGTCCTCCACATGCCCGGCACACAGAGCAGTAGCTGGGCTCTCTGGCCAGGGTAGTTCAGAGGACTGAAGGAGGTAGTGGGGGCCCCATGTGCAGGAGCAGGCCTGGCCATAATAAGCACTTGACTGAGTGGCAATCACACCCCCTTTGTCCAGTCCCCTGGATAAGGGCCTGGCTGGGTGAGCCTCCTCATGTCCACATGGGCAAAGTGAAGCCACGGTGCTAGAGGGGATGAGGACTTGGGCTCTGGAGCCAGGTTGCCTGGGCCTGAATCCCAGCTCCACCACATGCCAGCTGGGCAACCTTGGACCAGCACCTGGCCCTCCCTTGCGGCTGTGTTTCCTCCTCTGTAAAACGGGGGGAGGTTATGTGGCCTGCCTTGCGGGCTGCAGTGACTTCATGACATCTGGGGCTTAGTGCCTGTCACATTGTGGCCAGTTGACACCTGGTGGCTGTTGGTGTAATTAGGGCTGTCATTGGGGTTCTGCTTACATGAGGTCACGTTGTTCATTCATTGGAAGAGGTCCCACAGCTTGTCTCTTATGTGACATTAGCTTCCTTGGATTCCTGGGCCTCAGTTTCCCCACCTGTAAAGCGTGGGGTAGACCTCAGGCACCTCTAGCTCTAACTGGCTCTGACAGGGTTGTTTCCCTGGGTTCCCTGGGCCCATAGGGATGTTGCCCTCACCTGCCTCCTGCTGGGGGTGGGGTGGAATGGGGAAGCTGCACTGGGCCATGTAGGGAGGTGGCTCTCCTGCTGACCCAGGCCTTTCCATGGAGCCTGGACAGCAAGGGCAGCCGGGCCCCCTCTGCTGGGGGTCTCCTTCATCCTCTCCTCCCTGAGGTGCTCCTCCTTCAGGTGCTCCTCTTTTCCCCTCCCAGCTGAAGAAGCGAGCCCTGGACCAGCTCAGGCTGGTGAAGCCCAAGCATGTGGGAGGCTCTGCAGGGGATCCTCCAGAGCAGCTGCTGCTGGAGCCCTGCTCAGGTGAGCGTACCAGTGCAGAGGCACGTCCTGTGCTGGTCACGGTGTCCACGAGTGTGCACATTGGGGGTCCTTGGGCCGTGGTAGTTCCTTTGGCCTGAAAGAGCCTGCTATGGGGCTTCCATGGGGAGCAGGGCATCTAGGGGCCTGAGAGACAGGCTCCCCCTAGGGGGAGATGGGCCACCAGGGTTGAGGGAGCCACATGGAGGAGGCAGATGTGTGCACATGTGGGATTGTGGGTCTGTATGACTTTGGGGCGCGCAGTGAGCATGGGTCTGTTCTTGTCTGGAGGAGCAGGTGTAGCTGTGCTTCTCTCGTGTGTGCTGGCGGCTGCCGTGGAGACCCCTGAGTGGGTCTCTGGAGGCAGCAGGGGGAGCCCTTGGGTCAGATCAGGGAGGAGGACCTGGGGGAGCCCAGGTGAAGGAGCAGCAATTCTGAGAGGCAAGAAGATGGCAGTTAGGGAAGACTCCCTGAAAGGGAAATTGTTAGAGGTAGGGTTTTCAGGGATGAAGAGAGGTTGGTTCTGGGCAAAGGCCTGGCTGTGCAAAGGCACAGAGGTACAGCCATGTGTGATGTGTGTGCAGGGCACCAGGACAGCAAGTGTCTTTCACACACCACCTCTGTCATGAATTGTGCTTGGTCCAGGAGACACCGTGGTTCCTCCCCTCAGAGCAAACTGCCTCGTGGGGCTGCTGCCTGCCAGTCAGATAATCCTATCTGTGAACATAAATACAAAGTATGACTCATGTGCTGGAGGAGAACCTGATGCTTTGGGGGTACATGCACGGTGTGGGGCCGGGGAAGGTAGAGCCTGGGCTCTGAAAGGAGAGTTGGGATTATCTGGGCCAGGAGATGCTGGGGTGGGGCTGGGCCTCCCCAAGTCAAGCTGAGGCCCTGTGATTGGAGGCAAGTGTTGGGGCAAAGGCTCACTGCCTCTCTAGGCTCTGGCAGGGCTGGGTCACCATTGTGGAGGGTGTGGGCTTCCTGAGGGTCACAGGAGGTCACTGGCACATTGAAAGCAGAGGAGTTACAGGATCTGACTCTGGCTGCTAAGAGGAGAATGGTCTGGAGTGGGCAAGGGCGAGGTGGGGGATGGGGCCTGAGACTTCTGTAGTGGTGCCAGCCAGGAGGGGGCAGCTCTGCCTCGTGTGTGTGGGTGTGCGTGCGCGTGTGTGCGTGGACTTAGGAAGGGAGAAGAGATGGGGCGCCTGAGAAGATGGAAGAGGAGCTGGGGACCCTGTCTGCACCCTCATCTCTTCTGTACCCCACCCTGCTGTAGAGCCAGAGCGGAGCCTCAAACCTTATAGCCTGGTGCGGCCACTGCTGGTGTCCGCCCTGCGGCCTGTGGTGCTCTTGCCTGAGTGCCTGGCGCCCCGGCTCATCCGCAACCTGCTAGACCTGCCCAACTCCCGGCTGGACTTCCAAGTGTGCCCAGCAGGTGAGTCTGTGCCCATGGAGGGGAGGGCTGGGTGACACCTCGTGGACAGCCAGGCCCACTGGCCCTTCCTCCCTGCCTCTCACTGCTCTGCAGAAAGCCTGTCTGGGGAGGAACAGTGCTCATCATCAGCACCTGGAGCCCCCAAGGCCCAGCCTGCCACCCCTGGGCTGGGCAGCAGGCTCCGTGCCATCCAGGAGTCTGTTGGGAAGGTAGGTGCTGGGGTGGGGGGCTGCCTCTGGGCCGAGAGCCAGAGTCTGAGTGCAGGCCTGTGCTGCTCACTTGCAGAGGTGCTGGGCTAGTCCCTACATGTCCGTGGGCCTGTTTCCTCACCTGTGAATGGGAGGCTGGGCCAGTCATACATGGGTCACCTTTGCGGTGATTGGCTGGTCCATCCCATCTCAGATCCACTGCTACTTTGGGGGCTGGCTAGGGGCTGCCAGAGATGGGGGTGGTGGTGGGGTTAGCTCCATCCTATTGATGGCAAGCCTGAGGTTCAGAGTGGGATGTGACTGACTTCCCCATGCCTCCTGCCCCTCCCTGTCGCCAAGGCTCTTGTGGAGGGGGACACAGGCCCCGTAGAGGGCTGTGCCTGGGGCCCTGGGGGGCAGGGAGGTTCGTGTCTCTGGGCCCGAGTAAAATATAGCCTCAATCTCCTGAGAAGAAGCACTGCCTGCTGGAGCTGGGCGCACGGGGTGTGCGGGAGCTAGTCCAGAACGAGATCTACCCCATTGTCATCCACGTGGAGGTGACAGAGAAGAATGTCCGGGAAGTCAGGTAAGGAAGAGGTGGGGGGTGGGACCAGCCTTTCCTCTTCTTTGGATATCTCTGTCTCTCTGTCTCTGTCTCTGCCATCTCCTCTTGTCTCTCTGCATCTGTCCTGTTCTCTCTCTGGCTCTCCAGATCCTGGCCTGTCTCTGTGTCCCTGTCTGTCCTTGCCCAATGCTCTGACCACTGCCCATCCGCTCTCTCCAGCAGGGGTCTGCTGGGCCGGCCGGGCTGCCGGGACTCAGAGCTGCTGCGGCAGTGCCACCGCTCGGAGCAGGTGCTCTGGGGGCTGCCCTGTTCCTGGGTACAGGTGCCAGCGCATGCATGGGGCCACTCTGAGGAGCTGGCCAAGGTGGTGCGTGGCCGCATCCTGCAGGAGCAGGCCCGCCTCGTGTGGGTGGAGCGTGGCAGCTGCATCGGAGGTGGTGGCAGCAGCAGCGAGGCCTGAGGAAACCCTTCTGATGCCTTTGGCCACTTTGTGCACCTCAGAAGCCATCGGCGGCAGTGGGGGGACCCTGGTGTCTGCAGCAGAGCTGGGTCCTCCCCGTCCTGAGCCTTCCTAGACCCTTGGACTCCCATGGCTTTGGGCTGCCCCCACCCGAGCAAATTTCCGGGAGCCCTCGGGGTGGAGTCCCCACCACCCCTCTACTTGCTGCTCTGGGCCTTTTGTGGGTCCCTGTGTCTCCGTGATTCTACTCGCGGGCCCCACGTATGTGTCTGCGTCCTCGGCCTTACTGCTCACTGGGAGCATCTGAACTCTCATTCCTGTGCACAGGTTTACACACCTGGATTTTCACGGCAGGCACATGAGGTCTCCTGGGTTCTCAGGCCCTTCTGTTCAAGGAACCCCGAGCCCGTCGCCCCCGGCCCACTCACGTTTCTTGTGTATACCTCCACACGTGTGCTCCATGGCTTCCCTGGCCCACTGTGGCCCTCATGTCTTCTCGTCATGTGTGTGTCTGTGGTTCTCTCCTGTGTAGCTGTCTTACCCGGCCCCGGGATGACACCGGGGCATTCACTCTTGTGTGTTCCTGGGGAGCACACCGAGGACGATGTTCTCACAGCGCCATCTCCCTGCAGTGACTTGCTTCTCAGCGGGACTGGAGGGGGAAAGGCCGGCTGCTCTGTCACCAGAATGTACGGCTCGTTGATTTTTAATGGGCCTTCTTCACTCAGAATCTGCACATTATGGAACATTAAACATTTTGTCATAGAAGCGGGTGGCCTTTTGCTTGCTTGCCTTCCCTGGCCCAGGGCCCCCTCCCCACTCCCCCCACTTGTCCCCACCCCAGATCGACTGATACTACCTCTCAGGCCCCGCTTGCTCCACGGGGAGGGTCAGATTTCGTTCCTGACTCATCCCAGAGCCGCCCGCCATCTGTGCTGGCATCACCTTACCTGCCCCCGAATGACCGAAGAAAGGCCCCACAGATGGGCCACCTCCATGCTCTGCCCTGCCTGTGTCTGACCATCAAAAGAGGGTCCCCTGCAGAGGAGACACTGAGGTTAGCGAGGTACTGTTTTGGCTTAAGTGGCTCGGCTGCTGAGTCCAGGAGACCAAGAACAGACCCTCTGTGTTCAGTCAGGTCCTGAGACAGGTCCACCGGAGAGACGACAGCCCAGGCGGGATGGCTACAGGGGGTGCTGCTTTAGCTTAGGGTCTGGGATTCCTTGGAGAAGTATTTATGGGACCTTTGTGCTTGAGTGCTGTCCTTGGTCATCCTATGACAGTCCTGTCACAGTGATGAACTTGGGTCAGCCCCTTGAGGTTTGGGGGGGATGGGTTACTAGGTAGAGGGAATCTCCAGAGCAAAGTTTCAGAAGCAGAAAATGGGTTGAGTTTGGCCACCTGGGGAGTGGTGGGAAATGAGACTGGGGAGTCCAAGTTCAGGGTTGGGGGCTGCCTAAATCTTAGTGTCTTATGAGGTCTGGCTCAGACACCATCTCCAGGAAGCCTGCTTGATTCATCCGGGCCTTGGGACTTCTCAGCCATGCCACGTGTTGCCTTGAGGCAGGATGGTGGGTCTCTCAGGGTGGCTGTGGGCTCCCTGGGTGTGGAGACTGGCTAATGCTCATTTGGGTAAACGAACCTCCCCACTTTCTTGTGTGTGCCTGGCCCAGTGCTTGGTGTATGGACATATGAGTCTGGGTGACATTGCGGGATCTCAGTGAAGAAGCTGCCTTTGTCTAGTCCCATTTTAGGTATCCTTTCACTGGGGTGGAGGAGCCCACTAACCCCTTAATCCTCATCAGGTCTTAATTTTGTCCCCATTTGTCAAATTAGGAAATTAAAATTCAGAGAGATGAAGGAACTTGCCCAGAGCCACACAGCTAGTAAGTAGCTCAGTCAGGATTTGAACCCTGGTCTGTGTGGCACGACGCCTGGGATTATCCTTCAGGGATGCCTTTCTGAGAGGATGGGCCATGCAGGGGCTTGGCATGGGGCTGGCCCACAGGAGGGTGATCCAAAAGGGTTGATTCTCCATTCCTCTCCCTCCACAGGCCTAGCAGGCATGGGCCACAGCAGGCCCGGTCCAATTCAGACATCTGGTGCTTTCTTGTGTTTAATGGATGTTTCTTGAGCTCCTACTATGTGCCAGGCATTGTTCTAGGCAGTGGGGATTCGGGGACTAAAACAAGAATCCCCTGCCCTCATATACTCATGAGATAGAGAATAGATAAGTAAAATATACAGGATGTCAGAAGATGAGAAGTTCTTTGGGGAGAACACAGCAGAGAAAGGGGCCTGGAAAGGATGGGCCTGGGGGACTAGGAAGGAGAGGGGAGATATATTACACATTTTAAAAAGTGGCCTGGGATGTCCTTGTGGCGACCATGATGTTTGTGTAGGCCCGAAGGAGGCGAGGGAGTGAGATATGCAGACCTCTAGGGAAAGGCCCAGGCAGGAACAGCATGTACAAAGGTCCTGAGGTGGGTGTGTGCCTGGACTGGCCAGAAGCCCAGTGGGTCTGTAACGGAGGGAGCAAGGGGAGAGTAGTAGGAGGTGGGGCTGGAGGGAACAGGGAGCCCTCCTGTAGGCTGCTGTATGATCTTGGGCTTTGTTCTAAGGGAGATGGGGGGACAGAGCAGGATTCTAGCAGAGGAAGGATGAGATGTGTGTCCAGCCAAATGGACCTTGTGTCCAACCAGATGGTGGCTGGGGAATGCCCTCTGTCCACGGCCTGCCTGGGAGAGAGGTAACAATAAAAACTGCTGAGTGAGATGGGGTGCCCTGGGCTGCAGCAGGGCAGGCACCCTTCAGGGCCCCCTGTGGGCCAGATGAGGCCCTGAGACCTGGGTTCCAGGTCAGCTCTGTGACGGAGCTGCTGGGTCATCTTCAATCCTTCTGTGCCTTATGTGCTCAGCTATCAACCGGCAGTAGTGATCCTCCTCGAGCTGTTATAAAGAGCCAAGGCTCTGAGCAACCTACTCTGGGCGCCCTGCGGGTGTGCGGAGGGGGGCATCAGGGAAGGCTTTCTGGAGGAGGAGATTAAAAATGAAGCTTGGGGATCCCTGGGTGGTGCAGCAGTTTGGCGCCTGCCTTTGGCCCAGGGTGCGATCCTGGAGACCCAGGATCGAGTCCCACATCGGGCTCCCGGTGCATGGAGCCTGCTTCTTCCTCCGCCTGTGTCTCTGCCTCTCTCTCTCTCTCTGTGACTATCATAAATAAATAAAAATTAAAAAAAAAAAAATGAAGCTTGGTGAAAGGGAAGGGGCGACGATAGGGACGATGGGGGGAGCTCCAGGAGGGGGCAGAGTGTGAGCAGGAGCGGAGATTGGATAGCAGGACACCGTAAAACAATGGGTGTTGAATGAGCTAAGCCACGGTCTCTGGGGAGCCCGCAGGCTGGAAGGCCCCTCCCTTCCATGGGGCACGGTTTTGTGTCGGTTTTGTGTCGTCCCCACCCCCACGGCAGCAGCTGGCCTGGCGGGCGCCGCCGGGGCTGTCCCCTCTGCGGAGCCCGCAGCAGCCACCGCTGGGGCTCCCGGGGCCGGCCCGCCCCTCGGGCTGCGCTGGAGGCGGGGCGGGGCCGGGCGCCCCGGAGTCGGGGTGGGAGGAGCGGGCGGGAGCAGGTGGAGGGCTGGCGGCGGCGGCGGCGGCGGGGCTGCCGAGGCTCGGCCTCCCGGCCCGGAGCACCAGCTCCCACGTCTCCCCTCCTCGCTGCTCCTGATGCCCCCCCCTGCCTTTCGCCTTGGCCGGGGGGCCCCCACCTAACCAGCCTCGCCTCCCCATCCTGCTGGGATTCGGGGGCTGAGCTGTCTGGGGTCCCAGGGCCGATGCAGTGCCGCCTCCTCCGCGGCCTGGCCCTCCTCACCCTTCTGTGCATGGGGCTCGTCTCCCTACGGTACCACTCGAGCCTGTCCCCACAGGGCGTGCAGGAGCCCCCCGGGCTGAGCCTGCCAAGCCCTCTGTCCCCCGAGCTGCGGCTGCACGATGTCTTCATTGCGGTCAAGACGACCCGAGCCTTCCACCGCTCCCGCCTGGAGCTGCTGCTCGACACGTGGGTCTCCAGAACCAGGGAACAGGTGACAAGTGGGCGACCGTGGGCCCCAGGAGTGGCCCCTGGCCTGAGGGACTTACAGAGACCTTTCTATTGGGCTGGGGTCCCTAGAGGCTTCCAGGGAGAAGACGCTGGCCCACTTGCGCAGTCTGGGCTTGTCTTCCCACTCCTTCCTCCCAGGATTAGGGGCTCCTGTGGCCCTGCCTGTGCCCCTCACTGACCCTCTAGCCAGGGGCTCCTCAGGCCCACTGCTCCATGTCTTTCAGGGGCCAGGCTGAGCCCCTGCTCTAAGCTACTCATTCCCTCCTGGGGGCCCCTCTATTCCCTGGCTGTGCTAGCACAGGCTTTGCTCCTGCCCATGTTGGCCCGGCCTGGCCATGGGGACAGTGGAGGGTGCTGGGCAGCTGGGGTAGAGGCCTCTGAGAGGTCCTGGGTCCTGCCAGGCTGCCCCCAGCCCGGGCCCTGGGTGCTGTCCTACTGCCCTGGCTGCGAGGGTGGAGAAGAGGAGCTGAGCCGCTGAGGAGGGGAAGGTCCAGGTGGGGCCTGTTCTCAGGGAGGGGTGGCTCGCATCCCTTCAGAACTCCTGGCCGCCCCTGCCCCTGTGCCTCTGCTGCCCAGGATGTGCCCAGGGCGTGCCCAGGGCAGTGGGGCCTCAGGGCCTCATCTCCTGTGTTCCTTTGGGGGGGGGGCAATTTGGGAGGGAGGGAGGGAGGGAGGTGTGCTATGAGGTTGGTGGCCTAGGTGATGGCTGGGAGAGGTTAGAGTAGAGGTCTGCCCAACATGTGGGATTGTGTGTGTGTGTGTGTGTGTGTGTGTGCACGTGCGCGCACCTGCATGGAGCCAAAGTGTCAGCGTTAGATGTGCTATGACAAGAGGTGTGTGGATGATGGAGGTGTGTGGCTTCTGTCTTTCCGAGGACAAACTGAGTCCCTCCAGCTCTTGCCCTCTCCAGACCCAGTGCCCTCCATAAGCAAAGTCAATGATTTAGGGAGGATGTTGGGAACTGTCTCTGGGGGAGGTGGAGGGACAGCTCTACACACACACACACACACACACACACACACACACACACACAGTCCCTACTGTGGTGGCTGGCTCAGCGGGAGGAAGTGACGGAGCCTTTGGAGGGGGTGGGGGCTCCTGGGAGGCTGAGGAGTTGGTGGAGGGGAGGTGATGCCTGCAGAGCCCAGGGCTTTCTGGGGAGAGGGCACCGCTCTGATTTCCTGGCCATGATGTCCTAGCATCTTATTTAACCTTTTCTCCAGTGGGACCCCAGCATCCAGGTCCTTCCCTGGGGCACCACTCAGCTTCTCATCTTGGGGAGATTCTGGTTCCTCCTGCGGAAGCCGCTGAGCCTGGCCCTCCCCGCAGACCTTCCTGTTTATGGCGCTGCGTCTGTGTACCCGGGAGCAGGCCTCACGTGGTCTGAGGCCCCTTCCTGCCTTGTCTTCATCACCATGGTGGTGCCCTTGCCCCGGATGAGGAAACTGAGGTCAGAGTCCCCCTGAAGGCCTGGGGGCTCAGAGCCCCGTGGGACCCAGGCCTCTCTGGTCGGGGCCCTTCATTCTCTCCTGAGACCCAGGATCCCAGAGCCACCTGGTCCCTGTGCTGCAGGAGAGGGTCCTTGGGCCTGCAACCTGGGTGGCTGGGCCTGGCGGGCCCAGATCAGCAAAGGAGAGGAAGCAGTTGCCCCCTGTGTGCCTCAAGCTCAGTCCCACATGCCAGCTAGGCAGGCAGTCAGAGGGAATAGCCCTATGTGCTCAGCACCCAAGGGGCTGCACATCAGTTGCCTCATTGTTTAACCACTTGCCAGCCCTGGGTCGTAGGTATTGTAGCCCTGTTTTTTGTTTTTTAATTTTATCTATTCATTCATGAGAGACACACAGAGAGAGGCAGAGACACAGGTGGAGGGAGAAGTAGGCTCCTTGAGGGGAGCCCGATGCGGGACTTGATCCCAGGACCCCGGGCTCATGACCTGAGCCGAAGGCAGACGCTCAACTGCTGAGCCACCCACCCCATAGTCCTGTTTTATAGGCGAGGAAACCGAGCACATTTAAGCCAAGATAGAAGATGAAGTCACTCATTTGCACAGCACCCCTCGGCCCCAGCACTCCGGACAGAGTCTAGAAACCTTGTCCTTATGCAGAGCTGCAAAAAGGAAGGATGCTCACATTGAGCAAGAGGAGGGAAGACAGGGAGACACATTCTCACCGCACTGTGTCTGCGGCCCCTTTGTCTCTACCCTTTGGCTCATCTTTCTCTGTGACCTTGGCCAAGGCCCGCCCCCTTTCAGCCCTCAGTTTCCCTATCTGCACAGGACAGGAAGGTCTGGGAGCCTGTCTCAGCTCTGCCATCAGGAGCGGGCCTGAGCTGGTTAACTCCAGGGCTGGGTGCCCGCCCCAGCTGGTTAAGGGCGGCTGGGTGGCAGGTGGGCCTTTGTGGTGGCAGGCTGGGGCTCTTGCGGCCTTTGTCCCAGGCAGAGGGGGCGGGCCCGGAGGAGGACTCGTTTTGTGATCCATGGGGAGCCTTTCCCTTCCCCACAGTCCCCTTGAGGGCAGTGGGTAGGGGGTGGAGGCAGCAGTGCCAGCCCCACATCCCCCTCCCCTGCAGCAGATGGCCCCCACCCTCCCCTCCCCTGACCCCAGCTGGCTGCCTGTCCTTTTGTTTTCCTGTGAGGTTTTAACCATTGTCAGAGTCTCCTCCTTAGACAAATTAAATGCAACCCCTGGCTCAGAGGAAACTCTGCCCACCGCTCTGTGCCAATCTCAGGGTTCCCAGGGACTGAAACACCAGCCTCCTGCGCCCGACCCAGCCCCCAGGCCTGCTGCAGGACCCCCCCTTCCTCCACTGATTCGGGCGTATTCATCCATCAACAAACACACCCTGGCCCATTTGGCTCGTGCTCCAAACTCAAGAGAGTTCCGCTATCTGGTGGCTGTTTGGTGGCAAAAGTTTGCCAGGGAGCAGGGCAAGAAAGGCCTGATTTATTTTACTGGCTCCCTGGGGGCTGTGTTGAAAACGACTTGGGGTGAGGACAGGACAGGCCAGGGAGACCAGGGCAAAGGTCGCTGCAGCAAAGTAGGCAGGAGATGACCAGGGAGGGCTGGGTCTCCGCAGGCCATGGAGGCTGATGAGGACGGGGCGCATCCCGGGTAATGTGATGCCACCCCATCCGGGTGCGCGGAATTTGCTGGCAGATTGGATGTGGGGTGTGAAACAAAGAGAGGAGGCAAGGCGACCCCGGCGTGCTGGGTCCCAGCAAGATGGGGAGCACTCAGAGGAGCACAGGTCTGGTGGGGAGGCGGAGCTGGGGCACTGAGTCTGAGGCACCTGCTAGGCCCCCTGAGGAGAAGTTGTGGCTGCTGTGGGATTTGATGGCTTCTTGCTGGTGTTGAAAGCCGAGAGGCTGGATAGCACTGCTGAGGCAGTGGACGGGATAGAAGAGGGCCAGTGTCGGGCCGCCTACACTTTCTGCAGGGATATCTGGGACCTCGAGTGTTAGCTGGATCTGAAGGTGGAGACACACCCCAGGGAGAGGGGCTCAGAAGGCAGATGCTGCCCAGGTGTCCTGGAGGTGAGCTGGGTGCCAGGACAGGGGGATAAATCAAACCTGTGCCCTTCAGGATGCCACTGTCTGGTGGGAGGGACCAAAGGATAGATTTCCATAACCGAGGCTGCTGTTACTTACCATCAGGAGCAACAGGTGGCTGAGGGGCACATGGGAGGGGTATCAGGGAAGGCTTCCTGGAGGAGGTGATGACTAAACCAGGAGGTAGGGAGCAAGAAAAGGGCACAGCATGTGCAAAGGCCCAGAGGGATGTGCATGTGTGTGGCACATTTGGGGAACTGAAAGACGTTTGGAGAAGGGGTGGGGCAGGAAGTGGTGAGATAGGCTGCATCAGGTCCAGGGGCTGGGTGGCCCCTCACGGCCACACTTAAGAGGCTGGCCTTTATCCCAAGGGCAGTAGGGAGCCGCAGAAGGTGCTAGGTGGGGTGGTGGGCATGGGTATGATCTGATTCTGGTCCTGACAGGAAAAGAGATCTGAAGGTCTTGCACTATTCCACTGAAAGATAACTGGCTCAGAACACCCATGGTTATGGGCCCAGAGAAGACAGGACTCATTTCCTCCTGCCCCTTCCTGTGCCCAACCGTGGCTTCTGGCCTCCGGTGCCTCAGTTTCCCCCAAGATAAAAAGCTAAGCCTGGCTTTGCCGCATCCTCTTTTTTGTTCTTTCTCACATTATCTCCTTTTACGGTCATAGTTCCTCATTTTCCAGCTGGGGAAACCGAGTCTCAAAGCAGGGGCTGATCTAATCGGAAAGGCTGGTTCCCGGAAACCAGGGAGAAGTTTGTGACTGAGCAGGGAGGAGCTTGCAGCTGGAGGCAGGACAGGGCTAGCCCCAGTGGGGCCAGAGTGAGGGATGGGGATGTTCAGGGCCTTTAAACAGGTGCGATGCTTTCTCCTTGCTCCTCACTTGGAAAGAGTTCAAAATGGTCCAGGTCCTGGGCAGGGCCACCTAAGGGAGGGTCAGAGGAGACCCTCGCTGTGCTTGGCGGACGGGAGGACCTGCTCGGGCGGGGAGAGGCACGTGTGCCAGGTAGGGCATGGAATGGGGGTTAGATGGGTCCCGGCTGTGGGTCTGTCTTGCCACAAGCTGCCTGTGGAGGGTTTGTCTCTGATTCTGTTTGCATGGCCTCTACCTGCCCAGGGCCGGTGAGGAGAGGTCCGAGGCCTGTGGGTCCGAATCCCAGCTCAGCGGTTGTCACCTGTACAACCGTGGTCTGTCACTCAGCCTCTGCTTTGCCATCTGTGAGGGGGACCGAACATGACACCTGTCTTGAGGTTCAGTGAGGTCAGCAGGAAGCAGGGGTGTACAAGCTGCTGTTGGGGTGCTTCTCCGATCTGGGAGGGGTGGGATTGGATCCTGATGGAAAATTTCTGAAATGCGTAAGGGCCCTGTGCCTGCGCCTGCGCCTGCGCCCGGCGTCTGCGTGGCTGTGAAAGCCATGACTGTCTCTCCAAGTACGTGTGGTGTCCCAGGGTGCGGGTCTTCCCACAGAGAGTCCGTCCTGACAAAGTGTCCAGGGTTGTGTATGTGTGGTGACAGAGGGGCCGTGTGGGACTGCAGTGTGTGTTTGTGCGTGACATCGGAGAGGGTGTGACTCTGGTAGGGTCCCCACGGTGCTGGCCTGCAAGGCTGCTCGTGCAAGTGACACTGTGGCCTGGTGCACGCTGTGAAGCTGTGCTGTGTGTATTGTAAGGCGGGGTCGCTGAGAAAGTCATGTTGTCTTCAAGGGGTGTGTGATGATGTTGGGAGGGCTGTGTGTCTGTCACTGATGGAGGACAGAGGTCTGGACAGGTACTTCGGCAGAGGCTTGGCTGTGGGCTGCCCTTGGCCAACTCTGGTCCTGACTCCTCTTTTTCCTTCTTAGACATTCGTCTTCACCGACAGCCCAGATGAAGGCCTCCAGGAGAGACTGGGTAACTCTGGGTGGGGTGAGGGCCCCTCAGCTGTTTCCAGGGAAAGCTAGGGTGGCTGTCCCCTGGCGTGGGGTCCCCAGGAAACAGGGCTGCTCTCCCTTGGCATGTAGGGATCCCCTTTGCCTGGGAGGGGAGCAGGCTTCTTCCCTGGAATCGGGTGTAGGTGTGAGGAGGGGCTCTCCTGGACGGTACCCTGGACTCCTGGGTCCCAGCCCAGCCTCCCGTTCATTAGCTCTGTGGTCCTGGGAGGGTCAGCCCTCCCTGGCCTCAGTCTCCCCAAGTGTAAAATGGGAGTGATGGACCGCTCCAGGCTGGGGTCTTGCTCCACATTCTCACAGTGTGCAGGGCTGTGGGAAGGACCTGGACAGGGTCCCCTGACTTGTCCCCACTTCTCCAGGGTCCCACCTTATGGTCACCAACTGCTCTGCTGAGCACAGCCACCCCGCGCTGTCCTGCAAGATGGCTGCTGAGTTTGACACCTTCTTGGCCAGTGGGCTGCGGTGAGTGCATCTGGGTTTCTGGGGGCAGGTGCTACCTTTGCCTCAGGCTAGTTCCCCAAATAGGGTGTTGTGTCAAAAAAGTGAAGTTGGCTGGGTCTGGTGAATTTACTCATGTAAGGGTCTCCCGGGGTCTGTCTCTGGGCAGACAGTCTGGGTTCAAGTCTTGCCCTTCACTGACTGTGTGACCTTGGGCAAGTGCCTTAACCTTTCTGAGCTTTGGTCCCCACCTGGGAAGTGGGCACACTTTCCTCAGGAGCTCACGCAGATGCTGTGTGGCTCAGAGCATGGGCCTTTAGGTTTGCTACCCTCAGTGCCTAAGTCTGCTGATTATGGGGGGCGCGGGAGGCCCCTTGGGAACCCTCCTCCAAGCTCCTCTTCCGTCCCCACAGGTGGTTCTGCCACGTGGATGACGACAACTATGTGAACCCAAGGGCGCTGCTGAGGCTGCTAAAAACCTTCCCCCAGACTCGCGACGTCTACCTGGGCCGGCCCAGCCTGAACCGGCCTATCCGCGCTTCGGAGCCCAGGCCGCACAACCGCACGGTGGGTCGCTCCCTTCCTCCCTCTGCTTTGGTCCCCGGTGTCCGCGGGGGCCCGGCGGGGGGCGGGGCCGCGGGGCGGGGCCAGGGCGGAGTCGCGATCCTGTCTGCTCGGTGAAACCCGGAGGCTGAGTTAATGCAGGTGAGGCGCAGAGCCCGGCACACAGTAGGGCCTGAGTCACTGAGGAGCGGTGGCTCGTTCTGGTCACACAGTGAAAGGGGTGTGGGGTATGGGGGGGATGAGCGGAGGCTTCCTGACTATGGCTGGATCCTGGCCCCCGGTATCTTCATGTCGTTGTTCAGGATGTTCAAATGCCGAATACCGCTGGGCTGGGTGGTGAACTGCGCTGCCCCCAGCCCCTGAGCACTCCCCTCCCCTCGGCACTCCTCCTCTCTCTAGACTCCACTGACTGGCAACTAAAGAGGTGCCACTTGGCACAATGGAGTCCCCAGCACTGACCTCAGCTCCAGATCTAGAGGGACGCTAATGAGGGCTGTGAGATTTAGGAAACAAATACACCAAAAAATCAGGGTAATAGTTAAATTGGACTTTCAGATAAACAGGGAAGAATTTTTTATTTTATTTTTAAAGATTTTATTTATTTATTCGTGAGAGACAGAGAGAGAGTGCAGAGACACAGGCAGAGGGAGAAGCAGGCTCCCTGCAGGAAGCCCGATGTGGGACTCGATCCCAGGACCCCAGGATCACGCCCTGGGCCGAAGGCAGGTGCTAAACCATGAAGCCACTCAGGCTGCCTGGGAAGAATTTTTTAGCATAAGTATGTAGCATGGTTCTCTCCTGGTCCCCAGGACCCACCAGGCTTCTGGTGTCGGTGTGGCCCAGGCCTCCAGGGCCCCAAGGAAAAGGCTAGTCAGGGGGTCCCCCTCCCTAGAGGCAGCATGTGGAGCAGGAGCTGGGCCTTCAGTAGGGCTCTCTGCCTCCCCAGCTCACCATCTGCTTCACTAGAGGAGGAAACACAAAAGTTTAATTATCAGCAGCTACATGGCCTCTGAGCCCTAATTAAATCCTCTTGGGCCCTGGGGGTGTGTAGGTGAGTCAACTCCAGGTGAGGGTGGGGTGCCCCAGGCTCCCGCACCGCCACATGCTTGGCGGTAGGGGTTGAGAACGTTGCTCTGGAGCCCGACTCCGTGGCTTCACACACCAGCTCTGCTACCTCCTGGCTTCATGACCTTTGCTGAAGTCACCCCACCTTTCTGTGCCTCAGTTTCCTCATCTGCAAAGTGGGTAA
This sequence comes from Vulpes lagopus, assembly GCF_018345385.1. Classification (NCBI taxonomy): domain Eukaryota; kingdom Metazoa; phylum Chordata; class Mammalia; order Carnivora; family Canidae; genus Vulpes; species Vulpes lagopus. The sequence continues at coordinate 10,926,952 of NC_054828.1, forward strand.
TAACCATCCCCACCTAACAGGGTGGTTGTGGGCAAAAAAAAGGAACAATCAAATGAGGTCACTACCCAAGTGCTTAGAATGGGACCTGGCATGGATGACACTGGTGAGTGTCCAGTGGTCAGTACCCAACCCAGCTCAGCCTTCCTCTTGGGGCTCCTGCCTCCTGTGTGGGTTCAGCACCTGCTGGGCACACCCAGGCCCCGACCCCACATCGTGCACTAATTCCCTCCTTGCACACACTCCACCGGTGGGATCCCTAGACTCTGCCCCAAAGTGTCCAGGCTGCTTGGATTCTGGGGTGCCCCCTGGGCTGTGTGTGTTGGGGGCAGGGACAGCAAAAGGGAGTGAGAGTTCTGGCACAGGCTCAGTCCCAACTCTGGGACCTCCTTTCTCTGCACCTTGTCACCTCATCTGTGGCCACAGGACACTGTACATCTGTGCTCAGCATTAGGCACTTCTACTGTTACTGCTGTTGGTACTTTAATTATCTGGGACCAGAAGCCCTGGACCCATAAGTCATTCAACAAGCCTTGATTGGCACCTCCTCGGTTCATTCTGCTTTGTTGAGGCCTGGCTTCTAATCTAAGAGGGTGGCATTTCCAGAAGTAGCTCATAGAGGTCTTCAGGAGGAGGACACAGGGCCAGCAGAACTGGAGCAGATGTGCTCACAGGTGACAAGTCTGAGGCTCAGAGAGGAGCAGTGACTTTCTCAAGGTTGCTGGAGGCTGAGGCCCCAGTGTCACGCTTCCCGGCCTCCTGCCCGGGGTTCTCACTGCTGCGTCATGGGATAACCCAGCCCCATGCAACATGCATGAGTGAAGCACCAACCATGTACTTGGGCGAAGGTAACCGTGGGGAACTTGTTGGTTAAGAGATGGCACAGCTGAGGGGTGCAGTGTTTGCCAAAAGCCTTCAAGAAGGTCAGGAGTTCTGACGTCACGAGTCCTCGTGACGGAAGGAGGAGGCGGGGGCAGAAAGTGGTTTAAACCCCAAGGGAGAAAAAAAAAAAAAAAAAACCCCAAGGGAGGTGTTTGGTTCCTGAGACTGAGAAGTCAAGGGTTTTGCTGGCCTCGGGGGGCTCACAGGCCTCTCTGTCCTTCTCTCTTTACCCCGTGAGAGGCCTCGTTCCCTCCTTGTGCAGAAAAGCTTTCTCAGCCCCAGGAGCAAGGAGTGGCGAGGCCGGTGCAAGTGGCGTGGCATAGGTGGCATCACGACTACCGCTCCCAGGCCTGGTGACCCCGTGGAAAGCGTCTCTTCCTCCCAGTTAGCATATGGAGCTCAGGGAAGAGCTCTGATTGGCTGGCCCAAGTCACGTGCCTGTCACTGAGCCAATCGCTGGGTTGAGTGTGGCCGTGTGATCCACCATTTCTGGGGCGCCTGCCCACCTCCTGCCCAGGGAGCGGTGCTATTTGGCAGCCCCTCCTGAACCACCTGGGGAGGGGTAGAGGGACTTCTCTGGGGAAAGGGGTGAGGTGTGCTGGGCGGACAGATATGATACACATTCTCTTTAAGTGAAATCCAGCCAGACTGGGATCTAATTAGAAACTCCATCACTCTTAATTAGCCATGTGACTTTGGGCCTCGGTTTTCTTGTCTATAAAATGGGCATGGGGCACCTGGGTGGCTCAGTGGTTGAGCATCTACCTTTGGCTCAGGGCGTGATCCCAGGGTCCTGGGATTGAGTCCCGCATCGGGCTCCCCGCAGGGAGCCTGCTTCTCCCTCTGCCTGTCTCTGCCTCTCTCTGTGTCTCTCATAAATAAGTAAATAAAATATTTTTTAAAAATGTGCATAATAATGCCAGGCTGTAGCAAGGCTTTAGTGAAATATGAAATAAAAAGGGTTTGAGCCGTGCTGGTTGGGAGTGAGGGGTGGCCCAGCTGTTGCCCTGACCCCCAGGCTCACCTTGCACCTTGGCCCTCCCCACCTCTCCCCCCAGAGGCAGGTACAGTTCTGGTTTGCCACTGGGGGTGCTGGCTTCTGCATCAACCGCAAACTGGCATTGAAGATGGCCCCATGGGCCAGGTAAGCAAAGCTGCACAGGAGGGTGGGGGAGAGTGGGGCCTAATGTGGGGGGTGCCGTTGCAGCAGGGAGGGCTTGAGAGTGAGCTGAGGAGAAACTGCCTCTCATGCATGCTGTGTCACAGAGCTACACAGTGGTGAGAAAGCCACCTGCTATCCTGTGCACTCTGCCACACACAGGCAAGTTGTGTAATCTCTGGGAGCCTCAGTGTCCCCATCTGTAAGATGGACCTGATTATATGATAGCTAATGGTTGGTGTGAAGGGTGGAATGTGACAATATTTATGCTGGCACCTGGTCCCCAATGTCACAGGGGAGGTGAAGGCCAAGTGTAGAGGCATTCAGAGGAAGGAAGAAGTAGGGCCTTCTGCTAGTAGGAAGGCTTCCTGGAAGAGGTGGCCTTTGGACTAGGATGGCTCTAGAGGCCCCTCACCCATGTGAAGGTGGGAAGTGGAAGCTTCCAGTATGGGGTAAGGGCACTGGTATTCTAGAGAGGAAGTGGCAAAGGCTTGGCCTCTCCAGGTCCTCAGGGCTAGGATGTTGTTATAACAGCAACATTAGTGTCACTACCTTGTATCGAGGGCTGACTGGAGCCAGGCCTGCACTTCACCAAGAGTATCCTGAACCGGGGAGGAAGGCATGTCCACTTTGTTTCCACCTCTAAGGAGATGGAAGTGTGAGAGGTTGAGCCAGTGACTGGTCCAAGGTCACCCAGGTCCAAGGTCACTCAGCAGCTGGGTTTGGCCCCAAGACCTGCCTGCTTTGCCACTATACCACCCTAGCCTGCTCTGACCTGGATGGGAGGGGTCATCGCGGGGGGGTGGGGGGGACTCAGGCCCTGGTTGGGAGGGGTAATGCTGTCCTAGGGCCTGTCGACAGCAGGTCTATACACATACACCAGGGGTATTCCCTGTACCTGGTGCCCCCATCTGGGCTTCTGTCCACCTTTATGGTGTATTTGTGTGAATTGGTAAAGGTACCCCCTTTGGCCAGGTGCAACCTCTGGGCACAGCCTGGATGGGAAGGGAAGGCTGGGTTTCTGCACCCGCTGGGCCCCTTGGTCAGGCATTCTGTGCAGTGGGGCAGCCTGCCTGACCTGGCCCCCAGAGATGTCTACGTGGAATGCAGCCAGGTGATGCCCCTCCCTGGGACACTGCCCCTTCCTCCTCGACATCTGGCTGATTCCAGTGCATCTTGTAAGACTCCATTTAAAGCCTGCCATTGTCATGGTTAAATAAAAAGCAAAACAAAAGACTGCCACCTCCTCTGGGAAGCCCACCTTACCGTCCTGTGTCACCCAGGCCTCATGCTTCCCTTTGACTTAGTGCCAGTCCTGCTCCTAAGTGACTTGTCCATCTGCCTCCACTCAGAACGGGGGCTGCTATTGAGGGCAGGAAGCTTTTCTTTCTTATCTCTGTATCTGCAACCCTAGCACGGTACCTGGCACCAGGTAGATCCTCAAGCCCAGCCACGAATGAGTGAGTGAATGAATGTACAGAAAGGAAAAGGTACATTTATAAAGGGCTTCTTCTTGCCATTCTTCCACTTAATCTTCACAATAGCCCAGTGAGGGTTATCACGCCCATTTCACAGAAGAGGATGCCAAGGCTCCCCAGGTTTGTGGCTTGCCCAAAGTCACACAGCACACAGGAGGCAGATGCTAGAGTTGAAGCTCTGCTCTGCCCAGTGGCCACGGTGGACAGAGGGCCTTCGGGGAGGCAGGGGGAGCTCTGGGTGCTGAGGGCCTGGGCCAGTGGCCTCAGCACGGCTCTGTGTCTCAGTGGCTCCCGCTTCGTGGAAACGTCTGCCCTCATCCGGTTGCCTGATGACTGCACTGTGGGCTACATCGTCGAGTGCAAGCTACGGGGCCACCTGCAGCCCAGCCCACTCTTCCACTCCCACCTGGAGACCTTGCAGCTGCTGGGGGCTGCTCAGCTCCCAGAGCAGGTGAGCTTTCCTGAGAGCAATGGGAGAGGGGTACCTGTGGGGACTGTCCCCTACTGATGATGACACCGAGGCCCAAGGTGGGAGAGCACCCTCTGACTCAACCAAGGGTTAGCATTTGTGATGCTCAAATTCTTTGGTCTGGTCCCGGAATGAATGACAGCTGGAAGGGCTTGCATGGATCAGAGGAAGCTTGCCTTTGGGTTCAGACCGCTCGGCTCCCTGCCTGCTCCCTCTGGTCCCTCTGTTCCTTCTTCAACCTTCCAGCTTCCCACATTCTTCCAAAGAGGCCAGGCCTGCCCTTTCCAGCTCTGTCTGTTGGTTTTCCCATCTTCATCGAAGCTTACCTGCCTGCTGCCTTCTTTCTAACCCAGATGTTGCTGGCAAAGAGCAGGTGTTTAGGGGGAAAGCTCAGGTGTAATGTCTGGCTGGGGGAGGGGGACCCCATTCACCACCTGGCAAGCCACAACTCCGCAGAGGCCCGGCTGGCTCTACCTTGCACACGTGGCCCTCCTACTCATGGGTGGCTTGTCCCAGAGGTGATCCTGGCTGGGAAGGCCTCTGGGGTCCTCCACCCAATGGTGCAAGTCAGGAGCCTTTGGTAGCAAGGGACAGAAATGCAATGCAGTCTGGTTCCAACAAACAAGGACATTGTATGGGCTCTTGAACCTGAGAGGCTAGAGGCCGGCTTGCTACTTCTGGCTGAGTCTGCGTGCTCAGGCTGTCCTCACTCTCATCTGTTCCCCGACATTGGGCTCACCCTCTGGCAGGCTTGCCCCCTTCAGGTGGGCAAGATTTCCAGGCTTCTGCCCCACCCACAGGAGGAGAGCTCCTCCCTCTGCCACGGTCCAGGGCTGGTGCTTGTTGGTGCTTGTTGGTTGGAAGGCCTGCTTATGTCCTCGACCAGGGCCAAGAGTTAGTATTGGTTCGCCAAGCTCTGGAACTGGGGTGTGGGTGTGGTCCCAATAAGACCTTCAGGGCCTGAAGCCAGGAAACGGCAGGGGGCAGATTTGGGGCAGCCAAAACCAGGCACCGTAATGGCTGAGATTTTCAGAGTACCATGCTGGTAGCCTTATCTGCTTTAACTCTCTGGTTCCTTACAACCTTTGCAAGAAGTCAGCGCTAACATTCCCATTCTGTAGGTGGGGACAGTGAGGCCCAGGGAGCTGAACTAACCATGGCACAGCTAACATAAGGCAGAGGGGGATTTGAACCCTGCCTGGGTGGCTCCTAAGCCCACAGTCTTTAACTGCTCTGGTCAACTGCCTCTCGACAAGGGGCATTATCCCAAGTTCTCATTGTGTGTGGAGTACCTGAAGCTCTGGATGGAGAGGAGCTTCATCCCCACAGAGAGTCCCTACAGAGAGTCTCCAGAAACCTCTGTCCAGGCATGGAATTTCCTGGAAGTCAGCCTTCCCCTCTTGAGACTCAGTGTCCTAGTCTATAGGCAAGGGACTCGTTCCAGCTTCTCAGGTAGGGTAGACTGCTGGGGAATGTAAATAGGGTCTGGGCCAGACAGTGCCCTACAATCTCGAAGTGCCTTGAGGAGTGGGGTGGGCTCTTCAGTGGAGCCCAGAGGGCTAGGATGGAATTTCAGGGATAGAAGCAGGGTCTCTGTGCCCCAACTCAGAATGCCCTATGTGCCTTCCCTGCTTCTGCCCAAACACCTCCCCCTTCTGGGGTCCCCAGTGAGACATCCCACCAACCTTCCCTTTTTCTCTGCCTAGGTCACTCTCAGCTATGGTGTCTTTGAGGGGAAGCTCAATGTCATTAAGCTACAAGGCCCCTTCTCCCCTGAGGAGGACCCTTCCAGGTGAGTCTGTAGGGTTGGAGGAGTCAAGGCCGAGTCCAGGCATCTAGAGAGAAGGGAGCCTGGAAGTAGGGAAGGCCTTGGTTGCTGATGGCACAGAGCCGGGGGTGCAGGGAGTGGATTTCAGTCTCTGTTTTGCCCTGGGATTGCTGTGTGACCTTGGGTGAATCCCATCCTTTCTCTGAGCCTCAGTCTCCCCATGCCTAACACAAGGAGGCTGGGTGTTGTGGATCTGAGGGCTCTCACAGCCCTGACCCTCAGGGATTCCTCAGGACCCTCTGAAACACTGAAGAATGTCTTCACAGAGCAAAGGAGATCCTCTGTTGGAAGAACTGCAGGCCCTGATGGGAAATTAATTTTTAGTTGAGCTTTTGTCAGCTCTCTGTTTCTTTGATGATACTCTTCCATGGTTCTTTTCAATAGGTAGATGGTTGGAAAGGGGGCTAAAGGGCCACTCATGTACCTTCCAGTTCTGCCTCACAAAAAGGCCACAGGGAGGTTAGGGCGTTTGGCTCAGACCCGGCTGCTGTAGAGCATCTAGGAGCATAGCCTGCGACACGCTGCGGTGGGAGGACTGGCTGCTGGAGGAAGTAGGAGAAGCCACTGTGGCTGAGATGCAGGAGAGAGAGAGCGGTGGCAAGTGTAGTTGGAGGGGGTGGCTGGGGCCTCCCCAGAGCCTTGTAGGCTCTGTCTGGAACTCCTGGGGGAACCAGGACTCCTGGCTCTGAAGTTCTGCAGAGCTGTCTGTCTGGGGCAGAGGCTCACAACTGTTGGAGGTGCCCTGGGGCCAGGGCTGTGTTGGACAAGTTAGACATTACGAGGAGACAGAGTTTAGCTCAATATAGGAAAAAAATTCAAATTTCGGAGGTGACTGCTACTGCCTTCAAATGGGTGAGCTCCTCATCTGTGGAAATGTACAAGCTATGGCTCTACTGCCAGGAGGGTTATGAGCAGATGTGAAATTCTCTCAAAGCCTGAAGATTCTAGAATCCAAAGGTTCCCACCTCATAGGGCTGGAGCCAACTGGGCCCTCAGATACATGTGATCAGATAGTCTGGTCTCAGCTGGGGTCTCTTCATAGCATCTCTGTCCTTTGAAGTCTCTCTAAACCAGTGGTTTTCAAGAGGGGCCATCCCCCCTGGGGGGACATTTGGCAACATCTGGAGATATTTTGGGTTGTGATGACTCAAGGGGATTCTTTTTTTTTTTTTTTTTGCATTTGATGCTGATTATATATTTTTATTTTTATTTATTTATTTATTTATTTATTTATTTTTTAATTAATTTTTATTGGTGTTCAATTAACTCAAGGGGATTCTACAGGCATCAAGCGGGTAGAGGCTGGGGTGCTGCTGAACATCCTACAATGCACAGGCTACCCCATAACAAAGAATTACCTGGCCCTAAATTTTAATAGTGCTGGGGTGGAGAAATCCTGCTCTAAACCATCTCTGTGGCATGTACTCCCCTAGGAGCCCATGGAGTGAGTGTAGGAGTTGGGGTGACCATCTTGTCCATTTCTGATCTCTTTACAGGTTCCGTTCCCTCCATTGTCTCCTATACCCAGACACTCCTTGGTGTCCAAGCTGATGGCCAGATGAACCCTGAACCACTGGGCAAAGTTTGGGATGAGGCTTCTGGTTGTCCTCGGCCTCGCCAGGCAACCCTGGGGATCTGTGGCAAGTGCCCTTTGGTGGGCAGGCCCCAACAGGGCCTCTGACTGGTGGGCCAGCCTAGGCTCAGATGGTGGCAGTGAAGGCATCATGGCCCCTGGGAAATGGGTTGGACAGCCCAGAAAACAGGTGCACCAGGTGAGGGCCAGAGAGGCCCCCGGCATTGGGCTTCTGTGGGCCTTGGGTGGCTGAATTGAACAAGCATGGGGGTGTCCTTGAGCTGGGCTGGGGCTCAGGGGTCTTAACCCTCCAGAAAATTACATGGGCCCCTGGGTGGGATCTGGCCTCCGTCCCCAGCTCTGGTCTCTGCATGCCCCTGGAGTCAAGCACTGGGCCACCCACTCCTGGCTCCCTTGCCTGGATCCCCAAGCACTGAGGGGACCCAGGTGGACTAATGGCAGACCCAGTGTCTGTGGAAAATAAGGTCATTGCTGACCAGTGTCCAGCTCCTTGTACCAACCCCTTGCTAACAGATCCCATTTTGTTTGGAGTATCGGCATGCCCAAACCTCGATGGATCATGATGGATCCCGGCCAATTGTGACGATCCTTTTGCTCACTTTCCCAGCTTCTCTTGCTCAGTCTGTTGGTGCAAATTAAACAAAGCCAACAGAGAGGCTCCTGGGGAAGATTTTGCAGCCCCATACACCATCTTCATGCTGTGAATGTGGGTGTGATGTTTGGATCTGAGGCCGTTACCTTGTTATCGTGAAGGAAGGGCCATGACAATCATGTACACCTGTCCCTTTTGGCCTCTGGTTCTGTAAGAAAATTAAACCCTTACTTGTATAAACCTCTCTTGGTCCAGTTTTCTGTTATGGGCAGCCAGTGTGTTCCTGACTGGGGCAGGCTCTTAGGTCTGCCTGTCACAGTGGTGATGGTGGTGTTGACTTGGATCCTGAGCTAGATGTCCCTGCATCCTTTGCCTTTGCTTGCTGTAGATATAACCTTGAAGAATCCATTTGGTCTCTCTGGCCATTTTGCCCATTTTATAGATGAGAGAAGGAACACCTTCTCCTTGGATTGATATCTGGGTGAAATGACAGTGTTGGTAAAGGGCTCAGCACAGACTCTGGCACAGAAAAGGAAGGGTTCAGTGAGCAGGGACTGTTACTAGTGTGTATGTGAGCCAGGGTGTGTGAGGGTATGCATGGGTGTGTGTGTGTACACACACGTGTGACATGCGTATAGACAGGCATACACCACACGTGTCCTTAGGCACAGACCTGTGTAGAAAGGGGACACCACACAACCCCATGCATGAGGTGCTGGTATGCCAGGAGCTACTTCTCCTTTACTCTGCCCTCAAAACCTAGGTTGGGGGTCACCAGAGAATTGGGAGGGGCAGAGTGGAGACATAGATGAGGGAGTCAGCCTCTAGTGTCAGATAAAGGAGCAGTTTGACAGCCATGGTGGGAGGTGAATCAATGGAAGCCTGCCAGCATGAACGAATGAAGGTGGTCAATGGTAGAAGTTCAGGAATGCTGGTGCATAGGTTGGGGAGGCTTAGGGATGAGAGGCGTCTTCTCCTCGTGAGTCATTCTCAGTGATGTGGTAATTTGGGGCCACCATGGGGCTCTGGGCTGGGGGTAGGAAGGAGGACAGAGGAGAGATCCTGAGGGATAGAGGGGCCCTAAGCCAGGCATCCAAGGCTGAGGGCTCTTTGGAACATACTCTCCAGGTCTTAGAGGACCTTGTCTCTAATGCAGTCTTGTCTGGGACAGCTGGAACCACAGAGCACCAGAGCCTCAGCCCTGGTTTCCCAAGGAGGAACTTGAGGCCCAGAGAGGGACCGCCATGTGCTTGTGATCACACAGCAGGTCAAGTGCAGAGTTGGGCCGCTTGGCCTCCTGCAAGGCCTCTTTTCTTTCAGGGCTAACCCAATGCTCGGTTTGTGGGACATGAACTGAGTAGGGGTGGCCCTGGCCCTGCAGCCCTGGGAGGGGGGATGGAGTGGTGTGCTCCACAGCTGTTGTTCTCTCCACCCTGTATGTGGAAGGCTGCCGGCCGGCCCGCTTTTAGAAGCAGCAGCAGCAGATTTGCGGGTTGTTCCCAGATCCTGGGGGTCGGGTGGAGGGAACAGGACTCGGGCCATCTGCTGCCTCCATTGTCCCAGAATAGCTGTGGTAGGGAGGGGGAGCAGAGTCAGCAAGGATCAGAATTGGGATGGAAGAAGGGGGGTGTCTGGATTTAACCCGTTGTGTGTCTGCAAGGGAGAGTATGAAGCTGCCTGCACTCTGGATGAAGGTGACCCACGTGGGTCCCCACAGGCAGGGCTGGCAATGGGGGAGAGGGACAAAATTGGACCACCCTGTATTGGTCTTGGGGTCAAGCCCCTTCAGTAAGTGTTATTCCCATTTTATAGATTAGGAAATTGAGGCCCAGAGAGAGAGAAGGCCGTTGGTCCAGGTCATAGGACTTAGAGGTGCCAGAACCAAGGCTTGAGGCAACCTAGCTCTGCAATGGTCACCTCAGCGTGGTATGACAATGCAGGGTCGGAAGAGTTCTACTCTCCTTTCACCTCTGGCTCTATGCCCCTGGGCAGGTTACTTCACCATTCACTGGCCCCGCCAGTAAATAGACACAATGACTTCTATGTTGCAGGCTGTGCGGGTTTGAGATGCTACACAGAAAGCTCCTGGTACAGATAACTACCTGCTCAATAAACAACAGCTCCCTGCCCTTTCTCGGCTGTGAAAGTGGGGGACAGGCTGCTGGGCTGGCCATCACTTCCACCCCACTATCTGGGTCTGGGTTGATGTCGTTCTACCCGTGTTACCACAGAAGCCTCGTTGCTCACTGGTGGTGGGTAACTGGCTTCCAAACTTCCCCTGGTAGATGCCAAGGTGTCTTTACCCAGATGGGTGATCAGTCTGGTGACACTGATCACTTTTAGTATCACCCCAGAAGGAAGAAATCTGACCTCCAGTGCTTCTGATGGACTATAATAGGAAGAACACAGCACCCCCCAGAGAGTCTGCTTGCCCAAATAATTGACCCTACATGGGCCAACTTTCTGGATTTAAATACCAGTTTCCAGGAAATGGGGGAGGACAGTGGAACATGTTAAATGACACTGTGAGGGGTTGGCCCACATTAAAGGGGGGATCATTCTACAGGACAAAGGACTTGGTTCTTTAACAACTAAGATGGCAAACACAAGGCAGGCAGGAAGGACCGTTAGAGATTATAAGAGATTTGAGAGGCATAGCAACTAAATGCAATGCATGGACCTTGTTTAGACTCTGGTTCAAACAATGAACAAGGAAATACATTTTTGAGAAGAGTGAGGGAATTTGAACATGGACTTTGTATTAGATGGTATTAAGGAACTGTTAATTTTGTTAGGTGTGATAACGATATCGAGGGTTTTTTTTTGTTGTTGTTTATTTATTTATTTAAGTAGTGCCTACACCTAAGGTAGGGATTAAAACCATGACTCTGGGATCAAGAATTGCATGCTCTTCTGACTGAGCCAGCCAGGGACCCTCAGGTTCTTTTTTTTTTTTTTTAATGTTTAAATAAGAAACGTTCTAAAAAAAAAAAGTTCTAATATGTAAGAGATACCTTCTGAAATATTTATGGGTAAAATGATATAATGTCTGAAATTTTCTTTAAAAGGAGCTTGAGAGGAGGAATGAAATAAGAATAGCAAAATAGGGGTGGTTGTGGAAGCTGGGTGGAGGGCACATGGGGGTTCATTATGACATTCTCTTTACTTTGGGGTGTGTTTGAACATTTCTATAATAAAAAGTAAAATTAAATAAAGAGGGTCTGTGAATATTCCATTTGTTGGCTCTGGCCCTCCGCCTTTTCTTTCTCCCTCCCCTGTCCCCTCCCCCATGCCCCACATTCAGGCCCAGATAACATCTGTTCTCATTAGACACAGCAGTCTGGTTCCACTTCCTGTTCTCACCGAAAGGCCAGAGAAAGGAGAGGCAGACCTTGACCGGAAGCTGGCCCTGCCTGAATGACATTTGGCCTCTTGCCTGGTTTCCCCAAGGCCTACCCTGATTCTTTTGGTTCTGAGCACTTGTATCAGTCACTTTGTAACCTAGTGGCACTTGCCCTGTGCGCAGTCATGGGACACATTCCTCTGCCCACTTACCACTCCCCCTAGTCGTCCATCCAATAAGAATTTACTGTTCATCTACTCTGGGTGGGTAGGTGGATGGGGGGAGGCATTCCTGTGTGAGAAGTTACACAGATGCAAAACCTAGCCTCAAGAGGGAGCTCAAATCCCAATCTGGACATATTGAGAACATGCCACATCTTGTACTGATGATGAAACATGACCATGGGGCAAAAGAAGGAAAGACTAAAATCTGGGGAGCCTCCAGGACAGCAGGGATTGGGAAGACTTGATGTGTGAGGTGATGAATCTGGGTCTTGGGCCATGAGGAGACCAGAAGGGGCGGAATGTATCACACACTGCCTTGCAGATAGGACTAGGGAGACCCTAAGGAAAGATACAAGTGCTGGCTATGGTTATGGGTACTACTGTTTTCAGGCGCCTACTTATCTCATCTTGCAGGATAAAGGTGAAGTTCGTACCTAACTCATAATACAGACGGAGTACTTTTCCTCCTTGCCTCCTGGTATCGCCTCCTGAATGACTTTGTAAGCTTCTCCCAGAGCAGAGGCTCTGCTAGGTGTGCTTCTGGGCCTTACAGTATCTAGCACAGTGCTGGGCTCATAGCAGGCACTTCATGAAGACCAATGACCATTTAGGTGAATGAGCCAATTTTAGGCCAGTACCAGGATGGCTGTATTAAAATCTCGGGTGCTCGGAACAAAGGGATTCCAGGGCCCCATCTTAGATCCTCAGAATCCAATCTACAAAGAACGAGCTAAGGAGTCTCTGTTCACCTGGTTCCCCAGGAGGATTGCCGCCAGGTTAGAGAACCACGTGGGGCGTTGAGGTGAGTTCAGCACCACGGACAGAACCCGTGTTGTGCCTCCATCTACTCTCCTTCCGGGGACTAGCTGGGGCAGGGCATTCCATGTGTGCATGTGGTGGGGCTCATGGTCTAACCCCGAGGTGGAAGAGGTGACACCCGTGGCCTTGGCCCCCTAGTCACACAGCCCTCATCTATGCTTCAGGAGTGGGTTTCAGGGCAGGCACTGGTCTGCTGTGGGAGACAGCTCTGACTGCACAGGGAGGGGCCGTATAATAAATATCCCCTCCATTTCTTTTATAAGTTGTAAATGACTCCCATACTGTGTAAGCAACAAAGCATGGAGCCTGAGCCAATGTGAACAAATTAATCCCCCAAACATGGTTTGAGCACCTACTGTGTTCAAGGGCTGTGCTGGTAGCCAAGGGGCACATAGGGATGAGCAAGATATAGCTGTCGCCCCGAGGAACCCACAGCTTGTCAAACATGGTTCATTGATTGTTACGAAGGCGAGCGGCCTTGAAGATAACCAGACACCAATCAGTGAATGTGTGTACTGGAGAGGCAGCCAGGAGAGTGGAAAGAACAGACAACTAGTGGCAGAGGCTTCCTGGCTCTGAGACCTGATCGTGCCACAGGTTAGCTGCATGGCTTTGTGCATGCTACATAGCTACCAGAGCCTCAGTTTCCTAATCTGAAAAATGGTAGTGATGGCATCCCACCCCCCCCACATTCCAGGGCATTTGGGCACAAGGCACAGCTCGAGCACCACTAATTTGCTCACAGACTCCAAATTTATACCAGACCTGATGCCAGATACCATGAACTAGGTGGATGAGAGCTGGCACCCAAGGATCTTATACTGGGGGTTTAGGGCAGAGGTGGAACTTCCTCTCTTCTTCCTGGCCCCCAGCTGGACTCCATTTTTAGCCCCCCTTGCAGTGAGGGCAGCCATGCGATTGGATTTTGATTGACGGCTGTGCTCTATTTGTAAAACCCTCCTACACGAGAAGATCTCTCTCTGTCCTCATCGCTGGCTGACTGTTAAGGACTGGGGGTCAGGCGGACAGAGCATGGAGATGTGAGAAACCCAGGTCACAGAATCTCCCCAAGGAAGTCTGCCCACCAAGTGGCTGCACTGAATTGTCAGAAGAACCCGAAACAAACTTGTGTTGAGTTGAGCTCCTGGGTTTGGGATGCTCGTTACAGTGCTTATTGGATCCTGACTAATACAAGGAGATACAACAAGCAAATAAATAAATAAGCAAGAGTTCGAGAATATGATGGTATGAAGAGGGATATACATAGGGAGGAAACAGTGGAGGATATTTGGAGAACAAATTGTCCCTTTGTTTTTAACTTCTTCTAAGTTTAGCTAATAAATCTTTTGCCCCACAGTGGTCCTGGTCTGCAAGTCTCTTGCTTTGAACATATAACTTCCATCTCAAGCTTCTTGACACCCCATCTTGTTTGATATATACATCACTCATATAACTCCCCCACCCTCTGGATTTTATTTCAAGGACCTGCTGGCCAGGTTTGTCTTTCATTGGCCCTGCTGGTTTGGAACACTGTCCCTTCATGCTATGCACCTCCAGTGAACTTTGTTTTTCCCACCATTTCCTCATCTTCTGGGGTAAAGATCCTAGCCTGGGTTCCCAGCCAGTTATACCTCTCCAGCCCACTGACCTCCCCTTCCTCAGCTTTGTTTAGTATTCAGGTGACAGTATCTTTGCACCTTTAATGACTTTATAGAGGCAAGATACAGACCATGAGAGAGAAAATACCCAATTTACCAGATGGTTTGCAAGAGATTTATGTAGTCTAAATCTGTTTTATTTGTATCTGATTATTTTAAAATTAAATCAAAATAAACTCTAATACATAAGTAATATGTTTACTGTTCCATTTACTCATTGCTGCATAACAAACTACTCCCAAAGTTAGTGGCTTAAAACAGAGACACGACTTATTTTACTCATGAATCTGCAGTTTGGGCACTATTCATGGGACTGCTTGTCTTTGCTCCATTTGGTATCAATTGGGGCAGCTCCGAGCTGGGGCTAGGTTCATCTGAAGGCTCTTTCATGTGTCTGATACCTGGATGAGGAAGACTCAAGTTGCTGGCATTGTCCTCTATCTCTATGAGGTCTATGAGGTCAGTATGACTTTTCTGGGTAGCTGGACTTCTTATCTGTTGGCTCAGGGCTCCCAGCCAATGGAGCTAGGTAGAAGCTGGATTGCCTCTTATGACCTGGCCTAGGAGGGAATGAGCATCACTTCATTAGAAGCCAGCAACCAAGGCTGACCCCTAATCAAAGAGGAGGGCTTAGACTCCCTGCATTCCTTTAAAAATCACATTATTAATTTAAAAAATTGTGTTAAAATGTGTATAACAAAAATTTTGGCATACTACCAATTTAAATATAATGGTATAAATTAGCGACATTAATCATATTTGTGTTGTTGTGCAACTATCACCAAAACTTTTTTAAAAATTTACAAAATATTTTGTTAATTTATTTGAGAGAGAGACAGAGAGAGAGTGAGAGAGCATGCACAAATGGGGAAGGGGCAGAGGAAGAGGCAAATTCCTTGCTGAGAAGGGAGCCCAATGTGAGGCTCCATCCCAGGACTCTGGGATCAGGACCTGAGCTGAAGGCAGATGCTTAGCCAACTGAGCCACCCAGGCACCCACCAAACTTTTTAAAAAAGAAAGATTTATTTATTTTTTGGGCTGGAGGGAAAGAGCACAAGTGTGTGGGGGGAAGCGCAGAGGGAGAGAATCTCAAGCAGACTCCCTGCTGAGGGCAGAGCCTGATTTGGGGCTCCACCAGGGACCCATGAAGTCATGACCTGAGCTGAAAGCAAAATTGGATGCTTAACCTGCTGAGCCACCCAGGCGCCCCACCAAAACTTTTTCATAGTGTTTAAGTACAATGCTCCCAAGGTTTCTCCATGCTGCAGGATGCATCAGGATTCCCTTCCTTTTCACAGCTTCAGACTATTCCATCATCTGTGTGTGTTATTTTGTCCATTCATCCACCCATGGGCACTTGGGTCACTTCCATCCTTTGGATATTGTGAATAATGCTGCTGTGAACATAGCAGGTGTACAAATATCTGTTTTCATCCCTGCTTTCAGTTCTCTGGGGAATATACTCAGGGTGGAATTGCTGGATCACACGGTAATTCTATGTTTAATCTTTTGGAGGAACGGCCGTTTTCACAGCAGCTGCACCGTTTTACATTCCCACTAGCAATTCACAAGTGTTTCATTTTCTCCACACCCTCCCCCCACTTGTTATTTTTCTGTCTTTCTTTAAAAAAATAATAGTCCTCCAAATGGGTGTGAGGTGCTAGCTCATTGCGGTTTTGATCTACATTTCCCTAATGGTTAGTGATGCTGAGCATCTTCTCGTGTGCTTATTGGCCATTTGTACATCCTCTTTGGAGAACTGTCTTCTCAAGTTCTTTGCCCCATTTTTAATCAGGTTATTTTCTGTTGTTGATGAGTCCTCATTCTTTTTTACAGCCATGTGGTGTTTCAAAGAATAGCTATCCAGTTTTTTATTAACCGGTCCTCTATTGATGGATATTCGGGCTGTTTCTAGTCACATGCTCTTCAAAAAAAAAAAAAATGCTACAGTGAATTTTCTTGTACATATGTTATTAGGCTCACGTGCTAAGTATTTTGGAGGATAATTTCCTAGCAGTAGGACTGGTGAATTAGAGAGAAGGTGCATTTATCATTTAGGTGGATACTCTCCAATTGCCCTTGAGAGAGGATGTACTGATTTATATTCCCTGTAGCCATGTAAGAGAGGAAGGCACAGCTTTAAAACTAACACATATGTTTTCGGCATTGTGCCAAAGATTTCTTCTTCCTTGGGGATGCTAATCTGACATTTCCTGATACCGATTAAAACACTGGCCCAACACTGCACTCTGTTGAGGGATTTGTAACTTAATTGCATTTGTTCATGAAATGGAATTAATATCAAATAACTTGCCATCAACAGGACTAATTTTTGACTCTGCGCTGTGACAAATCTATTCATATTTTGTGTTTTACGGATCTGTTCAAAGTCTTAAAAAAAAGCCGCTATCTGAATACCATTAAACTGCTATAAAAAATCAGACTCAAATTTCAATGTGTATGCCAATCTTTGCAAATAATACAGAATTTATTCCTATCAATTCCTTCCCAGGGGTATTGCCATGAAAATTCACAACTGGAAGTTCTTTTCTCTTATTAATAGTATCTAACACGACTACAACTCACATTAGGTATTAATTCAACCTACACTCTCTAGACTACATGTAGATTTAGAAGCAAACAGCATCTCTTTACAAAGCCCACACCAAACCACTCGCTCCTTCAACTTCTACTCAAAAAAGTAACTGAAAATCGTGATAAGCAAACTAGGATCCAATTTAAACAGAGAGATTATACCTACATTAACCATCTTATGTTAATACATGTTCATAAGGGACGCCTGGGTGGCTCAGCAGTTGAGTGTCTGCCTTTGGTTCAGGGCATGATCCTAGGGTCCAGGATTGAGTCCCACATCCGACTCCCTGCAGGGAGCCTGCTTCTTCCTCTGCCTGTGTCTCTGCCTCTCTCTCTCTGTCTGTCATGAATAAATAAATAATCTTAAAAAAAGACATACGGTAAATAAAATAGGATGTCCAGGGTGGATAAATGGGAAATGTTTATCTAATATGTTAAAATCATAGTAAATGCACATCAATTTTATACTTTGTGTTACCTTGAAGTAGTTTACATAAATATGAGCTCACTTTTTCTTCCTTGCAATGATATCTTCGAGTTCATTCAGTTCAGTCAGTCACCCAGAATGGGGATCCCAGGGCACCAAGCATGGCTTCCTTTCTCCAGTGATGGCAGTGTCATGATCTCAAATGGCAGTGAAGCCAGACTGCTCCTTATTCGGTGCCCAGCTTGAGCGTCCAGGACACAGGGGCTTCCTCCTCAGCCACCTGATGGTCAGTGATGCATACCTGCCCAGAGATATTTTTTAAAGCTCCCCAAGTGATTCCAACATACAGCCACGTTTGGAACCTACCACCCCAAGACATTTATTTTAGAGACACATTTTGTATAAATGATTGGGCGGGCCAGATATATTTTAAGTAACATACATAAAAATAAGTATATCAGTGGCACCTTGGTGGAGCAGGGGGTTAAGCATCTAACTCTGGGTTTTGGCTCAGGTCATGATCTCAGGGATGGTGAGATCAAGCCCCGGACTGGGCTCAGCACTCAGAGCAGAGTCTGCTTGAGAATCTCTTTCCCTCTCCCTCTGTCCCTCCCACTCATACTTTATCTCTCAAATAAATACACAAGTTAAAAAAATAAGTATATCATTTTTAAACAAGTTAATCAATATTATCTAAAAAGTACCTTATAATGTATGGCTAGTGATATTCACACCACCCTTTAGGAAATAATGAATTCATTTATTCGCTCATTCACTCGTTCTTTGATTCATCCATCCCACATTTCCCAAGCCCCTCTCATGAGCCCTGAGGATACTGAGCATCCTCCCTGCCCTCTTGCTTGACTATGCCTGGTGTCCACCTGCCACCCATGAGCCTCCACGCTCCCTGCTTCTGGAACAGGAATGGAGCCATTCTCAACTTCTTCAGGCCTCAGGGCTTTGTGCTTCTTGCACGGTCGCCCACTCTTCCCTTGGCCTAGATGGGCGGTCTTGTGGTGTGTGTGTGGAGTGGGGGCTAGCTACATCCCAGGTGGGAGTTCCGGCAGGAGTGCCGGCTCTCACCACCAGGGGACACTCCTGCATCACCGCTGGCTTCTTGCCCGGCACCAGGCTCAGGGCAAGGTGGGCCAGGCAGGAAGGTTAGGAGGCCTGGGGGGCGGCTTCCGGGTCTTGGCCAAGTTTAGGAAGAACCTCAGCAGATAAGGGGACATGAAAATGGACCCCCTGCACTCAGATTCCCAGAAAACCTCCCCTCCTCCTTGCCAGGGAGGAAAAGTGCCCAGCACATCCCCCAGGCTCAGCAAAACCCAACTAGCTGGGAACAGCAGTCATCAGTTAAATAATCCTACCCATTTGGTGAGGGGCAAGGTTGTTCCACGTGCAGATCTGACTGCACCATGAGCACCAGACAGCATTGCTGTCTGTGTACCTCAACCCTTTGCTGATTATTTTCAGGGAGAGAAGAGCAGGAAACAGAATGGAAGGCCAACCAACGAGGGGACCTCTCCTGGGGGCGGGGGCCACCCGGACCCCCACCTTCCACCGGGGAGACTGGACCTGTGGGATGACCCTCTGAAACTGTCCTGCGCCAGCCCCCTTCTATAGAATGAGACTGAAATCATTTCCGACCCGTCTGCCTCTCTTGGGCGCATTTGATGTGAAAGCTGCTGCAAACAGCAGAGAGCAGGTTGAAACAAAAACAAGAGAATCTAAAATGGAACTTGGCTCCCCTTTCCTGCCCCTCCCTGCCTTGGAATTTGTGCAAATTTGTCATCTGTGTGAGTCTGTGCTTCACCATGCCTTGCTGGAGCTGGTAATTAGGTGCGGTGGTGGCTCCTGTCTTGCCCTCTGATGACTTTTCTCTAATTGCTCTAATCTCTGTTTTCACTCGCTCGTTGGAAAATGAGAAGAGCCTCCAGCAGCTCCCCAAGGAGGGGAGATGAGGGGTGAGCCCCTGGCAAGGGGAGGGGAAGGCTGCGGTCCTGCACCTCCGAGTGGGGCCATGGCAGACGCGCTCCTTGCTCCCGGGTTCTTGCAGTTCCAGGGCTGGGGGGGCATTGATGGGGGAAGCACAGGAGGGTGAGAAGTTTCCTGGGGGGTGGGGGGCGGCAGAGGTCCCAAAGGACCCCGATGGGGCTTGGTCCTGGAGAGAAGATGTGGGGCTCTTGTGTGGGAGGTTAGCTAAGAGCCTGGGGGCGGGGGCAGAATGCCTGGCTAGGGGCAGGAATGGGGGACTAGGGGGGCAGTGGGAGACCTAGCAGTGGTGGGGAAAGATCTGGGCTTGAAGGAGCCTCTCTGTGTAGCTCCCTTGTTTCTGCGATTGCAGGGCTATAGCTTTCTCCTGGGCAGGACGATTCCATGTGGCCTCTCTGGATGTGTCATACCTTTGGGAGGACAGTTCGGTGTGTACCTGTGTCTATTATGTGTGTGTTCAGTGCTGTGTGTGCCTGTGCATGAGTGTGTGTATGTGAGAGAGAGAGAGAGAGGGAGGGAGAGGTGGGGAGGGGGGTTGTGTGTCACCAGTAGCTGCTGGCTCCCAGCCCTAAAGAGAGTCCTTGCTAAAGCTCTCGGACACCTGCCTTGGGACAGTGGTGGCCGGTGCAGCTGGGGAGGTGGGCTCCAGAGCTGCTTAAGGCCCCACCGCTGGGGTAAAGCGATTACTGCTGTGTGTGTGTGTGTGTGTGTGTGTGTGCACGCGTGCTCGCGTGTGTAGGCGGGTGAGACTGAGCTCACAGCCCTTAGCTGCTGCAGGTTTCTTAACTGCCCCGGAGAAGATCCAAAAATTTGCCTGTGGTGCTTCCTCCCTTTCCTTGCTGAGACTCACTCCCCGTTGCTGACCTGGATCCGTGCATTCACTCCAAGATGCTGTTTCTCCTAAATTGCTTCTCCTCCTAGGGGTTCTGTGGCTCTAATGGTGGAATTTCAGTCGGTGTCAGAGGGGAGACAGCTCAGGATGGAGGGAGCTTCCTGGAGCCTCCTTCACGACGCGGACAAATCAAGATTTCTGACCTTGTGTTTGACAAATGAATCACCTGCAATCACACTTATTTTTACCTGCATAAACTGAAGCAGGAGGCAGAGTGTTGGGTTGCACCTCCTGTGCTGGGAGGCTCTTCGTAGGGTTAATTCTAATAAGAGCAGTTAGTGTGAAGTCGGGATGAAATGTTCCAAAACCGGTGAGTAAATTCAGGTTCCTATCACACACATCCATAAAGAAAGAAAGTTCTCAGCATGAACATGATGACCGTGGCCGACGATAAACAGCCCCTCCTGGGTAGCAGCCACCACCGCAGGCTCTTCCCGGGTCGGCGTCTGTAATCCTCACTCCGTGGTGCCCATTTTACAGATGGAGAGACTAAGGCACAAGGAGGGCCACTGTCTGTGGAGCAGGGCCCTGAACTCTGGCTGTCTGGTGCCGGTGGGGCGTCCCCAGCCACTGTGCCGTGCATTGCAGGACAGTCGTGTAGGGTGCTCACGGCATGGCTTAACAGCACCCCTTCTTGCAGGAGAACCACAAGCCATGGTGTCACAGGTTGCTTCTTGCCAGCGACCCAGTTTCACGTGGCAGAGATGGAGGAGGGCAGGCACAGAGGAGGGCTCTACACCCCACCCTGGCTAGTGTCTGGATGGTTGGTTGGTTTGCTCTTTGTGATTTGTAAATATTCTGGCCCGTTATCTCTGCAACAGGCACGCTGTTGGGCCCAGCGCTTTGCAGCCTCAACAGCCCTTGTGTGAAGAGCTGTTACTGTGGTGATGCGCATGGAGCGTCATGGGCGCTGGGCTGTGGGGTCCGCAGGGGTCTGGGAGCTGGGATTTGAACACTAGTCTCTCTCTCGGGAGTCATGGCTGTCTGGGGGGCGCATCGGTAACGTGGGGGTGTCAGAGGTGGGGGTTGCCCAGTAATTGCAACCTCACGGGGCTTTCGTGGATCAGGTCAGGATTGTTTCCCTTTGCAGATAACAGAGACAGGAAATGAAGGCTTGAACCAGATTGAGGCTTATTTCTCTTCCACACAAAGGATGTCGGGAAGTAGGGGAGTCCAGGGCTAGTGGGAGCCTCAACAGTGTCGTCAGGGACCCAGGCTCCTCCTTTTTCTTAGTCCCACCAACTTCAGCACGTGGCTTCCAGCCTCAGAGGCACCTCATGCTACAACGTAGCTGCTGGATCTCCATTATCACATCTGCTTTCTGGAGCGGCGGGTATTGACTGGCTAAATGTTTCCCTCTGTCCCACCTAACAATTTATGCTTGCTCTCATGTGCCTTGCCTCGCTGCAAGGGAAGCTGGGAAAAGGAATATTTTGGCTGGGCACATGGCCACATGAGGTTGTTACTAAAGTAAATGGGAGACAGGACACAATTAGGGTACTCTGCAGTTTCTGCCACAGAGTACAGTAGCGTCCTATGCACCCCAAAGTGAAGCTTTTTCCAGGTGCAGTGACTATTTCAGACCAAACAGCTGGAGGGGGTTAGGGGAAAGAGCCCTGGCAGGGAATGCCAGCACCCAGGCCTTGCAGGGGCTTGCTAGTTTGGGGTCTTATCTCCTCCTTAGTGTCCCGTAGTACTTCCAGCCTTGAGGAAGGGGTTCTGCTGGACAACCATGGCAGGGCTGGGGAGAGGGAGGGAAGGCTGCCCAGGAGGGAGGGAAGGCTGCCCAGGAGCCAGGTGGCTCTGTGCCTTGCAGATATGTTCTGGAAGGAACCGTGATGACCGTGGTGATGGTATAGCTTGGCACTGGGTTGGTGGTCTGGGTGGTCCACCTGGGAGGGCAGGATATGGGTAACCCAGAGTCTTGAGGATGTAGGTGGCCAGCAGAAGGTAGCTGATCTGGGAAGACCTCTTGACACTCCTGCAGGTCCAGCCCCAGGTGGCTCTGGTCCAGTGACCAAGTTCATGGACGTCCCCCTGCTTCTGCTGGGCCCTGAGAGGGCGTCACAAGGGTTATGACCACCCGAGGGAACATTTCACTGTCAAAGGCATCTTCACCTCCATATCACACAGATCTGCCCCCATAGACTGGTGAGGTTGGCAGAGATTCTTTCCTTTTTTTTTTTTTTTTTTTTAAAGATTGATTGATTGATTGATGAGAGAGAGAGAGGCAGAGACATAGGAGGAGGGAGAAGCAGGCTCCATAAAAAAAAAAAAAAAAAAAAAAAGAAGCAGGCTCCATGCCAGGAGCCTGACGTAGGACTCAATCCCAGGTCTCCAGGATTGCGCCCTGGGCCAAAGGCAGGCACTAAACCACTGAGCCACCCAGGGATCCCGATTCTTTCCTTTTTACGGAGAGGGAAACTAAGACTGAGAGTTGGTACAAGCTGTGCTCAAAGTCACACCATGGTGGAGCTGGGCTGGGCCCCAGGGGTCCCTTGAGTCCCAAAGGGGCGGGCAGGGGATGGTCTGAGAACATGTTCCAAATGTAGTGTCTTTTCATTTCTCTTCTTACTTAAAAAAAAATTGAGGTATAATTTACATATAGGAAAGTGTATAGATCCTAAGTGTGCAGTTTGGTGAATTTTGCCTGTTTGTCAAAGCTTCCCAGTGCCCCAGACAGCTCCTCATGTCCCTTCCTAGTCACTAACGTGTCCTCTCCCAAAGGGCAACCACGATCCTGACCTCTGTCACTAGAGATTGGTTTTGCCTGTTCTTAATATAAACAGTCATGCAGTGTGTTCTTTTGCTTTTGGCTTCTCAGACTTAGCGTAATGCCTGTGAGACTCATCCTTGGTGTGGCATGTGTGTCTATTGCTGATTCTTTTTTATTGCTAAGTACTGTTCCCCTGTGGGCTATGCCACCATTTGTCTATTCATTTACCCATTGGTGGACTTTTGGGTTGTTTCCTGTTTGGAGCTGTAGTGAGTAAAGTTGCAGTGAACATTCATGTTCCCATCTTTGTGTAGACATATACTTTCACTTCTTTCGGACAAATACCTAGTTGTGGGATGACTGGGCCAGAGAATAGATAATATGTTAGATAATATGTAAACTGTCAAGCGGGTTGGACCACTGCCACTTCCACTAGCTGTGTACAAGCTGTGTATCCTTCCTGTATTTGATATTTTTCAGTCTTCTTAATTGTGGCCATTTCTGTAGGTGTGAGTGATAACTTAATGTGATTTTAAATTGTAAATCTCTGATGATTGATAATATTGAGGG
This sequence comes from Vulpes lagopus, assembly GCF_018345385.1. Lineage (NCBI taxonomy): Eukaryota > Metazoa > Chordata > Mammalia > Carnivora > Canidae > Vulpes > Vulpes lagopus. The sequence goes on from NC_054828.1 coordinate 10,950,190, forward strand.
TCTTTTCATGTGCATATTGGTTATTTTGCTATTTTCTTTCATGAAATTCCAGTTTGTACCTTTTGCCTATTTTTTAAAAAGTGTTTTTTTTCTTATTAATGTGCAGAGGTTCTTTATATATGTTGGATACTAGTCCTTTGTCACATGTATGTATTGAAATATCTTTTTTGCATCTGTGAATTGGTTTTTCTTGCTCTAAATCAGGTCTTTTGATGAATATAACTCTTAATTGTAATGAAGCACAATGTGTCATTTTTCTGTTATGTTGTTTTGTGTTCTGTTTAAGAAAGCTTTGCTTCCCCAAGTGGAGTCTTTTTGACACGTGACTCCATCTGGCCTCACGCCATCTGTTTGCTCTCTCTGCCTCCTAGTCTCCTATTAGACACGCCTCTCAGTAGCAGGGGGTGAGGAAGGCAGAGATGGGATAGAGATCTGGGATAAAATACAGGGTTAAAAGCCTGGATTACTCACCTCCGCAGGGCATGAGATTTGTGTCCCTCGCCCCCTTCCTTCCCCTGCGGGGATTTGGGTTTATGCTGCGCTGCAAGATTAAAACCAAAGAGATTAAAAGATTAGCTCTGGCAGGGAAGGCAAATTCTCTGTCCCTTTGCTCCTGGAGTCAGTAGGGAAGGTCGGGGATGAGGTGGAGTGAGAGGTAGTGATGGAACCACCTCTGCCTCCAGGGCCTTCCCCTCCCTCCTCCTCTGGGGAGGCTTGGCCAGGGCCACCTTAAGCGTGTGTGGCCTTGGGGCACACACTTACCTCTCTGGGTCTCTGTTCTCTGTTGAAGAGCAGGTGGGGGAGCTGAGCTGGAGAGTGAGCACCAGCATGGGCTTCAGTGGGTTCTCAGAGGGTGAGCCCCAAGCCAGCAGTCCCAGCAACAGCTGGGGATGTGCTAGAAATGCAAACATCAGGCCCTTGCCAGACCTACCAAGGAAGAAATTCTGGGGAGTGGGAGGAGGGGCAGCAATCTGGGTTTTAAAAGCCCCCCAGGGCATTCTGATGCGCTAGGGTCTGTGTACCAGCATCTTTCATTATGGTGACAATTGCTAATTTTTAGAGCATTTGACTGTGCTCATCAGTGACTCTTCTACAGAGTATGTACCCGCTCACCAATGATGGAAGTACTATTACTCCACTTTGCCCAAAAAGAAACCCAGACACAGAGAGGTGAAGCAGCTTGCCCAGGGTCACATAGTTACTAAGTGGCTCAGCCTGGATTTAGATTTGGGGAGACTGGCTCCAGGCACTGAGCTGCTAACCCCTGTTCGAATGTGCTGAATTCCCAGGGCTGTGCACCCTGGACCTTCAATGAAGCCCACAGTCCTCCTCGGCTGCTCCGAGGAGTGGTGGCTCCAAAGGGCTGACTGCCCTGGGCGCTCCTGGCTCTCATGCTTCTTTCCTGGCCTCCCCCTGGGTCTGATGATCTACTTCGACACCACGCAAGGCACCTTCCCACTTCCTCTTCCTGCTTCCTGGGGAGGAGGTGGTTGGGAAACCCCTGGGCTGAGGTTGAGAGAAGCGGATGCGTGTCTCAGCCAGACCCAGAGATAGAGACCTATGGTGCGCTCGGTGAAACTCATTCATGTATCGGGTCATTTCCACCTTCAGTGTTTAGTGATCCCAACCAGAGAGAAGTAGAGGCCAGCAGAAGGCCAGAGGCAGAGAGAAGGGGAAGAGAGGAAGAGGAAACCTTTCTGTTAATTTTACATTCTTCCTACAAGTCCCCTCCTGCACTAGGGCCGGTTGAAAACACCAACCCCAATGCTGGAAAGTGATCAAGGAACAGCCAAGGCCCAGATGAGGAGGCTGATTTATGGCAGCAGTGCTGGGGAGCCGGGGTGAGCATGCCAGGTGGGAGAGAGCAATCCATCACTGCTCCCTAGGGGAGAGGAAAGGCTCCCCACCGGCCTGGCCTGGACTGGGATGCAGGCCTGCCCTGCTGTCTGCCAGGTCAGCGAGGCCCCTGCTCTGGGGGGGTGAGGTGGGGGGAGTGGGGGGTGGGCGGGGGGGGTGGCATTTCCTGGGTAGCTGGGGAGCCCTAGCACTCCCTCCCACTTTTCTTCCCCTTCATGGGTCTAGAGTCCCTTCGAACCTTTGGGTGGGGGCAAGGGTGGTTGGGGGCAGGAGGAAGGACCCCCCAGATACAACTCTGGACAAGTCCATTCTCTGAGACCCAGCTTCCTCGTTGGTAAAATGAGGGTCTCAGCCCAGCTGTGCCAGCCTCACAGGGTGGTGGTGGAGGTGAAGTGGTCTAGGGGGGGCTCTGCAAAGCTCTGTCCCACCTGAGACAAGCGTGGGGTTGGAACAAGGAACTGGCCTCCTATGGCTGTGTTCCCGGGCGTGTGCTGGGCTCTGCGTGGGGAGGTGTGTGTCAGGCACGCAGGGGCTGCAGCCCAGGGTCTTTGCAAGCAGGGTTGTCCATTTGTGCATCTACATGACGAATTCAAATCAACAGCTACGCACGTGGTGCCTGTGTGTGCATGCACCCATGTGTGTGCAGGCATGTGTGAGTGTGTGTGTGCAATGGCACTGACGGCCTGAGCTGCCTATAATCCCTTTACTCCTGCCAGCTGGGGAGGACCCCTCTGGGTGGTGGTGGAGGTGTGGCTGGGTGCTTATGCCCAGGCCCCATCCAGCTGGTTATTTATTGATTAATTTTGCTGCCAGTGGATGGATGCCAAGCCTTTGCCAGGCGCAGGCCCTGGGCTGATTTACATAATTAAAAACCATCAGTAACAGAGCCAGGCCTCACCCACCAACTGCTTCCTCTGGCATGACAACAGGCTGAGCCTCCCTCCTCCACCCCTACCCCTGCTTCTGTACCCCAAGACTTCCTCGCCTCCCCAGCCCCCTCGCTCTCCGGGCCTGCCCCGAGGCAGCCCACCAGCCAGGGCTGCTCTGTGACATTGGCCACCACCCGGTCGGTGATGGAGAGATTGTAGCATCCTGGGATTCTCGAGTCACTGACTCTGAGATTCTATTAGTCCATGGTTGTGAGGTTCTTTGATGGAGAGTCTCAGATTATAAGATTCAGCTGTGATCCTCCAAGTATGTGATTTTTCAAGAGTCTATTACTCTATGTGACAAAGGGGAGAAATGTTTGCTCTCAGCAGTCCTGCCCGCTCTCAGGAGAGCCTGCTCCCCGTGGAGGCCACTGCGGAGGGTGGAGGGTGTCAGTCACTGCTTTACAGAAGGAGGAGCGATTGCTCAGGGCCCAAGCCTCGGGGCAGGGGTGGGTGCTGATGAGTCTGGGCAGAAGCAAGGAGGACAGAAGGACACCTTGGGGAGAGGAGGGAAGATACCCCCGTGGAGGCCTCCCCTCTAAGAGGGGCTTCGGAAAATTCTGGATTCTGTGGAGTGTGTGACATCAGCCCCCTTGCTGGTGTTGCTTCCAGTGTCTTCAGAAAAGGCTCTCGCATTCACAGAGGCAGTTTGGGGGTGACCAGTGTAGGCTCTCCGTCTTCCAGCTATATGACCTTGGGAAGCTGCTCTGCCTCTCTGAGCTGCAGTTACCTTCTCACCTATAAAATGGGGCTTGTCTAAGTGGGGAGTGCTAATCCGTGTGACGTGCTTAGTAGGCAGCCGGCATGTGGTGAACCTCCATGAACGGTGGCTATGATTGTGTGGGAGGTGGTGTCCTGGGGAGACTTTCAGTGGGCTGGTTAGACTTGGTGATGCAGGGGCTCAGGAGGGTGGGGGCCCTACACAGGTGGGCTGGGTCTGCTTGTCTCTGTAGGCAGATGCATGAGGATGTTTGTTGAATGAATGAATGATTTTCTCTTCTCTCAGCCCTTCTGGAACACGGTACTGGCCTCAGCCAGCCCATGGCCAGCTCAGGCAAGGTACCTGGCACGCATGACTTCTCACAGGTGGGTCCCAGGCCTTGCTCGCTCCTGCTCCATCTGTCCCCGTGTCTCCTCCTCTCCTGAATGCCCACAGCCCAGCCCCAGCCACTTCCCCTCCTGCTGCCCTTCCTCCAAAGCAGTTTGGGAAGATACAGCCCAGTGACCCCACGCCCAGCACCGTGGCCTGGAGGTGCACCCACAAGCCCCAACACAGAGCCACATGTCTTAGTCTGAGCACGCCAAGACCTCAACTTCTCAGTTTTCTGATCCAGAACCACAGAACTGAAAGCCCACAGGGTCGTCTAGCCCCTGTCCATGACATCTTGGACTACGTAATGGCACAGGGGAACCACCAATCTTAGGTAATTAAGAAAAGATTTGTCATAATTAAAAAATGTAAATAAAATACGTTTAAAATTAATGGTAGAATGTAAGATGGTGTGGAGAACAGTTTGGCAGTTTCTCCAGAAGAGAAATATCGAGGGGCACCTGCGGGGTTAAGTCGGTTAAGCGTCTGCCTTTGGCTCAGGTCATGATCCCAGGGTCCTGGGATCGAGCCCCATGTCAGGTTCCTTCTCCCTCTGCCCGCTCATGCTCTCTCTCTCTCTCAAATAAATAAAATCCTTAAAAAAATAAAATAAAATGAATGAATAAGTTAAAAAAAAAAAAAGATTCTCTCTCTCCCTGCTCCTCCCCCTCATGCTCACAAGGTCTCTCTCTTAAAAAAAAAAAAAAAAAAAAAAAGAGGTACATAGAGTTATCATCGAATGTAGCAATTCTACTCCTGGCTAAGGAGTCTGAAAGAACTATGGAAGCAGAGATTCAAACACACCCCCAAATTCACAGCAGCATTATTCAGAAGCGCCCAAAGGTGGAAGTAACCCAAATATCCATCAACTGATGAATGGTTACACAAAATACAAGACATTGTATAAACATATTGAAGGCATAAAAGAAACATGTATCCAATGGAACATTTTTCAGGCTTAAAAAAAAGGGAGTAAAGTTCTGATCCTTGTTACCACATGGATGAACCTTGAAGACCTAATGCTAAGTGAAAGAAGCCAGACACAAACTGGCAAATTCTGGAGGATTCCACTTAAGTGAGGCATCTGGAGTAGGCACATCCATAGAGAAAGAAAGTAGAATGCTGGTTCTGGGGGTGCTGGGGACAGACGATGCGGAGTTTGTGTTGAGTGAGCACATTGGGGAGGATGAGAAAGTCCTCGAGATGGACCGTGGTGCTGGTGGCACAATGATGCCAGTGTGCTTAATGCCGCTGAACTGTACATTGAAAAATGGTAAATTTCGTTATATATATTTTACCACAATTAAAAAAGTGTCTTCATTTCACCAGACGAGATCATTATGTTTGTAACCCCTGTTTTTAAATTTTTAAGATTTTGATTTTCCAGGCCATCTGTGTTCTGGGCACGTAGTAGGCCCTCCATCATGACTTGCCAAGTGTATGAATGAGCCAGGCCTCCCCATCTGGCCTGATGACAAGCTAGCTTGTCCCGCAGTTCATGGTTCCCATCCAGGCAGCTGCTTCTCTTGACTTCACCAGAGCAGACAACCCATCGCTCAGCCACAGGTTGGTGGGGCTGGGACAAGCGTCTGGTGGTGGTGGTCGGTGGCCCTGGGCTTTGAGGATTGGACACAGCCTCTGAGCTGATGAAGAAGCAATTTTGCACGGAAGCTTCTTTCTGGGGCCATCAGAAGGGAAGATGTCACGCTCGGCACACTCCAGAGCTGGAACACCGTAGGGACCAACAGCCCAGACCCTGCTTTGGTTGCATTTCAGGCTAGAAGACATTCCTTCTTGTTTGGCAGCAGCCCTTGGATGTGGCTTTTAATATGCTCATTGCCGTGTCATGGATTTGTCCCCCTGAGCAGTGGAGAGAATCGTCAAGTGCTGGGACAGTCAGGCTGTTGGGAGAATCAAGAAATTTGCCCCACAGTTGGTCTTTCAAAACCCTGGTATCTTTCAATCAAATGTGAACATTTGATGGAGTCTGATTATTCCAGGTGCTGACTGTAGAGACAAGTCATGTCATGTTTCCGAAAACCCAAGGAATGGTTTTCATGGGCACTTTTGTGTCATAGAGAAAGACTTTGAATCTTGGCCCTCATTTAAAAAAAAAAAAAAAAAAAAAAGCTCGATGTGCACCTTCATTCAACAGCGAGAGCGGCTCAGGTTGGAAAAGCAGACTTTTGTTCAGCCCATCTCTTTTGACAGCTGGCTAAAAAGACGTCCACTCAGTGGCCTTGGCTTGATTGCACTTGTAATATTCTCAATTTCTCTCAGCACTGAATGAAGATCAGGAAACACATTGTTGCCTGCCAGCTGCTCACTGTGAATAAGCTCTGAGCACTGGTGTTCCAGAGCAAGTGCCTCCATCCACGTAGCTGTGCCCTTTCTCGCAGCTGTCATGTCAGAGGAGAGTCAGGCCTGGTCTCATGGCCCCTTCTAGTCTACATTGTGGCTCACAAGTAATCATCAACTTAACCAAAAAACATCCTTTTTTGGCAGCACCAATGTTTGAGAGATGGACAGGACCAAATAAATTGTGGAGAACATTTCTCTCATACATGGACAGATCAGGCTGCAGGTGTCGGGGGAAATATCCAACCACAATGTTTTAATAAATAAAGGTGCATTCCTGAGAATATAGGTCTGCTATAGCAAAAGCCTGAATAATGGTGATTTAAATAAGATAGAAGTTTACTTCTCTTGAATATAATAGTCTGAGCATGACATGACCAGCACTGATCGGTTATAGTTTTTCATATTCAGTATTACCGGTCTTCCTAACCTGGAGATGGCCCCACTGTCTGGCTTAATATGGCTGCTCCAGCTCCTGCCATTGCAGCCACATTCCAGCCTGTGGGAAGGGCTGAAAAATGAAGAAGAGGTATGCACTTCTCCTTTAGAGGGCATGAATAGGAAAGTTCACACCTTGGCTCTGCTCTCGTTTCATTGGCTGGAATCCAGTCATGTGGCTACACCTATCTGCACAGCAAGCTGGGAAATGTAGTCTTCATCTTTATCAGCAAAATTTCTATTATTATTTTTTTTAGAGAGAGGGCATATGGGTGTGTGTGTGTGCAAGCAGCTGGGGGGTGGGGCTAGAGGATCAGAGGCAGGGGGAGAAAGAGAATCTTAAGCAGGCTCCATGCTCAGCCTGGAGCCCAACATGGGGCTCTGTCTCACCATCTGAAGATCATGACCTGAACCAAAATCAAGAGTCAGACACTCAACTGACTAAGCCACCCAGGTGCTCCCAAATTTCTATTTCTGCAGAAGAAAAAGAGAGTAGATATTAGGGGACAACTAGAAGTCTCTTCTTTTTTGTTTTCCCCCATGGTCACTTATTTATTTTTGGTACAAATGTACATGACACTTCTTGACAGCCCACCCACCGCCACACAGGGAGAGCCTGGCCCCTGGCACAGGGGCGGGACAAGGAGGAGAGCTGGGAGGCAGGCCATCTCCCCCTCCAGCCTTCCCAGGCTGCAGCCCAGATTCCAGATACCCAGATACCGCAGGGCAGGTGCCGGCCTCTCCGAGGTTATGGGGAGGGGGCTCTCCGCTGACTCAGGGACCCCGCTCAGTTCTCTGCCCCAGCCAGCACATCCTCTTCCACGAGGGAGAGGGAGGAGAGAGGTAGGGAAGTGGTTTTTGTTGAATTCATAGAGAAAGGGGTATGAGTGGGGGCCCAGATGAGGGGAGGCAATGGGTTGGGCCCCAGCTGGTTACCAGCAGTCCCTGGGCCCCAGGATGGGGAAGAGGGGCTGACCCCCAACACTGGTCCTGCTGCTCTGGTCCCCTCACCCTTCACAGAACTCCAGACGGGCCAGGCCTCCGGAGTGGCACTGCTACCCTGCACACTCACACACGAGCACGTGGGGACAATCCCTTACTGCCGTGTTAGAACTAAGGAGCGGAAAAGAAGAGTGACGGTAGAGCAAGGAATGAGATAGGGAGCATCCTGTTTCCCACGGACTTGACACTCCAATGCAGGAGAGCAAGAGGACAGGGTTTCAAGGACGGGGGAGCGGTCAGCTGTGCCCGCTGTGGCCGTTTCCCTCGCCCAGCAAGAAGCCTCGAGGTGGGACCAGATGACCAGCGCAGCTGGGTTCCAGGTGGGTGGAAGGTGGGAGGGATGTGGGGCTCACCAGCTGTGTCAGACTTCTTTTAAAAGAAAAGAAGAGCTTTCTTAGAAATGTCCCCTCCCCCCCAGCTGCTCCCTGCTTAGATCTCATTGGTCAGAACCGGGTTGTGTGGCTACCCCTGAGCTGCAAGGGAGGCTGGGAAATCGGGATCCTAATTCTCAAGATGGGCTGAGAGCAGGGCACATGGCCCATCAAATGTAGGGTTCAGCCTCAGAGAGGGAAGGAGGCCGGCCTGCCCTGTCCTTCCACGTGTGTGCCAGAGTCTGAGCTGCCCTGCCCACCAGGGATTTGGGGCAGCTCTACAGGGAGGTTATGTGCCAGCCTGTGTGTGATAATCACCCATTTTCTACATCGTTGGCCGCTGATTTTTATTTTAAAGATTTTATTTATTTATTCATGAGACACACAGAGAGAGGCAGAGACATAGGCAGAGGGAGAAGCAGGCTCCACACACAGGGAGCCCGATGGGGGACTCGATCCCAGGACCTCAGGATCATGCCCTGAGCCGAAGGCGGATGCTCAACCACTGAGCCACCCAAGCGTCCTTTTTCTTTTTTTTTTTGCCTTTATTTGTTACCCGCTAACTTTACGGACCACCCCCACTCCCAATAGTGTTATCGGATCAGAGAGAAAATAATTTTGCCAGTAGCTTAAGCTGTTCGCTCAGACTTGTCACTCACCGTGTGGCTGGCTCTGTACCTGTCCTGACAATAGAATAGCTTCCACCTGGCTTTTCTATGAGGCAAGTGCCTTTGAATAATGCCTCTGTTGCTTTTGGTCCCTTCTCTGCCTTTCGTGACGGAAGTCATCAATTTTGCACTGGAAAGCTTTACTTCCTGCTTGTTCTAGAAACACTCCAATGGTTTCCCAGAAGGCTGGCTTGATTGTTTGGTGGGGGAAAAGATGTGCAAACTTCAAAGGCTCCTAGCCACCGCCGGACACCCCGACATGAGAGACCCCACACTGGTCGTGGGTATGACGTGATTTCACTTTCAGTTATTTAGGTTGTACTATTTTTACTTTTCTTCTTCCTTTGCGCAAAATCCTACTGCTCCAAACCAGCACATTTCACAGGCACATCAAGATCCTATTCACAATGGAACTTATGCCTTATTCTGAAATGTGGAATTTTCGTTAATATTTCCATCCCTACTTTAGTGTTTCGACAAGCCATTTTGTATTACCAACCTATTTGCATTGTTTGGGGGCTATAACCCAACAGCAGGTGCGTTTAAGGGCTCACTATGTGCCCAGCGCTATTCTAAGTGCTTTATATATATTGTGACAATTTTAAGACATGCTCCCCAATTTTTGGGACACTTTTATTGTTTTATTTTTTTTAAGATTTTATTTATTTATTCATGATAGTCACACACAGAGAGAGAGAGAGAGAGAGAGAGGCAGAGACACAGGCAGAGGGAGAAGCAGGCTCTATGCAGGGAGCCCGACGTGGGACTCGATCCCGGGTCCCCAGGATCGCGCCCCGGGCCAAAGGCAGGCGCCAAACCACTGCGCCACCCAGGGATCCCATTTGGGACACTTTTATTAAGAAGTGGCACTTACATTCCTTCCTCTTTAATCTGTGCCAGAGTTAGTGACTCACTTATCACCAACGGAAAGCAGTACAGGTGATGATTTGTGATTTCCAAGGCCAGGTACCAAAAGGCTGTGTAGCTTCATCCTGGTTCTCCTGGGGCACTCGTTCTGGAAAAAGCCCAGCTCCCCGATTCTGCCGTGATGGAGGTAAGCACTTCAGTCACCAGCTCCAGCAGAGCTGCCAAACGACAGCAGGCAGCAGGTGCCAGCTGTGCGAGCGAGCCATCTTGGACGTGCCGCACAGCCCAGCTGGGCCATCAGATGATGGTGCCCCCAGAATGCATCTGACCTCACCCACACGAGGTGCTCGGCTGAGCCCTTTTAGGAGTCCTGACCCATAAAATGGTGAGCAGAATAAAATGGTTGTGGGGTTTTTTCCCCCGACCTCTAGAATTTTTAAAAAAGATTTTATTTATTTATTCATGAGCAACACAGAGAGAGAGAGGCAGAGACACAGGCAGAAGGAGAAGCAGGCTCCCTGTAGGCAGCCTGATGCGGGACTCGATCCCAGGACCCCGGGATCATCCCCTGAGCCAAAGGCAGAGGCTCAACCACTGAGCCACTCAGGTGTCCCCATCCCTAGAATTTTTAAGCCAGAATAGTAACCAAAGACAGAGAACTGATTTGGTCTGGAATTTTTAGTTAAAGGAATTGAACCCCAGAGAGATTTGGCCATTTGCATACGTTTTCATGGCAGAGGTAAGAGCGTGTGCAGGCAGGCTGCTTCTAACATTCTGCCTCTTGACAATAAGGGGGTGGGTTAAGAAAAGGAAACAAATGAGTAGTAATGCACAAAATGTAAAAATTGAAAAAAAAAAAGTAATAATTGTGCCAGCCAGGCTAACAGCGTCCCGTCGAGGGAAGGTTGTTACCTTTGGAACCCCCATCACTGACTGATGGACTTCGGAAAACATATCATCACTTTTAAGAACCCAGTGATTTCTACAAAAATCTTGATTAATTTTACACTTCAAATTTACAAAGTGCGAGTGAGCGAAAGTCTTCTGACAGTTATTTTCTCCTCTAAAACCTCCACCCTGCCCGGGGATGTCAGGATTTTGAGACCACATGAGGTCCTTCTCCCTGACCCCTCAACCCGTAGTATCTCAGGCATAGGAGCTCAGAAGCTTCCTCACACAAAATATTAAAGCCATAAAATTAAACGACATCAAATTTAACTGTTGGAAGCACATTGGAGTTCATCTCATGCAACCTCCCACCCAGGGCAAGACAGAGGATAAACCACGTGAGAGCAAAGCAAGTGCTCGATAGGATGATTCCAGCGGAGCCAGTAGGCAGCTTGTGATTAAGGGCCCAGGAACTGCAGAGAAAATATGGTCGTCAGATCCCAAGGTCAGCGTGGTCATTGAGGGCCGGGAACTGGGTCGGCTTCATGGGCATGTGACCTGTGCTGTCACCCTCGCCCTGAAGGACCCCACACTTTCATGTCCTGTATCACTATCTCGAAGGTGGCTTCCAGGCTCCCGGGTCGATCCTAGGACAGGGCCTCACACCCGCAAGGGGAATTTTTGGGCTCTGTCCTCTTGCTGCAAACCTCAGAGCAGATTCCACGGTACAGTCTTTCTCACTTTCCCGTCCCCTAGACCTGGGCTCCTGCCTCAGTTTCCCTGTCTAAAACTCCAAGGAACTGTGGGATAATGGGAGTCGGACAGGCCTGGTTCACATTCTACCTCGCCACTTGCTCTAAAGCAAGCAGCTCAGCCTCTGCGAGCCTCAGTCTCCATGTCTTTTAAATGGGAGTAAATCCCCAAATCACTCAAGTGATCAAGGTTGGCACCACCAGTCATGTGGATCCCGTGTACCCCTGGATATACAGTGATGACAAGGCCATCCCAGCTCTATACTCTCCCCCTCATCCCATGATCCCTGATGGGAGAAAACATGAAATAAACCCCAAGGGGTCAGGAATGTCGCAGAATCCCTGACTGGTACCCTTCGAATCTGCCAAGGCCATGCAAAGGAAGGGAAGAATGAGAACCTGTCATAGAGCAGCAGAGACTCAGGGGATGGGGTGACTGAATGCTAAGTGGTGTTAGGGATAGGGTGCTAGAATGGAAATAGGACATTAGTGGACAAATGGGCAGATCTAAGTGAAATCTGGAGTTTATTGTTATTTATTTATTATTATTTCTTAATTTTGACAAACGTCCTGTGGTTATTACGTAAGATGTTAACCTTACCAGAAGCTGGGTGAAGGGTACATAGGCAAACTCTCCTGGGCTCCCTTTGCCTTTTTTCTCAAAACCTAAAATTATTCCAAAATAAGTTGTTCATGAAAAACGACTGCTGGTGGCTCAGCGGTTGGACATCTGCCTTCAACTCAGGGTGTCATCCTGGAGTCCTGGGATCGAGTCCCACATCGGGCTTCCTGCATGGGGCCTGCTTCTCCCTCTGCCTGTGTCTCTGCCTCTCTTTCTCTGTGTCTCTCATGGATAAATGAATAAAATCTTAAAAAAAAAAGAAAAAAAAGAAAAACAATCGCTGTTTATTGCTTTTGTGTGCTCAGTGTTCCTGCTCCATTCTTCTGCTGACTGAGCCCCCCTCCACCCTGGTGACAAGGGTGGGGATACCTGACCCAGGCTGGACCATTAATTTGCCCTCAACATCCTGGCCGCAGTGATTGGTCCAGGGGGGTAAGCAGGTGACCCAGGCTGGGCCTATCAGAGCCCTTCCCTAGAATTGTTCAGCTTGGAACAGGAGGCAAAGCTCTCTCAGTCTCCCTGTGAATCTGGGAGGCTGTCAGCTGGGGCTGTGGGTGCTCCTGGCTTCACTGCAGTGGAGACTATGGCCCAGAAGAGCTAAGCCACCTAGAGAGGGAGGGGTAGTGAGAGCGAGAGAGTGAGAGTGAGAGAGAGAGAGACAGAGAGAGACAGCTGATGGCATCAAGGTGGCCTCCTCCTCCCTCCCAGTCTTCCTGAGGCAGAGCCTCCCCACCTTGTCCTGTAATGGGACCCCGTATATCTTCTCTGGAGTTTAAACCTGTTCAAGCTGGCCCGAGTTGGGTTTCTGTCACTTACAACCCATGAGTCCTGATTAATACCTTCCTCTCAAGTTGTTGTGAGGATATGACGGGTTGTCTCCAACAGGGTATGGGACCCCCTCCCCCCATAATGGTGAAGGGTATTGGGATCCTCTTCAGGGAGTCTGGGCCCTGCCCTGAACTCCAACCTATTCTGCTGTGGCCCTGACACGGGCCTCACTGCCCGCCTGGCTCCCACACAGCCCCCTGACTTCACATACCCTCCCACTTCCAGGCCCTGGGGTGTGCGGGGTGGCATGGGGGCTCCTCCACTCGGTGCTGGGAGCTGAGTGTGCTGCTGACTGGACTCTGGGCACCAGGGAAGAGGAAATTTCCTCTGTGGAAATAGAGGGACAAGCCCACACCGGCCCGGCCAGACCAGACCCAGGTGAAACCAAATGTCGCTGGCCTTGGGATGCTGAGGCTTGTCTAGTGCTTATTCTGAGGATAAAATGATGTGGCTCCAGGGACCTGGTTCCAGGGGACCCAAGCAGGAGGGGGCCGGGGAGCAGGAGATTTGGGAGAAGCCTGAGGGAAACCACGGGTAGAGCAATCAGAAGGGTTTGCGTGCTTGCGCAAGGGCAGCAGTCGCTCTTTTATCTGAGGTCGGGGCTGTGGGCCAGGAAGGGAGGGAGACACCACCAGGAGAGTCCAGGGGATGTACAGAGGGCACACCACCACCTTGCCCAGGCACCTGGCCTTGGGCTGGGGAGGACCTTTGTAGGGCCCGCGGAGGGATGGGATGGGGTCCTGGGTTGCCTTTCAGGGGCTCAGCTGCCCCCTGTCGTCCTGGCCATGTCACGCTTCTGGGCCCCATTCCTTCCAGGTGTGCTGCCCACACGCCCCTGTGCACCTGCCAGGCTGGCAGGGAGCTGGGGCGTCTATTCTTGCGCACACTTCCCATTCGCCCAGAGCCCCCACCCCCGGTGCCCAGGGCAGGACTGAATTTGCTCACCTTCCTGCTCTCCCACACGTCTGCTTCCTGCTCCACTTCCTCTTCTTGCTTTCATTTGTTCCCTCAGGCGTGAACCTGATCGTTTTATTCCACAAACGTTTTTGGAGTGCCTACTGCCTGAGAGCTTCTTTTTTCTTTCTTTCTTTCTTTTTGAAAAGATTTTATTTATTTATTTGACAGAGAGAGAGAGAGAGAGAGAGAGAGAGCACAAGCAGGGGGAGTGGCAGGCAGAGGGAGAGGGAGAAGCAGGCTCCCCATGGAGCAGGGAGCCTAAGAGCCTAAGTGAAGTTCTCGAGGCTTGATTCCAGGAGCCCAGGGTCATGACCTGAGCTGAAGGCAGACACTTAACCGACGGAGCCACCCAGGAGCCCCTGGATGAGAGCTTCTGAATGAAGAGAGAGAAGAGGATGAATCTTGCCTTTGCTTGCGTGGGGGAGACGGGGAGGCCAGGGGCTGGGTTTAGGGTACACTTCGGAGGCAGCGTTAACAGGAGTTGTTGATAGATCAGGTTTGTGGGGAGCCCAGGCGGCATCAAGGTGGCATCTGGTTTTGGTCTCAGTAAGCCAATAGCAGCCACACACCCTTCATTCCCCACAGAGCCTTGGGAACACACAGCTACTTTCCCGCCCACAGGGACCTTCTGACACCCAGATTTTAGACTGAGAGAACAGTAAGTATAAAGGCTAGGAATGGGGTTACCAGCCTAAAATACCCCAAGACTCCTGAGGCTACAGCATGGCTTCATCAACAGGACAACCTGGGTGGGTCGTGGCATTGCTCCTTCCTCTCTGTGCTGCCTTGGTCAAATTGCTTAGCACCTCTGAGCCTCACCAGTAAAATGGGATTAATAACACTGAGTACCTCGTGAGGTTGTTGTCATCGTTCACTGAGACTTTAATTCATGGGAAACACTTGGCATTGAGCCTGAAAGAAATAGTAAACGCCCCCATGTCGCGCTATGATTATGATTCTAGGTAGAAGGTGGCCAGGTTGCAGAAAAGCCCAGATGCTAGCGTAAGGAATTGGCGCGTCACCCCATGGAGTCAGAGCCTGGAAGTTTTCGAGCAGAGAAAGAACACAAGGAAACCAGCCAGTCAGCACCTCTCCAGTCCCTGCAGCAATCTGAGCCTCAGAGCCGGCAGCAGGTCAGCGGGGGCGAGCCAGGCCACGAGGCTGGTGACCTCCAGCCTCCCGGGGCCTACGGCTGCCCCAGTTCCAGACCCAGGCAGTAGAAGTGACTCTGCCCTCACCCCCAGCATCCCTCCGGGCAGAGCCAGATAGATGGTTTAATAACGCAGGCTGCCTGGCTGACCCTGTGGCCGCTGAGCCAGCTGAGACACATGCCACCCCCTTGCGACAGCTGTGGGGCCCAGGCTTGAGGCACCAGTGGGGTCCCTGGACAGGAGAATTCTGAGGCCCCATGTAAGGGTGCTTAGATCCCAACGGCAGACACCTTGACAGCACGGGGCTCCGCAGCCTCTTGCTAGTGGGCAGCAAAGACCAGGTAAATGCAGTGCCTGAGCTCCTCATCCCCGTCCAGCTCTCCCTGGGGGGTGTCTCAGAAATGACCCCTGGCTCCAAAGGCTGGGGAGCCCGTCTGTCCCATGCATGCAGACCCTACCTGTGTTGGAGAAGGCTTCAGTCTCACCCCTGTGCTACCGGCTTGGGCAGCTCATGAGGGCCCTCCAGGGGCACCCCCTCTGTGCCTGGTGAGTCACTGGGCACCTAGGATACAGATCGGGTCAGACGTGGCTGGATCTGGGAGCTGGGAGCTGCTCATCTTCCAGTGGAGACACCAGGTAGACCCACAGAGGGGCTCTCATTCCCTTCCTGTCTGAGGGTGCCCTCCAGGTCTGCTTTACCAAGACTGGTGGGGAGGCAGGCTGGCCAACCTCGCCACCTAGGGATCTCGGCTCCAAGCTGGGCAGGTAGGGTGCAGTTAGCACCCTTAAGGAGCTTCCCTGGGGGCCCTCCCATAACTAGATCTGTGAGTCAAAGGGTATCCCCATGGACACTTCAAAATATCCCCCAGAGGGTAGCCTTGCTCTCTGGCCCTCATAGGCACCCTCTCCTGGGGGCCGACACTCAGCCAGCCTCCCGTCTGGCCTCATCAGGAACTTTATGTACATTCTTCCTGCCCCACTAGCCTTGAGCTGCCCTTGATTCATGGATATAAGGACTCTAGACTCTCAGCATCATCAATTCCCATGGAATTAGGTTCTCCAGCTCCAGTATCCATACTCTTAATTCTGTTTTCGCCTTTGCTAGTCTGGATGCAGACACAGAACTTTCTGAATTTCCCCCAATATAATTGACCTCAAGCCCATGGGCTCCCAGGATGGCCCCTGGTGATACCTTCCTCCCGGAATTCATATCCTGTGCAGTTCTCTCCCACAGGGAACAGGGCACACCTATGTAACCAGTAGGAAATTGCAAACACTGAGAATGTGTAACTTTGGAGGATGGGGCACATAAGACACTGTGGCCTCCTCTTTGTTGGCTCTGGGGGAAGCAGCTGCCATACTGGGAGGATGTGCAAGCAGTCCTGTTGGGAGGTCCACGCGGCACAAACTGAGGCCTCCCCCCACCAGCAGCGCCAACCTGCCAGCCACGTGGATGAACCACTGTGGAAGCAGCTTCTCCAGCCCCAGCCCAGCCTTCAGATGAATGCAGCCCCAACCAACAGCCCGACTCACTCTTTGGAGATTTCTCAAGCAAGAATCACCTGCTCCAGGGGGTGTCTGGGTGGCTCAGTAGGTTAAGTATCTGCCTTCGGCTCAGGTCATGATCTCAAGGTCTTGGGATCCAGCCCTGTGTGGGGCTCCCTGCTTAGCAGGAAGTCTACTTCTCCCTCTCCCTCTGCTGCTCCCCCTCTCTTGCTCTGTCAAATAAAGAAATAACATCTTAAAAAAAAAAAGAATCACCCACTCCTAAATTCCTGACCACAGCAACATTGCAATAATAACTGGGTTTTTGTTCTGTTTTGTTTTGGCTGATATAAACCACTGGGTTTTGAGGTACTGTGTTACACAGCCACAGATGACTAATATGATAAGCATGTAGATTTTCCTAAAGGAAGCAGGGAAGGGAAGGGGTTTAGGGAGGATGAAGTGGGGAGGGGGATTATACTGCACACTCCACAGCAAAATGACTTAAGAATCCCTTTGGGAAGTGTGTGTGTTCTCCAAAGTCCATTCTCTGGGGGCTTCCCTGCATCCCTCCTTCCTCCTGACCAGCCCCAAATCCTCTCATCCTATTAGGCCTGGGAATTTTCCCTGCCTTCAACTTTGCATACTGTGACCTGTTATGGTGCCAGCAAAACAAAACACTCCCATGTAAAGGACCCCCCCCGCCCTTCCCCAGAAGCTCGGTCTCCATGTCATCATATTCCCCTGGGATGGCTCTGTGGTGGGCAAGGTGCAGAGGTCTGGGGGTGGGGAAGCTTCAGATTTTCCCTTCTGGGGGGTCCTGCATCTCATCACTGGTTCTTGTCTCTTGTGATTGTAGCCTTAATTCCGGCAGCAGAGGCACAGCAGAAAAAGCTGATTTTTGGTTTGGATCCAAAACAGGAATGTGACACCTCATACACACTCTGGTATCTGTATGTTTCACTAAAAGCATCTTAACCTAATCTTCTTAATCAACTGCCACGTAGTTGGCAGAAATCAAAATGTCACGTAGACCAAGTGAAAAACAATTCATCTAAGTACAAAGGGTAGATCTCACGGTTCGCTTTAGACAGCGCGGGGAGCTGTTAGCATTCCTGGGTTCCTCTGGAACTTACTGCTCCACTCTCTAAGCCCTGCAGAAAGGAAGAGCTTCTGGAAAAATGTCCCTGTGGCCATGTGGCCAGGGCAGTGGGCTCACCTGGGTGTGATCCACGTCTGGTCAACTCAGGGGAAAGGGGTGCTCGTGGGTGGGCTCTTAGAGGCAGCTCACCAGCACCACTGGGAGATTCCAGAACGCATGGGATCTGGGATTCAGGACAGGGGTCCAGGCAGCTGGAAGTACCTGCCTGTCATCTGGCATGAAGGCTTCTGGGATGGTTCTGCTTCGGTGGTTTTTCCTGTCCACACATCATTCCACCTACGAGGGCTCAACGAGCCCAGCAGGGGCGGGGGTGGGGGTGGGTGGGCAGGCATTCTGATTCGCGTTCCACCAAGACAGCATACGCACGCACACACATACACACACGTAGGTGGGGAGAGAGGCGATTGTAGTGTTGGTGGGAAGGGAGATAGATGCTGGGTGCCCAGAACAAAAGCCCCCTAATGTCCACTTCAGTGACTTATTAATGAGAATAATGGATCAAAAGCGCTCTGCACAGTGTCTGGTCCTGAGTCAGCCACCATATCCAGTAGCTGCTATGATGGAGGTGATGGGTGAGGAGTAAGTTGGGGGAGGACACATGTGAGGATGAATAATAGTACTGCTGTCATTCAGACCTACACAGAGTGTGGCAGGAACCAGTGGAGGAAGAAGTAACTTGGCCAGCTCAGCTTAGGGGTGCTCAGGGGAGGCTTCACAGAGGAGGTGGCCTTTGAGCAGTACCTGATGAAAGACTGGAAGTGAACAGGTGGAGAGGGAATATGGGAGGAGGAAAGGCATCCAGGCTGAGGGAATAGCAGCGTCAAAAGCACAAATGGTATGGAGATTATAAGATGAGGATTTCATGGCATGTTCTGGAAAGGGCAGGTCTTGGTGTTGCTGGGACCCAGAGCATGTGTGGGGTGATACGAGAAGATGCTGGGGTGGGGGGTAAGTAAAGGCCCCACTGCAAAGGGCCTGATCTGGGCAGGTTAAGGAGTTTGGGTTTTATTTCGTGGCAGAGAGGACATACTACTCGTCTCCGTGTCTGCACCGAAGGCAGACATCACCAGTGGGTCATGACACTTTCTGCAGAGGGAGCACCCAGGCAGCTGCTGCCAATCCCATGGCGTTGTCATGAGAAATGAAACACACCGCATTGCTGCATGGGAACTCTTGGAGGGTGATGATGAGGTGACAGCGCAGGTGTCCACGTGAAAGATGGCAAGACCTGATCTAGGACAGTGACGACGGGGATGGACATATTGCTGCCCACGTTTGTCTCAACCTTACCTGTCCATCTAGAGAGATTCTAGACAGTCTCCTTATCACCCCTGCTCCCTGGTCCGGCCGGGATGCTGAGGGTGCTGTGTGTGTGTGTTTGTGTGTGTGTGTGTGCTCCCTATGGGCCTCTATTTTAGTGAGGGTGCTGCTGTCTTTCTGGACCCTCACTATCCGACATGATAGTCACTAGCCTCCTACAGCTGTTTAAATCTAAATTAATAAAACAAAAATTAAAATTCAGCTCCTGCTCAACCACACTAGCCACAATTTCGAGCACTCAACAGCCATATGTGCTTAGTGACTACTGTGCTGGACAGTGCAGATAGAACATTTCCACCACCACATCTCTAGTTCTCTCTCTCTCAAATAAGTAAGTAAATAAATCTTAAAAAAAAAAAAAAAAGAAAGAAAGAAAGAAAGGAAGGGTGCCTCAGTGGTTCAGTTGGTTGAGCATCCCACTCTTGATTTCGGCTCAGGTCATGATCTCAGGGTCATGGGATCGAGCTACTACGTAGGGCTCCACGCTCAGTTGGGAGTCTGCTTGTCCCTCTCCCTCTGCTCCTCCCTGCACTCCTCCCTCCCATTGCACGTGCGCTCTCTCTCATATAAATAAACAAATAATCTTTAAAAAACTAGAACACTTCCACCATCACAGAAAATTCTATTGGACAGTACTGGTCTAGAGAAAGCCCAATGAAGTGTCCTGATGGTGTGGGCCACCATGGGGGGGGGGGGGCAGACCAACTCTATCTCCTATTTAGTGGCAGTGACTAAGTTAAGAGTTTGAAAGTCTTTCCAGCCCATGTCGGCCTAGGAAGGGCAGTCTCCAGGAAGAGAGTCTCACTTAGAACATTTTAGAGCTGAAGTCACCCCAGAGCTAAGTCAGCTAGATCTGGGGGTCCCAGGTGGGAAGGCAGCGCTCACGGGGCAAGCACAGCGTGGTGATGAGGACAGGGCTGCTTTGGCTACTCTCATTTCACCAAAGGGAAACCAGGCTCAGAGAGGGGTGCGACCTGCCCCTCGGCAGATGGCTGGGAGAGTCACGCAGCAGAACCAGAAGAGGCTGTTTGGCTGCCCGCTGCCCGGTGTTCCTTGAGATCCCGGCTGGGTTTCTGGGGCCGGAGCGCGTTAGGCGGGCCTCATCCCCTAGGAGGGTCTGCACGCTGGAGCCACGGTCACTGGGTGACCAGGGGGAGCTCTGTGCAGTGGGGCACTCCATCCGCCAGAGGGCGCAGGGGCCGCTGTGTCGCCTCCTGAGGTGGACGAGGCGGTGGGGTGTGTGTGGGGGGGGAGATTCTTCTCGCCAGGACTTGGCGGGGGAGGGGAGGACCGGGCTTCACGCCCAGCTCTGTGCGGGGGGGTGGGGGTGGGGGGACGTCCTGGAAGCCCTTGCCCTCTAGGAGCGCTCAGTTCAGAGGGCAGGGACGGCATAGTGACTCGTAGGATCTGCAGTGAGGGGCCTTGAAGGGTGGGTAGGAGTGCGCTGAGCAGCCTGCAGTGCTGCTGGGGAGGGCAGAGGTGCAACGCTCTGTTGTCTGTCTCCTTGGGGAGATAAAGGTGGCCTGCGTCCCAGCTCTTCTCCGCCCTCCCGATCCCATCCTGGACCTGCTTTCCTGTTCTCAGTTAACAGGAGGGAGGAATTTCTGAACAGACGGTCTTGCCGCTCCAGTGGTACCCGGCTCTGTGGAGTTCCCTGCACACACACACCTGGCTGTTTCACGCCTCTGTGCCTTTGCACAGGCTGTTCCCACAGCCTGATACACCCCTCTCCACCTTCTCCAGCTGACCACCTCCTACTCATCCATCAGAGATTCAGCTCGGGCAGGGGCTCCGGGGAGTCGCTGCCGTTCCTGGCCTGGACGGGACGCTCCTGCCGCCCTCCTGCAGCGCGGACCTCAGGTCTGCTGAGCACCACCTGAGGACGGGCCCTGGCGCATGCGCCCCATAGAAGTGATGGAGACACAGAGGACCTGCTCCAGGCGGGGCTTCAGCGTGTGGGTTCGCGGGTCCTGGGAGCCCAGAGAAGGCGCCTGTTTCTTCGGGTCTGACGGGCACAAGCCGAATCTCCCCACGAGGTGCTCGTGCGCCCAGGTGCCGGCGTACAGGGCCCGATGCCAGAACTTTCTGCATCTCCTACCTCCTCCCCCTAGCTTCTCCCCTTTCGCGGGTGGCCCAGGTGTGTGGGGGCATCGGCCGGGGAGGGGCCAGGGCCTAAGAAGTCTGCAGGGGTCGGGGGCCAAGGGCAGGGAGCCGCGGCCCCGAGCCCCCGCGCAAGGGTAGAGATCTGAAGTCTAAGGCTGTCTCTGCGGCCACGCTCGCTGCGTGACCTTGGGCGAGTCATTCCTCTCCGGGAGCCTCAGTTGGCTCGCCCGTCAAATGGGAACGCAGCGGCCGCGCTTGGCGGGTCGCCCGCGGTGGAGCGCGGAGCTCGAGCTCGAGCTCGCCCCGCCCGCGGCGGCCGGGACGAGGTGAGGAGGGGTCCAGCCGCCCAGGGGAGTCGGGGGGCCGCGGGCGTCCCCGGGCGGGCGCTGGGGGGCGCTGCGCACCGGGCGGCTCGCCCCGCGGCAAGTTTGCCTCCAGCTGTTGAATGCGCCCGCGACGGCGGCGGCGGGACCGGAGCCCGCGGGGTGAGCGGGGCGGGGGCCGGGCGGGGCCGGGGCTCGGCGGTCCCCGCGGCCGCCGCCGCCGCCTCCCCGGGCGCTGCAGCTGCGGCGTTGGAGCCGGGCGCGGCCCCCGCCCCGCGGCCGCGGGTCTGCGTGCGCGCGTGTCTGTGGAAGGATCGGGCCGGGAGAGCGCGGGCGGGGTCTGCTGCGGCCGCGCCTGCGGACGGACGGACGGACGGACGGACAGACCGGCGGCCGCGGCCCTGACGCACGCTGCGCTCCCACCCCGGCGGCGGCCCGGCGAGGCGGGGGCGGGGGTCTGCGCGCACACGCGGGCTCGCGGACACACACGCACACGCGGGCCACGCCGCGCACACCCGCACCCGCGCCGCGCCGCGCCGCGCTCACACTCACTCGCACTCACACCCGCGCAGGCCCCGCAGCCGCCGCCGCCTCCGGAAGCGGCGCTCGGCCCGGACCCCGGCCGGGCTGGAGGTGAGTGGCTGCTCCGGCCCGAGCGCCCGCGGCGGCCGCGGCGGTGGGAGTGAGCGCTGGGACCGGGGGCAGCCCTCTCCGCGGGGGGTGGGGCCAGGGGGCCACGGCGGGGGGCGGAGGATGAGGATGAGGATGGGGCCAGGAACGCCGCCCGCGGGGCTCCCGGGTCTGGGGACCACCGCGAGCCCCCGGGCCCCGCGGAGCGTGCTGGTGGCGGTGGGCGGAGGCGGGCGGAGGACGCGGAGGACGGCGGTGAGGTGAGCATTTTCGGGGGGTGGTGCAGAGGCTGGAGGGTGGACGGCTGCACCGGCAGAGCCACAGCGCACCTCTCAGCCCCCATCCTTGCGAATCGGGGCCCTCGCCCCCCTCTCTCACGGGGTGCTGCCGGCCGAGGAATTCGTCTTCGCAGCCGGTGAGGGGGGTTTGATGGCTGCTGCTCCAGGGGGGAGGGGGCAGGGTGGGGCTTTACCCCCTTTACCCGCAGGAGGGCGATGGGTTTGGTAAGGGCCAGATCCAGATCCGGGGAGTGGGGTCCCCTGGGTGGGTGGGGACCCTTGCAAAGGCTTTGCCCCCTTCTCCGTGGTGCTGGTGCGGGGCAAGCAGGGAGGCAGCCCTGGGAAGCGGCGGAGACCGGCATAGACTGCAGCTCTGGCAGGGCCAGGGCCACTGCCGGGCTGCGTGTGTGTTTGCATGTGTGGACTCCAGCAACTGGCAAAAGCTGGGGGGCAGGGGGGTGGGCGTGTTAGCTGGTGGGGCGCTATGTGCACGTGGGGAGGGATGTGTGTGCCCTGTGTGTGCACACAGGGCTGTGTGCAGGGTGGACACACACACACACACATACACACACACTGTCTGTGGCCCAGCAGGATTTCCTTGGAATGTCTGGAGGGGACAGAGCTGGTTACGTGTGTATGTGTGTGCACTCGGGAGGCGTGTGTCCAGGACAGAAGCAGCCACAGAGTGTCAGGCATGCCCAAGGAGAGAGATCAGAAGGGGATGGTGGCGCTGGCCCTCGGCTTAGCCTCGGAGGAACATCAGGCTTAGTACTTGAGGGCACTTTCTGTAGCGCTGCGCCCCTTCCCTCTGAACTCTTCCTACCCCAGTGGCTGCCTCTGGGGGACACTGCCTGGGTCCCCTTGCCGAGACACAGGTGTTGGGCTGGACTGTGTGTGCGCGCGTCCGGTCTGCGGCTGTTGCCGTCATCAGGCCAGGCTGTCGGAGGAGGAGGAGAGAGGCTGGGGTGGGGGGGTGGGGGGAGGAGGGGGTGCTGGCAACACCTGGAGGAATGTGGTAGAAGGCGCGCCAGTCCCGACTGCCTGATTTAGTGATTTAGTCATTGAGGGACATTTTCATACAGGGAGCTGCATCGTGGGGGTGGGGCTGGGAGGATTTGCCTGTGTACATGTGTGTCCATGGCTCACACACCTGTTCCCGTGGTCTGTCGGGCACCTGTGGGACGTGTTGTGTCTAGGCCATCAGCAGGGCACGTGGGCCTGCTCATGTGTGTAAACGTGTGTCCTATGGGGAACGCACACACATGCGCATGCACGCGCAGGCCCTGCCTGTAAACGCCTGTCCGGAGTGAGCTGTGCCCCTGGAGCTGTGTACGTGGGTGGGGACTTCTGGGCCATCTGCCGCTGGGCAGCATGAAAGAGGAGTAATTGCAGGGGAGGGGGTCTCAGGGGGAAGTGTGCGTAACATCAGCATCGGCCTGTGGGTGTGACGTCAGTGAGAACCTCTGGGTGTGACATCAGCTCCAGGCTGCCAGTGACGTCACTAGGACGGCAGTGATAAGGGGTCACCCCCAGCAGCCTCAGGGTGTGATGTCAGTGTGTGTGTGGGGGGGTGCGGCCGAGTCTGGTTATGTCCCCTATGTGTGAGCGGTGAGATGGGGAGGAGGATGGAGCCTCTGAGTGAGGGGTCCCTCTCCAGATGCCCCAAGTGGATGTGGAGCCCCTTTCCTGCAGGCATCCTGCCTTAATAGGGCATCTTCTCTGCCCTCCACATTTCATATGGGGTGCCTTTCCTCCTCCCCCTGGCAGTCCCTATTCACCAGTTCCAGCTAGGTCATGGAGATTTGTGTTAGCCAGTGAGAGTGTGTGTGTAAATGTGTGTGACAGCACAGCCAGGGAGACAGGGCCTCGAGAGTTCCAGTCCTATGTTGTACTCTGTGTTTTGTGACTTTGGCATTCTTGTCGCCTCTCTGGGTCTCAGTTTGTCATCTGAACCTGGGGCAGGGGTGGTTGGAAAGGTGAGGGGTGTCCCAGGAGACAACGGGCCTTTGGGGTGCTGGGTGCCTGGCCCACAGTGGGGGCTCAGTCCACCACGGCCCCCGGCCTCCCGTCCCCCAGCTCAGAGTCCAACTTTGTAAAGAACTTCTCTTTCCCTCCTCGGATCCCCAGAGCCGTCCTGTGGGGCTGGCAGGCAGGCTGCCATCACGCGGACACTTGACAGATGAGCAAACTGAGGTCTGAAGGGTAAAGTAAGCTGTCTGTTGATTCATTCCTTAGTGAGAACTTGCCCCCATCTGCCTTCTCCAGCTTGGCGGGTGCGGGGAGACACTCTGGATTGGCAGGTCCCTTCCTGCAGGGCACTTTCATTTTTTTTTTTAATGGAAGGACAGAGAGCTCTGTGCAGTGGGGGTGGGGAGTGCCCAAGGCCCAGGGGTCACTGGTGACTGCAGAGGCTGCTGAGACTCCCAGTCCAGTCTGGTTCATTCTCCCACTCGACAAGGTTCAGGGACAGGCAGGGTGATAGAAATGGGTGCTTCTGGCTGCTGAGCCTTCTCCAGTGCGTTGTATGCCCGCTCCCCAGTGTGGCTTCCTCATCCCCTGAAGCCTGCGGGATGTCTGCTTGGGAAGCAGAACCAGTTCAGTGACACCTCCACCACTGAGCAGCGAGCAGCGAGCAGCGAGCAGCGAGCAGCAGTGTGTGACACGGGGGTCAGCCGCTCTCTCCTCTGTCTGTGAGGTGGCAGCGGCTGCTGTCTTGCAGGCTCAGTGAGCGAGTGTGAAAGTGTGGCATCCACGCGCAGGGCTGGGAGGTACCCATCATGGTTACCCTCACCCAGTCCAGCTTCAGTGCCCTTGGGTCCAGGTCTGTGCCCCCCACCCCACCCCCAAGTCTGCGGTGGCACCCTGGGCCATGCAGAGCAGAAAGCCAGGAGGCAGGATTGCCTGGAAGCTGAGGCTCCCTAACCAGTAGTCCAGAAGGTTAACTCAATCCTCTGCCTCCCGCTGCTCAGTCCAGTCCCCTATTAAATTCACCTTCTTGTGGCTCAATTAGCACCTGGGGCAGAGTCACTGCCATTATTACTTATTACCAGGAGGCCCCTAGTCCCGGTGGGGTGGGTGGGGTGACTGGGGGTTGGAATAATAGAGCCCCTCCCCCTCTGCTCTGCAAACAGTCCCCAGGGAGGTCCCAGCGAGGCTCTGAGGGCTAGGGAGCCACCTGGGCAAGCCGAGGCTGCATGGTGCCGCTGGCAGCAATAATTACAGTGACGATAATAATCATGATATTAGCTAATACTCATTGAGCCTGAGAGCCAGGCCCGGGATGAAGCTCTTTGTAAGTGTTTAATCCTGCAGAACCTTCTGCAGCACAGCTATTCTTACTCCCCATTTCCCACACAAGAAACAGAGAGGTTACAGACCAGCTTAGGGCCACACAGCAGTGGAGCCAGGACTGGAAGTCCCATATCAGCACCGTGAATCGATGAACTCCTTTGCCAGGGGACCTTTCCATCTCAGGGTGTTCCTCACTGAGGGACCCCTCTGGGCCTTGCCTTGCTCATCTATCAGCAGGAGAAGCAGTGGGTGTGGCAGTGGCTGCAGGGACAGAGAGGCGGGGAGCCTCAGGCCTGTCCCAAGCTCCTCTGTGCCCCTCCCCCACCAGGTGACCTGTGACATCCCTGTTGACAGCAGCACATTCTCTTGTGCATCCCTGTGGCACCGAGCACAGCACCGGCACACAGTGGGTCCTCTGTAGGCAGAGGACCTGGGTGATGGAAGGGATGCTGCTCCCAGATCAGTATCTTCCCCAGGCTTCAAGGCTGTCTCAGCTGTGGTCCCCCCCTGGGCCACTCGGCCATATCCTCCTTCTGTCTCACTCTCGGAAAGAGTAGGGCCCCAGGGTCCAAATTCTGCCTCTTTTTAACTGTGCGTGTCTTGGGAGAGTAAGTTTTCTTCCAGAAGCCCTGCTTCCTCAATATAGAGTAGGGATAATGATGCCTGGTTCCTAACTTTTCCAGTGTGGTTACATAAGAGAATGTCAAGTGTGGAGCATTGTGTCTGGCACATAGTAGGTGTCAATTAGATGAGTTCCCTCCCCCTTCCCATCTGTCTCCCTTATTCATGCCTGGTTCTCTGGAGTGGGTCCTGGGCTGTGTGTGTGTATGTGTGTGTATGTATGTATCCCTCCCTCTGCTTCCAGCTTCTGTGTTCACCCCCTAAAATACATAGAAACTGTTTCCAGAGCCAGGCTGGGGGGCCCCACAGATGTGTGAGAAGGGGCTGGGAGCTTCCCCAGTTGGAACATGCAGAGGGGCTGGGAGGGGGCAGGGCATGTGTGTCTGTGTGCACCTGTGCGTGTATGTGACTGTATAGGTGTGCAAGTGTGTGTGTGTGTGTGTGACTGTGTGTGTACCTGCACATCGGGTCTCCACCTCTCCCTGGGGAAGGTGGGGAGCAGTTCTGAAGGGCTGCCTGACCCGTCTGCTCTGGGCCCAGTCCCCAGACTCGGGCCTGACTCAGTTTCCCTCCTTGGCCCATGTTTGTCCTCCTTGAAATTCTCCGTGGATGGTGGAGAGACGCAGGCAGTGGGGTTGGCAGCCCACCTGCCTTGGTTCTTGTGCTTCTCATTACCTGGGAGGAGGGGGTTCATGGTTCTGCTTGTTTAGCATTTCCTGTCTGTCTCCTACGAGTACGGCAGCTCCACACAGGCATGGACCGGTAGGCCCTCAAAATTTACTTGCAGAAGTTCTTCTTATTTACATGCTATTGAGGATGGACTGACTGGTGCATTTCGCATTCAGTACACACACACACACACACACACACACACACACACAAACGTGTGTGCACGAGCATATCTCATCCAGGGATAAAACCACTGGGTCTGGGGCTCAGGCAGGAACTCACAGAGAGGAGTTCCTGCCTTGGAAGAGAGATGGGACATGTGGAACATCTGCCAAGCGCCCTGCGTGAGGCCTGCACACAGTAGGGCTTGGGTGACAAGGGGTTCTTGGTTGTCTGTGACCCCACCTCGAGGGGGCTGGCCCTACAGGTTGCGGGTCAGGTGCTGAGCCAGCCTGGTAAGCTGGGCAGGAGAGGCTGGGAACTACTTCTGCTCAGGGTTCGGCAGGATTCCCGTGACAGTGCACCTGCTGTGAGCCAGGCATGGGACACAACACTGTCCATTATCTTGTTTAATTTTGGCTGGAGGACAGTGACAGAGGTCCAGCCGGACTCTGGGTGGGGGCAAGCCAGGTGAGAGACCACCATGTGAGCCAAGGTCTGGAGGTCGGAAAGCCCGGAGTGGATTTTGGGAAAATGAGTCTGGCGTGTAGTTGAGGGATCAGTCACATAGGACGTAAACTTTGGGCCAAGAAAGTGAGTGTTAGCCTTTCTGTCAGGGGGCAGGCAAGGGGGTGGGCACCAGAGTCTCTTGTGTGTTTGTTAAAAATGCAGATTCTTGGGCCTCAGCTGCTGAGGTTTTAATTCAGTAAGGTTGACGTGTGCCCCCGGGAACCTGCATTTTCAATGCATTTCCAGAATATTAATTCACCCACGTTTGCTGGTTGGAGGGCAGCCGAGGAGGCTGCATCTTCTGGATCTTCCCACATAGGTGGGGAGGCAGCAAACCACCTGCATTTTTCAGAGGAGCCTGGGCTCACAGAAGTGCGGTCCCTTGTCTGCGGCGAGGCCAGGCCTCTACTGACTAGTTGTCTCCACGGTCACCGACTGCAGTTCTAAGCTTGCTCAGTGGGCCCTCTTTATTTTTATTTTTTAAAGATTTTATTTATTTATTTATTCATGAGAGACACAGAGAGAGAGAGAGAGGCAGAGGGAGAAGCAGGCTCCACGCAGGGAGCCCGATGCGGGACTTGATCCTGAGCCCAAGGCAGACGCTCAACCACTGAGCCATCCAGGCGCCCCTAGTGGCCCTTTTTAAAGCCCCAGAACGACCCTCTGCATATTCCTGTTGTATAGACAGACGAAGGAGCAAGAAGAGTTGGTGGGCACAGGTTCAAGCCTGCACAGCTGGTAAAGACCTGAAGTGCGGTGGGGATGAAGTGACACAGGAGAGGGCCTGCCTGGCATCTTGGACAGACCGTGCCCTCCCTCTCTCTTCCTTTGGTGCCAGAGCGCAGGTGGAGGTGAGGCTGGAGTTGTGCATGTGATCAGAGGCCAGAGGCTGCCAGGCGGTGGAGGTGGGAGTGGAGAAGCCAGAAGAGGATGGAGAGCCTAGAAGGCCTCCTGGAGGCGGCAGTGCAGAGTTGCTTAGCTGGGGCCTGAGGGCTGTCATCCCGTGGGTGCTCTGGCCCAGGCGGGTCTGGGGGTGTGTCCATCCCTAGTGCCAGTCTGAGGCCCGTCCCGGGCAGCCCCAGGGTGCACCTGCACAGCCCTCGCAGGGCACATGCATGATGGCGGGGTGGGCGGGGGTGCACACGGAGCCCCAGTACCCCCCTCCCGCCAGCTCGGTGGCCTGCTGCCCGCCAGTTTCTGCCTTACTTCCCTGTGCTTGGAATTTGCAACCGAATCCCTTGCCGCTCTCAGCCAATTTCACGGCCTCTGGGCTCAGCTCGGTGCACAGATCGTAAACCCGAGGTGCAGGGCAGGGGCTGGCAGGCGGCAGGCCGCGGGGCGTGCCTGGGAAGGGGGCGGAGGGGCGACCCGAAAGGCCTGCGACTTGTTGGTGAGGGGGTGTGTGTGTGTCAGGTGGGTGTGGATGGGCTGGGGGCGCCCCTGAGAACTGCCCTGGGATAGTGGCCCTGCACCTGTGGGGGGGTGGGGGGCCCTGCGTCTGCAGGGGGTGGGGGGTGGGTTAGGGAGTGGTTCCTGGTGTGTGGGGGCACAGTGTATGGGGCTGTGTCGAGGCCCCTGTGCCTGTGGGCATGTTTGAGTGTGTATGGTGAAGCCTGTGTGTGTTGGGGGCCGTCCAGGGTGAGTGGGCTCCAGTGCATTTCCATGGGTGTGTGGACAGGTGTCTGTGCAGTGGCCCTGGGCGTGTGAGTCTGTGTGTCCAGGGGGTGCCCCTGTATCGGGGTTCTGTGGGCAGCTGTGTACAGTGCATCTGCATCCATGTGCACACGTATGTCGGAGGGAATGTGAAATTCTGGTTTGTTGTTTGCTGCCTGGGGGTCCTGTGGGTGCTGGTGTGTGTGTGAGGGTATAGTGTGTGTGTGGGGGCTCAGAGTCAAGTGTGGGGGGAGGTACCCCTGGGGACCTGGGCCCCGGAGCCCTCTCCAGGAGCCAGCTGGTCGGTCCTCGTTCTGTGCCTGTGAGTGGGGCCCGTGCGTGTGCCTCTGTTCTGAGGCGGCCAGCTGCCAGCTACGTGTGTTTATGAATGGCGGTGTGGAGGGGGCCAAGGTGTGAGCCCCTGCCTGTGCAGCAGGGCTGGGATTGCCATCTGGGCTGGTGGGGGGTGGGGGCCACACAGAGGAGGGGCCTCTGGGGGAAGAGGATGAGTGTATGCATGTGCACTTGTGCACCCAGATGGAGGAAGGTTGGGTGGAGGCACGTCTGTCTGGAAGTCTGTGTGTCTGTTCAGGTGGAAGTCAGGCAGGTATGTTACCCTTAGGGCATGTGAGTCTACGCGGCAGCCCTGCAGCTGGCAGGACGCAGGCTGTGGGCACGCTGGGGGGCGGGGTGCAGGCCGGAGCATCAGTGAGAGATGATAGGCTAGGACAGGTGCTCATTCCCTGGCGCTGTAGGATTAGGTGGGGTCGGTGTTGGGGTGGCCATTGGGAGGTGGTGTGGTTGCCGTGTGAGGAGGGAGGGGCTGTGTATGTGAGCACCTGGCGACAGGCTGTGGGAGGGTGTGGGGGCCACCCCACCTGGGTCTGCTGAGTGGGGTGTCTGGCTGGACTTGGGAGCACCCCTGCAGGGTGCTAGGACCATGGGCTAGGCTGGGTGGGGTGGTAGGAATGGGGTCCCTTCAGCTCCCAGAGAATCTCCCTATCCGTGGGCTGCCCCTCTCCCGGGAACCTGGAGGCCTTGAAAGAAGTCCTGTGGCCCCTTCCCTCCCCTCACTCCCGAACCTGTGGGGGAGGATGGGGACCCAGACTTCTATCTCTTCTCCATCATCTTTCTGTAGCCAGCCTCCCTCTTCCCCTCCGGCCAGCCTCCATCTCCCCCATCTCCCAGCCTCCCTCCCCCCAGCCTCCATCTCCCCATCTCCCAGACTCCACCCCCCAGCCTCCCTCTTCTCCATCTTCCAACCTCATCTCCCCCATCTCCCAGACTCCATCCCCCTAGCATCCATCTCCCTATCTCCAGGTCTCCATCCCCCCATCTCCCAGCCTCCATCTCCCTGCCTCCCGCTCCCCATCTTTCTGCCTCCATCTCCTTGCCTCCCTACCTCTATCTCCCAGACTCCCTCTCCCCCATCTTCCTACCTCCATCTCTCCACCTCCATCTTCTCTATCTCCCAGCCTCCATCTCTTCACCTCCATCTCCCAGCCTCAATCTCCCCCACCTTCCTGCCTCCATCTCTTCTGTCTCCCAGCCTCCACCTCCCCTGTCTCCCAGCCTCCATCTCTCCACCTCCCAGCCTCCACCTCCCCTGTCTCCCAGCCTCCATCTCTCCACCTCCCAGCCTCCATCTCTCCACCTCCCTGCCTCCGTCTGCCCCATCTCTCTCCATCTCTGCCTCCATCTCCCTCCATCCCTCCCCTCTCTCTGCCTCCTCCCTCTCTCTCACACTGATATTCATTTGTGGTATATTCGGTTGCCATGGGAAACCTAAGAAAGAAGTGAGTGTACCCTTCAAGACTTCAGCATTCTCCCTCCTCCCTCCCTCCTGCTGCCCCCTCCCCCTCCTTCTCTCCTCCTCTCCTCTCCCTCCCTCCCTCCCTCCCCTCTCTCCCCCTCGCTTCCTCGCAGAAGGAGAAGACCTGGGTGAGAAGCTGCTGCCGCCTGAGCCAGACCGGGACTGAGACCCCGTTGCTCCTGCTGCCGCCGCCAGCGCGGAGCCTCCCTGAGACCAGGCCAGGGATAGACCTCGTGGGCCGGAGGGCCCCCCTTAGCCTGCAGACATCGGTAAGGACAGGGTCCTTCTGACTGTGCGCGACTGTGTGGCTGTGTGAGCCCGGCTCACATGACCTGGCCTGGGACCTGTGCTGGAGCGTGGCCTGCCCGGCTCCCCTGGGTCCCTTCCTGCCTTGCCCTGTCCGCCCCTGGCTGTGGGCGCCCACCGGCTCCTCCCGGGCATCCCTTCCCCGGGCTGTGAGGCAGCTGGCAGGGCGGCGGGCCTTTCCAGGAGCTGGGACAGGCCCCCCGTGGTGGGTGGGAGGAGGCCCAATCCTGCCCTAAGCCTGCCTGTGCCCCAGCAGGGCCGGGGCACCTGCACACGGCCTGGGGCAGGGGTCGGCTTCCAGGTGGTCTCCTTTCCTCCCTCGGGCGGTGGGGGGGCTTTCATGTGTTGGGGGCCAGCCTGAGGGGCTGGGAGCACAGACAGGCAGGTCAGAATCGATACCGGGTCTGATCCAGCGTCTGGAATTTCTTGGGGGAGCCGTCAGGCAGCTGGAGGCCGCGGGCTTGCAGGCGGGCGGGCGGGAGCGGCTCTGTCTAGGTCTAGGCTGGGGCTGGTGGCTGCCCCGAGAGGAGAGGCTGTCACTGTCACCGTGGCTGTGTTGGTGGTGGCCACGTGGAGGGAGCTGTGGTCCGGGCGGGTGCTGAGTGACGGTGGTTGCCTTGGCGAGGGAGCCGCCTCTGTGGCATTGTGGTCTCCATGGAGAGAGGAG
Organism: Vulpes lagopus; assembly: GCF_018345385.1. Taxonomy (NCBI): domain Eukaryota; kingdom Metazoa; phylum Chordata; class Mammalia; order Carnivora; family Canidae; genus Vulpes; species Vulpes lagopus. The sequence goes on from NC_054828.1 coordinate 10,981,958, forward strand.
GAGACGAGGGAGGAGGCTGGCTGTCTGGGCCTGGGTGTTGGTGGTTGCTAAGGAGAGGGAGATGCCGTCTCCAGGGCGCGGTGGTCCCCACGTGGAGGGGCTGTGGCTGCCGAGGTGTTGACGGCCCTGGGGAAGGGCTGGTGGTGGGTGCCCTAGCGGTGCCCTGCAGGGAGAGAGTGGGGGGGTTGGTGGGGGTGAGGCAGGGAGGGGAGGGGCTGCGGCGTGGACTTGGGGTGGACTTGGGGTTGCCGGCCAGGGGTTAAGTGGGGTCCCTGGGGAGCAAGGCATACTGGGTGGGGCTGAGCTGTGCCTGTCCCTTCCATGCTCATCCTGTCTGTCCCTGGGGCCAGACTGGGGACCCTGCTACTGTACAGGGCCCTCCCAAGACCCCGTCTTGCCTCTTCTTCCCTCTCACTTCCGTACCAGGCTCCCCACCTCTGCCTCCTGGAGCCTGGAGCCTCTTGGGGTCTTTGAGTCTACAAGTCCCCCATCTGGATGCTTGTTCTCTCCTTGGCCCCAAGTGACTTTGCCCCCTGCCCTCAGGCTTGCTCTGCCCCGGGATACCCGGCTTTGACACCTGCCTTTGAGACGGGGGAGGTACCTTGCCCACAGTCACACAGCAGGCATGCACTGGGGCTGGGATTGGACCCCTGAGCCCCTGCCTCCCCAGATGTCTAGCTCCCCAGTCCTGACTCCTCCCTGGGAAGCCTGCCCCTCTGTGACCACCCACTGAGAGTTATCTCTGTCTTCCCTGGGGGGGGGGGCTAGGTACTTTGCCTAAGCAAACAGTTCACTTAAAAAATTCCAGTAGGAAGCAGCATGGAACAGCAGAGTCCTGGGTTTGAATCCTGACTCGGGTACTTACAGCTGTTACGGTCCTGTGCCTCAGTTTCCCAGGCTGTAAAATGCAGGTGATGCACATGCATCGGGGGCTTGCTGGCACTCGGGATAATGTGTGTGATGGTCCCGGTGTGGCTCCCGGCACGTAGTAGACTCTCCATAGGTGTCAGCCACCACCACCCTCATAATTACTTTGAAAAATGATTTTTTGACTTGCCTGGGGGAGGACAGAGGTGACTTCTCACTGGTGATCTGCCTTGCTGCTCCCTTCCTGTTGACCCTTGAGCCCCAGAGGAAGTGACCTGATGGTAGGAAGCAAGGCTGGAGAGAAGGGCCTCCTGACAGTCATGCAGCACCTTGGGTGCTGAGCCAGTATAGAACCAGGTGTGCCGGTTGGACACTCCCTGGCTGCTTGCTCCAGGGGCCTGCAGGAGCACCTCACTCGGAGGGCTCCTGGCTTCCTTCGCAGGGTCTGAGCATCCTGAGCCTGCTCGGCCAACCCCGGCCTGGGTGCAATGTGCCTGGCAAGTGGCTGGTGGTGTCCTGGGAGAGTTGGACTCAGGGCCAGCCCTTCCCACTACCAGGGGACAGGCCAGATGATGGAAGGAAAAGAATGCCCAAAGGGGGACTTTGAGGATATTTGATTTGGAGGGTGAGTGACAGCACGACTCTTTTTCTGAGTTCAGACCTGAGTTCAGAGCCTCTGCTGCTCTCCAGGTGGGCGGCCCCGGGCCGGGTTCTTCTCTTTCAGGGCCTCAGTTTTTGTATTTGTATGTTGGATGCGATGAGACTCCACTTGACTCTGCCCATGTGAGCACAGGGTCTGCCGCCTGGGAGGGGCTTCCTGGAGCAGCAGCTGCTCTTTTGAACCCATGAGCCCTTCCCTACCTTGCCAATGACCTGCAGGAAGCTGGGCGGGGGTGGGGGGGTGGGGGGGTGAGTGGGGGTAGGTGCGGGGGTAGAGGGGGCTGTTGGCCCCAGATGGCAGAAGGGGGCCAGCGAGGCCCAGACCTCTGTTCATCTCAAGAGACTTTCTGACAGCATGGTCTCGGGGTAACCTGGGGGAGAGGGAGTGAGTGTGTGAGTGCTCTGGGACTCGTGAGGCCCCAGGAGGCCGGCAGGACACAGGGTTTGGGATTATGAGACCCTGGTTCCCATCTTCAGGTTACCGTTTATGGGTTGTGGGGTCTGGGGAGCCTCAGCTTCCCCGCCTGCAAAATGGGAGGAATAAAAATGAATTGGGGGTGAGTGGAGCAGACAGGCTTCCCTGGAATCTGCACAGCATCCCATTTTCCAGAGGGGGAAGGCAGGGCGCAAGGAGCTCCCAAGGCGCGTTTATAGCAGTTAACACCACCAGCTGCTCTTTCTGGAGCTTGGGGGGGGGGGGGCTGGGCACTTCCCCCAGGCTCCGAGTCTCCCTGAATTCCTCGGCCTTCACACTAGCTGTTCCTTCTGCAAGAGCGGCTGTTCCTCCTGTGCTCACTGCTGCTTGCAGGGCTGGTTGCAGGGCTGGTTACAGGGCTGTCCCCAGTTCCCCAGGGAGACCCTTTTTGACCGCTCTATTTGTGGCTCTGGGTCTCTTCCTTCTCTGTGTTTCCTTTAGCCCCTAGCATAAGCTGATGCCATTTTTATTTTTATTTTTATTTTTGCTTATTTATCATCTGCCTTGCCACCACTGCCACGTGTCACCTCATGAAGGCAGGAGGTTTTCCTGTCATGTACCCTGCTCTATCCCAAATGCCTCGAAGGGGGCCTGGCCCATAGTAGGTGTTCAATAAATACGTGGTGGGTAACCCTACCGGCCACCCTGGAACGCCAGTCTTGTTGTTCCCATTTATCCCACAAGGAAAGTGAGGCCCGGGAGGCCTGGTAAAGTGGCCGTTGCTACACAGCAGAAAGTGGGTGGCTTCTGAGCCCCAACTGGGCTGACTCTGGGTTCAGTGCTTTTTCTGCTGTGCTTCGCTACCTTGCTGGGGACGTGGGGAGGCTCCGGCCGTAAGGAAGAGCTTTCTGTAGCAGCCTGAATTGTCAGAAGCGATCAGTTCAGCTGCTGCTCACTAGCTGTGTGCCCTTAGGCCCATTACTTAACCACTCTGTGTTCTCAGTTTACTTGTTTGTAAAATGGAGATGATATCCTGGCTTATCTAGATAGGCTTTTGGGAGGCAGTGGGCTTTGAGCTTCGATTTGCAGGCTTGACTCCAAGGCCCTCTCCTCAGGGTAGAAAAACAGCCACTGCTGAATCACCCCAGTGCTGGGAGGCCCCGCTGCTCATTCCTGAGGGATGCACTTCTCACTTCTGAATAGGAGACATTTCAAGCGCTTGGAAAGGGCCGTCTTCTGCCCTGCCAGCCTGTGCTCTCCCCTCTGCCTGTGCCACCCCCTAAAAAGAGAAAAATCAAAGAAAGAAGGAGCCTCGTTTTCCTTTGAGCACTGGCCATGTGCCGGGGGCCTTCCTGTCTGTCCCCCTCCGCAGTCGCATCAGCCCGGGTGGAAAGGGGTTGTTGTGCCCATTTTACAGATGACCTGACTCAGGTTGGGGGAGATTCTCCATAGGGCACAGAGCAGGGATTTGGACCTGGGCTCAGAGGCTCCTGCTGGCATTGTGTCGGGCCAGGGCAGGCATGATGAGGGTGTCTGGGGTGGGCCTGCTCTGATGTTACCCAGGGAGTGGGCTGTTGATTGTAGCCCCACCAGGACATAGCTGAGAGAGCCCTGGCCCTGATTTTGGAGGCTGGGCCTTAAGAGAGGCTGTGGCCCAGACAGCCTGCTCCTCGCAGCCTGGCTCCCCCCGCCCCGCCCCCTGGCCCCCTGCTGGCAGCGACATTAGCCCCGGGAATAGATCTGGCCTTGTGTGCAGTCCCAGTGGCTTACTCAAGACCCCATTTGTTTGGGGAGGAGAAAGTGGGGTCTGTGGTGCCCAACAGAGGTGGGATTCATGGCCAGGGCCCGGGGGAGGGGAGGAGGCTGCCTGGTACGGGCCAGGCCTGGAGGACTGCCAGGAGGGAGAGAGAGAGGAGGAGGGGTCCTGCTTGTGCCATGGGTGCCGAGTGTTCTCTGGGTGGGCGGCTGTGTGGGTGGGCGTCCCACCCTCGGTACTTCCTAGTCTGAAGGAAGGAGAGTGTAGTGGCCCTGTCCTCAGGGAGTCCCTCGTCATAGTGAGAAGAAAGTCTCTGCCATCAGTATCCTGGTCTGAGGGAGGCGTAGCCCTGACTTCAGGGAGTCCCCTGTCTCCCAGGAGCCCAGGTCTGAGGGCAGAGGCTCAGTCGGCTTCGGGAGTGTGGGAACAAGGAACAGTCCCTCTGCGTGGAGGCTCCCTGAGTTCTGGGAAGACTTCCTGGAAGAAAGTCCCTAAAGATCAGGAAGGGGTTAGATTTTGGGCAGGGGCTCTGGGAGGGCATCTTCTGTGGTTGGGAAGCAAGGCGCTGTGGGTTGCACCCTGACCCTGAGTGGTCCTGTGCACCCGATGAAGCTCTCTGTTTACTCATCCGTGAAATGGGGACATTGCCTGCGGAGGGTGCTGGGCTCCTGCAGGGGATGGAGAGAGGAGTGTTTACACACAGCAGGCCCAGAGGGCTACTGGGGCTGCATGGTTGGTAAGGCCTGAGGCATTCTAGAAGTTGCTAAAAATCCCAAATGCCTTTCCTTCAGGAAAGGCACAGCTCAGCCAACCTAGCTTCAGTGTTTATAAACACAGGAGGGAGGGCAGACTGTGCTGATCTGTGAGGTAAAGCCAAGGGCCGTAGCTCTCCTTCCTGCCTCTGACTTGCTGTGTGACCCTGGCTAATCCCACACCCTCTCTGGGCCTCAGGCTGAGACCCAGCTCCTCATCTTGAGGATATTAGCTGAGGTCAGGGGAGACACAGACCGTCCCCTCCCCACCCAGGGCTGCACTTTAAGGATGGAGGTGGGAGCTGGCTGGGGATCCCGAGTGTCGAGCATCCTGGGAAGAGGCAGGCCGTGGAGAGGTTGGCAGCGGAGAGCAGGTGACTCAAATGATGGCACCTTGGAGTCCTTGAGTTAAGCAGGGACTCGAAGGAGGCCCGTCTTGCCTCTGTCTGACACTCCTGGGTATCGGCTTGGTGTCACTGGGTCAGAGCAGAGAAACTCCCAGGGCTGGAACATGGGGTGACACAGGGGTCAGGCATGTGGGCCCAGGCCTGGATCCAACCCCAGATTCTACTCTGAGTGGCCACACTTCTGTAAAATGGGAATAAAAATAGTACCTTCCTCCTAGGATTGATCCTATAAAGTGCCCTGCTCCTGGCATATATACAGAGAGTGCTCAATACATGCTCACTTTGTTGTTGGGGTTCCTGGGGGCAGGAGCAGGTAGGCAGGGCTTCAGTGGCCCTCCCAGCCACCACCTCTCAGGCTGTTGGGGACTGGCTGGCCTACGGAGTCCTGAGGCCTGGGGTGCCAGGTTAGGAAATGTGGGGGTGTCTGCCTGTTGGGTCCCTCCCACTCTCCCCAGTTCCTGCCGGACAAGACGTGGACACTGCTGCTGAGTTTTGGAGTAGGTGGTCTGGGCCCATCCCAGCTCATTTGTCCCCTTGCTGGCTGTGCGCATGGTTCTGGGCAGATCAGTCTCCAGACCTCAGACTCTCCATCCTCAAAATGGGATCAAGCGCCTTCATGAGAATTAAGTAAGACGAAGCAGGCAGGCTGCATGCACTCCTCTCCAGGCTCGCAGGGCGTGTGGTACTTGCTGTCCTTGTCACTGGCCTGCTCCTGCCCTCTCTGACGGGGGCTGGGGTTAGTGGCTGCAGAGAGGGAGGGGGCTTTGGGAATGGGGTTCATGGATTCAGGGGGGAGCTCTAGGGAGGAGGAACGGGGCTGTGCTCAGAGACCTCTGGGCCCACAGGGCCGCTTGCAGGCAGCGAGGGGTGCAGGGAGAGGTGGGAGCCGGGCCTCCACATGGCATCAGGGTCTGCATCCCCCCAGAGAGCCACGGGCCCAGGGTCATTGCACTGTGAGCGGCCGGGATGAGGGCAGAGCCCCGGTCCCACAGCTTTGGGCGTGGGCCCTTTCACCTTCTGCGGCCCCTGGGCCTGCCCGAAGTGGCCGCTTCTGAGCTGGTCACCCCAGGGTCTGAGCAGAGCTTTCTTGGCTCTGTCTCTGTCTCTCCCTCCATCCGTGTCTCCCGTCTCCTCTCTGTCTCTCATCTCTCCACTCTGCCCATCTCTGTGGCAGCTGTCGTGTCCCTTCCTTGGGTCAGGCAAGGAACGTGGCTGGCTGGCTGTGCGTCTGCATGCACTGGGTGATTTATGTGTGTTTGTTGAGTGTTGGAGTGTGTACGTGTGAAGGAATGTGTGTGCAAACACCTGCTTTCTAACTAAGAACTGACACGTGCTCTCTGTGCATAAAACAGGGCGCCGGGCTGGCGCCCCTGCCCCATCACTGGTAGGGCCCTTCCCCGTGTTTCCAGGCACCTGCAAACACATGTGCGCCATCTGGTCTTACCCACGTGGGATTCACCTTGCAGCCTCTACCCCTCACTCCCTGCCCCTGACCCCACCACGGGGGCCTGGTCCCGATCTGCCTTGGCACAGGGTCCCCTTGCACGGCCATTTCCCTGTTGGGGGGTGGAGTGGGCTGGGTTGGTTGCATGTGTTCCACTTTCACCAATGGTGCACGACTTCAGGTATTCGCACCTCTGGCCCGGGGGGGGGGGGGGCTGCCCTGTGATGTGGGTGAGCTTGTCTGTGGGGATCAGCTTCTGAGGTTGAATGTGGTCTAGGTTTCCCTTGCAACTGAAGGCTTCAGGGAGGACCCCTATTTTGGATGGGATTCATGCCTGTGGGGCTTCTTGGAACCTGGGGAGGAGTGGGCCCAGGAAGCCCCCGGCTGTCCCTGGGGCAGAATGCTGGAAGCAGCTGCTGGGGGGCCATACTGCCCCTTGCCGCTCCTTGCCTGCCATGTCCCAGGACCACTGGCCTTGGGCCCTTGGCACCAAGGAGAGCTGCTTTGGCACCTGGCTGCCCAGGGCCCCTGGGTGGCCATGAAAGTGCCTGGGGCTTCTGGAGCTGGGGGTGGGGCAGGGAAGGAGGTGCAGGGCCTGGCTCCCAGCCTGTGCTCTGACCTCTGTCTCCATATAGCCTCTACTTACCTCCCGGGGCCTGAGCCAGGGTCAGTCCTGGGACTTCTTCGTTCTTGTGGTAGCTGAAGCTACCTTGGTGCTGTAAGGAGAAAGTACTGGGGAGGGAGTCCTGGACTCAAGAGTTTGAATCTCAGCTGTACCCCTTGCCCTCTGGGGGACCCAACTCTCAGGCCATCCATAGAGTCAAGGGGAATAATTTATTCCTTTAATTTAACAACAGCCAAGTAATGGTTACCATGTGCCAGGCTCTGTCCTAAGAACTTTACAGAAATTAAATCCTCTCAACTATCCAACAAAATGTCTTGACCCCCATTTTACAGATGGAGAAACTGAGGTGCGGAGAGGTTAAGGATCCTGCCCATGGTCACAGAGAGAGTCAGTGGTGAGACTGAGATTTGAACCTGGGCTATCTGGCTCTCGGGCTCTCCCTGCCCCCAACTGCCTTGCAGTGTGGAGCCCTTGATAATCTGTAGAGAGCAGTGCTCCGGCAGGGTCTGGGCCAGCTTGGTCCCCTGGTCTGAGCCTTGTGGGTGGTCCAGGAAGGTGCTCCTGGTGCACAGTGGGTGTGGCAGCTTGGGATGAGGCTGGATTTGAGTGCCCAGCTCATCAGTTACCAAGCAAGTCACTTGACCTAGCCGAGCCTCAGTTTCCCCCTTTGTCAAACTGGGTAACAGTGCTTACCTGGGAGGGCCGTTGTGAGAATTCTGTGCAGTGAGGCGTAGGGAGCACCAGGAACATTGCAGGCACTCAGGATGTGGTGGCCAGCTGTGATGACTCCACAACAAGGCAAGAGGGAGACGGTTGAAGGGGTGGCCTGTGCCAGTAGGGGTGAGTGTGCACCCTTGGGAGCCTTGATTGGGAGAGGATGAGCCCCTGGGGGTGCAGGGCAGCCCCTCTCATCACTGGGTGTACCTGTCCATCCAGTGTGTCTGTTGTGCTCCTGGACCCAGGGCTGGGACAGTCAGCTGCGTGTGTGTGTGTGTGTGTGTGTGTGTGTATGTGTGTGTGTCAGGAGCATACCACCACCCCTGATGTCACACATGTACACGCACCCATAATGGGGAGACGACCGAGAGTCCTCGCTTGTGAGAGTTGGAGACCATCTCACTCTGCTCTGTCGTTGTTGCAGATGGGGAAACAGGCCCAAACAGGGGAAGGGATTTGCACTGGGACCCCCAGTGAGTCACAGTTATCTGAAGTTTCACTGCTGGGCAGGACCTTTTCTGAGAAATGCAGTGACCAGCCCTGCCTTTGGTAGCCCGTCCCGGTCACACTGGCCCGTCTCCATGGGGTCGGTGCCTTGCAGGGTACTTCTTTCCATCCCACCCTGTGGTGATCGGAACATGGAATTTTGGAAGAGTGGAAGCCATGAGGACAGAAACCTTGTCTGTCTGTCCACAGCTGAGCCCATGTGCCCAGCACGGAGCCTGGCGTGTGCGTAGTAGGTGCTTGGTATCCATTTGTTAACTAAGTGACCCTAGCGATCGGCCCTTCCTGCTCCCTCCGGGTAAAGCCTGGACTTCGGAGGGGCAGGGACTTACCCAGTGTAGAGCCGGGGATTGAGGTCAGACTTGTTGGCTCCCAGTCCCAAGCCCTCTCGTGTGCACTCACAGATGCAAGTAGCACGTGCGCGCGCGCACACACACACACATGCAAGCCCACAAGCACACGTTCAATGCGCTCACTCTGTGCCATGATCCAAAAGCTTCACTCTGATTATCGCTCAATTTTCTAGCTTAAAAGTATCCATCTGTCCATCTCTCTGCCAAGGCCGTGGGCTGGACACCTAATGGGATGCCTGTTCTGGGGCCTCCCCCAAGTCTGGCTGCTCCCAGGATGGGGCAGGAGTCCCAGAAAGGGACTCTGGGAGGATAGGACCTAAGGGACTCTGCCCCAGTCACATTCCCTGCTGTGCCCCCACCTCCACCCCCACTTCGGGCCACATCCAGCGCGTCCCACACTGAAATTCCTGCCCAAGCGTCCCTAGTTCTCTCCCTCACCATTTCTGGGCCATCTCAGGCTTTGGGGGAGGGGGTGTCATTCCTGAGGACCAGCCTCCCCCGCCTCCCCCAGGAAGCCTGCCCTAATGCCCAGGAGGATGGTAATTAGCATGAGGCAGACTGATTAGCTCAGAAATTAAGTCTTTGTTTCCCTCGCTCCCCCGCTCCCCCGTTTCCCTAATTGAGCAGATGCAGAGTGGAGGGAAGGGGCTGCCGGGTTGGTCATGGGGCTGGGTGGGGGCTCATGCGGTTGTGTGCTCAGTGCAGGAGGCGGTGGGGGTGATGGGTGGGGGTGGATCAGGGCATGATTGGGGAACGGCTGGATGGTGGGGCTGGTGGAGGAATGCCAGGGTGGGGGTGGCACCTGGGGTGGACCTCCCGGCTGTAGCCCTCTGGGGATATGCTTCCTTGGCTGGGGCAGGGGGAGGAGAGGGCATCACTCCCAGGGCCCCACTGGAGGCTCGTGGGCCATCATTCTTTCCTTCCGGTCTTCGCATCTGCTGTCATTTATGGAGCACCTGCTGTGTGCAGTTCCTGGGCTGAACACCTTTTGTGTATCTCCTCCTTTAGTCCTCAGTGGTGCAGGCAAAGGGTCCTTCATTTTTTAGGGCAGGAACTTAAGGCTCAGAGAGGTGAAGTGACTTGTCCGGAGTCACACAGCTCAGAGCAGTTATGGCAGGGTTCAGACCCAGGCAGTCTTGCTTGGCCCTATCCTGGGCTGAGAGGCCCTTTGGGCTGGGGAGGGAGGATCCTGGGGTCAGATGGTGGCCAATTCAGGTCCCGGATGCTAGGGTAAGTGAGGCCTTTGCCCTTCTCATTTTTTGCGTGGGGATCATTACATTCGCTTTCTTGGGGAGGAAGCTGTAAGGATGACCACAGTGATAATTTAGTTAGTGCTTGCTGTGTGCTGGGTGGTGACACATGCTAATGGGGTTTCATATTTCACACAACAATCCCATGAGCCATGGGCAGATGCCCTCCTTATCTCCATTTCATATTCCCAGAAGCAGAGGTTGGAGGGGAGGCAGGGGGCTGCTCTTGGTTCTGTAGTTAGAAAGCAAGGACCCAGGGTTCAGCCCCGGACAAGCTGACTCCGGGCACTTCCTCCTTGAGCACCCCTCCTATGGTCTGTAACACCTGTGAGGTGCACGGCTCGGCTTGTGCTGGGTGCTCTACAAGGGTTAGCATCCTGCCCCCTCCCTGAAGGAGCAGGTTCCTTGAGATCCCGAACCTCGGGGAATGCAGGAGGAGGCCCTCCTCATACAACCTGTGGGATAGGCATCACCTGTAGTCCTATTTTAGAGATGGGGACGTTGAGGCTTGCCGGGGATCTCACAGCTGGTGATGTTAAGGGGCCCGGATTTGAACCCAGGCGGTCTGGCTCCAAGTGCTGCCATGTGGAAGGCCCCTGCTCGGCAGTGCCCACTCCAGGCCATGCCTGTCCCTGGGGAGTCAGCTTCCTGGCCTGATCGTCAGCCTCTGCTCTTGCGTGGTGCTCCACTTCCCTGTACAGGGGAGTGGTGGGAGGGAGCACCCAGGCCTCTGTCCTCCGCTATGCCCCACCACTGGCTGGTAGGCATTGGGTATGGCCACCTGCTGATTGGACACATCCTTTGTGGGGGTTCTTCTCACCTCTAAAATTCAACTTGTTCCATCCTGGACTCCTCTCATCCAGCATCCTGACCCATTTGTTCTTTCTCTGAAGCTTTCTATTCTGGGGTGGGCACTGCCGTTCCTGAACCCTGGGAGTCATCCCTGAACACTATGCTCAGCCTCCTGTCTTCATCCTGAAGGTGACCCTATGTGTCACTGAACCCTGCTCTCGCAGCCTCCTCCCATCTCCTGGTCATTCTGCCACCATCATAGCAGCTCCTCAAAGGCTGCCCCTCCACTCCTGTCCCTGCAGTTCATTCTGTACTCTCCCATTGGTGGGACTCCCTAGCATGTCACTGGCCCCCCATTTTCCTTGGGCCAAGATCCAAAATCCTTACCCTGGCTTCGGAGACCTGCTGAGACTTGGCCCAGGCTCAGTGCTCCTGTCTCGAGGCGCCCTCTCCTCTCACAGGCCGTGGTCCAGTCCTACTGGCCTCCTTCCAGTTCCTCAGACTGCTACCCTTTGGGTGCTGCATAGGTGATTCCATCACCAGGATCTCCCTCCACAAAGCCTTCCCTGATCTCAGGATAAGGAGGTCCCCAGGTACACAGGGGACGTCCCTCTATTTCTCTGAAGAGCCTTTGAGGGGAGTGGTGTTCCCATTTTGCAGATAGGAAAGCTCAGGCTCAGAAAGCTGGGCTGGCCTCTGACCCCAAGGCTCTCTCACCGCAGAGCCCATGTTCTCGGCATGTGCATGTGTGTGTGCTCGTGTGCGCTTGTGTGCGTGCACCACAGACACTGCTGTCTGTTGTCTGGGCCAGGGAGTGTTTGGGCTGGGACGAGCCGCCCCCTGGGGAGAAGGGAGCGTCTGGGATGGTCTCTGGGGACCAAGCCTGCCTCTTCCTTTGCGGGGTGGGGATGCAGCTTGTGCACGTGGGGCGGGGCGTCAGGCTCTCCAGCCCCGACCAGCAGCCTCACAGCTCCTCCCACTAATCTCCCCTTCCCTTCAAAACAAACACCCGTGAGCCCAAAACACCCATCCAGCCAAGGCACAGATGGAGCTCCAATCGGAATCAATTAGTCAGGTTACCAAGGCAACGGATCCCAGGATCCAGCCTTACCTCTCCATGGTGGGCCCCACACCTGCCAGGCTCCGCCCCTGCCTTTCACGGCTCCGCCCCTCAGCCAGGCCCCGCCCCTGCCTTCCATGGCCCATCCCTCATGCCCCAGGCCCCACCCTCTCCCTCTGCAGCTGGGTGGGGGTGCTTTGGGGATTTTCCCCAAATCGGGAAGTAGTGGGTGGGAATGTTCGAGAGCTGGGTTCGAGTTTGCATTCAGGCACGCTTGGCTTGGTGGGAGCTGGGGCAAGACCTACAAAGCTGGGAGCCAGGCTTTGTTCAGTAGGAAAGGACGATGGCTGGACCTGCCTAAGGAGGGGCTTCGAGGGAGCCGTTTGAGGCTGGCAAGAGAGGGAGAGTGACTGTGGCCTGAACTTGAGGTCCCGGAGGTGACGGGTGCTGTTAGGGTCAGGCGGCCTCTATGGTCGGCAGCAGTGATGGGGCTGCCTCCCAGGCTCCAGGCACTGGACTCCTTCCTCCTCCTCCCATCCCCACCTGGTTTGGCTCATCCTCTGCCTCATCTGCGCTCTTGTAACCAGGCTTGGGTTTTCCATCCTTGCTCCTTGGTCTGCACATCAGTCCACCTGCTGTTTCTTGCAGAGTAGCCTTGGGCAAATTACTTAGCTCTTTGTGCTTCTGCTTCCTTGTTTGAAAAACGGGCATAGCAGCATCTGTGTAGTAGATTCTGCACCTACCTAGCCCCCAGTGTGGTGTCTACCTGATTGCTCCTGGTGCCACCGTTGGATGCAGGCTGGGGGCTACCAGTGAGAGGGTCTCTGGGGAAGGCAAAAGGGATGGAAGCCCCACTGCCCTGTTGGGGAAGTTGAGGCACACACAGAGATGGCCACATTGACCTGGTGTTGAGGACCCCCCGCCCCCACTGTCTTCTCTCAGAACGGCTCACTGTGTTGAAGTTGGCCATATTGCAGATGGGGAAGTCAAGGCCTGGAGGGGGTAGCTGGTGTCACAGGCTGGCCTCTGGCGTTGGTCTGGGCCCTGTTTTCTGGATCGTGCTGGCTGGTGTTGGCTGGACGGTAGCACAAGACAGGTCTTAGAAGGCTAGCCTCTCTTTGTGGAACCATAGGGAATCCATTCCTCCTCCTGCTCGGGCCTCAGTTTCCATTTCTGAGAGATGGGGGATCACGGGGATGTAGCTGGTATAACCCTGATGGAAGCAGGTTGGGGCCACAGCTTCTTTTTTTATATATACTTAAAATTCTTTTTTTTAATAATAAATTTATTTTTATTGGTGTTCAATTTGCCAACATACAGAATAACACCCAGTGCTCATCCCGTCAAATGCCCCCCTCAGTGCCCGTCACCCATTCACCCCCACCCCCCGCCCTCCTCCCCTTCCATCACCTCTAGTTCGTTTCCCAGAGTTAGGAGTCTTCATGTTCTGTCTCAGCTTCTTATGCTTTGTGACGTCAGAAGAGGAGCTAGTGTGGACGAACGAGTTGCAGTTTCTGGCCTAAGCCATCCCTGGAGGTCCATCCAAGGGGGAGGATTTTGAGGGGCCATGAGGGGAACAGGCCAGCTCTAGCCCTGTCCCGCATCCTTGGAGGGCCCTTTGATGCTGGGCTCTGTGGGGGTGTGGCACATAGGAGTGGCACGTGGCTTGGCCCACCATCGCCAGGTTGGGATGAGGCTCAGGGCAGGCCTTGGCTCCTACTCCGCCACCCACCTGGTCCCGAATGCACTGAGCTCACGGGGGCCAAGCCTGTCTCTCCTGCCACCCGGCTAAGGGGCCATTTGCTCCTCCGTGTGCCCTGGAGGCGTCTCGCAAGCTGGCACAGTGGGGCTGGGCCTGGACTGGTGGCTGCCCCACAGCGCCTCCTCCCCCAGGGACCGTGGGCATATCGTTGGCCCTCCGTGAGCCTGTTTCCTCGTCTGCCACCTGGGCCTCATGTTGTGTTCAATGAGATCACCAGTTGGAGAAACTTCTGGCGGCATAAACCAGGGGTGGAAAACTCAAGTGCCCACGGGGGCCAGGTCACTTAAAGGTTGGAATCCGGTCCATGGGACAATAGGGTGTGGTGGGGCCTGTGGTGCCCGCCAGCACTCAGAGCCCGATGGTATCAAACTCCAGTTTTTATCAACAGTGAGCAAGCCAACCAGAGTGATCCGCGGGCAGCGTTTGGAGCTGCCAGCCTGCCCCAGAAGGCAAACTCTACAAATGGATTAACTGGGGGGTATTTAACTCTCCTTTACATAATAACAAGGGCTAACATTTATTGAGGGCTCGTTCTGTGCCAGGAGCGAAGTAAGCACTTTAGTGGGATTATCTTGTGTGATCCTAACACCAACCTGGAGGCAGGTGGCGTGGGGTACTTTGTGGCTATTATACCAGAGAGGTTCGGCCAGAGCCCAAGGTCACACAGCCGTGGTGGGGGGGGGGGATAGGAGGGTCCCCCCCCCCCCCGCATCCGGGGGCCTTCTGATTCCTCTGTGGAGGTGTCTCCTCTGAGCCCAGAGGGTGGAGGGAGGAAGGGCAGACCTGCTTGGCCAAGGGGGAACCCCCAGATCTGCGATAGCTTGTGCTTCTCTCTGGGTTGTGGGGGGAGGGTTGGAGAAACAAAATTAAGCAGAGGGAGAGTGTTGTGGAGCTGAGGAAGGATAACTGATTTTTTATGAGCTTGTTAACATTTGTGAAGTTAAGTAAGCAGAAATTTATGCGCTTCATTTGCATGCATTAAAGGGAGGGCTGCCCGGCCCAGGGCCCAGCATAGTTACCAGGAAACCTCACGCTTCCCGGGGCATGGGGCCCACCGCCCCCAAGGCTGGCGTCCAGCAGTTGCCCAGGTCCGGAGGGTCTGTTTTGGCGGGTGTGCGGGGATTTCTTCAGATCCAGCTGTGGCCATTTCCTGACGGCCACTGTGTGTGTGGACTAGCTCCTGCGGCCCGGACTCTCCTTGCTGTGTCTGAGACCAGGTGACCTGGCTGCTCACAGAGCAGCCCTTAGTTCAGAGGCTGAATATTCTAGAGCCTGTTCCCTCCCCACCCTGTCCCTGGTTGGGGGAGGCCTCAGAAGGTGCTGGAGGCCCAAAGACCACCAGTTTTGCTGTGTAAGAGCTGTGAGGCCTGAGGCAGGTTGCTCCAGGTCTTGATGTTCTCATCCGTAACATGGGGATGGTGGTGGTGCCGACCTTATGGGCTTACGTCCTGCTCACGACACAGCTCGCCCGGGACGATGTTGACTTGGGGGGTGGCATGACCTCTTTGCACGTTGACCTGGCTCTTTGGGGGACCCTTTGTTTCCAATAGCCCTGAGAGCTACATGGCCCTTCCTCTGGGAGGCCTGACTGGACACCCCTAACCTGGCCTTGGGAGCCCCCGGGGCTCCCCGACGTCCCCTGCCCATCCTGCAATTACTGGTGTCTTGTAATTATAATTCCCTTCCAGTTGTGAGCTTCCTCAGGGCAGAGCCAGGACCATCCTGATCCCTGGGGTGCCTCGTGCCTGCCCCAGGGCATGAGAAGTGGTATTAAATGAATGAGTGGATGAAATCTATCATCTCAGCCTTTGTTTTAGACCCGTTTGGAATTAGAAGTCCCTTCCAGGTGTGTAGTGATGTATGGGTTTTTTTTTTAAAGATTTATTTATTTATTAATTTGAGAGCGAGGGAGGTGGGGGAGAGGCAGAGGGAGAGAGAAGGAATCTCCAGCTGACCCCCCACCGAGCGTGGAGCCTGACATGGGGGTCAGATCTCACCACCCTGAGATCATGACTTGAGCCCAACTCAAGAGTCAGATGCTCAACCATCTGATTGATAGCTTTAAAGACACTTTTGAGCTAATGCCCTCATTTGATCTCTACCTTTTCGCTCCCCTGCAAAGAAGGCAGGGTGGGGGGGCACCTTGCTGGTTCAGTGGTTGAGCGTCTGCCTTCAGCTCAGGGTGTGATCCCGGGGTCCTGGGATCGAGTCCTGCATTGGTCTCCCCACAGGGAGCCTGTTTCTCCCTCCGCCTGTGTCTCTGCCTCTCTCTCTGGGTCTCTCATGAATAAATAAATAAAAAATATTAAGAAGGCAGGGCAGGCTACAGATGGCGAAGCAAAGGCCCAGGTGGACGTGGAGGGATTTGAATCCAGCCCTCATTTGTTTGCTCAGGGCAGCTCCTGAACTCCTGCTTTGGGCTGGGTAGGGAGGTCCTGGGGGGCATCAGGTAGGATGCTGCCTTCCAGGGATTCAGAGGCTGTCCTCCATAGGCAGGCACAGCGTGGGTGGGAGGAAGCTGAGGAGGCCGTGGGGCGCAGCTGCATCTCTGTAGGCCCCGGTCCTTCATCTCGTCTAGTGAGTGACAGCTCAGAGGCTTACAGCTTCTTCCAGCTCTGATGGGTGAGATTCTCGGCAGTTCAGGGGGTTTGTCTCCAGGCACCTGCCAGGAGGCCCATCTTGCAGCCCTGTCCACACAGCCCTGGCCTATCCAGAAGGCCGACGGGCCCTGTAGACATGGGTGACTGGGCCTCTGGAGGGAGTGGCCGTCCCTGCTGCTGTCCCTGGGCCTGTGACAGTGGGGGGTGGTCATCTGCACACTGTAGGGGTCTGTCTCTGGATAGAATTTGCAGTCAGCCTGGAGCTAGGAGGCAGGGGTGCGGAGAAGGGGATCTGAGGGGCCTGAGGATTCGTGGGATGGGGGGTATATGTGTGAGTGGTGGTCAGCTTCTCTGAATGGGGTTGTCTCATTTGGGGTGGCCCCCTGGGGGGAGGTTGAGGCTGAAGAGTAAGGGGTGCCTTCCTTTCTGATCTTCTCCCCGCCCTGCTCGCTGTCCCCTCTCCCAGGGACCTGCTGGGTGGGCTGGGGTCATGGAAGGCTTGGCCTTAGGAGGCAGAGGGGCACCTGGCTTTGGGCAGGTGATCGCCCTCTCTGTGCCTCGATTTCCTCATCGATGCCTTGGGGGTGGTGCCAGTTCACATCCTCCTCCTGGGGATTTAGTGAGGGTTCAGTCACCTAAGGGCACCTTGGGGGGTGGAGCCGGCCCGGGTGGGGGTGGTGGTGAGCAGAGAGGTGAGGAAACCATGTCGGGAAGGCTGTGGGTTTTATTGTGACCTAATGGGAGTCAGCAGGCAGGTGAGGGTGGCGGCAGGGAGGAAGGTGCGGGCAGCTCCTGCAGTGGCTCAGGTGTGCCACTGGAGGCTGGTGGAGGTGCGGGCAGGGGGCAGATGTGCACTGGTGCTTGTTGGCTCGTGAACTTGTCCCCTCTGTCCCCTGGAGCTCGGGGAAGGTACAGGAGGGAAGTGCATTTATTCAGACAGTTCTCCAGTATCTGGTATGAGCCAGGCCTTGTGCAAGGTGTTGAGGGTCTGGGGGCTCAATGAGGACCGTGCCTGGCACCAGGGACTGCACTGCCAAGGGGGAAGGCAGACTAACGTGAGTGCAGCCCCGGCGGGCTGGAGGGCTTCCTGTAGGAGGTGGCTTTGAACCCTACATGAGGTGGGGGCGGGGCAGAAGGGAATCTCCAGGGGAAAGGCCAAGAGGTCTCAAAAGACCTCCTGAGTTCAGAGGAGGTAAGCCCATATATGAGGATATGAGGGTCTGGGATGGATTTGGGAAGGAGGATCTGGGAGTCTGGGAAGGAGGTAGGGCTCAGGAGCTCCATCCAGGCCAGGAGGAGTCTGGGATGTGCAGTCTTCCAGCAGCCGGGGGCATGGTGGGCACTTGGACTTCTCAGTGTTGCTGTTCTGGGGTCAGGTGAGAGGCAGGTGGTGGGATCAAGGCTGGAGGAGGGGTCAGGGGAGGAGCCGAGGCGGCCCAGTGCATGTGTGCCCACGTGTGCATGCAGCGGGGAGCGGTTTGTTCTGACGGTGTCTTGGTTACTGGATGGTGCTGCAGGGCAGATTTGCAGAGACAAGTCCAAGCCAGATCAGGAGAGGTCTTGAATGCCGGGATAAGGACCACGGAGGCAATCAGAGGCTTCTGAGCAGGGCAGTGAGCCATGAGCCTGCTGTGCTTCAGGCAGCTTCCTCTGGCAGCTGGGCAGAGGATGGGTGGGGGCGGGGTAGTCTGGGCAGACCCCTTAGGAGACTGTACCCGTCTGGGGGGGCTTCCATGTGCCATGGCAGAGGCACAGGAGAGGAGAGAGGGCAGCAGAGCTCAGGGAAGGCTCAGTGGAAGAGGTGGCATTTGATCAGGGCTGTAGAGGGCGAGAGAGGTCTGCTCCCAGGGGGTGGAAGAGAACGACACAGCAGGTGGCTGGCACGGCGGTGGGGGGTGGGGGGTGCGTGATGGGAGAGGCCCGTCCCTTCAGGATGCCTCTGAAGGATGAAAGGGAAGGTCTGAGCTGGGAAGGAATATCATCATTACTGAGGACCACTGCCCCCCCCCAACCCCGTGCAAGGCTCTCTGTCCCCAGAGCTGGGTGGGTACCCAGCTCCACTCCCAGCTGCTTGGCTTGGGGCGGGTCTGTGGAACCCAGCACCTCCATTTTGTTGTCTGTAAAATGGGGGGACTGTTAGGACCTGCCCCCTGCAGAGTCTCTGAGGATTAGGTGAACTAATCCACCTTCAGCAGGCCTTGGAGATGCTCCATGGTTAAGTCGTTAATGGGCTGTGGTCCTTCCATCTCATTGAGCACAGCAGGGCAGCCTCGCAACCTGGGGACAGATGAGGGACGGCTGTGAGGGGTACAGAGCAAGGGTACCCCAGCCTTGGTGCACTTGCCTCCATGCCTCCTGGCAGTGGGCTGGCCTGTCAAATGCCCAGCCCAGCATGCTCCGTGCTCCTGGAGTCTGGCGGGGGTGGGGCGGGGGCAGGAGTCAGCCTCTGGTCCCAAGGTAGGCTGGCCCCCACCAGGCGGGAGGCCTCAGGTTGGCTGCATGCTCTCAGAGCCTCAGCTTTCTCATCTGTTAATGGGGGCCGCACGTGCCCCATAAGGCTAGTTTTGTGTGGGTTCCTTCCCCTGTTTCTCTGCACCTACTGACCACGCTGCCTTGAGTGGGCTGGGGCCAGGGTGGACTCGGGAGCCACTGTGTCGGTAGAGGCCCTAATGGTCATAACAGCAGTGGTAAGGAGCTGGGAGGCCCTCTTGTCACCAGTAGTAATAAAGAGCACACCTCAGCCTGTGGGGAGGTGGGGGGTGGAGGTGGGGATAGAGACCAGCTGGGAATGACGCACCTCTGGGGGCGCTGGGCGGTTCTTTTTCTTTTTCTTTCTTTCTTTTTTTTTTTTTTTTTGCTTTTTCAGTCCCCGTGCCCCAGGTACCTCCTCTGGGCCAGGCCCCCATCTAGTGGGGGTGGGGGGACACAGAGGGGACATGGTGCTGCCTTGGCCCTCCGGAAGGAAGACGGTGACTATTTAGGGGGACACCATTTGGAGCTGGTGAGCATGGGGTTGCTGTGGAATGGTGAAGGCAGACCTAGGGTTCAGGGCAGGCTTCCTGGAGGAGGTGATACCTGAGCTGAAGACAGTAGGGGTTCAGGTATTGGCAGTGAGTGTAGGGAGAGGGAGGTGCCAGTGCCAATGTGGGGTGGAGTGGCGGGTAATGTGAGGAGGGCCATGTGGCTGGAGCAGGAGCTGGGGAAGGTACAGCCCACCTCACAGAAGCTTCTCATGCCAGCAGGGAGCTCGGCCTCTAACCCTGGGCCTTCAGGCCCAGGTGGTGGTGGTGACCTTGACCAGGAGGAGACGTGTGGGCAGGCATGGGCTTGTTCTAGAAGGTGACCTGGCCTGGCAAGTCTGGGGCATCTGAGGGCAGGTGGGATGGGAGAGCAGCTGTGGGGAGGTCGGGGACGGAGCCTGGAGGAGCCGTTGTGTTTCAGGGGCTGGGGCTGGAGGGGACCCCCTGGAAGGAGGGGCTGCAGTCTCCTCAGGTGTTGTACACCCAGGGCTCAGACGTGCTCAGGGAGCTGCCAGCTCTGATGGTTCTGTGAAGCCCTCCAGAGGGTCAGGAAGTGGAAGGAGCGAGGTCCTCTGGGGGTCTCCACACACAGTGGCTTTGGTCCTGGACACGAGTGCACTGATGGGGTTCGCTTGGCCAGAGCTACTGAGCGCCTGCTGTGTGCCAGCTCCCGTGTTGGGGCTGCAACAGGGCATGGGCTCGGCCTGGTCCCACCCAACCCTCTGGGCTCATGCGGGGTGTGTGGCCAGGAGGCCTCCACAAGGCCAGGGCTGCTACCTCACTTGACAGCCCCAGTCTGTGAAAATGCAGATTTTTTTATATGAGAACTTAGAAGCTGGTTATTTATTTTACAAAATAATTTGTAGGAGGCTTTCCTTCAACAGCAATCCTCTCTAGTGCGTGTGGGGGGGTTTCCATTTGCCCAAGTCCCCTGCCGGTCTGTGAATTCCTTGCTCATCTTTGTTCCCTCCACCATGGGCCAGGAATCCCAGGCCAGGCAAACAGTAGGTGTTCATTAGATGTGGGACTTCTCGTTGGCAGAAGTGTGGCCCCCCGTGCGGATCCCCAGCCCCCTCGGGGAGCAGCAGGTCCTCCGAGGCGCCAAGCCCTCCCAGTTAATAATCATCTTTGGCATCTGGGGCTCAGCCAACCGCACCCTTGGCCTCCTGGCTGCCTGTTGGATTTGCTGTGTGCTTGGTGACAACAGGCCGGCCTCATACCTGCTTGTCCCTGAGCCCTGAATGAACTCCCTGCTCCATCCCCCTCGGGTCTCCCACCCCACGGGGATCCCTGCAGGCCAGAGACCAGTTGGCCAGCCCGTGGACAATGTGCCACCGCTTGATGTGTCTCATCTACCCCCTTATAGATGACGAAGTTGGGGCCTGAAAGGGAGGCCCTGGCTCACATCCTTGCTGCCAGGGAGCTGGGAGGGAGATGGAGCCTGCAAAGTGGATGCCTGGCATCCAAGCACCCCTGGCAGTTGAGGGCCTGGGAGGATTTGAACAGAGCTAAAGGGGCAGGATGGCCTCATGGCCACAACCACGTTTGTCTCCAGCCCTTCTGCTTCTAAGCTGTGCGCCCTTCCTTGAACAAGTGGCTTCACTGCTCTGGGCCTCAGTTTTCTCATCTCTCAAATGGATATAATTAATGTTGCCCACCTCACAGGGCTGGGGAGAGGGTCGATTGAGTTAATTCCTGTAAAAGGCTGATCAGGGTCTGGCATGTAGTTAGTGCTCAGACACAGGCAGCAGGGCTTGAGTGCTGTTTACCAGCAGTGACCTGGGAGGCCACTTTGTCTTTCTGGGCCTCAGTTTCCTCCTTTGAGAATGAGGTCTGACAAGCTTTATCCTCTCATCCCACTAGGTGGGGGGTTGTGTGTGCACACAGATCAGGGGCGGTGAAGCCTCCTTTGTGTCAACCAGGCTCGCTGTTGGTGTTGGCCACAGCCCGGTGGGTTTGCTGTCTGGACCTGACGGAGGCCTGTTTGTTCAGGCCACAGGGTTACTGTACCGACTGGCAGGGCTGGAGCCATGGTGGAGAACACACTGTGCTTGGTGCTGGGTGGCCCCAGTGGGGAGGGTGGACACCTGTTACAGACAAGAATTGGGAAAGTCACTATGAGAGAGGGGAGAGCTGCCTGGGGCAAAAGCCGGAGGGTGGGTCTGGAGCGGGCAGCCCAGTCCAGCCTCACGGCTGCCTTGACCTTCAGGAGGACTTACGGCTTCAGCCTGGGAGTCATGGAAGCTTTTGGAAGTGTTTGAAGAGAGGGTCTTTCAGTGGGCCCATGGTATATGGCGTTTTGAAAGGTCTCTGGTGGCTGAGCAGAGGGAAGGGGAGGGACACAGGGGACACTTGAGATGCTGGGAGGCAGCTGTTGCTGTCTGGGTAAGAGCCTCGGTGGCTTGGATATACAGGTGTGTGGGCTGGACAGGTGTCGGGATGGATTGGAGGTGAGGGATGGACCAGGCAGAGGCAGAGTCAAGTGTGATTGGGATGGTGAGACTGAGCGCAGAGAAGTTTGGTAACAGGCCCACAGTCACACAGCCAGCAAGGGAGGGAGCGATACCTCGGGCCCAGGGCTCGTAGAGGGGCCCACAGGGTGGAGGTGGAAGGCAGGACAGAGGGGCCCACAGGGTGGAGGCGGAAGGCAGGACAGAGCCCGCAGGGGCAGTGCTGGTGACCTCCTCAGTGCTTCATTCTCGGGCTCTGCCCAGCGCCAGGCGTGATGGAGACGGGTCAGGGCATCTGCTAGGGATGGGGGGTCTGGGCTGTGTTGCCCGCAGCTCCAATAGGCAGGGCTCTCACGCAGAGGAAGCAGTCAGGGAAGGATGCAGCCGGCACAACTGGCGGCCGAGCACCCCGCCCTCAGGTGGCGAGTGTGATGGTGAGGAGCTCAGGACTCTAAGTGAGAGAGACCCAGGTTTGCAGCTGGCCTCGGGTTCCCATCTGTAAAGTGGAGGTTGTTCTAAGATGAGTGGGACAGTGCAGGACTTAGCACACAGCCTGGGGTGTGGCCTTTCTGATCAGGGACAGGTCATGGCCTCCCGAGCCAGCTCAGCGCAGGGACAGACCGTCTCCTTGAGATGATGGGCAGTGCCCAGACCCAAGGCCCAGGCTCAGATGGGAGGAGGCTGCTGGGGGTGGGGGGAGGGCCAGGAAAGAACGATGGGCTCCAGTTTGTGGAGAATAGAGTTATGGGAGTTATGTGAGCCCCAGAGATACATGTAACTGCAGGGAAGTGA
The DNA here is from genome assembly GCF_018345385.1 of Vulpes lagopus. Classification (NCBI taxonomy): domain Eukaryota; kingdom Metazoa; phylum Chordata; class Mammalia; order Carnivora; family Canidae; genus Vulpes; species Vulpes lagopus. The sequence continues at coordinate 11,004,184 of NC_054828.1, forward strand.
CGGAGGGGTCTGCGGAAGGATGAGACGGGACCAACTTTGATGAGCCTGGGCAGTGCTTAGAGACCATCCTTTGTCTGGTTTTACCAAGGTAAACATGCAGGAGGCCCAGAGAGGGTGAGGGCCTGGCTCAAGGTCACACAGCAGCTGGCACTGGGAGCAGACCTGCTGGCTTGGGGGCCTGGGCACTGCCCTCCTCTGTGAAGGAGGGTTGTGATCATTTATCAGGGGAGTTTAATAATGAATGAAGTTGAAGTGTCTTTAATGCAGGCAGCAGGCCCGAAGTAATAAGGGGCCCTGTATTAATTCGGAAGTTAATGAATATGCAGGTGTGTCTGAATGATTAATGGGGCTCCCAAGGCTTTGGAGAGGGGTGTGTGAGCTGCTGATGGAAATATGAATATTGCATACAGCTGGGAAGTCGGATAAACTGGGGAGTAGGTGGGCATTCATGCACTGGGGAGGACTCTAGCGGCCACAGAGGTTGAATTTATAGACGCTCAGGGACAGATGGACCGTGTCATGGCCAAGTGTGCTCATGTTTTACTGTGTGATCTTGAGCAAGTCACTTAACCTCTCTGAGCCTCAATTTCGTCATCTGCAAAAGACATACCTGGTACCTGGGCCCTTAGCATAGGGGCAGACACTGTGCAAACATCTGATAAAAACTGGTATAGCCTTGTTAGAAAGGAGGGCAGAGATGGCAGAGAAAAGCCAAGGAAGGTATCACAGTAACCATTAAATTCCCTTAAATATGGACAACACTTTACAGTTTGTAAGGGGGGCGGTGTGTCTCTCATTGGTCTACCCCTTGGCTCTTTGCAGCAGTGGCATGGGGCAGAGGAGATGGTTCTCGGGGAAGCTGAGGTTCAGAGAGGGCTGGTCACTGCCCAGGTCACCAGCTAGCAGGCACAGTCGGGCCTGGGCTCAGGTCCCCACTGCCTGACCATGAATCCCAGAGCAGGTGGAGATAGAACCACCAGTCAAGGGGAGGGTCCCACGGTGGCACTGACCGGAAGGACCTTCAGAGTATTTGTCGGGCCTGGGGTCGGGAGTCCCTGCATCACCTCTTGGAGCCTTAGCTTCTTTGCCTGGCGTGTGAGCGTCTGTTTGCTACTTGGGGCTGTTTTGGGGTTTTGATGAGAAAATGGGACACAGACCCCTTGCGTGTGCCTGGCCTTTGGGGAGTCCCCGGCTCTGCAAACGTCATCTCTTACTGTTTGGAACGGCTGTCCTGGGAGTCTGTCTGCAGCAGCCCTGTCTCATACTGGGGGCCGTGGGGGCTGGGCCACTTTGTAGCTTTGGGTCCTCGGGCGCAACCCTGAACCTCTCTCTGCCTTTGTCTCTTCATCCTTCCAGTGGGCATAGCAGCGAGGCTGCTGTAGATTAAGTGTGTGGGCCCCACACGCAGTTGGACTGGGCGCAGTGAGCTCCCTTCCCCCCTTGCACCTCCCCCAGGCCCATATCACGGCCCCTGTGCGTGGGTACCCTTTTTATGCTCCCATGGCACCTTATTCATCCTTTGAGCCTGTGACCATTTATGGAGCGCCTCCTGGGCGCCCTGCTGGACCTTGGGTTTGCAGGGTGAGTGAGACCGCCCTCCCTGTCCCTGTCCTTGACAAGGTCATGGTCCAGGCAGAAGGCAGGTGTGAAACCCGTGTCCCGTGATGCAAGCTGGGATGGGGCATGGGATGCAAGCTGGGATGGGACTAGAGGATGGCCCTTACACAGGCATGGCTGGGGGTGGGGAAGACGAGCTCATTTATCTTGCGGGCTTCCCTGCTAGGCCCCCCACCCAGGGCTGTGTCTTGGCTGTGGGTGCTCAGCTCCCAGTGGGAGGCACTTACAGGGTGGCTGGCCAAGTGAACGAGGGAGTGAGTGGATGGGTGGTCGCTACCTAGGCCCCTGCCTGGCTGCTCCCGGGCTCTAGGCCAGGCCATCCCGGGTGCGCCCAGGGGGAGGCTGTCTTGTGTCCTTCTTTTTTCCTTCTCACGTCTCTGGGCCCTGAAAGGCACATCCCCTGCTGGCCTGGGCCAGAGAACTGTAAGCTGTTGGGTAAAGAACCTGAGCTGTCAGGGTCGTGGCGTGGCGTAGCCTGTGTTGACGAGATGAGGAGACTGAGGCCCGAGCGGGGAGGGGGGCTGTGGGGCAGGGCTGGGGTCAGAGCCCCCGCTGGGCCACTCCTGGTGTAGCTGGGCTGTGCCCCGCCTGGCCGGGTATTTATAGTCTCGGCTGATCTATATTAACACCGGGGCCTGCAAAAGAGGCCTTTGCAGCCTCTGGATCTAAGGATGGCTTTGAACCCCCCGGGGGCTGTGGAATTAGAGCTTGCCCCCAGAGGAAGGGGAGAACGTGGCCTCTCATCTGTCCCTTCGCAGCCCTGGGGCTCACGCTGGGCTTTTCACATGGAGAATCTTTGCCGGCCTGGGCCTGGGCTCGGGCCACCCTTTGGTGGGTTCCAGGTCTTTGTCTGGGGGATGTTATGCCCCACTGCCCTCCCGCTCTACAGGGGGACCGTGTACACGGGCTGCGTGGCCTCGGGCAAGCCTCAGTCTCCCCATCTGTAGGATTGGGCCTAATTCTCTCCCAGCTTCACATGTCAGGCGCTGAGCACTCAGAGGCTTGTGAGCTGGGAGTCAGTGTTTACGCTCCTCACGTCTCTTCTGGTCCCTGTCCTATGCAGTGCTCAGAGCCTGTAGGGACTGGAGTGTCCTCTCCATGGGCTAGCTGAGGCCATCGAGGACCTGGGGTGGCCTGACGTTGCCAGGGCCAGGCTGCCTGTTGGGGCACAATTCGGACTCCTGGAAGTCCGAATGTCCTAGCTTCCCAGACCCTGTCTCCTTCTCAGGGCCCATGGGGTCCTTGGGGCAGGCCGGACTCCTCACCCCACCAACTTGGCTCCACCCCCGTTGCCACGGGGACAGCTCCACTAACTCTATGCTTCTCTTACAGAGCAGAGACGACTGGCCGCCCTGAGCGCAATTCAATTCAACAGACATTTACTGAGTGCCTACTATGCGCCAGGCCTTAGGCTAGGCACGGGGGTGGGGGAGCAGAGAGGAAGATGGGGTCCCATCCTCAGGTAGCTCTGGGCTGGGGGCGCTTGGAGAAGCTGAACGGCTCAGCACCAGGAGAGAAGCTGCATGCGGGGCTGGAAGCAGCAGAAGTACCTGGGTTCGAGTGCCTCCCTGGAGAGCTGCTGTCTCTCGTCTGTGCCTCAGTTTACCCACCTGTAAAATGGGGGTGGGTGAGGTGAGGTGGGGTGAGGCCATCTCTAGGATCCTTCCAGGATTCCATGGGGATAGAATCAAGGGATGGGGGTAGAGCAGTGAGACCACTACTCTCCCTGCACAGAGGAAATCTGAAGGCTTCTTGGAGGAAGAGGCATGAGGTCCGGGCTACAGGGGGTGGAGAAAAGTGGAATGGCACCCAGGCTTAGGAACAGCATGCGCAGAGGCCCAGAGGACATGTAGATGGGCATCCCCACAGATTCCCAGGTTCTAAAGGGATGCCATGGGGTAGGAGCTGGGCGGGGGAGGGGCCCAAGGGTGACATGTTGGGGTGTGAGCTCTGCTCTGTGAGCTGTTCCGGGTGGAGAGTCAGGAACAATGGTCCTGCTTTGTCCTGCCCCTTCTCTTCTCCTTTCCCCTGGGGTACACGTCACAGTCATGTTTTCATAGGACCTTGTGGCCAAGGTGGTGTCCGCACCGTGCTGGGCACTTTGCAACCCTATAAAGTGGGCGTTGATGGGCCCAGTTCACAGATGAGGACATGGAGGATGAGAGAGGGAAACTTCTCGCCCAGTTCATGATCTGATCCCCAAACCCCCTGCGCTTCTTTCACTGGCTCTCCCTGAGGAATTTTTCTGTCCTGTGTGACGTCTCCCATCCTGGGAACCCCCACCCCCCCAAGCTCTGAGGAGTGCCTGCCACGGGCAACACAGCCGTCTTTGGAGGTGAGAGTGGGAAGACCCCCAGATGTTGTTAGCAGGTGGGCTCTCTCCAAGACCTGACTTTCTGCCCCCGCAGCCACCCTTGGAGATGGTGAGGCGGGGTTCCTTCCCACTTTACAGATGAGCAGGCTGAGGCCCGGGGGTGGGGAGTCATGTGGCCTAGTGGAAAGTCAAACTCAGGGAAGTGACAGCCTGAGCAGGGAGCCCTGTCTCCTCTCGCCCAGCTGAGTGCAGCTGGAAGGAGATCCAGTTTCCCTGAGATCCGTGCAGAAGGAGACCCCTACAAGCCCTCTCCAGGAGGTGGAAAAGATTGGCATTGAAGCCCAGACCTGGGTTCAAATGCTGGTTTTGTCTTGCACAAATGGTGGGATCTTGAGCAAGTCGTTAATTACTCTGAGCCTTGGTTTCCTTATCTGTGGAGGGAGACAGCAGGCCTCTTTCGTTCAGTGGTTAATAGATATTTATTGAACACCTACTGGGTGCCTGGTTGGTGCTGGGCTTTAATGGAAAATCTGGCCCTCCCTCGGAGAACTCAGTCCAAGAGTAAAAGCAGCAGTTCCGATTCTGGTGGTGATGGGGAAAACCCTGGGGGCTGTGGGAACCCACAGGAGGGACCCTAACCAGACAGGTTTACTTGGCAGAGGAGGCAGGAGGGGAGAGCAGGAACCCGCTCTGCAGGACCCCAGGGGATGGCCTCAGATGTCTGCTGTTGGAACCTTACCAGATCAGTAGGGAGCCAGTGAAGACTTTTGAAAAAGGGAGTGTCACACTCAGAGATTTATCCTTTAGGAGGCTCATGCTCTGCCGGATGGAGGATGAGTTGAAGGAGGCCAGAAGAGGGGAGACAGACCAGAGAGGATGCTGATAGAGAAGTTCATTTTGGGCAAGGAAAGAGGCTGAAGCATCACAGAGGGGGTGCACAGAGGCTTCCAGGTGTGGAGGGGCTGGGCAGCTGTGGGCTTCTGGCTGGCTCAGGGCAGAGGCAGGAGTGGGGAGAGGAGTGGAGTGGAGGGGCAGGAGGCAGCTGGTATGAGGGGGTGGGCCTGGTCAGAAGCCTCGGGAGGGGCGAGATGCTGGATGGGGCAGGGAGCAGGCTTGGGAGTTGCAGAGGGCCAGGATAGGACCTCAGGGGAGGCCAGCGTAGGGGAGCCCGAGGGGGAGCGCATGGGAGGTAGGAGGAGAAGCCAGGTGTAGGGACTTCGGGAGGGGGATGGCACAAATCACATGTGTCGGGCACTTTGCCCAGTGCCAGGTCCACGAGAGGGCCCCGGGGCGGGGGGTGGGGGGGGCAGCGTTGCCACAAGTCTTTGACTGGCAAGCAGACCCTACGTAGTCTGTCCCCTTGCCATCCCATCCCAGCCATCCCAAGGAGGAAGGTGTTAGGGAAGGATGAAGAGGGGAGAGCATTTGCATGCATAACAAGGCCGAAGTGAGGGAGAGAGAAAGAGGGAACAGGAGATGAAAAGAAATTACCATACGCCAGGATCTTGTTATTCAACCCAATTTTCAAAGGACCACAGCTGTCGCACTGAGATAATCCGTTAATTATAACAGCCATTGTGCTTTGGCAATGGGAGAGAAACCAGGCTGGGGAGCAAGCAGACGGTGGGGGTGGGTGCAGGCCTTTGGGGGGCCGGACCTGTGAGAGAGGCCAGGGGCAGGCAAAGAGGGGTGTGTTGCCCTTGAGATTGAAAGGAAGACACTGTTGAGGGGGGCCGGGCCTCATCCCTCCTGGCCACCATCGGTAGGGCAGTGGGTGGCGAGGACCCACTGTGGGTGGGGCGCTGTGCCTCGCCCGCCAGCCTGGCCACTGTAACCGTACTAGCGGTGGCTGACTTTATTGAGCACTTACTATGTGCCGGACTCTGCTCTGTGGCTGTTCACTCTGCCCTCTGAGGTAGGGCCCTTCTGGTCTCATTTCACAGAAGAGGATACTGAGACTCAGAGGGCACGTTCCGTGGCAGAGTGGGGATCTGACCTGAATGTGGCCCGCCCTTCTAGAACATTCGGGGGTGGCTGTCTCTGTGGATCACCCATGAGTTTTAGGACCAAGGAATTGGTAGCTAGGGATAGGACTCTTGAGCCCCAGCCTTTTAATCAGAGACCCGCAAGATGACAGACCCATGCTGTTGGAGGATGGCTTGGTGGCCACGCGCCCTGGACCACGATTTCTGTGCAGCCGGCAGTCATGGGGTGCCCCCCCTGCATTTCCGGGGCTTTTCCAGCGTGGACAGAGCTTCCTTGTTCTCCAATGCCACAGCTGCAGGCCCCTGGGGGCTCCCCCACCTGCTCCAGAGAAGCTAGTCTCAGGGCCAGGAGAGGGACCCCTTGCCACTGCCTGCTTCAGGGTTGGAATGGGCTGAGCCCCTGGGCTGGCTGCAGACCCTGGGTGCTGGGGCCTGCAACAGACAGTGGCGGGCGGGGGGGCAGGAGTCCCAGGTGAGCAGAGCGAGGGGGTCTTGAGGTCTATGGGGAGAAGGGTGGGAGCAAAGGGCCATTCCAGACACTCCAGAGCCCTTTGCTGCAGGCGCTACTCTGGGGTGATCTCAAAACTGTCCCTGGGATGTGGCTTCAGCAGCCGAGGCCTCGGGCCTCCCAGTGTCCACAGCAGCCTTGGCTGGCAGTGTTTTTGGGGGTAGGAATTGTCTTTGGAGCCAGTAAACCTCAAACCTCAGCAGGAACCCTGAACCTGATCCGAGAACCCAGGCAACATCATTGGAGAGCCAGGGGTCCCCTGGGGGTGACAGGCAGAGCCAGGAGATTGTATGGGTGCTCCCCCAGTTAGAGGTCCCCACCCCAGTGGGCCTGCTAGGAGCCAAGGTGGGGTCTGCTTTTGGGTCAGAGCAGCTTAAAAGTAGAATTGATGACCCACAGAGACCAAGACTGAGTAGGCTTTTAGGACCAAGGAATGATTGATGGGTAGGTAGAGAACTCTTGAGCCCAGACTCATTATAGAGGCACCCCAAGATGGGAGAGCCTGCTGTTAGAGTGTCCCAAGGCCACAGAACAGGGAGGACAGGGAGGACAGGGAGGCAGGGACTTCGGCACTCTCGGGTCCTAGACCAAGAGGCTTGTGGGATTCCCCCCACCCAACCCCAGGCCTGGGATTCTAATCATTCCCACGCTGAGGTTCCCTCCGTGGCTGGGCTCACAACCTCGAAGCGGCAGCAGGCGGCCTCAGCCAGAGAGGCAGGGAGGCCGATGGGCATGTGCTTTGTCCCTGCAGGGACGCAGATCCTGGGCAGCCAGGCTTTCCAGGTGTTTCAGTGGATTCCAGAAATGGGGATTTTTGAAATGAAGTCTCCCAAGTTTTCAACAATGGGCAACTAATTGAAAAAATGTTTTGGAAGCACTGTCTGGATGAAACAGGATCCCATGGCATCCCTTGACCGAGAGCCTGGTGCCACGGAGGGTCAAAGCCAACTGTGCAGGAGTCGTTGAGACCTCAGTTTCCTCCTCTGTAAAGTGGGAATGATAACGGTCCTGGCTCCCAAGGTGGTGCTGAGGATAAACGAGCTGACGTGAGAGGTGCTTAGGCCCAGCTCGTGAAGGAGCCGGGTCTGCAGCTTGCCCCAGGCTGCCCGCCCCTCCCCCACCAGGCTGCCTCCCAGGGGGCCGCACTCTGTGCCACCAGAGCCTCCGCTTCTCCCGGTGGGCTCCTAACGTGCTACCCCACTTTGGGATAGCCCTGAGGGTGTTGGAAGGCAAGGAAATGTTCACCCCTTGGGGCCCTGGAGGAGGAGCAAGCAGAGCTGGGAGGGCAGGCCTAGCCGGTGCCTGGTACATAGTAGGTGCTCCATAAATGTTTATTGAATGAATGAATGGAGGCCATGCAGGCAGAGGCAGCCGCGCGTGTGCAGGCACTGGTGAAAGAGCGGGTCCAGTGGAGACTGGTGAGTAGCGCCCGGGGTTGCAGCTGAGCGGGGCCTGGGGTTTGCTGGAGCCGAGGCCAAGAGGCCAAGAGGGACCAGTTTGGGGGGTTGGGGGCCAGGTGGGGGGGTCAGAGATTAGGTGGGGGGCTTGGGGACTAGGTATGGGGGGTCAGGGGTCAGGCGGGGGGTCCGGGGCCAGGCGGGGGGTCAGGGGCCAGGTTGGGAGGCAGGGGTCAAGTGGGGGAGGTGGAGACCAAGTGGAGAGGTCAGACAGGGAGGCAGGGCCCCAGTGAGGGGGTCAGGGGTCAGGTTGGGGGATGGGTCAGGTGGGGGCAGGGGGCAGGTGGGTATGTCAGGGGAGGGCAGGGATCAGCTGGAGGAGGCAGGGGTCAGCTGGGAAGGCAGTCCTTTGATTAGCCTGGAGGATTCTGGGACAAAGTCAGAGATAACCCCTGGGATGGAACTAGGAGGCGAACTTTTAAAACAGGCCACCCTCAGCTCCGGGCAGGGGGCTCATAGTCTCCCCCAGGTGCCTGGCGGTGGGTGGGGTGGGTGCTGGGCCTCTCGGGGCTGGAGAGTGGGTACCAGGCAGTGGGCCGTCTGTGAGAGCTCTGAACCAGTGTCAGGCCTCTCTGGTTGGCTGCCGGGTAGTTTTTCAAGACCAAAACCTTTTGGCAAAAACTCTTCCATCTTCCTGCTCTCCTCCTCCCACTGAGGCCTGGACAGGGTGTGGGTGCTAATGACGGATGCGACAGCCCTGGGAGCAGCTGGGCTCATGGGGGGTGACTCAGTGGGCAGTTTACAGAGGGCTTCGGGGATGGCCCCAGTAAACCAGGGAGACGCCAGTGCCCAGCTGTCCTCCCGCTGCACAGACGAGGAAACTGAGGCCCAGAAGGGTAAAGTGCTGACCCGCCCAAGGTGACACGTTGAGCCAGCCAGCAGTGTGTTGTGACAGCCGAGAGCATCGAGGACGAGCCTGAGCCCTTCCCTGGTCAAAGTTACTGGGCTAGGGGACCAGTGCTTGTATGTTGAGGCCGTGCAAACCCAATTACCACCCCCTACCCCGCCCACCGCCCTTAGCTCTCAGCTCTTGCTGCTGCTGCTGCTGGTGTGGTGTTCTTCTAGGTGAGCTGGAGGATGCATGAAGGCAGGGCCTGTGTCCGCTGCAGTGCCAGGCCCCTCGTAGGTGACTGCAGGCTGATGTGTCAGACGTGGGTGAGTGTGCAGCTGGTTACATGGCGTGCCCCGCCTGCCCCAGGGCTGAGTGGCCAGCCTGCTCCCCGTTTCCCGGTGACACAGATACGGATGCAGCCGCTGTCTGCTCGCCTGGCTCTGGATGGCAGGGAGCCGGGAGCGGGTGCCGAGGTACCGAGGGGCAGGAGCCAGCTCCCCCGAGATGTGGAGCAGCTGCACCATAGACTGAGCCTAACGAGACGTGATTGAATGGGGGTGGATGGAGCCCGGCACCTGGGGGATAGCCCAAACCGACACTGCGCGGGGCTGCCTGAGGATGTTCAAGGTACTGGGGCTCCCCGGTAGTATGTGCGAAAGAAGGGGCCCCGGGGGTCTGGTCAACATCTAGGACGAGGTGAGGGCACAAGGCTGGGATGCGCTCCTGCTACTCGAACAGAGTGTGGTGCCAAAGCGAGGGAGGCAGAGGGCCCTGGTGCCTGTCCCTGCTCAGACCACGTTGCCCTGATGCTGGGCTCCAGGTGACACATTTTAGGAGGGACCTTGACAGCAAGTGTGATCTGGGGCAGCAGGATCCAAGAGCTGGGGACTTGAGACCATGGCAGAGGAGGAGTAGTAGAGAAGGTGAGGCTGTGCAGTCTGGATAAACTGACAATAGGGCATGAGGTAACTGATGGGCAAATATTGGAAGGGTCTTTAAGGGAGGCCGTTGGCCTTGTTTTCGGTGGCTCCAGATGGCAGTCGGACCAGTGGACAGGGGTACAAGGAGTCGGAGTTGGCATATAAGAAGAATTGATAACAATCAGAGCCGTTCGAGAAGTAGCCTCAGATGGCTGCTGAGATCCCTGTCACTAGGGGTATGCAAGTTGGGGGAAGTTGCCTCTGCAGGAATTCTGGGAAGTCCTGCGGTTCTAAGAGCTAAGGCAGGCCCTGGCTCCCCGCTGTGTGGTCTTGGGCAGATCACTACACCTCTCTGAGCCCACTTCCTCATCTGTAAATGAGAAGCATAGGGGAGTCATGTGGCTAACAGGAAGGCTCAGCGTGTTTCCTGCAGCCCCTGAGCACCCCATCAGCGAGGCCCCTCCCTCTGATATTATCATCCTGACTCAGTGGAGTCTGGGGTTCTAGGGCCTCCCTCTGCCCTCTGTCCCCATCTTTGGCCCTGAGCTCTTGTTCCACACACTGTGTTCTGAGCACCTGCTACATGTCCGACCTTGTTCGAGGCATGGAGGTTAATTATAGTTGCGAACAAAATAAAGCCTGCGTTGATTTGGTGATGGGAGGGGGAAGGAGGCTGGTAATAAAGAAACTAAATGGTGTCTGGTATTGATGAGTGCCCTGACGGGACCACAGCCAGCTTTGAGTGACCAGTGAGTTATCTCAGATTTGGTGTCAGGAAAGGTGGGCTTGAGGGGAGCAGTTGAGTAGAGACCTGAACCAAGTGGGGTCTGGGAGAAGAGCATTCTAGGCAGTGAGAATAGCATGTGCAAAGGCCCTGAGGTAGGAGTGTGCCTGGGGGCTGGGGGTTTGGGGAGCACAGCTGGCCTGGAATAAGTACTTTCTAAAGATGGAGAAATTGAAGTCTCTCGGCCCGTGGAGCCCATCTCCTGAAAGGGAGGAGGGTGCCTCCACAGTGGGTAGGAAAGCCACTTGGCAGCCCCTGCATATCCAGTCCCTGCTGTGGGCCCAGCTCTTTAGAGGAAGCTGGGGAAGGAGTGAGCCTCAGTTTTCTCATCTGTAAAATGAGGCTAATAGCACCAGTCATGCAGGATTGATAGAAGATTTGAGGACTGTACACTGTCAGGCAAAGGGATAGTTATGACTGTCTCCCAGGGGAGGAGACTGAAGCCCCAGAGAGGTCAACAGCTCAGCTTTCAATCCCAGCATCCTTTGCCTTCAACATCCATACTTCTTGCTCTCTGCCCTGCAGTTGGGGCTCATTGTACCTGAAATCTGAATGGTTTACCTGCCACTACCGTTCAGTGGTGAAGGTATAATTATCCCATTTTACAGACGAGGAACTGAGGCCCAGAGTGGCCTGCCCCGGGGAACCCCGTGAGGTGGAGGCAGCGACAAGATTCAGGGTCCGGCCCCCAGAGGGCAGCGGGGTAGGAGCTCATCTCTGGGACCCCGGCCTGGTGCTGTCTTGGGGCAGAGTGAGGTGAGGCGGCTGCCTGCCTGGAGAATTCTGGCTGAGTCCCAGGAGTCCTCAGCCCTCCTAATCCTGGGTAATGGTGTTGATACGGACGGTGACAATGGCACCTCGGGGAACCTTGGCCAGCCTGGCCCAGGGCAGAGCCCGTGCCAGGGCTTATCAGCTGCTGCAAATGAGCTTTCCCCAGTTAACCCTTACCTCCCTGCTCCTGGGAGGCTGGAATATGGACTGCACCTGTTCCCCAGATCCCACCAGGGTCCCCTCCTCCAGTGTCCCCTTGGGAGCCTCCTGCCCTATGTCCACCATGGCTTGGGGTTTCACAGGAGCCCGGGAGGTCTATAGGAGGCACTCACCATGCAGGTGGAGAGGCAGGTTCAGAGCTGGCCAGCCTGCTGACCCCTGCTGACCCCTGTTGACCCTGGCTCCCCATCCCCCATCCCCCGCCCACCCCACCCCCCAGTGGGGGGACACTCAGGCAGGCTTCCTGTCCCCCCACCCCCACCCCGTTCATCCAGCCCAGGGTGGGGGGAGCCCTGGGGAGCAGTCCTGTGTGCTGGATGATGTGCTGTGCAGCCTGAGCAGTGTCCCCGGGTGGCTGGGCAGGGAGCCCCTGTGGGGCAGGGAGCCCCCAGAAGGGATTTGAAGTTGGCAGATCTGGCCACCCTGTTCCTGAGCCTGACCTGCCACCAGCAGCGTGTGACCCTTCCCTGGGGTCCTGGTATCCGTTTCCCCTCTGGGCAGGGCCCCTAATCCCTCCTCTGACTTTCTAGGATTCTGAGTCTGTGGTGGCTGCATGGCTCTGAACTCAGACCCCCACCTTACTGGCCCTTCTTCTTCCTCACCATCCAAGGGTGTCCCCGTGACAGGGAACTTTGAAGCCAGCTAGGCTGGGGGCCCACCCCAAGATCCGTCTACAGTATGCCGCACCCCCCAATTTTGCCACATTCCTTTTCTGTGCTGGCAGGAGACAGGGGTACCCTTACAGTGGTGCCATGGAGGCACTTGGGGCCTGCCCCTCCTCAGGCCAGAGGTCTCTAATTCCTGCTGCACCTCTGTGCCCTGGGGGTAGGCCCAGGGTGTGGGTGGAGGGTGGGGAGGCCAGGTCAGCCTGAGCGCTGCTCTTGCCAGATGCTGCACCCCGGAGCCCCTTACCCCCACCCCGGCCCCCAGCCCGCTTCCCTGTGGGCCAGGCCCTTCCAGGTTTAAAGGCCCTGCTTTCAACAACTACTTTGGGCTGCTTGCTCCCCCCTCAGAGCTGGTCCCTGGCTGCGGTTCGGCCTGGCAGGTGGGCCGCAGGCTCCGTGCCCTCCATCGCCTCCCTGAGCTGCTCTGCTGATTGGTTTCTGTCTCAGACGCTCGCTCTCCATTCATCTCCTTCCTCTGACTCTCCCACTTGGCTTTCTTTGGTATTTTGTTTTCCTATCCTGCTCAGTCCTGGCCTCCTGTTTGCAGCACCCCCCACCTCCCACCCCGGAGCGAAGCGTGGGGTCAGTCCGCTTCCCCTGCTGGCCTGTGTGCTGGGGGATCGCTATGGCCACCAGGCCCCTGGGCTCCAGGTGCGAGGCAGCAGCCCTCCCCCACACCTTAGTGGGTGTGCAGCCGGGCTGGGGGCCAAGTGCTGCTGTCAGCACCTTCTTCCCCTTGCTGTCCGCCTTCCGTGGCGGTGTCAGGCCTCCAGGGGCGGTGGGCAGGTGGCCCAGGGACTGGGACAGAGTGGCTGACGCACACACATGGGAAAGGGTGATGGGGAGCTTCCTCCCCTTTGGTCTGAGTCATGGGAGGGGTAGGAGGTGAGGGGAGCTGGGCCCTGGCCCAGGCCGTCCTGGAGATCATGAGGAGCAGGAGAGGGTGCCCCGGGCAGGGTCACCTTGAGGGCTTGGCTGCACACAGCTCAGAGTAGCTGGGGGTGGGGGCTTCTCTGGACTGTTTGGGAAAGGAAGAGAAGGGGTGGGAGAGGACCACCCCTGTCCCTAAGCCTGGGTGCCTCCTTCTAGTGCCCTCTCCACCCTCCCCCAGCCTTGTCACACCTCCTCAGCTTGGCTTTGGATTTCCAGAGGCTCCTCTGGCCAGCTCAGCTTTGTCCTGCACCCCCTGCACCTGGCTGCGGGGAGCTGCCTTGAACCCCCCTCAGATCTGAAGATAGAGGGTGGGGAATGGAGGAGGCCTTCGTGTGACTAAAGTTGCACATGTGCACACATACATATACATGTGGAACACACACGTGCTTAAATGTGTTGACACGTAAGCAGGTATCTGCCTTTGTTCCCAAGATGCCCTTACATGACCCCCTTCCCATCCCTCCACACACAAGTGAGCTCACCTTGGCCTGAGAATACTCTCTGGCAGGCTACAGGTGCCTGCATCCTGGGCGCTTGGGTGTGTATGTGCACACACGGCCGCCTGCACATCCGTCTGCTTGCACGCGTCTGCTTGCACACCCCTGCGCTGGCGTTCTGAGCTGGTGCACACCTGTATGAGTACCCGCATACAAATTCAGTCCCCAGCCATTCCCAGCCGGGTGTGGTGCAGACAGAGGGCTCTCTGGCAGGGTGAGCTTGGCATCTCAGCCTCCTCCTGTACAACTTGGGGGCCTGTGGCAGGGGAAGGAACTGAGGGCCTACGGAGCCAGTCGCCAGGTCAGATGGCAGCTCGGGTCTCCAGACTCCAGCCCTGAGGCTGCACGGCCAAGGACAGGAATGCTTTCTGCTCGTGGGCACCCGTCCCTGCCTGATTGCCTTGTGCCCCCTCACATCCCACCTGCCTGTCCCCCCCAGTCCCCCGCCGATCCCCATCCAGCCCCTCAGCCTGAACCAGCCCTGCGGGGGACCAGGAGGTGTGAGTTCGCCTCACCTAGAGGTCCTGATCATCACAGCTTCTGTCTCTGTGTCTGCCTTTGATCCGAGAGGTCATCAAATGCCCTGTTCACCTGCCACCTCCTCAACAGGAACTGCCTGCCTGGACTTGTTTCTCTCCCTGCTTCCCTTTCCTCTGTTCTAACCCTCTGGGGCTCAGGGGCTGTAAATTGGTTTTGCTTTAACAGCAAAGGTTTAATACTTTTTTTTTGCCCCTTTTCAAAGCACTGTCTTCCGGAGTTTCCCAGGAGGAGCATGAGGTAGAGGTGGCTCTTGTGAACAGTCTCTGGCTTGCTTTGTCTGAACATGGATTTCTCTGGCCCAGTCTCATGTCCCTGACCACTGCCCAGGGTGAGGGGTGGGCACACTGTGCTCTTCCTGCAAGTCGAGAGAGCCTGGAGTGGGAGCTGGAGCCACATGGGGCCGAGCGGCCCCTGTCTGGCTTGCTGGGTGATGGGGGCAGGTCTCCCCTGGTCTGGGGCCCAGTCCCCACCTGTGAAACGAGGGTCTGCTGGCTGCGTGCCCTGTGCCATCAAGCCTGCTCCTCTGCATCTCGGGCATTGGCAGCATGGCTCCCCTTACTTCTTCCCCATCAGATGGCTGGGCAGGCATCTGGTCCCCACTTTACAATGTGGAACACATTTAGAGGTGGTTGGCTCCATCTGGCTAATTGGGCTGGGTGGAGGGGGCTCCAGACCTCCTGACTCCTGGTGCCTTGGGAGCCTTGATCCTGGCCCGGGCTGTGCTGTGGGACTAGGCACAAGTCGCTGCCCCTCTCCGAGCCTCTGGCTCTCCAGCCACGGAGGGGATCCAGGGCTTCGGCCACACTCTTTGGGACGGTGCCTGCCACAGGCCTGTGCTACAGGATCAGGGCCCTCTAATGGAAAGGGAGGTGATGCTGGGGGTGTGTCTAGCCTCCCAGACTCTCACCCTCTCTCCCTTGGCTCTGGTCCTGCTTGTAGAAATGAGTTCTCCCCATGCCCTCCCGCTGTGGGAGACCCCGGCTTGGGGGCTGCCCACGGTAATGCTGCTGTGCTCCCCCTCCCCCGTGGAAGCTGAGACAAGGGAATTATTTTTGGAATAAGAGCGGTTACACAACAAATGAATTATTTATCTTTGGGTATGGAGGGGAGAAGGCATTTTGTTGGGCTTCTTAATTCCTTTCCTGGATTGGAAGGTGCCTGCCTGGGTACGTGGTCTTGTGTGTAAGGGCCCATTTGTCCAACAGAAGACTGTGGGCGTGGGTGGCGTTCTGGCTCACGTGAGGGCATGTGGGTCCTTGTGCAGGCAGGTGGATGAGTGTGGACAGGAGTGCTGAGGTGTGTTGTGTGTGTGTGTGTGTGCACACGCATGCACCTGACCTGTCACTGTCCTGTGTTCCTTCTCTGCCCACCGTCCTCAGATTCTGTCCCCTTCTTCCTATTCCTTGTTTCTTGTCTCCTTCCTTCCAGACCTCTTGACCTGCCTCCCTCTCTCGCTGCCTGCCACCCTCCCTTCTTTGATGCAACAGGGACCCCAGAGTGCTGCTGGCACCAAGGGCCCCCGGGGGATGGGTGGAGAAGGAGCAGGGCCCCGCTGGAGCTTCACTGGGGCTGCTTTGAGCCTTCACTGATCTGTCCCCCCTCTCGGTGCTGCCTTTCAGGAGCCAGGAGACAGATGGGTCTCTTCCTTCCTGTCCCATCTCTCGCGCTCCCTCCTCAGAGCTTCATTCTCCAGCCTCCTGTGGGAATCGTGGGAATCGTCTGAAGTTTGAGCCTAGAACCGGAGGAGGAGGAGGAGGAGGAGGAGGAGGAGGAAGACAAGGAAGAGGAGGAGGAGGAGGGAGAGGAAGTCTTGAGAGCCCGTGCACCTTTCCAGAAACAGGTGGTGGGGGTGCGTCCCAGGCCCATCCTCGGTGGCCCACGCCTGCCAGTAGCACCCCTGGGAGGACCCTCCCCCCACTGTTGCTCTCCACCGCGGTTGGCACCGGCCGCGTCTGCTCCCTCGGGGGGACCCCTGTGCCGGGGGTCGCCCCCAAGATGGTGGCGGCCCCAGGGAGGACTGTGCCGCCAGCCCCAGCCTCCCGCTGCTAGGTCCCCCGTGCCCCGGGCCCCCCTCACCCCAAGCCCGGCCTTCCAGGGGGGCCACGGCCGGCGTCATGCTGCGCCTGGGGCTGTGC
Organism: Vulpes lagopus; assembly: GCF_018345385.1. NCBI lineage: Eukaryota > Metazoa > Chordata > Mammalia > Carnivora > Canidae > Vulpes > Vulpes lagopus. Next base: position 11,020,361 of record NC_054828.1, read on the forward strand.
GCTGCCGCGCTGCTGTGCGTGTGCCGGCCGGGCGCCGTGCGCGCCGACTGCTGGCTTATCGAGGGCGACAAGGGGTACGTGTGGCTGGCCATCTGCAGCCAGAACCAGCCACCCTATGAGACCATCCCGCAGCACATCAACAGCACCGTGCACGACCTGCGGCTCAACGAGAACAAGCTCAAGGCCGTGCTCTACTCCTCGCTCAACCGCTTCGGGAACCTCACCGACCTCAACCTCACCAAGAACGAGATCTCTTACATCGAGGACGGCGCCTTCCTGGGCCAGTCGAGCCTGCAGGTGCTGCAGCTTGGGTACAACAAGCTCAGCAACCTGACGGAGGGCATGCTGCGCGGCATGGGGCGCCTGCAGTTCCTCTTCCTGCAGCACAACCTCATCGAGGTGGTGACGCCCGCCGCCTTCTCCGAGTGCCCGAGCCTCATCAGCATCGACCTGTCCTCCAACCGCCTCAGCCGCCTGGACGGCGCCACCTTCGCCAGCCTGGCCAGCCTCATGGTGTGTGAGCTGGCCGGCAACCCCTTCAACTGTGAGTGCGACCTCTTCGGCTTCCTCGCCTGGCTGGTGGTCTTCAACAATGTCACCAAGAACTACGACCGGCTACAGTGCGAGTCCCCACGCGAGTTCGCTGGCTACCCGCTGCTGGTGCCCCGGCCCTACCACAGCCTCAACGCCATCACCGTGCTCCAGGCCAAGTGCCGCAATGGCTCGTTGCCCGCCCGGCCTGCGAGCCACCCCACGCCCTACTCCACCGACGCCCAGAGGGAGCCCGATGAGAACTCGGGCTTCAACCCCGACGAGATCCTTTCGGTGGAGCCCCCGGCCTCGTCCACCACAGACGCATCAGCGGGGCCCGCCATCAAGCTGCACCATGTCACTTTCACTTCGGCCACCCTGGTGGTCATCATCCCGCACCCCTACAGCAAGATGTACGTCCTGGTCCAGTACAACAACAGCTACTTCTCCGACGTCATGACGCTCAAGAACAAGAAGGAGATCGTCACGCTCGACAAGCTGCGGGCACACACCGAGTACACCTTCTGCGTGACCTCACTGCGCAACAGCCGCCGCTTCAACCACACCTGCTTGACCTTCACCACGCGGGACCCCGTCCCGGGCGACCTGGCGCCCAGCACCTCCACCACCACCCACTACATCATGACCATCCTGGGCTGCCTCTTTGGCATGGTCATCGTGCTGGGCGCCGTCTACTACTGCCTGCGCAAGCGGCGCATGCAGGAGGAGAAGCAAAAGTCGGTCAAGGTCAAGAAGACCATACTGGAGATGCGCTACGGGGCGGATGTGGATGCCGGCTCTGTGGTCCACGCCGCCCAGAAGCTGGGCGAACCTCCCGTGCTGCCCGTGTCCTGCATGTCCTCCATCCCCTCCATGATTGGGGAGAAGCTGCCCACCTCCAAGGGGCTGGAGGCTGGGCTGGACACCCCCAAGGTGGCCACCAAGGGCAACTACATCGAGGTGCGCACAGGCGCGGGTGGGGATGGCCTGGCCCGGCCTGAGGATGACCTCCCGGACCTGGAGAACGGCCAGGGCTCGGCCGCCGAGATCTCCACCATCGCCAAGGAGGTGGACAAGGTCAACCAGATTATTAACAACTGCATCGATGCCCTGAAGCTGGACTCGGCCTCGTTTCTGGGGGGTGGCGGCGGCAGCGGGGACCCCGAGCTGGCCTTCGAGTGCCAGTCCCTCCCCGCGGCCGCCGCCGCCGCTGCCGCCGCCGCCTCGGCTGCCCCCCCTGGGGCGCTGGAGCGGCCCAGCTTCCTCTCGCCCCCGTACAAGGAGAGCTCCCACCACCCGCTCCAGCGCCAGCTGAGCGCCGACGCCGCCGTGGCCCGCAAGACCTGCAGCGTGTCGTCCAGCGGCTCCATCAAGAGCGCCAAGGTCTTCAGCCTGGACGTGCCCGACCACCCGGCCGCCGCAGGGCTGGCCAAGGGCGACTCCAAGTACATCGAGAAGGGCAGCCCCCTCAACAGCCCGCTGGACCGGCTCCCGCTGGTGCCGGCGGGCAGTGGCGGCGGCGGCGGCATCCACCACCTGGAGGTGAAGCCCGCCTACCACTGCAGCGAGCACCGGCACAGCTTCCCGGCGCTGTACTACGAGGAGGGCGCCGACAGCCTGAGCCAGCGCGTGTCCTTCCTCAAGCCGCTGACCCGCTCCAAGCGGGACTCCACCTACTCGCAGCTCTCCCCCAGACACTACTACTCAGGTTACTCGTCCAGCCCTGAGTACTCATCCGAGAGCACGCACAAGATCTGGGAGCGCTTCCGGCCCTACAAGAAGCACCACCGGGAGGAGGTGTACATGGCCGCAGGCCACGCCCTGCGCAAGAAGGTCCAGTTCGCCAAGGACGAGGACCTGCACGACATCCTCGATTACTGGAAGGGGGTCTCGGCCCAGCAGAAGCTGTGACCCTCTCCTTCCCGGTGAGGCCGGAGGGGGAGGGCTGGGGGCTCGTGGGGAAGGGCCCGGCGGCCCGGCCGGGGCGGGGAGGGCGGGTGACGGGGGGCGCTGGGGGCCGAGGCCGAGGAGTGGACGCACACGCACACCCGCACGCACGCACCCATGCACACACCTGACCACCACCTGACTGTGAACAACCACCACCCGACAATAACGGACAGGAAAACAAAGACACGTTCTCCTTAAAGTTTACACACTGATACCGAAACCAGTCGTCTTTACTGTGCTGCCCAGGGACTCTGCTGGGGTGTGCGGGGCTGGGGGGGCGGGGCGCAGGCCAGGAAAGAAGCTGAAAGGGGGTGTGGGGTCTGGGGCTCTAGGGCTAGGGATGGGTTTGGGGGCAGAGGAGTCCGGGGCGGGGAGAGGATTCCCCTCTCCCACCCCCGGCTCTGGGGACAGGTCACTCACTTGGAGATTTAGCACCAGGCAGATACTGGGCATCATTTCCTTTCTTTATGGCTGGGGAAACTGAGGCTCAGAGAAAGGAGGTGATAACCCCAGGGCCACACGTGGCAGGTTAGACCCTTGCCCAACTTCCCAGCCCCATGCTGTGTCCCCCGCCCTTCGTCCGCCCGCCACCCCCTTCCAGAGCTGTGGTCTCCTGGGGCTGAGGAACTTGAGAATCAGGCAGGTGCTCTTCCTTTCTAGAAAGCCCCACAGCCATGCCCCCCACCCCAAGCGTGGAGCTGTGATTCATCACACTGGGGGTCCTTCGCCCCCTTGCCAGCACCCGGGAGAGATGGGAGGTCTTGCTTGCGAGAAAGGAGCAGAGGCACGGGGCCATTCCACCAGCCCCCTTCAAGTGTCTTCCAAGTAGCCTGGGAGCTGCTTCCGGGGTCTGAGGAGAGAGCAGCGGGCCAGCTCCGACCGCCTCTCAGGTGCAGGCCCCCTTGCCCCAGCCCCCCAGCCTCTCTGGGCCTCTAGGACCCCCTACTCATCCCAGAGGGCAGCAGTGAACTGTGATGCCTGGGAGCAGTGGGGAGGCAGGGTGTCACGGGGGTCTCTCTGCCTGTGCCCACATGTCCTGGCCTCTCACCTGCCTGACCCCCATGTGGGACTTCGGGGGCAGCATCTCTCGGCCTGCGCAGGGGAAGGAGGGCTTTCCCAGGCTTACTCACCCACCACTTCTTGGCTGCCCTTCCCTCCCCACCCCCTGGCCAGAGGGGCTCCCATGTTTCCATGGAAATGGCCGCTCCTCCCCTTGCAGACCCCCACCCAACATCGAACAAAGCACAAACAGTGAGCACCACCCCTCCCTGCTGGGGGGGGAGCACAGGCAGGTTCTTGGGGCCCCTCCCTCTCCCTGGCCAGCTTCTGTCTCCATGGCAACCCAGGGCCTGGCAGTTGGGACTGTTGGGCTCCTGGGGGTTCTCTCTCAGTGTGGGCGGTGGAGGGTGGTAAGGGAGGGCAGGGCCAGGTGGCTGTGGCCTCTCTCACAGCTAGGGGCTTTCAGGGATGAGTCTGAGGGCGGTGGGGAGGCTGACCTGGGGTCTTGAGGCTGTGGGGGCTTGAGCACACTGTCAGGGTGCTGAGGTTAGGACGTGGGCCAGTGGGCGGTGGGGACAACTATAGCTTTGCCCACCTGCCAATGTGCTGCTTGGCTCCCCACCCACCTCAGGATGGGGAGGAGCCCACTCAGCTCCCCCCACAGCCCTGTTGGAGACCCCCTAGCCTCTGGCCTGTCACCCGTTGGGTTTCTTGAGATTTGGGGAGTGTGGCTGTGGGGTGAGGGTGGGCACTGGGGTGGGATCAAGACCTGTACTGTGTGTAGGGGGCAGTCCTGACCAGGAAAGCTAGTGCCATCTCCTGGGCTGGGGTGGGGGGGTCTAACGACCTTTCTGCCAGGGGTAGGGTCTGGGGGAGGTCTTTTGGGGGGTTGCCAGGGCTCAACGGAGTGCCTCTCTTACACCCACTTGGGGGACAGACCAAGCCCAGGGCTCACTTTGGGAGTGACATTTGCAAAGAAAGGACTGTTTTTCTGGGGAATAGAGAGGAGGGGGCCAGCAGGATAACGCAGAGCAGACCTCCCTCAGCCCCTGAAACCTGGCCCCCCCCAACCCCTCCTCACACCAGATTGGCAAAACTGAGAACAGCAAGCAGGCAAAGCCAGTGGTGTGAGAAAGCAGATTCCTGTTATATTTGCATGACGATTTTACTGTATTTTTCTGAGCAAACATCTGTCGTGTATGTGCCAGTTTGTCCAGACTCCCAGGCCCCCCTCCCGCCACCCCCTCTTGCCCACATTCCCTCTGTTGTGATCTGACAAGCAGCTCTTGAAACCTGGGGAGGGACCAGCTCTGCAAAAGACCCAAAACAGGTGCCACCGAAACGCAGCCCCCACCCCGTACCCGTCTCCTGTCTTTCTGAATGGTGGATCCTGCAAGCGTTGCCTCACCCCGTGGGTCCCAGTTTGTGCCCTCCTCCTTCCCCCTCCTCCCTGCCAGAGAAGGGTAGCCCCAGGGAAGGGAGCATGGGAGGAACTCTTTGTCCCACTTGCTGCCCTTCTCAGATGAAGATGGGGGGGGGGCTGAAGAGGGAAGGGCTGGGTGGTTTGGCCATCAGGTTGGTGGGAGGACAGTCACACTGCTGAATACTGGGGGCTGAGAGCTCAGGGCTTCATGGGTGGTTTTATGGGAAGGCTTGGGGCCCTGAGTGGGGGGAGCCCATGGAAGGAGCTGGGGCCCAGGGTGGCCTGGCCTCAGTGGAGATGGAGCTTCCCCCGGGGAGGGCCCCTGGCAGCAGGTGCGGGAGCCCCACCCTTGCCATTCCCCCATCATTCCTGGTTGAAGATGACCTCTAAAAACCGCAGGCCATCTTACTTTGGGGGCTTTAAGGCTAGGTCTCCGTCTTAATGGCGAGGGTCTTGCCACCTTGGGAGGTAATCAGCCTTCACAACCTAGATCACGCCAACCTTTGAGACAGAACAGGATCTAACTTGGGCCTCTGGCCTCCCAGCCAGGCTGGATCTTCAGCTGCCCAGCCAGTGCCCTCCACCTGGGAAAGGTGCCAGCGCACCGTAGCCCACCTTGGAGGCTTTCTTGCATCTGTGTCCTATATCTTCCTGTTCAGGATACTTCTTCTCCCAGCCGTGAGCAAAATACGAGACACAAATGAACATTCCCGTTGAGGCGTCAGGCTGGCCGAGGCCCTGTGTTTGTAACGGCGATGAGCACAGTGGGCCTGGGCCGGAGCCTAGGCAGGTGGGGAGGGTGGGCAGGCAGGAGGGAAGGGAAGGGGAAGCTACTGGGCAAGTCAGAGGGCGAGGAAGAGGAGGAGATGTGGGTGCTGTACCCTGGACCTCCTGAGGAGGCCTCCTTACCTTGGGTTGTGCCTGGGCTTTGTTGTCACTGTTAGAGCATCTCCAGAGGAAATTCCTGGGTGCCTATCGCTGGAGGGTGGCACCAGGAGGGCTACTGTCACCGGGAGGGCTGGCGCTGCTAACCCTCTATTGGAGCTAATGGTTTTCCAGAAGGGAAAAGCAGAGGTTGGGGCGAGAGGGTACAAACAAAAAAACACCTTAGTGTAGTGTAGACACCTCCACAGGGGTCCCAGGGCCTGCCCCTACCTGCGGGAGGCCCCTCCCCTCTGCACGGCTCCCAGGGGGCCAGGGGACAGTGCCAGAGGACTGTGGAGGCTGCCCCCCAGTCCAGGCTGGGGGTGGGGTGGGGTGGGGTAGGGCTGTCTGTGGGGTGGTGGGAGTGGAAAGACCCATGGGACAGCAAGAGTAGGCCTGCAGGGCCCCAAGGGCTGGAGGGGCACGGGAGAGGCTGGCCCTGGCCCTGGGGCTCTTTCAAGTTGCGGACTGGAAGCCGCTCAGCATCCCCACTCCTGGAAATTTGACAGAGAGGGAACAGAAGCTCAGGAAAGGAAGGAAATCTTCTAGGGTCTCGAAACCAGATAGGGCTGGACCGAGTCCAGGAAGGGGAACCAGGCATGGGGACCAGGAGTAACAGGCCCCAGCTTGTAAAGGCCTCCCGTGCAGACAAGGGACAGCCACAAAATGTTCCCCAGTGGGGGACACTGTGTGGAGAATTAAAAAATAAAAACGGAGGGGATGGTGCTCAGGGCATGGGGGAGGGGCTCAGGGCACCCCTCTGACAGGGGCCCCGCTGGGAGGAGGACTAACCCACCAGCTGCAAGGACCAGACCAGAGGGAAGGGGGTGAGGCGTGGCTGGGTATCCCCAAGAAGCTCCTCAGGTGCTCCCACCCCCTCTGAGGGAGCCTACCCCACCCCACTGGTGGCTGAGCAGCGGGGGGGATGGGGCTCTTTCTGGGTGGCGGCACTGGGGGTGTCTGACCCTGAGGGGCCTAAGGGGGCAGGGCTGACCCGTGCCCAGGGGGGCTGGCGGGAAGGCTGGGGCTTGCTCGATCCATCCCTCCCCACTGAGGCTTCTGCTCCGCAGTGCGCCCTCCGTCCCAGGAGCTGCAGGGCTCCTTGTCCTCCATCCTGACCCACGTCCTCCCACCTCTAAGACAGAACCAGTATTTACACTTTTTGCCTCTCCTGCCTGCCTCAGAAGCCTCATTAAAGGTCCCTCACTGCTGCTGAGCTGAGGGAGAGGAAGGGGGTGTCAAACGGGGTGCGCGGGAGGCTGTGGGCTTTCTCTTGCTTCTTGCCCCTCGCCCAACAAGCACAGGGCTGGACAGGGGCAGGGGTCCCTCCTGGCTCCCCCCTCCCCTCCTCTCTCCCTTGCTCTCTCCCTCCCCCCACAAGGAGCCACCAGCCCCGTGGGCACCTGCGGCTGGCTTGGCACCTGGTTTGGGTACTGCAGAGCTGGACTCCCGGCCCTGGGCTATGAACCTGTGACCCCTAGCTGTGTGTGGACCTTTCCTTCCTCGGGGTGGGGGGGTGGCCCAAAACCTCTCCTTTTCTTCTTTTGGGGGGGGTAATAACTTCATTTATTTTCTCTTCCCTCTATCTGCCTCCCCCTCCTCCCGATTTCCTGTTTTAAACTGAATGGCACGAAATTGTTTTCCTCAACTCGGAGATTCCTGTATGGAGAGAATCAATTTCTATATTTGCAATAAATTTCTTATTTAAAACAATGGGGCCGAGGTCTGTGTTGAATGTCGACCCCCTCCCTCCCCCTGCCCCCTGGCCCCCTCCCCTCACTGGCCCCTGCCAAGAGGGTGTCCCAGCACTTCCACCCCGCACGCAGGGTTGAGGTGTGCGGCCCACTGGATGGGCAGCCGCCACCCTGGTCAAGGGAGAAAGCAGTGTGTGTGCCAGAGAGCAGGGGCCAGCAGGAGATGACAGGGTCAGGGTTCCCCTGCACCCCACAAGCCTGGCTGGCTAGGGGGCCTGGTGGCATCTCTTCCTGAGGACCTGGGCAGCCCTCTGCCAGCTGCCCTCCTTCGCCTTGTGGGGCCCCTGGCCTCCACCGTCCCTGCATTCAGCCAGATCCGAGAGACGGACAGGGTGTGGGCCTTACAAGTCTCAGCTGATGTACGGGGATGATGTCCCCTGGCCGGTGGCCTGCTTGCAACTGTTCTCTGCCCTTGGAGAGGGTGGGGGGGTATGGGGCCCAGCGGGTCACCTGCCAGTGGTCAGGCCAACTTCCGGGCAGCCTGCCCAGTCCCACCGGGTCTCCGAACGGGTCTGCTGCCCTTTCCTGCACAGCTAGGAGCCGCCCCTGCTCCTTCAGGGATCAAGAGATGCAACTTGTCTCTGGCTGGGCAGGGAGTTCAGGTCTTCATCCAGGGAAACCCTCGCTCAGGTGGGGCCTGGGCAAGCCCCACCTCCTCATCTCCCCAGGCCACCCTGTGCTGCACGGACCCCTGCTCTCCAACTGCTGCCAACCACCACCACCCCTCCCCCACCCACCCCGGGAAGCCCTTGGATTCAGCCTGGATCGCTATGGGGGTCCTCTGAGTGGACTCGCTGGTGCCCAGCTATTCTTCTGTGAGTGATGTCACACGGTGGCACGCAGCAGCTCTGACCCCGGGTCAGGTGTCCCCATGGCCCTGGTGGCCCTTGGCCCATGGGTCTGCGCTGATCGCTTTCACCTCCCTGAGAACTGGTGTGCACTGGGGGATCCCTCTGGAAAAGCCCCTGTCTGAGCCCGTGCTGGTGTCCCGTCTCCTCTCAGCTACCCTGGGGCACCCCGCCCTGCTGTCTCAAGGTGGCAGCTGCCTGGCCCACAGTCTCCTGAGACTGCTGCTTCTTGGCTCTTACCAAGCAGCCCATAGCTCATGTCCTGTTTCCTGGGGGAAGGTTCGGGATGAACTTGCGTTGTGAGATGGGAGAAGAGAGGGGCATGTCTGCTGGAAGGGTCAGGGTAGGGGGCAGAGTCTGGGGTCTCACAAGCTCTAGCATCTCAGGCCTGCAGCTGGGGCTGTCCCGGGGTCCCCCAGCCTGGCCGAGGCTCGGTACCACCCTGCCCAGACACTTTCCTGTGACACTTTGCTCCAGCGTCTCCATCAGCATGGGCCTTTCCTTTTGGAGGGGGTCTCATTATTCCCAAGGATACAAAGCCATGACCCAAGGTGGGCCTGAGCCGGGGTGGGGGTGGGGGGTCCAGGCCAGTCTAGGTCATTCCATTCCTGCGACCCTAAGCAACTCGGACTCCCACGTTCCTTTCCACAGGGGTTCTAGGGTCATCTGCAGTTACTGGAAATTTGGAAGTGTCTTCAAGGACAACTTTGCTTTTGTGAACAGAAAGACTCATTCTGTTATTACTCAGGTACAAATGCAAAGACCTTTTAGCTCTTTCATTTTGGTACAGGACTCATTCTATTTATAAGTCTAGTAAATTTTCGTATTCACATAAGGGGATTTGGGTTAATTTAGGTCCTGTTTACAAAATGCAATTAATCAAATGTCCTTAACTGCCCCAAACTTTATCCAGAAATGCAGTCTATCTGATTTCCTTTTTAAATACTTCATTTATTTGAAGAACAAACAAAGCCTTACATCCTGACAGATTTCTACTTGCTCCTAGGGTGACTTTGGTCTCTTGTCATGTACCAATCTTCTTATCACATGAGTGGTATTTTCAAGGAAAATCACAATCCCGAATTCATTCCCGATATACAAACAATCCATTTGAATTTCAAGGACTCTGGTGCGTTCAAGAGCAAACAGCACAAATAACCCAAAACACTAAATACGCCCAGGTATCTTAATGCCGATGTGAATCCTACAAACGTGACACGTGGGTTTCGTACCTACTTATTCTTCCTGGGGTGAGGAGGTGTTCTTCCAGTGACGAGACACATGTCACCCAACGAGTCTGCCTTGTGGGCACTTGGGGGTAAAACCTTCTTGCTGACTGGGGCTCCCACGTACCGGAGATTTCAGCTGGGGTCTGGGATCTGGGCGCTATGGGCAGAGGAGACCCCTCTTTTTACACTTGCTGGGTTGTGCCACGGAAGCCAGTGTCCGCAGGTGATCTGGTTCTTCTGTCTTCTCCAGGAAGTTTACTGCCCCATCCTGTCTTTCTGGCCTTGAGTTGCCCCCTCAGGACCGCCGTCTCCTCAAGATTCGCCAACAGTCCTCCCGCAGACGCGGGCTCCCACTTGGCAGCATGCTCCCGGGATGGCTCTCTGGGCTCGGCCCGGGCTTGGTTTGAAGGAGTTCACAGTTCTAGGGTTATTTTGTGACCTTCTCATAGCTGCGGGCCAACAAATTTGCTCTTCTATTCAGTCCCTTAGCTCAGGTCCCCTCCCCTGGGCTCCCACCTCCCCTTACTCCACAGCAGCAAAATCTCTTCCTCTGGAGATGTCTGCAAGCTCAGCCCTGTGCCTGCAGGGCACTGGGGACGTCACTGGGTCTTGGCTGGTTCTCAGAGGCAAGTCTCTGCAGGCACGGTCCTGCACACCCCAGCCACTGGCCCGTGCCCCCCGGGACCTGGCTTCTCCCAGGCCTGCCTGCCTCTTGGTTCTGCCTTGGGTGGTCAAGGTGTCTGTGGGACCCCAAGGTAGCCTCTTGCAGGCCACAGCCAGGGCAGCCTCAGGCTGGGCTGACCCCTGACCTGGGCTCCTGGTTGCCTCATTCCCCAGCTGCCCTTTCCTGCACAGCTAGGAACCGCCCCTGCTCCTTCAGGGATCAAGAGATGTAACTTGTCTCTGGCTGGGCAGGGAGTTCAGGTCTTCATCCAGGGAAACCCTCGCTCAGGTGGGGCCTGGGCAAGCCCCACCTCCTCATCTCCCCAGGCCACCCTGTGCTGCACGGACCCCTGCTCTCCAACTGCTGCCAACCACCACCACTCCTCCCCCACCCCCCCGGGAAGCCCTTGGATTCAGCCTGGATCGCTATGGGGGTCCTCTGAGTGGACTCGCTGGCTGCCCAGCTATTCTTCTGTGAGTGATGTCACACGGTGGCACGCAGCAGCTCTGACCCCGGGTCAGGTGTCCCCATGGCCCTGGTGGCCCTTGGCCCATGGGTCTGCGCTGATCGCTTTCACCTCCCTGAGAACTGGTGTGCACTGGGGATCCCTCTGGAAAAGCCCCTGTCTGAGCCCGTGCTGGTGTCCCGTCTCCTCTCAGCTACCCTGGGGCACCCCGCCCTGCTGTCTCAAGGTGGCAGCTGCCTGGCCCACAGTCTCCTGAGACTGCTGCTTCTTGGCTCTTACCAAGCAGCCCATAGCTCATGTCCTGTTTCCTGGGGGAAGGTTCGGGATGAACTTGCGTTGTGAGATGGGAGAAGAGAGGGGCATGTCTGCTGGAAGGGTCAGGGTAGGGGGCAGAGTCTGGGGTCTCACAAGCTCTAGCATCTCAGGCCTGCAGCTGGGGCTGTCCCGGGGTCCCCCAGCCTGGCCGAGGCTCGGTACCACCCTGCCCAGACACTTTCCTGTGACACTTTGCTCCAGCGTCTCCATCAGCATGGGCCTTTCCTTTTGGAGGGGGTCTCATTATTCCCAAGGATACAAAGCCATGACCCAAGGTGGGCCTGAGCCGGGGTGGGGGTGGGGGGTCCAGGCCAGTCTAGGTCATTCCATTCCTGCGACCCTAAGCAACTCGGACTCCCACGTTCCTTTCCACAGGGGTTCTAGGGTCATCTGCAGTTACTGGAAATTTGGAAGTGTCTTCAAGGACAACTTTGCTTTTGTGAACAGAAAGACTCATTCTGTTATTACTCAGGTACAAATGCAAAGACCTTTTAGCTCTTTCATTTTGGTACAGGACTCATTCTATTTATAAGTCTAGTAAATTTTCGTATTCACATAAGGGGATTTGGGTTAATTTAGGTCCTGTTTACAAAATGCAATTAATCAAATGTCCTTAACTGCCCCAAACTTTATCCAGAAATGCAGTCTATCTGATTTCCTTTTTAAATACTTCATTTATTTGAAGAACAAACAAAGCCTTACATCCTGACAGATTTCTACTTGCTCCTAGGGTGACTTTGGTCTCTTGTCATGTACCAATCTTCTTATCACATGAGTGGTATTTTCAAGGAAAATCACAATCCCGAATTCATTCCCGATATACAAACAATCCATTTGAATTTCAAGGACTCTGGTGCGTTCAAGAGCAAACAGCACAAATAACCCAAAACACTAAATACGCCCAGGTATCTTAATGCCGATGTGAATCCTACAAACGTGACACGTGGGTTTCGTACCTACTTATTCTTCCTGGGGTGAGGAGGTGTTCTTCCAGTGACGAGACACATGTCACCCAACGAGTCTGCCTTGTGGGCACTTGGGGGTAAAACCTTCTTGCTGACTGGGGCTCCCACGTACCGGAGATTTCAGCTGGGGTCTGGGATCTGGGCGCTATGGGCAGAGGAGACCCCTCTTTTTACACTTGCTGGGTTGTGCCACGGAAGCCAGTGTCCGCAGGTGATCTGGTTCTTCTGTCTTCTCCAGGAAGTTTACTGCCCCATCCTGTCTTTCTGGCCTTGAGTTGCCCCCTCAGGACCGCCGTCTCCTCAAGATTCGCCAACAGTCCTCCCGCAGACGCGGGCTCCCACTTGGCAGCATGCTCCCGGGATGGCTCTCTGGGCTCGGCCCGGGCTTGGTTTGAAGGAGTTCACAGTTCTAGGGTTATTTTGTGACCTTCTCATAGCTGCGGGCCAACAAATTTGCTCTTCTATTCAGTCCCTTAGCTCAGGTCCCCTCCCCTGGGCTCCCACCTCCCCTTACTCCACAGCAGCAAAATCTCTTCCTCTGGAGATGTCTGCAAGCTCAGCCCTGTGCCTGCAGGGCACTGGGGACGTCACTGGGTCTTGGCTGGTTCTCAGAGGCAAGTCTCTGCAGGCACGGTCCTGCACACCCCAGCCACTGGCCCGTGCCCCCCGGGACCTGGCTTCTCCCAGGCCTGCCTGCCTCTTGGTTCTGCCTTGGGTGGTCAAGGTGTCTGTGGGACCCCAAGGTAGCCTCTTGCAGGCCACAGCCAGGGCAGCCTCAGGCTGGGCTGACCCCTGACCTGGGCTCCTGGTTGCCTCATTCCCCAGCTGCCCTTTCCTGCACAGCTAGGAACCGCCCCTGCTCCTTCAGGGATCAAGAGATGTAACTTGTCTCTGGCTGGGCAGGGAGTTCAGGTCTTCATCCAGGGAAACCCTCGCTCAGGTGGGGCCTGGGCAAGCCCCACCTCCTCATCTCCCCAGGCCACCCTGTGCTGCACGGACCCCTGCTCTCCAACTGCTGCCAACCACCACCACTCCTCCCCCACCCGCCCCGGGAAGCCCTTGGATTCAGCCTGGATCGCTATGGGGGTCCTCTGAGTGGACTCGCTGGCGCCCAGCTATTCTTCTGTGAGTGATGTCACACGGTGGCACGCAGCAGCTCTGACCCCGGGTCAGGTGTCCCCATGGCCCTGGTGGCCCTTGGCCCATGGGTCTGCGCTGATCGCTTTCACCTCCCTGAGAACTGGTGGGCACTGGGGAATCCCTCTGGAAAAGCCCCTGTCTGAGCCCGTGCTGGTGTCCCGTCTCCTCTCAGCTACCCTGGGGCACCCCGCCCTGCTGTCTCAAGGTGGCAGCTGCCTGGCCCACAGTCTCCTGAGACTGCTGCTTCTTGGCTCTTACCAAGCAGCCCATAGCTCATGTCCTGTTTCCTGGGGGAAGGTTCAGGATGAACTTGCGTTGTGAGATGGGAGAAGAGAGGGGCATGTCTGCTGGAGGGGTCAGGGTAGGGGGCAGAGTCTGGGGTCTCACAAGCTCTAGCATCTCAGGCCTGCAGCTGGGGCTGTCCCGGGGTCCCCCAGCCTGGCTGAAGCTTAAGGCCATGGCACCCAGCGGCTTTCCCCTAGCCCTGTCTGAGGCCTCCTCCTGCATCATCTGTAAAGATGGAGCACTGCTAGCCCCTCCCTCTGGGAAGGCCCTTGAAGTCTATTCCTGGGCGGCAGCAGCACTTGAGGCAATTTCAGAGTAGCTGAGGTGCTTTTCTCGAATTTTTAGACAATGGGGTTGGAGAATCCAGTTCTGGGTCTGGACTTTCTCTTGGCCCCAATTCACCCCATTTCCCGGATTTCAAGTGCCCAACTGTAGCTTGTAGGCCCCCCTGAATTTGCTGTCTTCCACATGGATGAATGCTTGTTCCTCCAGGGAACAATGCTTGTTCCTCCTCTAGCCCCACAGGCACTTTTACCTGCAAGAAAGGAGACCTGGTGCCAGATGTGAGGCAGAGGTGAAGGTTCTGGGCTTCTACATTCACTGGGTCTTCCTCCTCCTTCCGAGGGTCACTCTGGGGCCTGTTCCTGGCCCTGTTCCAGCATTGCCCCCCCCCCTCCCGAATTCAGTTGTGGTGTTGAGCTCTAGGAGCATCCTCTCCTTCATGCTTGTCTTGGGTCCCAGAACATCCCGACATGAGTCCCAGATGGCAGGGTCTCTGGCTGGTTGACTCAGAGCAATCTGCCTGCCCTCCACTCCTCACTGGAGAATTCTGTGACTTGATCTATGGGGTCCAGTCTCCCGGTGAAGTTCGGGGCTGCCTCTCTGGCCTGGGCTGGGTCCCCCTCCTCTGCCCCTAGGCCTGGGGCCCCAGCCTGCTGTCTGTGGACCTCCCTCCTCAGTGCCAAGTCTGCAGCTCCCCTCTAAACTGGAGGCCCTGTCCCAAATCTTTCTCGGGCTTGAAGAGCCCTTCCCTGCATCTCTGACAGCCCGTCTCCAGTCCTCCTGGTTCTTGCCAAGCTAAACAAGATCAGGTGTGAGGGGGGTTGCATGGTGACAGGGATGGGGACGTGGGAAGTTGTAGCCTCTCAAAGTCCCTGACCTCGACATCCTTGCCTACACTTTCCCTGACCTACAGTTCCAGCAGCCTCCCATCCCCTTGTGTAAAGAGCTACAGGAATCTGGAATGGCCCAGGACATAAAACTTGCTATCCACCCCTTCCTCCTCTCGCTTTGGCAAACGATATTTCCATTTCCTAGCCTGTATAATAGCCATGAATGTAGAGACTTTGGCGTGGGCTCTGCTGCAGGGAATGGAATTCTCTAGAGGTAATCGAAGGAAGGATTCATGAGAGGAGACTAACAGGTGTACAGAGGACCCAGATTCGAGCTTGTGCTTTCTGGATGGACTTTCCCCCAGGCCATCTGTGAGCCTGCTGCTCCCTGGTCCCTTAGGAAGCCCAGAGCTGCCGGCACCGGGACCACCACAGCCAAATGGGCGATCGTGGAAGCTGGTGCTGCGCTGAGGGCTCCCCTGCTGAAACCGGAACGGGGGTGGGGGGGAGGGAATGGCACAGAAGCAGAAGCCTGCCCTCTGCCCCCTTACCTCCTTCCACACCTCTCTGAAGAGTATGTGACCTGCAGAGCCAAACCACCTCTGGCCCTCAGCTTCAAGAGGGTCTTGGCAGGTGGCTTTTCACTTGGGCCGCTGTGCCAGCAGGGTGCCTGGCAGGAGGGCGGGGCAACCCCTCCCATCTCTCCCCGGGGCCAAGTTGCCTTTAATTCCCATGGCAACCTTGTGAAGTAGGTGCTTTAGCTCTGTTTTGGGGGAACAGGATCTGAAACAGGAAGTTCCTTGAGCTGGTAAGGCTTTGTCAAGAACAGGCCGGCCAGAGCCCGCCACGTTTCACTCCCAAGCCTTGCTTGTTCCTCTAGTTATCTTCTTCCAGATATCCCCTCAGGTCAAGGTTCACAGGCCCAAGGCCAAGGTAGGGCGCTGCAGGACCTCCCACCCTGGAGGCCAGCAGAGAGTGCAGCGCAGGCCCAGGGCCTGTGACCAGCCTGGGTCTTGAACTTACATGAAGCTGTCCCAAGGCCTGCCAGTGCCTGCATTCTTGATTCTTGCTGTTAAGATCCTGGTTACTGCTGGGCTCTCTGTTATGGATCCTATGTTTCAAGTTGAGAAGAAGTCCAGAAAATAGGGGTTGGGGAGAACCTTCTCAGGTCATAGGGAGCTTGGCATGACCTGGGAGGATGGAGGTCAGATCTTAGGATGTTTTGACTAGGCCCCAGAGATGGGAAGGGGAGGAGGCAGAGGGGTCCAGGGTCAAGAGGGGCTCTAGCTCGGGCTGTGCACATCAGAGGGTATGCTCTAGCCCTCTAGCCCTCTAGCCCCCAGCTCCCCCTCAAGGGGCAACAAGTCTGCAGGGCCGACACGTGCATGCCCGGGGCCTCATGGCTTCTAGACCCTGCTCAGAATACCTGGGATCCTGACATTGTCTGTCTAGCTGGCCCTAGACCTGCTGCCAGGTTCTGTCCTCTCAAGAGTGGATTGTGCTGCCCATGTGACGCCCCCCCCTCGCCAGTAGGAGGGACGGCCAAGGGTAGCTGTGGGTCTGTGGTGTGTGGACAGAGCTTGGAGATGTGGGTTGGAGGATTACAGGCATCTGCACGAGCTCCCTTAAATTGTGGGCTAGTGCTGAGGGTGAGAAGGGAAAGGGGGAGGGTTGTGCTTTGGGCTAGGAAAAAAAGGCCTCCATCTCTCAGGGCCACCACACTCAGAAGTCTCAAGAATTTGAAATTCAAATCTGTCATAGGTCATTAGGAAGGTGTATTTGCGTCAAAGCAGGAGGATGTCCTCACAGTTTGTTAGCTTGATTTATAACTGTCAAATATTTAGATGACAGTATGTGAGCTTCCCTCTGTGCTCTGGCCCAGGCTTTGCAAGCACTAGGGGCGGGCCCGAGCTCAGGGCTCATGGAGCCCACCAGGGTGGCAGATGGTGCGGCATGGGCCTACTGTGCAGGAAAAGTCTCTATAAATGGTGTCAGACAAGGAAATGGTTTTGCTTTTTTGTGTCTGGGCAGGAGCAGGTGGGTTCGAAAGTCGGTCACAGAGGAGGGAATGACCGTGCGAGGCCGGGCGGGGATGGAAGTGAAGATGGCCCAGCTTGGGCCCAGAGTTGGGGGGTTGGGGGTGGATTTTGTCTCCCAGGGGAAGAGGGATGATGGAGCTGGCTCCTGAGGGAGTGAGGTGTGGGGGTAAGGGGAGGTCAGACAGGCAGTTAACGTTGGTGGTATTGTCCTCACCCTGAGGGTCCACCCACGAGCCTTGCCCTATGTGCCATCTGGGGCACCGTCCTGGCTGGCATCTGACGTGGAGAAACTTAAAGGAGACACGGCATCATCCCTTGGAAGCCAAGAGAGGCTGGGGTGGGACAGTGGCGATGGACGCCCAGGGGTGGGGGGCTGCCTGGATGCCACCATCCCCTTCACTGTCTCTAAAGTTCCCTTCACATTCTCTAGATGAGGATTAAAGGCAGAATGTAACCCTAGTACCTAGTGGGGCCTCATGTGGCTTGGTCTCTGCAGCGGATGCCGTTCCAAAAATCCCAGTCCAGCCATCGAATAGCAAGGGAAGGGGACACTGCTCTTCCCTGGCTCTCTGGAAGGACATCAGGATTGCATGTAGGATTCATGGCGATCCTTTTCAGAGGCCTCTCTTTAATCTGCTCATTTGTCTCATGCCTAGGAACTGCTCCCACACTCCCTCCCTCCACTTCTCTGGTGTTGCTGCTGTTGCTCTGCTCCTGGCATTTCCCCCCTCCCCAGTTTTGGTCCACGGGTACCCCCCTTCCCAGCCCTTTCTGGCCTAAGGACCATTCTGACTTTGGATGTGACATCGCCTCACCAGTGTTTCTTTAACAGTTGCCAACCAACCCCCACATAAGTCCCTGAGCTGTCACAGTGCCAGGCCTGCTGTTGGCTGCTTTGCTGGGGTAGGGGGTGAGCGGTCCATGGCTCCTGCCCTGAAGGAGCGGAGCTCACCTCAGGGACAAAGCACCTTCTATGTGTTGGCACTGTGTTTGCACATGATGCTAACCATTTAAACCTCACAACAGTGCCATGAGGTGGGCATCAGATCATTAGATCTTTGCAGCATGCTCATGAGAGACACGGTGCTATTCTTATCCTCTGTGTATAGGCCAGGGGACCGAGGCTCAGCAAACACTAATTAATATAGGCAACGCCAGACTCACACAGCTCATGCCCCTGCCTCAGGCCTGGCTGCTCCGACCACCCATCAGTGGATGATGACTAGTCCCAGGCCAGGCTGTCAGCCAAGGGCAGAAGTGACCACCAGAGCCTGGAAAGGAAGGTGAGCCTGGAAAGGAAGGAAAGGGAGTATGGTGATCTGAGCACTGAGACTTGGGAGAAGCAGTCCTATAGGGCCCAGCCCAGTGAAGCCACCCAGGGATGTCAGCTGAGAGCAGGAGGGTGTGATGCAGAGATGGAAGCACACGCTTTGGCTCAAAGAAACAGGCCCCAGAGAAGGTGTTGGGAGCTGGGGAGGCAGAGAGGCTGGGGGTGGGATAAAGAAAAAGGGTGTGCTTGGGCCATGGGGAGGTGGGTGCTGGCAGCTGGCTGCCTGGCCGGGGGACCTCCCACCACCCAGCTCCTTCCTCTCCTTCTCTCCCTGCTCCTGGTTGGATGGTGAAGTCCTACAGATTGTATCTTCAGTGTTTCTAGAGTCACCCCTCTCCAATGGGGCCTGACCCCAGGCCTCCGGCTCTCTCTTGGGTCCCTGCAATAGCCAGAGAAATACATGGGTGCACAAAAAGTGCCTGCTCATTGATTCTCTACTGAGTGCGCTCTCTGGGGCCCCAGGGCTTCAGATACCATCCATATGTTGGTGACTCTTCAGTTACACATCCTGCTTAGACACCCCTGGTGTCCCTTCCCCGCCAACCAGGCCTCCTGCTTCTGCATAAGTGGCGCCACTCAGCCACCCCAGTCAACATCAGGTGGTCTTTACTAAGCTGTCTCCTCACTCCCACATGCGGTCCTGCAGTGTGGGCCACACACTTCCCCCAAGGGCCCATCTTGAAGCTGACCATACCCTCCACGTTGGCCAAGCCACATTGCCCTTCACCTGGGCTCTTGCAGCAGCCTCCAAACTGGGCTCCCTACCTCTGTCCTGAGCCTCAGGCCCTCCCCTTGCAGCTGCCGGAGGAACTGTGGTGGGCATGCATCTGATTGTGCCCTCATCTGCTGAAAGAGGCCCCCCTGCTTCCCTTAGCCAGGCCGAGAAGGTTCTTAACCAGGCTGAGAAGTTTCTTCACCTAGGCATGCTGTTCTCTCTGTGGGGGTTTTCCTGCTGGACCTCCATTTCTCCCTTCTTCCTACCCATAAAGAATCCTCCTTTTGTTCATGAGAGTCCTCCCCCTGCCCCAACCCCACTGACACACAGCGCTGGACAGGGCCTGTCCCCAGCCCGGGGCCAGGCTGGATTGGGCTAAGTCAACCGTGGTGGTCCTACCCCCCTTGCCAGTGATTGGTTTAGGAATGGCCATGGGACCTGGCTCCCACCAGGGAAGGGACACCTGCAGGTGGGCTTTCAGGGGGCAGGGCCCAGTCCTCCTGTGGATACCCTGTTGGGTCTAATTGGGATGCAGATACCTGGAACCATGGCAACCTTGTGGCCACGAGGCTCCTCCCTGCAAGCCACGGTGACACACTGGGAAGGCCAAATGGAAAGAACAAATTCTGTATTTGAAGAAATGGCGGAGCCAAGGGACCCCTGGGCCTGGACCTGCCTGCCCCTGACTTCTTGTGAGATGACGTCTCTTTTGTTGGAACTCGCCAGAGTAGGGGCCTTGGGGCTCCTTGTAGCATATGCAGACCTACACCATCCACGTGTAACTCCTCTTCCTGGACACTGTGCTCAGTTTGGGCTCCGTGTCAGCTCACAGAGGGACAGAGCTGCCTCTAGGGCCGATGGCAACGTGGGCCATGTTAACAGAAGCACAGGGTCCAGACTGGGAGAGGGGAAGGCTCTGTGCTCTTCTGTCCTGCCTGGACCCCACCTGGGGAGACTGTGGTTACTCTGCAGTGACTGCTCCAGGACGGAGCGTGACCTACTGTGGTCCATCTGCAGAGAATGATACCACTTGGAAGGGTCTGGGAATCTTCCTCATGCAAAGGGCAGGTGAGAGAACAGGCTATGGGCTGGCAAAGCGAAGGCTCACGGGAGGCCTCATCGGTGTTTGGAGGATGCAAGGATGTGCGTGCGCAGGGCTGCTGAGGGCCAGGACCGGCCATGAGCGGGCGAGGGAGCAAATGACAGTAGAGTGAGTTGTGCTGACAGCTTGGGGCACCCTTGACTGTCAGGGGGCCTCCCTCTCACTTGGGGAACTTGGTGGAAGCACAAAGGCCCAGGCCCTCCCTGCCTTTCAAGGAGCCCAGCTCCTGAGCAGCTAGCACTCCAGAGGACCGTGAGGCCCTCCAGCATCCCGGACCCCCTGGCTCGGAGGAAAGGAAGCCAGCATTTGGTCTGGCGCCGATTTTGACACAAATCCTCAGGGCCGGGCGTTGTTGTCACAGACTGTTTTGGTAAGTAGTGAGTCCCCCGTATGAAGCATAACTGAAACTAGGGTAACAGATGCAGAAGGAAAACGAGAGTGCTGGAAGGATGGTTCTTAGGCGGTAAAACAAAAATGGCCAAGAAACCTCTCAGTGTGTCAGAGCTCACTAGCTGTCCTCCTATATCCACCTTCCCTTCTTCCAGAGGAGCAGAACCCCTGAGTTTTGGCCGGCCATGTGGTTGTCTAGAAAAAAGACACTCCCTAGCCTGGCGTCGAGGTGAGGCCATGTGCCCGAGTTCTGGCCAGTGAGAAGTAGCAGATTCCCAGAACCCCCTTAACAAGACAGCTGGTAGGTACTCTTTGTCTCCTTTCCCTTTATCCTTCCTTTCTGCTGTTGGCAGGAAGACAAGATGTAATGGTCGGCGCCTCAGCAGCCCTCTCAGACTGTGAGATCTTGGCAACAGAGATCATACGCAGCAAAGTAACAAGAGAAAGAGTCGGGTGATGCCACCGTGGAGTAGAACTATCATGCCAGCTCCGGCCTGCCAACCTCAAGATTTTAGAGCAACACGCTTCTGGCTTAGTTCTCTGTTCTTTGTACCTATGGCTAATTCTGATAAAAATGCAAACTAAGACCAGTAACTATCATTTTTTATTCACGAGATTGGCAAGAATGAAAAGATTGTTGTACCACCAGAGACAGCGTAGCACCATGGTTAATATCCCACCTGGGCTGGACTCCTGCCCTGGACTGACCAGCTGTGGAAACGTGGATCAAATATGTCATATCAGTGCCTTGTGCCTTTTTTGGGTATGTCCTCATTTGAAAAAAAATGGGGGAAAACCAACGTGAATCTGTTGAGTCTTTGCGAGAAATAAATTCTGACAGCAGTGCCCGGTACAGGGCATGCGTGCAAAGGTGTGCCTCTCCTGTTACCACCGAGCTGCCACCCTGTGCTCATGTGCGGGGGCAGAGGGGCTGTGGTCACACTTGGTCAGAGGGAGTGTAAAGTGTATAAAGTGTAGACAGCCGTTTCAGAGGGCTCTGGGCCCTATCAAAACTTCAAAAGTACATATGAGACTCTTTTCAGCAGGTCCCCTTGAACCTGGCAATCGGCCCTAGGAACCCAAAGCCTTTGGGGCCAGATGTATTCCAGATTTTAGGGATTTGGTGCACATGCCCCATTCTGTGTCACTGCTGCACAGGGTCTGGGGGAGCTACGTGCTGCGGCCTCCTGTGGACCTGCAGCCCCCTCTTGGCTTCAGCCTCCTGCAGACAGTGGCCCCCTTCAAGCGCAGCTGGGAGGTCTTGGGGGAGTGTGTGCTCCCGTGGGGGCCCCCTCGGTGGAGAGGGCCCAGGGGCAGGTGGGTAAGTGCACAGCTGCCTTCAATCCTTCCGCAGGAGGTCCCAGAGGGCTCCACCTCCCTGTTCCTCGCCCCCTGGCCCTCTGCAGTGACTCTTGTTTTGGCTTTTCCAGGTTCCTCTCACTCTCCCCCAGTCCCTGCCTCCTGCTTCCTGGCATCACCCTCCAAATAAGCCACCTGCACCCAAGTCCTATCTCTGGCTCTGCTTTTGGGGGAGCCCAGCCCCAGATGCCCCCACCCCCAATGAAACACAGTGTGTCTTCAGCAAGCTGCATCCATACAGAGAAACCAAGGCTTTAAGTAGCCTCCCATCAATGAGGGTCAGGTTTGTTGCCAAATCGGTAAAGAAAAGGGCCTTGGTTTTCAGAGTGTTTGGATCTGGCAGCTGTGGGTAAGGGCCTCGCCTCAACTCACCTGCAATACGGAGGCGTGGCCTCTTCTGCTTGGTTCAGCCAAGGGACTAGAGAACTTCCCATTGTCAGGGACTGCTCCCAGGAGGCCCCAAGAACACAGCAGTCGCCATGACCTTGAGGTCCTGCCCTCAAAGAGATGACATCCAAGTGGGAAGAGACAGTTGATCAATCCAGGTACGGAAGGTGATTTGGCTTCTGGCAACAACAGGAGAGGAGATCCGAGGTGGGGAGACAAGGCTGCATTTGATGAGGCTCCATCCTGTAGCCAGGATGATGTCTGAGTGGGGATCTGACTGGTGAGAAGGAGCCCTGGACACTGATCCAGGGATGGGGAACAACAGATGCAAAGGCCCTGAGGCAGATTAGGGGTAGACTTGTTTGAGGAGGAGTAAGGAAGCCACAGGGGGAGGCACAAGAGCTGGCTGGGAGATGGAAAGCAGGCCTGGGCTAGAGAGTCTCCACTGTCTGAGAGCAGAGGGGTGTACTGAAGGGCTGGGTGGGGGGAGGCAGGAGCGCGGTGCCCACTATCTGATTTAGAAGATCCCTTTGCTTGCTACTCTGGAGTGGACAGGAGAATTAGCAGCAACAGGGCAAATTCAGAATGAGCCGAGTGGTGTTGGCTGCCCACACCAACCCCCCACGTCCTTGCCAACCATATCCATGCCCTCTCCACAACAGGAATGAGACCCCTGGCCACCACTGTGGTTGCTCCTGATTGGTCTAAGGGAGACCACAGCCCCAGTCAGTGATAAGTCAGGTGTGTGCACAAGACCAGTCCCTGCCAATGAAACATCAGGAAAAGTCAGCAGGGGTGGTTCTGGGGGAGGCCTGGGGACACAGCTGGCTTGGGGTGACACCTGCATGGAACTTGGGAGCCAGCAGAAAGAGGGAAGGGGCTGCCCCCGCACCAGGGACCTGAGTCACTACATGTTTCCTGCTGAGCCACCCTGGGAATGTGTTGCTGGTCCACGTGGGACTGAGCCCTTTAGCTCTCCTCAGCAGAAACCTCCAGATGGACAACAAGCAAAAGGTCCATCGGAAGGGAGAGTCTAACGAATCAGGGCCCACCTGCTGCGGATTATAGCAGAGCCACTGCAGAGAGTGAGAGGGGACCTTGTGTCCTGAAAGGGGCCCAGCCACAAGAGGTGCCGTTGGCCCTCAACCTGAATGATGTCTGTCCCCGGGGTCAATTGCCAGACTAAGCAAATAGAAATGAAGGGCAACCAGTTAAATTTGAATTTCAGACAAACAATAGGTAATTTTTTTTTTAAAGTAAAAAAGTCTCGGAGATGGAGCATGTTAACTGGACGGACGTCCTGTGTTTTTTTCTGGCAACTGTACTCCCAGGGAACTTTTTGCTCTGCCTGGAGACACTTCTTATCGAGGGTATTGGGAGGAACAAGGCTGGCAGGTAGGTAGAAGCCAGGGACGCTACTGGACGCCCTCCGGTGCAGAAGACAGTCCTCAACAAGGAGTTATCCCGCCCCAAATGTCAGTAGTGCCAGGGTTGACAGCCTCTGTCTTATATGGAAAACAGCAACCTGATAGGATATGATAGAGTCCTGCACGCGCACACGTGTTTTAAATCCAATTAAAATACACGTTGCATAGAAAAAGAAATGGAAGCTCCCACCCCAAAGTCATGGGGGTAGGGAGTGCATATCACTTCTCCATCTAAATATTTCTGCAATGCTTTATTCTTTTAAAGTTGATATATTTGAAGTTACCATATATGTGCACAGAAAGTACATGGATCAAAATGTGACATTTTCCAGAAAGTGAACACTCTCATGATGCAGCCGTCCAGAGGAAAACACGGTAGGTGACCAGCCCTCCATGAGTCCCCCTCCCCCCGCCCCTGCCTGTCCCCTTCCCTTCTCTGGCTGCCCTGCCCGGATCAGGGCTCTCCTGACTCCTAACCTGTAGGACCTGTGTGAACGTCCTACAGATGGAATCATGCAGTATGTAGTCCTCTGTCTGGTTTCCTTCCCTCAGCACTATGTCTGTGAGATTCACTCCTGTTTTTCTTTTTTTTTTAAGATTTTAAAAAATTTATTCATGAGAGACACAGAGAGAGGCAGAGACACAGGCAGAGGGAGAAGCAGGCTTCCTGCAGGGTGGCCGATGCGGCCCTTGATCCCAGGACCCCGGGGTCATGACCTGAGCTGAAGGCAGATGCTCAACCTCTGAGCCACCTGGGTGCCCCAGATTGGCTCCTGCTGAGGGTGACGTAGCGCGTACTCACGGCTGTGAAATGTACCACAATTTATTCATCCCTTCTCCTGTTGACGGACATGTGGGTTGTTCCCAGTTTGGTACCATGAGGAATAAAGCTGGTACAAACGTGCTCTCACAGGTCTTTGGGTGGGCAGGTGGGCCCATTCCTGACGGGTTCCCACCTGGGCAGAAACCATTCGGCCAGAGGGTGCGTATACGTCCAGCTGTATGACCAGAGGGCGTCCCAAGTGCTGGTGCCCATTTCCACGTCCGCCAGCCGTGTGTGAAAGTCCTGGTTGCCGGCCCTCCATAAGGTCTAGCTATTTCATTTTGGTTCCTCTGGTGGGCGTGGACGTTGGCAATCAGTGTGATTTCAATTTTGCGTTTCCCTGATAATGAAGCTAAGCCCGTGCTCACCCCCGGGGACCTGACCATCCCCTTTTATGAAACACTCATTCAGGTCGCTGGTCCACTCTGCTTTTAGGTCATCTCCTTTTCTCTCCTTGATTTGTAACGGAGTCCTGTTGGCATCTATCTCTCCCCATTGTGCGGCTTGCCTTTTACCCTCACTTCCAGGGCTGTGTCCTTTCCTGGACCCTGACATCATCCAGGTTCAGGTAATAGAACGGGGACTCTCTGAATTGACTCAAGGCGGACGAGGTCACAGACGCCCTTGGCGTAATAAGGTCCAGGAGAAAGAACAGCTGGAGGTCAACCTTTGCAGCGTGAAGGGTCTGGTTGTCTTTTCCAAGTGCTGCTATTGGACTAGACTCCCCCGGGGTGGGGGTGGGGGGCTGCTGCTCCTCCCCCCAGGGCCTGAGCGCCCCTCTGCCTCTCCTCCGTCCCCCACCAGGGCAGTTGCAGAACTGACAAAGCTGAGAAGGCTGGATGCAAGAGGAGGCGGAAAACTTTGGAGGGAAGAAGGAATTACAAAGAACTAAGGTACCGAGTTGGGGGGGTGTGTGTGTGTGTGCAAAGGAAGTGTGAAAGGGGCAGAGGGTCTTGGGCAAGTGCTTCCCGCTGTCGTGGATGGAAGCCCCCCCCTCCCCCCCCCACTGTGACCCTCTGTGTGCCAAAACCCCTTCTCTCCATGCTGCCCTCTGCCACCAGCACCACCAGTGTCTCTTCACTGCACCGAGGCACATGCCCAGCTTCTGTTCTCGCCACCCCATCCCTAAGCACCCACTTTGTACCAGCAGCCAGAGTATCGAGATCAGTTAAAATGAACAAAAGAACACATTTCTCTTGTGCTTAAAACCTTAGAATGCATGTGCTTAGAATGCATTGCCAATAATTTCTAGAGTCAACCCAGGTAAGACATGATCTGGCTTGGGTGGATCTTTGACCACCCTCCACTCCAAGCCACGCTGGGCACCCACTGCTCAGACAACCACATGTTCCAGCCTCAGGGCCTTTGCATGTGCTGTTCCTGCCGTCTAGAATGACATGCTCCAAACCTTTCCATGTTGGCTTCTTGTCATTCGGGCCCTTTCTCAGTGTCACCTCCCCTGGGTGTCTTCCCAGAGCTCTTGAATCTGGCCCTGCTCCAAGTCACTATCCCCTCTCTCTTATATTTCCTCCCATTATACTCACATTGAAATGATCTACTTGTCTGCCAGGTTCCTTGCCGTGTCCCCAGAGTCCCAGCATGTACACAGCACACAGTAGGAACTTGACAAGGATTCTCCTCTGAAGGCTGCTGGAGTCTGGACTGATGGGAGGTCCCCTGGGATCCTGTGTAGGCCCTCCCTGCTGAGGGAACGAGCATTCTGGGGAGGACACTAAAAGACTGCTTGCTGGGGTTAGTTATTACCTGGGTAAATAAACAATCATTACAAAAAGTAATATTAACTAAAGAAGGGACACCTGGGTGGCTCAGTGGTTGGGCATCTGCCTTCGGCCCAGGGCATGACCCCGGGATCCCGGATCGAGTCCCACATCGGGTTCCCTACATGGAGCCTGCTTCTCCCTCTGCCTGTGTCTCCATCTCTCTCTCTCTCTGTCTCTCATGAATAAATAAATAAAATCTTTAAAAAAATTACTAAAGAAAATCACAGAGCTAGGTGAACCATCGTATCCCCCACCTGTGCCAAGGTCCAACATCTCTGAGATCTCAGGAGCCCGCACAGGAGGTTGAGATGGGGGTTGGCTTTAGATGGGAGCATGTGGGGGTGGGCAGAGTGCTCCTTCCAGCTCCAGTCAGAGGCCCCCTCCTGGGCTGCCTGTGGAGGGAGGGGAAGAGGGGGAGAGGGAGCTGGGGTAACCTGAGTGCCTCTCCCTTGACTGCCAGCCCAGAGCCAGTGAGCCTAGGGGCCCCAGGAGGTGCAGAAATGCTGTGTGTTCAGGAGCCAGGCAGGAGCAACGATGCATGAGTAGGTCCCAGGGATCCAAACTCTGTGCCTGGCCCCAAACCATTCAGAGTAAAAACAAAAACAAAACAAAAAAAATAATGAGACCAGCCACCAGGACAGGTTTGGAGTGAACAGCTGGCGGCCTGTTGCTTTGGACAGAAATTTGAAAGGTGTGGAGGCCACGTGGGTGGGCTTCAAGGAGGAATCTCGTTTTTTATAGATGGGTAAACTGAGGCCCAGAGGGGGCTGGGCAGGGATGCTGCTCTCTGGACTAGTAGCCCAGTGCTCTTTCCTCCAAGCTTTGGATTCTGCTGATAGCCAGAACTCAAGGGAGGAGATGGGGGCGCTTGGTGGGGTGTGGGGGAGTGGGGCGGGTGCTGGCTCCCCTTGAGGGGAAGTGAAAGGTGTCTGCAGGCCTCAGAGGAGGGGGAGCAGCGGGGGGAGTGGGATCATCCCCCCCAGCAAGCAGCCCTGCCTGTGCTGGGAGAGGTAAGGGAGGAGGAGGAGCAGGAGGAGGGCAGGGCTGGGGGCATTAGGATTCCAGGCAGCTGCCGACACCCAATTTTCCAGCTGGGTGCCCTAGCCTGTTCTCTGAGCATCCTGCCAGAGCCAGTCTAATTGACAGGAGGCTGCTGGGGGGTGGGAGCAGCGGGAGTGGGAAAGGAAAGGGGGGGAGAGGGAGGGAGGGGTTGGGAAAAGGGAGGAAGGAGGCAGGAGTAGAGGGGGGTAAAGGGGAGAAGGGGTGGAAGCAGGTGGACACAGACCCAGTGAGAGGAGGGTTTGCAGCTGGAAGGCAGTCAGGGCCACCCCTTGGTTTAAGGGAACGCCCAGAGAGAGGCAGCAACTTGCCTGGGGTCACGCAGCCAACAGGAGGCAGGAGCCATAGAGACAGAGGCAGAGGTTTCCTGACTGAGGCCCCAGGAGGGAGAGAGACTCCCGAGAGGAGAGGGAGAGGCCTCTGGGGGGTGGGGCCGCCCTGGCCTCCTCCCAGGGCCTGGGGAGGTACAGGGATGGTTGGCATTCTGACAGGTGGGCAGAGGGGTAGGTGGCCAGTGTGGGTGCCAGAGCTGCCCCCGCCAGCTGCCAGGGGTAACTGGAGTAATTAGTGCTAATGACAGGATCAGGGACTTGGGCATCACAGCCTCAGCCCTCTGGGCCTGCAACCCTGGGAGGGGCTGGCGGGTGATGGGAACAGACAGGAGGGTGGGGGGCTGCCCAGCCCCCACAGCCCCCAGGTGACCCAGATCCCCCTCGGGATGCTCCCCAGCAGCGCTGGTTGGGTGTGTGGTGGGCTTTTCTTTGCTCAGCAGCTAGGCTGATGTCACTGCGTCCCGGCCACCCACCCACCCATCACTGGGTGCCCACTGAGTGGCACGCTGGGGGCTGGCAGCAAACTCCCTCGGGCCCCAGCTTTGCGTGGAGTTTCCAGGGGCCAGACATCATCTGTTTCTTGCCCCCTCCCCGTTGCTGCTACCTGGCCCCTTCCAGGCAAACGTGGCCCAAAGAGGGACTTCGCCTTGGCTGGTGCGGCAGGTTCCCCTTCCACTTCTCTCCGGGTGTGTCTGGGCCCCAGGCTAGGTCGGGTGTGCAGGTGGGCATTGACCGCCCCCATCCCCCCTACCCCCCCGTCTGCCCCCCCCTCCACGCCTTGTCTCTCCACCAGGGCTGCCCTTGGCTACTGCCCCTGGGGGGCAGAGCTGGGGGCTCCTCCTCATCCCCTGCGATCCCAGAACCCACAGAGGGTCTCTGGGGGTGCGGGCAGGAGGCCCACGGCTATTTAACTTCCAACTGCCGGTCCTCCCCCACCGGATCCCGATCTCTATCCCGATCTCCATCCCGATGATCCCCATCTCAGGAAGCACTGGCTTCCTCTGTGCCCACCGACTGGGCGCGAATCTCTTCCTCTCTGTGCTGTGCGCAGACACAAGCTTCAGACTTTTATTTAGAAACTCAGAAGCTGAGCCTTAACTTCTGTGGGCATAATCACACCCTGAAGGTGGTGAGTCTGGAATGTTCCGGGCTGGAGAAAGCCAGCAGCACACGTCGGCAGTGGTGAGAGGGAGATGTAAGCATGGCACGGGTTGACATGTTTTCTCGTGCAGAGCCTCACGTTGGTGACCCCCCCACCCTCCGGCAAGTGCCAGGTGATTCTCTGGTGGATGAGGGAGGGGGGAAGGGACTGAGGGATCGGCTGGACCTGGGAGGGAGGAGGGTCCATGAAGGGGTTTCCCTGCCTGGCTTACCCCGTGCCAAGCTGGGAGTCAGGTGTGTGGGTCTAGGAGGGGGTTCAGGCTGGAGGTGGAGATGGGCAGGGCCCCTAGGGAGCTTCTCCAGAACCTCTAGGCATCCTCGAGCAGAAGTAGGCCGGTCTGCCAAACTGGGGCAGGCGCAGGGAATCTGGGCCGAGGGCCTGGTTTGTCCCCAGGCTGTGCCTCGTGCACGGGCACCTCTGTGCTGCCCGCCCCTGCTGGGGCAGTCCAGGGCACGGCTGTCCGGCCACCCGTTGGTGAGTCCCTGGCGCTCACATGTGCATAGCCCTTTGCTGACCCTGGCTCCATTGTAAGGAACCAAGGCCCCAAGAAGCAGAGTGGCCCATCTCCAAGCCCAGGACAGCTATGTGGTGGGGCCGGGATCTGTCCCCTGGCCTCCCGGATGGTAGGGCTTAGCCTTTTCTAGGCCACCACACTGCTGTGCCCTTCACAGGGGATGGGAGAGGCAGGTAAGCTCTCTAGTCCTGGAGGAAGTAGGTACAGGCCCTCTAGCCCAGAGTCAGGTTGTTGTAAAGGGGATTTGACTATTAGAGAGCTCAGATTTAGGGTTTCTTCTGGCCCCAGACTCAAGGAATTTGGAAGTTCTTTGCCTTAGAGTATCAGCCGTCATGCCTTTTCCAGGGAAATCTGCATCTTCGGAGAGAAATCTTCCAGATGTCAAAGAATGGATTGATAACTGTAGGTCGGAGGCCTGGTGACAAGCTTGTGTGTGTGTGTGTGTGTGTGTGTGTGTGTATTGCCACCTACCAGCTGTGCAGCATCGGGTAAGTCCCTTACCCTCTCTGAGCTCAGTGTGTTCACCAATGACATGGAGGCGGCAGGCCCCGGCCCAGGCCCAGGAGCTGCCGGGTCTGTCGGGGGCCATGGGTAGGTGGATGTTGAGTACAGCTGGGCTTCAGGGGCGGGAGGTAAGGGTCGTCATGTCTGTAGTTTTGGTTGTGATCTTCGTCCAGCCAGGCAAGAGGAAGCCCGTGTGGACTGAACGAAGCAGAGTGGTGTGACGGTGGACACCTACCTACTCTTCACATCCAAGGGATGGAGAATAGCCGGGAAGTCCACCCCTTCCAGAAATAACGACAGTGAGGTTGGTCCTGCGCAGGATGCCAGGGTGTTTAGGGGAGTAGAGGCAGAGAGGTGGCCGAGGACCCCCGGGGGTGAGGGCCGTGTGTTAAGTGTGCAGTGTGCACACAAGTGTGCGTGTGCCTCGTGTGTGTGCATGGGGTGTTGGTATGTGTGCCTCCCTGTGGATGCCTGTCTTCCGCTGTTACGGAGAGCGCTGCACACAGGCCCCGCAGCCTCTGGCCAAGGGCAGAGGAATTCTTTATTTCCATGGCCTTCCACGGTGATTAAGTCTCCAAACTTTTCCTTAACCATCATTTCTTCAAAATGAAAAATCAAATTGCATCTCCAAGCAGCCTGGAAATCGATTTCTTTCAAAATGAACTTTTGGAGGAACGATTCCAAAGAGAAATAAGAAGAGGAAGGTGGGAGGGGAGGGGGTGGGGAGGGAGCAGCTGCCAGGGCCTCCAAGGGCCCAAGGGGGTGCCCTGGCCCAGCTGGTGTTCCCCACCCCCCTGTCCCTGTCCTGCCTGGACAGACTCAGCACCCCCCCCCCTGCCGGAGCTCAGTTCTGACCCTGCCCCGGGGGGCTGGCAGCCTGGCCTGGGAGCCTCCGGCAAGTGCCCACCTGCACAGGCCCGAGCTCAACAGAAAACCCAGGAATGTGGTCCCCCAGAGGATTCCAGTGAGGGTGCTCAGCAGGGTGGCACTGGGTCCTATGAGGTCAAAGGAAGGGATTCAAGGAAAGACTGGTGGCCCTTCATGGGGGAAGAGGTGTGTGCCTCGGGGTTTGCTTGCCTTCCTGCTGTGTGCCAGGGACTTGGGCATTTACTCATCCATTCTACACATAAGGCCCTGAGGCTCAGAGAGGTGGGGCAACTTGCCTGAGGTCACACAGGCAGGGAGAAAACCCAGATTGTCCTGGGTCCCAAAGCCTGTACACCACCCGGGGTCACCACATAGAGCATCTGGGGAGGGCTTCCTGGAGGAGGTGGCTAGTGGAGATGATGGAGAGGGAACAGCAGAGAGGGTGTTCCTGGCAGGGGAAACTGAGCAGTGACAGGTAAAGTGGGTGCAAAAAGTGGGGATGGCCAGGAAGCCGTTCACAGCCTGGTGGAGCAAGGAGGCGGTGTGGACAGGTTACAGGCCAGTTCAACCCCTGTGAGGGGGCAGGTGGAGGGGTTCCTGGTCTCAGGGCAGAGACGGGGGCTGAGGAGGGCTGCCTGGGAGCAGCAGGGCAGATGGTGGCTCACACCAAGTGCTTCCTAGGTGCTAGGTGCTGGGTCCTGTTCCCAGGGTCTCGTCTTAAGGAATCGGATGGTGAGGCCGGTTCCATGATGATCCCACCTTGTACCTGTGAACCGGAGATGCGAGGGAGCTTGAGTCAGAGCCCAGAAGTGGTAACGCCCCGGCTGCCATGCAGGGTCGGCTCTCC
This sequence comes from Vulpes lagopus, assembly GCF_018345385.1. Lineage (NCBI taxonomy): Eukaryota > Metazoa > Chordata > Mammalia > Carnivora > Canidae > Vulpes > Vulpes lagopus. Next base: position 11,051,604 of record NC_054828.1, read on the forward strand.
CCAATCCCCCCTTCTCTGCTGGAGATAGCTGGGGAGCAGGGGGAGGGGGGAGGGAGAGGGGGGAGGAGAGAGGACACCCCCCCCCCCCCCCCCCCCCCCCCCCCCCCCCGGCCAGAGGAGGGCAAGAGGCCTGCACAGCGGACCCCTGAAAGCTGAGGACCTGCGGAGCCTTCCAGGATAGGGGCAGGGGTGATACTGTGAGCCGGCCCCCCTGCCACCCTCCCTGCCCCCCCCCACGTGGGGGCACGGGGAGGAGGAGCAGGAGAGAAAGCCTGCCCTGGGGGGGGAGGCTGAGGCAGAGCTGGGGGTGAGAGGTGTGTGTGTGTGTGTGTGTGTGTGTGTGTGTGTGTGTGAGCGTGAGTGTGTGTGGATTTGTGTGAGTATGTGAGGTGTCTGCTGGGTCCTCGTGCGTGGGGGGGATGTCTGTGGGGGTTTGTGTGTGTGCGCGTGTCTCGTGGTGGTGGGTGTGCACACAGAGCAGCCAGCCCAGTGAGGGAAGGTGCCTGTCACTCTGTCGGGAGAGGGTGATGGGACCTGGTGGCTGGGCTGCCACGCCGCTGCCATGTGGGAGCTAAGGGTGGCTCTCAGAGGCCCTGGCCTGTCCCAAGGCAGGTGCTGGGGTCCTCTGCCCTTCCCAGCGCTGCTCTGCCCACCTTGTGGTCCACAGGCCTGAGGGAGGGAGGAGGCTTGGGAAGGGGGCTGGGTGCAGTAGGAGGGGGGGTCCAGAGGTGGGGGGTGCAGGGGCAGGTGGGGGGGCTGGGGGCAGCAGGGGGGCCCAGAGGTGGGGTGCTGGGGCAGGTGGGGGGCACTTGGGAGAGAAGCACTGCTATGTGCAGGGGCTCCCTCCCCCATGGCTGTGGGGGGGGGAGGGAGGGCAGCAGGGGCAGGAGCACTGGGGAGGGAGGCAGAGGGGCTTAGCAGCAGCCAGGAAGCTGGCTCATGGATGTGGAGGAGGCAGAGGCAGAGGCAGAGGCAGGGAGCTTAGAGGTAGGGAGCTTAGGGGTGGGGATATAGAAACCTCAGACCAGAGGCAGCCTGCTGGGGCTTAGAGGTGGCACCTCCCTGCACCAGGCCCTGAGCAGCTAGTCCTCACAGCACACTGAACAGGGGGCTAACCATGGGCTAGTTTCCCTAGGGGAAACTGAGGCTCAGGTTGTCCTGCAAGTGTCCAGTCAGAGGTGGGATTACAGAGCCCACAACAGTTTTGTGGGGAGAGGGAAGGAAGGGAAGGGAAGGGAAGCGGAGGGGGAGTGTGGTCTAGGCCTCTGGGCCGGGTTCCCTCCTGTGGCCTGGTGTGAGGGCAGGAGCTCTGAGATGTAGTCTCTACCTTGTGACACATTGATATGTGTCCTTGGCTGGTCACTGCCCACACTGGGCCTCAGTCTCTCTGCAAAACGGAGGAGGCCTTGAACCAGATCATCTGCCCTATTTCTTTCAGCCTCTGTGGCTTGAGCCCCGCGAGCCCCACTTTGCTGGCACTCATGGTCACAGCTAAGCTCCCTACCCGGGACTGTCCCCTTGCTGCTGTGGGACCCTCTCTCCAGCTCTCCGTGCCCTGGTTTCCACCTGCTCCCACCGGGTGGAGAGGCCCAAGACGGGTCTGGCCGCAGGGCCTGGCCCGGAGCAGCTGGATGACTGCCTCCTGGCTCCCCACCCTCCCCACCCTCCCCACACCTAGCTTCCCCAGCTCTTGAAGCCTCCCGGGCTGGCTCCATGAAAGGTTCATTTGCGATTCATTGTGCAGGTGACAAATTCTGCCGCCAATAATCACTTGTGAAAAATCAACAGTGAAGCCCGGCGGCTCCCTGGCCCCCGGAGAAATCTGAGTGGATTTCCGGAGGAGCAGGGTGGAAAAAACCAGGGAGCAGTGGGGGTATCTGGGGGCGGACGGGCAGGGAGGGACGGCCACACTCAATAGTGTGCGGCCAGGACTGGACTGCGCTGGCCCCCGGAGGGAGGGGCCGCCTTCTCATCACATCGGGCGCCTCTGCGCAGGCCAGGCCGCCCCTTGCTCCCCCAGCTCCTGCAAGGAGAGCGGACAGCCTTGTGGGCAGCAGGAACGGCCTGAGCAAGCCAGGGTGGTATGGTGGGCTTGCTCTGAGGATGTGGGGTGGGAGGGATGCCCTGCTCGAAGGGAGGCCAGAGGAAGACAGGAGAGGAAGACAGATGCTGGGGGGGGGGGCATCCTTCTCGGAAGGGCCCGAAAGCCCAGGAGAAGCTGGGCTCACTTGGAGGACATCAGGAGACATGGACGGTTTGGGAGCAGGAGACAGAACTGGGCCACCTTCTTCTCTGCCCCCCCTTTGGGATGGGGGCCTCAGGGAAACTCAGCCAGCCTCTCTTGGGGGAGGGTGGGGAGTGCATGGAGGCTGGGGGAGGACCCAGCTAACACAGATGGAGCACCACTCTCGTGCCAGGTTATCTCAGAGCTCCCTGCAAGGCGACACAGGCTGTAAGTGGCTTTGTTTGACCACAGAGCCCCAGCAGGAAGGGCACTCTGGTGGTGACCTGTGTGCAGAGGAGAGTTCTCCTAAATGGCCTCATTTGTACCTCTTCCTCCTCCCCCGTGAAGGGCTATGTCCTCACGGGCCCATTTTATAGGTCAGAAAGCCGAGGGTTTCAGGATCCTCAAGGGTTAGTGGCCATCAAAGAAACCAGTCTTTCTGGCTTCCAGACCAGTGTTCAGCCTGTAGACAGAAGGTGCTTAATGAGTGGATGGGAGCCAGGATTTGACCCCTCCCCGCTCCCTGGACTCCAGAACCAGTACTCTCCAGATGGCACCAAGGAGCTTTCTCTGAGCTGGTGCTATTGTCAGAGAGCATGACGGCCCCAGAAATAGAACCATCTGGGCAATGCTCAACCATCTTGGAAACATAGCCCAGAGAGGGAAAGTTATCTGCCTGAGGCCACACAGTGGCAGAGCAAGGACCAAGACCGAGGTCCTCAGATTCGGCCCCCAACTCTGGGCCCAGGCCGATGGGCACTGTGGACTCAGCACCCAGCTGGGCAGGAAGGGCAGGCCCGGCCCGGCTGTGGGGGTGGGGGGCTCCCTGGCTCCGAAGCCGGGCCCAGGGTGGGCAGGGAGACAGAGTGAGGGCCATGGCGACCGGGCACGATGCTGACACAGCAGGTTGCACACTGTGGCCAGCAGTGTGGTGAGCAGGGGTGAGGCTCCTTGAGCAGTGGGGGGGCCCCCCTCTGGCAGCCAGAGCCCCGAGAGGCAGGCGGGACCCACGCACACCCTGCACCACTGCCTCCCCGCAGCCCCTTGGGCCCACTGAGCCCCTAATTCCCGCTTCTGTCATGGCCCTGTGGCCGCTGGTGTGGACGGTGGATCCCTTCCTCATGATCCGTCTCGCTCGCTCTCTCCCCATCTGATGTCTCTCAGCTTTCAGCTTCGGACAGATGTGGCTGCGGAGGCAGGCATCACTCAGCCGTGTGACCCCTGTGGAACCGAATCCCCTGCCCGTGGCCTCGCCCGAGGCCTCACGTTTCTCATCCATACAATGGGGTTGGCGTCCGCGGTGCCAGCCTCTCCAGGGCTTCTGCGTCCACAGAGGCCTCCGAGCATCCAGCAGGTGCTCCTCTGCGGTAGCCGCCAGACGTGATGGGGATTTGTGGTAGAATCATTGGGCTCCAGGCGCCTCACCACCCACTTGCCACCTGACGGCCGCCTTCCGGCTCTCCATCACGGCGCGGGAGGCCGGGAAAGCTCCCCACTCCCTGCTATTTCTCCCCTCCAGCCTCCCGGGAGGTTAATAGCAGCTTCTCACCGGGAGTGTTGGCTTTTTCCCGAGTCTCCTCTGCCTCTTTCTTCTCCGTGAGGATGTCCTCAGGCTGGTCTGAGGAAGGGAAGGGAAGGAGAGAAGGGAGAAGGGAAGGAGAAGGGAAGGAGGGAGGCATTTGCCCACTGGGAGGGCCCATAGGGGTGGAGGGGGGCCGATCCAGGCAGGAGTTGGACCAGCCAGTGCCTGTTTCCAGAACCATCCCCAGGTGCCCGGCTTGGTTTAAGTGTGGCAGTAGAGGCTCCCGAGCGGGCTTGTGCAGTTCACCTCCACTACGCCAGGTTATTTGACTGGGGGGCCGGGGGTGTGTGTCTGAGCCTGTTGGGGCCCGAAGTGCACCCGGTGGTCCATGCCCTGCCTCCTGAGGGAAGGAAAGAGCTTTGCTGAACTGCAGATGGATGTGCGGACGGGGCCACATGCTGAGTGATGGGGCTGGGGGAGCCCCCGGGGCCTCGCTGGCTCATCACTGCAGCCTGGGGCTCTCCTGGGCCCCCACCCTTCCCTGGTGTGAGCCCCGGCCCACCCTGTGGGTAGGGCTGGCCACTTTGTGTGTGTGTGTGTGTGTGTGTGTCTATGTGTGCACGTGCATGTATGTAGTTTTAAAAAACTGGTAACGTAACATTTACCATCCCAACCAGTTATAGGTGAACGATTCTGTGGCACTAAGCACATTCACATTGTTGTGCAACCATCGCTACCCTCCATCTCCAGAACTTTTTCATCTTCCAAATGGAAGCTACCCATTAGACAATAACTCCCCCCCTCCTTTCCCCCTCCCTTCAGCCCCTAGAACTCCTCCTACTTCCCATCTCTATGAATTTGCTTACTCTGGGCACCTCACAAAAGTGAATTAAATATTTGTCCTTTTGTATTTGAATGACCTCTTTCAACATGAGTAAACTGAGGCCCAGAGAGACCATGGATGGCTTGCCCAAGCTGTGTGCCATATTCCACGTCCTTTCCATCTGTCTCTTCTGTTTCCATATACCTGTGAGGGTCCCAGCTCACCCACCACAACTCCAGACCCCCATTTCAAGGAGGAAGAGAGGAGCCAGGAGACCCTCGGTTGAGAGACTCTAAACGCATTGCCCACACCTTCAGAGGGCCACCCGGCTCTGCCTGGGGGAGGCCGGATAGTCCCTGGGCTTGGTGGGGAACCCGCCAGAGACTGCTCTGCCCCTTGGAGGTCCCAGTGGCTCTCCTCTGAGGCTGACCCGGTGACCACACAGACCTTGCAGATTGCCTCTGGCTGTGCTGACATCACCCCTCCCCAGGGCTCTCTGAGTAAAGAGCGGGGACGGGCTAGCAGCTAGCAACACGGCCTGAAGGGCCGCCTGAGGCGAAGAAGAGCTTGATCCAGGGCTCTGGCCTCAGGGTGACCCATGCTGACACAGTCCCTGTGTCATCCTCCTAGGCTTCCAGGGAGGCTTACGGTTCCTGGGAAACACATTTATTACGCTCTCAGTGCGTGTGTGGGGACATAAGCAAGTCAGGTATCTAGTGAGGAAAAGGAAGGTAGATTTCCCTGCCTTACTCACCTTCTTAGTCTAACACTTAAGGCCTTATGTGATCTGGCCCAACCCACATATCCATCTGCAAACTCCATAGATTCATTCATTCAGCAAGCATTGGCTGAGGATGGCTGTGCCCAGACACAGGGTCAGATGCTGGGGTCACTGCCATAGCTGTGCAAAAGACAAACATGCCCTGCTTCCCCGGACCTCCTGAGCTTGTGATCCGGTAGGAACACCTAACATTAAACAATCAGATGAAGTACAAAGGCAGGCAGTGAGCAGACTGGGAGCGAGGGTCAGGGTGTTGTGAGGGACCTGGGAGGAAGCTGGACTCCCAATGGGAGCTCCAGCAGGACTTCCCTAAGAGGCTGTGGAGCAGAGGGAAGGACGGACCAGCCAGGCAGAGAGCTTCAGGAGGGGTGTCCCAGGCAGAGGGAACAGCACACGGATGGGCCTGGGGGTCACTGGGGAACCTCAAAGAGCAGAGATGAGAGAGCAGCAACCTTAGTCAGCGAGGGGAGAGGGGGGCCCTGGGGCTGAGGCCCGGACATTGGGGACTCCCCATAGGAGACTGCATACACAGGGCGATCAGAAGAGTTAGTAGGGATGGGGAGGAGAGATCCCCTAGGCCAGGGGGACAGATTCGGGGTGGGGCGGTTGTTACTAGAATCCAAGGACCACAGAACCAGGCAGGGAGCTGGGGTGAGGCAGTCAGAGTGGGGAGACACACCTGGCACTTCCCTCCCTGTCTCCCTGCAGGCTCCCAGTAGGGCCTCCCACTGGCTGACTCCAGCCAAAGGAAGCTCTAGAAAGGTGGCCTGTGTGGCCTTGGACAAGCCTCTTTTTCTCTCTTCATCTGTTAAAGGGACCAATCCCACTGATCTTGCTGATCTTTGGTAAAGGTTGGAGGTAAAGGCAAGGGGGCTGTTTCTCTGCTGGCACCAGTGGTACCAAGGATGGCCAGGACCCTGCCTGGCCCTCTTCTGCCTGAAGTTTGACCAGCAGACCCTGCTGCCTGTCATTCCTCTGATCCTTCAGTGGCCACCGTGTCCCAGGGGTCCTGGAGCCTCAGAGCCAGGTCAGACCCCAGCCCCTACACCCCCAGCCCAGGGCTGGCCCATGGTTGCAGACTACATGGGACTGCTCTCCTAGGTGCGGATGAGCACCGTCTGCTTCCAAAATAGGGGTGCAATGGTGGGGTTGCACCTGTGGGAAGACCTCCCTGCGGTAGGAGGCTGTGCCTGAGGGCCAGGGAGTGCGTCTCAGGCCCAGGAAGCATACAGCACATTCCAGGAAGCCGGACTGAGCTAGTTTGTGTTGGCACCTTATAGATAGTCCTGCAGATGATGCAGGGGAGCCCCGTGGTGCCAGGTCTGACCGGCCGTGGACCCCCAGTGGAGTCATTTGACTTGGCCTTCAAGGCTGTTGGGAACCAGCAATGTTGAGAGAGAGAGAGACAGACAGAGACAGACAGACAGACCGGGCAGATATACACTGGAAAGGCCTGTTCAGATCCAGCCTAGCACCAGGTCCCTTTGTGGGTGGTGGCCTCAAGACAGGGAGACTAGTGAGGAGGATCTTTCTAGGGGGTCCCAAGACTGAGTCCCCTCGGTCCCCAGCCAGCCCCACTCCCATTGGACTGGCTTTCTGGGGCTGCCAGGGGATCCCACTTCCCTGCCTGGAGCACCTGCCTGGAGGTGCTGTTGCTTGGATTCTGGAAAGCTCCCTGGTCCTGGGCCATCTCTACGCTGTGCCCTGCACTGAGGCCAAACTGCCACTCCTGAGACTGACCTGGACAGGGATTATAACCTATTGCCGGCTTGTGTTCATTCTTGCCTAGATCAGGAAAGGGAGTGCTGGGGAGCCTGTCAATGAGGAGGGGGCAGTGGGGGGAGGGGGGCTTTTGCAGTGTGCAGGGTGATGGGGACCTCTCGATGCTGTGATGGGCTGTGTGTGTACAGCTGAGGGCTATGTCTAGGAAGGGAGTGCACAGGGACTTCTAGCAGTCCCCTGGGGCCTCACCTGGTGTTTTTACTTTCCTCTCCCCTCCTTTCCACCCATCAAAGGCTAACTAGGGACCCCCCTCCCCCACCAACTCCGAACTCCAAGAAGAGGTCATCCCTGAAGTCAGGGCCAGGAATCCCAAGCCAGGGGGAATCCTGTGGGCTGGGGCAGCACAGCTGCCCCTAGTCCTTCCCCTGGCTACGCTGCAGCCCTGCTCCATGGTCACACGTCCCCACCACCCTCCCTGGAGATAGGCTGGAGGTGGGTGGCAAGGTGCTTCAGCAAGGCCCTTGGAGAGGAAGAGGCCCTGGAGGGAAGAGGGAAGAGGCCCTGGAGAAGGAAGAGTAGGAGAGGGAGATTGACAAGGCTGGGAGCTGAGAAGAGGCTGGAAGAAGGTGGGGGAGGTAAGAGGTGGGGGGAGAAATTGAGAGCAGGCAAGAGAGAGCAAGCCCACAGTGACAATCAAAATAGGGGCGGTTTACTGAGTCCTGCCTGCGTCTGCCTGCTTCCCGCACATTATCTCATTTAATCTCAACACCTCCAGGTACTGGTATTATTTCTTCTAAAGTTTAGTTTTGTAAATGTTTGCGTTTTATTTAATCTATTCATTGGAATTGCTAATGCATTTATGTATTTCAGTGTTTAAAAGACAAGTGTGCAATGCCAGGTCTCTGTCTCCTGGTCCCCTCCTCCAGGGACCTGGCTCCCCTCCCTGGAGGCAGCCGGCTTGGCCAGCCCCTTGGCTTCTCCGCCAGAGTCTGCGCCCAGACAAGCAAACACATGCATAGGAAAGCAAATATGTACACAGACATTCCCCGCCCCCTTTTTAACCCATTAAAGGGCCGCATTCCATCACCAGGCTCTTCTGATCCGGCCCCCCCCCCCCCCCCGCACTTTCATGTATTTTACACCAGAGCCCAGTAATAAGGGTGGAGGAGGTTAAGACCCTCGTTTAGGGTCGCACAGCGGGGCTGGTGAACGAGTGGGAGAGGGGAGAGGATCAGTTTGGGGGGGAGGGGAGGAGCTCTCCGGAGGGGGCCGCCGGCGGAGGCGCGACAGGGGCTGGGGACAGCGGAGCGCGGAGGCGCAGCCAGGGCGGGCGGAGGCGGCGGAGGCGCTGGGGCGCGCGAGGCTCGGTCTCCAGCCGCCTCCACTGTGGCGGGAACTGGTGGTGCGGGTGGGGCGCCGTCCTGGGTGTCCTCCTCTGCCCCCTTCCAAATCCTGCGCTAGGGGCCGGCAGGTCCGCGCCCTCCCCTGTTCCCTGGCCCTTCCGGGCTTCCCGATCGATAGGGACTGGGAACCCCCGGGAGAGCAACCTGGTCCTGGGCCTGCTCCCGACAAGCCACCTGCGGACAAGCCACCTGCGACCTGGGTGCGGATGGCTGCGTGTGTGGGCGCGCGGTAAGGGGAGGCCGGGAAGTGGAGAGGTGACCACCGACTTCGCCCTTGGAAATTCTAAGGCTACTCTCCTGATTGGCCCTGCCCCTCCCCTACTTGCTGTCCCCCCTCTTCCACCCCATCCCAGTGCCCTTGTGCCCCTTCCCCAGCTCCCCAAACTCGCAGGAGAGGTGATCCCCGGCCTTTGGGGGCCCTGCCTCCGGCCTCTCTGACCAGCAGCTCTCGGCCTGAAACCCGCAGCGCGGTTCAGGAGTGCCCAGGTGGGGTCTTCGGAGGCACTGAGCTTTGGGGAAGGCGCCCCTGAGCACCGCCGGTCCCTGTGCACCGACTCGTCCTAGAGCGCTGCCTCTGCTGACCCACAGTGGAGTTCATATCCTAATCCGAGAGCCACGTCTCTCTGCTTGATCTCAGAGATACCTCCCTGAGCCTCACTTGGCTCCTCTGCATGGGTTGGGGTGCGGTGGGAAAGGAGAATAAGATCTTAGGATGTTCGAGAGGGTAGACAAGAGTAATCCATGGCGATTGCTTTAGCTCAGCGCCTGGTTTAGTGAATGCCCAATAAATGCCTGATGGGATGGTGATGGGGATGGTGATGGTGATGGGGATGCTGATGATGATGACCATGACGGTGATTCCAGATGGCCTGGCTGGAGGATTAGGAGCCAGAATGGACCTCAGAGAGACTGCATGCAAATCTCCAGTCCCCTCTACATTCAGGAATAAAGGAGCAGATTGGTCAAGTCTACAACCAACACTAGGCAGGGAATGTGGTTCCCAAGTGGAAATTGGAGGTGTCTTGGCCCCCACTGCTCAGCAACACTTCCCCTCCACACAGTGGGTACCACACCCAAGCCCCCCCTTCACTCTTTGTCTTTACTCTCTTCCTTGAAATATCGAAACTGGGAGGGCAGTTAGGTCATCAGCCCTTACCCTCTGGCTCACTGTGTGACCCTGAGCCGGCCGCTCACCTTCTCCGGGCCCACTTTCACACCTAATAACTGAGGGCATTGGCCTAGTCTAGCAGTTCCCAAACCTTGGCCATGCATTAAAGTCATTTGGAGAGCTTTTAAGAAACTGTCAGTGGCTAGACTCCTTTGCAGACCTGGTGAGCCAGCTCCTTTGGGATCAGGACTGGGGGATCTGTACCCAGCCGAGTCCTGGTTCTGGGAGGCACAAACCAAAGGGCCTTTGCACTCTCGACCCTGAGCCCCTCTGCAGCCCCTTCTAGGACAGATTAAGGACACTGAGACCCAGAAAGGGGAGGTCATTGGCTTCCTCTCAGTCTCTTCTCTCAATGGGCTCCTGCCCAGCCTCTACCCATTCTCTTGGGCTGAGATGAAGCATCAAGGACCAGGCTGACCTGGATGGGGTCAGGAGAGGGCGGCTGCCACCCTGCCTGTGGCTGACCATCCCTGTGCACTTTCATCTGGTTCTCACTCCAGGGCCAGGGGCCCCACCTCACTTTTTTGAGCCCACATTGTAAGAATCCTTTGGGTGCTCCTTGAACATTTCAGGTGCCCACAGCACCCCCTCCTGCAGGGCCACCTGGGAGGAACAGAAGTGGAGGTGACGGTGGGTGGGGGCAGGCATGCAGGAAGTAGGCTCATCTGTCTTCCGTCACGAAGAGCTTGTGTTCTGGTCCTGACTCCTCTTAGGAGGGATGGCTTGGGAGAGGAACTGATTGAAATGTACTTTTCGTTTCGGGAAATTAAAGTCCTCAATTTGAGAGCATGGCGGCAATTAGTGTTTAATCATGGGAGGGTAGAGCATAGGGAAACGTTCCCAGTGCATGGCTGGGTGGGCTGATTATCAGCCCAGCTTCCTCCTGGGGGGGCTGAGGCTCATCCTGCCCCTTCCCCAGGACAGATTAAAGGTATAATTTGATGAATCAATTTGTTTTCTGGAGGAGGGAAAAGGGAAAAGGGAAGCAGAAATACGATAATAGCTGGAATCAAGTTGCTCCATCTTGTCCTACAGGAGTCATTAGGAAAGGGGAGGGGCAGAGAAAAGAGGCAGATCCAATCAAGGAGACCCCAGGGTCTTCCTTCAGGTATTGCGCTGACATAGTGGCCTTTGAAGACTCGAAGACCTGAGTTCAAATCCTGATTCTGGCATTTATCAGGTGTGTGACCTTGAGAAATCCGCCTAACATCTCTGTGCCTCTATTTCCCTCCTGGTCTCTAAGAGAGGCGCAGCCCAGCAGGGTGGCTGGACCATTGGTAGATGTACCTCTTGCAATATCTGGCACATAGCTTGTGCTTGGTAAAGGTGACACGAGAAAGAATATTGGGTTTGGGAGAAAGGAAGTGAAACTGAGACAGTTGCCCCTGTGGAGCCGGGCTTGAGATCCTGGGCCAGAGGGTTCTCTGCACAGCATCCTTTGGGTCCCAGAAGACAGGGCACGGTAGCAGGGCACTTCTAGGCAGAAGGCAAAAACTCCAAGCAGTGGGCGGTGGGAGCAACTGTGTGGTGCCAGGATCTTAGCCTGAGGAGTGAAAATCCTCTTCCTTCCTTCCAGAAGTCTCCCCATCACCCTACCAGGTCAGGTGCCACAGTGCATCTCAACATCCCCTTGTCTCCCTCTTGTGGCCCTGCGAGCGCCCCCGGGGGTGATGTGGTGGTGGGTGCCTAGTGCACCAGGTACACAGCCAGTCCTCAGTCGGTGTTGGGCATGAGGGATGCTGGGCAGCAGTGGCATAGGTGACGGGCTCTGGCTGCAGCTGGACTGGCCAGGAGAGCAGAGAGGGCTCAGTCTGAATCGGACAGACTTGGGTTCAAATCCTGCCTCTTCCTCGCTGTGTCTGGGGACATGTTCCTGCCTCCTCTAAATCTCATCTGTAATTTCCATTTTCCTGGGCTGGTTAGTAATGATAATACCATTTGCCTCCTCCCTCTTCCTGGCAAAGGTGCCCTAGAGAAGCCTTAGCTTGGTGTCAAGGGACAGTTTGGGGCACTGGGAGGCCCCTCTCTCCATTTACTGAGTATGAGTCACCTACCAGGCCTAGTGCTAGGGTTTCTATGTCCTTTGTTTGACTCTACCACTGCCTGCTAAGCCAGGGATAATTGTTCCCATTTTCCAAACAGAAACTGAGGCTCAGAGAGGTGACCTGGCTTGCTCAGGCTCACTTGCGAGGAACCAGTTGTTGAACTGGGGGCTCTCTGACTCAGAGTCTGGGTTCTGTCCAATCCGACTGGCACTGCAGGAGGATGTGTGGGGCTGGAGGCTGCAGCCGGGCGTGGGCGGGCAGGCCCACGGATCCTGGCTCATGGTTCCAGGTGGGCCTGGCGCTAACCGGCAGGTGCAGATCTAGTGGGAAAGTGGGTGCTGGCTGTAATGGGGCCGAGAGCCCTGCCCACCCCTTTCCTGCTCCCACTCCTTTGGCCAGGAAGGACGGAGCGGGAGATGAAGGCTCAGGGAGGAGGTGTGCCCAGCTTCCCTTCTGGGCTTCCCTCAGCTTTTCCTTCTGCCCAGTGGGCTAACGATCCCCCCCTCTCAGATCTGTTCTGAGCACTGGGTGCAGTAATGTATGGAGATAAAAACTTGTAAAAATCAGGAAGCCGGCTGGAGTGGTCCCTCTCCCTACCTCGGAGAAAGTGTACTTTTTTGGGACCCCAGAATCTTGGGGACACAGGCAGGTGCCCCTGGATTATGCCAGGCCTCCCCCCTCTGCCTGGAGCAGCCAGAGGTGAGAGACTCACACAGCCGGGCCTGAATGGGTGGGTGGGTGGGTGGCGCTGGTGCTCTGAGAAGTGCTTGTCTCTGATTGGAGCACTGGTTTCCATGGTGACCGATTGATTGCCCGAGTTGCAGAGACTCAAGGGGAATGAGCAATGGGCCTGTCTCCCAAGCTGGACAGCTCGGGCTTGGGCTGGGAAGCCCAGGCAGGGAGACCCCTCTGACTCCTCCCGGGGCTGAGGGGCCCACAGGGAGCAGGAGGGCACCTGGGCTCAGCCTGGGAGCCGTGGTCGGGTGCCTGGTCTGTGTGTCTCCTGAGCTGCGGTGCAATGGGAAGGGGTGGGGCAGGGGGGAATAGCATTTATGAAGCACCTACTGTATGGAATCAAAGCTCCTGGGACTCGAGCCTGGCCCAGTAGAGTCCCAAGCTCATGAGTTTAACCATAGGCCGTGAAGCTTCTCCGTGATGTTTGTGAGGACTAAGCACGTTGACGGGGACATGCACCCCACAGCAGGCACCCTTGGGCCACCAGAATGGAACCGGGCAACATCAAGCCCTGAGGGTGAGGGGGAGACAGGTCTCCGCTGGGGGAGGTCAGGGCTGGAGCGTGCGAGGGCTGAGAGAGTCCGTGAATGGACGAGGGATGATTTGGGTTGAGTGGACCCAGGTTTGGAATGGGGAAATAAAGGCATCCTGGGTGGGGGCACTGGGTGTGGGACAAGCAGGGGGGCATGTGGCAGGGATCTGATTCTTCTGTGGGGTGGGCTGGAATAAGCTGAGAGGGATGGCAGGGGGCCAGTGTCTGGTTGGTTAAGCCAGAACCCCACTCCCCCTCTTACCCCTTCCCACTCCCCCACCCTCCTGCCTCCTCTCTGGGTCTGGTTGAACCCTGACCCCCTCCCCCTTTGCTGGGGTCTGGGTGAGTCCTTGGTCCCCTTGTGCCGCACTGGTGCCACCTGCAAGATTAGGAGGGTGACAGAGGTGGGGTTGCCCCTGTGACTCAAGGTCAGGTGCTCCTGCCTCTGCTTTCCCTGTTCATACTCCCCTCTTATATTCTTTCTTCCTCCGCAACTCTTCCCCAAATTGCTTCCCTCTGTCCCCTGGCCTGGAAGGACCCCTTACTCTTTCAGAGTCTGTTTCTGCCCCCGAGGTGGAGATGACTTTGTCCCCATCCCCGCCACAGCACCATCTCCATCCTAAGCCCAGTCCCTGCCCCAGCCTGGCTCCTCCCCAGTGCCAGCCTCCCCCCTGCGCTGTCCTGCCCCTCTCCTATCTCTGCCTCACTCCTGCCAGCCACTGTCCTGGCCCAGCCCTGCCTTCATTCTGAGCCCTGTCCCAGCCTCAGCCTCGCAGATGGGCTCGCTGAGGTGTCGGCCTCATTGGCATTCTGTCCACAGCAGCACCCGTCGCTGGCTGCGGGCGGTGTCGGGGTGAGGGAGAGAGGGAGAAAGACAGAGTTCTAGGTCGGCTCCCTGGGCCTCCTCTCTGGGCAGGGACCCCCGAGCAGGACTGAAAATAACTGCTCTTTATCGAACACCTACTGTGTGCCGGAAACATCAGACAGCAGCCTCTCTAACATCCCGGCGGCCCACTGTGGCAGGTGTTATTCTCTATTTCACTTCCAGACATGAACGGATGTCTCCATGGTCGACATTGACAGGCCTCACCCTGGACCCAAGTCTTCCTGTCAGAGCCCCCACTCACTGTCTTTTGCTGTGGGATTGGAAGGATGTGAGAGTAGTTGGCCCCCAACTCCAGGCGGTCCTGATCCCCAGAGCCCTGTGAGATCTCCGAGGTTGGTCAGGGCTCCCATGGGCACAAAAGAGGGTGAGTGAGGAGGATTCACAGGGAGGGGGAACTGAATGAGCAAATGCTTGGAGACTGGGACACTTTCGGGAAGACAGGCCTGGGCAAGGGATCAGAGCCGCTTTATCCAGGGCTTGAGGACTTGGAGACCAGGTGGAGTGGCTGGCCCTTACAGAGAACTGGAGAGCCCCTGGAATTTGTTAAGCAAGGGACAACTTGCTCAATATCATCTGTGTCGATTCCTTCTTTCTGTCATTGGTTCATTCTCTAGCCATGTCCTTGCTGGGACTGGTGATGCAGAAATACCAGTCACACTCTTGGCCCTCCAGGGGCTCACAGGCTCACCCGGAGAATGCATATTCGTGCATTCATATTCATGCACATTCGTAATAGCCCTGAAGCCCCACTGCTGCCAGGATAGCTCTGGTATACAGGGGACAGCAGAGGTGGATGAGAGATCTGGAAAAGTTTCATAGAGTCAGAGTCTGAACTGAGTCTTGGGGGGGGGGGGGTGTTCAGTAGAGGATGCCAGGCCCACTGGACTGGAGATAAAAAAGAAGATTCTAGGCGAGACGGAACAGCATAACCACCTGGATGCTTGATCCACCCTCTTGGATTCAGGCAATTGCTAGTAGTTTGGGTGTTTGGAAGATGGGTAGTAAGTAGCTCAGCCCCTTGTGTGCTGACCAGGGAGCGTGGCCTGAATAGAGAGGGCAGTGAGCGGCCAGGAGCAGGGGCCACAGGGAGGCAGGGCACAGGCAGGTCACCCTGTCTGCAAGATAGGAGAGAAAATGGAGAGACCTCCCTGGGGACAGACCTCCTGGGCAGGAGATGATGAAGGTCAGAGCAGAGGAGATGGATAAAAGGAAAAGCCTGCAAAGTATCCACCCAGCCATCCATCTAGAAATGTTTGCTAAGCACCTACTGTGTGCCAGGGACTGTGCTGGGCACCAGAGGCGGAACTAGCCAGGCTTGCTCACTGACTAGGTAGGTGGCTCTGGGGCTCCGCCAGTGAGTGCGGAATGAAGACAAGTAGAATTAGGGGGTGGGCGATGGGCACTTTGAGCTCCTGGACCATTCCCTCAGCCTGCTGTGATTCGGGGTGGGGGAGGCAGGGAAGCGCAGGGCTAGGAGAAAATAAAAGGCATTTCCAATGGGAGAGTAGAGGGAGCTTGGCTGCTCTTTTCATTTAATCCTCATTGAATATCACTCCCATTTGTCCGGATGAGGAAACCAAGCCTCCGAGACTTCATCACTTGTCCCAATAGGTTAGGGGCGGGTGAATTTTTTCTGGGAAGTGCTAGGTAGGCAATATTTCCAGCTTTCGGGGCCATACCTTTCTGTCAACCAGACTCCAGTCTGCCATTGTGGTGGAAAAGGCAGCTGTATTCGGTACCAAAAATGAATGAGTATAGCTGTGTTCTAATAAAACCATATGAGCACTGGGATTTGAATTTCACATAATTTTCATGTGTCAGGAAATATTAGTCTTCTTTTGATATATATTTTTTAATATTCGAAAATGTAAAAACCATGCTCAGTTCCGGGTTGTATCAAGACTGTTGCTGGCCTGTGGGCTGCAGTTGGTCACCCCTGGATAGGAGGTGGGAAAGCTGGGTTTCCAACCCTGATCTGCAAGTCCATGGACTTCCAGCCCAATCAGCTCCAGAGTCCGTCTCCCTCCCGCGGGCTCTGCTCAGTCTGTCCCGTGGGTGTGGTCCTCTGGGACGCACATGGGCACCCTGCTCCCAGGCAGCCAGGCCTGGGGAGGAGGCAGGGTGGGTGGGCCATGAGTTCTGGATCTGCCATTCTGGAAGAGGGTCCCGGGCCAGCCACTTATCGGCTGGGAAGACCAGAAACCTCTCTGGGCCTCAGTTTCCCTCCTCTGCCCCTCATCTCTGAACCTGGTCTCCACTATTCCATGCCTCTGCCTTTCTGCCTCTGTGCCTCCTGCATCCATAGCCAACCACCCTGTGCACCCCCCCTCCATCCTTAACGCTGAGAATGACACCCCTGGTTTCTCTCAGCTGCCACCAGTGTCAACTGGTTTCTCGAAAGCTTTTAAAACTCAGGCTCCCTCTCCCCGGGGTGGCGGGGGTGGTTGGGAAAGGGGCACCGGCCTGCTGGAGATTCCCCGGGTGGGTGGCAGTGGAGGCGGTGAGGTGGCTCTAGGCCTTTCGAAAGGAAGATCTGTGGCTGATTATTATGGAAATCAGGCCTGAGCAGCGTGCCCGTTGGTGGCAAGGGAGCCTGGGCTGCTCTGTTTCTGCAGGGCTGATGGTTAGAGCTGCAGCTGGAGGGTCTGGGCTTTGAGGTGCTTGGGACTGGAGGCTGCAGTGCTGGTTTTATCTTGAGTCCAAAGGGAGGCAAAGGCTGTGGGGCCCACGTCCTCCCCCGTGGGAGAGGGATGGGGGCATAACCACAAGTCCCTTTTATCCAGCATGTGCTTTGCACCCAGCACTCTGCTAAGCACTTGTGGCTGTTAATCTATTTAATGTTTTCCATCCACGTGGGCGTTATCACTCCCGTTTTCTAGATGAGAAGATAGAGACCCGCAGAGGCAAAGCCCACAGCCCAATAAACACCAGAGAAATCTGAACCCGAGGCTGCTAACACCTGTGGCCACTTCTCAGACCTTTGGTCCTCCTGTCTCCAGCTGGAAGATAGGCCGCTTGGACTTCCAGGGGCCTCTGTGCCCCCTGAGCTCCCCACACCTGTCTGGAGGGGGCCTCTGCAGATGGGGAGACAGACCCTCTGCCTACGTGTGGGGCAGAGTGAAGGGTAAGGGGTGGTGGGTAGTGCAGAGGCCCCCACTTCCTGTCTATGCCTCCTGCCTTGACCAGAGGGGTATGAGGTGAGCCCGGAGGACCCCTCCTCCCACCCCGCCAACCGTAGGTGCACGAAATCCCATCATTCAAAATCCAATTCCTTTATATGTTTCACATTCCAGAGAAGGGAGAGCAATCTCGGCTTAAAAGTGATGGAGGAAATAAAACCGGGAAAGTCAGATGGATTTGGTCACTCTGTGAGCCAGAAAAATGACCCCAGAAAAATGCTGCTTTCCAAGGCAAGCAGCAGCCTTGGAAAAATTGTTGTAGAAAACAAGAGCGGCCATGGTGCTGCTGTCTTTGCTCTATAATGAGCCCGAGAAACCCACAGGTACCCAGGCAAAGGGCAGGAGCAGACGATTCACACTGGAAAGGAAGCATAGGTGCTTCACCACCACATGGAAAAAAAAATCCATTCCAGCTCAGAGACATGAAAGATATGCAAACTTTCATAAATGTGATTCAATTCAAATTAACAAATATTTCAAAATACGAATTTGATCCACTGCTGAATCAGACTATCTTCAACTGAACTCTTGCGTTGAGCCTTTCAGAGCTCCGCAAATCCTCACAATGACCCCAATTCACAGAGGAGGAAACTGAGGCTAAGAGAGGGTAATTATGTGATTTGCCCAATGTTACACAGCTGTAGGGTATCTGGGCAGAAGCCCCTGACCTACTGCCAAGCCAGGGGCATTTAACCACCAGGCCTGTGGTTCTCAAAGTGTGGCCCCAGATCAGAGGCACCAGTATTCCCTTGGGGACTTGGTACAAATGCTGGGGTCGGGCCTCACCTCAGACCTACTGAATCAGGCTCTGGGGCTGGGGCCCTGCTCTCTGCATTTTACCAAGCCCGCCATGGGATTCTGAGGCTAAAATTAAAGAATCGTTGTTCTGGGCTCTGGGTGAGCGTTCAGAAGTGGGCGCTTGCTCGTGTTATAGAAGGCAAGTTCCCTGGCCCAGCTCTTGAAATATGAATACATAGCAGGTATTCTGAGCTCGAAAAAACGGTCAGTAATTGCACTCCTGAGAAGCCGTATGGACAAGGTTTTATTCATGATGCTCTTGTAGACTATGTATTTCTAAATGTGCAAAACTGGAAACAATGTCAGTCTCCAACAATAGGGGATTGGGGAGAAAAACTGACCCACCTGCTAGATGGTCTTTTGTCATTGAGAAGTGAGTTTGTGAAGAATACACAACGCGGCCCAGTGAGGGTTGACGGCTGGTTCTGGTTTGCCCAGAACGTTCTTAGTTCTAGCTCTGACAGTCCTGTATTCTAGGAAACCCACTGACCCCTAGAAATGAGGACCCTTGGCCATCCTGGATGTAACGGGCATCAGCTTTGCAGGCCAAGTATTTCTGTTCTCTCTTCTCAAAGGGCAGGTGGCAGGATGGTCCTTCTCTTCCCCCTTGAAGTTAGGTGGCCGTGTGACTTGCTTTGACCAATGAAATGTGGAGCCAATGCGATGTGTTATATCCAGACAATGCTCCTGGCAGCCTGTGTTGGGATGGCACCTCCTCAGCCTGGGGTCCTGAGGGACAGATAAGCAGAGACCCCTATCGAGCCCCCCACTGGGCATACCATGTGAGCAAGACACAAACTCTTTGTGTGAAGCCACTGAAATGTGGGAATTATTTGTTACCGCAGCATAACCTAGCCTGTCCTGACTGCTACCCCTGGGGGAATAAAAAAATTTCATGGTGTTAAGGAAGCCACGTGTTACAAACTTGTATGTCGTGTAGCATGGCACAGATCTAACGCATAAAGCTTCCAGGTGTGCTGGAAATAATCTGAAGTTTTCATAATAAGCAGGTAGAGGAATCCTTGAGCTAAGTTTTTTCTTCCTGATGATTGCATTATCCAATTTTCTATAATGAGCATGCTTTATTCTTTTTTTAATAAGGGATATTTTATTCAAAAAATACTTTCTTTGGGTCAAAGTGGAGGTTCTCTCTGGGCTCTTATTCATTAAATGAAAATCTGGAGGAGAAAGGGAAGGGAATTAAGCTTTTGCTTCAAAGGATCAGAAGGACTGTGAAGGTCAAGGAGTTAAGCCTCACTTGCGTCTGCAAACTCCCTGCCGGTTCCCAGGTCCTCCTGGCCTCAACAGCCCAGTGGAAGCAGTTGAGCAGATGCATCCCTGGATGAGGCTGGAGGTCCCTGTGCAGAAGCTGAGAGATAGGGAGAAGGAGAGGGCTTGGGGACTTGGGAGTCCAGCAGCAGAACTAAAGCTTATACCCTCCCTTGGAGACTGCAGCCCCAGACCACAAGACCGGCCTGCCAAAAGCCAAAACTGTAAACACTTAAGGGCAGGACCAAAGCAGCGCTGGGTCTCCTTTGGAGGTCTGGGGCTAGCACACCTGTTTTTCTGGTATCACTGGAGTCTTTAAAGGGGATGGGGGTGGTCAGGGAGGACTTCCTGTAGGAAGAGGGCTTCAGCTGGTCTTAGAAGGATGGTGTGGGCAAGTCCTGGCACCTATAAGGGTACCCTTGTTCTTGGCCTTGCAAGGAAATGAGTGGCAAATAATATTAAGAATGATAGTGATAATAATATGAGTGGCAGCTAATATCTGTGGAGGGCCTGTGGTGGACTTGGCTCACTGTCCTTGTGGTGGGCCCACACACTAGCCCTGGGGCAGGACTTGGGGAAACTCATGAAGGGGACGAGTTCACTGGCATTGAGTGGTGGTAGAGGCCGGGGGCCCAGTGTGTTCTGGATAGAACCACTGCCCTTTGCTTCTCTAGGACTGAGAAGTCATAGGTCACGTCCCTTCTGGCCCACTGGGTCACCTGGATGTCCCCAGCTGGACTCCCGTGGATATGACCAGTCTCTTGGGTGAGCATATGTCTCGGGGTCCCTGGGGCAGCCTGGTTTACTCCCCTCTAACCCAGCCTTCTAGTATTCTCAGACGGGTCCCACTTTGGATGACATGGCTGCTCTACATCTTCACAGGTCTCAAGTCAGGCAGCCTTGATTCCATGCCGGCTCGGGCCCTTCTGGCTGGGCCACGTGCCCCCAGGAAGTGGGGGTCTATAAAGTGTGGATGACCGTGCTCACGTTGGAGGGTGTTGGGAGGTTGGGAGGCACCCTGTCGGCAGTGGCTGTGGAGGTAGTTATGCTCCATGACTGGCGGCCCTGGCCAAGACCTATTGATGCTCAGGATGGCAGGGTGGCAGGGTGGTGGGGTGGCGGGGTCAAATAAAATCTGGAGCACTGGGTCTTGGTAGGCTGGTTTTGAGAGTCAGCTAAGAACTCACAGCGGGACATAAAGGGAGACCTCCATGGGCACCTGGGTGGCTCATTGGTTGAGCCTTTGGCTCAGGTCATGATCCTGGGGTCCTGGGATCGAGTCCCACATCGGGCCCCCCACAGGGAGCCTGCTTCTCCCTCTGCCTGTGTCTCTGACTCTCTCTTTGTGTCTCTTATGAATAAATAAATAAAATCTTTAAAAAATAAAAAATAAAGGGAAACCTTCATAAATATTGCCTTCAAGGGCAAAAGTGACGGAGGCCTTAGCTCCTGCCTGGCCCCGTGGGTGCAGAAGTCTGTCAAGCTTCTTTGCTCTCTCCGCCCCACCCCTACCCCTGCTGCTCCTGTCCAGCCTCTGCAGGTCCCTTCCCCTCTGCTCCAGCCCCCTGCTGCCCTGTGCCTCCTTAGTCCCCTGTAAATAGCCAGAGGGACCTCCCATTAATAGCCTCCAGCCACTTGTGGGAGCCCTTCCCTGGCTCCAGGCCCCCAGCGGTCTGCCCTCTGGGTACATCTCCCCTCTGTGCCCACTGAGCTCTTTGTGGGGGGCCCCCCAACAGGCCACGCCTCTGTGCTGGGGCTCCGAGCATTTCCCGGAGTGGCCCCTCACATCAGCACTGTCTGGCAGGTGTCCTTCCCTTCCTCCTCTCAGGCCCCCTTCCCACACCCCCCACACACCCTCCCCTTCCCTTCCCACACCCCCCTGCCACCCCCAGTGCTTTGCCCCTCGAGAAGGTCATTTGTCCCTCCTTCTTCTTTCTTCCCTGCCTCTGGCCTCAGACTCCATAGATGCATCGTGTTTGTCCTGGAGCCCAGTGCTGGCCTGGAACCAGGTACCGGAAGAGCATATTCTCCCCCAGGGAGGCCCTGTGGAATCTGGCTTTTCTCCTGGAGGGAAGTTGGATTTTCGGAAGAGGAGGCTGTGCTCACAGCTGCCTAGAGGAAGCTGAGTGGGGTGGGAACGATACCGCCAGACAGGGTGGGGGAGGAAGGGCTGCTGGTGGGGCCTGGTCGTCTCTGGTGGATGTGGGTCCAGAGAGGGTCAGCCACTTGTCCAAGATCACTCAGCAATTTGGGGCAAGGCCAGGGCTTTGACCTAGATGTGTCTTACTTCTTTAGCCATCCTGGGGATGTCTGGCAGGGTTGGGGGGGGGGCATGCAGGCTGGGTGGGATGGCTGGGTCTCTGCTGCCCTGTCAGGTCAGGGGACAGGGGAGGGGGTGGCTTTCGTGGGTGGGGGGAAGGAGGGGCTCAAAGCCTGCTGCCAGGGTGGGAGGAGGTCTGTCTCTGATTCTTTGATGTTCACACTTTGCGGACCCCTGGGGAACGCCTGAGTCATCGCTGAGCCGGCAAACATATTTAGCTCCTTTCATTGTCCCTAGTAAATCAATTTCTCCAGGTCTCTCACACCTGCCGGCTGGACTCCTGGCTGCCCGGCCCCCATCTTCCGCCTGCTGGCATCCGGGCCCAGGGACCCTGTGCCAGCTCCGGGTTACTGGGTGAGAGGCACTCCCCCTCCCCAGGCAGGAGGCAGCCGGCCCCCTTGCTTCCCAGAGCCCCCTTGCTCTTTCCTACTCTGTCCCAGGGCATCCTGCGCCAGGCCTATCCTCCATTGTTCTGGGATGGCCTCTGTTCCACAGCCTGGTTGCTGGATCCCCAGTCGGAGCTTCATGACAAGGGGCACATGGGTCTCAGAGACTCGGGGATCACACCTTTATGCCTGCAGCTCAGCCGGCCCTCTGCTTAGCTCATCTTTCATGGACACCTCTTCCAAGAAGCCTTCCCAGATCTTTAACTCTCCTGCCCCCGTGAATCTTTCCTCCTCCAATGGGCCCAGCCTGTTTTGTACCATGAAAGCATGTGCAACAGTTTGCCTTGTAATAATGATAGCACTTAACATAACTCTGAGTAGGTACCCAACACTGTTCTAAGTATTTTGAACATATTGAATTATTCCCATTTTACTGATGGGAAGTCTGAGGCTCAGATGGCTTGGGAAGGTTGCTTAAGACACAGGGTAGAGCTAAGCCTTGAACCCAGGCCCTCTGGGTGGCTCTCACTACTGCCCCCCTGTGGCTCTTCACCGTGAGTGCCTTTCCTGGCACCTTCTCATCCGATCCCGCCCCCCCACACACCCTCTTCCCCAGTCTCAATCCCCCCCCTCCCCCCGGGCAGGGGCAGGGGGCAGAGGCTGCACTGTGCCCATGTCTGAGAGTCCCTTGCATAGGGAGGTCCTCACTGGAGGTTTGTGACATGGAAGTCACCCGGCCCAACCCTTCACGGAGGAAGATGGCATCCGGAGGGGCTAGGCTGCTCGTGCGGGGTCCCACAGCCAGGTGGCAGAGAGCCAGGGTATCTGACCCCTGGGCTGAGCTGGCGCCACGGTGCTGGTGCCAGGGGAGAGCGCAGGCCCGTGCTCACCTGCGCCCGTGGGGGCTGCTGGAGCCGCAGATCCCAGCTGCTTCCCTTTCCAGGATGCTCGGTCCACAGCTCTGCTCAGGGCGGAACCCCCCTCCGGCCAAGGGCAGCCTCGGGTTTGGCTACAAGGTGGAACCTCTCATTCACGTGTGGTGGGAGCCCCCTGCTGCCCAGAGCGAGGAGTGGCGGACCTCCGGGGAGGTGGGCCGAGGCAGCCCCTGGCCCCAAGTCAGAGCCCTTGGTCCTTCCCAGATTGGGAAGTGGGCCCTGCCTTGGCCACTCCCCGCACCCAGGGCTGCACCAACTTGCTCCCAGTACCCCTGCCCCTACACACCTGCTCCCGCGGAGGCTGAGGCCCAAGGGAGCCTTTTCAGTTGGTTTCATTCTAAAAATTATTGTGCACCTACTGTGTGCCAGGCGTGAAGCAGGGGTGGAGCAGGGACAGTCCAGGCCGGAGAGGAGGACGTTGGCCGTCAGTGTGTGTGGGGGAGAGGTGCGGGCAGTGACCAGGTGAGCTCACCGCAAGATCAGGTGTGTGTCCTTCACCCAACCTGGCTGCCAACAAGCACTCAGCACAGCTCCTCTGAGAAGCCTCTCTGCCCACCCAGCCCACACTCTCTGGCCCCTGCGCCCCTGTCTCTAATGGCACGGGCTGGTCTCGGCCATCCCTGCTCCTTCACACTTGTCTCCCCCAACAGCACCGCGTCCCCCTGAGGGCGACTGCCTTATCTCCGTCATCCTTGCATGCCTGGTGCCGGGCATGGAGCCTGGTGCATGGAAGGTGCGTGGGCCAAAGGAGAGAGAGAATGCACGGAGAAATCCATCAGTTCGGCACCTTCAGGTCTTCAAGGAGCAGCTCAACGGTGGAATTCCTAGTGGGACGCTGGCTTAGGGTGTGGGGGCCTCTTCCTCGCCCTGCGCATCCAGAGGGGGGCCTAGAATCCTGGAATTCAGGATCCTCAGATTGTGAACCACAGGTGGGCTTGTCCCCCTGCAGCGCCTGGAACACTCTAGCTACTTAATAAAAATTGTGGAAAGTACAAATAAATGAAGGTTACTGAATTCAAGCTCGGAGCCCTGCCAGTGACCGCTGGTGCCGGCCGGCACTTGGGGCTTCGCAGAGGCAGGCTTGTTACCTCCCTCCCGAGGCAGCCGCTCACTCTCCCTGTGGCCGGCACTGCCTGTTGGGAAGTTCTTCTGCCTTTCTCTGGCCTGGGCAGAGCCACTTGGGCCCTGGCCCTGCCCTGAGGGGACCTCCGTCACAAATGCAGCCTCTGGGGACATCTGTCGGGGGTGACAGCCCTGGCGCCCTGAGGATGAGGGCCCAGGGCCCTCCGAAGACCCACACTTTCCTGTCTGGCCTTCCAGCCTTCATCTGGGAAAGAAATGAGAATGAGTGGGGTGGGGTCAAGGATGGGAGATATGGTCACAGAGAGGACAGACCCCACTGGTGACATGAATCATGAGCTTTATTCTCTTTTCTGAGTGATTCCGAGAACAGGTGCTATGCCTGGAAAATCACTGTTTCCACCCTCTCAATGATGGGGGAGGCAGCTGAGGACCAGAGCGGGAACGGGGAGGCTGAGGCCTCCCAGCCAGCCTATGCCAGCAGCGGGAGAGGACTCTGGAGCCCATGACCCTCAGCCGAGTGCTCTTTCCGTGGCCCCTGGATGCCCTTTCAGGGGCCAGAGGCGGTGGCAGACGTGGCCCTCAGTCCCCAGGCTGACGTGGGGTCTGCAGAAGTCCTCAAATGTCCTCCAAGGCCCCCTGCAGATGCCCAACCCGGCCCTCTTCAGCACCATGTCCTTACCAGGCACTCGCACACCTCCAGCGATGGGGATCTCACCACTTGAAAGACAGCTACTCTACCCTGACTCCATGAAAGGTGTGTGCATCAGTGGGAGTGGAGGGGAGGAGAGCTCGCCTCCCGTGCCCTGGGGAATCCACCTTGCTCTGGCTTGCCCACGGGCTGGTGCTGGGGCAGAGGCAATCACGTATCCTGCTTTCCTGCGGGGAACCGCCCTGCAGGGACTCCCCCAGGGCCTGTGCGACGGGGGGAGAAGGGCTTCTGGGAAGGCGCCTGTTCAAGGCGTCCTCCTCCTGGCTGGGGCTACGTTGGAGGCAGAGCTGCCTGCTGGGAAGTCAGCTCAACTCTCGACGGCCCTACTGCGGGTCTCAGGATGCCAGGTCCCGGCTGGGGCAACCCCTTGCTTCCATAGGACTCCTGATCAGCGCTCAGCCCGGAGGCTATGGCTGAGACTCTGCCACAAACTCCTATGTCGCTGTGGCATGGGCGCTGCCTCCAGGCAGCCCTCCTGGTAACCACAGTTCATGAAGCTCTCTTTTCTGGGCTTCCTGGCCATACCATCAGCCCCGCATGAACATGTGTCTGGGATGCTCCCCTTTCTTCAAGAGTTCCACTTGCTCTTCCTCCAAAATGGACATCCTTGCGACTGGAGCCCACTCTGATCCTGGCTTCCCTGCAGCCTTGGGTGCGAGCCCCTCCCGGTGATCAGTCCACAAGCGCAAACACCTCCTGCCAGAAGCTTCTTGGGTGGATCCAGTACAATCTTGTGCTTACTGACAGGAAGTGGCCCGTGAGGAGGGAGGGGACGGCTTGGGCAGCACTGGGATCTGCCGTTGCTGGGGGCAGGGGGGACACGGAAGGGACCAGGACATTTCTATCCCAACCCCACAGTTTTCCAAGAACCAGAAGAGTGTGACCTGGCAGCAGGCACACATCAAGTTGGAGACCAGCTGCGACCAAGACCACGGGCACTGGGCTCCTGGCATCTGCCAGCGGTTCCGTCCATGGGTCTGAGCTGTGTGTGTCCCTCAGGCAGGGATGGCTAAGCCCCTGCCTGCAAACAGGGGAGGGGTTGGCTGAGAACCCCCTGAGCGGAAGGAAGAGGCATCACCACGGCCAAGGGCAGGAAGCACTCGGGATCCCCATGGCCCCTCCTGCCTCAATGGCCCACAGCATTTCAGGTATAGGAGATGTTTAACAGAAGGGGAAACTGAGGCCCAAATGCAGGACAGGGTGCTGGGTGCTGGGGCTGGTTCCTATTCAGCTGTTTCCCTTGCTCCTTGCTGCAGTGACTTGGGGCAGGGAGTGGGGGCCTTTCCTAGCGGTGCCTGGGTGCCCAGTGCCAGGGGATCCGAGTGCCACCTCTGAGCCCTCAGGGTTTCCCACCCACCCTCTGGAACCCTGCCGCCCCTGCCACGCTCCTGTTAGCTTAAAGTAATGGGGGCGGGGGTGATGTCTGTGACCCAGGAAAGGGTGCCCTGGGGTGGGACATGTGTCTTCTGGGACTACAGGTGGTAGGCTTCCCGTGAGGCCCTGTCCCTGGCCACCACCTCCAGGAAGCTCAGTGCTTGCTGGCAATCTTCTTCTTCCGAGCAGAGACCAGGTCATAGAAGGGGACACGGGTGATGCTGGCTCTGAAATGAGAGCAGGTGAAAAGATGGCAGGGCTGGGCTGGCTGCCAAGGGGGTGGGGGTGGGGTGGGGGTGGGGGGCGGTGGGACGACCTGCCCTGCTGCAGGAGAAAGGCCAGATGGCCCCACCAAGGGCCAGGCTGCGGTGAGTCAGCCCTGCCCAAAGTCCCACGGGCAGGGGGAGAGGGTGAGGCTGAGAGCGGACAGCCTTCAGAACTCTGCCCCCAAAGTTCTGTGGACCCCCCTTCCGAATCCCGGGAGGAGGGTCGCCTGGGGGGCTCAGTGGTTGAGCGTCAGTCTTCAGCCCAGGGTGTGATCCCGGAGTCCAGGGATGGAGTCTCACATCGGGCTCCCTGCAGGGAGCCTGCTTTTCCCTCTGCCTGTGTCTCTATCTCTCTCTGTGTCTCTCATGAATAAATAAATAAAATCTTTAAAAAAAAAAGAATCCCGGGAAGAGGTGGAAAGAGCCCAGGTGGATCCAGCAGAGCCCCTTGTGGGTCTGGCTCTGCCCCCACTGGCTATGTGGTGGGGCAAGTCCCTCCCGTGGGGGGGCTCAGGGCCTCATCTGTGAAATGGAGCTAAGGGTGGGTTTGGCCTGGCAGCTTCACAGGACTCCTACCAGGCTGGATGGGAAAGACCCTGCAAGTCCCTAGGACACAGCCCCTGGCCCAGTGACCGCTCCAGTGGCTTCCTCTGGCTGACAGGACCCACCATCACCCATGTCTCCACATTGCTCCTGCCCCTCACCTGGCTCCCTTCAACCTGCCCCTCCACTGCCCATCTCTGAACCCCCGAATCAGTCCCGACACCATGGCCTTCCTCACCTGGCCACACCCCTACTGTTTACCAGTCTCCCCAGTGCCCCCAGGAGAAACCCACACTAGCTGCCATGGTGGCGGAGTCCTTCCTATCCTGGGGGGCCTGGTCTCCCACTGCCCGATCCCTGCAGAGCCAGCTGCAACCCCCTCCCCCCGCTCCCCCATCCCTGCAATGCCCAGAGGCAATGCCCAGGCCTCTGGGGTGCTGTCCAGGGAGGCCACATGCTCACCTGCCCTCTTGTCTTTGCCGGCCCTGGTCCTCGCCCCTAGAAAGCCCTTCCCTCCATCTCTACTAGGTCTTTCCAGGGCCCCTTTGGATCCTGGTGCTAATGAGTGCGCCATTCACGGGCACTTACCACCGGGCAAAGAGCTTTATATGCAACATCTCTCGGGATCCTCTGGCCAGCCCATGACCTTGGGGCCTCACCTTCTCGTGTCCCCTGCGGGGCCTGGCCAGGGGCTGGCACCAGAAGAGGTGTTTACACCATGTAGGCAGGAGGCATTTGCATCCAGAAACGAGGGGGAGATTCTAGATTTAGCCCCTTTTACAGAGGAGGAGACAAGGCCCAGAGAGAAGCAGAGGCCTCTTGAAGGGCCAGGAGGCCCTGGCAGCCCCTACCTTATGGCCTGGATCCACTGGTCGCGCTCCTCGGCACTGGCGGCAGAGATTCGGTAAGACTCGTGCTTGCCCTCCACCACCTTGCCCTCACCGTCCGTCTTGCAGGCCTTGATCTTCTGGCCCCGGCAGCTGGGGTTGTAGAGCTCCAGGCAGAACTGTGGGGGGGCAGCGGGGTGAGGGCCCGGCAGGGGTGGGAGGAGGGGGCGGCGGGGCTGCGCTTTGCTGGGGGTTCAGTGAGGACCAGCCCCTTGGGGCTCGGACAAACAGCAAGACCCACCCCACCCCGGGCCTGCTTCCCCGGCTGGCAAAGGGGCAGGAGCTGCTCTTCCTCACACTGAGGGCTTCCTATGTGCAAGGCTCCTCCTAAGTCCACCGTTTCCCTAAGACCCCCGGCTGACGGCCGGGGAAACTGAGGCTCAGAAAGAGGCAGAGACTTACTCAAGGTCATTCACCAGTGTCAGAGGCAGGCTCTGAGAGACCATGAGATCGCGCCCCTTTGATGACAGTGACCCTCCCCAGGGTCCATGGCCTCAGGAGGGAGACTGAGCGAACCCCCAGCCCGGTGGAGGACCTCCTGGAGGGCCCAGGCCAGCTGCCCTCTCCTCCCACCCCATTTCAGAAATTTCCCTCCCACCTCCCCCACCACCTCTCTCTCAGGACCCCGCTGTGCCACCTACTGGCTTCTTTGGGTCGTCCACCTTCTGCACAGAGAGGTTCTCCAGGGGTATGATTCCCCGGGGCTCCTTGTCCTGCAGTGGTGGAGGGGGAAAGGATCAGCAAATGCAGCCTTGAGACCCAGGGCAGGGAGTGAACTCGAAGGGCCCCCCAAACCCACAGAGGAGTGCACGAATCGTCCCAGACTCTGTCCAGCCCTGGTGGGGGGTAGGGAGCAGGGCATGGCTCGGGTCTGGGAGTCACCGGGCCAGGCTGCAAGCTTGGCCCTGCCCCTCCTGCTCTCTGCAGCAGTCTTCCCCTCTGTGAAATGGGTGCAGAGAGAGGAGCCCCAAGCTCTGTTAGAGGACTGCTTGGTGGGAGTCTGGGAGGGGGCGGGGCTGGGGAGGGACCCCTTGCTCACAGTTGTGAACTCAAAGTAGTAGAGACAGTTGTCGGTCAGGATGAACCAGCGGCGCTTCCAGGTCTTCACGCGGCCGCCTGCAGGAGCCAGCGGCACAGTCAGCAGACTTCTCCCTGGGCCACCGGCACTTCCTCCCAGGAGAGCAGGGCCTGGAGAGCCTTCCTCTGCCCTCTCCTCTCAAGCCTCCCGACCTCTAGCCTACTACGCTTCCCCCCAGATCCATTCCTTGGTCACTCAAACACCCTGGTGGCACCCATCACCCCAGACCTCCCCTGGCCACTTGACCTGGCATTCAAGGCTCCTTGGCGATCAGGCCCCAGGACCAGTGGCCGCCCATTCCCTGTGCTTTCCTGCCATCCTTCCCCCTCAGTTCATCCCTTGGCCTACTTCCCCACTGGCACTGTGCAAAGCATTTCATCTTTTGCCTGACAGGCAACATTCTAGACGTTTTTAGAAAATGTTTGCTTATTAATCCCTAGAACTGCTTATGAGGAGGAGACCGTTATTAACCCCATTTTACAGATGAAGAGCCCGAGGCATAGGGAGGTACCATTGTCAGTGCATGGCCCTTCAGCAGAGCTCAGATTTGAGCCCGGTGTCCCAGCTCTTGAGCCTGGGTGCTCGGCTGCTGTGACACACACGGAACCCCGCCCCCGGGGACTGTGATCCCCATTTCACAGCTGTGGAAACCGAGGCCGAGGAACCAGACCCCTGGCACATGTGTGGAGGAGCTGGGATCCGTGACTCAGAGCCTCCCTGGGGCTGAGAATGGTCCAGAGGGCAAAAAAGGAGGCTGAATGGTCCGCGCAAGGGTCAGACTGGTATACGGGCACAGAGATGTGGAGGGCTCCAGGGGCATGGGGATGTGGAGGGCTTGGGGTGGCACGGGGACAGGGAGGGCTCAGGGGGGCACAGGATGGGGAGGGCTGGGGGGCATGGGGGCGTGGTGGGCTCAGGGGGGCATGAGGACATGGAGGGCTCAGAGGGGCCACGGGGACGTGGTGGGCTCAGGCGGGCACCCCCAGCCCAGGTCTCTGCTCTAGCATGAGGTATCTGTCCTTGTCCTTACCTGCCTCCCAACGCCCCAGTCCCTGGCTGGGCTGGCTCTGCAGGGGAGGCACCCAGGAGTGTGCTTGGGCAGGGCAGGCAGGCCTGCAGCTCCCCTGCTGATTCTGCAAGCCAGCCCGAGCACCCCAGCCCCCACCAGGCTCCTCTCTGTAGGCCAGAGGCCCTCCCCCACCATCATCCATCATCGTGCTGAAGGGAAGCTCCCCGGAACCACATCCTGTCCCACTCCCTCCCCCATCCTGCAGGGACACCCAACCCTCTGCCCACCCGCTTGTTGGCTGTGTGGCCTCAGACGGGCACCCCAACCTCTCTGGGCCTGGCTTCCTCAGAAACCTTCCAGGAAGAGACAGAGCTGTGGTTGAAGGCCTGTCAGCCTCTCAGCTCCTCTTCCTGCTTGTCCTCCCCTCCCCCACTGCCCCCTTCCCCCCCTGGACAGACAGATGGAGGGATGGGGCAGGCAGATGGCTGCACTGGGGTCAGGACAGGGGGGGTTACCCGGCTCCACCCCTGAGGCCGCATGTCCCCGTGTGCATGTGTCCCGGGCGTGCATGGGAGTCTGAGTGTGTCTGCCTCGTGCCCGCGTGTGTGCCCGTGTGCGCCTCACCCAGTTTCAGCAGCCAGCCCTCGCGGTCGGGGTTGAAGAAGGTGTGAGTGAGGTCGTTGCCGTCGTCCTCCGGGATGGAGAAGGGTTCGCTCTTGATGCTGTCGAAGAGGTTCTGTTCTCAGAGAAGGGAGGGAAAGGCCCGGCTGTGACATCCATCCCAGTTGGGAGCCTGGGCCTGTGTGGCAAGGCTACCTGCTTCCCCCGGGCTGCTGGTCTGCTGGTCTGCACCTCCAGGCCCTCTGCAGGCCAGGCTCCCCAGCTCTGTGGCCAGAGCACAGTGAGTGGAGGCGGCATTGGCATTGTCTGTATGTCCGCTTGCTGGGGTGGCTCTCCCCCACTGGGCAGGGCACTCCCCTAGGGCAGGCCTGGGTGTCACAAGCCCCAGGACTCACCCAGGGCCTGGCCTAAAACAGACTAGCAACTCCTTAGGACCAGGTGGTTGATGCCCATCCTACCCCTTTCCTTGTCCCCCTGACACCTCAGGGTGCTGGAATTCCAGCCAGTGGCATGTCACAAGAGTGCAGGCTTGGGTGTCAGGCTCTCTAGGTTAAACTCGCGGCTTAGTCACTTGATGGCTGTGTGACCCTGGGCATGTGCCTCAACCTATCTAAGATTCTGGTCCTTAACAGCAGAAAGGTGCTGATCCCTCAGAGTTCTGGGTGGGAGGCAGCCCGCTAAATGGACTACACAGGGGTCAGGGCCCCTCTGTGCCCTAAGTCCAGGGGAAGGTAAAGAGGAGGGAGGAGTACAGCTCCTGCCTTCACCCACCCCCCAGCACTGCTCTTACAGGTCAGATGAGGGAGTCAGAGACAGTCACCCCTGTGTCCAGAGTGTTGCAGGCAAGGATGCTCACCTAGGACCTCTAGACCCCCACATGTTCACCTGTGTGTGTGCACACATAAACGCTCAGACACACACATACACACACGCACTGGGTCATAGCAGCCAGGGTCAGGGCCTCCTTAGGTAACATCCATGAGGGGTGGAGCCCCCTTTTGCCTCCTTGCAGTCACCTAGAGACTTCCAGGTGTACCTCAGGGAGGAGGACACAGAGAAGCGACTAAGGAGGTGGGGATTGACTGCCCATGTCGAGAGGCCCGGCCCAAGGAAAAGACTCAAGGTGGGATGGATGCCGAACTTGGCTCTCAAGGGCAAGGGGGACCTTTGCTGGGTGGACGGTGATCGCAGGGGGAGAGTTCCCAGAAAATAGATTTCAGTTCTCCATGCAGGACCTTCTAGCAGTTAGAGCTGCTGGAATATGGATGGAGCAACCTGGTGTGGTAATGACTTCCTCGTCACCAGAGGTACACAAGCCAGGGCTGAGACCTCCCCGTGGGTGAGTTGTGGATGTCTGCAGCAGATCATCCCTGCATGTGCTGAACCCCCTGCCATGGGGCCCTGTGTTCTATGGCCAAACCTGCCCATATTTCCAAGTGTTTGGAAAAACATTCCAAACTGTTTCTGTTTATTAAAACCAATGCTGGATCTCCATCTCGAAGATAATTAAATCATTTCCTTCTGTTGCATTTGTGTGTACTGCTGTTCAGATGGTTTCCTTGAGATTTTAAATGAACAATTTCACAAGCACTGTTTGATTCCCCCAAAGTTTTGGAAATGGTGTTTGCTGGCTTTTAAAGGCCTTTTCTGACCTGATAGCTCAGGGCCTGGGGGGTTGGTTACAATTCCACCACAAGCAGGTTTTCTTGTGCCTGAGGGAGGTATGTTCTGCCCAACCTCAGAGTCCCTGGCTCAGCCTGGCTGTGCTGGGGTGGGTGTAGGCAGCAGCAGGGACCGCTTGCTCTTTTGGGGGAGCCCCCGCACCTCTAGTGCATCTGGGAAGCCCTGTTGCCCCTCCTGCCCAGGCCCAGGCGGGCTCTGGGAAGGCCGGAGATGTGCTGGCCTATCGAACAAAGGCCAGCGGCAGAAAGGCCTTGTCAGCAAAGCTGTCAGCGCAGACAAACATTTGGGAGGCCCAGGAGGCAAGCAGGGCGGCAGACAGGGGTGGGGGGCAGCCTCATCCTCCATGGTACCCACAAGGGGCCCCCTGGCAGCATCTGCGGGTGACGGGAGCCGATCAGCTCTCACATTCTGCCCCTCACCCCCTCCGCAAAGGAAACGTCTGGCCTCTGTTCCTGCCCTTGTAAACGCCAGCCCTCCCCCGCAGGTAAACACCCCTGCGGGTGGGCGGTGGGGCGGCCACCAAGCCTGGCTGGGTGCACTGTGATCAGAAAGACAAGGCCACCTTCCAACGGTTCTGCTGGTCTTGTATCCGGCTCTCTCGCTGCACCGCAACCCCCTCCGCCCCCTTCTCTGGGGACTCACCAGCCCAGACACTCTCTGTCCAGGTTTCTGGGGGGGGGGGGGGGGTTGGCACCTACTGCCTTTCCCCCAGGCTCCAGGAATGAGTGAACGACTCCCACCTGGCTAAGCAGGACATTTCCTCCCACTGGCCACAGTGACTGGTGCAGGGAGGACATGTGACTCAAGCCAGCCAATACGCCTTAATTCTGGGACTTTAGTTTTAACTACTAAGCTGCCTGGACCATCTCTGCTGCAATTTGAAGACAGTCTGTTGAGGAGGAGAAGGTTGCTGAGAGCTGGAGACACTAGATTGAGTCCTGACTTCACTGAGCACCTGGATATAGCTGAGCCTGAAGCCCAAAGATCTGAAGCCAAATGGATCCCTGATCTTTCCCATTACATGAGTTGCGATTCCTTTGGCCAGAAAGCAATGGGTAGCTGAGATACACGGCCAAGTCCTCCATCACAAAACCTTGCCTTCTGGTCTCTGCAGGAGGAAGGGCCCTGGAGTCAGACAGACATGGGTTCGAATCCAGTGTCCTCACAAATTATGAGACCCCTGGCCAGCTACTGCTCTTGGAGGTCAGTTTTCTTTGCTGGAAACCGGGATTGGTACCCACTGCCTAAGGGGGTCAGGAGGACTTAGTGAGAACACGGAGTGCCACAGCTGGGCCCGGGACGTGGTCAGTGCTGATGGAGACGTTTGGACAAGGACCCAGGAGGTCCAGGACTGCCCGCAGCAGAAGATGCCCTAACCTGGGAGACTTTTCCCCTGCCTGAGCCTCAGTTTCTCCACCTGTAACACCAGATGCCAGAGAGTCCCACTTCTTGGCCTCTCCCTCTTCCCCTCTTCCACCGGGAGCTCCCTTTCCGGGCAGGGGAGGGGTTCCCTTCTTGGTGTTTCTTGGGCCCCTGCCATCTGCCGAGCGTCAGGAGCTTGAACGCATTACCTCTGCTTCTCAGGAGAGCTGCCCAAGGGCGGCGGCACCTGCCCACTTGGCAGGTAAAGAAACCAAGGCTCATGCTCACGGTCACACAGTCAGAAAGGGCCGAGCCGGGATGCAATCTCCCATCCTGTGAGTCCACACCTCGTATACCCTGGCCCTGAGTCTCTCAGGCATTGGGCCTCATTCTTATCAGGACAGCCTGGGGATGGGGGCTCAGCCTGCCACCCCCTGCCTCCTGCAGTGCCCCCCTCCCACTTGAAAGCATTATGATCCTCGGCAGGGCCCCAGCTCCAGGGCCAGCACGGGGAATCCTGCCACAGAGCTGCCCACTTTGAATACCTGGAGCTGCTCAGAGGTGAGTTCTTGCTTTACAAACAGGGAAGGTGAGGCCCTGAGAGAAGGCTGGCAGGTGCCCCCCATTCCACACAGCACCGGGGCATCCCGCCCCCAGCCCCAGACTTCTGCAGGAAAAGCCCTAAACAGCAAGGACCAGGCTTGTGTGGTTCTCTTTGCCCCTTGGGAAGCTTCTGGATTAATTAGCCACTCTAACGACACAGGCATTTTGCTCAACGCCTTACGGTTCTACACCAGTCCTAAGAGCTGGGAGCTCAGAGGTCAAGCCACTTACTAGAAGGCCTGAAACCAGAGAGGGGGCAAGCCAGGACTTGGATGTGGCTGTGACTCCCATGCTCTGTCCCTTCTCCCCCCACCTCTGCCTGCTTCTCCGGCTGCCCGGCTGCCCGCTAGGATAATAAACCCTTCCCAGACCTCCCAGGCAGAGTGTGAGGCTAAATTGAGATTCTAGACCCTAAAGCCCTAGAAAGTTACAAGCTCTGTACAAATGTAGTGCATTGTTACTAACAAAAGGCTTGAATAGGAAAAAACCCTTGGGAGGGAGGTGCCCAGGGCTGGGGGGGGCGGGGGAGTGCTGAGCCCCAAATGCTGGTGTGTCATTAACTCATTACCTGCCAGACCAGGACAGCCTCCTGCCACAGCACCATATGAGATGAGTTACTGACTCCCCAGTGCATTTTAGATTTGGGGCATTTTACTAAGCGCCAGGGTTTTAAAATTATTATTAATTATTCTTCATAGTGACATAAGCCACCATTTGGAGCCCGTGCTCTGTCCCTGGCATGGGCTATGCCCTTTACATTTTTACAAATTGCTGCTCCCGGCAGCTCCATGACGCAGGCGTCATTATCCTGGTTGAGAGAATGGTGGCTTGGAGAGGTGGGTGAGTCATTCCTCAAGGTCATGGGCTGGCAAAGGTGGGGGGAGGGAGGGGAGAAGGGATTTGACTCGAGCTCTAACCAGCTCTCAAGCCTTCATTTGGTGTTGTGGTTCCCCCCACCCCATGATAAACTTTCCCCTCTGGGGACCAAGGAGGGTGGTGGGCTGAGGGCGTGGCAGTTCTCAAGCACAGAGGGGGGACACCGAGTCCTTCCAGACCCAGGCTTCCGGCAGACCTCGCAGGGTGCTCAGCCGGGAGGGTGGGGTTCCCACCTTCTCCTCCCCTCCTCTGGCGCAGCTGTCAGTTCATTTCTGCTGCACCAGGCTCTGAATCTCACTCCTGTGTTTGCAAAACTGTTCCTAGTTCCGCGTTGCCCATGGTTAACCACGCAAGCTCCTGAGGCTGTCATTGGAAGCCCTGGATGCTCCGGCTCCACTGTGCCCCCTGTCCCTGGCCACACACCCCACAACCTCAGCCAGCCACTCTGGACGCTTCTCTTTTTCCAGCCAGGCGAGGCCTGGGTTCTGGCTATTTCCCCCCTTCTGGAATGTCCTTTCTCTGTTTCACTCTGTGAAAACTCCCATTCAACCTTCAAGGTCCGGTTCAAAAGTCACCTCCTCTGTGAAGTCTTCCAGGATGGCACCCTTCCTCTGCCCCCAGGAGAGTGATAGTAGTGCCCTCTGCGTCTCTGCAGCTATGTTCTCTAGCTAGCACCACATGAATCGCACAGGGCTATAACTCACATGTGTATCATCTTCCCGCCAGACCCAGAGCTCGGCCTGGACAGTGCCCATGGTTGACTCATCCCAGGGTGCCCCTCACCGGCACAGGGCCTAGTGCAGTGTGGCAGCAGTGGGGGCTGTTTGAGGAAGAGATGGGAGGTGTGTGTTCTGCTTGGCTCACGAACTGCCTTGTGGAAGGCCTCAGTTTCCCCCTCTCTGAAGGAGGGAAGGCTTTTAGCAGACCCTGAGGACTTTCACCTCTGACATGCTGATGGGTGTAAGAACCTGGGATTCCAAGCAGTATACCTGAGTTGGGTGAAGCACCCCTTCTGGAAGGTGCGAATGATGGGTGCCCAGAGTCCCCCTAAAGGGTGAAGGTGGA
Organism: Vulpes lagopus; assembly: GCF_018345385.1. Classification (NCBI taxonomy): domain Eukaryota; kingdom Metazoa; phylum Chordata; class Mammalia; order Carnivora; family Canidae; genus Vulpes; species Vulpes lagopus. Next base: position 11,087,491 of record NC_054828.1, read on the forward strand.
GAGGACCTCCTGGGTGGACTACGATGAGGGCCACCAGGAACACCCCTCTGGGGACCAACCCCTTGTGGTAGCCCATCTGGAGACGGCCACCGACCTGGGAGCTCCACCTCAGAGGAGCCCCTCTCGGCTGTCCAGCTAAGGATGGGCCCCTCCCGGATCCTGGGACCAGGCGGGTGTGGCCGTGCCCCTCTTACCCGAAGCTGCTCTTCGGGCAGATCACCACCGTCATTGATGCCTCGGTTCATGGACACGAAGCGCTCGAAGGGTGGCCTGTCCCGGACATTGGGGTTGTGGAGGCTGGTGTTCAGCATGATGATGGAGAAGGACAGGACGTAGCAGGTGTCTGTGAGATGGACAGTGGTCATGGTCCAGGCCCTGGTCACTGTCCCCTTCTCTGCCCTGACCCCACTTCCAGGGGCCAAGCCTCACCTGTCTCAACGCCCCAAAGGGGTCTGTGCTGTCCTAGCTGGGTGTTCGAGGCCCGGCCTCCTCCCCAGTGTTACAGGCCTCCCTGCTCCAAACAGACCTGGTCTGCCACCTGCCACGCTCCTGAGCCGCTCCCACGCCTTCCCCGCCTGCACTTTGGCTCCTGCCAGGGTGGTGGTGGGGCCCCCTGCCAGGCACGCAGGCCCCTTCCCTTTGCTCCCCATGTCAACCCTCCCCTTCCTGCTCCAGCTCCAGCCTCTCCCCAGCCCTCCCAGCCTCCCTGCCCACTCTGTTCTCTGCCTCCTCAGAACTCAGAGGACATTTATTGTTGGCTACACTGTTCAAGGCTTAGTCACATGCTGCTTGGCAATCTCACCGCGTGGCGGAGCTCCTCCCCCCCTGCCCCCCCCCCCCCCACCTTCCAGTCTTCAGACCTCACCCAGGGAGGGATGAGCCTGGGTTGAGCACTTGGGAGGGGGGGATTGCTCCTCTGGGGGAATTTTTAGGCCTTGGGTCCCGAGCCAGCCAGGTCCAGCTGCGTCCCCAACTGTCTGGTGGCCCTTGGGAAAGTACCACCTCAGCTTCTCCATCTGTGACATTATTAGGTTGAGCTTGAAGTATCTTTACGCCCTAGAACATCGACGATCCTACCTCTGAAAACAGTGATACCCACTGGAACAATCTAACAGTGGCTGGTGCCTGCGCTAGGCTGAGCTCCCCAGCCCCCCTGAGACCCTGTGACTAACCCCATCTTACAGAGCAGGAAACTGGGGCACAAGAAGGTCCTGTTACATGCCCGAGGTCGCAAACGTCATGTCGTTAGAATGTGATTCAAACTGGGGGCTTTAAAATTCCGTCCTTTCTGCACATATTTACTGGGTCCCCGTGAAGTGCTGTGGACTGGGGCTTCGTTGGTGAATAGATTTGATATGGTCCCTACCCCATGGGGTATTTAGGCTAGTGGAGGTGACAGATGGTGACAAGCACACCCCCAATTTATTTATAACTACAAGGTAGGACCCGACTACGGTGGCACAGCCATGGACAAGCCATGTCCTTCCTCTGAGTCGGTATTACGTGCAGAGAGGAGAACATTGCTGACCTCAGGGTGGATGCAAGGATGACCTGCCTTTGCACAGGTGAATGGCACACAGGTAGTGCTCATGAACAGAATTCATTATTGTTGCCATGGTAACTTCAGGTACAGAGAGGAGGCCAGGACAAGCCTGCCGTGATGACTTCTTGCCCGCCCTGCTGGGGGCCGGGTGGTGGTCTGGGGTACTCATCTTTGTTGATGTCTCTCTATACCCTGGGCCCCTGATGTCCTGCCCAGAGTGTTTCCTGCTTCTGGCCTTTGCTCAGATGGAAACTCCTGCCTGAAAGGTCCTTTCTCCACCTTGACCTCCTGGAGAACTCCTATTCATCCTTTAAAGCCCTGGTGAGCCCCCACTGCCTCTAGGGAGCTGTCCTGGATCTGCGACCCCCCATCACTGCCCTCAGATGAGGGTACTGTGCATTATTTCCTGCCTCCTCTCCCAAGGACCGTGCCCCGAGGCAGCTCTGCCTGACAAGCACCCAGCAGAGGGCCTTGTCAGTGAAGAAGTCTGGGCTCCCACGGTCTGGATGCTTGGGGTGGAGGGTGGGGAGACTCCGGGGTGGGGTTGGCCATGGTGCCTGCAGATCCTGAGGGGTCCCGTGGCCCTCGGTCCCCTCCCACACGGTCACCTGTGGACTGGAAGACGCCTGGGTTGCAGAGGCAGTAGCGGGTGGCAAACGTCTCCATCATCCGGTCGATCTTCTGGGCCTCACCTGGCAGCCGGAAGCTCCACAGGAACTGTCTGGGGGAGGAAGGGGGCTGTGGGAGGTGGGGCGGGTGCAGATCTCGGGGCCACGGGGTCCGAGGACCCCAGGGAAGCTGCTCTGTCTCTCTGAGCTTTGGTCTTTATCCTCCAAATGGGAGAGTCTGTCTCTGTCGCTAGGCTCACGGGGAGGTGCCCTTGCTTTCAAAGTGCAAGAGTGGGGCAGCTGGGTGGCTCAGTGATAGAGCGTCTGCCTTGGGCTCAGGTTGTGATCCTGGGGTCCTGGGATCGAGTCCCATTCGGGGTCCCCGCAGGGAGTCTGCTTCTTCCTCTGTCTGTGTCTCTGCCTCTCTCTGTGTGTCTCTCATGAATAAATAAATAAATAAATAAATAAATAAATAAAGCTTAAAAAAAAAAAAACAGCTACAGGAGTGGAGTGTGTGCTCCCCTCTGCCCGTCTGGGACCGAGCACCCTTTGTGGTCCCCTCTGCCTCGTCCACGGGGGGCCTCTGTCTGCCCTGGGATCTGACTGGGGACCATTGGGCAGGTGCCACCCCCTGCCTGGACTTCCTGTTCTTCAAACCTAAGCACTTCCAGAGCTTCAAACTTAGCTCCTCAAGGGCAAGGACTGTCTGTGCTGCTCCCCTCACATCTCCAGCTGGGTCTCATCCCGGCCCAGGGCACTCATGGGCTGCTTGGTAATGAGTGAAAAGAAGGAAAGAATGGATATTGGAGACTCCCAACCACCTCCCCCTCTCCCTTAAAGAGAATGGGAATTGGAGGGAAGGCCACATTGCTTGGATGGTGGTGGCTTCCTTTTCTGCCTTGCAAACTCCTATTCATCCTTCAAAGCCCAGGTCAAATGCCCCCGTTCAGGAGCTGATTTTCCAGGCATGACCCATAGCAGTAAGACTTGCTAAGCCAATTCTAAGTACTTTCTGTTTGGTTCTACAGCCCTATGGATTTTGTATTATTATTATTATTATTATTATTATTATTATTATTATTAATTTATTTAAAAAAGATTTTTATTAATTTATTTGACGAGAGAGAGTGAGAGAGTACACAGACAAGAACATGAACGGGGTAGAGAGGCAGAGAGAGAGGGAGAAGCAGACTCCCTGCTGAGTGCAGAGCCTGATGTGGGGCTCAATCTCAGGACCCTGAGATCATGACCTGGGCTGAACCCAAGAGTTGGATGTCCAACTGACTGTGTTACCCAGGTGCCCCTAATTTGGTATTTTTATTATTCCCATTTTACAGATGAAGAAACTGAGGGACAGAGAGTTTGTGTGTGTGTGTGTGTGTGTGTGTGTTTGTGTGTGAGACTTGCCCCAGGGGTGAGTCATAGAACTGGGATATGAACCGGGCAGTCCGGCTCCAGAGTTTAATATGTAATAGTAAAGGGAAGACCTACTACGCTGTATTAATAAAATACACAAGACACTGAGCTCAAGAGTGTGGGGTGGGCGGAAGTAGCAGTAACAGCATGATTGTTAGGCTATAATGACGCAATGTAATAACCCGAGGGGCACCCGGGAGGCACACCCACGAGCCACCTGACCTCAGCCCGCGGGGTGGCTGCGCTCAGCAAGAGTTCCTGCTCTTTGTTTCCTCCTTTTGGCTCCTGATGCTGTGTTTGTGCCACTAACCTGTGTGGCTTCTGATCCCCCTGCCTCCCCAGCTGCCCCGTGCCTGGGTCTCCTCTCCTGATCCCCCCCTACCCCCAGGATGCCCCCTGCCCAGCTCTCCTCTCCTGATACCCCCTACCCCCAGGCTGCCCCCCTCTCAGCTGCCCCCTGCCCAGCTCTCCTCTCCTGATACCCCCCATCCCCCCATCCCCCCAGGCTGCTCCTCCCCAGCTGCCCCTCCCTCCTCTCTGGACCACTCACCTGAGGGCCTGCACGAGGTTGAGGTTGGCAAACTCGTGGCAGTCCACAAAGGCCTGGAGGACCTGCAGGTTGAAGGGATCCCTGGAGAGGGCAGGAAGGAGGGCACAGGCACTTGGGAACTTGCTGGACCCTCCTCCGGTCCTCCTTCCTGATCCAGCACCTTCCAGTCCATTCACACCCTCTGATCCCACATCATCCCACCCCCAGGCCCCATGGTTCGCCAGCCCCGTTCTCACTCCGAGGGGAGCTCCCGCTCTGCAGCAGCCTTCGCTGCGTCACTTCCTGCCTGGAGGACCTCCCCGAGCCCCAGTGTCCTCAGCTGTAAAACGGAGAGACCGACCATGCCTGCTCCTATCTCTTCCTTCCCTCTTCCCAGGTCAAATCTGGAAGCTCCATCCTTTTTTGCCACCTGCATCTCCCGCTCTCTTAGGAGAAGGAATGGGTTCACTGGGGGGCCTGGGAGAAGGGCTGTTGCACTAGCTCACCCCTTGTCACCTGCAGCCCACCTGCCACTCTCAACAGCCAAAGGGGTCCTTGCTCACCATTTCTCTGCCCAGAACCCACCCATGCGGCCCTACCTTGTCACCTACTACTTCTTCCCTCCCTTGGTCTCTTCTAATCTCACCAGCCTGCTATTCCTTGAGCATGCTTCTGCCCCAGGGCCTTTGCACCTGCTGTTCCCTTTGTCTGGAATGCTCCTTCCCCAGATGTCTTCACTGCTCACCTCTTTTAAGAGTCCAACATCACTTTCTCCATGAGACCCTTCCTATCCACAGTTTTTAAAGTCACAGTCCATGACCTGCCATTCCCCATGCTTCTCATCTTCCTTCCCTGCTTTATTTGCATTCCACAGAACTTACAATTTTCTAACATACATTACATAGTTTGGGATCTGTCTTTCTCACTAGAATGCTTCTCCCTGAGGGCAGGAGTTTTTGCCTTGTTCACTAATATAAATCTGGGGATTGGACACTGCCTGGCACACAGCAGATACTAAAACATATTTATTCGTTGAACAAATGGGTGAATAAAGAAAGGAAGGAAGCCAGGCTTGGAGGTGGAGGGAGTGATCAGTTAGCCGGCTCAAGTCCAACAGTTATGACTTCCCTAACATAATTCACTCCCTCATTTACCTACACACACACACACACACACAGACACACACACACTTACCTGTGTGCACCTGCACACCCTCATCCCTATCCCCCTGAGGCCATGCCCCACCTTACCTCTCCCCCAGGTAGGTGCCGATGGCTGTCTTATTGAGGCCCTCACCCTTATACAGGAACTGGGCGATCTCCTGGACATCGGGGGTCAGCAGTTTGTGCTCGATGAGGTACTGGATGCCCTGGAGGGGGGTGCACAGAGCCCACCATCAGCCCTCACACAGCAGCTGGCCTGAGGGGAGGGAGGGATGGGGCCAGGCGGTGGGTGGGGTACAGGGGCCTGGCATCCTGACATTGGCCCCGACTGTTCTGAGACTTTGTGTCCCTCCTTAGTAGACGCTGCCTTTGTATGGTGGTGAGTTCCCCGTCACTAGAAGCATGCGAAGAGAGACAGCATTTCAGCAATGAGCCAGGTTCATGCCATGTGCTCCCCAGGTCTCCTTCAGTCTGAACTCTTGGATTATATGCTTCAATGATTCCATGAATTTATAATTTTAAGAGTCAATGATTCAGACACTTCTTTTGTCCCCTTAATACTCATCTATTTAAAAATAGTGTTTCTTTTTTTTTCTCACAAGTAATCTATGTCCATTGTATAAAAACTAGAAAAAAAAAAAAAACCAGCTAAATCAAAAGGAGAGGAAATTGCCAGGTCCCACAAAGGGGAGGGAGGGAGACAGTGTCCATTGTGACAACTTTCCTTCCCTTTGTACATGAAACCGCTTTTTTGACTTGATGATGTCACTAACACCTCTCCTCCCCAGCTCAGGCACTCAGAATTGGTCCTTCTAATTTTGGGAGTTTGGGGGGTCGGGCTCTGGTTTTCAGTGAGGGCCCTTTCGTGTCTCGCTTGACTCGGGGAAGATGTTGCTGGGAGAAGGAGGGCAGGGTGTGGGGGGCCTCTCAGTGACTGGCAGAGGGTCTTGGGGACCCTTCGGGGGCCCCTCCCGGTGCTCTGGTGGCCCGTGTGCACACATCCACCAGTGTGCGTGTGTGTATTCCGTGTGATGGTCTTGAGGCTGCAGAAGGCGCATGGGTGTGTGACCCTGTGAGCCTGTGTCACTTGATGAGGAAGAGGCAGCCGTCTCAGCCAGAGCAGTAAATTTCCAGGGACCCCTTGGCTGCCCTGACCCCACCTCTGTGTGTCAGCTCTGGCTTCCTCTGGTCTTTGTTTCAGCAGGAAGGGAACTGGCTGCCACCTCGCTGGGTGGGGGAGGGAGGGCCGAGCAGGGGCCAAGCCCTGAACCCTCCATGCTCCCTGCCCGTGCCCCCAGACTGGCTGCCCCCAGCAAAGAGGCTGGAAGACACTTCGGGGCACTGAGCCCCAGAATCTCAGGGCCCCACTGTCCAAAGACCGACTCACAAAGGAGGAAGCAGAGGCTCAGCCAGGAGACTCCAGGTTGGTGGGCTTCACAAAATGTGCCCACATCCTCCTGGCTCCCACTTCATGCTATGTTTTGGGGTGACTGCCCTTCAGCCATGACAGGCTGTGGACACTGGACGGGGTACTGGGCTCAGCTGGGCCTCAGTTTCCTCATCTGCAAGGCGGGTAATGGTCAGTTGAGGGCAACAGGAGGACATTGCAAAGGGGTCCAGCACACAACTCCCCCAGCCCCATGACCCCCAAGTCCCCCTCAACTGCCTACCTTCATGGGATCCATGTTGAACTTCTTACGTCCGATGCATAGCTCCTTCTCCTTCTGGGCCAACCGGCTGCAGACACAAAGATGTCAGTCTGGACTGCCCCTAGGACCCCAGGGCTCCCCCTCAATGCCCAAGGATGCTTTTCTCAGCTAGAGCCAGCTTCCCCCAAGAACCTCCAAGTGGGGTCCTTGCACCCGGAGAGCTTGAGACATGCAGAGTCTGGGCCCCTCCCAAGCTACTAAATCAGACTCTTCCCATGGGCCCTGGGAACCCAGAGCTGCCCACCAGGGAAAGCATTCAAAGGGCCCCTGTGCTCCAAGTGGGGGCAGGATTACAGGGAGGCTGGGGGTGAGGGCACAGGCTCTGGGGCCGGGCTCCTGGTGCAAATTCTGCTGCACTGCTTTGTTAGCTGAGCCACATCAGGCAAATCACTTTATCTCAGGGGACTTAGTTTTTTCATCTCTAGAATGGGGACGACACCATCCCATGCCTCCCAGCATTGTTGAGAGGTTCAAGAGTTCAAAACAGCTCGGTGGTAGGTGCTGCATAAGTGTGATGCTGTTGCTGGAGCCGGAACAGGGCACCTGGATATGCAGGGCAGCCATGCGCGTGCCCATGTTTGCCTGCGTGCATGTGAGGGGTGTCGGGCTGGAATGGTGACCAGAGGCATTGGAGACCAGGGGGTGGCGGGAGCAGGGTGTGATTTCCTGAGACTCTAGGAGTAGGAGTCAGTGCCTGGGGCCTTAGGGAATTACGTAGGGACCAGAGTTGTCTCTCTCTTTTTTTGAGAGAGAGACTTCGAGAGAGCACCAGTGGGGGAGGAGGGGCAGAGAGAGAGGGAGAAACAGACTCCTCACTGAGCGGGGAGCCCAACATGGAGCTCCATCCCTGGATCCTGGGATCATGACCTGAGCTGAAGGCAGATGCTTCACTGACTAAGCCACCAAGGTGCCCCACAAGTGGGGAAACTGAGGCCCAACTGGGGGGCAGGGACCCACCCCAGGTCACAGAGCCAGTGGGACTCTCCCCATAGGAGGGGCAGTGGATGGCACCCTAGGGGGGGCGGTGAGGTGCTCCAGCCTTGGCCTTGCCATGGGCCAGGCTCTGTCCCCGTGAGGCCTTGGCTCTTCCTCCTCTTCCTCAGGGCTGAGCTCTCATGATACTCCTGGCTAACGATTGATCACGGTCTGGGTCAGGGTGGGTTGGGAGAGACTCTGTGTGGAGGGGTTGAGGGAGGAGGTGTCTCCCAAGAGAGGGGGCTGCTGGAAGTACAGACCAGCCCAGACCACGTGGTGGAGTCTAGGGCCCTCCCTGTTCCATCCTGTCTCCACCGCCTCCTCCTCCAGGCGGACCCCTGACTTCACCAGGGCATGGCCCCTGCTCCCTCATGCTGGTTCCTGGTGTGTGGCAGCTTCCCAGGGGCCCCTGGCCTAGCCCCTCACCTCTCCTCCGTGGTCTCGAAGCAGTCAATCTGGGCAAATACATCTGCGATCTCATCTTTCAGCTTCTGTGGGGGAGCAGGGGGCACGAAGGGTAGGAGAGTCAGGGACGGAAGCTGGGGCGGAAGGGGATTCCTGACCCCCTCACAACCACTTCCACCCCTGGGCATGACCCCTGACTCCACTGAGAGACCCAACCCCTGTAGATCCCTTTCCCAGATGTTTCTTATCCTCACAATCCCATGCCAACCTGTTGCCTGTTTATACCCAATTTCTGCAGGCTCCTGTCTTGGGGGAGGCAGTCCCCAAGGCCCACCTTTCGCCCCACTCTATTTCCAGCCTTCGATTTCCCCTCTGCAGCTGTGAGGTCGTCTGCCCTTTAACTGAACCCACTCGACAAGCCCTCCTCCACCAGGTGCCAGCTTCCTGAAGCACAGCTTGGAGCCCACCCTTTCCCAACTCCCTCTGTGGCTCCCTACTGCCTCCCCAGCCAAGGGGCTCGAACTCCCCACCTCAGACCAGGCCCCAACTCCTCTCTGGCTTCCATTCCCCATCCATTTACTCTGTCGCTTGTCCTTGACTTGGTGCTCGCTCTGTGGCAGGAGTTATGGGTATACCAGGGTGCCAGACAGTAAGGCCCCCTTCTCAGGGACCTTGTAATCCCAGTGGGATTTCCCGAAGAGGACACTGAAGTACAGGGTGGTGAAGTGACATGTCCAAGGCCTCGTTCCAAGTCCGTGTCTTCCCCACACCCCTTAAACCTCCAGGGGCAGAGGACCCTCTAATTCCACCAACCATGACCACTGGGCAGACAGCAGAGGGGCACCTGTCCAGCTTCCCCTTCAAGGCTGCACCATGAGCACCTGGCAAGAGCCTAAAGGCCACCCAGCCCTTCCTCATCTTCTACTGGAATCTCTGGGGTGAGGGTGACCCCCAGGCTTGGCCGGGACCCCAGGGGCAGCGTGGGGCCTGGAGACGATACCTGAGCCCAGTCAGCATCTGTCCATGTGATCTTGGCCAAGTCACCGAGCAGCTTCCCCACGATTCACTTGCAAGTATTAATTGAGCACCTACTGTGCTCTGACTATTGAGCTGGGGATATGGTGGTCGGCAAGAGAAACCCAAGCTTTCATGGTGGGGTTGGGATCATGGTGGTCATGGGCAAATGAAATGACTGGGCAAAAAAGATCAGAGTAGCTACACTCGAGCAAGCACAGCGTAAGGGACAGGCTTGTCCAATCACCATGTGGTACCTGAAGATAATGGAACATTGTGTGTCGATTATACTCAAATAAAAAAGAAAAATAAAATGATCTGAGTTATGGTATAAGGAGAGCCTGGCACATGGTAGGTCTCAGTAAAATAGTTGCTGAGTGAGTGACTTTGTATCTTCCACTTTCTCAGGTATATAGGGGTGGGGAGTAGGGGTGGGGTCCTAGCCACAGCCGGGGGGAGGGGGTCAGGGCAGTCTTTAGGAGACGGCACTCAAGCTGACAATGACGTAATGAGAAGGAGGTACCACAGAGAGAGCTTGGGAGAGTCCCAGACAATGGGATTTTGAGTTCTGCGTGTGTGTGGACATGTGGATGCATGTGTGTGATGCAAAGGCCCTGGGGTAGGACTGAGCTCAGCATATTTCCAGGAACAGAACCACGGCCTGCCTCAGGGGTTGCTAAGAATCCGATGAGGAAATGTCTGAGCAACTGGTACATTAGCAAGTGCTTGGCACATACCGGTGTTATCTTGACGAAATGGTTTAAATTTTAGGGGGGATGAAACTAAGGCCCAGCGTGGAGATGAGAGCTGACGGGAGTAGAGCCTGCTGTGCCGTGAAGTGTATAGAGCACTGGGTGGGGCTCAGCACACAGTAGCTGCCTTGCCTATTGCCCTTCCTCCCTCCCCCGTGCTCCTGGCTCTCTCCGGATCCTGGTAGCCAGGCCTGGCAGTGGGGAATCCCCCCCTGGGATTCTGGTCTCCCCACTCCTGGGGGCCAGGGCTGAGGCCAGGTACGGGCTGGAGTCTGGCCCCCCTGTCCAACCAGGCTCAGGTCAGGGGTGAGTGGGGAGGTGTGTGCGCTGTGGGAGGGTGTGTGTATGGGTGGGTGTGCTTGGAGGGAATGTCAGCATGAACATGGGTGTACACACACCTGGATGTCTTCCAGAAGCTGCTTCCGGTGCCACTTGATCCGCTGCAGCTCCTCTGTCTCCCCGCTGCTCAGCTCCGTTGGGTCTGGAGAGAGAAGAAGCCACGGTCACTTGCCCATTCACCACTGTCCCCTCCATCACTCGGCTCCAGCCACACAGGCCAGCCCTTGCTTCCCCAGGGCCCTCTTCCCTCCAGGAAACCATGGCTTCCTTGCCCTCATCACCCAGGCTTTAGCCCAGATGTCACCTCCTCCAGGAGGCCTTCCCTGACTACCTCCTCAAAAGCAGGCCCTTCCTCCATCCTCCTGTTAACCAAACTTGGTACCTTCTGGGTACAGGCTCCCTGGAATCATCTTGCTTATTTGCATCTTAAAAAAAGGTTTTATTTATTTATTCATGAGAGACACACAGAGAGAGGCAGAGACACAGGTAGAAGGAGGAGCAGGCTCCCTGTGGGGAGTCGCCATGTGGGACTCAATCCCAGGACCCCAGGATCACACCCTGAGCTAAGGCAGCAGATGCTCAACCACTGAGCCACCCAGGGGCCCCTATTTGCATATTTTCTGTTTTACGCATTATACTCCCAACACCACGGAAGCAGGCACTTCAGTGTTGCTCACTGCTGCATCCTCAGCCCCTAGAAAGAGCCCGACAGATAGGCAGTACTCAAAATACTTGCATTTATCCTTCCTTGGGACTTTCATATACTCTTTCCCTGGATCACCTGTTTATCACTTATCCACTTATTTATTTGCACAACCAGGAAGTGGTGTATCATTTTGCCTCTCATGCCATTGGCCAGATGGAGCTATATGACCACACCCAGCTTCAAGGGAAGCTAGGAAATGAGCTTTTAGTGTGGTGGTCCTGATACCCTTACTACGTAAGATGGGGAGACTGGGTTTAGGGAGACAATTCATAGTTCCTGCCCCAGACACTGAGGCTCAGAGAGATGAGGTGGCCTAACCAGGGTTGCACAGGACAGGCTGTTGAGCCAGAGAGGAACTTGGATTGGGCAGGCTACAAAGCCTGGGTTTGTTCCTCATTGCCTAGAAATGAATTAAAGGAGACACATGTGTGCTGGTATTCTGTGAAAGGTGCTATGACAATTCCCACCCTGGGGTCAGTTGACCCACCTCTAACCCGTCGTGCTTCCTGTTCCATCCACAACATTCACCTGATCAAAAAATCTCCACAGACTCCCTATTACTTAGAGACAAAGTTCTCATTTGGTCCTGGCCTCCCTACCCAGCCTTATTCCCCACTATTCTCAGAAAGCACCTGAGAGTCCAGCCTGCCTGCTCCTCACTGTCCCCAACTGTCTCTCAATCTTGTTTCCCACTTTGGCCTCTGCAGCTCCTCCACCCTGGGATGCCTTCTCCTGTCTGCTGTCCACATGTTCTCCAACTCTTTAAGTCCTAGCTCTAGGGAATACCTGGTCCCATTTCTTTAAGATTTTGCGAGGACAGATATTATCCCTCCCAAATGAAAGCAGAGAGACTATTAAGGTCTCCCTTTCCCTACCCCTCCTTCTCATTGACTGAGCAGCCACTTTGGGCTTTGTGATTGAAACTGGGTATGGAGATGGGGAGGCACCAAGCAGGTATTCAGTATACAGGGGGCACCCAACACATGTATAACGGGTGCCATGTTGTGCCATCAGCTCTCCCCTTCAGGACCAAGGCACCCATTCTCTTGGGGCTGGGGGTGGGGTTGGGGGGTGGTTTGCTGCTGTCACAGCTGAGTTCCTCCCCAGGAGCTTAACTCAGCCAAATGGAGGTGCCTCACCCAAGGATATGCCCCTCCCAAAGGACAGCCCACTCGTGAAAAGCCAAGACCTTTTGCCTAGTTTATGGACCTCTACCAGTATTCAGACCCAGACCCTGTTGACTGAAGGGGAAGCTGGGTCTCCAGAATGAAGGGTCCTGTAATGCTGGGGCAACTATATACAATAATGATACATTGATAATGACTGCCTTGGCCAAGCAGTCAAGGTGGGTCTGTGTGACCCACTGAGTCATAAAGTCAAATGAGCACAATCCTTCCTAAGTGATTCACTCTCCACAGGTGTGAACAGACCCAGAGGGCTCCAGTAGGCACCATGGACAGGTCACCCAGGCCCCTCATCCCACACTATGTCTACATCGGTAGGTCCCTTGGGATCTTTCTAGCAAAGGAGCAAAACACCTGAACTTGGTTCCGGAATGAGTGGCTTCCTGTTTGGGGCTAAGTAAAAACTGGATAGCTATTGAACCACAGTCCTGTTCGAAGGTGTCCTGGAGAGACAGAGATGAGAAATCCTCCCACGGGCAGAACCGTGGAGGAGCACCTGCTCATCCACTTCGTGGGCAAAGAGCAGTGGTGCCAAGTAAGGATACACAGGCGTAGGTGGTGTGAAAATTAATTTAAAAAAAAAAAAAAAAAAGTCTTTTATAAGGAAGCCTGAAGGCCAGCAGGGGGAGCTCTCACACACTACCACTCCTCAACTCCAGATGCAACGGGGGGGGGGGGGGGGGGGGGGGGGGTTGGAGGTGGGGGACATGCTCCTTGCAAGTGGGAAAGATTTCAGCTACTACTTTACTCTCCCAGCAGGAGGAAGGAAGCTTTTCTCTTCCCTCGGCAACAGCCCAGGGAATGGGAAAGTCACAGCTCAGCCCACGAAGAGCCACTTCGCCTCAAGCTCCCAGTTAGCTCCAGTGGACTGTTTATAGCAGCCTTTCCAACTCCCCTGAGTTCCATGAAAGAGCCTCCTCTCCTTTGTTCTGTGGACTAGCCTGGGGTTTGGCCGTAGCTTGCTTATCCTGGATCACAGTTCTGTACTATTTTGGAATAAACCCATCTTTACTGGTAAAAAGAACTGGCAGTTTTATTTTTTAAGGTTAACGAGGGCCAGGAGAGGATGGCTTGACTTCTCAGTCAGAGGCTGGAAAGAAGAAATAAGATTGGAAGATCAGGAGCAGAGAGGTCTGGGGGAAGAGCTAGTGGATGGTCCCCCAGGAGTGGACACAGAAGGGGGAAGATTTTTTGTTTTAAGATTTTATTTATTTATTTGAGAGAGAGAGAGAGAGAGAGAGAGAGAGAGAGAGAAAGGGCAGAGGGAGAGGGAGAGAGGATCTCAAGCAGACTCCCCACTGAGGATGGAGCCCAATGTGGGGCTTGATCCCACGACCCTGAGACCATGACCTGAGCCCAAATCGAGAGTCAGATGCTTAACCGACTGAGCCCCCAGGCGTCCCTGGGGGGTGAAAATTTTTGTGAAGCACACTAATGTTCCCCAGCAACCACCCACCACAGGAGAAGGCCTGCTCCACCAAGCAGATGGAATGACCCGGCTGGTGACCTCAGCCAGTCTCTGACCAACCGGCCCAGTGTTGGTGCCAGTGATCCATCTTGACTGGAAGCCACACATACTCTAGACACGCAGTGGCCCTTTCTTCCTGCAGAGCCCCGACTGGGAAGTGTCCTCACTGACTCTTCACCACCAGAAGCTGCTGGCCTGATGGAGCAATGGAGCAGCTTCTGGAAGGTGCACCTGAGGTGTCAGCTTGGAGCCGATATCCTGCTCGGATGGGGCACCATGTACCAGGATGTAAGATATGACTGTTAGATAGTGTTCTGTCCCCAAAGGTCATTGACATGGACCCAGAAATGAGGAAAGGCTCTGCGTACCCTCCTCCTAGTGACCCACTTGGGTGCTTTCATCTCTGTCCCTGCAACTCTGAGCTCGGCTGGCTGGAAGATCCTGATGTCACTTGTACCAGGAGACAACGCAAGGGTCCCATCACACGTCAGATCAAAAACACCTACTTTATGCCAGCAGCACAGCATAAATTATGCCTTTTAATCCTCGCAGCTCCTGGAAGTGGCCAGGAGCCCAGGAGGCATGTTGACACGCAGCTGTCTCTCTTTCTCTCTCTTGCCCTCATGTCTCTGCCCCCGCCAAGCCATGCCCTGTTCGTCTCCTTTTCCCACTGCCCCACCTGCACGCAGACCACAGGTGGGGCCCTGGGTGACTGCAGGGCATCCCCGTGTTTCCCTGCCTCCCCTCTACACCTCCAATCCGGTCTCCCACGGCATCCCATTGTTTTGGAGACAAGACCCCAGGTCTATAGGGCCCACTCATCCCACGGGCTTGCCCCCATCCTCAGCTCACACTGCACCATCCTGTGCCGGGCCTGAGGCCTCCTGGAGTCCTCTGGTTGCTCCCAGTGCGCCTGGTCCTAGGGCCTGTGTGCTTGCTGTTCCCCACGTCTGGAATGCCTTTCCTTCTCCCCTCCACCTTGTAGCTCCCACTCATCTCCCTTAGGTGCCCTCCCGTGCAGCGTCTGGGCCTCTCCCTCGGGTCCCTCCTGTCCCCGCAGCAGTTCTGGAGACAGTTCTTCATGGACAGCTCTGAGATCTTGCTCAACAAACAAGCCACACTGTCCCTTGGGTGGCTCGCTGCTCAAGCACCTACTAGGCGCTCCAGGCTCTTGCCGTCTTCTGTCTATCCCGTCTGATCCTGATGACAGCTCTGGAGGAAGGAACATCTGGTCTCATTCTATAGTTGAGGTATCCGAGGCTCAGAGAGGTCAAGTGACCAGCCTGATGTGACACAGCTGGAAGGTGGTGGAGCTGGGAGTCACCCCCAGGCCCAGCTAGGACTCCGAGGCCACACCTGTGATGCTGATGATGGTCTGATGCCAGATATTTTCATGCAAATCATTGAAACCCCATCAGATACTAGCCTGGTTGTCCTGACATGGAAATGCTGACCGTGGCTCCCTGTTTGAGAATGAAGGCCGGATGTGGAATGATGCCTACGGTTTGTTCCTCTTTCCCTTTCTGGGGGATGAGAGAGAAAACAAAGCCAACTTCCTAGAGCTGGGGGGACAGAGGCACAGGTACGGGCCCACGTGTCCTCAGGACGGCAGGATGGCAGGGGCAGGGAGGAGGGGCTGTTGGCATTCTGTCTCCATAGGGCTTCTTCTGTGGCTTGACGGATGTGTCCATGAATCCTCCCAGGGCCCTGTTACCTTGACAGGATTCTGACCCCAACAGGTGGCCCTGGTGCTGTTGCAACTGTCCTGTGGAGCGTGGGGCCTTTGGCCCCTTCACCTGTCTCAAAGCTGGGGTTCCTCTGCATTTCAGTGCAGAGGGTCCAGATGGTTTGGGGAGGGTGCCAAGGACACAGAGTGAGTGGAGGGTGACAGGGACATAGAGTGAGAGGGCCATTTCTGATTCCCAGCCGGGCGATGCTGGCGTTTCAAGCCCTGGAGCAGCTCAGGGGAGGTGTTTTTTTTTTTTTTCCTGTTTGTTTTTATTGAAGTTTGATTTGCCAAATATAGTATAACATCCAGTGCTCATCCCATCAAGTGCCCATCAAGGGCCTGTCACCCAGTCACCCCAATGCTCTGCATCACTTGCCATCGGGGAAATACAAATCAAAACCACAATAAGATACCACCCCAAACCAGTGAGAATGGGTTTTGATGACAATAGTGATAAAACACAAACAATAATAACATGAGAAGGACAATAGCCACCACTATGAACTCTCTTGACTCCTCAGCTTGACTCTGATTATCAGGCCTCACAAGGGCCACTTTTGGATGACTGAGCCCACGCCTGCTGCAGGCTGTGGTTGCCCTCTGCACCCGTGCCCAGGCTGCGGGGAGTGCCCGGGGGCCCACCCCGACCACCTCCCCAACTCCTCCCTGCTTCCCCTTTGTCCTTCCTCTTTCCCATCATATTTTTAGAAATCATTCTGCTTGCAGCCTGGCTTCCAGGACAGCTGGCCTTGCTTCCGCTTTCCAGGGCGAGAGGAGGGTGCTCTCCTGGGCCCCCCCCCCAGGGGGCAGAGGCGCCTCAGAGTCTCCGCGTGAGGGGCACCCAGGCAGGAGGGGGTGTCTGGCGGAGCGGCTCCGCCCCAGCCCCTGAGGCTCTGTGGGCGCCCGTGTGGCTTCCTCCCCACCCCCAGAGCCAAGCTGTCTCTATTTTTAACTGCACCCTAGCCTCGCTGCACCAACCCCAAGTTGTTGTCTTTGGTCACGTAGGGGCTTTGCTGCCTGGACCTCTCAGCTTCCCAGCAGGCCCTGGGGGAGGGGGCTTGATCTGCTTCTCAGCAAGACAAGCTGGAGGAGGCCAGGTTGTCCTGGGGGAGCCCGGCCCCATCCTGTCTACAGCAGAGGTGAGGAAGCAGAGCCCACAGAGGATAAAAGGCCCATCATGACCACTGGTGGGTTGGTGCAGAGCTGGGCCCCCAGCCAGGTGGGGTGAGTCCCACCCCCCCCCCCATTCCCCACTTTCCCAGCTCAGGCTGGGGGTGGAGAGGCACTTATGGATGATGAATCTGAGCTCAGAGAGGGAAGTCACCTGGCTGGGGAGGAGCTTTGATTAAGACCCACTCTGGACAATGGGGGATGACCTTCCTTCCCTCCCTCTGACTCCTCCAGGAAGTTTTCCCAGCTTGTCCCCCGCCCCCCAGGTGGAAGAAGTCGCTTCCTCATCTGCCCTGGGTCATTGTCTGCAGGATCTGTCTCCCCCTTCCCCTGCATCCTGGACCAGCAGCTCCCCCCACAGCTGGGTCCCCACTGTCCCAGCACCTCTCAGCCAGCACAGGACCTGCACACCGGAGGACTGTTTGCAGCATGAGTGAATGAATGAATGAATGACCCAATCCATGGAGATCTCAAATCTCCCAGCAGACCGCCTGCATTGACCTTCCTCAACCCACTCCCACCCAGGGCCAGCCTAAAGCAAAGCAGCGGCCCACCTTCTTGGTCTCCCGGCGCCTCCCACAGCCCGGGCTGACCCCTGCTCTCTTTCCTCTCAGGTTCACGTCCCTGGCCACTAACAGGCAAGTCAGCCCTCTTGTCCACTTCACCTCCGTTTCCTCTTTATGGAGACGACCCTCCCTGTTCTGAAGGACCTCGGGCTATGAGAGCAAAGTAATAACGGTGGGAAGACAGGCAGTGTGGGCTCTGTGACTTCAGTGTCTCCTATCACCTCCCATCTGGCGAGTGACCTGGAGCCAGGTGCTTCTCCTCACTGGGTCCCCTCTTGCCTTCTGGTCACCACCTATGACATATCACGGAGCCTGTCCAGTCTGTGAGCCACCTGCCACCAAAAGCCCAAACGGGGTTGAAGGATGGGTGGTTCTGTGTGTTCCCCAGAGCCCGCGGAGCCAGGGAGGCCAGGGGGCGGGGTCACACGGCTCTGCCTTCGGTTTTGTTGGAAGAAAGGGTTCTCTTGCTAACGGGGTGGATGCCATCTGAAGCTCGGGGACTGGACAGCACCCGGCAGCCTTGTCTCCTGGATCTCCAGGCAATGCTGGGATATTCTGGTTGCAGGGCACAGAGGCTTTGTCCTTCTTCTCCCTGCCTTGCAGAAACGCAGCAGGATCCTGTTGTCTCCCCTACCAGCTGCGTAGACACCTCTCCTCTTTCCCCCGGACATGCTCCTGTTCACTGGGGAGGGTCTCCGCTGTTCCTCCCTGGCCTCCACCAGCGCTCTAGGCGTGCCCTCAGCCTCCCCACCCTCAAAGGCCAGACAGGAGCTTGAGGACCCTTGTGCCACCCAGACAGCCATTGTCACCAACATTATCATCCTCAGCTCTTGCACTGCTGTCCCTTCCCCCTGGAATATTCCTTCCCCAGAAACCCATATAGATCACTCCCTCTCCCCTCCAGGTCTCTGCCCAGATGGTGCCTCCTTCTGAGGCCTTCTCCAGCACCCTCTCCATCATCCTTACCCTCCTTGACTGTTCTTCCTCCTGCTTGTCACCTCCTGACATATTACATTAATACCTTTCCTGACAGTCTCCCCCACTAGAGTGTGAGCTCATGGGAGCAGGGACAGGGCCTGCTTTGTTCACTGCACTCCCAGCTCCTGGAGCACAGCTTGGCCCCCAGCCTGAGCTCATAAACATTCATTGCATGCTTCTGCCTTTCCCACCTTATATCTATTTACATATTGATTCCTCCCAGGGTCCTGCGAAGCAAGCACAATTGTCCCCATCTTACAGAAGAGGAAACTGAGGCCCAGAGAGGTTGGCCCCAGGTGCTTACCTGGGTGGCACAAGTCCATTCTGAGGCCCTGAGGAAGGGTGGCCTGTGCTCCTGTCGCCCGCTGAGCCAGCTGCTGCTCGAGCTGGCCAGGCAGAGAGGTGTCACCTCAGCTACATCAGGCCCCTTCCGGGTCGCCCCGCCCAGCCCGTGTGGGGAGGAAGTCCTGTCTGCTAGGATCTGGTGTGTAGGCTCTTGACAAAACAGCACTTCCTAAAACTGGCAGAGTTTTGTGTAGCAGAGACTCTGCATTTTTGGGTGCGGGCTAGGGAGATTTAGAGACAATGGAGACAAACAAAGGGAGGGATTGGGGGGATAAAAAGAGAAAGTGAGACAGAGTGGCACACCACGGGCGCGCATGCGCACACACGCGTGCAGAGAATGATGGCTGCTGGGGGACACAGCCTCCTCCAGGGGACATTGGGCATTTACTTAGCAACGTCCACAGATGTCAGCTGAAGGGTCACCCTTGGACAGCGGGGCCCCAAAGATTCTGCCCTACAAGCTCTCTTCCATCTCCTCAGCCTTGGGAAAAGGAAAATGGATTCAGTGCTAGGAAAGGCTTTGCTTCCCTTTGATGACATACCAGGCTCTTTCCTGTCTAGTGACCAATTGGCAGTATGTTTAGTTTCTCTTTTCCCCCAGGCTGCTAGGAAACTCATAGTCAAATCCAAAGCTCCTTTACAACTGTTCCACTGTAGCACATGAACTTTGGGGCCAGACTCAGCTGTGTGGCTCTCAGCTCTGCCACTCGGGCCCTGTGACAACTCCAACAAGGTCACTTATCTGCAACCAGCCTCAGTTCGCTTACCTATAAAAGGGGAATAAGAGGGGTGCCTCGGGGCTCAGTCAGTTAAGCAGCTGCCTTTGGCTCAGGTCATGATCCCAGAGTCCTGGAGATTGAGCCCTGCATTGGGCTTCCTGCTCAGTGGGGAGGCTACTAACCCTCTCTGGCTCCCCCCCTGCCCCCAACTCTTGTGCTCTCTCTGTCTCTAATAAATAAATAAAAAATATTTTTAAAGGGGGAATAATAATCCTCACTTCAGGGTTATAGAAAAGGGGGTGGAAAGAATGTGCATAAGATGCTTGGGAAATAGTGGGTGCTTAATGAACACTATCTTCTTTTCCTTTTGGTTTCAGTTTTCTTTCTGGTTAAAATTCCCAATTTAATTCTTGTGCCTTTTCCAGCAGGTTGATCCAATTTCTTTGTGGAAAAAAGTGTTGTGTAAAGAAATATCTATAAAAAAAATGCTCACTCGGTGTAACTGTGTGTCACACATGGATTTATTCGTCTGTTTCCCTACCAGTCTGGAGGTCCCATGAGGACAAGGTCACCTCCATGTCTTCATGTCTGGTAAAAGCAATGAATGAATGAGTGAATGAATAAAAGGAACATAGGAGAAGTAGTATGGTTGATGCCAAAGTTGGCTACACTTTCCACCCTTCCCTGTGTGCACACCCCTTTGCATGGTTACGCTGCCCCTCCTCCCATCAAGAGGTGGAGTCTATTTCTCTTCCCATTGAATCTGGACTGGGCTGTGTCTGTCTCTGGCCACCTGCCTGCCCAGCTGCTGTGACAACCGGCCTGGGCTAGCCTGCTGGAGGGTGGGAGGCCACACGGAGAAAAGCCCAGCTGTCCTGACTGTGTCCCGTTGCAGCCTCATGAGTGAGTTCAGGGAACACCCGGAGAAGAACCACTAAGTGGAGTCCAACCCATATGGCTGTCCCATGGAGCTGTGAGAAATAATAGAAGTTTGCTGTTTTAAGCTACCAATTGGGGGGTGGTGGTTTGTTACGCAGCACAAGCTCACCAGTACAGGTGAAATCCAATGCCTTCATGTCATTGAAGTGAAAACTGAGGCTCATTTCTGGAACATGCTTGACCAACTTGGATTAGTGGCCATCCTAAGGCCAGACTTGTGCTCTCAGGACTCTTGGAAGCAGCCCCCCTCCTGCCCTTGAGCTCTTGCATAACTCAAGGACATTCTCTAGGAAATCTGTTGAAGTGGTCTCCAGAGGAAATAGATTTTTCTCTACACATTTAGGTCTGAGGCACAACAGCCCATTTCCTGGGTCACTTCAAAAACAGAAATGGGGAGGAAGGTGTCATTCCCTGTGCAGAAAAGTTGACCCAGCAGGACTGGGACGGTGATCCTTTACAAAGCCTGTTTGCAGGTTTGGCCTTCGCCTCGGGTCTGGGAACTTGGGTTTCTGGAAGTGTGCAGTGTGTTGGACAGAGGGTGCGTCCATGACTAGCTCCCAATAAAGAACCCTGGGCACTGAGTCTCTGCTGAGCTTCCCTGGTTGACAGCATCTCACATGCATTTGCACATTTTGCTACTGGAGGGCTTAGTGGCTCCTGCGTGACTCCAGCAGGAGAGGATCCCTTGGACACCCACGCAGGGTTTCCTGTGGACCTCACCCCAGGTGCTTTGACTGGGTTTGTTTGTACCCTTTTGCTGTAACAGATCATAGTTGTAGGTAAGGCTGTGGGCTGAGTTCTGTGAGTCCTCCAGGTGAATCACTGAACCTGAGGATGGTCTTGGGGGCCCTTGAAATGTGTTCTAATGCTGCTGCCAGGCCCAGTGGATGTACTTTGCCTGGGACCACAGGCTGGCATCTGGGGCTTCCCATTCTGTCTGAAGGGCTGGTCAAATGGTTCAGTTATTATTACTAACTCATTCTTTAAGACTCAACTCCAATGCCACTTTCTCCGTGAAGCCTTCTATGATTGCATCACCCTTCCCTCTGTCCCTCTAGCCCTGGTCACGTCTAACAGCTTGTGTGCAGGTAGTCTGGGAGGGAGGGACCATTGTGGGTGGCAGTGGGTAGAATCAATAGCAGGGGAACTATAGAGACCTTGATTCAAACCCCAACTCAGTGCTGGCTAGCTGTGAGAATTTCTCCCATCTGACACTTGTTTTTTGTCATCTGCAAAATGGGGGCAGACTGAATTCAGTTTCTTTATGTGAAATAGAAAACCCAAATAACAATGGGTTAAAGAAATTAGAGGTATATTTACCTCTTATGAGAATGAAGCCTGAGGTAGGGAATATAGGGCTGTTCTCACAGAAGCCTGAGAATCGGGCATCCAGGCTCCCTCTAATTTTTTACCTCTATCCTCAAGGTCTCCTCATGGCTCAAAGTGGCTGCCTGATTTCCAGCCATTGTGCCTGAATTTCAGGTAGGAAGAAGGATGAAGATGGGAAGGGCTCCCCTTAAAGGCCTCTTCCTGAGGCTCTTTCTGGCCTGGGATCAGCCCTTTTCCCTGAAATGAGGCTCTGCTTCTTCCATGTGAGCTACGTGGAGGTCCATAGTTGGTCCACAGTTGGTTATGGGACAACACACGGCAGTCCCCCGACATAGGGGACTTTAGACAACCACCACCAACAACCATCATTTATGGAGTGCTCACTACATGCCAGGCACTGTTCTACGTGCTGCCAATCCTCTCATTTAATCTTTTCTTAATCTTTTCCACAACCCAACAAAGTGTATTACTATCCCTGTTTAATAGACGTGCAAATTGAGTTCAGAGAGGGTAAGTTATTTGCTCAAGGTCACACAGCCAGGAAGAAGCAAGCTCGGATTCAAGCTCTGGGCTGCCTGACTTCATTTGCACTCTGAACTTATGCAAGCGTGACTTCAAACATTTAGAAAGAAGTTTAATGGCCTGCCCACCTCTCAGGGGAGAGGTAGGAAAGGTCCAGCACTTGAATTCCATTGTAGTAAAACCATGTAGATGATGCTTTCTGTGCCCCAAAAGCTCAGTATTCCTCATCTGTGTTGGTCACAGTTGGTTTGAGAGCAAGAGAGCTTGCAGGAGCTTAGGGCTGGTCTAATTCAATGACCTCATTTACATGTGGGATAACGGAGACCTGGAGAGAGAGGGTTTTAATAGAGTGAGTATTAAAGAACCTGCCTTTGGCTGCACAGCTAGAGCCATCCTTCCCTCCATCCCTCCATCCCTCCACCCCTCCCTCCATTCCTCCCTCCCTCCCTCCCTTCATCCCTTCATCCAGTAGATGTGTGTACATTCACTACATTCCACATGCTATTCTTGGCACCCACCCAAGAGAGACAAAGATCCTGACCTTTGTGGGGTATGTGATGGAGTCATCTGGGATGGTTGGGATGTGGCAGGCGGTGGGCACGGTGTGTGTCTGGGATGAATCATCTCTGAAGTCCCTCACTTTCATAATTTTCTCTGATTTCTAATTTTTTTCATGACTCGGAACTGGAAGGGAGCCTCTGCCTGGCAGATGGAATGCCCCTGAATCTTGGGACCACTGAGGCTCTGGCCTGTGAGACCCCAGCTGCAAGTGGGACTCTGGAGGGGCCTTTACAAACATGCTTGATGTCCCCCAGTCCCCCATCACTCCTTGTCCAGGTTTGGCTGCAAGACTTACTGGGAGCCTGTGGCACAGAGGGATGGGGGAAGCTGGGGGACAGTCCACGACTTGTAAGCCAAAGGCAGGGATGGAGGTCAAGGGCATCTGATCATAATGTGATACTCAAGTTCATGTCTAGAAACTGCATCTCATGAGATAATTGCACACACTTGGAAAAGGATAAGCACATGATTGGTAACAGGGGAATTTGGGTAGAGTCAAACACCCATCAGGGACTGAACGGTTAATAAATTATGCTGAGTCCAGATGAGGGGCTAGTGTGAGTCATTAAAGAAAATAATGAGGATGTAGAAGTCAAGCATCATTTGGTTTTAAGTAAACATAACTCAGTCTAGCTTAAGCCGGGATTTACTGGCTCAGTTCCTGGAGAGTCAGGGATGTGGTTGACCTCAGGGATATGGGTATCAGAGACTTAAGATGTCTCTCTTTCTCTCTCTCTCTCATCCTCTTGCCCATTCTTTCAGTCTAGCTGAGCTGTTTCTTTCTCTGGCTTAGATGAGTTTTCTCCATAGGGCCAGCCTGGCCACAGATAGCACCAGTCTCATATCAGGTCACCTTTGCCTTTGGAAAGACAGCCTACCAAAAGAAAAAAAAAATCTCAGGGAAAGACTCTGATTGGCTAGGCCTGGGTCATGTACCCATCTCTGGACCAAATCCCTGCAATGTTATGGGAGGAACACTGTGATTGGTCAGGCCTGGGTCACATGCCCCACCTCCTGGTCCAAAGGCAGGTGAGAGCGGAGGAACAGTCCCACCAGAACTGCCAGGAGGAGGGAAGTTCCTTAAAGGAAGGATAACTGGGTGGATAAAAGCAACAAATGTCCACTCTTGCTATTTTTTGGGGGGTAAATATTGATTTTTTTAGTGACTCTTGTTTTTATGCTGCAGATGATCCTGGACTATATGGATCGGTATGGAATGTGATCCTCAACCTAGGGCTGAGTGTGCATGTCTTTACATATAGTTCGGGGATCAGAGGCAGACTCTGGAGCCAGACTGCCCAGGCTCCGATCCCGAGATCGGAGCTGCCGTTTTCTCACCATGGTCTTGAGCAACCGATCCCCAGCTGCCTCATCTGTAAAATGGGCATAACAGTGCCTACTTCATATCATTACTATGAGAATTAAAGAAGTTAACCTGTGTCAAGTACATTTGACTGGTGCTTGATGTGTTGTAGGTTTTGGATAAATGCTAGCCTTTGTAGATGCCTAGAGCAGAGGCTGTCAGCCTGATGGGGGTCAGGTAAGCTAAATGAGGGACAGGGACCTCCTTGCAGGCATAACAGGAAATGGGGGGGGGTGCTTGTGGCAAAATGGAGAGGCTTGCCCCGTGTGAAGTGGCCAGCTGACTGTTGCCTTGAAAAGACAAGAGCCAGGGATGGTCAGATCTCTGTTTCAAAAGGATCACTGGAGTTACACATTTGTGTGTGATATTAATAATAAAGTCTTTTTTTTTTAATTGCAAAATGCAAAATGCTGAGCTGCACAGCGAGGTGAAAGCCAACAAAATGGGTGGATCTGGCTCATGGCTCACTCGTTTGATGCCTCAGCTATAAACACAGGAGGGAAGGATGTCCACCAAAATGTTAACAGATATATTGTTGCTGGGTTGTGGGAACTGGGGTTATTTGAATCTTCTTTGCATTTTCTCTGTTCATCTGAGACTTGGACTCAGATCCAGCCCTACTCGTGTGGCCTGGGCACATGACTTTACCCTGTGAGTCGGCTTCCTTATTGGCAAAGGGGAGATAAGAATGCCTCCCTCTTTTGTGTGGAGGAGGAGGTTGCAAAAGCAAAACCTGTAAAGGGTCGTGGCCCAGTGTTCATGGTGCAGGGGCATATGGGATATAGAGCCAGCTGGCATCTAGGTGTGATGCCCAGTGCAGGCATCTGAGGACCTGCCCCCCTGTGCTGGAGATGTGTGTGTCTTCAGGATCCCCAAATGGTTCAGTATGAGCATGGGACTCAGGAGGTAGAATTTTGAAGGAAGGGGAGATGTTAGGTGAGAGTCATCTTTTCACACTGAGTAGGTGGCCAGGAGTTCCTGAATGCAGCCTAGTGTGTTTGGTGGTGGGGACAGAAAACTCAACAGCCACCAGCAACACTCAGTGGCAAGCCTGGGGCTCGAGGGGCTCGGAACCCATTCACTGAGGGCTTCCCAGAGCAGGAGTGCCCATCCAGAGTCTTGGGTATTTGTTCAAGAAAGGAAAGAATCCTCTGGAAGGTCAAGCAGGAGTTTGTGCTTCAGAGAAGGGGGTGATGGGAGGTGTTCTAGGTTGAAGGAACAGCATGAACAAGGGCTCAGAGGTCTCTTCCTCCCTTGACTCCTCCTCCCAAGCCTCCACCCCCTACTTCTCCTTTCCAACACAGGAGTTTCGGGTTGGGGTTGGGACTGTAGTTTCTTCTGGGGACCAGAATACACTACTGCATATGAAGCATATGTATACATGCATGTCGTGTGCACACAGAAGGCGGCCCCAGGTTCCATCCTCCTTGAAGTCTCCCTGGAGTGGAGCCTGGAAGAAGCAGAAGCCTCCAGGGGGCCTCGGGGGCTGTGTTGTGGGGTGGAATGGAGCCGAGGTCCATGTCTCCCCGCACTCTGCCTCCTTCGGGTTTGCCAGATGGCTTTGATGGTTTCAGGTGTCTCTACCTGTTTGGCCACACCCACCAGGGCTCTAATCATCCCATTTGGTCCAGGCAGGTCAACCTGGACCTCACATCAGGATGCAAGGAATCCTGGGAGACAGGACACTTGGCATTTGGAGCATGTAGGTGGGAGGTGGGCTCCCCCAGTCAGGGAGGTGGAATGGAGGGGGCTGCTGGGTGTTAGCCTGTGGGGCCTTGGAGGGAAATGCTGCCACAAGGCTGGTTGCGGAAAGGAGGGAGCAGAGGGAGGCCCAGAAGGAAGCCGGGCATGGTCCGAGACCCCAAGATGAGGGCCTTTGAAGAAGTGGTCAGCAGTGCCTCTGGTGGGTGTTGGGGAAGTGAAGGTCTCTGAGCACCCAGTGCATTAGCAGCTTGGGGTGGGAGGTGGTGGGGCAGGGGCCACAGGCAGGAGGAGTTGAGGAAGTAGAGGCAGAGAGAAGGGATGTCGAGAAAAGATAAAAAAGTAGAGTCTACTGGAGCAGGGATGGGGTGGGCAGGGTGTTTTTAAGAAGGAGCAACTCTATTGGGGTTAAGTCGCCAGAGACTCGGGCGTCTGTGGCTGGAAGGGCTGCTGGCAGGAGGGGACGAGAGTCCCGAGGAGGGGGGCTCGGGCCTCAAGGGAAAGACCAGAAGGTTCCCCTGGCCTGAGCGGGCATCTCCACTGCCTGCCTTACGGACCAGGAAACAGAGGCTCCGAGGGGCTGCTGCCAACACGCAGGGATTCCGGCCCAGAGTTTGGTTCTGACTTTTGTGTTCTTGTGGTTAAGTTTGAGTCATATTTCTGGGACATCAGTTCTAGTTATTTTGGAGGCCACTCCTCTAGAGTTTTTGTCTGTCCTTCAAAGATTGAAATCTGATACTTGAGGATTTAAACTTATAGTAGGTTCGGTCTACTGTGGAGACTCATTTTTTTTTTTTTTTTTTGCAGAAAAAATGTCATTATAGACTTGAACAAAATGATCTGTTGACTCATGTTCTCATGGGTCCCCTTTCTGCCATTTTGGGGTCATCTCTTCAGCTCCCGGGGTCACAGAGGCCTGGGGAAAGGCCGGGGCTCCCCAGCTACACCTCGTGGGTTGCAGGCCTGGTCTATCAGTTGCCACGCCATCCAGAATCTGGCCCCTCCCCTACCCTGGGGCAGTGATGGGGCTCCCTGGGACTTCCTGCTTTGAAAGCCAACTGGTCGCATCACTCTTCTGCTTAAAAACCATCTGGGGCTTCCCCCCACCCTCCAGATGGCATTGAGACTCCGGAGCATGAGCTGCGAGTTTCCCTGGAGGCTGACCGCTGCCCACCACTCTGCCCTTTGCCCTATGCTACAGCGCCACGGACCATCCTTCCTTGTCTTGATCTGCCCATGTTCTCTAATGCCCCAGGGCCTTTGTAGATGCCACTTCTGCACCCTGACTTACTCTTTCTCCTCACTGTCTCTGGCCAGCTCCTACCAGTGCTTTAGGCCTTGGCACAGAAAACTGTGCTTTCTCTGGGCACTGTGTCCTAACCTGAGTGCTCATGGCTCCTGCACACTCTACTGGAATCCTAGAACCCATCACTCTAATCACTTGCTCAAAATTTGTTTTCATCACTAGAGCATAACTCTATGAAGGATGAGGCCGGGTCTATCCGACTGGCCTGTGCTGTCTGGCCTGGTGCTAAGGTAGGTTTTGCTGAATGAATACTAGCTGGGGTGGGGGTCAGGGATCTCCCGCCTCAGCTTGAGGAGCCTATGGATCCCCAACTTATGATGGCCCACAACAGTCCAATGCCATTCAACTGAAAGGCAGCCACCCAGCAGGTTGGAGTCCGAGCATCTTCCCCGCCGCTAACCTGTGTCAGAGGTGGTGACACTCCCTCCCTGTGCATCCCCAGGAAGTGAGAGCAGAGTCTGGCAGCAGTTTCCAGCCAGGCTGGAAGTGTGGAGCTTGGGTCCTCACGCTCGCCCTGTGGTTGGCCATCCCCATATTGGGGGGCGACCCTGGTCATCAGGTAACCTTAGGTATCCAGGTGTTGGGTGAAACAGAGCAGCCTGGGGTGGCAGTGAGCTTGTTACCCAAGTCCCCAAACGTCCTCCTGGAAAGTCCTCAGGGATCTTCTGAGGTCTGTCCCTTAATGAAGAGAAGACCATGGCAGGAGCGGGAGGCCGGGGACCTGAGCACCCCGAGGCCTCCTTTTCATTCCCTTTTCCTATTGTCCTTTCTATTCCCCTCAGCTACCCTGGGAGGAGGCCACTCTGGTTTCTCCGTGTGGTCCCAGGTCCCCAGGGTCCCGACACAGCCTTGGCACAGATGTGGGATGTAACTTGCCCAAAGTCAGTACCGAGGTGGGAGGGACAAAAGACTCCTGAAGCCCACCTGCTAGAACCTTCTATCTTGACCTGATTGTGTTTTGAGATCAGGACATGGGGCCTCACAGGTGGGGGTCACATTGGGTAGCCTGAGAGCACAGGATGGCACAGAAAGAGCAGGGGGCTTGTGCTCAGGTAAAGCCAGCCTTGCCCCTGGCTTTGTGCCTCCCGGCCGTGCGATGGGAGCTGATCACTTGGCCACGCTCAGCTTGGTCTCTAACTCTGCAGGATGGGACTGTTCATTCCCTCAACCCTCAGACGTGCCCAGAAT
Organism: Vulpes lagopus; assembly: GCF_018345385.1. Lineage (NCBI taxonomy): Eukaryota > Metazoa > Chordata > Mammalia > Carnivora > Canidae > Vulpes > Vulpes lagopus. Next base: position 11,115,718 of record NC_054828.1, read on the forward strand.
GCATGCCCTCTCCCTCTCTGGGCTCCGTTTCCTTTCTTACAAAACCGGGAATAATGACGGCACCTCCCATGAGGATAGGTGTGAGGGGGGCATTGGAAGGGCCTGGCTTGGGTCCTCAGCTCCAGGGAGCCTGGGCCGGGAGGAGGAGCCAGACGGAGGTGGGGTAGGATGGGGTGGGATGGGGGCACTGGAGGGTCAGTCCCCTAGGTCACCCCCTTCCTCGGGTTCCCTCAGAGACCAAAGGCAGCCCGCGGGCTCCTCCCTGTGGTAGCGGCAGGGATGCCACTCAGAGAAGCCACAGCCTGAGATTCCCTGGGGGCGGGGGTGGGGGAGTCCTGGGGCCGGGACTGTGGCGGGACTGGAGGCTGAGCAGAGCCTGGCAACCCGGTCCTCACTCCATTCCTCCTGACTCTCCATTACTGGCCTTGGGGCAACGGTGAGGGTGAAGTGGTGGTGGTGGTGGGGGGGCGGCAGGAAGGTTCTGGGTTGGTAAGTAGGGCCTGGACCACGGTGAGGTGGGTGAGGTCACACCAGGGCTGGTTCACATCCTATCTTTATTTAAGTGGTGGATATTTTTCCCATCATGATTTATTGCTTTGATTTTGATTTATAAAACTATCACAAATTATTATTTATCTTGATTCGTGAAGTTTTGGCTTTCTCTTAGATTCTGAGGTTAGTGTCTGAGGTTAAGTGTTAGTTAAGTGTCTGCTCAGGTCATGATCCCGGGGTCCTGGGATGAAACCCACATCAGGCTCCCTTTGGGGAAGAGTCTGCTTCTTCCTTCCCCTGCTCATGTGCACTCTCTCTGTCTCTCTCTCTCCCTCTCAAATCAATAAATAAAATCTTGAAAAAAAAAGAAAAAAGATTCTGGGCCTGAGTTGATGCCTTACCTGCCTCCCCCTTGCCTAGCCCTGTTGGGGGGTGGGGTGGGCAGGTGGGGAGTGGCTGGGCTGCAGCTGGAGTTTGAGAAGGCCTCTCATGGAATCCCCCCAACTGTTCCTTTGTCCTCTGTCCCAACCTCCCTCCATCTTCTACCATCCATCCCTTCATCACCTGTCCATCTGTCCATGGTTAAGAACCTGCATTTTGCAGTTAGGTGGTCTGCATTTGCATCTTGGCTGCCCATCCTGAGCGAGCTATGAAAATTTAAAATTTTGTGTGTAAAATTCACCATCAGAGTAAAAAGGCAACCCACAGAATGTGAGAATATATTTACAAATCATACATCTGATGAGAGATTAACATCCAGAACATACGGAGAAATTCCCAAACTCTGAAAATAAAAAAGCAAGGGCACCTCGGTGGCTCAGTTGGTTAAGCATCTCAGCTCAGGTCTCCATCTCAGGGTCATGAGTTCAAGCCCCATGTTGGGCTCCATGCTTGGCATGGAGCCTACTTAAAACAAAACCCAAGCTTGATTAAAAAATGGGCAAGGCCTTGAATAGATCTTTCTCCAGAGAAGACATACAGATGGCCAAGGAGCACATGAAAGGATGCTCAACGTCATTCATCATGAGAGAGATGCCAATCCAAACTCCAATGGGATATCAGCTCACACCCATTAGGATAATTTTTAGTAAAGAAACAAACCACAAAGAAGTGTTGGTGACGATGTGGAGAAATTGGAACCCGTGGGCACCTTGGGCTGGAAGGTAAATTGGTGCCAGTGCTGTGGGAAACAGTATGGTGGCTCCTCAAATAATGAAATATAGAATTACCAGATGATCTAGCAATTCCACTTCTGGGGACACACCCAAAAGAATGGAAAGCAAGGTCCTGAAGAGATATTGTAAACCTGTGTTCACAGCAGGATCATCCACAGTAGTTACAACGTGGAAACGCCACACGTGCCCCTTATAGATGAATGGATAAGCACGTGTGCCGCCTCCTTACACTGGAATATTATTCAGGCTTAAGAAGGAAGGAAATTCCACAATATGCAACAACGTGGATGGACCCTGAGTTCATTACGCTCATGAAGTAAGCCACAAAAAGACAAACACCGTATGATTCCGCTTATATGAAGGTATTTAGAGTGGCCAAAATCAGGGAGGCAGAAAATAGGAGGGTGAGGGCCGGGGGCTGGGGGAGCAGGGGGTGAGGAGTTAGTGTTTAATGAGGACAGAGTTCCAGTTTTACAGGGTGAAAAGAGCTTTGGGGACAGATGGCATTGCTGGTTGTTCAACATCATGACTATATCGAATACCACTGAACTGTCTGCATAAAATGGGTAGGATGGGAAATTTGATGTTATGTGTATTTCTGGCTGTGGCAAATATTAAAAAATTGGCTCACTGAATGTGTCTTGAACTCCACAGCAAGTTCTAGTTAGGAGAAATGTATCTGGGTGTCATTGACATGTCCGGGTGACCATGAGGTCGTAGGACTGCATGTGCATGTTCGTGGAGGCTTTGGACAATTGAGTTCAGATCCTCACAGAAACCAGCACTGTAGGGTCCATGCTGCAAGAAGGGCCCAGAGTTGAGGATGATGTCAGAGAGGTAGAAGGAACAGAGGAGACTACTCAGGGAAGGCCACGGAGGGAGTTAGAGGCATTTGTCATTGATGCTTATCTGGTATCAGATTCAGAGTGTCTTTTGGGACCACCACACCTTCACTTCCAGTCCATGTGATTGACGAGGCTGACTCCATCCCTAGATCCGGGAAGGAGAAGGCAATACAGAGATCCACCTAATATAATATTCCATTTCCTTGCTGCGGTGATTGGCTCAAGGGTGGACCTGCAACCAACATAAGGCCAATGGGATTCAATCCTGGGATTTTTGCTGGAACAACTAGGAAAACCAAACTCCTTTCAGCTGTGATTTCCAGGCATGAGGATGATGCAAATCTGGAGCTGCTAGTGCCACCAGAGGGATCCTGACAGGAAGTAAGTGACAGATGGAGAGCAGGAGATTGAGTCTGGATGATATCCTATGGAGCTTCTGGATCTGCCAATGCCTGAAGCCTGGACAACTTGCTTCCATAAGCCAATGAATTCTGTGTCAAATATTAAAAATTGGCTCCCTCAACACCTATTTTCAGTTTGTCTCCCAATTTTTTTCCTCTCCTATAGAATTTGGAAAGCTAAATTATTTCCCAGTGTCCTTTGTGATCAAAGTGGCCATCTGATTCTGACCAATGAGGAAGTCCCTGGGGAGGGGGTCCCTTCCCAAATAGGAGGAGATGCTCATTGGGAGAATGCTATTTGGGCCCCCCTTCCCTTCCCCTTTCCTGCCTCTTGGCATGTGGGTATGAGGCCGGGAGCCACCATCTTGCAGCCAAGACAGCAAGCCTGAGATGCAGGACAAGAGCTAAGGACGGTGGGGACAAAAAACAGGATGAGTCTGAGTTCCTGATGGCTTCACAAGGCTGTGGCTCCAGGCCTCAGCTGCCTCCTCCTGGCATCTTGCTGAACAAGGGGATAAACCCCTGCCTGTTCAGGCCTCCGCTGCTGGGTTTCTGTTACCTGCAATTGAGAGTCAGCTGGGCCCCGTTGGGCAAAGGAGCCCAAAGCAATGCAAGGTGAGCGCATCAAAAGTACTTCAGAGTGGGTCAGGAGCCCCCCAGCAGGTGATGCAGAGAATCTGGGAGCAGGGGGCCTGAGATGAAGCTATGGCTTGGCTCACTGGCTTTCTGCCCTTCCCGCTCTGCTGTGCTCCCATGAATACAGGAGCCTGGAGGGCTCAGAGCACCGTTTTTCCCGGGTCCCTTCCAACTGTGGTTTGGGACACCAAGGCAACTGCACCAGCTAGATCCACTGTGTGGGTCTGGAAGGTGTACGTGCTGCTCCTGGCAGCTGTGCACGTGGAGGAGCCGCTGTAGCCAAGGAGGCAGGGGCCAAGGGGGGGAGGCTGTGAGCACAAAGGTGCCTCCAGGGAGGGGCAGGCCAGTGCTGGAGGACAGGGCCGTCTCAGGATGGGTTTGGATGGGGTGGAAGCTGAAACCATGTTTTCCTGAAGGAGAGGTCAGGGCTTCCAGCATGGGGTCAGGGGAGGGTGGTGTGTGTGTGTGAAGGAAAGCACTGGAGGCTTGGTAAGGGATTGCTGAGTGCCTGGGGCCTTGCTGAGCCTTTGGTGGCGTCCACGGAGGGGGATGAGGTGGGTCAGGAGGTCTAGGCTCCTGGGTGGGGGCCAGTCAGGTGTGTGGAGACAAGGACAAGGAAGGAAGACATCAGGGTGGTCTGGGTAGCTCCTGCAGGATGAGGGATCTAAGAACGGGCTGCTGGCTGGGGGCTCAGGGGGAGGAGGCCCTGGGCACGTGGCTGGGGGCAGGGCCGGAAAAGTCTGGAGGGGGACACAGAGAGGCCCCAGGTAGGTGGTAGAAGGGGCTTTCTTCTCTCCTAATCCCTCCCAGTTCCTCTGTCTGGATGGGGAGGCTGGCAATGGGAGGGAGCCTCGGCTCCATGCAGCCCAAGGCAGAGAAGGAGGCAGCCCCGAGGAGGGCGGTTGGGTGGTCCTGCCTGTCTTGAGGGGCACTCCTCCCCTGGGTGACCTCCTGCCACTTTGAGTACAACTGCCTCGGGACAACTCCAGCTTATGTCCATCCCGGATCTTTCCCCTTGCTCCAGACTCATCCTGCGACTGTGCACTTGACATGCCCTTGTCTAAAAGGCTTCTCAACAGAGGCGCCTGGGTGACTCAGCCGTTGAGCCTCTGCCTTTGGCTCAGGGCGTGATCCCGGGGTCCTGGGATGGAGTCCCACATCGGGCCCCTCGCAGGGAGCCTGCTTCTCCCTCTGCCTGTGTCTGTGCCTCTCTCTTGTGTCTTTCATGAATAAATAAATAAAATCATAAAAATAAAAATAAATAAAAGGCTTCTCAATGGAAACCCTGATTCCTGACACTGCAAACTCTCTCCTCCCAGTCGCTCCTTCCTGGTTAAAGGACACGTCCGTCTTCGTGGTCGCTAGGAATCGAACTGGCGCCACCGTTGACTGCATCAGCAAATCCCGTGGACCGACAGAAGATACCCGAGGTCCGTCCCCCGCCCCCCATGTCCGCTGTCCTACCCTCCACACCACCTCCCTGCTCCCGGTGCTCCCGGCCTGGACAGGGCAGGGCGGTGAGCGCAGGCTCTCCGCCCCCCCCCCCCCCCCCGACCCCGCGCCCTTGTCCCACTGGGGTCTAGTCCTCAGGCGGCCGCCAGGGGGCGCCTTCTCGATGCGGATGGGGTTTCTCGGCTCAGGGCAGGAGGGCGCAGTGGTCACCGGGCCTCCAGGCCCCCAGCCGCTCTGCTGGTGCCCGCCTTCTTGCCGCCCCTGTAAACGCCCAGCGCCTCCCCGCTTCTGCCCCTGGCGGGTCCTTCCGCCCGCAGTACCCTTCCCCGTCTTTGCAGAGCGCAGTCTGGCTTCTAATCCCATTGACTGCTTCCCTTCTCCGTCTCTCTCTTCTCCTCCGCCTCCCCTGTTAGCTTTTTGCGGCACTTTCACCACCTGTATTACCATTGTATGCATTAACCTGTGTCTTGTCTGGGTCCCTACCAGCATGTGACCTTCCCCGGGGGGCAGGGACTTGGCTTTGCCCACTGCCATTTCCCCGAGGGCCTAGCACCCAGGACTAGTTTGTTAAATACGGGCTGCATGATGCCTGGTGTGTGTTCCGAAAAGGGCCCAGGGGCTCACAGGCAGGAGGCCATCCTCCCCGGAGCCGCGCCCCGGAGATTGCAGGTGTCTTCCCCTCCCTGCTCAGCATCCGAGTCACCTGGCCCACCCAGCAGTGGAGCCAGCAGGACCAGAGGGCTGGCATCCAAGGCCAGGGCACAAGGAGAAAGGCAGGAGCCAAAGGGTTTAATGGCCTGGGGGTACTTGGAGGAGGAAGGAGACTTTGAGAATCAAAACCCAAGACCCATGCTTGGACAAGATGGGGAGGATGCACTGCATGGCATGGAGAAGTTGCCCCCAGACTCCTAGAGTCTGTCTGTCCAGGGCAAAGGTGTGTCCCTACTTTGGCTTGTTCTGTGCCCTTTATGTGCCTGCCTAAAGGCTACCGGGCAGGCTGCGGTTGAGCTCTCTGCTCCTGCCCTTCCGTGAGAAGGACTGAGGTGTGGGGAGGTAAGCAGAGGGTGCGGGGCTCCAGCGGGGACACCCAATGCTCAGTCTTGGAGGAGAAACAGGATTTGGTCAGGTAGAGGGGGAGGGTGGGGATTTTGGGTGGAGGAAATGGCAGGTGCGAGGCCAGACTGAGTGTGGCTCTGAAGACCTACCAACGGTCTGGTCTGGGCCTGGTGGAGGGACAAAAGAGTGGGGGTGGGGACAAACATGGGGACCTTCCTTCCTTGAATCAGAGTGAGCCTCCCCAGGGCCAACATGATCCCATTACCAGTTGGGATAGCTCCTGGCCTTCCTCCCACAGCCCCCAGCACCTGCACTCACCTATCTGCATTCTTAACTAAAGCTGTGGAGGAGAGGGGTGGGAGGGCGCAGCACCTGGGTGGCTCAGTGGTTGAGCATCTGCCTTTGGCTCAGGGTGTGACTCTGGGGTCCTGGGACTCGATCCAGGCTTTTCACATGGGGCTTTCTGCAGGGAACCTGCGTCTCCCTTTGCCTGTGTCTCTGTCTGTGTCTCTCATGAATGAATAAATAAAATCTTTAAAACAAAACAGAATTAAACTAAAGCTATGGGTAGAAAGTGGGACCCCAAGTGGAGAAACACTAGGAGGGAAGAACCGCAGGGCCCTGCAGGGGCCTGGTGCTGGGTGCTGGGACTGAGCAAACAATGCCCCATCAGAGGAGTATTCAAATGCATGAGCAAACTTATGGGAGGTCAAGGTAGCTGCTCACTGTTTGGTAAATGGCTCTGCTCATGAGTAGCCATCTGGGAAAAAAAATAGCATTTGCTCTGTAGAGATGTAGCAAATAACCAAATGTAAAAAGGTAAACTATAACACGGTGCACAGAAACCATAGAAGAACGTTTCTTAAAATGTGATTTCCGAGTGGCAGGGCCTTTCTGAGAATCACAAAGAAGCTAGACGCCATAAAAGAAAAGCCTAATGAACTGAACAATATCAAGATGAAAAAAAAATCTCCATGGTTCAAATCACTATTTAGTGAAGCCAGTGATGGAGCTGGGAAAACACGACTCCGGAGATGGAGGGAGAGCTAATTTCCCTAATATGGAAATCAATGAAAAGCTCCAACGCCAAAGAAGAAAATGAGCTAGGGTATGAAAACACAGTTCACAGAAAAGGGAAATACAAATGGCTTTTAACCCTCTGGAAAAATGCTCACTCATACTAAAAGAAATGCAAATGAACGCTCCATTGCAGTATAGCTGTTTTTGTCCTGGAGCATCAGAAATAAGAAAGTCGTCTGAAAGCCTGTGCTGGGAATGTGGGAGAGGAGCTCTCGGGGCGCTGCTGGTGAGAGGGTGAAGGGGTACAGCCCCCATGGAGGGTATTTGGCACAAAGGATGCCCCTGTCACCCAGCAGCCCTCCCCAAGGGAGGGGCCTTCAGATACTCGCACCTGGGGGAACTGTGCAAGTGCACTGTTGTACAGGCCACAAGGCAGGAGGAGCAAAAGGTGGGGGGAACCTACCTGTCCTTTCTTTTTTCCTTTTTTTTAAAGATCTTATTTATTTATGAGAGACACAGAGAGAGAGAGAGGCAGAGACACAGGCAAAGGGGGAAGCAGGCTCCATGCAGGGAGCCCGACGTGGGGCTCGATGTGGGGCTCGATGTGGGGCTCAACGTGGGGCTTGATCCAGGGCCTCGATCCAGGGCCTCGATCCAGGGTCTCCAGGATCAGGCCCTGGGCTGAAGGCTCATGTGCTAAACCGATGAGCCACCCGGGCTGCCCCTACCTGTCCTTTCATCGGAACTAATCAGAATAACTCAGGCCGAACAATGGGATTCACCTGCAACAATGAGGCAGGAAGCTCTTTCTGAACCAAATTCGGAACAAACTTCAAGGTACACAGTAAATGGAAACCAGCAAAGTGCAGCACACTGGGCATCCTGGGCTCCTTTTTGGGGTGAGAGAAAGGAAGTGAAGATTGCTTTTATTGTTTTTTTTTTTCTGCTTGAAGATCCCAGGAAGGACACACGTGAAAATGGCGATGGAAGTGACCTTCTAGGAAGGACTGGGTGGCTTGGCGGTGGGTCAGGAGGGTGACTTATCATAATAAGCTCTTTTGTAGCTTTTGAATTTGGGGCCAGGTGAATGTATTACTCATTTAAAAGTAATATGAAAATATTAAATTATAACCAATAAACTTAAAAAGGTTTGCTGTCTAGATCCCAGGTTGGGGAGCGGGATGGTTGTGTTATCCTGGGAGGAGGATGGGGGGGAGATGTTGAGTTGGAGAGGCTGATGGGTGTCTGAGATCGGTTGAGGGCATCTCCAGCAGGTCTCTGGAATGACGATGGGAGCCCTGGAGTGGCTGGGGTGGCCCCGAGGGTGTGAAGAGAAAGGCCAAGACAGTGTACTAGGAGCAGGTGTATGAAGTAGAGCAGCAGAATGTGCCTGCAGAGGAACCAGAAGGAGCCACTCCGTGCATCCATCCATTGGAGGAGGGTGGCCTGGGAGTGCTCCCTGAGGTTCAGGCAGGGGACAATGGGAGCCTGGCTGTGCTGGGTCTCTAGGTGTGTCTGGGGCAGAAGAAAAGCCCCTAATGAAGAGAGGGGTCTGCACTCTGCATCTAGGGCTTCATGGGAAAAATCCCCTCCTTGAATCTGGAATTTGCCCTATGGAGCTGTTAGCCTCAAATATGGTTCCTCTACCAGGAAGGAAGGAGATGGCTGGAACTGACCAGTGGCCCAGGGAGTTGGGTTGCAGGTAGATGCGTCCGGTGGGGGGGAATAATCATCAGCTTCTGTCTGAACCCACCTTCAGTAATTTGACCCCAGAGCCGAGTCACTCTGGGAGGACCCTGCCAGGCTGGGGACCAGACTCCAGCCCCTGGGGGCTGCTCTTAGAACTGGCCATGTCTCTTTGGTCACTTCTCTTGGTTGTGACACTGAACTTGTAGCTGATCCAAGGCAGAGTGGACCTCCACCCAAATGGCTTCCCAGGATGCCTCCAGGGGGCCTGCCAGAGACACCAAGGGCACCTCCACCTCCCAGGGGTTTCCTCATGTTTTTTTTTTTTTTTAAGTTTTTATTTCTATAATAATTTTTAAGTGCTAGCTTAAAATATAACATAATAAATATAATAAAGTCTTTAAAAATGCTGGCTGCTATTTTAATAAAAGTTTACATATTTTTAGTAAGATAAAGTAATTCTAGAGTTTTATGCATATGATAGTAATATAGCCTAAAGATTTATAAAGGAAAAAGAAAAAGTGAGGACAGCCCAGTGGCTCAGTGGTTTAGCGCCACCTTCAGCCCAGGGCCTGATCCTGGAGACCCAGGAATGAGTCCAGTGTCGGGTTCCCTGCATGGGGCCTGCTTCTCCCTCTGCCAGTGTATCTGCCTCTCTCTCTCTGTGTCTCTCATGAGTAAATAAAATCTTAAAAAAGGAAAAAGAAAAAATGAGAGAATTACAAGGAGAATTGACAAATTTACCATCACGGTGGAAGAACTGACATACCTTTCCAGTAGCTGATAGATCAAGCAAGAAAATGAAAACAATTTATAATGATATAAAAGATTTGAGCAGGGCAGTTAATACCTTTGGTTTATTAGACATATACAGAACACTGCTTATCTACATATTTATGGAAATATGAGCCTCGTACTAGCTCACAAGCAAGTCTCAACAAATTTAAAAGTATTGGTGTGACGCAGTCCATGTTCTTTGACAATACCACTAAGAAAACGGTAGCAAAAAGACGATTCCTTCCTCAAACATTTGAAAATTAACACACTTTCAAATAACTCAATGATCAAAAAGAAAATCAGAATGAAAATCTTAAGATATGTAGAACTAAAACATAATAAAATGTTACATATCAAAGTTGTAGGTTGTGACAGATATTATTTATATTTTGCCACAACTAAGAAAAAATGGTAGGCTGCAGCTAAAGTTGTATTTGAGGAAAATTTATAGCCATAAAAAGTTGCTTTTAGGAGCATAAGAAGGCTGAAAATTCCTGGACCAAGCATTCAAAATTGAGAAGTAAAATAACAACAATGCAATAAACCCAAAGGAAAAAAATAAAGGTAAGAACAGAAATTAGTTAAGTGAGGAAAAATTGTATGATAGGGTTAAAACGGCCAAAAGTTGGTTCTTTGAAAAGCTCAGTCAAACTAACAAATCTGAGGACCAATTCATAACAAAGTTTGGAAACAAAATAATCAATATAGGATGAAAAGAAGAGCTGTAACAGAAATTTAAAAGGAGATGTTAAAAGTTATAGAATACTATGAAGAGCTTTCTATCAATAAATTTGAGAACCCAAACAAAAAAAAAAGGCCCACACTTAGCCAACTGAGCCCCCCCAGGTGCCCCCATATGGCTTTGTTAATGGTACAAGATATTCAAGGTAGAGACAATTTCATATTATTCAAATTCCTCTAAAAATAGAAAAAGAGATAATGTCAGGGGGTGCCTGGGAGTCTGCTTGGGGATTTCTCTCCCTTTCCCTCTGCCCTTCCCCCTTCAAATAAATAAATAAACAAATAAATAAATAAGTAAATAAATAAATGTTTTTTTAAAAAAGAAAAAGAGATAAGGTCACTAAACTCTTCTAGTGAAACTAGCACAACCTTGATTCCCTCCCCCTGCCCGCAAAAGACAGTATGAGAAAAGGAGGAACATAATGTCCAATCGTATCCATGAACAGGGGCCCCACCCCCACCCCATATTGACAGTTTGAAGTCAGCTACATACACAAGACAATCATCCTGACTGCATTCCTAAGGGTGCAGTTTAAGCTGTGATAACAAAAAGTTGATAAAGCACAGGGCTTGAAAGAAGGCACGGTGTATTTCTTTTCTTTTTTTAAAAAAATTATTTATTCATCAGAGACACAGGCAGAGGGAGAAGCAGGCTCCTTGCGGGAAGCCTGATGCGGGGACTCAATCCCAGGACCCAGGGGTCCCGACCTGAGCCAAGGTCTCCACCGCTGAGCTACCGAGGCGACCCAGCACAGTGTATTTCTGTCTCAAGTCCAGAGTGAGCCACCTCCATCTACCATCCCCCACCTGTCCAGGATTGCACCAGCATTTCTATTTCATAGCCAGTGGGGAGAGGGGCAAAAAAGATGGACCGGACAAAGGGTTTAAACCTTCAAGGAGATGATGACTCAGAAATTGCCCACATTAATTCCCTGTGTGCCCTCCTCTGCCACACTTAATCATAAGGACACATATCGCTGCAAGGGACCCTGAGAAATTTGGTTTTGAACTGGGTGAGCCTGTGGTGGGGCTGCAAACCCTGCAGCTCTGTTACTAAAAAGAAGGAACAGAGAGTGGCTAGTGAGGGACCGCCAGCAGCACTCCCCAGAGTGACTAAGTTGGGTTCATGCAGGAATGCACGGGTAGTTGAACACTAGCAAAGTGGATTAGTGTTATTCACATCTCCATAGACACAGGGAAAAGAAAGCATTCGATAAAATTAAACACTTGTGATAAAAACAGAACAAAACTGCTGTTACTAACAATAGCAGGGAGACTTCTTGAACTGATAAGAATATCTGCCAGGAGCCCACATCATCTTTAATGGTGAAAAGATAGAAGCACACTTTTAGAAATCAGAAATGAAACAGAGACACCCATTATCACTCATTCTATTCAACACTGTGGTGGGGGCTCCAGACAACCCAAGGAATGAATATTGTAAGGCTTAGCAGGAAGGAGTAAAACTGTCCTGTTCCACAAATGAAGGCTATCTACAAAGACAGTCTTAGACTTGCTAGTAGCAAAATCTCCAGATAAATTATAATAAGAATTTCTATACATATGGCCATATATATAAGTATAATATATATATAAGTCCAATATGCAAAATTTGACATTTTTCCTGCATAGAAGCAACAAACAGAAAATGCAATTTTAAAAGGTGTTCGTTACGATGCCAGTGAAACTAATAAGGTATCAAGGAATAAATCTCATGCAAAAATGTGCATGACCTTTCTGGGGGGAAATTATAAAACTTTATTGAAAGATATAAAGAGGAAATATAACATGTTAATGGGTAGGAAGACTCAATATTACAAAGATGTCAATTCTTCCCAAATTCCTCTATAAATTGAACCAAATTCTAATTAGAATCCTGACATAGTTCTTCCCAGAACTTGACAAGCTTATTCCGAAATTTATATGAAAGAGCAAATGGTCAGTGATAACCATTTTGAAAAAAGTTCAAGAGAGAAGAATTTTTACCCTGCCAGACATAAAGACCTAGCATAGGATTTCGGTAATTAAGGCAGTGTCATGCTGGCTTCAGGGATGACAAATAGGCCAACAGGCAGAGGAGCTAGGAGCAGACTCACACCCGGGCAGACACCTGCCAGGAGACAGGTGGGCGAGCTGCGGCTCCCTGGGGAAAGGCAGGCAGGGTGCCTCAGCCAATTGTGCCAGAACAGTTGGTCATGGAAACAACACAGTTACATCCATATCTCATCATATCCTAAAATCCATCCCAAGTGTGTAAAGACTTGAACATGAAAAACAAAACTTTAAAAGCTTTATTTTTTTTTTAAAGATTTTATTTATTTGAGAGAGAGAGAGAGAGAGAACGAGGTGGGGAGAGGGAGAGGGAGAAGCAGACTCCTCTGCTGAGCAGGGAGCTGATGTGGGGCTGGATCCTAGGACCCTGAGATCATGACCTGAGCTGAAGGCAGACACCTAACCAACTGAGCCACCCAGGCACCCCCAAATTTTAAAAACTTTAGAAGAAAACACAGGAAGACGTCTTTATGAAATGGGAGTACCTAGAGAAGGATTTCTTACGACTCACTCCATAAGCAATGTCACCAGAGAAGAGGTTTACAGGAGACTACATTCAAAAAAAAACTGTTGAAAAGTCATGACTACTGAAAAGACACCTCTAAGACTGGAAAAAAAGATATGCAATGCACTTGGCAGTTTAAGTTTGGGAATCAGAGTATACAAAGAACTTCCTCCAAAGAAATATAAAAGAATGGAGGAATGGACCAAAAAAATATGAAGAGGCAGTTAAGGGAACAGGACACACAAATATCCAATAAATACTTGCAAAGATGCTCGATGGCACCAGAAGTAAGTTAACATAAATTAAAACGAGCATGAGATGCCAGTTCACATCCACGAGGTTGAACAAAGCGTAAAGCCTACTAGGCCGAGTGTGGACCCTGAGCACCCCTGAAGCATGACTCCTTGCTCTCTTGGGGGAAAAGGTGGACGTGGCCTCTAGCTCTGTGGCTGCATGTCTAGGGAAACCTCACACACCAGCTCCAGGAGTCCGCATGTATCATAGCAGAGCTGTTTGTAAAGCAAGCTTTGCAAACCTCACACAGATCCATTCACAGGACATTGGATAAATATATCCTTCATATCACGGAAGATTACATCCCAGCAAAGATAACCGAACTAGAAGGAGAAGTTAAACATTTACCAGCACGTGGCTGGGTGGAGGCTGGGCCTCCCCAATCCTCAGGCTTGTGGTGAGGAGGGAGTGTGCTGACCTGAGTGGCCTCAGAACCAGGACCTCAGGGCAGCCCGGGTGGCTCAGTGGTTGAGCATCTGCCTTTGGCTCAGGGCGTGATCCTGGAGACCTGGGATTGAGTCCCACATCGGGCTTCCTGCATGGGGCCTGCTTGTCCCTTACTTGTGTCTCTCTCTGCCTCTCACTCTGTGTCTCTCATGAATAAATAAATAAAAACTTAAAAAAAAAAAAAAAAAAAAGAACCAGGACCTCAGCGAGGACAAGCTAGGGGGGTAGACTGGGGCTGAAATGAGCTGGGGTTCTACAATAGGCCCAGGTGCCCGAGGATGGGAGAGACTGTCTCCTAAGGAAATGAGTTCCCCATCACTGGAAGTATGTAAGCGGGGGCTGGGCAGCTGCCCTGTGGAGCCAAGGGCTGGATACCAGCGATGCAAGGGCGGGGTTGGGTAAACACGGCCTTGGTGCTCCCTGCACGCATGCTCAGAGGCCCCGCGGTTCTGTGATTCAGGGCGGTCAGGGGGACAGGACTGACTGAATAACCAAACTGTGACACATCCCGGCGATGGAACCTGCCTGCTGCTGAGAGGGGACGGGCCCTGGCACATGCAGCAACGTAGATGCGTCCCCAGGACACGCTGAAGGAAGAGGCCTTTGCAAAAGGTCACATACTGCGTGATTCCCTTTATGCGAGATTCTAGAAAGTGCAAAGTAGTGCACATCACAGCTTCTGTGTGTGGTGGGGGGAGGGAGGGAAGTTCCCACCACTGTCCAGTGGTGGAAGTGTTCTGTGATGATGTCCGGAATCTTGATCTGAGGCGGGGGTGTTTAGATCTGTCAAAATGAATGGGATCGTGTACTCTAAATGGACCCATCTATTGTGTGTAACCTACATCTCAATATAGACACTTAAAAAGGAAGAAGAAAGAGAAGGTGGAGAGGACTGGAAAGGAGGCCAGGGCTGCTGCATCATGGCTGTGGTCACACGACTAGGGCCTCAGTGTCCCTCTGAAAGGAGGGAGCACCTAAATTCATTTCCAGTGTACGGCCACAAAAGTCAGCGAGTCTCTCTGTGCCTAGGTTTCCTCATCTGTAAAGTGGGGGGAACAACAGAACCCCCTCCAGCCATGTGCTCAGAGCAGTGAATGTCACGCTGGAAGCATGCAGCCGTGGCTACCGTCCCTCAGCCCTGTGTCCACCCGGATGCTGAGTCTGGGCTGCTCACCTCCCATCTTGTTCCTCTGCCAACCCTGGCCTCTCCACAGCCTGAGGGCCACCTGCAGCTCGGGACCTCCCAAGACAGTGGTTGCAGGGTGCCTGGGTCGCTCTCACTACATTTCACAAGTTATTCGGGGCCAGCTTTCTAATCTGGTTTTGTGTCCCCTAAAGTACCAAGCCCAGGGCTAGGTATTCAAGTGGTATATAATCAATGCATGCAGAGTAAAGGAGGGAGTCTGACAGCCCTACGTCAGGGAGAACTTTGCTTGGGTTTTTTTGGAGTGGCTTTTCAGCACGGAGGGCAGATGCAGTTGGAGGGCCACACTCTGTATGGTTGGGCAGGCTGTTAACTGCATAAGGAAGCTCCGCCCCGGAGCGGTGAATGCCGGATAAAACCCAGTACATATACCCCTTTCCAAGTCATATGTGTCTTACCAAAGAGGTGCATTCTTCTTCTTTTTTTTTTTTTTAAATAAACATTTTGTTCTGGAACAATTTTAGATTTACAGAAAGTTTACGAAGCTAGGAAGAGAATTCACTTATATCCTTCACCTGGTTTCCCCTTACATCAACATCACTTACACAACCATGGTCCGTTTGTCAAAACTAAGAAACAAACATTGGTACAACGCTGTCCACTCAATTTGAGATCTGATTTGGATTTTACTACTTTTTCTGCTAATGTTCTTTTTCTGTTCCGGGATCCAACCCAGACATCACATTGCATTTAGATTTTTGTTGTTGTTTAGATTTATTATTATTGTTGTTGTTGTTGTTGTTTAGATTAACAGAGGTTGCCCCAGGGGCTAGCAGTGCATGGGAAAAAGAAGGTGGGCACAGGGGAGCACCCGGAATAAAGTCCTTGGGTGATTTGTGAGGGAGGAAGCCCGGGGTGGGTCATGGGGGAGGACACTGGCCTTCCTGACCCGGTCTGGGCACCGTGAAGTGTTTTCCACGGTCTCAGCTCAGCTTATGCAAAGGGCAGAGGAAAGTTATCAAAATTTGTAGGTTGGTTTTAATCATCAACTGGCTAAGTATTGGAGCAGGCTGCTGTCCTGGAGTTTCCTGGTTCGTCCTCAGTGACAGTTGGGGGTGGGTGACCAGTGGCTCTGCTTACTTCTTTGCTTGGGTGTGGGGAGCAGTGACAATGAACAGTAAGAGCCAGGTTAACTCGGATCCCACAGGGAGGCCCAGTGAGGCCCAGATCCCAAGTGTACTCATGGCTAAGGGGGGGCATTCCCCCTCCCCACGAGCTGCAGAACTCTGGCTTCTGTCTCCTTCTCTTCTCCGTGGCTGGGATGCCAGAAAAATCTGGAGTCACCTGGCCCTGGGTCCGATTTCAGCCAACTGCCTTCTCAGACCTTCCATTTGCCCGCTGTTAAAATGAGCCATGGATCCTCGTTCTGGGGTGCCTAGTCCCCCAAGGCAGCCTCCAGCACAAGACTGGCTCCTGTGGGGTACTGCCCATCACTTCCTTTTTACTTTTTCTCCATCAGCTGGCCTCTACCCCCTGCCTGCCCCCACTGCCCCCCCATCCCCCTGTACCTCCCATCCTTCCACACTCCAGGACCCCCACACTCGCACCAGCTTGGGGGAGCCTTGCACTTCGCTCACACAATCCCTCATCTGGAGTGCCCTCTCTCTGGCACCACCTCTCAGGCACTGGCTCAAATGCTCAGAGGCCCCAGCTCTCCCTCTGTGTAGCTCTGAGTTCCCCTCCCCGGAGATCCCCCACCCTGACCCCATCACTTCCTGCCTTGTCTTACGGACACATGTGTCAGGTGGCATCTTTCCCAAGGATCAGCTGTACCTTTTGCACCCTGGACTCGCCAGCATCTGACACTATGGCTGGCATACAGCAGGCACTCATTAAATGCTTGACACTTAGAATTAAGATGAACTGAATTTCTGGAAGCCTTAAGTCTTTGGAGAACAACTGTGGCCCTACCCCAAGGGCAAGCAGGGAGGCCCAGCACAGAGGGTCCCCAGGTCCCCTCCTGGCGTCCCAGCCCAGCACCTGAGGGGCCCTACCAGACCGCATGCTCCGCCTTCTGCAAACGGCTGTTGGGGCAGCAGCTTGGGTAAGTTCCCCTTCCGCTTCCTCCTGCCTCCTGTCCTGCTGCTGCTGCTCCTCTGGCGGGGCGCCTTGCCAGGCTCTCCAAACCCCTGGAGCCCGCGGAAACGCTCTGTGCCCTGAGCTGTCACTGACGCTGCCTCCCAGGCCCGGAGCGCGATGCAGGCCATCAAGTGTGTGGTGGTGGGAGACGGGTAGGTACCTGGCTGCACCTCCTCACCTGGCAGAAGCTCTCTCCTGGGCTACCCCTGAGGCCCGCCTGCCCTAGAGTCTCTGGGGGGCAGCTGGGAGGAACCACTGCTCCCTTCTTGTCCTGGGGCCCAGGGAGAGCCCCCGAGGTGGGCAGAGGACAGCTTCATCCTCTTTGCCCACTTCACTCCGGAAGCTGCCTGGGTGGAGGTGGGTGGAGGTGGGTGGAGGGCACAAGACTGAGGGTGGAGGTGCCTGGGGCCCTTCACTTGCACCCTGAGAGCTGGAGCAGGTCTCTTATGGGAACCATCTTCAACTCTGTGGATGCAGGTGGGGGTTAGCCTTTTTCATCAGGCTGACCTGAGGCTGGCTTGCATGGCTGTGTGTCCTTGGGCAAGCCACAGAGCCTCTCTGAACCTCAGCTCTGCCATCTGGGAAGAGACCACGCCCCCGGGATTGATGTGAGGGTCACCTGACATATTTTGAGTGGCTGTCCTGTGCAGAGAGTGCTCAAGAAGTATTAACCCCCTTCCCCCCTCCGGTGCTGTCCCCTCCCCCTCAGCCTGCCTGGTTGGGGAGGATGTGGGGGGGGTATGTGGGCGAGGAGCAGAAGGGGGAGGGGGACACGAAGGGAAGGTGCAGCAAGGAGAGATGGGAGGGTGATTGGAAGGGTCAGTGCGGGCCAGGCTGGGCTGCGGGGGGTGGGGGGGGCTGGGGGGTGCCCTCAGCTGTCAGGTCTCAGTGGCCTCAGGTTGTCAGGTTCCCGCGGGTGTCTGTGCAACGACTGGTCTAAGCTGCCCATCTTGGTGCTGGCCAGCGACAATGGGTCCAGCCACCTGGGGTTTTCCGTGAGTCCAACCCAGCAAACCCCCCAGAGTTTCTAGCTGGGCGGGCCTCCCTTGCAACTCTCCCATTCCACACAGGGGCAGCCTGAGGCCTGAAGAGACCCGGATCTTCCCGGGCCCGGGTCACCGTGGCCCTGACCTGTCGGCCTGACTTGGGCTCTGATCAGTCTCATGGGAGTGGGTCCATTTACCAGGCAGCCCTCTGCTGCCGGCCTGGCCTTATCTGCCCCTGGCCCAGCCCCGCTCACTTCCTCTTTGTATCTGATCTGAGGAGGGGAGGGCAGAAGCCAGCATTCAGTCATTCAGAGTCACCTTGGTGGCAAGCTCTGGGGAGGGCAGCGGTGGGGAGAAGGTGGCCAGCCTCTTCAGCACAGGACGTGGTGGCAACACGGGAGTGGAGCTGGAGGGGACAGGGCTACCCCTCTGGCTGCTGGATTTCCCACTGCATGGCCCAGGCCCCCTCCCAGCCCAGCGGCCCCGCAGGCCCAGGGAAGGCAGCACGCCACGGCCATCGCTGGCACTGACTATGGGCCAGGAGCTGGACCCCCTGGAACCCCTCCCATTTGATCTTCCCACCAACCTAATACTAGGCCCATTTTACAGGTGGGAAAATTGAGGCTCAGAGAAGTCAAGTAATTTGCCCAAGTCCTCATGGGATTTGAGGCCAAGTCCCTCTGACTTCAAAACTCAGTGCTCTTAACCACTGCTCTCTCGGGTGTGGGGTGAGGTGGGAGGGGAAGAGGAGGGAGGTCAAGTAATTTGCCCTAATGTAGACAGGCTGCTACACTGTGCCAGACGTGGGCTGGCTTCTTCTATGGGCTTCATCTAATCTACCACTCAGCGCGCTCGTAGGAGAAGTAGCTCATCTTCTCCCCATTTTCTAGATGGAGAAACTGAGGCCTCTGGAAGCTGAGTGCCTTGCCCGGTGAAGCTGGTGTCTGGAGCTCTGGAGCCCAGGCGCGTGATCGCAGAGCCCTGGTCAGGCACTGTAGCTTGTCCTGTTCAGTGGTCTCCTGGCTATCCCCCCGCCCCCCGGCCCATTCTTTTTTTGGGAGGCTGCACACTTGCATTATTTTATTTTGCTTTTCTAGTCTGAAGCTACTATCATGGGTGTTTAATTATACAAATGACACAAAAAATAAAAGACCAAGACACCCAGAGTGAGATGTATGGCAGAGATGAACTGGTAGGGGCGGCTGGCAGGGGCAGGGCTGGGAGCCAGGAGCCTGGGGATTCCCCATGGGGGTCCCGGTGGAGGGTGACGCCCAGCTACATCCCACCCCGAGACCCGAGGAGTCCAGGACAGGGAGCACCCATCACACTGGGGGTTCTGGCTGAGGCGGTGAGGGGACTCAGCACCACCAGATGGGGACAGAGGCCTAGGCAGCCCCCGGCCCCTTCTTAACCCTGTGCCCCACATCTGGGTCACCTGGGAAAGCTGGTTAAAAATACAGATTCCGGCAGCCCCGGTGGCTTGGCGGTTTAGCACCACCTTCAGTCCAGGGCATGATCCTGGAGACCCGGGATCAAGTCCCACGTCAGCCTCCCTGCATGGAGCCTGCTTCTCCCTCTGCCTGTGTCTCTGCCTCTCTCTCTCTCTCTGTCTGTCTCTCATGAATAAATAAATAAAATCCTTAAAAAATAAATACATAAATAAATAAAAATTAAAAAAATAAAAATACAGATTCCCAGTTTGACCCCACCCCCCATGATCAGAATCTCTGAGGTAGGACCCTGGAGCCTGCCCTTTAACAAACACCCCCGATGACTCTCAGGACTTGGGTTCGGGACCATTGAGGTCGGCATCCGCAGGTGGGGACACTGAGGCCTGGGGAGGTGGGCCTGGGTTTTCCCTGAGGGCTGGGCTCGGGGACGGGGCAGGCACCCAGAAAGCTCACAGTGTCAGGGGCAGGGCCATGACCGCTGTCCTCTGGAACTTCCTGTCTTCCAGAGCCGTGGGCAAGACCTGCCTTCTCATCAGCTACACCACCAATGCTTTCCCAGGAGAGTACATCCCCACCGTGTGAGTTCTGTGGGTGCGTGGGGGGGGCGGCTGGGAGGACGGGAGACACATCATCGCCAAGCCCGCCTCCTTCCCAGGCACGTCCTGTGTGCTGGGCCCCGGGGTGGGCACCTGGGGGTCTCTCTGCCTGGCGGGGCTGCCTGGTGACCCTAATGACCAGTGTTGCAACGTGGCGATGGGGCACTGGGTATCCCCCCGCCCCCCGGCCCCCGGGGAGGGAGAGACTGGGCATGGTGGGGTGAGGCAGGAGGGGAGTGGCGCCTTGATGGGCCTGGGCGGGAGTGGGACACCGGGCTGGATTTGGGCAGTGGGGGATGGGGGGAGGAGGAGGCCGTCAGGGCCTTGACACTGGTGGACAGACAGCAGGACAGGGGCTGTCGATGGAGAGGGCCCAGGGAAGCCCTGCCCTCCTGTCGGGTGTGGAGGCGGGTGTCATTGCCGTGTTAGGAGTTTGTGGGTGGCAGCCTGGGTGGGGGAAGGGTAAGTGGGGAAGCACCAGCCCTCGGAGGCCCCAGCACTCATTGGACAACTTCCCCACCCCAGCACCGCACTCAAGGCTCGGTGTGGGCTTCTCCCGACCTCCCCTTCCTATGTCATGGCCCTGTCACTGCTTCATGTTCTGTCTGCTGGTCCCCACCAAGCACTCCCTGGGCATTTCCACTTCAGGGCCTTTGCTCAGGCCGTTCCCTCTGCCCGGAGAGCCTTTCCTTCCTACGTGTCTAAGACCTCCAGGCCAGCTCCTCCTCCGGGAGCCATTCTCATCCAGCCCCAAGGACCTCTCACCCCCTGGAGTGACTGTATCTGATCTTCCCCGTGACTCTGAGTCTCTGCAGGGCAGGGAGCCTCACCCAGTTCTTGGGTGCCCCCATGATCTTATGCACACTATGATCTACACATTGTCTTATACACGATGGACGCGTTTTGAGTTGACCTGAATTGAACTTCATGGAGAGGCCCCCTCGGAGGATCCATCAGAGCTGCTCTCCATCTACTGAGCACCTACTGTGTGCTGGCCCCCGCACAAAATGTCACCCATGTGTACCCTCATTTGATCCTCAGGAGAAGCGGGTGTTCTACCCAGGTCACCCACGGGGGTGAGGCTCAGAGCAGCTAAGGGGCCAGCGACAGCCCAGGACACTGGCCAGCACCTCGACCTGGGCCGGAAGAAGGAGGTAGCCAGGACACGGCAAAGAAACCAGGGCAGGGAGCCTGCAGCACTGGTTTTGGCCCCAGCTTGGCTCCTAAGGCCCCAAATGCCTGGTGCCAGTGCTTGTCCCTCTCTGCACTTGCCCTATTTGGACCTTTGCCATCAGTCATCAAATGTTTATCAGGCACCTTCTAATGCTGAGGGAGGGCTGGCTCGAGGCGGGAGGTAAGGCGGTTCCTGCAGAAGTTCATTGTCACCAGTGGCATGACTGCACCCCTGCCCCTGCCTGTCCCAGCTGGGCTGGGGGCCCATGTGCTGAAGAGCCTTAGACCGATCACTTCCCCTCTCTGAGCCTCAGTTTCCTTTTTCTAAGGCCAGGGCTGGGCTGGGCAACCCCAGGCTCACTGCCAGGGTGCCTCCCGTGGCCAGGGAGAAGAAAGGCGTGTTCTCTGGTGCAAGATGGTGGGACTAGCTAGGGCCAGTTGTTCTCAGCGACTTGGAGAGCCCTGGTGCCTGGTGGCCCCTGGTGGGCTCGGGACACCGGACGCCCTTGCAGGACAGACAGAATGAAGCAGGCAAGGTCTATGTTCCCAGGATTCTGGGGAGTTGGGCAGATACTAGGGCCATGTTGAAATTCTTAACCTTTGAGCAGGAGGTTTTGCATTTTTCATTTGGCATCAGGGCCTACAAAGGATGGTCCAGTCATGCATGTCACCCTCCTTTGTCATCTTAGGCCAGAGTTGCTCAGCTCTGGACAACCCCTCCGAGGGGCTCCTGCTACAATGCCTGTACTCTCGCTGCCAGGGGGAGATAAATCATGCTGAGCCCTTGATGTTGGAAGTTGAGGGTCACTGGGGAGAGTGGAGTTGGGGAAAACAGGAGATCTCTAGCACAGAGATAAAGGTGGGGGTACCTGCTGGGGTTCGGGGCTGGGAGGGTTTGCTGGGGGTGGGCGGGTTTGCTGGGACCTGGAGGCATGTGCTGCTGCACATGATCAGATAAGCAGGTGAGCTGAGCTCAGCTCATGGTCAGGGTGGGGGTTAACAGCTCAGGGTCACACCCCGTTTCCTCAGATGGGGGGACTGAAGCCCGCCCTGTGGATGGTCTTGTGCTGGGTGTCAGGGATACCAACACATGGCAGGAAGACCCTGTGATCTAGGGGCTCTCTCCTTCTACCTCTCCCCTGTACAACATTCTCAAAAGGAAGCCCAGATGAATTTTCAAAAATGAAAATTAGATGCAGCCATACCTAGGCCTAAAAACCCCCCAGGGGTCCCCTTCACTCTTGGGACCATCTCTTCTCCTGGCATGTGAAGCCCTGAATGGCACCTGCTCCCAGTCTCACCTCTGGCCATACCCCCGCTTACCCACCCTCTCCAGACTCCCGGGCTTCCTTGCGGATCCCAGACACACCTGTCCCCACCTGCCATGCCTCTGTCCTCCTCCTTCCCATCACTCAGCTCCCTGTTCGGGGGTCAGCACCCTGACCCGCCGTCCCTCCCGGCACCCAGGCCCCCCATCCCACCCCGCTCCATGTTGTTCAGGCCCTCTTCCTAATCTGACTTCCCCTGCTGGCAGGGAAGCTCTGGGAGGATCAGGGCCCTGGTCTGCCCAGTTCACTGCCATCACACCACCTTCTAGGGCAGAGTGAGCACATCACTGGTGCTTTGCAGTGACTGGATGTGCTGGCCGGCTCTGAGAAGGTGCCAGAACTCAACCACCAGTGGGTAGCTCAGGGGTGGGAAGGAGGAACATGTTCGTGGTTAGTTTAGGTCCGATTGGCCAGTACTTGGCGTTCGCCTTCATTTCACCTCCTAGCAAGTGGAGCCTGGTAATCCATGAACACGGAGACACCAGCGGCCCTGCCGGGCTCTCACTGCCCCTTGCCCCTACGCCTACCACCAGGGGTGTGATTCGCTCACTGGGCCCTGCTGCCTCCAGCCTCCCTCACTCATGCACCCTCTTCTGTCCCCTCATGGTCTGCCTGGGACACCCCCCTGCCACCCTCCCCTCTCACTACCAGCTTGGTAAGACCCTCCACACTGGTCCCCCACTGCCCCTCTGACCCTTCTCCCAGACTTCTCCATCCAGTGGCCAAGAGGAGCCTTTTTTTAAAAAATATTTTATTTATTTATTCATTACAGACACACACACACACACACACACACACACACACACACACAGAGAAAGAGGCAGAGACACAGGCAGAGAGAGAAGCAGGCTCCATGTAGGGAGCTTGACGTGGGACTCGATCCCTGGTCTCCAGGATCACACCTTGGGCTGAAGGCGGCGCTAAACCGCTGGGCCACCTGGGCTGCCCAAGGAGCCTTTTCTAAATGCAAATATGATCACGTCACCCCCTGCCTGGTGAAGCCTCTCAGCAGGGCCCCGTTGCTCTGAGGACCAGGATCAGAGTCCCAACACCCCTCCTGACCGGGTAAGTCCCCCGCAGTCCCCACGTCACCAGCCATGCATACTCCAAGGTCTCTGGGTTCCTTGAATACACCACCTTCCTCTCTGAGTGTGGGCTTGGGTGGGGGTCAAGTGATGCTGGGTGCTGAGCCCCCTTCCTCCTGCCCCCAATCCCCTCCTCCTCTCCATGCCAGGGTCAGGGCTGGGCCTGGAGCCCTGGGGATGCAGAAAGAGGCCATGGACACTTTGGGTGAAAACACTCCTCGGGCAGGTCACTCCCACTTTCTGAGTCTACACCCTCAAGTGTAAAATGGGGACAATGATGGCATCTGCTAACTGGACCCACTTAGGTGGTCTAAGTAGAAAGGGCCTGGAGCAGTCATTGACACCCGCGGGTGCTCAGCAAACATGAGCCATCTGGGAAGCCCCATGCCCAGGCTCAAACCACCCACCTTCCAGCCATGAAACAGCCCCCGTGTTTACCATGTGGGATTTTCTGAATTGGGGAACAGCACTTAGTCCTGGCTCTGCCGCCAACTGACTGTGAGATCTTGGGCAAATGCCTTCCTGTCTGTGGGCCCGTTTCCTCATCTGGAAAAAGGGGTGAGGACTGGCCAGGCTGGTGTGAGGTTCCTCTGGTCCTGGCCGCCTGTGAGTCTCAGGAAAGGAGACCCCTGGGAGGCGCGGGTCCCCGCTGGCTGCCTGCGGAATCTCTCTGGCTCTGGAGGCTGGACCTCTGGGGAGGGACCAGTGGGTATGTGTGAGGACGTGGAAAATGAGATCACTCAGCTCCTCAGCATCTCCCCTCCGGGTGGCTTGAAAGTCCTTTCTCTTCGGATTTTCCTAAGGGCCACGCGAGAGAGGACTTTTTTGCACATTGAAGAACGTGAGGTTCAGAGAAGCTAGGTTACTCACTCAGGGTCACACAGCCAGGACGAGGCTCACAAGGAGCCCTGTGCCCTCCTAGCTCTGGGTAGCTGTCCCTGTAGAAATCACAGCCACGCCCCCAGGGCATTTGTCCACTTGCTTACAAGAGGCGTCACAGAAGGAGCAAGGCTCAGTCCTGGCTCCTTCACTTATGATATGGAAAAGTCACTTGACATCTTGAGGCCTCAGTTTCTCCATCTGTCCAATGGGAGTAACTTGAGGTCCTTTTCTCGGGTTACATGGGACTTCAAGATCTAACGTATAAAGGTCCCTAGCCTTCTGCCAGGCCCCCAATTCGGTGCTTGGTGCTGCTACAAGGTCCCAGGACCCAGCTCTAAAGACCCCATCACCACGGCCCCTGAGACCCTGGGGATGGCTCTGAGAGGACCATGCCTTTGGGTCAGAGAATCTTGGGAGGCTCTTTGGTCCCAGAATTTCAGGCTGGACACTAGAGAGGAGAGTGTCACCACACCCTAAGTGTGACCCAAAGGAATGTTTCTGACTGAGGCCAAAGACAACCCTAGGTGCTTCTTTCCCCATCATGCCCTGTGGTGTCTCCCGGGACAGTGCCTTATTCCTGAAATCCCATGGCTGTATGGGTGGCATCCAGAGTTGGTACACGGGGCACCTACTACGTGACACGTGCTTTACTGGCCTCAGGATGCAGGGAAGAGCAAGCCAGGCAGGCTCCCCCGCTGTTTGGGCAAAGATTGCTAGGTTGGGGCCTGGACTAACTGGGGGACCAGGGAAGCCTCCCTGAAGGAGGTGACCTTGAGATGGAGCTAGAGGTGGGTGAGTAAGAGTCAGCTGGGCACTGGGGATGAGGAGGGAGGGAGGAAGAAGAGTGGAAAGTCAGAGGAGGAGTGTTTATAGGAGCTTCCAGGCAGTAGGGAGCGAGAGGAATGGAGAGGTGACCAGAACACTCCATGGATGAGTACGCATGGTATATACTTCATGGTGTGCATACTCATCCATGGAGTGTTCAAAATCTCAGACTGCTCACTTTTGTGTGTTTGTGTGTGTGTGTGTGTGTGTGTGTGTCTCAGAACAGGTGTCTTTGGAGTTACTCTGAAGCATTAGGGCTTCTTCAGCCTGTCAGTGAGCGGCATTCTGTGAGGGCTTCCTGGAGGAGGTGGCATTCCAAGGGCTTCAGTTCAGTTTGCTTTAGTTCCAATCCACCTGCACTCATGGGTGTGAAGCCTGAGACTGCAGATGAACCCGGCCTGGGCCCTGCCCACTTGAGCCCATGGCCCTTGGCAAGACAGAGACACATTAACTGAGTGTTTAAGGTCAAGACAAAGCAGTTGCCTGAGGGAGGGAACAAGGAGCTGTTTCCAGGTGGGGGACAGGGAAGGGGGTGGCCTGAAGGCTTCCCCACAGAGGAGGAATTGCCTGGGAAGGACTTTGAAGCATGAAGAGGAGACAGGGTGAAAGGGGGTGGAAGGGTATTCTAGAACGAGGCACAGGCAGGAGTGGAAAGCCTGGAGAGTGGGCAGGACCCCATGGCAGGTCAGCGGGAGTATTTCGACAAGGAGAGGTGGGGAAGGGCTTTCTGGGGAGGAGCAAGGACAGAGAGGTGGGCAGTGGAGGCCTTGCTTGCCTGGTGTATGAGGGGAGGAGAAGGAGGAGGAGCCTGAGGTCTCAGTGGGCCAGGGCAGGGGACAGAGAGCAGGGCCAGCGTGGGTGGCCTCAGTGAGGAGAGACAAAGTGATGGCCCTTAGCCCTCCCAGGCAGGGGGTGAGCACAGCTGGACACAGGGCCGCGAGTGCTGGTGTGAGCCCTGGAATCACACACAACTGGTTTCTCACTTAGTTTGGCCAGTCGCTGGCTGTGTGGCCTTGGGCAGGTCACTACACCTCTCTGATCCCAGTCTTCTTTTCCACAGGCTGAGAAACCTGCACCTTCCTCTAGGGGGTATGTGTAGTGAGAAACCCAAATTGTTGCAGTGAATTAAAAAAAAAATCTGGAAGCTTGTTTGGTTGCCCTGGGGGCCCCTCTGGGGCTGGCGGGAGATTTTAGCTGTTGATGCCGGACACAGCATGCATCTTATCTGTGTGTGGGGGCAATTCTTGAAACTGTCTGTGAGGATGGCTCTCGGTGTGCTCTCCAGAGTGGCCTGGAGGACTAGGGACTTAGTGTCTGAGGACATCCTTCTGCCAACACAAAATAGAGATGCTGGATAGGAAGCCCCGGGTCCCACCGTGCACCCTGCAGCGCCGCTGGCCCTTCCCAGTCCCTTGCCCATCTCCTCCAGAGACTCCCCTGCACCACCTCCTCCTCTCAGGGTTTGTTCAGGGCAGCGGGGGAGGCACCCAGCTGAGATGGGGTTCAGCTGGGGGAGGCCTCAGTCCAGCATAGGACGTGGGAAAAGTTGATACTGATGGAGCCTTAGAGGGAACAGTGTGCAGCCTCCAAAAATCACCTGTCGTCAGGATAGGCAAGGGCCGAAGGGTGATGGGAGACGACGCTTTCCTCTTGATGCTCACCTGCATTTAAAACTTAACTAATGTCACGAATCAGCAGTGAGAAAAAAGAAAAGGAATGAAAGCCGAGGGCACGGAGCTCTGGGACTCTGCCCCTGTGGCCGTCCCTTAACCTCCCCGGGGTTGCAGCCTCCGCACCCCACGAGGGAGGCTGGATGGGAGGGCCCAGGGGCGGCTGACCCTTCCGCTCACCTGCTCCCCGCAGGTTCGACAACTACTCAGCCAACGTGATGGTTGACAGCAAGCCGGTGAACTTGGGACTGTGGGACACGGCAGGACAGGAGGACTACGACCGCCTCCGGCCACTCTCCTACCCGCAGACGGTGCGCTGCCCTGGCCTCCTCCCTGGCCTCCTCCCGGGCTGGGCTCGCCCTGTTGCCGAAGGGGCCACATCCGGGCCTGGGGGCTGGGGGTCCCTGCCCTCCTTCGGTCCCCCTGTTTTCTCTCTGCCCATCTCCTCAGCCCCTCTACCCCATGGGCTCTGGCACCCCCTGGCTCCCAATGATTGGGGGGCAGACAGACCCTGGATGAGGCTCCCATGGGGACCCCAGGACTCTGAGCCCCTGGAGTAGAGGTGGGGGCCTGCCTAGAGGTGACTGCTGGACGTGAGCATCCTTGGCCCTCCCTCCAGCCTGGCCAGGAAAGGGCTGGTGCCCGGGGAGGAGTAGGGGCTCTGGTGGCTCGCCCCTGACCTCACCTTCCCCATCTGTAGATCGGGGTGGGAGCGGCACCTGCTGCAGTGTCATGTGAGGATAAGCTTCGAAGGACAGGCCCTTCGGAAGGGCTGGATAAACAGGGGTGGGAAGGGCCCGGGTGGGAGGCTGCCAGGCCTCCCCTCGTGGGTGACTGTTGCCTGCTCTGTCCCCAGGACGTCTTCCTCATCTGCTTCTCCCTTGTCAGCCCTGCCTCCTATGAGAACGTCCGAGCCAAGGTGAGCAGGACAGGGTGGGGCCTGGGGGGGCGGGCAGGTGACCCTGAGCAGGGGAGGGCCCCGTGACTTCAGGGCAGGGGCAGGGGCCGCAGAGAGCATCCCCAGTGCCTGCCCACCAGGGCTGGGGCGGGGTGGGGGGACTCGGGGGGAGACTCAGAGGGGGCTCTGAGGGGGCTGGGGTAGTCAGCTTTACCCCGCCCTCTATAACCTTGTCCCTCTCCTCCCCGCCCAACCTCTGCCTGCCTTTCTCCTCTCATGAAATCTTGCTGTTGCCTCTCCTCACCCCCTTGTGCCCCCTCTTCTCTTCCATGCTTGGTGCCCCCTCCTGCTCACGCCTATGCGCCCTTGGGCTGCCCCCCCACAACTTCTTGGTCCTGCCCCCCTGCCCAGTGGTTCCCCGAGGTGCGACACCACTGCCCCAGCACGCCCATCATCCTGGTGGGCACCAAGCTGGATCTGCGGGACGACAAGGACACCATCGAGAGGCTGAAGGAGAAGAAGCTGGCACCTATCACCTACCCGCAGGGCCTGGCCCTGGCCAAGGAGATCGGTACGGGGCTCGGGCTCAGATTGGGGAGCTGGCTGCCAGAGGGGCCCGACTTGGGCCTGGGCCAGGCTGTGTGACCCTGGCTGAGTCTCTGTGCCTGTGTTTCCTCATGAGCGAAACATGGCATAGTAATCATTCCCAGCAGTTGGGGGGCATCAAATGAATTCACACCCAGGGAGCTCCCAGCTCGGCACTTGCAGGCCGCACTCAGGGCAGGTCAGCAGCCGCACATGCGCCCCGTACGCAGACACTGAAACAAGTGCACTGGAGCTGATGGAGCAGGGATAGAGTGAGGTGCGCTGTGGTTGCTCTGAAGACCAGTTGCCAGGTCAAGCTTGCGTTGTCCAGGAAGGCTTCCTGGAGGAGGTGCCTCTGCCTTATTTTGAAGGGTGATTTCTCTCCTCTCTTTCCCTGGCCTCCCTCCTCACCCCAAATGCTCTTTGCATCCCAATCACTGGGCCAGAGAAGTGAAGTGACTTCTCAAGGTCACACAGCCAGAAGGTGTCAGATCTGGGATTTGAATGCAAGACAGCAGATTGCTGGTTCAGAGGCCCTCCTCCCGGGGGCTCAGGGCTGCCCATATCACTGATGGGTCTGGCCTCTCCCCTGGTGCCTGGGCCTGCTGTCCCGGGTCAAGCCCTGACTGGCCTGCAGCCGGGAGATGGGACACTTGTCCATGAGCCTGGCATCCCTAGCTGGGTGGGGCCGCAGTGAGCGGTGATCCAGCTGCCCGGACACTCTGCCTCAGGTTTCCGCAGGTCCAGGGTTTGGAACCCCAGTAGGTAGGGCCTCCCCACCCCAGCCCTGCCTTGGTCTCACCACTCTTCCTTCCGCCGGAACTGGGAGGGCTCTGGGGACTCACATCTCTACAGGAAGAGAAACCGCAGCTGCCACCTCCTCCTTCCTGTGACTTGTCCAGCGACATGGCCATCTTCCTCAGGGGGCCTGGGGCTGCTTCTTAAGCCTTGAGTCCCCAGCCCCATCTTGGGCTCTTTGGTTCCTCAGCCTGCTGGCTTTCCTCACAGATGTGGGGCTTGTACCCTTGCCTTCTCTTGTTCTCTGACCGGCCCCAACTCCTTCTGCCCCCTGCTGACTCTCTAGCCAGCCTTGGACACGTCCCCTTCTAAAGCACCTGCTTCAGGACAAGGAGAGGGGCTAGAAGCCCGGATGCTGGTCCTGGCTCCAGCCATAACCATGTGTGTGGCCTTGGGAACGTGGCTCCCCTTCTCTGTGCCTCAGTTTATCCATCTGTACAAGCTGGCCTGCGAGATCCTCAGAGGTCCTTTCTCCTTAAGGAGGGGGCTCAGGGTCCTGCCTTGGTCTCTAGCCAATCTCTCCTGGAGCTGATCCCGAGTGGGGAGGGGCAGGGGCAGTGACTGTGAACTTGACGAGGACCAGCCTCAGCCACAGGGGGGGTCCCGAGGGACCCACAGCTGCCTCTGCCCTGAGCCTGTGGTGGTGAGTTGTGGGGCCAGTCGAGGCCCCAGCCGATAATCACAGCTGGCTGATGAGACTGAGCACTTCTGGAGTGCCGGGCCCACCTTGTTCTCACAACAGCTACGAGGGAGGGTCTCAGTGCCCCCACTTTACAGAACTGGAAAGTGAAGCTCCAGGAAAAGTTGTTGGTTCGAGGCCACCCAGCCAGGCTGGGGCAGAGCCCAGATTCAAAGCCGGGCTGCCTGGCTCCATTAGTCATGGTCATTGGGGCACCTGCTGCCGCCTGCCCACCCCCTGGCCCTCTGCTGCTCCTCTGCCCCACCTGGCTCAGCTTGACAAGCTGTCCCAGGTCCCCATGTCCCAGACAGATGGGAGAGTGAGGCACAAAGAGGGGGCTGGCTGGCCAGGCTCCTAGGGTAGACAGAGGCAGCGCTGAAGGGAGCCTAGCAGCCTCCACCCTCACCTCTACCCCTGCTCAGGACCCTTGCTCTAGAGGCCACCAGGCCAAAAAGAGCAAGAGGGTGGCAGGGTGCAGGGACGTGACAGTTGGCCAGTGTAGAAGAAGTGGACACTGGCTATGGTCCCTTGCAGGGAGACAGTGGCCAAATGCCCGGTGACATGATTCTTGGCATAAGGGGTTATAAGGTGATGAGGCTCCCGGACAGAACCAAGGGCACTCTGTTCCCACCAGCCAGGCCCTTGGGACCACTACCCACGCTCCCCGGTCGGAGTATACTCCCAAGTGTGCCGGGGATGTGCTCTCTGAACCTGTCTCCTTGTCCCCGCCTCATCTTTTCTTTCTCTCTTTCCAACCCCAGGGCCTCTGTGGGCTTCCTCCATCTGGAGGTCCTGGCTCCCCTCTCCCCAGCTGTGTGTCTCTGGGCCCCATGCTTCCCCCCCTTAGCCTGTTTCCTCATCTGTAAGTGGGGAATCACAGTATTTCTTCACAAGGGTTTTGGAAGCACCCAGCTCGGTGCTGGGCAGAGAGCAGGTGCCCATCAGCGCCGGTCCACTTCCTTCCCCCACAGGAGCGGACTCCAGGGTGAGCGCAGAGTTCCCCTTCCTGCCCTTCTCTTTCCTCTTGTTCCTGAATTCAGCCCCCAGCCCCCTTCAAAGAAGGGGTGTTGTGGTTCCTTACTTCACGGAAACTGTGGTGTAGTGGTCATGGGAACTCACACAGGCTCCTTCCGGAGGGTCATGGAACACTGGCCCTGAGAGCGGGAACTCAGCCTGCCTTTCTGGCTGTCTGCTCCTCAGGCTCCTGCCCGGAGCCGTCAGGTGGAAGAAGGCTGGTCCCTTCAGGGGGGAGGGAAAGCTCTCTCCTCTTGTTTCCCTCCCTGGCAGCCCCCAGCCACCCCGAGGTGGAGGAGAAACTTCCAGCACGTGACTCTGGACAGATGAGTCCCCGCCTATGAGTCTCAGTGTCCTTGTCTGTAAAACGAGGTGACGCTAAGGAATGGTCAGGTGACATTTGGAAGGTCTTAGTGCCTGGGCCATGAGGGCCTCCTGGGGGAAGCATGGAGGCAGGTGTGCGGCTGTTTTCTAGAAGAAACTGAGGCATGGAGAGATTCAGTCACTGTCATGTGCTCGAGCCCCTGTCTCCGCCAGGAATGCCTCCACATTCCTGCCTGCCTTCCACAAAGTAAGGGCTTCCGCATTTAAGAGAGGTCCGGACCTGCCTTGGGGGGCTCAGCCTCTCCTTTGGGGATCAGGCTCCCTCTTCCGGGCATGGGGCGGCGGAGGCAGAGAGCGGTGGTCACCCTACCCCACGGCCTGGCACAGGGGGGTGCTCGGGAGAGGTTTCTGCCCATCCCCTGACCTTGGCCTCTGCCCTCTTGCCGCCCCACCCTAGACTCTGTAAAATACCTGGAGTGCTCGGCCCTCACCCAGCGAGGCCTGAAAACTGTCTTTGATGAGGCAATCCGGGCGGTCCTGTGCCCCCAGCCCACGCGGCCACAGAAGCGTCCCTGCAGCATCCTGTAGGGGTAAGAGCACCCCTTCACTGCTTCCCCACCGCCCCCCACCCGCACACAGCAGGCTCGGCCGGGGAGGGGGGGGGGTGTCTAGCCACTGCCCAGTGGCCTCCCGTAACTCTGGGAATAGCATTTAGCCCAAGACAGAAGGCGGGGGGGGGGGGGGGGGAATCAAAGTGGCCTCAGTTTCCCTATTTGCCTGAGCCAATCCAACTCAGGAGAGCCTTCTTGTTTCCAAGAAGGAAGGTGCAGGGTATGGTATCAGAAAGTGCCAGAGCCATGGCAGGCTTCCACCCTGCCGACCCTGCAGGAGGCCACGGAGGACAAGGGATGGAAGGAGAGCCCAGTGGAGTCAGGGAGACTCAACACCCACAGAGAAGGGTGGAGGCAGGGCAGACTGAGCTGAGAGCCCCTGGGGCGGAGGAGGGACCAGCATGGGGTGGAGGCTACCTGATGGGGGGACAAGAAGGGGGGAGAGGGTGCTGTGTGGTGGGCAAGCAGGGTGGGCTGGTGGGAGCTCCAGCCCCGAAAAAAAGTTGGGAGGTGGCAGCGAGCCTTGAGTCGGGAGCAGGCGATCTGCTTGTCCCTAGGTTCTCACCCCGCCCCGCATGTCTTCCTTCCAGGTTCCACCCAGCTTTCCCAGCCAGATGGTTCTGACCTCCGGGGCCCTCACCCAAAACCCAGTGGCACCCTGGCTGGCCCTGCTGTCCCCTCCTCGTGGTGTTTCTTAGCAGATGGCTGCAGAGCTTGGTTGATCATCTTCTCTGGGCTGGAGGCCCCCTGGGGCTGGAAGGCTGTGAATTTGCAGGCTCTGCACCCAATCCCTTCCTGCTCCTGCCTTCACAGGGGTCAGAGGGGAGCCACCCTTGCATTACGTGCCACATGTGGAAGCATCTGTCCATTTACCCCAGGCCCGCCCGATGCCTGAGTCCCCTCTGGAAATCTCAGGCCGGATGGTGCCAGCCACCACTTGCGTACCTTCAGGGGTGGTCCCTCCTGAGGCAGGCTACTCCCGTATTGATGGTCTTGCTTGTCTGCAAGTTCTCCTTCTACTGAGCTAAAATGAGTGTCTCAGAAGTTTGCACCTGCGGCCTTAGTTCTTGTTTTTGGGACAACATAAAACAAATAAAATTTTCTGAATGTTGGTGGGTTCCTGCAACAGCCAGTCAAAAACCCGGGTCCAGCTGGCTCCTGCCATGTCTCCGATCTTTGTACGCTACTCACAGGATCCTGAGCTACATTTGCCTGTAGAAGTCTGGATACTTTCAGACTCTGCCAGTCAGGACTTTTGCCATTCCTAATTCAACCTGCTTAAGCAGGAAATAAATCTATCGATCCAAATTTGGAAACATCAGGGGGGCTCAAATCAGGTCATCAGGGCTTGCTGTCCTGCACCTCTTTGCTCTGCCTCCTGCTGTCTGGTTCATTCTCAGGCAGGTGACTCGCAGAACATCCTTCCAGGTTCAAGACTAGCAAAAAAATCAAAAAACAAAAAACAAACAAAAAAAGAACTTCTGCCCCAGGCAAAGTTCTAATCAAGGTTTACTCTGATTGGACCAGCCTGGCTCCCAGACCCCACTTCAACCAATCATATTTGTCCCCGTGCTAGAGCCAGGAGTGGAGGCAATCCCTTAAAAACCTGGCGTCCTAGGACACAGGGGTTGGTTCTCAACAAATGCAGAGTAAGACCTGGCTGGAATCTGGGGCTGTGGGTGTCGGGCAGCCAGAAGTCCCCAACCTCTACCATTGGAGGTCACGACAAGTGTCCCAACAGTGTGTCAGGTAGCAGTGCTCAGGGCAGGCCCTGAGCGAAGGCGAGCTTCTTTAAGAGGGAAGGTGTCCAGCAGGGCCTGGCGTGGAGTGGGTGCCACGGGGGTGGGGGTGGGGGTGGGTGGGCGTGGTGCTTTGCTACTTTCCCGATGTCTGTCTTTCTGCTCCAGCGTCATCCACGTTCAATGCACACTTACTAAGCACCTTCTCACTGTGTTCCAGGTGGGGGGTCCAGCGTGGCGCATGAGTTCCTGCCCTCGTGGGCTGACCCTCCAGAGGGGCTACCGGGAGGGAGTAAAGAGAGAGATTTAAGCCTCCTGGCCGCCCCCTGACAGCACAGAAGTCCCCCGATTCCCAGGACGGAGATGCTTTGGGTTTCTGTCTTCTGCTGCCCCTGAGCTGCCCCCACCCCCAAGTCCTGAAGTTTGGGGGCTGGGCCCTCCAGCTCACTGGCCTCCTGGGATCCCCACCCTCTTGAAAGGGGCAGGGATCCCTGGGTGGCGCAAAGGTTTAGCACCTGCCTTTGGCCCAGGGCACGATCCTGGAGACCCGGGATCGAATCCCACGTCGGGCTCCCGGTGCATGGAGCCTGCTTCTCCCTCTGCCTATGTCTCTGCCTCTCTCTCTCTCTCTCTCTCTCTCTCTCTCTCTCTCTGTGTGACTATCATAAATAAATAAAAATTAAAAAAAAAAAAGAAAGGGGCAGGGTTCGGGGGGCCAGGGGGGAAACCCCGTGGCGCTTCTCAGTTTCAGCTCAGAGAAGGCCTTTATGTTTTTAAGGTTACTTCTCCTTGGAAACCAAATACCCCGTGAAAAGCCCAGGGCGCATGACGCCAACACTGACTCCACACCGCCTTTTAGCTGCCCCGGGGCGCCCCCTCCAGTTGGCCAGAGTCTCAGGAGAGCCTCTTTTGCATCCCAGCTCTCCTAGGGCCTCCAGGTAAACCTGGGACTCCTTCTGGTGGCCCCTAGTCCTGGTCACACTGCACCTCCTTCTGTCCCCTGCACATACCTCCACCCTCAGAGGGAACTCTCATATCCTCAAAGCCACTTTGACACCTCTGTCATCCTGGCCCTTCCACACCCTGGTCTGGTCTTCTTTCCTGGAATGATTTCCTTTGCTCTTCCAACTTCCTGGCATGCCGAGGGTGGGCGTGGCAGGGGGGTGCCTCTGCCATGTGTCTCTTCCCCTGAGCCCACCCCAGTGGGCACAGTTCTTGACTTATGCCAATAATAACGTGGGTAAATAAATTCTCTCACCACTGTGTTCTCATCTAACACATATTATCTCATTTAACCAGTCTTTCCAATGTTGATGCTAGCAGTTCAGTTTCGCAGAGAAGGAAACAGAGGCACAGGAGAACCTGGGAGTGGGAGCTAGAGCTCAACTCACAGGCAGATACTCCTTCCATTACTCCCATTCTTCTTGCTAATGGATACCTAGTTTTGGGCGGAGCCCTTTTGCAGCTGGCGTCCCAAGGGTGCATAGTCACTGGCCAAAAAGACAAGTGTAAGTCAGCTGGAGAGGTGGTGTCTGTGACAGTGTTTGTTTTCTTCCACAAAAAAAAAAAAAAAAAAAAAAAGGACACTGCCCTTTGTTCCATCCTCTTCCCTGATGAATACTGAGGGGATGTCTGGAGCCGCAGCAACCATCTTATACACTTGAAACCACAAGCATGAGATGCAAGCTAACATGCTAAGAATGGAGGAGCAGAAAGATCAAAAGAGCCTGGATCCTCCACGACGTTGGTTGGCAGCTGAGCCAATGCCAGTGGCTGCCTCATTATGGGAACAAAAGCAAAATGAAACCACCGGTTGTGCTACTGTTGGTCAGCCTCTCTTATCATTAGCTGACAGCATTGGTATCTGAGGTCTTTGGTCTGTGCTCTTTCCACTGTATCATTGTGTCCAGCAGTCACTGGACATGGGGTGAGTCACTCATTTCTGTTCTGCGAAGTGGCCGAGGACCAGAGGCCCTTTAGATAGGAAAGAGAAACTCGAGGGGAGTAGGTGAGGAGCTGGTTTTGAAACAGGAAGAACTGTTGGTTGCAGGCAGAAGCTGACAATACGGTGATGCTCACTCTGATAGTAACCACCCCCGAACACCCACCTAATTGTGCCAGGCCTGGGCTAGGCTTCCGGGCACCAGACTGGGCGCCTTGCAGTGATATCATTGCCTGGCAGGCAAGGAAAGCACCTGCCAGATGAGCTACTTCATTTGGGGCTTTCAGTCTCAGAGCCTGGCTGCTCCTTGTTCATTACTCCAAAGCAGAGCCCTGGGGTGGGGGGGTCCCCTTGGTTCCTCCCATTCCCTCCCCCAGCATCTACTGGTCACCAAATCTGGAAAATCTGGCCCTCTTTGTACGCTAAACCCATCTCTTTATCCAGCCCCACTGCCACTCCCTGCTCCAGGCCTTGCATCTCTTCCCTGGACAGTAGCTGTGACCATCTCAGTGGCTTCCTTGCATCCACTGTCTCTACCTAGACTCTGGCCCCACTCAGGCAGCCTGGGGGCTCCTCCTTTTTAAAAACAACTGTGCCACTCAGATGCCACGATGTACACCTATTGCCTTAGAAAATGCTTGTACGACCATGGATTCATTCAATCATCTCATCACTTAGTAAATAGTTTTTGGGACCATGTACCAAACACAGGGTTTGAGGGTGAGTCAAGCGTGGGCCTGCCCGTAGGAGCTCACAGCCCAGGGCAGAGACAACTGAGTCAGCAGCAAACCCTGAGAAACAGCGCCTCTGCTTGGATGGCTCCCCATGACTCTAGCGTGTATCTGGCACCTCGTAGATGCTGGATAAGTGTTGTTCATGTAAGTGAACAAGCAGATGGAAGAATAGACTTTCATGGAGAGAGAAACCCAGCTCTCCCAGTGACCCAGCTGAGCCCAGCCTTCCAGCCATCCTTGCCAAGGCACTTGTCATGTATGTCAACTATCTTGAATGTGCCAGCCCAATCAAGTCTCCGGATGACTGTGGCCCCAGGCAAAGTCGTGTGCAGCAGAAGAGCATCCAACTGAGCTCAGCCACCTCATAAAGTCATGAGAAATAAGACCATGATGTACTAAAACAGTGACTTTTCTGGGGCTGAGGTCTCTGGTATCTCTTCCTTTGATCCTTTCCCTCTCTTCCCTGCTCACTTAATTGCCCCACCACCAGAGAAATAGTCACCTCTGGGGACATATGACCCCATCCAGGTCTCATGGGATGTAAGAGGCAAGGCAGGGTAGGCTCTGAGGAGGGAGACAGAGATCTAGGATGGTTCTAGAAGACTTCTGAAGGCCCTCAGGTAGGTGAAATGATGAGCAGTCATCCATGTAACTTAAAGTTCAGTTCAGTTTAGTTCCCATGTACTAACCCAGGCTCCATGCCAAAGTGTGTGGGAGCTGGAGGTGTAGGGACAGTGAGACCCAGCCCTCTGCTCCCCAGGGACTCAGAGGCTAATGAGACAGACAGATGAGTAAATCAACACCTGCCATGTGGTTGATCCACATACCACGGAAGCGTATGCAATAGAGCAAGAAAGAGATTCTGGTCTCAAGGTGCGAAGGTTGAGATGTTTTTGCCGCCTGCCCCCCCTTACTGAAAAGCAGCCACGACAATAAGGAGAACACGAAACAGAAACACAAACTCTCATCTTCAAAGAAACCAGGAGACACCTGTGACCCCAAACCACAGCACACAAGTACAGAGAGCAGATGGAGGGATGGTAAATGATTTAACAGAGCCCAGGGAAACCTAAGTGCCTGCTGTTCTGTGGTAGGGAGGGGTGGGCTGGGGTGGGGGGTTTGGAGATGGAAGAGATCCAAACCAACTGACCTTGCAGAACCCCAGGAGGCTCTGAAGTAGGGGGTCCAGACACCACAGATGGCAAGGCAGGAGGCTGAACGCCAGCAAGTTATTTGGAAGTTTGTTTTAGGAGCAATTAGATCCCCAGGTCCTTCCCCCTGTACTATGCACCCAGGCAACCATCCCTTCTTTCCCTGGGCAGGAAAATCCAAACAGAGATTTCTGGACCCAAGGACACCAGCTACAGGGCAGATGGAGGTGAGGTCCCAGACTGATTATTTGGGGTGTAGTAGGTTTGGTTATGCTTGGCAGTTTATTACTCCTTCCTCACCCACCTTCAGGGGAGGAACACATTCCCCATTCCACTGATGCTAGCTTTGGCCTTGGGACTTGCTTTTTGCCAGTGAGATGTTAGCATATGCATCATAAGGTAAGACTTGATGCACTTGCACCCTTCGGCATGCTTTCTTGTGCTGATGAAAGAACATGCCCTGGTAAGCCCACTGGATCCAAGAACATAAGGGCAGAGGTGTCCAGCTGACCTGCAGCTCAAAGCATATCTGCCTAGCTTAGCCCAGCCCATTCCAGCTGACCTAAAGGTGTGAATTATAATAAAGGCTTATTGTTGTGCAGCACAGAGATTTGTGTGGTCGTTTGTTACACGGCAATAACTGATAGATGAAGGGGGAGTCAGTGAGAGTCTGAACACTGAGCAGGGTGTCCCTAGCCCTTTTCCCTGGCTGAGTTCAGGAATGTTAACACACAGGCATACATTTATCCAGAATCTGTGGACAGGTTCTGACCACCCCAGAGAAAAGTCTTACAGATGCTGACATTGGGTAACATCTAAGTATCCCTGACAAAAGATCCAGCTGTCCCTCCAGAGATGTTCACTATCTTACAAGCTCTGCCTTTCTACAGAGCTGCCAATCTGAGTTTTAATGCTTCATTCTGAAAAATGAATAGATAACAAAAGATGAACTGACAGTTGAGGAAAGCTCTGATATGAAAGAGACCCAATTAAAAAAAAAAAACAGAGAAAAAGGAACTAGTAAGAAACAGAGACAAGGCAGAGAGCAGAAGAAAACTTTTTTTTAAATTTTTATTTATTTATGATAGTCACACACACAGAGAGAGAGAGGCAGAGACACAGGCAGAGGGAGAAGCAGGCTCCATGCACCGGGAGCCCGACGTGGGATTTGATCCCGGGTCTCCAGGATCGTGCCCTGGGCCAAAGGCAGGCGCTAAACTGCTGCGCCACCCAGGGATCCCAGTGGAAGAAAACTTGAAAGAAACCATCACTGCTATACTTGGAGAGATAAGGAAACATATTATACCCACAAATAAATAGAGAATACCATTTACAAGGGAATAATCAGAAAACAGAGAAGGCTCTCAGAAATTAGAAAAAAAAATTAAATAGAAGATTTGGAAGATAAAACAGAGTGGGCATCAACAACAAAAACAACTCCTAGAAGGGAGAATAAGATGGCCAAAGTAAACAACAAGAAAAATTATAGAGTTAAGCCAAGAGGCCGATAGTCAAATAATAGGAGTTCCAAAAGAAAACAATAGAAAAATCTTGTCCTGGGGTCCCTGGGTGACTCAGTAGGTTAAGCATCTGACTCTTGATTTTGGCTTGGGTCATGGTCTCAGGCTTATGGGATTGAGCCCCACATTGGGCTTTGCACCCAACTTGGAGTCTGCTTGTCCCTCTCCCTCCGTTTCTCTTCTCTCTCGCTCTCTAAAATGAATAAATAAATAAAATCTTTTTAAAAAGAAAGAAAGATCTTGTCCATAACTGAAGAGCACAAATCTTCAGATGGAAACAGTTCACTAGGTACCCCCAAAAACTTGGTGTTAGAGCCAGGCATGTGGGGCATGGGGGAGGGGTGCACAACCCAAGCAAAGATCCTAGAATCTTCCAGAATAAAGGGAAAATGACCTAAGTTTACACATAATGGATTGAGAATAAGAACAGTACTGGGAAGCCAAACTATGGACTGTGGAGAAAGCCCAAAAGTCCAGTGACTGATGAATGGATAAAGAAGAAGATATATATATGTGTATATATATATATATATATATATATATATATATATATATGAATAAAGTGGATATATATCTGAGAAGTTTAATGTATATATAGGTATAAATGTATATATATATGTCTATCTATCTATCTATCTATAGGCATATATATGAATATCATTCAGCCATCAAAAAGAATGAAATCTTGCCATTTGCAACAACATGGATGGAGCTAGAGTGTATTATGCTAAGTGAAATAAGTCAGAGAAAGACAAATACATATGATCTCACTCATTTGTGGAATTTAAGAAAGAAAACAGATGAACATATGGGAAGGGGTGGGAGGGAAGGGAGAGAGGAAAATAAAGCATAGGAGAATCTTAAAAACAGAGAACAAACTGAGGGTTGATGAAGAAAGGTGGGTGGGGGATGGGATAGATGGTGAAAGGTATTAAGGAGGGCACTTTTTGTGATGAGCACCGGGTGTTGCACGTAAGTGATGAATCACTGAATTCTACTCCTGGAACCAATATTGCACTGTATGTTAACTAAGTAAATTTTAAATAAAAATTTTAAAACTTAAAATTTTTAAAACTTAAAATTTTTAAATAAACATTTTTAAAACATTAAAAGTAAAAAAAAAAGAAAAGAAAAGAAAAGAAAAAGAAAGGATAGTCCTGGGAGTTAGACATATGAACAAATGCCTTCCACAGCCAGTCAAAGTAATTCTCAACCTAGAATTCTATACTCAGCCCAGCTATCAATACATGTGTGAAGAGAATGAATCTTTTCAAACACGCTCACTTGCTCAGGGAATTACCAGAGGATGTGTGACAACAAAATCAGGGAGTATTCCATTAAGGAGGAAGATTCAAGAAATGGGATCTAACAGGAAAAAGTTGAAGGGAATCACTGCTAGAGTGGTGAAGAGAGACACTCCCAGGGCAGCAGTCGTCACACAGGTATAGAGACAGCCCGGACAGATGAGAGGAGTTTAGATGCCTCCAAGCAGAAATCCTCATGGAGCTCAGGACCTAGAAATTCCCCTGTGAGGTTTTATGAAGCAGTAGGAGCAAATGCAAATACTGAGTCCTAGGAAACTGAGATATTAAAAAAAAAAAAAAAGACTAAGCAAATGAAAAAAATGAAGCAATTATGAACTCCAGGCTGGGCAGGTAATAATATTTCCAGTGCATTCCTAATGAAAACACTGAATATACACTTAATGGAGAATGTCATTTCGTGGAGAGGGTGGAGAGAAGGGACCAGCGTGTGTAAGAAACCTACAATCCTCATCTATCGTAATAGGAAGTCAGTGGATATTGGATAAAATTGAGGGGTCAATACATAGAAAAACAAATCATATATTTAGCAAGATGGAGACAAACACAAGGAGAAAGAGCTGAGAGGTGGAATTGCCTCTGGGAGAAGGGGTGGGTCAGGACCATGGGAGGACCACTATTTTCTGCTGTTGTAAGTCTTTTTTTATCAC
Source organism: Vulpes lagopus (assembly GCF_018345385.1). Classification (NCBI taxonomy): domain Eukaryota; kingdom Metazoa; phylum Chordata; class Mammalia; order Carnivora; family Canidae; genus Vulpes; species Vulpes lagopus. Next base: position 11,156,543 of record NC_054828.1, read on the forward strand.
TTTGGTTTTTAAAATTTACTTGCAGGGGCACCTGGGTGGCTCAGCCGTTGAGCACCTGCCTTCAGCCCAGGGCATGATCTTGGAGTCCCGGGATCGGGGTCCCACATCGGGCTCCCTGCATGGAGCCTGCTTCTCCCTCTGCCTGTGTCTCTGCCTCTCTCTCTGTGTCTCTCATCAATAAATAAATAAAATATTTAAAAAATATAAAAATAAAATAAAATTTACTTGCAAACAGCACTTTGAGAAAAATAGAAGCAAATAAAAAAATAATGGTATTACAGATAAAAAAGAGAAGCCAGAGGAGGGAGCATCAGAAAATGGGAAGGCTTCAGAGCAGCTGGCACTAAACGTGCTGAGGGATTAAGAGCTCAAGAGGGAACAGTCTGTGCAAAGGGCTTGGGGCACACATGGGGTTCAGAGTCAAGACCACGGGACTGTGGAAAGAGAAGAAGGGGCGAGTAGAAAGGAAGTAGGCAGAGGCGGATTTCACTGGCTTCTCAGGCCACGGTGAGGATAGGGGATTTCATTCTGCAGCAGCAGGTGGCCCTAGGAGGGTCTCAAGGAGGAAGCCACTGGCCTGACTTGGTTTTTAAAGGACTCACTCTCCCCGCTGAGGGGGCAGGATGAAGGCAGAAGCAGGGGGGACAGAGGAGCTGACAGTGGCCTGGCGCAGAAGGGAGGCTGGGGGGCTGGAGAGCAGCGAACAGGTCAGAAAGCAGAGAGTTCGAGGTGGAAGCCACGGATCGCGGTGCTGGAGGCCACAAGCTCGCAGGCGTTTCCTCCGTTTGGCCATCGTACAGGAAGGTGGACACGTTCTACTGAAGGAGGGGCTTGGCATAGGGGTTTCTCGAAGTCCTGCTGCTTGACTGGGCCAGAGCTGGGGTGGAAACTCACCTGCCCAGGCTGCTAGCCTTCCCGCCCCTGCTGCCCAGGAGGACAGGGCAGGCTCACGCTGCGGGTAGCGTCTCCGTGTCCCTGGGAGCTGCTGCTGGGTGTAGGGCTTAACTAGTCCTCTTGTCTCCCCAACTCTGCATGGCGGGTGTTGAAGCTGAGAGACGGAGGCTCAGAGAGGCTAAGTCACATATTCGAGGTCACACAGCCAGTAAGTGGAGGAGCTGAGATTGGAGGCTAGCGGGAAATGGCAGGGGCCCAGAAGAACCAGAGGACACCTTTAACAGGGACTGGGAAGGTACTCTGGCTCACCTCGTCCTATTTGAAGGAAAGACCTTAGTGTCAGTGGCTCAGGCCCCCAGTCTACACTGTGGTCGGCTCTGGCCTGAGGCCTTGTGAGGGACGGGAGGGAGGACACAGCCCTGTCCTGGCTATCAGGAATGGGGGAGCCTGGGCCCCAGCTCCTGGAAAACCACCTGTCTGACATCAGAGACATGGTCACAGGTCTCCGGAAGCCCCACAATCTGAGGGTGGAGACACAGCCCTCGTTTTGAGGAGGTGGGGGTCTGATGGCCCAGACACAGAGAGGCAGTCCAGGCAGCTCCTGCAGGACCCCAGGCAGACACGACGCTGTGCCAGCTCCAAGGTTAGAGGCCCTCGTGCTCCAGGACCTCGAGGCCAGGCAAGGTGGGGCCGCGCTCGGCTCTGCCACCCAGCATCCCCAGCGTCCCAGGCTCACATGTGTGGAGCGGCACTTCCCCATCCTGCGCTGCCATCTCCAGAAGGAGAGGCTGATCAGGGATCCCGGGTCGCTTCTGCTCCGGGAAGGCCCCCAGGCAGGGGTCGGTGTCTGACCCCGGCCACACCTGCCCCCAGCCTGGTGCCCAGGACCCGTACCAGCACTCGGCCCCCAGCAGACATCCTGCAGAGTGCAGTCTTCCCTCCTCTGCCACCCTGCCCCTCGCCCTCCATCCAACTCCTCTTCGATTAACATGCAGCAAACACCTGCTGTGTGCTAGGCTGGGACCGGGCCTGGGGACACTTGTGCGGCCAAGGTCTCTAGGAAGTCGAGAGGAGAGGCCTCGCTCATCTAGGATGGGGAAGACTCCAGGAGGAGGCCGCCTGAAGGAGGACTTCATCTCACACATAGGGGTGGGGTGGGGTGGGGTGCGTGAGGAGAGTGGCCAGGGTGGGGGGCACAGCCTGTGCAAAGGTCCTGTGGAGAGCCAACACCGTCACCGCTGCCTGACTGGTGAGCCTTTGAAGAACATAAATTAGGTCGCTAAGCTCCTCTGCTCCCACCTGTGAGGCTCCGGACCCACGGAGACTGAGACAGGGTCTTCCGTGGTCAGGCCTCCCGGCCTCCCTTGCCTCCAGCCACCCTGCTTTCTGCCTGGGCCCTCTTCCCTAGAGACTGCTCCATTCCCCTCACTGTCTCACAGAGGCCTGAGCCCACCCCTCTAGAATTGAATGAATGAATGAATGAATGAATGGGTGAGGCTGGGTGTGCCTGGAGCTCAGGGAAGAAGGAAATGAGCAGAGGAGGAGGCAGAGGCTGGAGGCAAGGTCAGTGTGGTATAAAGCCTGGAGGGCTGCATGGGGTCGGTTCTGAGAGGGCTTCGGGCAGGGGAGGGGAGGGGAGGGAGAGAGCCCCAGGGAAGCCTCCCTCACTCCCAGGAGCTGCCCACTGCCTACTCCTCAGTAACTTGCACCTGGGAGGAACCCTGAGGCTGGAAGGAAGGGCTGGCTTGCCCAGCTCCCCTGGCGGGTGGAAGGGGGGCTCCAGGGGCCTCCGGAAGCCGGTGTGCTCCTAGTCCCACTGTGTGCCGCAGCCCCCAGAGCGGCACTTCTGGAAGAATCGGATTCCTGGCTCTCTGAGGGGCTACTCCACATCAGCCCCGGGGTGCCCAGTGATGGAGCAGGTCCAGCCCGGTCCTGAGGCACAGCCCGTGGTGGGAAGGGGCCTGGGTGGTGCCTGGCACCCCCCAGGTGCTCAACAGAGACCCATTACCTTCCTTCCCCCCTTCTCCCCTGGGAGGTGCTGACGGGCACACCTTTAGCAGGACGCTCTTCCCTCCCTCCTCGCTGGCTGTGTGATCTGAGCAAACTGCTTTCCCCCTCTGAGCCCCAGCTTCCCGTGTGTAAACCCTGCACTGCTCACTGTCATCGTCGGCGGTGTGGTGGCCACGACACAGGGCAGTGTGTGTGAAACAGCTGGCCCTGGTGGGGGGCGGTGTTAATAAAAAGCTGTCATTACTGGGATGCCTGGGTGGCTCAGTGGTTGAGCATCTGCCTTCAGCTCAGGGTGTGATCCCGGGGTCCCGGGATTGAGTCCCGCATCGGGCTCCCTGCATGGAGCCTGCTTTTCCTTCTGCCTGTGTCTCTGCCTCTCTCTCTGTGTCTCTCATCAATCAATAAATAAAATCTTTAAAAAACCACAAAAAACCCCTATCATTCTCAGTTGAGCCCTAGGCATTTCCAATGCTTACATCCAAAGAGTATGGAATGATCTAGTCCAACCTCCCTACTATCCAGATAAGGAAACGGGCCCGAGGAAGGTGTTCTCTCTGTGGTCGCAGGGTGGGTCAGCAGGAGCTGGGGCACTCATCCAGGGGCACCCCGGGGTGTGCTCAGGCCCAGCGCCTTAGCCCACAGGCTGGCACATCCGGCCCAGGGGCCCGACCCAGCCCACTGCCCGTGTTTTGTGCAGACGGCAGCTAAGAGAGGATTTTACAGATGAGCATTTGCAACCTATTTGAGGATAGGAAATACTGACTTGATCTCTGATGAAACACAATGTTACCCGCCCCCAAAAAAGAATTCCACTCTTCTCAGTAACATTGTTCTCAATTATTATCCCATTTTGAGTTGTATCAATTTCTGAACAGTGGAGATTTGTTTTCTCCTGTACAGGATCTTTGATCCTGCCCTTGGGCCCCAAAGCCTGAAATCTCCATTCTTTACCCAGTCCTCCCACCCCCACCCTGCCCTGGGCTCCCCGGGCTCTGGCCACCAGACCGTCTTAGGACTGCTGCCCCCACCTGGCCTTCCTCTGGCTGGTGTCCAGCCTGCGGCCAGGTCTGTGGACTCCCAACCCAGTGCTCGCCCGCGCTCTCAGCCCCTCACCTGCCTGGCCCTGGGACCCAGCTGTCGCCTAGGAGGACACGTGCCACAGTGGCCCGGGCGGGGGGCGTCCAGCTCCCTGAGTGCCACAGTCTCCTCTCCGCCCCACAGCAAGAGCCAAGGCCAGCGTGGGTGGCCAAATCTCCGCGGTAACAGGGTCTGCCTCCCCCCCCCCCCCCGCCTGCACCCCCTCTCCCCCTCCTCTCCTAACCTGCCGCCCCCCCCCCCCCCCCCCCCCCCCCCGCCTGCACCTGCTCTCTGGCCCCTCCCGCAGCCCCCCCCACCCCTGCTCCCTCCTTCCCTGGCTCTCCATGTCACCATCTGTGGCACAATCCCTCTCTGTCACTCTGCCTGCCACCCCCTCCTTCTTCCTCCTTCCTCGCTCTCCATCCCTGCCTCTTCTCTGCATCTCCCTCTCGCCCCTTCTCTCCTCTTTGCTCCTGCTTCTCTTCTCCCTGCCACGCATTTCTTATCACTCCCCCTCATTCTGGCTTTCCACCCACTCACTGTCTTCTCCGTTCCTTCTCTCTCCACCTCCGACCGAGCCCCCCTTTCCCCTCTATTTCTATTGGCTTCCGACAGTCCCTGCTCCCCTTTTCTCCTCCTTGGGAGGTTCTCTGTCCACCCCCACCCTGTGCTCCTGCCCGCAGACCCCCCACTCTGGGCCTCCAGTCCCCCCCCCAGGACGTGTCCTGGAGATGGGGGGTGACGCACCAGCAGCCCGTGGGAAGTCAGGGCCGGAGACCAGATGGGAGAGGCTCTGTGGGCAGCCGTGGCCGCCGCGGGCCTAGGGGGCCCGGCCGTAAGCCGCCTAGAAGTGGGTACTGTGGGGGGACCCCAGCTGAGAGTGCTCTGGGCCCTTGGGGACTGGGCAGGGAGAAGGGGCAGCAGAATGATAACCAGCCTGGCAGCCAGCAGGGGAGCCCTCGCCCCATGGGCAGGTAAGGAGGCTGGGGGTGGGGTGGGGTCCCAGAGGGTGGGGATCTGGAGCACACCCTCTGCCCGGAATGAACCTGGGAAGCTGCGGCTGGGGGCTGGGAGAGGGTGGGAAGGCCCAAGGAGGAAGGAGGGCTTCCTGTGACCTCTTGGTGGGCTGTGGGGGGTGGGGGGCAAGTCAATCTCAGAGTCTGGGGCCACAGTTCTCGAATCCTGGAATCATACAGCAGCAGAGCGTCAGAGCTCTGGAAGAAACCAGATGCATCATGTCGGTGGGCCTCCCCGGCCCTGGGGCCAGCTTTCCTGAGCTCCCCATCCATGCCGAGCACTGGGCTCCACAGTATCCCATTTAATCTTTACAGCCACCCTGGGAGGTGGGTCTAACAGTCTTCATTTGAATAGGAGGAAACTGAGGTCCAGAGACAGGAAGTGACTTGCCCAAGGTCACCCAGTAATTGGGTAGCATCTTTCTGTGGCACAGGCCAAGTCCCCCAACCCAGGGCCTATGGGGTGTGTCCCTGGGGGTCAGGCCCCATCTGGGAGGGGAGTATGCTGGTCAGCTCTGATGACCAGCACAATCTAGATCTTTGAGTGGAAGGCCCAGGGTTACAGACAGCAAACAGAATGCAGTTGCCCAGGGGCAGCAGCCTGTAGCCTTTAGGGCCGTCCAGGCCCCAGTCCTGGATTCCTCTCAGCCCTCAGGGGAAGCCGGCGGGACCCAGAGGTACTGATGGTTTAGAAGTAGACAGAACTGGGTGGTAATTCTGGTGTCCCATGCGCCAGCTAGGTGACCTTGTGTAAGTTACTGAACTTCTCTGAGTCTCAGTTTCCTCCCCTTTAAAAATCCTCCCTCCTGGGCTTTGTGAGGATCTCACAATGGGGGACTGAGCCCTTGGCCCAGGAGCAATGCCCCATCTTGCTCCAAGCTCTACTTGCTGAACTGCTTGGTCTGTTCACGTTTCCCAGTGCGGGGTGCTGTGCCAGGTCCCGAGGCTAAAGAAATAAATAGCTTAGGGTCCCTACAACCCAGAGCCAGGATTCAAGAGGGTAAGTGGATGGGAGCAGAAAAAAGGAAAGTGGATTGAGGTGTTTGGCATCTTTGAGGGGCTGTCCTGAATTGCTGTGTGGCTCAGGGCAGCCACTCACCCTCTCTGGGCCTCTGTCCCCTCTCAAACAGTCCTCTGAAGAGTCCACCCCCAGCTTTCAGGCAAGCTGGTGCCAAAGATAAACCAGGCAGGGAGGAAAAAAATCCCTCCTCCCTGAGGATGAACTAGATCATGCACAGGACTCCAGCTCCTTAAAAGAAAAGGCGGCCCTTAAATTGCAGGTTGGCTTATGCCCGCAGAAAGCTATAATTTTCCTGCTCCTGGCACCCGGCCTGTTAAACTTTGACAGGGAAGATGCGCCCAGATGAGGGTGGAGGCAGAGTCCCCAGCACAAAGGCAGGGCCTGGCTGGCTGTGCTGTGTTCCCGCCAGGGTTGTGTGTGTTAGCATGTGTGCTTGTGTGTGTGTGCTGGGCTGTGCACGCGTGTGCCTGAGCAGGAGGGGGGCTGTCTCAGAGCTCACCTCCAGGCTTCCCTGGGGGCATCTGTCCCTGCAGCCTGGAAATTAGGTTTGCCCAGCTCCCTGCTCTCTCAGGAGAGAGCACTTTCCTGCCTCCTCCAGCCCTGGGCTGTGATTGGCTGCCCCACAGGGATGCTGTAAAGAGGATGTGCGCAGGGCAGCAAGGTGGACAGATGGGTGACGTAGGGCTCTCGGGCTAAGCAAGCCAGAAAGATCTCCAAGGTCTCAGATCCCACAAATCCAGGTGGAAGAGGGCTGATGCTGGCATTCAGGAGTTCTGACATTCTGATTCAGGGACACGGAGTCTAACAATCTATGACTCCACACCTCAGTTCTAAGTATCTAAAATTCTATTTTTAAGACCCTGAGATTCCAGGGGTTTGAGCCCCTGAATAGTCCAAGAACCTGGAGAGCAGGGAGGGGAGCTCTGCGTAGGCTGGTGGGAGAGTGGAATGCCGGCTGGGTGCCTCCCCAGGGCCCAGACTCAGTCTGTGAAATGGAGGTGGTGCGTGTGTTGGAGGATGACCCAAAGGGTCCTCCCAGGTCTGCCCCTTCCTAGCTGTATGTCCAGGGCTGTGTGGCCTCACCTGTGCACCCTGTCTAATGGTGGGGACAATGCTAGTCCCTCTCCTACAAGACCCCATAGAATGCTGCATGTTGCCAGCTTAGCCTGGAACCTGGCAGCTGGGGTGGGTGACAAGAAGCTGGCAGCCCTGTTAGGATCCTGTGAGCCCTGTGTCCTCTGTCCCAGGCTCAGGAGAGCAGATGAGATCCCGGGGTGATGACAGGTTAGGGGCTCCTGCCCTGGGGTTGGAGGAGCAGGGAGGGGTGCTCTGAGGCCAGACAGCCTGGGGTATCAAAAGGGGGAGCCACAGTCAAGCGATTCTTTGCCTATTCTCTGCATCGCCCTGCCTGGGGCTCAGAACTTTTATAAAGCCAGGGTCCTTGAGCAGGGGCAACAGGCATGCCTACCCACCCAGAGGCGTTTGCTCCAACTTGGGGTGCCTCCCCTTTCCAGAAGCTTTGCATCTTAAAAATCACATCTGCATAGGGCAGTGCAGGTGGCAGGTCCCACTGGAGGTGATCCAGTCTCAGTGTGGGCTCAGAGTGGGGACATCAGAGGCTTTCTTTCTCTCTCAGGGTTTTTTGTAGGGAGAGGCAGGGGCCAGACAGGAGCCGAGGGACAGGGGGGAGGTCATCAGAAAGGAGAGATGGGAAGAGGGCCTCCTGAGAGCCAGGAAGTCCTGCTGAGGGAGGCTCACAAGTTCTGAGGTGGGCGGCATTTCTGAGCAGGGCTTGAATTTCCTTTGTCAGCAATTCATCCCCCCTTTGCAATGAGAATTGTCCACTCTGGGCTCCTCTGATTCATTCAGTGCCTCAAACACTGACGCAGAGCCTGTGCTGTGTGAAGGGACCAGAAGATGGTTCAAAGCTGAGAGCGTGTCTCTCCATGTAAGGGGAGCCAGTCTAGCTGGGGAGTGGGAAGAGTCCTAGCTCCTTAGAATATGCGGGAAGCATGAGAAGAAACGGCATGCTGGTTCCCACTGTGCCGCTGGGCAAACTCTTATTCATGCCTCAAGACCCATCTGAAATGTCCCCTTCTCTAGGAAGCCTGCCCCACCAGTGTGGAGGGTGAGGTGGCTTCTCTTGTACTTACCCCAGTGTGCTGTGAGTTCCTCACCACGGGGTGAGAAGGGGCCCCACGCGCCCACCCCCAGCTTCACAGCTGGCCATCCCAGGCAGGGCCTCTTTGGGGGCCCCAGGGGATGGGCTAGGCTTAGCAGGTGCCCAAGCACTCTGACTCCCAGGAGAGGGGACATTGATGTGCCTGTGGCTCTTAACTGCATTCAGAATCTGAGGAACCTGATAAAACCTCTGGGCTTTACCCAGAAAAAGGCAAGGATGCATTAATGTGCACCAGTTTTGGGTGTTCATGGATCCTGTGCAGTTCATCTGGAGACTCAGATTCAAGGTTAAAGACCTATGATATGCAGCTGCTGGTTTCCCAACGTGAGGGCTGCTGGTGGCTGCCTTAGTCGGTTCGGGGCTGCTGTAACAGAATACTGCAACCAGAGGAGGGGGCTTATAAACAACATTTATTTCTCCAAGTTCTGGAGGCTGGATGTCCAAGGTCAGGGTGCTGGCAGATTCAGAGTCTGGTGATACCTGCTTCCTCGTTCATAGTCATCTTGCTGTGTCCTCACATGGCAGGAGTGAGGTAGCTCTCCGGGGTCTTTTATAAGAAGCCTGATCCCATTCAGGAGGGCTCCACCCTGAAGACCTAAGCACCGTCCAAAGGGCCCCCCCCCCCAACCTCCGAATATCTTCTCTAAGGGTTAGGATTTTAATGTATGAATTTCGGAGCAGAGAGAGGAACACATTCAGTCTCTCAGAGTGGGTGATCCACTTGGGGTCCTGCCAGAGGGGGGCATCCTATGCAAAAAGGCAGGTATCGCTCTGTGAAACAATATGATTTCATTGACTTGCGACGTAAAACGCACTGGTGTCAAAGACATTTGAAAAAGAACAGGAAGGGCCTATGTTGCCATGGGCCGATTGAATGACCCATTCACTCCTTTAGTAGACATTTGTGGAGTGCTCACAGGTGCACAGGTGAAGGAGATGCTGAGGTGCACAAGCCAGTGAAGGTCGCTGCCCTTGGGAGCCAGGCAGGCCTGTGTCCCACGCCACACCCTAGCTACATGACACGCTTCACCTCTCCGAGACTCAGCCTCCTCATCTGAGAAGTGGGCATACCTTGCTGGCCTACCTTGCCAGCCTAGGCAGAGTAAAAGAGCTGGTGTGTGTCAAACGCTGGCCGGGCATGCTCTAAGTCTCCAAGGTCAGTGTGATGGGGAGAGCAGTGCGGAGAAAGCCATCATCCACCATGACGTGGCTGTGTCCTTCCTCCTCCAGGCCAATAGCTGACTGCTGACCACTCTCCCCTCGGCCATGGACACCCTAGGCTATCCTGCATCGGTGCCCACAACCCTGGAGCCCGGGAACACCTCCTCGGCCTGGCCCCTGGATGCCACCATGGGAAATGTGTCGGCAGCCCCGAGTGTGGCAGGGCTGGCCGTCAGCGGTGTTCTGATCCCCCTGGTCTACCTGGTGGTGTGTGTTGTGGGCCTGCTGGGCAACTCACTGGTCATCTACGTGGTCCTGCGGCACACGGCCAGTCCGTCGGTCACCAACGTCTACATCCTCAACCTGGCACTGGCTGATGAGCTCTTCATGCTGGGGCTGCCCTTCCTGGCTGCCCAGAATGCCCTGTCCTACTGGCCCTTTGGCTCCCTCATGTGCCGCCTGGTCATGGCTGTGGATGGCATCAACCAGTTCACCAGCATCTTCTGCCTCACAGTCATGAGCGTGGACCGCTACCTGGCAGTGGTGCATCCCACCCGTTCGGCCCGCTGGCGCACGGCGCCCGTGGCCCGAACGGTGAGCGTGGCTGTGTGGGTGGCCTCGGCCGTGGTGGTGCTGCCCGTGGTGGTCTTCTCGGGGGTGCCCCACGGCATGAGCACCTGCCACATGCAGTGGCCCGAGCCGGCGGCAGCCTGGCGGGCGGGCTTCATCATCTACACGGCCGCGCTGGGCTTCTTCGGGCCGCTGCTGGTCATCTGCCTCTGCTACCTGCTCATCGTGGTCAAGGTGCGCTCGGCAGGGCGGCGGGTGTGGGCGCCCTCGTGCCAGCGGCGGCGGCACTCGGAGCGCAAGGTCACGCGCATGGTGGTGGCCGTGGTGGCGCTCTTCGTCCTCTGCTGGATGCCCTTCTACGTGCTCAACATCGTCAACGTGGTGTGCCCGCTGCCCGAGGAGCCGGCCTTCTTCGGCCTCTACTTCCTGGTGGTGGCACTGCCCTACGCCAACAGCTGTGCCAACCCCATCCTCTACGGCTTCCTCTCCTACCGCTTCAAGCAGGGCTTCCGCCGGGTCCTGCTACGGCCCTCCCGCCGCGTGCGCAGCCAGGAGCCCGCCGGAGGACCTCCAGAGAAGACGGTGGAGGAGCAGGGGGAGGACCGGGAGGGGGAGGACCGGGAGGGGGAGGACGGGGCCGGGAAGCAGGGGGAGGGGAAGGGGATGAACGGCCGGGTCAGCCTCATCACCCAGCCTGGCACCAGCGGGCAGGAGCGGCCGCCCAGCGGGAAGGCCAGCAAGGACAAGCAGCCCCTACCCCTAGAGGCCTCCGCTGCAGACAAGCCGGGCGCGCTGCACATCAGCTATCTGTAGGGGCCTGCAGAGGGAGGTCCAGCGTGGCCCACGGAGGGGCAGAAGCTGTGGGTGTGCCTGGGGCATGCCGCCCATGGTGTCAGAGGCCCCCCGATATTTGGAGGCCGGGGCTCTGATCCCATAGCTGCCGAGGCTCGCTGTGTGGCCTGGCCTGGGCCCCTTTCCTTCTCTGGACTTTGCATTCTCTTCTGTGACTCAGGGATGGGAGGAATCAGCCAGGACAAGCTCTATTGGATGAGAAGTCTGGAGGGGCATCGCTGCTGGCTGACCTTCCTGAACGGGGTCCAGGTTCAGGGGACAGGTGCTGACTGGCCTTCCCCCTCCAGGACAGAGCATCCTGGCAGACTGGCCTGAACTTTGGTCCTTGGAGAGACAGAGTCAGGTTCACAGGAGAGAGGCTGAGGCCCCAAGAAGAAGAAAGTCTTCCCGTGTGGGGAGGGGTGCAAGCTTCTGGGGCCCCACAGCAGCTCTCCCCCACCTGCTGCAAGGCCTTGGCCAGCTCTTCCTCCCCTCTGGGCCTCAGGCCTCAACTGCTGAACAACCCAATAACCTCCTGGCCCTTGTGGCCCATTTGGTCAGTGCTGGGGCTCTGAGTTCCTGGCCCTGAGAGGAGGTGGATCTTCCAGGGAAGCCCCTCAGGCCAGCTCCAGGGCCCCTTACCACTTGGGCCCGCCCAAGGCCCTCTTATCTAATTTTGTACTTGTAATTTTATATTCTTTTTCATAAAGAGGGTCTCCAAACTGCGTAAGTTTAGGCCACCCAAAGCCCAGCTTCTGTTGAGGACAGCTGACCAATTCCCAAAGCAGCTCACTTTGTGTCCTGTGGCTGCAGGGGTGGGGGGTGAGGAGTGTGTCCTCTGGGTGTCTGAGGGCTCCGGGAGCCTCCTCAGAGCAGCACCCATGGGCGTTCCTCACTCCCAGAGACCAAGGCAGGACCCGGGTCAGGCAGGCTGTCAGGGAAATGCAGTGTCTAAACAGCACAGTGAGGAAGGAGAGGAGGAAGAGGGACAGGGAGGAGGGTGGAGGACAGATCTGCAGCCATCCTTGGCCCCTCTGGGCTGAGCTCTGCCGCAGCCTGGCTGAGAGCAGGTTGTGGATGCCTGGTCTGATCGGCCTCAAGGAAAGGATGCATTCGGGATGGGAAAGCAAATGTTCTGCAAGGTACGGCGCTGGCCCCCTTGAGGGCCTGTCTGCACTGCTAGGAGGGGCTGTGCCTTTACGGTGGCCTGGGGACAGAGCTGAGACTCGGGACCCTGTGGGTCAGCAAGCAGGCTTCTCCATTCTCTGGATTGTCTGGGGCCACAGTTTGAGGCGGCCCAGGGAAGACAAGAGAAGGGGAGCTGGAGAGGGACCACAGGAGAGGCCACCATATAAGGACTCTCTCCCAGAGATAACCCCTTAAAGCCATGGTGGGATTGGCCCTGGGGAGAAGGGGGCACCTCAGGCTAGACCCCTCCATCCCCCACCCCTCAGAGGGCAGGGCGGTCCTCAGGGAAAGCACAAGTTGGGAGACCTACATCTTCAACCCATCTCAGGATCCTGGCCAGCCTTGACCTCTTTGGGGCTCCGTTTTCCCATCATACAATGGAGGTTGTCCCTGTCTGCCTACCACTTGGATCTGGGGGGAAAATGAGTCATGTTGGGCCAACTGCCCCCCCCCACTACAATGGGCAGGGGTGAGTGTATCAGGTTATAAAATGGAAGCAGCCCCCATGTTGGGCTTGGCCCATACCTACTTCTTCATCAAGTGGCCTCTCTGTCTCTGGCCCTTGGGGGTAAGGATACTGCAGGTCCCAGGATCAGTGGCAGCGAGAGGCAGAGGCCAAAGAGAGAGAGGGGACTTAGGGGGTGCGGCCCACCCAGAAGTTCACAAAAGCGGACCTCGTGTGGATATTGGAGCAGGAGGCCCAGCCCTCAGTCTGGGGTTCCCCTGAGGAGGATCTAGGGGTCTGAGTGAAGAAGGATCCCCCACATCTCAGCATTCCCTGGCCCACCCAGCCATCCTGATTCCTGGGGCAGGTGAGCCTGGTCGACTGGGGTGGCTGGAAAGCCCCAGAGGGAAACCCTTTGCTGCTCCTGCCCCTAAATAAGTAAACACAATAAAGACAGTGACACATTGACCACAGCTGTGATCTGGGGCAGTTCCTCTGCTAGGTGCTGCATGTATCACTTGGTGTGCCTAGATGGGTGTGTGTGGGGCATCTCTCCCTCTGTTCATCTCTCAGCTCTGCGAGCCCAGGTCTGTGTGCATGGCCTTCCAGAATCCCAGTCCTCCAGGGCATATGGAAGATGACCCGATAAGCCTCAGCCTACATCCTTATAGATCTTGATCACAAAGTGGTAGATGCATTCTTTTCTGATGCCCAAATAGCAAATCTCAGGGCAGAAAGCTGATTGGCTTGGCTGGGTCATGTGATAACTCCTTGGGCCAGTCACCAAAGACAAGGTGATGGAGTGCCATGATTGGCCTGGTGGGGGTCATGTGCCTATCCTTCCACCAGGGAGGACGTGGAACACTATGACAGACAGTCTGGCCTGACCCATGGGGTAGGGGGTGAATTGGGACCCGCTGCCAAAGACAGGGGTGCAGGCCAGGCAGCAACAAAAGACTGTGTGCATTTGTGAGCACAGTGCAGGGTGCATAGTAGGGGCTCGCGCACCTCAGCCACATCCACAAGTGAAGGCACATTGCAGTGTTAAAGCCAAGGGCCTACTGTGCCTGAGGCAGGTGTGCATGAGGTGGGAGCAAAGGGACTGCTAGGGGCTGAGTGTCCCATGGGAGTGGTTTCCTGGCTAGGGTCCCCTCTGGATCCCGTGAGCTTCCCGCCACACGATGCCTCACTGCCTGTGCCCACTCACAGTCATGCGTGTGGAGGTCCCGCCGGCCTCGTCTCTTTATGCAAGGACTGTGTTCCCAGGCTCAGCAACTATGAAGACTTGGAACAAATGAATGAATCGAGGAATGCCGTTTCGCAAAGTCCAGGGGGCAATTTTCACACTGTGACTCTAGCCTCCTTTGGGTGTGTGCCACGCAGTTACCCTGAATAAATGGGGGGACAGCTGGGGGAGGGGATGGAAGGAACTTGTATAGGGGTTTGGGCCTGGAATCTGTGGGTTATTGGAAACGCAGGGGCCGTAGGCTGAGGAGAAGCCTGGGGTCAGGGCCTGGGCAGGCAGGAAGGGGTGGCAATGACCCTCCCTGTCTGATTCCCCCTCTCCAGATATTTAAGTTGCTCACACCCAAGGCCTTACCTTGAACTTGTCTCTCAGAGGCGGTTGCCAGGCAACAGCCCATGGCCACCAGGCTCCGGACCAGGACTTCATGCGTCAGCATCAGCATCAGCATCAGCATCAGTGGGGACGAGCTGGGAGTCTGCAGGGCCTGGGGGAGGGGAAGCCAAGCCCCCAGGGCTTCAGGTGCTCCTCACCTACAAGGGGTGGAGGAGACAGAGGCCACAGCCCCATGCGGAGGTGACAGCTGGGCTCCCCAGGACTCCAAACACCGAAGCAAACACTCTAAAGGTGGCAAGAATCCCAGGCTGGAAGGGGAGGGACATTCCTAGGAGTAGTGCAAAGCCATGACCTTGCCACGGCCTTGCAGTGCCCCCTGTCACTGGCTGGCCCTGGTGACATTCTTGGTGAGACCCCTGGATGGCTGTGGGCAGTGGTGGTGGTGGTAATACATCCCCTAAAACTTACAGGACCTGGGATGCATCCCCTAAAACTTACGGGACCTGGGATGCCCGGGTGGCTCAGTGGTTGAGCGTCTGCCTTCAGCTCAGGGCATGATCCTGGGGGCCCGGGATCGAGTCCTACATCGGGCTCCCTGCATGGAGCCTGCTTCTCCCTCTGCCTGTGTCTCTGCCTCTCTCTGTGTCTCTCATGAATAAATAAATAAAATCTTTAAAAATAAAATAAAATGAAAGTTATGGGACCTGAGTTAGGAGGCCTGGGACCTAGGCCCACTCTGTCATGAACCTACTGTGCAGCTTTGGGCCATTTACTTCACCTCTCTGGCACAGGTCATTAAGTTAATGAAGACTTTCATGAGCACTGACAGTATGCCAGGCTCTGCCCTCGACTGAAGGCATGGGAGAGGGAGAGAGACCCGGTCTCTGCACCCTGGTTGCTTCTGGGCAGCCTCATAGGTAAACGTATCACTATCTAGTTAGGAGGGAGGCGTGATGGGGAAGGGGCCTTGAGGCTGGAGGCATGAGGGCTAAGGGGCAGAAGTGGTGTCAGACAGGGCCTCCTAGGGGGTTAATCCCTGTTGAGGGTGGAGTTGCCAGGTTCACACTGAAGCCCTAATCCCCAGTGGCTCTGGATGAGACCTTATTTGGAAGGATGGTCCTTTCAGAGGAAAGGAGCTAAGATGAGGTCCTGGTGGGGCTGGATGGGCCACTGATCCCATGGGATTGATGTGCTTAAGTAAAGGGGAGGGCTGGTGGGCACAGGGAGGGTGCCGGGTGATGCTTCTGCAAGCCCCGAACACCAGAGGTTGCTGGCCAACCACCCAAAGCTGGACGGCAGGTCCTCAGAGCCCTCGGAAGGAACAACCGTGCTGACTCTTTTGATCTCAGACGTCCAGCCTCCAGAACCAGGAGCGAATGAATTTCTGTTGGAAGCCACCGAGTTTGTGGTACTCGGTTCTGGCAGCACCAGCGAACCTACACAGTTCCCCTCCTGCAAAAGAGGGATGATGGTCCCTCCTCTCCAGGACCTCCAGGGAGTGCGAGGGACTGGCCCCTTCACTCTTTCATTCAGCAAGTGTTTTCTGGGCAGGTGCCAATTGCAGAAGGCTGAAGGCAGAGGAGTACAAGGCCCATCGTTTAGGAGCAAAAGGAAGTCACAATGAAGAGATACACTAACCAGTTCTCTAGATGGAGCCCGGAACTGCCTGGGTTTGAATCCCGACTGACTCATCCATTCACTGGCTGTTTGACCTTGAGCCAGTTAATTAACCCTTCTGTGCCCCCATCTCCTTTCCCAGATGAGGATGAGAGCAGATGTCTCTTTTGTTAGGAGGTTTAAATGAGTGAATATATCTAAACAGTTTAGCACAGTGTGTTAGGTGCTGTGTTCAAGGAACGTGAGAAGTGCTTTTACAGGAGCCAGGATCCCTCCACGGGTGGGGGTGGAAGTCTCCCCAGGAGGCGTGATCCCCCGCTGAGTGCCCAGGGAAGGAAGCATACAAGACGTTCCAGGAGCTGAGGACAGCTCTGATACCCACGAATGGCAGGGGATGGTGAGGCCACGGGTGCTCTAGGACCCGGCCCACGGTCACGGCGCTGGAATCACAACCAAGAAAACTGTTTTCCCAGCCCTCAGCCCAGCGTCTATAGTTTTTTTTAAAAAACTTTGTAAATGAGGGACGCCTGGGTGGCTCAGTGGTTGAGCGTCTGCCTTCGGCTCAGGGCGTGATCCCGAGGTACTGGGATGGAGTCCTACATCGGGCTCCCCACAGGGAGCCTGCTTCTCCCTCTGCCTGTGTCTCTGCTTCTGTCTCTCACAAATAAATAAATAAAATATTTAAAAAAAAAAAAAAAAGGAAAACTATGAAAATGAGGAACTAGGTAGCAGGAGCAATGCTGGGAGTGGAGAGAGCTCTGAGGCCACTGGTGCCAGCTCCTTGGTGGCCACTGGGTAGTAGCAGATGATGCCCTCGGCGACTCGGCCACCCCCTAGAGGCTCAGCCACCCTCCAGTGAGCCCTGCAGCCCAGCACAGGCCTGGCTGTCAGGTCACGGTGTGCTGCGCACACAGGGTGAATGAAGAGCACACACCTGTGCATGTGTGCGAGCGGGGGCAAAGCCAGCCTTCACTTTTTCCAGGCTCAAGGAAAACGCCTGGGCTGCACTTGGCATCTCTGGGGTCCCAGACCCCTCAGGGCCTGGGTCAGGGGCCCCAGGGACATCCTCTGGAGGCAGCCAGGAGCCCAGGGCCCCTCTGGTCAGCTCCTTACAGGTGGGGAAGAGGAGACCAGGAGGCCAGGGGCGGGACGTGGCCTCCCGGTCCTGCTCTCTGCTTTAATGACCAGGGACGATGTCAATATTAGCACACTGGGCGGTCAGGCCCGCGGCTGCACTCGGTCAACACGGCCCAGGGCCTGCTTAGTTTCTCCATGGGTAACCAGGGGTTGTCTCTGGGCCCCGGCTTCCCTCTGCTCATCAGACCGCGCAGGGCCCTCCTGCTCTCTGGCCCTAAAATATCGATTACGGGGGGGCGGGGAACAGAGCAAACACACGATGCCTGCATACGTGGGTGGCAGTCGGCTGAGCTGTCAGCCACACGATCAGCCTCCAACCCCAACGCCACCTCTTCTTAGCTCTGTGGGCCTCCGGGCTAGTCCTGGAACCGGAACCGCAGCCTCAGTTTCCTCATCCGTAAAATGGGCTTCCTACCCTCTCCCGACCCAAAGGCAGCGGGGCTGGCTCCGGCCGAAGCCCGCGCTGCGCTCCGTGTCCGGTAGGGGGCGCCGCAGGACCTCGGCGCCCAGTCGCGGCTCCGCTCGGCCGGCCTCGGCTTTCTTCGGCCAATCTCGGCTCCACTCGGTCAGACCCGGCCAGGTTCGGCCAGACTCGGCTCTGCTCGGTTGTCCCCGGCAGCACTCGGCAGGGCCCGGCTGTGCTCGGCCAAGTCCGGCCGGGCTCGGAGCTGGAAGCGCAGAGGCCCCGCCCTGGCGCCGCGGAGGCCGCTCTCGGCTGCCTGGGCTCGGGCTTCGCGGGCTGTGGCTCCGGGGCCGGTTTGGCTGAGCCCTGGGCCGGCGTTTCGGCCGACGTTTCTGCCTTCCGCGCCCTGGCGGCCTCGTCATCCGGGTCTGCCGCTAGTCGGCCTGCGGAGGGAGCCAGTGGCTGCACCTGTTCCTCAGTTTCCCCCTTCTGACAGTTAACGGGGCTCTTCTGGGGCGGCAGACGCCCCGAGGCCTACTGGCACTTTCTTTCCCTGGACCTCTTGGAGGATTCAGTTTCTCCTTCTGTAAAACGGGGTTACACTGGCCCAACTCGGATTAACACTCTTGGGATCAGACGTGGGTTGTTGAAAGTCTAGGACGGAGAAACTGAGTCCAGAGGTGGAAGTAAGGGCTCCGTAGGACCAAGGCTGGGGTTCCCCGCCCTGCAGAGGGAGGGTCCCCTTGGGCCCCTGGTCACGCTGTGGGGAGGGCAGCGCGCCCCAGCTAGCCCCCGTCGCGCGTGGGCCCTCCTCCCTCTGAGGACGGGATGGAGCGGGTGGGATGCGGCGGTGCGGGTCACCCAGGCCGGGCGCGCCGGGGCTCTCCCCAGCAGGGGGCGCTCGCGCTTCCCTCTGTTTAAGTTTTTATTTACCTTCCAGCGGCCTTGAGCTATCAGATCTGTTCACAACTTGCACTGCTGAGTCCGGGCATCATGTTTTCTCTTCTACCTCATTTTTTGGACAGGCACACATTTTATCATTTTTTTTTTTAATACATGAGGGTACCTGGCACTTTGTAAGCACTGACTAACTCACTCTTTATAGCTTCTCCCAAATCCTGGGTTGTAACCTAGATGCGGCTAGGAGCTTGGTTCTGAGTGTCTGTGCCTCATTTTCCTCATCTGTGAGATGAGGATAATACCTGTGCCTACCTCAGAGGATTGTTGAGGGATTAGATGAGTTAATGCCTGTAAAAACCTCAGAAGGGATCCTGGTAGGGAGTAAAAGCTGTGTTTGGGAACAAGCAGGGGGCGGGGGCGGGGGCACACACAGCTCTGCCCTGGATTTCTGGCCTTGGTGGTGAGGGTTTTGGCTCTGTGCATTGGGGTTTTTCCGGCTCCAGTGTGCGTGGAGACAATGGGCTCACACGCCCACCTACATGGAGAAACACCGATGGGTGGCCAGTAGACGCTACCCCTCTTGGGTATCCCACCAGACACCAGACTGCGCAGATGCTCTTGGCCTCCTCATGTCCCTCTGGCCCAAGGACACCAAGGCTCGGAAGTAGGGAAGCATGCGCAAGGTCGTACAGCTCGAAGGAGCCGGGTATAACCCAGTGCTGTCTGCCCCAGGCCTGGGGCTCTGTCTCCAAGCTATCTGGCAGCTGGGGAGAGCCTCCGGATGGCTGGAAGACCAAGGGCTGCTGCACAACTGAAGGATATTTAGGAAGAGTGAGAGGAAAACCATTGAAGTGTAGTATATCCCATTCTCACTCTCTGATCTGCCCTGCCTCCAGCCAGCTGTTCTGGACAAAGAGGACAAGGGGCCCTTTTCTGGGGCATCGGCCTGCCTGGGAGCCAAAGGAGCCGGCGCTTGAACCTGACAAGTCAAGTCCCTTCCCTGGTCTCAGGCTCCTCAGTTGCTAAATGGGATGAGCGGCCTTTGGTAGAGGGGCCGTTGGGCGCCGCCTGTAGCACGGTGCGGGCACACCAGGCACACCAGGGGTTAAACTTCCTGTCTCCCCAAGCTGCTCTCCCCAACCCGGGCTGTCTTCCCTTCTCCCTCTCCTCTGCCTCTAGGCTTTCTAAGCCAAACTGCTCAGAGACAGCCAGGAGCTGTCTCCCCCTCTGGTGCTGCTGACTCAGCCTTTTTCCTGGTGGCAACAGATGGGGAGGATGGGGAGGGTGGTTCCCACCCTCTGCAGCCCTGGCTCAGCGCCCTGGGAATGCTGCCTGGGGCAGGGCCACGTAGAGGGCATGGCCAGTGTGGCCCTGGTGTTTTCTCCATGTTCTTCAGGTTGCTTTCTTTGGGGCCCCCTGGGACCCCTAAATAGGCCTGGGCCAGTGCGGGGGGGGGGGGGGGGCTCCAAGTGGGCTTGGGAGGTGAAAGCCAACACAAAGCTCCAAGCTGTGAGAGTCTGCCCTCATCCCAGCCTGGACTCTGGTCTGCTGTGACCTTGAGTCAAAGAATGGGGTCTTTCCTGGGTCACAGTCTCTACTGGTCACAATAAATAGTTGGGTTAGGTCATCTCTCGGGGTTCTTCCAGGCCTGATATTCTACTGTTGGATTATTCCCACAGCTGCTAGAAAAACTGAGGCCCACAGATGAGACCTGGTCAGAGACACACAGCCTGGAGGCCATTCTATCCTCCACACTTGCCCAGTTAAGTGGGGACTAGGGTTCAGTGCCCAGAGCCCCAGACTGAAATCCATCCCCAAGGGGCACATGTCTGTATGGAGGGCAGTGACGTCCTCTTCCCAGGGGACAAACCGGGAAGTACAGCCTTTGCGCCACCACCACCCAGCTCGCCATGCCCAGGCTTGTTCACAGGACTCCAGTGGGGTGGGGACCCCTTCCTTTCTGTGGGATTGTGGCTCCTCCTCACTAGCCACGTGAACCTGGGAAAGTGCAAGGCTGGGTTGGGTTTCGTTGAAATAGTGGATGGGAACACCCTTCAGGCACCAAAAGCGCCTGCAAAGATGGGGCCCGGCCCAGGCAGCAAATACTCAACCAAAGCTGAATGAGAGGGTGCTGGAGGGGGAGGGACATTTGAGACTGTCTGTGCCCAGGGGTCTCCAAGCCCAGAGTCCCAGGGCTGCAGCCTTGGGAAAATCTCCACAGGCCCAGGAGAATACCAGAGGCTGCCCCCCTGTGAACAGGACCCTTGTGGGGGGTCGTTTTCACAAGGGGGTTGGCTCCAGAAGACCTGGGGGATGGACCCATCAGGGGAGATTTCTAGGCAGAGGAGG